>NC_137172.1:124626874-125826874 GCF_951804945.1 Podarcis cretensis | reverse complement strand
CATCCAACTACACTCCAGATTTGTGTAGGGTTTACTATTCCTTAGATTTTTCTTCTCCCGAAGGTATCCTACAAGGGCAGCAGAAGGCTCCTTCTACTTGATGGGCTTCCTTCCCAGGTTGATGAGCCCCATCTGCCCCTCACTTCCCTCAACAGCACATGCAGAAAACCGCCTTCTTAACCATTGGACCCACTCTTGGTCTTGTCCGCTCAATCAGTTGGAGCCTCTCTTTGCATGCAAGGAAAGTCCTTAATCCACTAAAGGTCTGAGACCCATTGGCTCCATACACCTGGTTTAGCCACCCAGTCAAAGCCATTTCCTGGGCTGGGGCTGCTGTCACATGCTGACAGCTTCTAAGAGGTGAGAGCTGAGGGCAGGGTGAGGACCAGAGGTGGACAAACTATCTCAGAAGGAGCGGGACGTGTCTCCCACCAGAGGTACTACCCCACTCATAGCATCCCACAAATGGAATATATGGGATGTTATCAATAGACAATTTAATAATTATTTCATTGAAATAATTGTATGGAGATACCATGAAGGCTGCGACCACATATTTTTAAATTAAAGAATATAAATGCAAAGAAGTGTGGGGTACAGGCCCAGGCTAGCCAAACCATTAGCTTGACAGAAGCAAAGCATTTCTCATAACCAAATAATTTAAAAAATGTTTCTCTAGTTAAAATTGCAACAGAGAGTTAGTAATGATTGGAGAAAGTTAGACTGCAATTTTAACCCCTGTTCCTGGCTGTAAGTCGCATTGAATTCAGGTACGACTTACTTATGAGTAGCCATTCCAAAGACTGTGGTTTAAAAATTTTGGTTCACTGAAAGCTAAGATTGCTAACATCAGAACCAACCTGATATGGTACAGTTTGTTTAGACTCAAAAACCCATTTTTTGCAGATATGCAATTTCTGTCGCAAGAAAGGAGCCACTGTGGGCTGTGAGATAAAAAACTGTCGCAGAAGTTACCATTATTTCTGTGCTTTGTGTGATGATGCTGCAATAGAAACAGATGAAATTCAAGGCATTTACCGGTATTTAACAAATTCTTTTCTAAAATTTGTTGCATTTTGAGAATTTTCTTCCATTTATCTTTACTTTGACACCATTATTGGGGTGGTTGGGTGGTACTGTCTTTGCCTGTTGTTGGCACCCGTCTGTCTTTGGAGACGATGCAGGGGTGTTCCTTTGCGGGTGAAGTCAAATTGCTGGAAGATCACAGCACCTGCTGTGGCACCTAATGGCCAGATAATAGACCTCGCCTGGGTCGATTCACTCCAGCGGAGATCCCTACGTGGGCCGGATGGCATTCACACCCGATTTCCGGCATCTGCGCAGACACGATTTCCAGCGTTGGTGTCCGCACAGATGCGATTTCTGGCACCGCGGAAGTGAGTCCCTGTGCGCCGGTTTAGCGCAGCACATGGGGACTCACTGAGCAGGCGGCTCAGTTCAGAGACGGCTTGTGGGCTGGTTAAACGACCCCCGTGGGCCACTTGTGGCCCATGGGCCTTAGGTTGCCGACCCCTGTAATAGACTATTCGGTCAGTCCCTCTGCTGGCTGAAGGCTTCCATTAGTGAAAGGTTTTTCAAAATTCCCCTTTTGTCCTGCACTCCCATCCACTGCTCCAAAGCACCCCTTAATCCTCTCGAGCAGGTTTGGGGAGACCCAGCAGAGTTGCAGAAATAAGGGGAAGGTAGGAAAATTGGCCCTCTTTCTTTTCACAGAAGCTTCCTCTGCAGTCCAAAAGCCTTTCATTAGTGAAAAACACCACCCAATATCTGAATCTAAACAATCCTGAGAACCAGCAAAATAAACTTTTTTATCCCCCAGAATTGGATGTGGGGGATATTCATGATATGCCTGCTTTTATAAGTTGCTCACCTTGGCTGTCAA
Source organism: Podarcis cretensis (assembly GCF_951804945.1). Lineage (NCBI taxonomy): Eukaryota > Metazoa > Chordata > Lepidosauria > Squamata > Lacertidae > Podarcis > Podarcis cretensis. The sequence goes on along the minus strand of NC_137172.1, from coordinate 125,824,971 downwards.
ATCCACCTACAAGGTGGCAGAATTGAGCACTTGCCTTGCCGTGGCGAAGGGGCTTGAATAACTCAGAGAAGCTATGAACTATGCCATGCAGGGCACCCAAGATGGACAGGTCATAGTGGAGAGTTTTAACCAAACGTGATCCACCTGGAGCAGGAACCGGCAAGCCACTCCAGTATCCCTGCCAAGAAAACTCCATGGACAAAGACAGCAGGCATATAAAAGTTATGATGCTGGAAGATGAGCCCATCAGGTCGGAAGGTGTCCAAAATGCTACTGAGGAAGAGCGGAGGACAAGTACAAGTAGATTCAGAGCTGATGAAGCGGCTGGGCCAAAGCTGAAAGGACGCTCAGTTGCAGATATGCCTGGAAGCGAAAGGAAAGTCCAATGCTGTAAAGAAAAATATTGCATAGGAACCTGGAATGTGAGAACCATGAACCTGGGTAAGTTGGATGTGGTCAAAAATGAGATCGCAAGACTAAATATTGACATTCTGGGCATCAGTGAACTAAAATGGACGGGAATGGGCGAATTCAGTTCGGATGACCATCATATCTGCGACCGTGGGCAAGAATCCCGTGAAAGAAATGGAGTGGCCCTCATAGTCAACAAAAGAGTGGCAAAAGCTGTACTGGGATGCAATCTCAAAAATGATATCATGATCTCAATACAAATCCAAGGCAGACCTTTTAACATCACAGTAATCCAAGTTTATGCACCAACCACTGGTGCTGAAGAAACTGAAATTGACCAATTCTAAGAAGACTTACAACACCTTATAGAAATGACGCCAGAGAAGGATGTTCTTCTCATTATAGGGGATTGGAATGCTAAAGTAGGGAGTCAAGAGATAAAAGGAACAACTGGCAAGTTTGGCCTTGGAGTTCAAAACGAAGCAGGGCAAAGGCTAATAGAGTTCTGCCAAGAGAACAAGCTGGTCATCACAAACACACTCTTCCAACAACACAAGAGACGACTCTACACATGGACATCACCAGATGGGCAGCATCGAAATCAAATTGATTATATTCTCTGCAGCCAAAGATGGAAAAGCTCTATACAATCAGCAAAAACAAGACCTGGAGCTGACTGTGGCTCAGATCATCAGCTTCTTATAGCAAAATTCAAGCTTAAACTGAAGAAAGTAGGAAAAACCACTGGGCTGGTAAGATACCATCTAAATCAAATCCCTTATGAATACACAGTGGAAGTGAGGAACAGGTTTATGGATTTAGATTTGGTGGTCAGAGTGCCTGAAGAACTATGGATGGAGGCTTGCAACATTATACAGGAGGCAGCAATGAAAACCATCCCAATGAAAAGGAAATGCAAGAAAGCAAAGTAGCTGTGCAACGAGGCCTTACAAATAGTGGGGGAGAGAAGGCAAGCAAAATGCGAGGGAGATAGTGAAAGATAGAGGAAATTGAATGCAGATTTCCAAAAAATAGCAAGGAGAGACAAGAAGGCCTTCTTACATGAGTAATGCAAAGAAATAGAGGAAAACAACAGAATGGGAAGAACCAGAGATCTGTTCAAGAAAATTGGAGATATGAAAGGAACATTTCGTACAAAGATTACCATAATAAAGGACAAAAGTGGTAAGGACCTAACAGAATCAGAAGACATGAAGAAGAGGTGGCAAGAATACACAGAGGAATTATACCAGAAAGATATGGATGTCTCATACACCCCAGGTAGTGTGGTTGCTCACCTTGAGAGTGAAGTCAAATGGGCCTTAGAAAGCACTGCTAATAACAAGGCCAGTGGAAGTGATGGTATTCCAGCTGAACTATTTAAAATTTTAAAAGATGATGCTGTTAAGGTGCTACACTCAATATGCTAGCAAGTTTGGAAAACTCAGCAGTGGCCAGAGGATTGGAGAAGATCAGTCTACATCCCAATCCCAAAGAAGGGCAGTGCCAAAGAATGCTCCAACTACCGCACAATTGCACTCATTTCACACGCAAGCAAGGCTATGCTTAAAATTCTACAAGGCAGGTTTAAGCAGTATGTTGACCGAGAACTCCCAGAAGTGCAAGCTGGATTTCGAAGGGGCAGAGGAACCAGAGACCAAATTGCAAACATGCGCTGGTTTATGGAGAAAGCTAGAGAGTTCCAGAAAGGCATCTTCTTCATTGACTATGCAAAAGCCTTTGACTGTGTCGACCACAGCAAACTATGGCAAGTTCTTAAAGAAATGGGAGTGCCTGATCATCTCATCTGTCTCCTGAGAAATCTCTGTGGGACAAGAAGCTACAGTTAGAACTGTATATGGAACAACTGATTGGTTCAAAATTGGGAAAGGAGTACGACAAGGCTGTATATTGTTTCCCTGCTTTTTTAACTTATATGCAGAATTTATCATGCGAAAGGCTGGGCTGGATGAATCCCTAGCCGGAATTAAGATTGCCGGAAGAAAGATATGCAGATGACACAACCTTGATGGCAGAAAGTGAGGAGGAATTAAAGAACCTTTTAATGAGGGTGAAAGAGGAGAGCGCAAAATATGGTTTGAAGCTCAACATCAAAAAACTGAAGATCATGGCCACTGGTCCCATCACCTCCTGGCAAATAGAAGGGGAAGAAATGGAGGCAGTGAGAGATTTTACTTTCTTGGGCTCCATGATCACTGCAGATGGTGACAACAGTCACGAAATTAAAAGACACCTGCTTCTTGGGAGAAAAGCAATGACAAAGCTAGACAGCATCTTAAAAAGCAGAGACATCACCTTGCCAACAAAGGTCTGTATAGTAAAAGCTATGGTTTTCCCAGTAGTGATGTATGGAAGTGAGAGCTGGACCATAAAGAAGGCTGATTGCCGAAGAATTGATGCTTTTGAATTATGGTGCTGGAGGAGACTCTTGAGAGTCCCATGGACTGCAAGAAGATCAAACGTATCCATTCTTAAGGAAATCAGCCCTGAGTGCTCACTGGAAGGACAGATCCTAAAGCTGAGGCTCCAATACTTTGGCCACCTCATGAGAAGAGAAGACTCCCTGGAAAAGACCCTGATGTTGGGAAAGATGGAGGGCACAAGGAGAAGGGGACGACAGAAGACAAGATGGTTGGATAGTGTTCTCGAAGCTACCAGCATGAGTTTGACCAAACTGTGGGAGGCAGTGGAAGACAGGAGTGCCTGGCGTGCTCTGGTCCATGGGGTCACAAAGAGTCGGACACGACTAAACAACAACAACAACAACATGAACTCGGAGATATTGAAGAGTCAACAAAAGTGATTCATTTAGGTTGCCATCCTAAGGCTGCTTACGTCTCAGTAGGCATTAAAAGTCTTGTGTTGGATTTCGTGGGAAATATGCTGAATAAATTCTAAGCAGGGAGTGCCAGGGAAAAACCCAAGCTATTCATTTTAAATAATTTTGATTAGCTGACTTGATAGACAGAGATGTGAGCCTTTGTAATTTGAAGTGCAGGAACTTTTGTCATGAGAACGTGGAGGCTCTTGTGAATAGTCATAAGAATTCCGATATTGGGATGTCCTCTGTTGTTTTGGAGTCACTGGGACACTGGCATGATGGAGGGGCCAGAGGCAATTGAGCTATCAGGGAATAGCTGTTTTCAGGTGGTAACCAAGTTATCTCTTTTCACCTTCTAAATTGTGAAGAGCTTCTTGTCTGGCAGAATTGAAATTTATAGCTAGAGAGAGCTAATTTGAATGGAATTTTACAGACCTGACTAGTTTTCCTTTCTACAATAGTTTGTTTTGTTTTGTTTTGTTTTGTTTTGTTTTGTTTTGTTTTGTTTTGTTTTGTTTTGTTTTGTTTTGTTTAAAGCATCCCAGAATGGCTTACAAGCGTACAAGCTAAAAGACACAACACAGAAAGGAGAAGGGATTGAGAGAGAGGAGGACAAAAGTGAACCTAGCTACTAGTGCTTGATTACAGAGTTCTTCCTGTGTCCAGACGGAATGGCAATGGCTCAAAGAGGAGGAGCCAGAGGTTGCTTGGGCCTCAGCTGAGCAGATGGAGTGACCCTGCTCCCCATCTCTCCCTCTGCTGCAGCCTGATGCATTGACTGTTGCTAGATGCAGTTGGCGGGGGGACGCTTAATGGAGCTGGATTCTCAGCAGAACTGACAGCCTGACCAGCCAACTTAATTTTCATAATTTATTTTTTCATTGCCTAGCGAAAAGTAGTTTAAAAACTTGCTCAGTTCTTAGAATTAATTTTGATATTACCTGCCAGCAAATTGAAGTTTCCCCTGAAATTGCCTTGGAGACAGGTTAATTAGACACCTGCATTTGTTTCCCACCTCAGAGTCATCTAAAACTTAGTGTGACATCAGCTTAGACAACTGGGAGAGAACACCAAGATCCCCTGAGCCAGAAGAACCTAGTCTCTCCTTCGCACCCCCATCACCAATTTATTAAATTTATTTGCACTAAGAAAGTCCCTGGAGTCCATTCTGCTTGCCTGCTGTGCTGCCCAAACTGCTGTAAACAACACAGCCAGCAAGCATCACTATATATGGGGAGGGGGATTAAAGTTCCATAGAAAAGCATTCAGTGGAGCCCCTCCTTTTGCTTTCTTTTTTTCTTGAAAGTTAACATAGCCAGCCAGGGCACCTTAGTTAACCTAGAATGGGGCAGGACTGATCAGGGCCCCCTACCAGTCGAGTTATGCCATATGGAGTGAACAGAAAGTGGAAAGGAAATGATGCATTCACTCCCTTTTGATCATGTTTTAACCACAGTTAGTCACCCCCATCCAAGCTGCTCTTCCTCTGTCCTGCTTCTTCCCCCTTCCTTCCTCCTCCCCCTCCTCTTTTCAACTGTTATTTCTCCCATTCCAGTCCTCCTCTCTGCTTTTGTTTTTTATCTTTAACATCTTGAAGGTCTTCCTACCTGCTTCCAAGAATCCTTTGTTCATCACAGCCAATCAGGAGGTTTGAGGGGCTTTTGCCTATCTGCTTGGCTTAACACAGGCACACACAAAGTGAGATGGGCTTGGGAAGGGGGGCTCTTCGGCTGTCTCAGCACAGGCTTGTGAACTTTCGTTGAGCAAGTAAAAGGACTTCATTGTATGGGACCAAGAGTTGCAAATGCTTCACATTCTCCTTCTTTTCTTTAAAAAACAAGGATAATTGAAATGCACAGCCATCAGAGCGTCATGACCTTAAAATAAAATAGTAATGTATATCTTTAGTCATAGTTTTACCTGAAATGTAATACTGAGGAAGTAATGTTTTAACAAAAACAAACCAGGCTGCTGTTGCAAAGAAATTACCCAGTTGAGTCTGATAAATGCAGCAAGCTCAGGAGATAGACTGAGTACACGGAGGTAGGAAGAGGGTCCATGAGATGTTAAAATAGTTTTTAAACTTAAAAGTAGCAGTGTGGGGCTCTGGTTTTAATCATCAGAGCAATAGTGATTGGTGGGAAGATGTTGAAATTTTCCCTTATGATATTTCCCCCTTTTTCCTTCCTGCCTTTGGGAATTGTTGCTCTGTGTAGCCTGCCTTCACCCTTCTGTGTGCAACAGTGCAAGGGAAGGAGAAGGCAAGGGCACAAGTGAAAATCCTTGCCTTAACAGGACCTTGACTTAGTGTTGCTTTGGATACAACTCAGAAGCTTTTGGACCCTGCCTCCTCGCCAAGGAGAGGGGCCTACTTCTGAAAGTTCCTGGAATGGAGAACTTACATACTTCAATAGTAAGGAATTTTATTTTCTCTGAAAAAAAATGAATAGATGGCAGAATAATTTGTCACTGTTTCATTGGTAAACACTGATCACTCCACTCTACATAGCTTGCCTGACACTCATGATTCTTTCTTGCAAAAATAGCACATCAAACCCTTTCTTGAATAGGCACTTGGTGTTGTCTTAGTGCTCCTTTCAGATAAGTATCAGTGGTACCATTCTTCCAGAACTGAACTCTTCACTGTGTCTTACTACATTTATGTACATTTTAATAGAAATGAATGCATTTGTTTATATATTAATTCAATTTCTTTTCTCTCGTTATTTCTCCAATGTATTAGAGTGTTCTGTCCAAACCATGACCCAGTCAAGAAGACAAGCTTTTATGGTTAGTTTTTTTCCTCATCAGACTCTTCTCCATGCTTCAAATAGTCATTTTTAGCAGATGCAGTAATGAAATATTTGTTTATACATTCCCCACTATTGAAACCCTTGACAAAAAGTGTGTCAAGAGTGCTTTTATAAAACACTGAAAACCAGTGTATTTTTTCTCCTACCCATATGAACAAGAGAACTACAAAATACTCACTATACAATTTACCATAGTAGGGTTTTTTTTGTCAGAGGTTGGTCTGGTTCAGCAGTGATTTCTCCAGTTCACGTTCCATGTGGAAGAGTTTTTCCAGTGGTTGCTGCTCATCACTGGACCCAATAAATGTTGTTTTCCTGATTTTGTCTCTCTGCAGCTCTTCAGAAAACCAAAGCCACCCTCCCTTCTGCCCTCCACAGCAACTAGCACCTTGTAGATAATTCCCTGCTCACGTAGGTTGGCATCACGCATCAGCTGACATTATTCCTGATTATTCAGAAAATGGCCAGATTCCAATTCATAGAAAATTACTAATTTTCTCATAAGACCCACACAAATTGCCCACAAGGCAGCCTGATACTGTCTCTGCTCATTGCACCTGCAACATACATGCAGCTGCTCAGAGACTCTGAACTTCACATTTTGTGCAGGACGGAGGGACAGTTGAGTTGCTGCTTATCTAGCTTTCTTAAAATTGTTGTTTACAGTTTAAAGTAAATGTTGGTTCTTTCAAATGGTGGTATTTTCCTATCCACCAAATTGTATTACACACCAAAATACTTTTGTTCGTTCTTGTTTCTGTTCTTGCCAATTCCAAGACACTTTTCAGAGAGTACTTCCACCACCAACTCATTCTGATTTGACCCATGTTTTCCTTTTTCTTGTTTCTTGATAAAATTGTGCTGGGAGGAGCTTTTAGTACTTGCCTCATGACTGAAATGAGAGAGAGACTCAGGTTGTGGACACGGTGTGTTCTGTGGCTAAAAACTTAACTATACTGCCCCACAATTCTGTGATTGTTTTTCAAGACTGGTGTGTGACAGTATAGGGTAGTTCTTTGACTTGGCCCAAGGTGCAAAGAGGGGAAAAGAATTTATTGCACTCTTGTGCGTGCCAGTATTACTTGGACTTTCAAGATACAAGAAGTAGTATTTGTTAACAAATACAAACACACAAAATCTCCATTTTGCCATTATGCCAATTCACTGGATGATTCTTAAGTCCTTATCATTGTAACTCTTAAGACGAATTTAAAAAGAAGTAATTCTAACGTGTTCTGTCTGTTTTTATAGTGTATCTTGCTATAACTTACTGAAGTACTATAATAAATTATCTGGTAAAATATAAGCAGCAGCTATCTTATTTCTAGATGAGGACAGCAAGAAGGGACGGCCCCCAATCCTAATAAACTCTTCCTGCAGTGGAAAAAAAATGGTAATATATATTTTTAAGCCTTTTTAATGTCTACATCATGCAGTAAGTTTCCTCCAATGAGCCATGCTTCCTTGCTACATTGGTCTCATATGTGATTTAAGTCTGAGTTCTAATTCAGTTTGTTCTTTTTTGACCCATTTTAGTTTCTGACTGCTGCTAGGTGCTAAATCTTGGGAAATAAAATGTGCATAGTTGAACTGTGTGTGCCACTTTGAGCTGCTTGGAGGAAAAGTGCTATGAATTAATACATGGATTACTTGGGAGATAATTTAGCTTAAGAAACAGCATATGCTTAGTGCAAAGCATGGATAGGATTCAGCTCTAATCTTGTTAACATGTGAAGGTGGGGATTGTTACACTGGAAAAACATGAACATTGTCATTAGTGTTCTGAACAATACTGATAAATATGCAAACTTGTTTTTAAAAACACTTTTGACAGAATGATAATGAAACAGTTGCAGAAGAGAGCCTACAACAGGTCCTTAAGAGAAAAAACGACCAGCAGAAAGGTAGGACTTCACTGTGTTTGGCACTTGTTAGGATTTCTAGTAGCCTGTTCTGCAGGTTTTTGCCATGAATGTGACTCAAATTACAAAGATGGCCACTCATGATTATTATAGAGACCATTTCCTATACAGTGGTACCTTGGGTTAAGTACTTAATTCATTCTGGAGGTCCATTCTTAACCTGAAACTGTTCTTAACCTGAAGCACCACTTTAGCTAATAGGACCTCCTGCTGCCGCCGTGCCACCGGAGCACGATTTCTGTTCTCATCCTGAAGCAAAGTTCTTAATCCGAGGTACTATTTCTGGGTTAGCGGAGTCTGTAACCTGAAGCGTATGTAACCCGAGGTACCATTGTATATATAAATGTATATATTGTATATATAAATGTGACTTGATACAGGTACCATAGTATATATAAATGTGACTTGATACAGAAACATACTTTCTTCTGAGAAATATACAGTTCAGCAAACTGCTTAGACATTTGGGCCAAAAAATCTTTCTTTGCAAATATTCCCACCAAACTCATTGATTTCAACATTTTTTCTCTTCTCTCAGAATTGTTCCTAATTGGCTTCTGGATGGCTCAGATACTTAGGTATAAGTGTCTAGTCTTCAGCTTTTGAGTAATCTTCACCTGACACTGGTTTTAAATTTACCTTCAATTCTGTTTCATAGGAGTTTCCAGGCCTTGCACATTATATGATGATATTCTTTTTTCAGGCATCATCACACTTTGTACTTTTTAACTTTCACTTTTTTCTATAATACAAAACTAGTATTATTATTGTCAGGGGTTCAGGAGCAGAGACACAGGGGAGAGAGGAAACAGAGAGCGAAGGGGAAGAATCGGAGGGCAGCGTAGGGGAGTATGACAGTGGCCCGAGAGATTCCATGAGCTTCTCCAGCGATTCAGAAGATTCCCAGAGGGGGGCGCCGATGGCCAGGGCAAGGGGGGTCCCAGGGGGGACACACCAGAAGCAAGGGGCCAGCGGGGACTCCCAAAGCAGCAGCGGGAGATCAGGAGCAGTTCCCCCACCAGAGCGGAGTGGGGGGGAAGAGTCCCATGAATCAGGGCCAGCGTCTCCTCCAGTAGGGAGAGAAGATGAGTCAGAGCTGGCCACGCCTCCATCGCAGAGTGAGGGAACGGAGGGGAAGTCAGGTCCAGCTAGCCCCCCCGAGGGGGTAAGCAGTGACAGGAGCAGTGTAACGGTCAGGAGAAAGGTTGCTGGCTGGGCGCGCGCGCCAAGTTCAAATGTACAGGCGCGCGGGACAGCAGGAAGCACAGATAGGGAGCCAGGTCCTAAAGCACGCCGGAGGCAGGGGGAAGAATCCGGGGACTCAGCATCAGAAGAGTCCAGAAAGGGCAACACCCCAGCGGACAGGCGGACCCAGAGGAGGAAAGAGCAGAGGAGGAGGTGGAGCAAGGCTAGAGTCTTAAACTGGTGTCTGGGGGGTGGAGATTCAGACGGAGCTTCAGCGGTCTAGGGTTTAAGACGTAGGGCTGCACGCCGCGGCTTTGAAATCGAAACTGCGTTTCAATAAAGACTGTTGTATATAACAACGGACTGGCATTAGTCCTTTGTGAGCTGGGACCTCGGGCAGCCCTGACAATTATTATTATTATTATTATTATTATTATTATTATTATGGACTTCCGGGTTAGCGCCATCGGCAATGGCGGAATTCCTCTGACTCAGAGGAACCCGCTCCGCAAAAATCGGGTCGTGCCGCCGTGGCAAAGGCGGAGACCCTCTAAAAATCCCAGGCGGAGGAAACCTGGGAACGTGGGATTCGGCGGACACCAGGAGCACCCCCTCTACTCACAGGGAAACCCCTTTTCTGGGGTTCCGAAGTGATGCGGGGTGAGTGGCGCGGTGTTTCGAATCAACTGCTATTTTCGCGGAGTGAAGCCGCACAGCCGTTGCCAGAGAGCGCTGACTTTTTCCTGTGGACATTTGGATTTCAAACAACAACCCGTGAGTAGTACGGAAATTGGACTATTAAAATATTTTTAAATTTGGCACCGATCGGGGAAGGTCCAAACAGGAAGTCCGCCTCCCCTTTCTGTAAATAAACTAAAGCAAAGAACCTGTCAACTAAGGTCGTGGAGAGTTTTTTTTGTAAAGGACTTTAATTCTACTGATTGAGACTATCAGAAATTTTTCTTGGAAGCAGGGGAGCCTGCAGGAGAAGAACAAGATTTGGGATTTGATGTGCCACCCCCCTGGACCCGGGAGTGGTCCGTGAGAGCCCGTTGATGAGGAATAGAACAATTTGACAGCTGTCAAGCTAGCTGTCAAGATACAAAAAGAGGACTTTGTTTCTATTATCTATATTTGCTACAAGCTTATGTTTAAAACGAAGGAAGGACTGTTACAATTTAACGTATGGGACCTTTGGGTCTGTGCTGAAAGGAGTGAAAAGAAACTTAAATCCCCCTAGAGGGAGCTTTGGGATATTGCATTAAGGACCAGCTGAGAAACTGTTTTTTGACCTTGGACTGTTTAAGAATGGCGGTCGGGAAGGAAATTCAGTTTGAATTGAATAGGACATTCTTTCTCTTGGGAAGGTTGCAAGGTCAGATAAATGTTTTGACTACAAATGTTACAACTTTGGGCACAAGAGTGAGTACTAGCAAAGAATTTGATAAGAACTCGGCACAGGAACTTTATTCAACTGAACAAACAGGAAAATGTGAGGAGGAGAATTATGTTGTCTCTGAAGCGAAGAAAGGGGGAGCCGTAACCCTACAGATGCAAAAGGCGAGCTACAATTTGAGGCCTGACATGATGGCAACAAGGAGAAATAAATCTTTGAAGATGGAAGCCTGGCCTGAATTGGAAAATAAAAGATGGAGAGATCTCTTTATGTGGAGATCAGATGACCTTTGGATTACAAATCTGATTCAGGTGGAAGTTGGAGCTTTGGGGACCTTTGGATTTGAAAGGAGAGTGAAACAAGATTTGGAAGATCTTATAGGCCCTACTCTCAATTATGGAGATTTGGCTGGAAGGAATGTGGATGTTGTTGGGTTGGAGCTTCCCCGAGATTTGGTTTTTAATACTAAAGACTATCAAAAAGACTGGCAGAGGGGACATGAAAGAGATTTAAGAGCCTCGGATTTAAGATCTCCGGGTTGATGGCTTTTTGGAGATTGATGGACTTATGCTGGGGACTGAAACCGGGAAGGGGTTTGGGTGGAATGGAAATTGGGAACTCAATATGCATATAATATAATTTGGGTTTTTTTGTTTTTTTTTATGAGAGTTGGGAAATTCGTGGAATGGAATCTTTTCCGACCTTAGGGAAACGTATTAAGAATAAGTATAGATATAAAGCCTTGGATGAGAGTTAAGATTGGATAAAGTAAAAGCGGTTTTTAAAAAATATGGTAAATTTAAGGATTTTGTTAGGAAAGAGAGAATGTGCAAGGATTTGCTGAATTAACAATTTGAATTAGAATACAAAAACGGGAGGTGTGAGGAGGTCAAGGAAATAAGTTAAAGAAAGAAAAATATGTAAAGCTTTGATTTGTTTTTTCTTTTATCTTATTTTTTTTAAATGATTGTATTTTTTCTCTTGTCTTTTTTATTCTGCTTGTCTTTTTTTACTTTTTTGTAACCTTTAAAATTCTGAATAAATATTACTTTTAAAATATTAATAATAATAATAATAATAATAATAATAATAATAATAATAATAATAATAATTTGTACCCCGCCCATCTGGCTGGGTTTCCCCAGCCACTGGGCAGCTTCCACAAAGACCAAAAATACACTAAGATGTCACACATTAAAAACTTCCCTGAACCTTAAGATGTCTTCTGAATGTCAGGTAGTTGTTTATCTCTTTGACATCTGATGGGAGGGTGTTCCACAGGGCGGGTGCCACTACCGAGAAGGCCCTCTGCCTGGTTCCCTGTAGCTTTGCTTCTTGCAATGAGGGAACCGCCAGAAGGCCCTCGGCGCTGGACCTCAGCATCCGGGCAGAACGATGGGGGTGGAGACGCTCCTTCAGGTATACTGGGCCGAGGCCATTTGGGGCTCTAAAGATCAACATCAACACTTTGAATTGTGCTCGGAAACGTACCGGAAATGTAGGTCTTTCAAGACTGGTGTTATGTGGTCTCGGCGGCCGCTCCCAGTCACCAGTCTAGCTGCCGCATTCTGGATTAGTTGTAGTTTCCGGGTCACCTTCAAAGGTAGCCCCACGTAGAGCGCAAGTGGGAGATAACTAGAGCATACACCACTATAGCGAGACAGTCCGCGGGCAGGTAGGGTCTCAGCCTGCGTACCAGGTGGAGCTGATAGACAGCTGCCCTGGATACAGAATTGACCCGCGCCTCCATGGACAGCTGTGAGTCCAAAATGACTCCCAGGCTGCGCACCTGGTCCTTCAGGGGCACAGTTACCCCCCCCCACACCCATCCGCTCCCTGTCTCCCAAAAGAGTACTTCTGTCTTGTCAGGATTCAACCTCAATCCATTAGCCACCATCCATCCTCCATAATCACATTGTGACCACTAACAGGCCAATAACCTGGACCTATGGGTTTCTGTGGCAGAGGGGAAAGCCACATATAAACACACATTATCTAAGCTTTTGGCTTGTTCTTGAGCCTTTGCTACTGCTGCTTTTCCCTGGTGAAGTGATTGCTGCTTCAAAAAATATTTAAAGCATCCAGGATTTTAGTGTAACTATGACTTGAGAGTATCTTGCAAGCTAAAAAACAAAATGTCTTGAAAGTAAATTACTGCTCTTGCTAGAAAGAGCTTCACAATGCCAGTAGATATGGAACTGTTTGAAAAAGGATGTATTTCTCTCTTAACAGTAAGGATAGACTTTTTAAGGAAGTGTAAGCAGGCTGGGCTTCTTGATGAAATCTTTGAGGAAATGTTAGACACTCTTCACCTTGCGCAAGAAAAGCTGATGGATGACAACACTTCTGAAGCAGGTACTGGAAAGTGTTTTTAAGTCACAGCCATTTGGGACAGTTGCTAATTTGAGCTTTTTGGTCCAAGTCATGACCTGTGAATGCTTCCGTAGGGCTTACCTCTCAGGAACAAGACTGCTTGGCCCTGTTTATTTCTCATGTTCTTTTTCCCCAGCCTATTGTTGCAGGATGAGTTTTTGACTCTCCCCTACAGAGCACAAATGCAGTTGGGCTTTGGGGCACTCTGTGACCTTCCCTTGCAACAGGTTTTAGTGGAAGCAGAAAGAGAAGACTGGTTAGGTGCAACAGCCCTGATACCCCTGGGTTCAGGGGGAGGTCATGACCATTTTATACACTGGCATGACTTTATTTATTGTATGCATTCATAGCCCAGCCTTCACCAAGCATGTCCAGGGTGGGTTACATACAGCTCAATAACCTATTTTTACTGAGTATACAGGTGAAACTAATATATGAGATAGACTCATGATACGCAAAGCGAGATATGCCAAGCCTTTATTTGTTATAATTGTGATGATTATGGCGTACAGCTGATAAAACTCCAAATTAACAATCTCAGAAAATTAGAATATTGTGAAAAGGTGCAGTAGCTATCAAGTCCAGGGTCAACGCAGCTGTCTACCAGGAGATTTTGGAGCACTTCATGCTTGCTTCCGCAGATGAGCTTTATGGGGATGCTAACTTCATTTTCCAGCAGGACTTGGCACCTGCCCACACTGCCAAAAGTACCAAAACCTGGTTCAGTGCCCATGGGATTACTGTGCTTGATTGGCCAGCAAACTCGCCTGACCTGTATCCCATAGAGAATCTATGGGGCATTGCTAAGAGAAAGATGAGAGACATAAGACCGAGAAAGCAGAAGAGCTGAAGGCTGCTATTGAAGCTATTGAAAATGTCTTCCATAACACCTCAGCAGTGCCACAGGCTGATAGCATCCATGCCACACCGCAGTAATTGATGCAAAATGGGCTCAAACCAAGTACTGAGTACATATGCATGCTTCTACTTCTCAGAGGTCCAATATTGCTCTATTTGCAATCCTTGTTTTGCTGATTTCATTTAATCTAATTCTCTGAGATTTGGGGTTTTCATCAGCTGTATGCCATAATTATAACAATTATAACAAATAAAGGCTTGACATATCTCACTTTGCGTGTCAGGAGTCAATCTCATATATTAGTTTTACCTTTTAAGTTGAATTACTGTAATAAATGATCTTTTCCACGATATTCTAATTTTTTCGAGTTTCACCTGTATCCTTGTGTGTACTGTATATTAAAATCTGTGATCATGCAGAGGTATCAGCATGGTTTTGTCTCTACCCTCAGAATATGAAGAAACAGTAATGTCACTTTTTGACTGTGGCCTTTTTGAAAATATACTTGCAACAGCTCACTCTGGTATGTATGCATGAAGCAAAATTTGGAACTTCTCTCAATGACTACTTTTTGAGCCTGGGCAATCTGGTTTGGCATTAAAACCCAAGCACAAATGTCTCAGCACCAAAGTAGAATAGATCAGTTACTTGGTGCTGAAATAATTCAGACTGTTTGGCCTGATTATTCTTTTGATCTTACGAAGAAAACCACTTGCCTATTCTGCTTATTAGGCTGCATTTCTGGGACTAAGTCTTACTGAACTCAATAAGTAGACTATATTCCATTGTTCATTTTTAAGGAGTGGGAAGGAGAAGGAAATGAGTTATCAGTACTATACCGTCTATTTCCTGCTGTAAGAAGGGGCTGCCTGGCATAACTGCTGCATTGCTCTACCAATCCGTAGTCCCCCTTTGTGCCTTTTCAGGCATGAATAATAGTTATATACATTTCCCTGTAAAAAATGTTTTGGAGGGGGTTAATATTTTGACCCTTTTTGTAGAATTATGCTTGTGTATTCATGTAACTGAAATTGCCTTTATGAAATCAGTTGATTGAAAGGACAGTCACAATGGAGAAGATAGAGAAACAAAGGAGTCATTTGAAAACAACAAACTTTTGCATTTTACATTAATACTAAGCATCAATTGTAAATTCTACAGGAACTGAAGAAAAAATTCAGCAGCTACTGCACACACGGGAAAGACTGGATACTCAGATTGAGCTTCTGAAAGATTTGAAGGAAGTAGTACTACCTGCCCCAGAAGACACAGCTAGTGTATCTAATAGTATCTCTGAACAACCTGCATATTTCTGTAACACTTGATCATGATTTCTCCTATCTGGTTCTTGCATAAAATCAACTTTCCAGTTAGATAAGTCTGCTTGTCCTTATATAGCACATTTGTTATAACTGTTTTTTCCCTTTAATCATGACCATGAGACACTTTTGTTCCAGCAAAGGCATTTTTTTCTTTTGGTTTTGACGGTCAAATTCTCTTTTTGTCTATTGCCTATTCATTTATGTGATTACTTGGAAAGGCAAGGGAAAGCCTGTGTCCTCTTGATAGTCATCTCCAAGATCACGGCTGTCTTTCTGATCTATTCCAGTACAGGGAGAATCGGATGTGTTTACCATGTGTTCTTCATAGCTTCTTTGCAACTGAGTCTCTAGAACCAGGGCAGCTCCAGCCAGCAGGGCCAGGAGACATCAGTGAAGGGATGGAGAACCCAAGGTCAGCCTTCCTAAAGGATTGCACTGTGGTGCTATAATAGTTGTCACTACACATACTTTTTAAATCAATGGAAACGTCTTCTATCTGCTCCTTCAAGACACTTGACTACAATTGGTACTGAAATTAAACACCATAGTTTCACTTTCCAAAGAGAAAGTCAAACCATGACCCTTCGCACTTACAGTTTTACAGAATAGATCCTGTCTGTAAAATGACCCTGGCCTTGCAGTAGGAGCCCAAACATTAGATGTTTCAGACACCTCAGGAGGGCTTAATGTTAAAATGTTTCAGAGAATCAGTTTCTTAGAATCATAGGTAGTTGTGTGTATGTAAAGAATATTTGCAATTGTTTGATTACAGAATTGTAAATAATCATTTAATAAAAGTGGGTTTTTTAACAAAGTACAGCGATTTAAATTTGTATTTTCTACCTTCAACTACTGTCAAGGTAGTTACAGGACGCTTCCCATTTCAGCAACTTGGTCTGCTGACTTTCAAAAAGGGATTTGGGGGGGGGGGGGGGAGATAGGACAAGGCAAAATCCAGTCCTCTCATCCCTCCCACCACCACACCATGTAAGTGCTTTCAAAACATAAGGACGCTAGCCATTTGTCTGGCAGATGTATACATTCAAGCAACCAAAATACACAGGACTGAGATTGTGAATGTGGAAACTTTTAACAAACTGAAGATGCAAGTAGTTGGTTGAAGTTTCTGATGCAAATTGTGAGGGGGATTAACCAGATTTTCCATTGCAGTTTTTGTCCCATTAGTGAATATATGTTGATGGGGTGGCACTAAGAATCAACTGCAGCTTGGAGATGGGCAGCACTGAGGAGAAATACCAGATACGTTTTTATAGGTCAGCTTCAAACAGTAGGGTTGTGGGTTTTTATAATTTAGTCTTTAGAAGTTATACTTCAGAATTTGCACTGCTAATACAGACATTAAAGCTGCTGTACATTTTGTGTGTGAGAGAGCTCTGTTAGACAGTACCTGAATCCTAGCAGATGCACCAAAAGCTGTATCTTCATTGTGCCAGCTGCACATTCACTGTGGATGCTGGAATAATCAATGAGAACTTTGCCTGTATTGGCACAATTCCTTTGCAGAAGTTAGTGGGGGGTTTTCTGGTCCCTTTCTGTTTCTACAAGAATATGCTTTGAAAAGTGCCCTTAAGTCCTGTTCCCCCCCCCCAAGAAAGTCAACAACATTTTCATACGACACAACAGTCCTAACACATTTTCTACCTGTAGTATTGTCATCAATCAAGTTTTTTTGAGCATCACCACTATTCTACATCAAGAAAGTCCAGCTTTCTTGAAGAAAGGAAGAATATCTAGATATTAGCCTTGGGTATATAACCCTCAATAATGAAAGGTAGACAGTCCTATAAAGTTTTGATTTATCAAGGATTTATCCAATTTAATGCATTTTTTTCCTTTCAGCAACACTGTAGAAGTTACTAATGTTTACTACACACTGCCTGCCCCTTTCTGGTGAAGACTACCAGAACAAACAGCAGTATAGAATTGCAGAGTTGGATGGAACCCCAAAGATCATCTTCAATCCCCTGCAATGCAGGAACAGATGTTCTAATGTCCTTTCAAACTCAGAAGCACCACCCTCTGCTAAAAATAATTGTATGCATTATTTTAATGGGATACATTTAGAACACACATTTTACACACAGAAAATGTACAGAATTCATATATAATTTAAATGCAAAATATTTTCCAAGAGTATTCTGCTTTTAACAACTTTAAATCTCTACAACGAGGCTGCCTGTCACAGCTTGTATGTCAAAAAGCTGTGGAGGCAAAAACTTAATTCTAAATAGATTTTGAGACACCATATAACTGATTCTTCAAGTCTTTTTAAGAGACATAGTTCAACAGATTCAATACATAATTGTTTCACAGACAAGCAAGTCCTTCGTTACTGGCAGGTTCTGCAAGCTTCCTTCATGTGCATGCAAATGGAACAGACAAAAAGGCAAAAATACTTCCTTCTCACACTGCTGCTACATAGTTCCAGGTGGTGAAGCATTTTAGTGCCAGCAAAAATCAGTAAGAGACCCTGAAATCACTAAATTACACCACATAGATTAACAACTGAGCAAGCCCAACTTCTGAAAGATCGATCATAGTCTTCTCTTCACCCTCCTTCAGTTCCTTCCATCTTATTCTTTCCAAAGTTCAAAACTTTGTAGACGCATCCAGCTATCTAGAGCAACTTAAAATCAAATCTTCCATTCTTTGATTTCGAACTCCTTTAAAAACAACTGCTGGACAAGTTTTTTTTATATACAGCATGGCCATGAAATCACACCAGCTATGGCTGCAACATCCATTCAGTTCTTAAAGGCTCCATATTTACTGGCTTTAGCAATGAATTCCTTTAGCAGAGAACCATCCATTTGCCAAAAAGCTGCAGTCTGGGTGACTTCAGTCAAGTGATTGACACAAAACTTAAAGCAGAATTCTTCTAAATCCTAGATACAAAACAAAAAGCCTTTTTATTAGCTTCAAAGTTTCTAAATTTTCTCTCATCCATGTTCAAATAAAGACAGCATTAAAAAGTTATGTATTTAGAATTGATTAATAGTTTTAACCATGCCATATGACAATTTTTTGTTCCAGCCACAAGATACAAGAAACGATACCTCTGCTTCTCTCACTTGCTAACGTGTAATGAAAGTTTCCTTTACACACAAGTGGGCCAGGGAGTTGGTGTTAGCTGCATTTGTATGCAAAGGCAGATTTTAAAGTTTAGTCTGTTACATAGGGTTCTTTTCTAACCACCATGTTACATTTACATAGCTCATGCAAATAATGCAAATATAAGATTAGAAAGTGAAAATTACAGAGCAAAAACAACATAGAACAATCATGTATTGAAAGATATTTTTATTCCAAGATAAAAATACAAGACCAGTCTTCAGAATTCTGCAAGGAAACAGTCACATTTTACAGATCAAGCACATTAATGACGTATCCAATTGATTTCAACAGGTCTTGTTCTAAGTCTGGATCCAAATCATTGTGTTTATCCACTAAGTAAATAGCAACTCCTGCGTCATTTGGTAGAAACAGGCAAGTTTAATACCTCAGTCTGAGTTTGTATGTAGTAGCTATTTTTCATCTTAAAATGGGGGTGGTTCCAATTGTTGCTGGACTACTAATCGCATAATCCTTGACTGGTGGCTATGCTAGGAGCTGCAAATCTAGTAAGATTTGGAGATCATCAAGTTCCCCATCCCTGGCAGAACCAGTCAGAGGGCCATCTCGGTGGTGGCACCTGCCCTGTGGAACGCCTTCCCATCAGCTGTCAAGGAAATAAACAACTACCTGACTTTTAGAAAACATCAGAAGGCAGCCCTGTTTAGGGAAGTTTTTGATGTTTTATCATGTTTTTAATATTCTACTGGGAGCCGCCTAGAGTGGCAGCCAGATGGGTGGGGTATAAATAATAAATTATTATTATATTATTAGAATCCAACAACTAAGCAAATAATCCCAAAATATTTATTTAAATACTGTAGTTTATTGTGCTAACAATGGTAGAGAAAAACACAAAAAATATAGTAATAATAAAAAATTATTATTAGACCCAATGGAAATTGGCCTGTAGAAGGTAGCGGTCCTCCCCCACACTCACAGCAGCAGCAGCAGATTCCATAGTCAGATTCCATAACCAAGGTAGCAATCTCTACTAGTCAGGAAGAGAAACCAGCAACACCCCATAGTTCTTGGATCTCCACATCCTACATATCACAATTCAACCCAATTCTTTTTCTCCAGTCAAACTCAGAAGCCAAGTTATTCATCATCCAACTAGCTGGCAGGGCTAGTTCAATGAATCCTGCCCATTCAGCTTACAATTGGGGGTGACAATCATACTTAGGCAACAGTGAAGCACCGCTGTGCACTTTTGTTAATTTGCAACTGCTGTGGTTTCCGTGAGGCTTGCCCATGGAAGAAGGGGAGTCAATGACTCCATTCCCACACTGATAGAGTGAGGCACCCCTTCAGGGGAAGCCCTACAGCAATCTCTTTGCGGCCAGAGACTGCAGACATCCTGGGAGGGGAGCCCTGCCATGGGCATCGTGGCACTTGAGGATACAACTTGGAACCAGGTCAAACTGGTCAAACTTCCTTCAGCTTCACGTCAATTAAATGTTTAAATTTCTAACATTCCCATTAATCAAGAACTGAACTTGAAAATTTAGATTTAATTTTATGTTCCTTTGGTTCAAAAGAAACAACAGTTAAGGTGAAATTGCTTCCTACATTTTCTGATTGTTGCTAAACCTCAAAAAGTATAAAACTTCATTTTAACTATGTTTGATCAGTTTTATCAGTTAATCACCTTGCTTTATGGTAAAAAAGGTAAAGGACCCCTGGACTTAACCGTCCAGTCAAAGGCGACTATGGGGTGCAGCGCTCATCTCGCTTTCAGGTAAGGGAGCCGGCATTTGTCCACAGACAGCTTTCCGGGTTATGTGGCCAGCATGACTAAACCTCTTCTGGTGCAACGGGACACAGTGACGGAAACCAGAACACATGGAAACACCGTTTACCTTCCCACCGCAGCTGTACCTATTTATCTACTTGCACTGGTGTGCTTTCGAACTCCTAGGTTTGCAGGAGCAGGGACAGAGCAATGGGAGATCACCCTCTTGCAGGGATTTGAACCGCCAACTTTCTTATCAGGAAATCCAAGAGCCTCAATAGTTTAGACCACAGCACAACCCCTCCCCCCACATATCTAGCTTTATGGACAACACAGCAGAAAAGGCTTAAAATCAAACCAAGAGTCTAGATAACGGGGGTTTCACTCTGGCCTAGATTTGCTTCCCCAAAGATTACTCATTATTATGAACGTTGTGTTTGCTAAAAACACTGAAAGGTGTTTCTCATAAAACAACAAGGATATTGCTTCAAATCAGGTTCTACAAATGTTAGAAATGTACTCTCTTAAAAACCAAAGCTAGGAATCTGGGGGTTAGGATTCATTCACAGTCCCCAGCACACATTGGACATCCAAGTCTTCAGATTAGCAGTATGTTTCATGAAGAAGAAGAAGAAGAAGAAGAAGAAGAAGAAGAAGAAGAAGAAGCTGCCCTCTTAGAAGACAAAGTCCAGCAACTGGAGGAACGTGTAGCTACGCTCCAAAGAATTAGAGCGCTGGAGCTCTTCTTGGAAGCAACAGAGCACACCGTCTCCACCAAGGAGGAGACTGGGGACTCCCCTGAGAAGGAGGCTAGTTCACCAACACAGGAGCCAGATATATGGAGAAACGTGACGCAAAGAAGTAGGAGGCCCAGGGTTCGCTCTGATTGTTTAGAAATACAAAATCGCTTTGAGGTCCTCTCCCCTAGCATGGAAGACGAAGAGCAGACTCCATTTGAGGATCTCTCCCTCATTACAGTCGATCAGGTATATGAAGATGAGCAGCAAAGTCAGTCCTCAGGGAATGTGCAGGCGACCTTGGAACGGACAGCTCACGGAAGAACCCCGACCAAACCTAAGAGGAGACGTGTAGTGGTGATAGGGGATTCCCTATCAAGATGTCTCGGGAAGTGTGCTGTCTCCCCGGGGCTAAGATTCAAGATGTAACTGAACGACTGCAAGGAATCATAAAACCCACTGACAAATACCCCTTCCTCTTGGTTCATGTGGGAACCAATGACACTGCAAGCAATAGCCTCCAGAAGATCAAAAGAGACTACGAGGCTCTGGGCAGGAAATTGAAGCAATTAAATGCACAAACTGTCAGCTCATCTGTCCTCCCAGTTGAACAACGTGGCCCAGGGAGAGAGGGAAAAATAGTGGAAGTGAACAGCTGGCTTCGCAAATGGTGTAAACAGGAACGGCTTGGATTCTTAGATCACGGACTGCAGTTTCTTGAAGATGGACTTCTGGCAAGCGATGGGCTGCACCTCACAATGGTTGGGAGGAATGTTTTTGCCAAAAATCTCAGAAACCTCATCAGGAGGGCTTTAAACTGACTAATGTGGGGGAGGGAGACAGTGCTCCTGAAGGCAGGAGTCTATCAATTGATGAAGATGATCATCCAAATGTAATAGACCAAATGGAGCAAACAGCACGCAGACCTAGTGGTGGGAGGAAAAAATCCTTAAATAAGAGTCACGGGGGAATGATTAATGGACTTCAATGTCTGTACATTGAAGCTGTACATTGAAGCTGTACAGCTACAGGTTAGTCAGCTGCTGACACCAGACATTTACAATACACAAAGAATTGCATAATATGTCATGAAGGTATACATGGAGATTACAGGAAGTGTCATAACAGACTATGCAAGAAATAAACAAATTCAATTATCACAAGACTCCATTACTAGTAGCTTTAGTGCTGAAAAAGGGAGATTCGTGAATGTCTCTCTCTTTAGGAGGCACACCCTCTTCTTCTAAAAGTACATGCACCTCAGGGCATTTATCACAGTATTTATGCTCAATTGCACAAGAAGGAATATTTACCCTTTAATAAAATTAATTAACACATTTATTACATCATTCCCAGTCTAAGAGGTGATGTGCATCACTGAACAATTGCCATATATAACTGGCAATGGGCAATGAAGGCCAGCTGCCTCAGATTGCCTCTTGCAGGAGCCACAGAGGAGGCCCCAGCTGTGAGGGGTGAGGAAACCTGCAGCCCACTCTCACCTGCAAGGCCACAGGTGGGGAGAGTGTGCCTGTTCCACAAGATCTAAGCAATTAAATAATCCAGCTGCGAACCTGCCAAAAACACCAACATCTGCAAATGGCAGGAAGAGAGGAGTCCCCTCCCCCCCCCGTTGCCTCTGCAAACAGGAAGCAGATTTGTCTTGGCCTTCAAGCCGCCTAGATTTCAAACAGAGCAGACAAAGGAAGTGTTTCCCTTTATGCTTCCTTTGCCCACATGATGTGATTGCTGGAAGCTCTGGAACCCATTTCCTTTGTTGATGCAGCATGATTCAAAACCACAGGGGCAGACTTTCCATGCAGTGGTTGCTGTAAGTGCCCATCACTTCCACAATGGAACAGATGGAAGCCTTGAACTGGACACTTTACTGTAGATAATAATTTGGAAATTCACAATTTTGTAAAGTGCTACATATCTGAATATGAAGTATGATGTCCATAAAACTCAAGCTTCTGCTTTTTTTATGGGTGTTTTATCTAAAACCTGTTATCTCTTTTCCCCCTCACCTACAGAAGCCCAAACAGTAGCATTTCAGTATAAAGCGGCAGAAAAAATCCTTAGGAAAAAATCCTTAAATAAGAGACATGGGGGAATGATTAATGGACTTCAATGTCTGTACACTAATGCGCAAAGCATGGGAAATAAACAAGATGAGCTTGAGCTCTTGGTGCAGCAAACTAAATATGACATAATAGGCATCACTGAAACCTGGTGGGATAAGTCCCACGATTGGAATGTAATAATGGAGGGATACAATCTATTTCAGAGAAACAAACCAGACAAGAAAGGAGGAGGAGTGGCGTTATATGTCAGGGATGTGTATACCTGTGAAGAGATCCAAGATTTAGAACCTCAAAGCCAAAGTGAGAGCATTTGGGTCAAAATTAAGGGAGAGAAGAATAACAGTGACCTCATTGTGGGAGTTTACTATAGATCCCCAAGCCAAACGGAGGACATAGATGATGCCTTCCTGGAACAGATGGCCAAGCATGCAAAAGGAAGGGAGATAGTAGTAATGGGGGACTTCAATTATTTGCTGGATGTCAAACTCAGCCAAGAGCATAAGGTCAAACAGATTCCTCACTGGCCTTGCAGACAACTTTGTTGTCCAGAAAGTGGGAGAAGCAACAAGAGGAACAGCCATTTTAGATCTGGTCCTAACCAATGTTGATGACCTGGTTAGTGGGGTAGAAGTGGAAGGATCATTAGGCGCGAGTGATCATGCTCTTCTGAAGTTTACTATACAGCGGAAAGGAACAGCCAAGCATACTAGGACTCAATTTCTTGACTTTAAGAAAGCTGACTTCATAAAACTTAGGGAAGTGCTGGGTGAGATCCCATGGACAGTAATACTAAAAGGAAAGGGAGTTCATGATGGCTGGGAGTTTGTTAAGAGGGAGATAGTAAAAGCACAACTTCAGGCAATACCAATGAGACGGAAACATGGAAGGTGCCTAAAGAAGCCAGGGTGGCTATCTAAAGAACTTTAAACTGAGTTTAAAAGGATGTGTACAAAAAATGGAAAAGGGGGGAAACCACCAAAGAGGAATTCAAACAAATAGCCAGCACGTGTAGACACAAAGTCAGAAAAGCTAAAGCACAGAATGAACTCAGGCTTGCTAGAGAGGTTAAAAGCAACAAAAAAGGCTTTTATGGGTATGTTCGTAACAAAAGGAAGAACAAAGAAACCGTGGGGTCACTCAGAGGAGAAGATGGTGAAATGCAAACAGGGGACACAGAAAGGGCTGAACTCCTCAATGCCTTCTTTGCCTCAGTCTTCTCCGATAAAGAAAACAATGCCCGACCTGAAGAATTTGGAGCAAATGATTCAGCAGAGGAAACACAGCCCAGAATAACTAAGGAGATAGTACAAGAATACTTGGCTAGTTTAGATGTATTCAAGTCTCCAGGGCCAGATGAACTGCATCCAAGAGTATTAAAAGAACTGGCAGATGTGATCTCAGAACCACTGGCAGTCATCTTTGAGAATTCCTGGAGAACAGGCGAAGTCCCGGCAGACTGGAGGAGGGCAAATGTTGTCCCTATTTTCAAAAAGGGGAAAAGAGAGGACCCAAATAATTACCGCCCAGTCAGTCTGACATCAATACCAGGGAAGATTCTGGAGCAGATCATTAAGCAAACAGTCTGTGAGCACCTAGAAAGGAGTGATCACCAATAGTCAGCATGGATTTCTGAAAAATAAGTCATGTCAGACGAACCTGATCTCGTTTTTTGACAGAATTACAAGCCTGGTAGATGAAGGGAACACAGTGGATGTAGCCTACCTTGATTTCAGCAAGGCATTTGACAAGGTGCCCCATGATATTCTTGTAAAGAAGCTGGTAAAATGCGGACTTGACTATGCTACCACTCAGTGGATTTGTAACTAACTGACCGAACCCAAAGGGTGCTCATCAATGGTTCCTCTTCATCCTGGAGAAGAGTGACTAGTGGGGTGCCACAGGGTTCTGTCTTGGGCCCAGTCTTATTCAACATCTTTATCAACGACTTGGATGATGGAATCAAGGGGATCCTGATCAAATTTGCAGATGACACCAAACTAGGAGGGGTGGCTAACACCCCAGAGGACAGGATCACACTTCAAAACGACCTTGACAGATTAGAGAACTGGGCCAAAACAAACAAGATGAACTTTAACAGGGAGAAATGTAAAGTATTGCACTTGGGCAAAAAAAATGAGAGGCACAAATACAAGATGGGTGACACCTGGCTTGAGAGCAGTACATGTGAAAAGGATCTAGGAGTCTTGGTTGACCACAAACTTGACATGAGCCAACAGTGTGACGCGGCAGCTAAAAAAGCCAATGCAATTCTGGGCAGCATCAATAGGAGTATAGCATCTAGATCAAGGGAAGTAATAGTGCCACTGTATTCTGCTCTGGTCAGACCTCACCTGGAGTACTGTGTCCAGTTCTGGGCACTACAGTTCAAGGACACTGACAAAATGGAACATGTCCAGAGGAGGGCAACCAAAATGGTCAAAGGCCTGGAAACGATGCCTTATGAAGAACGGCTAAGGGAGCTGGGCATGTTTAGCCTGGAGAAGAGGAGGTTAAGGGGTGATATGATAGCCATGTTCAAATATATAAAAGGAGGGACATAGAGGAGGGAGAAAGGTTGTTTTCTACTACTCCAGAGAAGCGGACACGGAGCAATGGATCCAAACTACAAGAAAGAAAATTCCACCTAAACATTAGGAAGAACTTCCTGACAGTAAGAGCTGTTTGACAGTGGAATTTGCTGCCAAGGAGCGTGGTGGAGTCTCCTTCTTTGGAGGTCTTTAAGCAGAGACTTGACAACCATATGTCAGGAGTGCTCTGATGGTGTTTCCTGCTTGGCAGGGGGTTGGACTCGATGGACCTTGTGGTCTCTTCCAACTCTATGATTCTATGATTCTAAGAGGAGGAGGAGGAATTTGGATTTGATATCCCTGATATCAAATATCAGGGATATCCCGTTTTATCACTATCCGAAGGAGTCTCAAAGAGGCTCACAATCTCCTTTCCTTCCTCCCCCACAACAAACACTCTGTGAGGTGAGTTGGGCTGAGAGACTTCAGTGTGACTGGCCCAAAATCACCCAGCAGCTGCATGTGGAGGAGCGGGGAAGCGAACCCGGTTCACCAGATTAGGAGTCTACTGCTCTTTAACCACTACACCACGCTGGCTCCCTCAAGCAAGACTGATTGGTCTACAAAACTGACAGAATTTTAAAACTTCTACAAAACTGACAGAATTTTAAAACTTGTAGTTCCATTTAAACACACAGAAATATTTACTACATAGAAAATCTCTCATAGATAGTTAAACTCTCATAAACTGGCCCAGGTATATAGAAACATCTCAAAGAATGGTAGGTTGCATTAACATCCCCTGTTATACAGAGAATGCAAGTGATTGCAACAAAATGTTGAATTGTGGTTTCTACTCAAGGTGGCCGGCATAGCCCTCTTATGAGAGACGCCATTCCATTCTCTCTCCATGCCCCCCCCTTTTTCCAACAGCCCATGATTTTCAACTAGGTTTTACTCAGATTAAAGGTAAAGGTAAAGGTACCCCTGCCCGTACGGGCCAGTCTTGACAGACTCTGGGGTTGTGCGCCCATCTCACTTAAGAGGCCAGGGGCCAGCGCTGTCCGGAGACACTTCCGGGTCACGTGGCCAGCGTAACATCGCTGCTCTGGCCAGAGCCAGAGCCAGAGCCGCACACGGAAACGCCGTTTACCTTCCCGCTGGTAAGCGGTCCCTATTTATCTACTTGCACCTGGAGGTGCTTTCGAACTGCTAGGTTGGCAGGCGCTGGGACCGAGCAGCGGGAGCGCACCCCGCCGCAGGGATTCGAACCGCCGATTGGCAAGTCCTAGGCGCTGAGGCTTTAACCCACAGCGCCACCTGCGTCCCTTTTTACTCAGATTAGGCCCACTGAAATAATTGGGCCTAACTTCTGCTCTTCAAATGGGTTTAAATACCTCTGTCTGGGGTTACTGAGCCTGGTCAGTGTTTTCAGCTGTTTTTGAAGTCCACCCTCCCCTCCCCTCCCCACCAACAGCTAGTTGTTTCCTAAAGGAAACAACTTTTGCAAAGGAGCCTGTGAGTGCCTCACTCCTGTATATGGACAGTGCCAGTTTGTCTACGTAACAATCCCTAACAATTTTTCTTTTAATAATAAAATAAAAATAAAAATAAAAATCAGGAGTAAAAGGGATGCAATTATAGAATTACAAATGGGTACTTTTGTACTAGGGACGCAGGGGGCACTGTGGGTTAAACCACAGAGCCTAGGGCTTGCCGATCAGAAAGTCGGTGGTTCGAATCCCCATGACGGGGTGAGCTCCCATTGCTTGGTCCCTGCTCCTGCCAACCTAGCAGTTCAAAAGCACGTCAAAGTGCAAGTAGATAAATAGGTACCGCTCCGGCAGGAAGGTAAATAGCATTTCCATGTGCTGCTCTGGTTCACCAGAAGCAACTTAGTCATGCTGGCCACATGATCTGGAAGCTGTACGCCAGCTCCCTCGGCCAGTAAATTGAGATGAGCGCCGCAACCCCAGAGTCATTCACAACTGGACTTAACTGTCAGGGGTCCTTTACCTTTTTACCTTACTTTTGTACTATGAAAGAAATAGAAAAAATAAAAAGGTCTTCCTTATAGGCACCACCAAATAAAGTATTTCAAAGGGATTTGCTATCCTTGTGAACTCCGTGCCATATATTTGATTAATAGCCCTCAAATAAGAAATAAATGAAATAAGAAGAATCAGAATGACCTCTGCTGACTTGAACATTACATGTCAATTTCTCTTTGACAGCAATAAGAATAACTTTTTTGCACCAGTTATCTAGGGCAGTGTTTCCCAACCTTGGGCCTCCAGCTGTTTTTGAACTACAATTCCCATCATCCCTGACTACTGGTCTTGCTAGCTAGGGATGATGGGAGTTGCAGGCCAAAAACATCTGGAGGCCCAAGGTTGGGAAACACTGGTCTAGGGTGCATTGGTGCATCATGGCGCGCTTTTTCAGCCCAGAGCAAGGACAAATCAAGTGCCTACTGGAAGATACACAATTAACTGTTCACATAGAAGATCCATATTACCTTTCTCAAAAACAGACCAAATACATAGTTTAGTGTCTAGGATCACATTTCCCCCTTTAACTGTATTGATTTCTGTAATTACTTGTTTCCAAAATTTATGAACTTCAACACAACTCCTCATGTGCCAATAAGATCCTGGCTCCCCACAGCCCTGTGAGCACAAGGCTAGGGGAGGGATCTTTGACCCCATCAGGAGCTTATCCCCTATGGTGTTTAACATCTACATGAAACAGCTGAGTGGGGTCATCCAGAGGTTTGGAGATCATTGTCAGCAATATGTTTTTCTTTTACATCTTCAGGTGAAGCAGTGGAAGTGCTGGAGGAGAGCCAACAAACTTAGCTCCAGCCATATAAGACTTGAGACACTGTTAGTGGGGGGGGGGGGGTCCGTAGAACAGATGAATGGGAAGTGGTCTGCTCTTGATGGGGGTTACACTTTGTCTGAAGGAGCAGGTTCATAGCTTGGGGGTCCTCCTGAATCCTTGAGGCTCAGGTGGCCTCCGTGGCACAGAGTGCCTTCCATCAGCTTCATCTGGTGGCCTAGCAGTGCCCCTATCTGGACAGGGAGAGACCCACTTATGTCGTCCATGCTCCGGTAACCTCTAGGTTCGATTACTGCAACGCTTTATATGTAGAGCTGCCTCTGAAGATGGTTTGGAAACTTCAGCTGGTGCAAAATTTGGCAGGCAGGTCAAATGGAGGCCTGCACATTAGCTGAGATCCCACATTAGCTGAGATCGGTAGCGGATCATAAACAATCGTCCTTTAAAAAAAAAAAACCACCCAAGGGGGGAGGCGAGCTCCACTTGCAGATTGATACCTGGCTCTCGTCCACCATGGATGACAGGAGACAGGAGGCGCTGAGTGCAAAGCAATTCGCTTATTGGTAACCCCCTGATACAGCCATTATGGGGAGGGGTTCTTCTGTTTATTTGAAAGAAACTGGATCTAATTTACAGGCATGTACTGGACTAATTGGACAAGATAATCTGCTAAATGAATCAGCCGCAACATTTTGATCTGGAGAGATGATTTTCTACGTAGCGAACACTGGTATGTTGGGGGAAGCAAGCCTTTACGCTTTCTTTATATATCATGTTTGCTGCATTATTGATTTGGCAAACCTCCCCTTGAGTGCTAGTGGATTGATAAAAAGCAAAATGAATTAACGAGAATAAGATAATATTTATGGATTACTACAAAAATAGAACTGCGTGAGAGTATTGATATGATTTAAAGCATTGATCTTCCACTGAATCTCAATTAGGGCTATGGCCTTTGAAGATTTACCATGGCTCTGGCGGGATGCCAGATTGTTAGCAGTGGAATACTGGAGGATAAGATAAGTTGGAGACCTGCCCGGGGCAATGGCGGGACGCCAGACCTTTTCTGTATTAATGTGGCTACTATTGAATTATTGTAATTAAAATTAATTTAAAATACAAAATTTGGCAGCCAGGTTGCTCACCAGGACAAAACAGTTTGAGCATATGACACTGATCCTGGTCCGACTGCACTGGCCACCAATTAGTTTCTGGGCCCAATTCAAAATGCTGCCTTTGATCTATAAAGCCTTAAACAGCTCAGGACCACAATACCTCAAGGCCTGCCTCTCCCCCTATGAATTGGCCTGGACCCTGAGATCATCCTCGGAGGCCCTTCTTCATGTGTCTCCTCCACAAAAGGTCTGGAATATGGCAACACGAGAACAGGCCTTTTGGGCAGTGCTCCCTGTTTGTGGAATACTTCCCTCAGGGAGATTTAGTTGGTGCCTTCATTATGTACCTTTTGGGGCCAGATGAAAATGTTCCTCTTCAACCAATTCTTGGGCTGATTAACATTCTAGCCACCTTTTATTGTGTGTTTGGGGGGGGGGGGATTGTATTGTTTTAAATGTGTTTGGGGAGGGGGTTATTGGTTTGTTCCTTTTGTTCCTGTTTTTATTGTGTATATTGTGTTTCTTGCATTTTTATACTGTAGACTGCCCTGAAATCTTTGGGTGAAGGGAAGCAGTAAAATTTAAAATAAAGTAATTTGATCTGATTGACAAAAGTATAACAGGAGTTATGCAAGTTGTGGCTGGGCTTCTAGCCAACCTACCGGAAATATACTAAGAGCCTCTGAGCTTTTGCACCCAGCAAGTGGAACGAAGGAGAAAGGCCAACAGGAGAAGTGGCACTGCTCTCCAGAAGGCAGAGTCCCTGCATGTCTCTTTTAGGAAATGCTCCACATCCCTTAACCATCTAATATGGACAGCTAGAGAACCCTCATCTGAAGCTCGGTCCTGCTTTTTCCTCACTCCCACCCAACAGCTCTGAACAACTGAAATAGACCCCTTTCTTCCATTCTTATCTCTCTTGCTTCCAGCAAGCCTTGTGTTCCTGCCCCCTCTCCGTTTAGTTTGCACCAGATCATAGTCCAACAAACACATGCCCACACCAAAGCCAAAAAGGCCTCCAAGCAGAGGATGCGAAGGAGAATCTCCCTGAGGGTGGTCTACATGGCACTGCTGGGGAAACTACTTTTCCCTCAGACTGGCTTGGTACAGCTGCCGTCCTCAATGGGAAGAGCTGCCTAGTTTAAAGGCAGAGAATCCTAAAAATGTAAAAGAGGGACCCTGAAAGTGCCCATCAACAGTTGGCACCTGCCACACAGACTGAGCAGGCCCACACTCATTCCTCTGAGGCCCCACTTCCACAGCACAGGCATCACCAAGACTCTGCACCTGAACTAGCTATGGGCATATAGGGCAATACTAATTAAAACACCCGACTGACTGGCTGCATGAAATTCAGCAGCTGACAAACAGTTGCCGCAGCACCCAAGAGTGAAGTGTGACAGCACCCAATGGTTGCTCTGTGTGAGATATCCAGAAAATGGTTCGCAGGAGCTGGGAGGAATGCTTGCTACACTGTGCCTCAGCCAATAAACTAGATTAAATCTCTGCATACAGAAATGTTAATTTCTCCACCAAAATTTAGTTCTGCACCAAGTACATCTTAAGTATCACATTTCTCTGATTGTAGAAATACAGAGTGCTTTGGTTTTATTTTGTCCATAAGGAAAAAATAAGAGTTACTTTGGGCACTGGTGGCTCTAATAGTTTACCTCTGCATCGTAGCGAACAGCTGCAGAGAGCAAGGAGAAAGCGTTCTCCACAGTGATTCCTCTTTTGATAAGATGCTGACAGAGTTTTTTCAGTCTGTTTTCGCAATATGATGTAGCCAAATCCAGAAGCCCTAAAATCAAAATGCCACATTAAAATGTTATTTTTTCTGTTCTTAACAGCTCCAGTGCAGCATTTCTCTGTACACTCAGCATAGGACATATGAAGCTGAATCATAAAATAATGGTAAGAGATAAATACATCATCCTCACCCCACTGGATAGGAAACCAACCACAAAACTGGGATAGCAGCATTGGAACGCCAGGAAAAAGGGGGCAGGAATCAGCAGGCAGTAAAGATAAAATACAAGAGTTATTCCCTGCTCAAGGATGGGGGAGATCCTTCCTCAGAGGGACATTTCCCACAGCAATTATTGAATACAAGGAACATTACAGCGTCTCCTGTTGAGTAAACTGCATTTGTGTCAACTGTCCTTTGAATTTGAGAATTGCTGCTGGAAACATGAGCTCAAGAAAGGATTTCTTCTCTTGAAACATGCCAAGGGAAAAAAAATCTCATTTCCAGTGCTTTTTTTCTGGGGGGGGGGGGGAGGTGCCGCATGATTCCCCCCCCCCCCCCGATTTCTCTCACACTGTGTACCATTGAGTACGGCCAAGGGAAAACACTGCTCATTTCTAGCACCTAGATTTCCTCCCCTCTGCTCTGTTTCCTCAAGATAGAATCCACCCCTTAAAACTAGCTTCCATTGGCTTAGAAGGAACCACCCGTGTATTGGCAAATAAATACAGCAAATTAATGATACCATAACTGTAAGCTGCTCTTTTTGAAGTAAAAACTTTCCAAATGAATTTTCATTTTTAGCACCAATTTGAAACAATAGTGCTCAGAGCCCAGATCCATTTTTTTGAAGCAAGCTGCTCTACTTCCATCAGCTCAGTTCACCCCAGACCAGCACTGTCGGCTGACAGGGTCCATAAGGCAGCAGAGGCCTCAAGAGCTGTTGCAGACACCTTATTTCCAAACCCCATCCCTGGCGAAAATGCAAGCAGGGCAGGCAAAGGTGCGCTGGCTGAATTGTCTCGTTTAACTGCCACTGGGGATGTGCCTCCATGTCTATTTCTTCTTCCCTTCCCTTTCTTGAAACAAAGTCAGTTCTCCACAATTTCTCTGCACAATTTAGCCCCCGCCCCCAAGTGCTACCTATCGCGTCTTCAGGTGGCAGATCAACGCTGTCTGTGTAGAGATACTCCAGAAAAGCACGGTATACCGGGTAGGAAAACTGGTCAATTTCTATCACCTCCTTCATGTCTTCATTCCAATATGACTGGAACATAGTACGAAAATGCTCACATCTGTTGGGGGGGGGGAGGAAAAAACTACATTCCAGATTCTGCAGAATACATTAGGAACATGGGAAAGTACCACCTAAGAATTCATCACAATATTCTGTACTCCTCCCCTGCCCCCAATAGTTTAAGTTAGAATTGGGACATACTCATCATGACAGTGGGTTGTAGCCAATGGTGCCATTGTGCCCAAAAAAAGCACGTACATTTGCAAAAGTGGATTTTTGTTTTGTACCCTACTCAATTGCATTTTATTTTTATCTAATTTCCATGAAATGTTATTTAATGTTGTTGAAAGCATATACTGCACCAAGATCTGCAATAGGAAGTGGGAGACTGGTGAAGTTTGGATGAACCTGGCATGAGAATAAAACAAATTAAAATAAAAGGAGTGGGAAAGATCTGGTTGATTAAAGAAACAAAGATGAACAATCAAGTTTATTAGACACTTTGGACATAGCATTAGCACTCGGCCACAGGGCATTAGACATAAGTATTACCTGATTTTCAAGACAGCTTTATGTACATAAATGAATTTTCCATCTACTCTAAATTTTAGATCCGAGGTTTCAGGGCTATCAAATTCTCTCTTCAGGGACTCTGTCACTGTTAAGAAGTCCTCATGCTCTGCAAAGATTAAACATCATTATACTGAAAGCAATATTAAGGGTCCGTACACAGTCTGCATCCAAGGTGCTTTCACTGCTGGTTTGAGAAGCAACATAGACACAGAGCTAACCATAATCTGCATCTGTCCTGCAGTTTCTTATGAAGCACTGCATTTTGGATGCCTTTCCCCCACAAACCAGCTTCTGTCTTAATTAAAGATGCAAATACATGTTAAAAGGAGAGGGGATAGTTTTCCACAAGTTCATTAAGTAGGAATCCACAGAATTGTCACTGTGATTAGCTGACTGTTTAAATTCTGCCTGTCATAATTGGGGGCAATCTCTATCAAGGAAAAATATGTTCTGTTGTTCATGTGCTCTTTTTTAAAAAAACCAGGCCAGCATTTGCTCAAAATGAGCAGGAGGTAAATGAAGTTACCAGTCTCTGCTGTTGTGTCACTAGTCTCCCACTCTGTCATTTTAAAATAGCATTATTTCTCCTTAGCCTTTTCATTTCCACTGCTGCTTGCTTTATTGGGTGAGGGTGGCGGCGGCAATAGCAACTTAGTAACAACTTAAAAGAGTGTGTTAAAATATTGCTGCATAACAGCCCTGAGACCCAATCTACTTCTTCTTTTCAAGAAAAAGGAAAATGCACTCCTGGGGACATGAATTTGTTGGAGCATGCTTAACATTTTCCCTTTGGGCTGTTGGTTTTTAAAACTGCTGAAAGCCACTTGCAAGAGTCATCCCATTCTCCCAAGTGCTGCTGTTGCAGTTAACTTCACAGCACCTCACCCAAATACATGCCCCTCTTTTAAAAAATAAATAAAATCCAAAGCCAGGAGCAGGCATAGGCATAGGCAAACTCCGGTCCTCCAGATGTTTGGGACTACAATTCCCATCATCCCTGACCACAGGTCCTGTTAGCTAGGGGTGATGGGAATTGTAGTCCCAAACATCTGGAGGACCGGAGTTTGCCTATGCCTGGCCAGGAGAATGAAAACACAACAGTATTCTCTCAGCTTCCCATTCCAGCAATGAGCAGAACTCATTAAAGTCTCTCAGCTAAAGCCTCCCAGCATCGCCTGCCAAAAAACCCAATATGGAGATAATAATCACGGCCTGCGTTCACATTTTCATTGTCAGGGTACTTTTACAAATGAGAAGTCACATTTTTTGTCTGAAGTTAAACTTGAGGGAGGGATCCGGAGCTCCTGCCTTGGCTGCTCTCTCTTGTCACTCTTTCTCCCAGTCAGAGCGACACTAAAATTCTAGCTCTTTCCATTGTTCTCTATGGATGCTTCTACCACAGGAAGAGCAACTAAGAGCTTTAAAATGAACCAAAAGTCCTTTCTCCAGACAGTGGGCATGTCACTAAAGGTTTTATTTCACTTCCTTCATTAGTTAGGAGCAATGAAAGACAAGAGCAAGTTCTTGTTTCCTATAAAATATTTGGGTCAAATGCAAATATTTTGCCTCTTATTTACAATTCTAAAATAGCTGGAGACTTGCTTTTTCTTTTAAATTAAAAACAGAGAATCTTGAGAAGCCAACAGTCCAAATGTGTGGTGGCTGGAATGGGGCCAGGTGTGACCAGACCTTGAACAGAATCCTGCTCCATCCCTTTCCCCCAATCCTGATCACTTCTCCCAGCAAGCGCCCTCTGCTAAAAGGCATTGTAGCTGACCTCTCTCACCCCCCACCGCATGAAAGGCAACATGGGTATTTTGCACTATCACAGGAAAAGCCAAGAGTGACAATCCAATGGTCTGGTGGCTGAACTTTTGGGTTCCTTTGATGCTATTTTCCCCTCCCACAGAAATAAGTGAAAGCTGCCCATTGAAAATGGAAAGAAATCCAGGATGTTCATTAGCATAGCTGTAATTGAGCATCAGTGGGCCTGCCTAGAACAAAAAAGAGAATAGTTAATACTTCAAGTTGTATTTTCTTTTCTTTTTTAAAGATATTTATTACTTTTAAAGCTTACAAAATAGGGAAAAAAGAAAGAGGGGGAAAAAACAAAAAACACAAGGAAGAAAAAAACAAAGGGAAAAAAAGCAATACAATACACAACCTAACTAAACACATTAAACTAAACAAAACCTTATCCCTAACCCTAACCCTAAACAAAATAAAAAAACAAAAAAATTTAAAAACATACATCACACCTTTCCCATACTCTATTTTTCATTCCCTTGTTTCATCAACCTCCTCTCACCTCCCTTTTTGTGTTCCACTTCTATTAATTATTTCAGCAAATCCTTTTCATATTTCTCTATTTTCTGTTATACTATAACATATTTTTAACCTTATTTTCCATTAAGACTAGAATACTTATATATGCTTAACTCCTTATAACATTTCTGCTAAGGCCATAAAATTTCATTCCAACATTTTTCTATCACTCATTAATTTTACAGTGTTTCTATAAATAAACTTTAAATTTTCCAATCTTCTTCCACCATCTCTTCTCCCTGGTCTCGGATTCTGCCAGTCCTTTCCGTCAATTCCATATAGTCCATCAACCTGGAGATCTTATGTCCGAGGCTCTTAACTCTTTTCCAAGTCCCTTCTGCAGGTCTTCTTCATATTCTTTAATGCTAAAGAGCAGGTCTCGGGGAGACTCCAACCTAACAATGCTTTTGTTCCTTCTCGACAGGTCATCCAAATTTCCATAATTAAAGTTAAGATCCATAAAGCATTTCAAAACATGTTTCAAGCTTCTTCCAAATCCAAAGGCCCCCAGAACTTCAATCTCCTCCTGACCCAAGTCCATATCCCAAAAGTCCATTAATCCCTGCATAGAAGGATCTTTCCAACTTTCCTTTTCTAGTCCAGGCCAGGCTCCGATCTTCAAAATCTGACTTTTTCTAGTCTCAAGCATAAAGGGCCTCAACTTGTAGTCCTCAATTTGCCTCTGTAAGGCTAAGGCTCCCCCTTGTATTATTACTTTAGGTTCGACAACAGCAACTTTCTCCTTCTCCTTTTTTTTTTTAAATAAATGATATTTTATTAAGTTTTCACAATAAAGAAATTGTCAAACAATAAATGAAAGAAACACAAGAGAAATACAAAACCACAAAAATACAAAAAAATACAGAATTACAAACACTTAACATAAAAAGGGGGGGGAGAAGAAATCTCTTTTCTAATTCATATCCTTCATAGCCTTATTTTCTTGACTTCCACCCGCCCTCCTTTCTTGTATTCCACTTCTAATTTAATTCAGCAAATTCATTTATATTAGTTTTATCCTTTAAAAGTTCCTTGAAATATTATAATATTCAAAATTTTCATCCAAAATCTATCCCTTCTTTCATATTCTTATTATCTTATTCACTTGAACCTCTTGGTTTCATTTCAGTGTTCTCAACATTCAAAGATTTTACAGTGTTTTTGTAAATAGTTTTTAAACTTCTTCCAATCTTCTTCCACCTGCTCTTCTCCTTGATCTCGTATTCTGCCAGTCATTTCTGCCATTTCCATATAGTCCATTACTTGCATCTGCCATTCTTCCAAGGTGGGTAGATCTTGTCTCTTCGAATGCTTTGCGATGAGTATTCTTGCTGCTGCTGTAGCGTACATAAAGAAAGTTCTATCCTTCTTTGGCACCAATTGGCCGACCATGCCCAGGAGAAAGGCCTCTGGTTTCTTCAGGAAAGTATATTTAAATACCTTTTTCATTTCATTATATATCATTTCCCAGAAAGCCTTAATCCTTGGGCATGTCCACCAAAGGTGAAAGAATGTACCTTCAGTTTCTTTACATTTCCAGCATTTGTTATCAGGTAAATGGTAAATTTACCTGATACAAGTGGAGACTGTTCCCCTCTAGAGGGAGCTTTTGAAACTGTTACAAGAGTGGAGCTGGGAAATCTCCAGCTGCTTGATAAGAACTGTGAGAACAACGCAGGTGGCGCTGTGGGTTAAAGCCTCAGCGCCTAGGGCTTGCCGATCGAAAGGTTGGCGGTTCGAATCCCTGCGGCGGGGTGCGCTCCCGCTGCTCGGTCCCAGCGCCTGCCAACCTAGCAG
The DNA here is from genome assembly GCF_951804945.1 of Podarcis cretensis. NCBI lineage: Eukaryota > Metazoa > Chordata > Lepidosauria > Squamata > Lacertidae > Podarcis > Podarcis cretensis. The sequence continues at coordinate 125,787,997 of NC_137172.1, read as the reverse complement.
TTTGAAAGCACCTCCGGGTGCAAGTAGATAAATAGGGACCGCTTACCGGCGGGAAGGTAAACGGCGTTTCCGTGTGCGACTCTGGCTCGCCAGAGCAGCGATGTCATGCTGGCCACGTGACCCGGAAGTGTCTCCGGACAGCGCTGGTCCCCGGCCTCTTGAGTGAGATGGGCGCACAACCCCAGAGTCTGTCAAGACTGGCCCGTACGAGCAGGGGTACCTTTACCTTTACCTTTAAATGGTAAATTTTAGCAAGCTTGACTGGGGTCATGTACCACCTGTACATCATTTTCATAATATTCTCCCTTAAGGCATTACATGCCGTAAATTTAATTCCAGTGGTCCATAACTGTTCCCAGTCAGCGAACATAATGTTATGTCCAACATCTTGTGCCCATTTAATCATAGTAGATTTTACTGTCTCGTCCACAGTATTCCATTTCAACAGCAGTTTATACATTTTCTCCTTCTCCTTTTCAACAATTTGTCCTGTTGAAATAGATTCCTGTGCCAAATCCTGAATAATTTCTGTATTGGTGCTCAATTTTGGTTCCAAAATGTCAATTTTAGTAGTCATAAAGGTAAAGGTAAAGGTACCCCTGCCCGTACGGGCCAGTCTTGACAGACTCTGGGGTTGTGCGCCCATCTCACTTAAGAGGCCAGGGGCCAGCGCTGTCCGGAGACACTTCCGGGTCACGTGGCCAGCGTGACATCGCTGCTCTGGCGAGCCAGAGCCGCACACGGAAACGCCGTTTACCTTCCCGCTGGTAAGCGGTCCCTATTTATCTACTTGCACCCGGAGGTGCTTTCGAACTGCTAGGTTAGCAGGCGCTGGGACCGAGCAGCAGGAGCACACCCCGCCGCAGGGATTCGAACCGCCGACCTTTCGATCGGCAAGCCCTAGGCGCTGAGGCTTTAACCCACAGCGCCATAGCATCCATCTTTTTATGAAGCTGTTCCAACAAGTGGCTTATCTTAGAAAATGCAGTCCATAAGTCTTCTCCTGTCGACATTATTGAATATCCAAGGTCAATCTCTAGTTCTCACAGTTCTTATCAAGCAGCTGGAGATTTCCCAGCTCCACTCTTGTAACAGTTTCAAAAGCTCCCTCTAGAGGGGAACAGTCTCCACTTGTATCAATCCTTTCAAGCACAACTCAAGCAATAAAGTTAGTTTCAATTTTCAGTTACTTTCCTCCTTTTTAAACGCAGAAGGGGACAATGGAAACAGTATCCTTCTCTTATTCAGCTAGCTGTCAAATACGTTCTGTTCACAGTCAATGAACTCTCCCCAAACGTCCCTTTTTTTTTTTTTTTTGGCAGCCCGTTTCCAGGTTCAGAGCAGTGGTAATTTGATTTTTCACTCTCTCCTGCAGGCTTGCTAGGTCCAAAATTTCCCCCCCCTTCTCCTGCTTCCAAGGGGGGTTTGATAATTTTAACCGATGGAAATTCAATCCTTTGCCAAAGGCTTTCCGAGACTATAACTTGTAACGTCTTTGCTCCAATCTATTTACAAAAGAGGAAGGCGGACTTCCTGTTTAAAACTTTCCCGTTCCCATGCCAAATTCAGGTATTTAAAGATCCAATTTTCTGTTCTACTCACGGGTTGTTGTTTAAAGTCCAATTGTCCACAGGAAAAAGTCAGCGCTCTCCGGCAACAGCAATGCGGCTTCACTCCGTGAAAGAAGCAGTCGATTCAAAGCACCGCATCGCTCACCCCACGTCGCTCCGGATCCCCAAAACAGGGTTTCCCCGTGAGTAGGGGAGGCGCAAAAGGTGCCAGCCGAATCCCAGGTCCACAGGCTTCTTCCGCCTGTGATTTCAGTGGGTCTCCGCCTTCGCCGTGGCGGTTCAGACCCTACTTTCAATGGAGCAAGTTCCTCCCGATTGGAGGAGCTCCGCCATTGCCGGAGGCGCCAACCCGGAAGTCCAAGTTGAATTTTCCCACATAAAGGATGATCCAAGTTTAAGTTTTAAGCATTTTTTAAAAAAATACACTGCAAATGCCAATACTGCAGGTGGCAGGTGTGTGTTATTGCTAAGAACTGCTTACCACAGTTCTGTAGTATTAATATTGCAAATCAGACATGGGGCTGAGGCTGTTTTGAACATCTAGCCAAAAGCTCTCACATTGCAGCAAGAGGTCAGTCCCTCTGAGGTCTTCTTTCGGCTGAAACTGTGTGGGCTTTGCATACTTTGCATATGGACATGATGCACTTTTAAGAATTTTTTTAAAACCCACAATTACATTTTCCACGCTAAATAGCGTGAACTTTCATCTTTGCTCCTTCCTTTTGCTCAATTAAGGACCACTGCCATCCAATCACAGCTACACTACATGATTGCCTTCCATGGACAGCTCACCCTTAAGGGACCTAAAGCTGGAGACTCTGCTAAATCTTGCTATTGGAAGTCTCGGGTGGACCACACAGAGAGATGTTAACCAATAGACTGAGAGAAATTCATCTGGGGGAAACTGTGGTGGCGCAGTTGACAGAAAGTCACTGAGGGGACTTTTTGTGGAGATGGTATTCCCTAGCCTTGTTAGCTCAGGTGTTGGACTCTGCTCTCGTACAGATGATGTTGTGCCAGGGCAGGTGCAAAGAACCAAGAGCCTGCCTATAGGAGGATAGGAAAGCATTTTGTGAAGTGCCAGTGGTTGAGAGTTTGGGAAACAGAACTAGATTTTGGAGGTGAAGGAGACTCTGTTCTTTATGTATGGTACACTCCCAGGGTGGAGAGAAGAGTGCTGAAATTCTTAAAAAGGACATGAAGGGATTGAGAGAGAGAGATACGAGAATAATGCCTTTGGTCCTATAACCTCCTCACCATTATTTGTGCAGGGAGCAGCCAGCTATACTTGTTCTGAATGCAGTGAGGCATTTTTACTATTTTTCACAGGGTACCAGAAGCGATTGTTTAACTATCAAGCCTGGACAGAGTTTGGAAAACCTCATCTCCAAGCTCTGTAAAAATAAACAGCAGCCGTGTTAGAGCCACTGCAGCCTGGAGGTTAGCGTACTGGACAACAACCAAAGTTCAAATCCCTGCCTGCCCACCCCTGGTCCTGCCATGAAGTTCACTCTATAGTAATACTATAGAGGAGGACAAGCAATGAAAACAAGCTGTGCCTTCTGACCATTAGAAGCCTGACTCAAATCCTTTTTGGTATTTGCATCCTTTGGCAGACTTTGCCCAGTGCTTCCTCCCACCCCAAGCCAGCAAAACTAGAAGCTTGTTTTCAGTGTTTAATAATAAAAAGTTGAGCATGTTCTCACCTACTGAGAGTAGACGCCACATCACAGCAGGAGTGGAAAAGCAAGCAAACACATCATCAGTGCAGGAAAAGTGGGTAACATGGGGAAGAACCACAGATTGCCCCCGACACTGACCCCACATGTATACCAGGCCACTCTGTGTCTTGGCAGCAGAAGTGTGAGCAGAATGGCAAGCTGCAATCTCTACTACTCTGAAAGAAAGAAAGAAAGAAAGAAAGAAAGAAAGAAAGAAAGAAAGAAAGAAAGCTACAGGTTAGTCAGCTGCTGACACCAGATATTTACAATACACAAAGAATTGCATAATATGTCATGAAGGTATACATGGAGATTACAGGAAGTATCATAACAGACTATGCAAGACATAAACAAATTCAATTATCACAAGACTCCATTACTAGTAGCTTTAGTGCTGAAAAAGGGAGATTCATGAATGTCTCTCTCTTTAGGAGGCACACCCTCTTCTTCTAAAAGTACATGCACCTCAGGGCATTTATCACAGTATTTATGCTCAATTGCACAAGAAGGAATATTTACCCTTTAATAAAATTAATTAACACATTTATTACATCATTCCCAGTCTAAGAGGTGATGTGCATCACTGAACAATTGCCATATATAACTGGCAATGGGCAATGAAGGCCAGCTGCCTCAGATTGCCTCTTGCAGGAGCCACAGAGGAGGCCCCAGCTGTGAGGGGTGAGGAAACCTGCAGCCCACTCTCACCTGCAAGGCCACAGGTGGGGAGAGTGTGCCTGTTCCACAAGATCTAAGCAATTAAATAATCCAGCTGCGAACCTGCCAAAAACACCAACATCTGCAAATGGCAGGAAGAGAGGGGTCCCCTCCCCCCCCCGTTGCCTCTGCAAACAGGAAGCAGATTTGTCTTGGCCTTCAAGCCGCCTAGATTTCAAACAGAGCAGACAAAGGAAGTGTTTCCCTTTATGCTTCCTTTGCCCACATGATGTGATTGCTGGAAGCTCTGGAACCCATTTCCTTTGTTGATGCAGCATGATTCAAAACCACAGGGGCAGACTTTCCATGCAGTGGTTGCTGTAAGTGCCCATCACTTCCACAATGGAACAGATGGAAGCCTTGAACTGGACACTTTACTGTAGATAATAATTTGGAAATTCACAATTTTGTAAAGTGCTACATATCTGAATATGAAGTATGATGTCCATAAAACTCAAGCTTCTGCTTTTTTTATGGGTGTTTTATCTAAAACCTGTTATCTCTCACCTACAGAAGCCCAAACAGTAGCATTTCAGTATAAAGCGGCAGAAAAAATCCTTAGGAAAAAATCCTTAAATAAGAGACATGGGGGAATGATTAATGGACTTCAATGTCTGTACACTAATGCGCAAAGCATGGGAAATAAACAAGATGAGCTTGAGCTCTTGGTGCAGCAAACTAAATATGACATAATAGGCATCACTGAAACCTGGTGGGATAAGTCCCACGATTGGAATGTAATAATGGAGGGATACAATCTATTTCAGAGAAACAGACCAGACAAGAAAGGAGGAGGAGTGGCGTTATATGTCAGGGATGTGTATACCTGTGAAGAGATCCAAGATTTAAAACCTCAGGACTTCCGGGTCAGCGCCATCGGCAAATGGCGGAGTTCCTCCGACCGGAGGAACGGGCTCCGTGAAAATTGGGTCTTCCCGCCGCGGCGAAGGTGGGGACCCGCTAGAAATCCCAGGCGGAGGAGCCTGGGAACGTGGGGTTCGGCAGAGCACCAAGAGCGCCTCCCCTACTCGCGGGGAAGCCCCTCTTTGGGGCTCCGGAGCGGAGTGGGGTGAGCAGCGCGGTGCTGCGAACTGATTGCTACTTTCACGGAGGGAAGCCGCACAGCCATCGCCGGAGAGTGCTTGACTTTTTCCTGATGACAATTGGACTCTAAACAAGTACCAGTGAGTAAAAACGGAAGATTTGATCAAGAAATCTATGAAATTCATGAATTAGGCAACGAAGTGGGAAGGTCTAAACAGGAAGTCCGCTTTCCGCTTTTTGTAAATAGACTGAAGCAAAGATTTTGCAAGCTAAATAGCCTGGAAAATTGATTTAAAGACTGAAATTTCCTGCATTTATAACCAATAAAACCCCCTTGGCAGCAGGAGAAAAGGGAGGGAAAATCTTGATCGTCTAAGCCTGCAGAGAGAGAGTAAAGGAATATAAGTTTTCATCGTCCCAAACCTGGGGACGGGGTGTCAGGACAGAAATCGTTGGAGATGTCCATTGATTGAAAGCAGAACACTTTGACAGAGAAATAAATTAACTTCAACGCTGCTTTCTGCATTTTTGTACTTTAAGGAAACAAAGTATTTGAAAATCGAAAGTAAATTTCCCTTTGTTGGATACATTTTAAAGATGGACGTAAATAGAAATTGTGTCCCCTAGAGGGAGCTTGTCAGTTTGTTGCTGCAGTTTACAGGGAGACTTTACAGCTGCGAGAATTAGACCGTGGGACTAGTTATTCGACCTTGAACAGAAATGCGCTGGGAGGAAGCTTTGGTGTCTGCCCTTGGCAAAACAAATGCTATGCTGAAGCAGTTGCACGAGAAAATGAACTTGATGAATGAAAAGTTGGACTGTATGACTGCTGTAACCAGTGAATATGAACTAACAGGAAACAAAGATAAAGAAATCTTACAGCAACCAACTCAGGAAACTGGCTTGACAGGGCAAGTCCAAGGGCAGATGAAGATGGATCAGGTTGTGATTGCACCTCAAACGACACAAATGGAGAGATCCAAAGTCCTGCATGACCAAAAGCCGCAGTATTGGAACATTGAACTTGGAGTGTGTCTGGAAGTGTTTCGAGTCAAGGAAGCTCTTAGTGGGATTCCAGGTGGGAATCCAGGTGGGATTGTGAAACAGGCTGACAATTATTTTTGGAATAACTATTTTTTGGATTACAAAATTAATCTAGGGGAGTGGGACTGGGGGGAATGGACTAGCTTGATGAAAGAAAATGGAGATTACTACCGGTTGGAATTCCCCGGAGACCCACTCCTCAAGGAGAAAGGGAAGAAACTACAAAAGAAACCAGCAAGGGACAGGGAAGGGTGCAAGTATAAACAGGAACAAGAAAATCCGCAGAGGGGGCATAGAAGAGACCTAAGAGCCTCGGACATTGGAACACCAGATTGATGGACTGGATGTAATGGTTAGAAAGGACTGACATAACCCGAGACCAGGAAGAAGGGACGTTGGATAAAATCAGAGGAAAAAAAGTTTATAAAAAAGAGAACTTCTTTCTATTTTTGGAATTAGTGTAATACTAATGAAACACCAGGGAATATGCTGGAAAGGAACTAATTGGCATTAGTAGAAAGGTTTGAAGGAGTTATGTATAAATATGGTTTAAACTTTTGGTTTTTTTTATAAGATATTTATTGAAATTTTCAAGAATAATACAATGTAAAACAAAAAGAAAAGAAAAAACAAAAATACAAAAATAAAAACAATTAAAAACACAAAGAATTTCCATTTACTTATTTTCTTTTAACTTATTTCCCAGACCTCCTCATACCTCCCTTTCTTATATTCCAGTTCAAATTATTAGTTCAGCAAATCCTCACCATAATTTTTACTTATTTCAAAATCTTATTTTCCATGACTCTTAAGCATTACAGCTGGAAAGCACTTAATTTCTATCCAACATCATTCTAGCATTCATTAATTTTACAATATTTCTGCAAATAGTCTTTAAACTTCTTCCAATTTTCTTCCGCCGACTCTTCTCCCTGGTCTCGGATTCTGCCGGTCATTTCTGCCAATCCCATATAGTCCATCATCTTCATCTGCCATTCTTCCAGAGATCTTGTGTCTTCCAATATTTTGCGATAAGTATTCTTGCTGCTGTTGTTGCATACATAAAAAAAATTCTATCCTTCTTTGGCACCAATTGGCCAATCATGCCTAGGAGAAAGGCCTCTGGTTTCTTCAAGAAGGCATATTTAAATACCTTTTTCATTTCATTATAAATCATTTCCCAGAAAGCCTTAATCCTTGGGCATGTCCACCAAAGGTGAAAGAATGTACCTTCAGTCTCTTTACATTTCCAACATTTATTATCGGGCAAATGATAAATTTTTGCAAGCTTGACTGGGGTCATGTACCACCTGTAAATCATTTTCATAATATTCTCTCTTAAAGCATTACATGCCGTAAATTTCATACCGGTGGTCCATAACTGTTCCCAGTCAGCAAACATAATATTATGTCTAACATCCTGTGCCCATTTAATCATAGCAGACTTCACCGTTTCATCCTGAGTGTTCCATTTCAGCAGCAAGTTATACATCTTCGACAAAATCTTAGTTTTGGGTTCTAACAATTCTGTTTCTAATTTCGATTTTTCCACCTGGAATCCAATTTTCTTGTCCAATTTGTATGCCTCCATTATCTGATAATAATGAAGCCAGTCTCACACTTTGTTTTTTAGTTTCTCAAAACTCTGCAATTTCAATTTATCTCCCTCTTGTTCCAAAATTTCCCAATATTTTGGCCATTTGGGCTCCATATTGAGTCTTTTAAAAGCTTTCGCTTCCATTGGTGACAACCACCTTGGGGTTTTATTTTCCAATAAGTCTTTGTATCTTATCCAAACATTAAACAATGCTTTCCTGACAATATGGTTTTTAAATCCTTTATGTACTCTAACCTTGTCGTACCACAAATATGCATGCCATCCAAAAGCATTGTTAAATCCTTCTAAGTCCAAAATGTCTGTGTTCTCAAGAAGCAGCCAGTCTTTCAACCAGCAAAATGCTGCTGATTCATAGTAAAGTTTAAAGTCCGGCAGGGCAAATCCCCCCCTTTCCTTTGCATCAGTTAATATCTTAAATTTCATTCTGGGCTTTTTGCCCTGCCAGACAAATCTAGAAATATCTTTCTGCCACTTCTTGAAACAGTCCATCTTGTCCACAATTTGCAATGTTTGAAACAAAAACAACATTCTAGGCAATACATTCATCTTTATAACTGCAATTCGACCCAACAAGGAAAGCTTCTACTTTGACCAAATTTCTAAATCTTTTTTCACTTCCGTCCAACATTTTTCGTAATTATCTTTAAATAAGTTCACATTTTTTGCTGTCATATTAATCCCTAAATATTTCACTTTCTTAACCACAGCCAAACCGCTCTCAATCTGAAACCTTTCTTTTTCAATTGATGTTAAATTTTTCTCTAAAACCTTAGTTTTTAACTTATTCAATTTAAATCCTGCCACTTGACCAAATTCTTGAATTAAGTCTAAAACCCTTTTTGTACTAGATTCTGGCTCCTGTAACGTTAAAACTAAATCATCTACAAATGCTTTCAATTTGTACTGTTTAGCTCCAACCTGTATACCTTTAACCAACTGGTCTCTTCTAATCATATTCAGCAGGACCTCCAGAACCGATATAGAAAGCAAAGGGGAAATTGGGCACCCCGTCGTGTCCCTTTTTGTATCTTAAATTCTTCCGTAACCACATTATTTACAATTAATTTAGCTTTCTGTTCAGAATATATTGCACCTATACCATTTTCCAAACCTTGCCCTACCCCCATACCCTGTAGGTTCTTTTTCATAAAACTCCAAGAAATGTTGTCAAAAGCTTTCTCCGCGTCCACAAATATCAAAACTGCTTTAGTGTTTATATTCACTTCTAATTTTTCCAAAATATCAATTATATTCTTCAAATTGTCAGACAAATGTCTTCCCGGGAGAAAGCCCGCTTGGTCTTTATAAATCTCTTCCATCAATACTTTTTTCAATCTTTTAGCCAAAATGTCAGCAAAAATTTTGTAATCCACATTTAATAACGATATGGGGCAGTAGTTCTTAAGTTGAGTCTTTTCAGTCTCTGTTTTCGGTATAAGTGTGATATATGCCTCTTTCCACGACTCTGGCGCCCTTTTCCCTTCCAAAATCTCATTGCAGACTTCCTTCAAAGGTTGTAATAAGCACTCCTTCAAAGATTTGTAGTACCTGGAAGTCAGCCCATCCGGTCCTGTAGACTTGCCCAATTGCATATTTTGAATGGCACCTTCTACTTCCTGTTCTGATATTTTATAGTTCAACATCAGTTTACTTTCTTGAGAAATTTTTTGTAATCCATTTGTCTTTAAAAATCGTTCTATTCCATTTCTTTCTGTGGCCCTTGTGAGTATAATTGTTTAAAATACTTCTGGAAACAGTTTCTAATCTCAATTGAGATTGAGAATATGGTTTAAACTTTGAAATTTTATGGTTTTTAAGATAAGATAAGGTTAAAGGAATTAACAGTAAATTGAATAATAGAATACTGTTAAGATAAATTATTTAAATAAAAATTGAGAAACATGGGAAGAATTTGCTGAAATAATGAATTAAGTTTGAATACAAAAAGGGAGGGGTGAGGAAGTCCAAGAAACAAGTAAATGAAAGGATGTAATCTAGATTTGTATTTTTCTTTTTTATTTATGTTTTTTTTCCTCTTTTGCTGTTGTATTTTCTGTGTTTTTTTTTCCTTTTTTCATCCTTTTTTATATGTCTATGTATTTTTGAAATTTTGAATAAATATTTTAAAAAAAAAAACAAGATTTAGAACCTCAAAGCCATGTGAGAAAATTTGGGTCAAAATTAAGGGAGAGAAGAATAACAGTGACCTCATTGTGGGAGTTTACTATAGATCCCCAAGCCAAACGGAGGACATAGATGATGCCTTCCTGGAACAGATGGCCAAGCATGCAAAAGGAAGGGAGACAGTAGTAATGGGGGACTTCAATTACCCGGATATTTGTTGGATGTCAAACTCAGCCAAGAGCATAAGGTCAAACAGATTCCTCACTGGCCTTGCAGACAACTTTGTTGTCCAGAAAGTGGGAGAAGCAACAAGAGGAACAGCCATTTTAGATCTGGTCCTAACCAATGTTGATGACCTGGTTAGTGGGGTAGAAGTGGAAGGATCATTAGGCGCGAGTGATCATGCTCTTCTGAAGTTTACTATACAGCGGAAAGGAGCAGCCAAGCATACTAGGACTCAATTTCTTGACTTTAAGAAAGCCGACTTCATAAAACTTAGGGAAGTGCTGGGTGAGATTCCATGGACAGTAATACTAAAAGGAAAGGGAGTTCATGATGGCTGGGAGTTCGTTAAGAGGGAGATAGTAAAAGCACAACTTCAGGCAATACCAATGAGACGGAAACATGGAAGGTGCCTAAAGAAGCCAGGGTGGCTATCTAAAGAACTTTTAACTGAGTTAAGATTAAAAAAGGATGTGTACAAAAAATGGGAAAGGGGGGAAACCACCAAAGAGGAATTCAAACAAATAGCCAGCACGTGTAGACACAAAGTCAGAAAAGCTAAAGCACAGAATGAACTCAGGCTTGCTAGAGAGGTTAAAAGCAACAAAAAAGGCTTTTATGGGTATGTTCGTAACAAAAGGAAGAACAAAGAAACAGTGGGGTCACTCAGAGGAGAAGCTGGTGAAATGCAAACAGGGGACACAGAAAGGGCTGAACTCCTCAATGCCTTCTTTGCCTCAGTCTTCTCCGATGAAGAAAACAATGCCCGACCTGAAGAATTTGGAGCAAATGATTCAGCAGAGGAAACACAGCCCAGAATAACTAAGGAGATAGTACAAGAATACTTGGCTAGTTTAGATGTATTCAAGTCTCCAGGGCCAGATGAATTGCATCCAAGAGTATTAAAAGAACTGGCAGATGTGATCTCAGAACCACTGGCAGTCATCTTTGAGAATTCCTGGAGAACAGGCGAAGTCCCGGCAGACTGGAGGAGGGCAAATGTTGTCCCTATTTTCAAAAAGAGGAAAAGAGAGGACCCAAATAATTACCGCCCAGTCAGTCTGACATCAATACCAGGGAAGATTCTGGAGCAGATCATTAAGCAAACAGTCTGTGAGCACCTAGAAAGGAATGCTGTGATCACCAATAGTCAGCATGGATTTCTGAAAAATAAGTCATGTCAGACGAACCTGATCTCGTTTTTTGACAGAATTACAAGCCTGGTAGATGAAGGGAACACAGTGGATGTAGCCTACCTTGATTTCAGCAAGGCATTTGACAAGGTGCCCCATGATATTCTTGTAAAGAAGCTGGTAAAATGCGGACTTGACTATGCTACCACTCAGTCGATTTGTAACTGGCTGACTGACCGAACCCAAAGGGTGCTCGTCAATGGTTCCTCTTCATCCTGGAGAAGAGTGACTAGTGGGGTGCCACAGGGTTCTGTCTTGGGCCCGGTCTTATTCAACATCTTTATCAACGACTTGGATGATGGACTCAAGGGCATCCTGATCAAATTTGCAGATGACACCAAACTGGGAGGGGTGGCTAACACCCCAGAGGACAGGATCACACGTCAAAACGACCTTGACAGATTAGAGAACTGGGCCAAAACAAACAAGATGAAATTTAATAGGGAGAAATGTAAAGTATTGCACTTGGGCAAAAAAAATGAGAGGCACAAATACAAGATGGGTGACACCTGGCTTGAGAGCAGTACATGTGAAAAGGATCTAGGAGTCTTGGTTGACCACAAACTTGACATGAGCCAACAGTGTGACGCGGCAGCTAAAAAAGCCAATGCAATTCTGGGCTGCGTCAATAGGAGTATAGCATCTAGATCAAGGGAAGTAATAGTGCCACTGTATTCTGCTCTGGGCACCACAGTTCAAGAAGGATACTGACAAACTGGAACGTGTCCAGAGGAGGGCAACCAAAATGGCCTGGAAACGATGCCTTATGAGGAACGGCTAAGGGAGCTGGACATGTTTAGCCTGGAGAAGAGGAGGTTAAGGGGTGATATGATAGCCATGTTCAAACATATAAAAGGATGTCACATAGAGGAGGGAGAAAGGTTGTTTTCTGCTGCTCCAGAGAAGCGGACACGGAGCAATGGTTCCAAACTACAAGAAAGAAGATTCCACCTAAACATTTGGAAGAACTTCCTGACAGTAAGAGCTGTTCGACAGTGGAATTTGTGGCCAAGGAGTGTGGTGGAGTCTCCTTCTTTGGAGGTCTTTAAGCAGAGGCTTGACAACCATATGTCAGGAGTGCTCTGATGGTGTTTCCTGCTTGGCAGGGGGTTGGACTCGATGGCCCTTGTGGTCTCTTCCAAGTCTATGATTCTATGATTCTATGCCAGCAAAGCAGTAGTGAGAGGATTTCTCATTCAACAAAATTCAATTAGGATAAAGATACAGAATGAGAAAAAAGATAAAATTTTGGAACAACTAAAAGATAAAGAGAAGGGTCTTAGAGGGAACCCAAAGAATTTGCAGATACAAAAGAATATTAAAGCCCTACAGATTCAATATTCACAGATTATAAATCAAGAAATAGAATGGAAACTAAGGAGGATGAAACAAAGGAATTTTGAATCTGCAAATAAATGTGGAAAACTTTTAGCTTGGCAATTAAAAAAGAGGCAAAAGCAAAGTACTATCACAAATATTGTAACAGAAGGAAAGTCTGTGGAGAACCCTGTGGACATAAGAAAATGTTTTCACAAGTACTACAAACAACTGTATAAAAAGGAGAAAGAGGACCAGGCCAAGACTGAGCAATTTATTAAAGCCAATGGTTTGCAGAAGATTCCTGAAGATAAAAAGATCCTACTAAAGGGACTGATTTCAAGACAGGAAGTGGAATATCAATAAACTCAATGCAACTTGGCAAGACCAGGTGGTCTATAAGCAAAATACTATAAGACATTGGCTTATCAAATAAAAAGAGTATAGTCTTACCGAAGCTACTCTTTTTATTCCAAACAATTCCAATTATTGGAAAGACCAGCAGTATTGACAAGTGGCAAAAAGAAATTTCTAGATTTTTGTGTAAGGGTAAAAGACCAAGAGTAAAGCATAAGATATTAATAGATACTGTAGAAAGAGGTGGCTTCGGGTTACCGGATTTGAAGCTATATTACGAAGTCTCATGTCTTCTCTGGTTGAAAGATTGGTGTTTATTAAAAAATTGGGATATTTTAGATCTAGAAGGTCATGACACCCGTTTTGGATGGCATGGCTATCTTAATTATGGGAAAATAAAGGTGCACTGGAGTTTTTCAAATCATATAATAAGAAATGCTATATATAAGGTGTGGGAAAAATACAAAAGATATTTGGAACAGAAAACCCCAAGATGGAACTCTCCATTAGAAGCAATTGCTGTTAAAAAAAACAACATCATCAAAGAGAACTGGATAACGTATAACACAATATTAAGGGAGGAGGAGGGTCAACTAATATTGATAAGTTATGAGAAAATAAAAGATCACTTTTCTAGTTGGCTAGATTACTATCAGGTGAATGAAATGTTCAGACAGGATAAGCAGATAGGTTTTGAAAAGGAGCCTTCAAGATTTGAAAGAGAATTACTGAATAGGAGAACTAAAATAATCGCAGAAATGTATAGACTTCTTTTAGACTACGAAGTAATGGATGAGGAGGTTAAGGCTTCAATGATAAAGTGGGCCCAAGAAGTGGGCCGTCCAATTATGCTAAAAGATTGGGAAAACTTATGGAAGGTAAATTTGAAATTTACAGCCAGCTATCACGAAGAGTCGGACACGACTAAACGACTGAAAAACAACATAATATAAGAGAGAACATGATGAAAATGGCTTATAGGTGGTACCTCACTCTTTCCAGATTATCAAGAATGTATAAAAGTTTGGCGAATGCTTGTTGGAGATGTGGAGGAAATAACGGTGACATGATCCACATGTGGTGGACGTGTGAAAAGATTAAGATTTTTTTGGGGGGGAAATATACGATGAATTAAAAAAGATGATGGGGATAACTTTTACTAAAAAAGTATTTTAGATAAAGAGATCCCAAAAAATCTAAGAGAGGTATTTTTGTATGCAACCGCAGCGGTTCGTATACTTGTGGCCAAGGGATGGAAAGATCCCGAGGCTCCAAAAATAACAGATTGGCAAATCAAATTACAGGAATTGGTGGAGACAGTTCAATTGACTAGTAAACTCAGAGGAAACTCTAAACAAAAATTTGTGGAAAAATGGGATGGTTATAGAAGATATGTTCAAAAATACAATAATAGTTTTGACTCTGTGCTAGCATTCAAGTGATAAAGGAACTAAAAGGAGGTGGACAACAATTAAGGATTTATTATGTTTTCAGAATGTATTAGAAAAATTATATAGAAAGGTTTATTGTTTTGTGTACATTCAAATGTAAGATAAAATATATGCAAAGGGACTTGACAAGAAGTCAAAGTTGAAGAAAATATTTTGGAAGATAAAAGGGGAAAAAATGTTAACTTTCATTATTATCATTTTGTGTGCGGGTGTGGGTGTGTGGGTGTCTCCACATATGTGTGTTGTTGTATGCAATGTTTGGGAGGAAATAAGACGGTAAATAACAAATAACAAACCAAAAATCAATGTATGTAATTTTTATTTCTTAATTATATTTAGTGGTGGTATGGCTGTATTGTTTTTTGTAACATAAAATCATTCAATAAAAATTGTATTGAAAAAGAAAGAAAGATTGGCTTATCCAACCTTTGGGAGAAGTATGCAATTTGATTCTAGGAGGGGGCAAAGCATCTGAAACTTGGAAGGAATCTTATATTACTCTGATTCCTAAACAAGATCAAGATAGAACCAATGTCAAGAATTACAGACCAATCTCCCTACTTAATGTGGATTATAATTTTTTTGCGAATATACTGGCTAACAGGCTAAAGAAGGTTCTGTCTGAACATAAACAAAGATCAGGCAGGTTTCCTGCCTGGAAGACACATGAAAGATAATATCAGGAATGTTGTAGATATTTTGGAAAAGCTGGAAGCAAGAAAGAACTGTAAAACAATGTTAATGTTTACTGATGCTGAGAAAGCCTTTGACAATGTATCTTGGAGTTTTATGTTCACAATTTAGAAAGTATGGGGGTTGGTCAAGATTTTTTAAATGGTATCATGAACAAAAAGCTAAAGTTATTGTAAATAATGTGGTATTGGAGGAAATTAGAATCGAGAAGGGAACCAGGCAAGGGTGCCCACTTTCCCCTCTGTTGTTCATTTCTAAGTATGATAAGAAAAGATGATCAAATTAAAGGTATTACAGTAGGATCCAAACAATATAAATTAAAAGCCTTTGCTGATGATTTAGTACTGACATTATAGGATCCAGACACCAGTGCAGTAAAAGCACTGGAGCTGATACAGGAATTCGGACAGGTAGCAGGATTTAAGTAAATAAGAGCAAAACCAAAATATTAGAGAAAAATCTGGATAATGATGAAAGAAAGTTATTACAAGAAAAGACGGGCCTAGATTTTGTGAAAAAAGTTAAGTATCTGGGAGTGAATTTGTCCAGGAAAAATCTGAATTTATACAAAGATAACTATGAGAAACTATGGAATGAAATTAAGAGAGATCTAGAGATATGGTCAAATTTAAAATTGTCACTAATGGGCCGGATTTCAGTGGTTAAGATGAATGTATTGCCAAAGACGTTATTTCTGTTTCAAGCCTTCACAATTATAATGTGAAATGTTTTAAAGAATGGCAGAAAGCTTTATCTAGATTCATCTGGCAGGGGAAAAAACCCAGAATTAAATATAAATTACTAACAGATTCTAAAGAAAGAGGGGGATTGTCCCTGCCAGATTTGAAAATCTATTTTGAAGCGGCTGCACTTTGCTGGATTAAGGAATAGATACAATTAGAAGATACCGATGTTTTAGATTTGGAGGGATTTGACAATGTGTTTGGATGGCATGCATATTTATGGTATGATAAAGTAAAGGCCCATAATGCTTTTAAAAACCATGTAATTAGGAAATCTCTGTACAATGTATGGATAAAATATAAAGATCTCTTAGAAAGGAAGACACCCAGATGGCTTTCGCCAATGGAGGTGAAGGCCCAGGAAAAGTTAAATATGGATATCAAGTGGTTGAGATATTCAGACTTGTTATTAGAGGACAAAGAAGGTTATAAATTAAAACCATTTGATTAAAGATAAGTTAAATTGGTTACATTATCACCAGATTAATGAATTGTACAAATTAGATAAGAAAAATGGTTTTGCTTCAGAAAAATCTAAGTTGGAAACGGAGTTGTTGGACTCTAAAGTTAAAAATTTGTCTAAAATGTATAACTTATTGTTGGAATGGCATACAAAGGATGAACAAGTTAAGTCAGTGATGATAGACTGGGCAAGAGATGTGGGACATAATATAATGTTTGAAGACTGGGAAAGATTGTGGAAAGGGGTCACATTCACTGCATGTACAGTGTTAAAGGAAAATATAATGAAAATGATGTATAGATGGTATTTGACTCCTGTAAAATTAGCAAAGATATACCACAACAGTGATAATCTATGTTGTAAATGTAAAGAAAAAGAGGGTACCTTCTATCATATGTGGTGGGCCTGCCCCAAGGTGAAAGGCTTCTGGGAGATTTATAACGAATTGAAAAAAATGTTAAAATATACATTTATTAAGAAACCAGAGGCCTTTCTTCTTGGAATAACAGGTTTGGAATTGCCCCCAAAAGATGTTAAATTATTTTTGTATGCCACAACTGCAGCAAGAATTTTGTTAGCGAAGAACTATAAAACACAAGAAGTACCAACAGTGGAAGATTGGCAAATGAAGATGATGGATTTTTCGGAGCTAGCCGACCTGACTGGAAGAGTCCATGACCAGAAAGAGGAGGACCACCAGGAGGAATGGGCGACGAAAATAATTTTTATTCGTTTTTCAAACACATAATAAAAACAGAACAAAACAAAAAAACAAGAAATTCAGAACACAAACAAAAACATACAAAACATTTAAACCAATATAACTTCAAAATTATATTTTCATACCCTTCTTTCTTTTGACTTCCCCATACCTCCCCATCCCTACATCCTTGTTTAGTGATTCTTTAGCAACCCTTTAGTCAATTATCCTGATTCCCTTTCATTAAATTTCCTTTAGTTTTTTAGTTACAGCTGCAATTCTCTGCTTCTTACCCCATGACATCTTAGCATTCCTCAATTTTACAATAGTTTTTAAGGTATATTTTAAATTTCTTCCAGTCCTCTTCCACTGTCTCCTTCCCCTGGTCGCGGATTCTGCCCGTCATCTCAGCCAGTCCCATAAAGTCCATCACCTTTGTTTGCCATTCTTCCAGAGTAGGTAGTTCTTGCGTCTTCCAATACTTCGCCAGTAGAATTCTTGCTGCTGTGGTGGCATACATAAAGAAAATCCTATCCTTCTTTAACACCAATTGGCCAACCATGCCCAAGAGAAAAGCCTCTGGTTTCTTAGGAAAAGTCCACTTAAGGACCTTCTTAATTTCATTATAGATCATTTCCCAGAAAGCTTTAATCTTTGGGCAGGTCCACCAAAGGTGGTAAAAAGTACCTTCAGTCTCATTACATTTCCAACACTTATTATTAGGCAGATGATAAATTTTTGCAAGCTTGACTGGGGTCATGTACCACCGATAGATCATTTTCATAATATTTTCTTTTAAAGCATTACATGCAGTAAATTTAATACCGGTAGTCCATAACTGTTCCCAGTCAGCAAACATAATATCATGGCCGATGTCTTGTGCCCATTTAATCATAGCTGATTTCACCGTTTCATCCTGTGTATTCCATTTCAACAGCAAGTTATACATTCTTGATAAGTTCTTAGTATTGGGTTCTAACAATTCTGTTTCTAGTTTTGACCTCTCTTTCTGGAATCCTATTTTCCTGTCCTGTTTGAATGTCTCATTTATCTGATGATAATGCAACCAATCTCGAACTTTGGGCTTTAATTTCTCGTAACTCTGAAGTTTAACCCTTTCACCATCATATTCTAAAATTTCATAATATTTTGGCCATTTAGAGTCCATATTTTTTTTTTTTACTTCCCTAGCTTCCATTGGTGACACCCACCTGGGGGTTTTACTTTCCAACAAATCTTTGTATCGAGTCCAAACATTGTACAATGCTTTCCTTACAATATGGTTTTTAAAGCCTTTATACACCTTTGCCTTGTCGTACCATAAATATGCATGCCAACCAAAACTATTGTCATACCCTTCCAGATCCAAAATGTCTGTGTTCTCAAGAAGTAGCCAGTGTTTCAACCAGCAAAAGGCTGCCGATTCATAATAGAGTCTTAAGTCCGGCAGGGCAAACCCCCCTCTATCTTTTGCATCAGTTAAAATCTTAAATTTAATTCTGGGCTTTTTGCCCTGCCAGACAAATTTTGATATGTCTTTCTGCCACTTCTTGAAACAGTCCATCTTGTCCAAAATCTGCAACGTCTGAAATAAAAATAGCATTCTGGGCAATACATTCATCTTAATAGTAGCAATTCGGCCTAACAAGGAAAGTTTCAACCTTGACCATATTTCCAGATCTTTCTTTACTTCTAACCAACATTTTTCATAATTATCCTTAAATAAGTTCACATTCTTAGACGTTAAGTTTATCCCCAGGTATTTCACCTTTTTCGTTATTTCCAAGCCTGTTTCATTCTGAAATCTCTCTCTTTCTTCCATTGTTAACTTTTTCTCCAACACTTTCATTTTTTGTTTGTTCAATTTAAAACCTGCTACTCGACCAAATATTTCAATTAGTTCTAATACTCTTTTAGTGCTAGTGTCTGGCTGTTGCAGAGTCAATACTAGGTCATCTGCAAATGCTCTTAGTTTGTAGTGTCTAACTCCGACCTGAACTCCTTTAACCAACTGGTCCTTTCTAATCATGTTTAACAAAACCTCCAGGACTGATATAAAAAGCAGAGGGGATATTGGGCATCCCTGCCGTGTACCTTTTTCTATGAATATTTCTTCCGTTACCACATTATTTACAATTAACTTAGCTTTTTGTTTAGAATATATTGCACCTATACCGTTTTCAAAACCTTGGCCTACCCCCATCCCTTGGAGATTCTTTTTCATAAAACTCCAACAAATGTTGTCAAAGGCTTTCTCCGCGTCCACAAAAATCAGAACAGCCTTCCTGTTAATATCGACTTCTAACAACTCCAAAATGTCTATAATGTTCCTCACATTGTCTGACATATGTCTCCCTGGGAGAAAGCCCGTTTGGTCCTTGTGAATCTCCCCTATCAACACTCTTTTCAATCTTTTTGCCAGAATGTCTGCAAAAATTTTGTAATCCACATTGAGTAAAGATATAGGGCGGTAGTTTCTAACCTGGTTCTTCTCAGTCTCTGTTTTCGGTATAAGTGAGATGAAAGCCTCTTTCCACGATTCAGGTGCCTTTTTCCCCTCCAGAATTTCATTGCAAACTTCCTTCAGTGGTTGTATCAGCCATTCTTTCAGCGCTTTATAATATTTAGCCGTCAAGCCATCTGGTCCTGGTGATTTTCCCAATTTCATATTCTGAATGGCACCCTCTATTTCTTATTCTGTTATTTTCTCATTTAAGATCCCTTTACTTTGTTCTGAAATTTTTGGTAGACCGTATTTTCTAATAAATTCTTCTATTTCTTGTTCGTTGACTGGCCCTTGTGCATACAGTTTCTTAAAAAAACTTTGAAAGCAATTACTTATCTCATTAGGTTTGTGGATAATTTTCCCATCCATTTCTAGACTTGTCACAGTGTTCAATTTCTGTCTTTTTTTCAATTGCCATGACAGAAGTTTCCCACATTTATCAGCTGATTCAAAAGTCTTTTGTCTCATTTGCTTTATCTTCCATTCTATCTCTTGATTCATGAGCTCCATGTATTGCATCTGATAAAACTTTATTTCTCTCAGGATCTCATGGGACTTTGGTTTGGACCTCAATTTCTTTTCTCCTTCTTTTATTTTTTCTAAGATTTTTTCTTTCCTCTCATTTTGTTTCTTCCTCTTTATAGAGTTCTGTTGAATTAGGAAACCTCGCATCACGGCTTTACTCGCGTCCCAAATTATTCTTTTCTTCTGTTCTCAAATTTATCTCAAAGTAATCTTTTAATATGGGACGCAGGTGGCGCTGTGGGTTAAAGCCTCAGCGCCTAGGACTTGCCGATCGAAAGGTCGGCAGTTCGAATCCCTGCGGCGGGGTGCGCTCCCGCTGCTCGGTCCCAGCGCCTGCCAACCTAGCAGTTCGAAAGCACCTCCGGGTGCAAGTAGATAAATAGGGACCGCTTACCAGCGGGAAGGTAAACGGCGTTTCCGTGTGCGGCTCTGGCTCGCCAGAGCAGCGATGTCACGCTGGCCACGTGACCCTGAAGTGTCTCCGGACAGCGCTGGCCCCTGGCCTCTTAAGTGAGATGGGCGCACAACCCCAGAGTCTGTCAAGACTGGCCCGTATGGGCAGGGGTACCTTTACCTTTACCTTTAATCTTTTAATGTTTTGAGGGCCTTCTTATAAATCTCTTCATCTCTGAATAGGGTGTCATTCATTCTGCATCTAAAGGATCCAGTTGTTGTTAGTTTCATCTCCATCTTCACAGCGTTATGGTCGGAGCAGGTTTTTGGGCAGATTTCTGCTTTTTTTGTTCTTGACGCCAGGCTACTAGAAATCCAAATTTGGTCGATTCTTGTCCATGTCATTTTTGCTTCAGAGAAGAAAGTTCCCTCTCTCTCAAGAGGGTTCCTTGTTCTCCATATATCAATCAGGTCCATAGTTTCGGTCATTTCAAAAAAAGTCTTTGGTAGTCTCCCTTCCTTTGAAATCACTTGTCTCTGTGCTTTATCCATGTTTGTGGAGACGACTCCATTCATATCTCCCATCATTACGATTTTATAGTCTAAAAAGTCGATTAATGTCTCATGCAGCTTCTTAAAAAATTCGGCCTTCCCTTCATTTGGGGCATATACTCCAACTATCAAAATCTTTTCTCCTTGAATTTGTATTTCAATTGCCAGGTACCTTCCTTGTTAATCTTTGAATATCAATTTTGGAGCCAATTTTTCCTTTGCATAAATCACAACACCTCTTTTTTTCACTTTATCTGATGAGATAAATTCCTGTCCAAGTCTTGTTTATCAGCAATTTCCTATGTATCCTGGCAATATGGGTTTCTTGCAAACATATTAAGTCTAATTGTTCTCTTTTCAAAATGTGAAAAACTTGACGTCTTTTCCGGGGAAGGTTCAAACCGTTACAATTCCAACTAAGAAGTTGCAGAGACATTTTGTATTTAAGTGCCTGTTCCTCCGACTGCTCCGAGCTTCTGTTCTTCCTCCGATGGTGGTGGTAAAAGCCCAAATGATAGATTTGCAATGTCAGGTGGTTCTTTCTCCTCTACAATTCCTTTCTGCAGGTCTTCCACGTATCTCTCCAGAAACTGTTCTTTATCCTGAATTGTTCTTATTTTGATCTTCCTTCCTTTAAAGTTAAAGGACAGTCCTTGTGGAAACTCCCATCTAAAGGGTATGGTATTTTTCTTCAGCAGGTCAACCAAATTTTTGTAGAGGGTTCTCACCTCCAAGATATATTTAGGGATGTCTTTAAAGATCTGTATTTGACAATTTTGGATCACCAGTGCCTTTTGGTGGTGTAGGTTCAATATTTTATCTCTTTCTTCCTTTGATCTCAGTGTAATAAGACAATCCCTTGGTTTCTTGTCCTGCCTCCTGCCCAGTCGAAAGGCTGTTGTTATCTCAAATTCATCTTCTTCCGCCCATTCCTCTTGCCAAAAGGCTATAAAGTTCTCTGTAAGGAAGTCCACAAGGCTGTCCCCTTCCCTTTCAGGAACCAGTCTTAATTTTAAATTTTTCTCTTTCCTCTGGAGTTCCAGTAGAGAGAGGGTTGCATCATGCTCATTCACTTTTTTTATGATCGGCCCAAACTTTTCCCTTGTCTCCTCTGCAGTATTTTTTGCACTTTCCGCAATCTTTCGTGTTTCAGAGCTCTCTTGAATTAATCTATTTATAGAATCTGTGTTAGATGTTACGCTTGCTGTATTTACATCTAATCTTGCTGTCAGCTCTGTCAATTTTTTGGAATTTTCTGTAGACAGCTTTGTCAATGCTTCCAAGGATTGATTTATTTTGAGGAGTGCCTGTGTCATAGGATCCATAGAGGCTGTTGCTGCTTTTTCCTGTGCAGCTGGTGTTGTGCCTGATATTGAGCCCCTTTTCTTCTGAGATTGCTTTGCTTTGAGCCTTGTTACTATCTCTTCTGTTGGGCCACTCATATCCTCAAGGTCGTTCTCACAGAAAGAGCTTCCAAGTGGAAAATCCCACTGTTTCTTTTTTAGTGCAACAGTTTCACTTAAAACCCTCTAGAGGGAGCATTCAATTGTATCCAAATGGCAAGAAGAAACAAAGGAGCAAGGAAGCATAAAACAGTAGCCAGCAATTTCCAAAGTCCACACTATAAATTCTCAGTCTTTCAATATAACCAAAGATGCAGCAGGCTGAATTAAAGTCCAGTAACTTTATTTCAGACAAATCCCCACTTTGCACAGTTTAGTATGACAGTTCACTTTCCCGGTGCCTTGTTTGGGCAGCCCGACCTGGGGGATTTGGCAGTGAAAGATCTTATTTTCCCGTTAATTTTCCCGCAGGTTATCAATGTCCAAGTCTCTTCCCCCCTTCTCCTGCCTGTCGGGGGGGGGGGGAAGCTTAAGTCCGATGTCAGGTTTGACAGCTTAAAAAAACTATTTTCCCTCAAATGCAGCTTGCTTTTTTCGTTGCTTTGTTTATCATGCAGCTCCGGGGAGGCAGACTTCCTTAGTTTATGCCTTTCCCGTTTTCAGCCAAATTTCCAATTTTAATGTCCCGTCAATCTCTCAATCTTACTCACGGGTATTGTAGTCAATTTTCAGTTTCAGGAAGGAATCGGCGCTCTCCGTTCATGGCGATGCGGCTTCACTCCGCGGGCTGGGTGACGACTCTCAGCACCGCGCTTACCCCGATGCCGCTCCGAAGCCTTTAAAAAGGCTCCTTCACAGTACCGGGGGGCGCAAAAGGTGCCCACCGAATCTCCTTTGTTCACAGGCTCCGCGCCTGTGATTTTAGGGGTCCCCCGCTCGCCGTAGCGGGTCGGACCCGAACTCGCGGAGCAGTCCTGCCTCGGAGCTCGAGGCTAGGACCGCCATTAAACGCTGGCGCCGACCTGGGCGATGAAATTTAAAGACTATTTAGTTAAATATGTTAACTTAATTGGAAAAGCTTGCAAATATCAGATAGGGTTAGGATTTAAATATGTAATGTGATGAATTAATATGTTTAATGCCAAATTTGAAAGAAAGAAAGATGTTAAGTGATTAAGTTAATCCTAGACAGCATCTTGAGAAGTAGAGACATCACCTTGCCAACAAAGGTCCGTATAGTTAAAGCTATGGTTTTCCCAGTAGTGATGTATGCAAGTGAGAGCTGGACCATAAAGAAGGCTGATCGCCGAAGAATTGATGCTTTTGAGTTATGGTGCTGGAGGAGACTCTTGAGAGTCCCATGGACTGCAAGAAGATCAAACCTCTCCATTCTGAAGGAAATCAGCCCTGAGTGCTCACTGGAAGGACAGATTGTGAAGCTGAGGCTCCAATACTTTGGCCACCTCATGAGAAGAGAAGACTCCCTGGAGAAGACCCTGATGTTGGGAAAGATGGAGGGCACAAGGAGAAGGGGGCGACAGAGGACGAGATGGTTGGATAGTGTTTTCGAGGTTACCAGCATGAGTCTGACCAAGCTGCGGGGGGCAGTGGAGGACAGGAGTGCCTGGCGTTCTCTGGTCCATGGGGTCACGAAGAGTCGGACACGACTAAACGACTAAACAACAACAACATAAGAATATTGTTTTGAAATTCAACCAGGGGGATACGAGGAAGTCACTTAACAATGTTACTAAGATTGGTTTAAATACGCCCGAGATTTATGTTTGTTTGTTTGTTTAAAAAACTTTTTGGAAAATTAATAAAATCTTTTTTTTCCCTTCCAAAACATGACACAATTAAACTTTTGTGTCCCTTGACTATGAAACGGCATACAGTTTACTAGGGGCACTTGAAGCAGGAGAGGAGCACGATATTCTGGATGGAGACTTGAAAGAAGCTTATCATGGTGCATCACAGAATCACATCAGCTGAGGGCTATTGGATCAAGCACCCCAGTCGAAAGAATCCAGTCCCTAGGCAGGTATAGCAAGTGATACCAGTCTTTTCCTCCCTACATCACTAGAGTAGAAAACAAAAACAGATTATCCTGAACTTAAGGTGGTTCTCATTCATTTTAGTTGCCTAACTTTATCTAAAAGTGAAGTGTATTCCAAAGCTCCGTTTGAGACAAGACAAGACACACATTTTTTGCAGAGTGGAAAGTACTGGCAGGACTTGCCGTAACTTAGACGCCTTAAAATAACAAATCTTGGGTCACAGACTTCATGGTCTGAAGGGAGGGTGGAAACTGAGAAGGGATCAGAGAAGAAAGGAAGACAGATGAAGCCCTGCCCACAAAGCCTGCGAGGAGAAGTTGCCCTTTACACAAAGACGGACGGACAAAGGCATTCAGTCACCTCTTTTTCAGGGTGCCATGAACAGACACCTCAAACATCCCTGCCTCCCAGTTCCAAGGATTAGTTGCAGCAACATTTACCTCTCCTTTTCCATCATGATCTGCACTGGGCTTAGCTGGTTGCTTTTACTGCCAGTTCCCAGCTGCCCATAAGTGTTTGCTCCCCAGGCGTAGAGCAAGCCCTCATCCGTTAACACCATTGTGTGTGCATAGCCACAGGCAACCTGCAAGAAAGAAAATGGAAATCAATGCTAGCATCACTCTAAGATGGCCACGAAGAATGAGAAATCACTGCTGGACACTTAAGTATCAGTTGCACAACCTGGGTTAGTTTTAAACGCCAAGGGAGTCTGCACACAGGTTATGAAATGCGGAGGGGGGTGTCCTACGGTTCTCCAGATACTGTTGGACTGCAACTCCTGTTATTTCTGACTACTGACTGAGGCTGGGGGTGGAGAGAGCCCAACAAACATCACGAGAACTGTAGGTTCCCTGGCCCAGGTATGAAAAGGTTTCACTGATTATTGATGGTTTGGTAAAATACTTGCAGAACAACTGAGAAATAACCCAAGTCATCTTGTCTCCAAAAGATCACCAGTAAAATGTTGACACTTCCTAAACACAATCTCAGGTCTGGAAGAGGCAGCTGCGTCTTGGTTATTCCCTTTTCCTGCCCTTGGCAAAAACTGCCAACTGAAGGCTGCCCCAGCTGCAGTGAAGATGGCAGCCATCTACAGGCTCATAGTTATCAGGCCTCTTCAACACCAACTGTTTGCAGGCTAGGCTTTGGTTATAAGCACTAAACAGAAGCTCACAATAAACCAGGGGACAATTAAGCAACACAACTTACACTATTTTGTACTCACCTGCATTACACAGAGACCTTGTAGCGCAGCCACTCGGCATGGGGTTAGCTGATTGCCATTGTTTCCCAGACCTAGTTGACCATTGCCATTGTAACCCCAGCCATACACCTTCATGAAGGAGGAAGAACAGTTAATCTGGATGCACTCCAGGGAAAGAGGTGGCCAGTGCAGTGTGCTGGTGAGAGCGTTAGATCTGGTAGACCAGGGTTCAAAGCCCCACTCAGTCGCGAAGCTCAGTGGGTAACCCTGGGCCAGTCTCTCCCTCTAGCCTACCTCTTAGGGTTGGTGTGAGGGTAAAATGGCGAGGAGGGAGAAAGATGGAACTCCTTGAAGGTGGGATATAAATGTAACAATAAAAATGAATTTAAAATAGCTCTAGTTCAGGGAAAGATGCTGAGAAAGGCAGGCTGAAAATGCACCTAATCCTAATCTACATACTCTTCAGCTATCTGTTGCCGACTCATTTTTCTTTTGTGCATATGAACACTGCATATTGACTCCTAAATTATAAAATGAAGGGTTTTATGACTTTTAGTTTAATCTGCCTGCAGAGTTACTTGGTTACTCTGCCCTTCCCCTAAATGTTACAGGACAGTTCTGGATGTACTGGATTCATAGCGTAAGTAAAAAAAAGTTTAACTTTCCAGCGTTTAAGAGCAAGGAAGCAGCAATGTCAACACTATTTATAGCTCAAGTTTCCCCGTTTCCTGAGGATAAACTTCCTCTGATTTAAGCCTTGAATAATTGTTTACTAACTGCATCTGAGGTTTCAATAATTATCAAATGAGTCACAAATCCTACTTTTCCCTTTAACCACAAGATTTGCTTCCTCAGGTGATCCAGCATCACCTTCAGAAATGAATTTTAGATGATGAAGTGAACATACAGGTGCCAGAACAAGTCCTAATGGCAATGAACAGCCAGCAGGTGTCTAGTTTAAAGCCACTGCAGCTCATCAGCTTCACAAAAGTTTCTGGGGCATCTTCTATTAGCCCTTTGTTCTGCACTTTAGCATTTTCCTACGCAGAAGCAGAGCCATGTGTGCAATGACCTTGGAATGCTTACCTCTCCATTGTCCACTACAGCTATGGAAGAGGTTTGGCCACATGCAACGCCGACCACCACCTTCGTCTGCAGACAGTTGGAAACCTTGCGGGGAGTGGGCTGGTTTGCCGTGGAGCCTGACCCAACTTGTCCACAGTTGTTATAGCCCCAGGCATATACCTTGCCACAATGAAAGAAGATGAAAAGACATCATGGGCACACACTCCAAACTTCCTTCAGAACAAAAATAATGCCTGAACAGCTTTGAGTTGATTTTCTCCTTTTACCTTTTTAAAAATTTTTACCCTAGAACTCTTCCAATTTTAACTCCACTGCTGCAGATATGCAGGTGACACATCAAAAGCCTTGCCAAACAGCAGACACTGCCCTGTGTCCACAGGTAGTCCGTTCCTTCTGCAAACATGCATCGTGATGCGAAGTTACATCATGTAACCACATCATGAAACATCATGTTACATCTTATCTGTCTGTTAAGGTAAGATTTCAGTCCAAAATATTTCACTAGGAAAACACAATACAATGATTGATAGCAACATCAGATTCACTTTTCTCTGAGGGCTTCCCAAAATTTAAGACAGTTTAGAGATTTTTGAAATATTAAGTGGGATATCAATGCTTTTAAATAAATAAATACAGGAACACATTTGCATAACAGTGGGTTCTCAAAAGCAAAAGTTTAGCAAGTAATAATATACATATATAAAAGACTTACATCTCCATCAGATGATAGTGCTATAGAATGATGGGAGCCACAAGCTACTTCAATTACTTTCTTAATTAGCAAATTGGTACAGATTTGAATGGGTGTAACACCTTGATTGGTGGTCCCATTTCCAAGTTGACTGTATCCATTATGTCCCCAGGCATAAACTTCACCATCTATGAAAGGCACAAAAGCACAAATGTCCATAATTCCAAACAGCACCAGACAAAAGCGGGTCAGAAAAAATATAAGAGACTGCATCCAGAGCCACAGCTCCACTCATGCAACAGACTTCCACGCCCACAATACAACTTCCTCTTCTGCCCCCTCCAGACCACAATGTGGCCTCAAAACCTGCTCCAAAGCAGAATTTGGGGGCATGTAGGGGAGAGCATAAGAAGTGGATGTCCTATTTCACAAGCAGAATTCTGCTTGTACAGTGTGGAAAATAGCCCTAAGTCTTAAGATAAGTACCTGAATTAGAACCCAATCGTTCTGAAAGGTTTGAGGGAATGGGGTGTGCACACACATGGAGTGAGACACTTAAGCCTTCTTTAGATTTTATTTTTCCTAGGAAGCGCTGCAGCATCTACATAACTTTACTCCTCCCTGGTCTGGTGAATGCTGCTGCACAAAGGAAAACACTGGCAATTGCAGCCACAAGCTGCACACATGCATCAAAGGAAGATGTCAAAAGACTATTCTCATTCTTAGGGTTGACGTTGGAGACAACATTGCGTGAAGGCAGGAAAAGATCCATGGGGGTTGCAATCCAACAACGTTGTGAGAGCCACCAGTTTGCACCCTTGGCGAGAGGGAAGTGCCTAATAAAATTCTGCAGCCCAAGCTTACCACAAATATTTAAGATGGGCAAATATTTTTAAAACCATGTCCACATCCCATTGGAAGCAACATAGTAAAGTAATTTAGTGTCTTGCCCAACAAAGTAATCAACTTTCATGGCCAAAGAGAAGGAACAATATACACTTTCACTCATTCATCCAATTACAGCTATTCCATGAATGGGTTTACTTAAAATCAGATGAGAAGAGAAGATCTCCATTCTTTGACATGGGAGACTAGATTGGAAAGAGTATCAATATATGTGTGCAGGAGTTGAGGGGAAGATGCAGCCACACAGGGAGGTTAAGCTGGAACAACCTGTTGTTGGAATGGACTTGCCAACAGCGCAAGGCCACAACCACATTTTCTTGGAATCCATTTCTAACGACCTTTGCTTAAATTTAGGGAGCATGCAATTAGTATTGCTCAAGAGCAAAACTACCTTCTGTACTAAGTATTACATGTGGTCCACTTCCATAACTGAAGCTGCGAATCCTCTTTCCGCATAAAGTTTCAAGTTTCTTTGGTACAATGGTACTCTGGTTATCTCCAGTTCCCAAACAATTACTACAGTTTAATCCAAATACAAATACCTGGAAAGAGAGACCAATAACACTATATTTTAATGCTTATATTTATAGCAACAGTCATCAAGATGAAAGTGAATCAGGGTAAATATACAATTTATAAGATTTAATAGGATTCTTACTATATCCATTTCAGCTATAGTGTCTTTATAACGATAGCATGGTTTTGCAATGAACTCTAAATGGCCAAAATCTGGCAAACTCAACACAGTATGCTATGGATAAGAAATGCTAAAGCTATGATTATTTTATGAAATTGGATTTCTTTTATAATATGAAAGGAACACTCTGATTTTAAACATCCAAGGTCAAAACACATTTTGGTTGGAATTATACCCATGAAAGCCACTGTATAATTTACTTAACTATCACCTGTATGTTCAATTTTCTTTCTTTGAAATTACTCCACATTTACAGCGTTTGTACTTAGAAATGTTTTATTTTTCTTATTCTTACATGTTTATAACATTGATATAGGAAGCCATGAATCTTTACCAACCTTTGGAGAACTGGGACAAAACTAAGAAAGTCAGTTTCAATAGGGACAAATGTAAGGTTCTAAGAATGAACATTTGCAAATCACTTGCGTTGTTTTTGGCTTATGCACCAGATATACAAACTTTTTTTTTAAGTTAAGCCATTTAACCTAGACAACCCAATATTTACCTCATCACTGTGGGTGATGTATATCGCTTCATTGGCAGATGTTCCAAACACACATGCTTTTCGGATGGTTGATATTTCTTGTGGCGAAAGCAAAGTAAATATTGGCCACTTTCCAACATCCATCATGACTTCACAGTTCTTTATACCAGACTTATAATTATGCTGGCATTTTGCCTCCAATTAAAACAAAATCATGGAGTCACCTGGAAGAGAAGAAAGGATAGAAAGACTGGATTTTCAGATATGGAAAACCTATTTCTATATTGTGGTGCAGACACAGAGATGCCTAACTCTGGGTTACACAGATTTACACATGCGTGTAGTATAGCTGCAGGGATGTATTCCTAGGCAGCCCTGCAAATAATCAGAGGTAGCAGTCGCACATCTCCTGTTGCACTTGTTAACCCACCAGCCCATTCCCAAAGCAGAGGGAGTTACTATCCCATACAGACCGTCCACTACTCTTCGCCTTCCAATATCTACAGGGAGTTGCCAGAGTTGCAGCTGCCTTTCAATTTTTAACAAAAACGTCAGCTAAGCCTGTGCGGGCAGCCTTCACAACATTGCTATAGAGACTTACTAAATCTGGTGCTGAACAGAACATGAAAAGGCTTGAGAAATGGCGTTCCACTGTTGCAAAGCAGCAGCACAAACATCAAAAGCGAGCTTTGTTGCCATTGCTCAGATGACATCTCTGAAATGACCCAACAATGCTAGCATACAAACCAGGTCAAAACAAGAAATCCTGCAAGTTTAGTGGTATTGAAAGTTAAACAGAGACAACCATGTTTACATGAAACAAAAGGTAGACTGTCAAGGATGTTTCAAACCTAAAGCTTTAACTCTCTGTAATACCAGGAGTGACAAAAGTTTTTTCCATATCTCAGTATTGTTTTTTAAAAATCTTACCTTGTTGCATACAGAAGGAGCTGAGCTGATAAAACCAGTGTGCAGCACAAACCTTTGAGATAATGTTACATGAAGCATGTTCTGTACACTCTGTAATTCCCTGCAAGGGCTGCTGGGAATTACAACATATGAAAGACACTAATATTCAGGAAACAAGTAGCCAACACATCTGTGTGGCTCCAGACACTAGGCTAGAAACATGTGGACCAAGGCAAGTGATGATGTAACAAAAAAGGAGGCTAACTGGAAAAGACTGGTAACTGGGTCACCACCTGCATGTGGCAAAGAGGCATCCTCAGCCTCCCAAACCCAGGCTCTATCCACTGGCCCAAAATGGGCTTCGGTTTATTTCAGGAATGAGGAATGTCAAGCGCAGAGACCAAATGCAGCACTCCAGACCTCTCTATTTGGCCCTTAGGATTCTC
This sequence comes from Podarcis cretensis, assembly GCF_951804945.1. Taxonomy (NCBI): domain Eukaryota; kingdom Metazoa; phylum Chordata; class Lepidosauria; order Squamata; family Lacertidae; genus Podarcis; species Podarcis cretensis. The sequence continues at coordinate 125,757,220 of NC_137172.1, read as the reverse complement.
TCCAGACCACACCCCATTCACAGTCACATTCTTTGCTCAAAGAGGGTACTAAGTAGGGTCCGTGTTTTTGCCAGGCCTTGAATTCTGTTCATGCTTTTTGTTCCCCTACACCAGGGGTGTCCAAACTTTTTTCAAAGAGGGCCAGATTTGATGAAGTGAACACGCATGAGGGCCAACCAAAATTGCTGAGCTTTTTATTTCATAGAATCATAGAATTGGAAGATAGGTAGCCGTGTTGGTCTGCCATAGTCAAAACAAAATTTAAAAATCTGCGTATCTGAAGAAGTGTGCATGCACACGAAAGCTCATACCAAGAACTAACTTAGTTGGTCTTTAAGGTGCTACTGGAAGGAATTTTTTTATTTTGTTTTGAGAGTTAGAAGAGACCACAAGGGCCATCGAGTCCAATTGGCTTTTTTAGCTGCCGCGTCACACTGTTGGCTCATGTCAAGTTTGTGGTCAACCAAGACTCCTAGATCCTTTTCACATGTACTGCTCTCAAGCCAGGTGTCACCCATCTTGTATTTGTGCCTCTCATTTTTTTTGCCCAAGTGCAATACTTTACATTTCTCCCTATTTTTCAATCCTATTTTTAGGATTGAAGTTGACCCCAAAGTTGTTGAGCTGCTTTTAGGATTGAAAATTCAGGTAGGTAGCTGTGTTGGTCTGACACAGTCGAAATATATATAAAAAAATTAAAAAATGTCTAGTAGCACCTTAGAGATCAACTAAGTTTGTTCTTGGTATAAGCTTTTGTGTGCATGCACACAAAGAGATGGGTGATTTACCATAACCATTGAGTCTATCACCCATCTCCTACTACCCGCCTGAGAAAAACCCCACCCCACCCTCCCACTATATATAAGGGTCTGGTGACTTCTGTTTCAGTGTATCTGAAGAAGTGTTTTTTATTTTTTTATATATTTAGGATTTCAGTTGTTGAATTTTTTTACAATTTTACCCCAAAGTGTTTTTTAAGGATTTTACCCCAGGACATATACTGCCACGGGGGCCAGATTAAATCAACAGGTGGGCCAGATTAGGCCCCAGAAACAGGCTTTGGACATGCGCGCCCTACACTGAGGGATGTCCAAGTGTGTGGGGTATCTGAGTACCCTACTGTACAAAGGAAAATGTCACACTTGTGGTTCTGACCACTTTTCCTCTGCCCCCCCCACTCCCGGCATAAAAAAGTTTTGACATAAAAAAACTCAGAGCACGACATTTCCCCAGGAAATCAAAGCATTTGTTTGCACAAATTTGAAGTGATTCAAGCATCTCACTAGACTCAAAGGATGGGGCTCAACACTATTCCTCCTCAGAGTAGAACCATGGACATGACCCACTTAGGTTCATTCATTTCCATGGGGTTACCCTGAACAGGACATTGCTGAATGCAAACCATGGTGTTGGAAAGTATGGTAGTCCAAGTCCCAAAGTCTGACAGCCCTTTTGCTCAGGGCAGCAGAGCCCACTGTCTCCCACTGCTGTCTGTTCTGCTAGCCAAAATCTGCTTCCCTGTAGTTTCCACCTACTGGCTCTGGATTTGCCTTCTAGAGCAGATTTTCAGATATTTAAAAAGCATTATCATCATGTCCCCCTTAATCTTCTCCTCCCCAAGCTAAACACAACCACAGCCCCAGTCCCCATCATACACTACTGGTTTGGGGTTCCATTTTAAATCAGAATATGTTACATCGTTTGAACCATTAAGGAAGATATAGAGTGCTAATTACACACTGCAAAACAGATTTGAGTACATTCCTGTCTTAGCTGCCCATCTAAAAATGTGACATTTCTAATTTCTTTCAGACATAGCTTAAGGATAAATAAAATATATTTTGGTTCTTTTAACAAGTTTAAATGATTGTTTTAGGAGAGAACAGGGGTTCACAAATGGACATACGGGAGAGAAATGGTTGCCATGTCACTTGAACATATGGACGTATCCTGCAAGAGCTTGGACAGTGAAACTGTCAAGTTAGGCCAGCACTGCGTTTCTAATTTGTACGCATCTGTAACTTCTGTCACCAGCCCCCAAAACGCTCCTGCCTGTTAACTTGGCTGAAATCCAAAGCGCCCCTTCCGACTTGGAGTCTTTGATGCGGCAGCACCTGACTCGGCTTTCTCGCCAGGGACGGGCTCCGCTCTGAAGAGAAGAGCGCTCCTTCGGCGGAGTCCTGCCCCGGGCCTTGGCTCCGGAAGGGGCTGGCCAGGCCCAGGGGAGGCCGGGGCGGCACGAAGAGCCGCGTCTGGCCCGCGCCCCCCTCAGAAAGCGACGCCTGCAGCTCGGCAGCCTCGTCCGCGTCCCTACCTGCAGTCTCGTCCGGCGAGGCGACGGCGAGGCCCGGCTTGGGGATCTCCGGAGAGGCGCGCCGGGCGGGCGGGCGGGCGGCGCTGCGCGGGGGGCGGAGGAGACGGGCCGGCGCAAGGACCCGCGCGGCCAGGCGCCGCTCCGCGAGAGAGCTCCGTCCGCTCCCTGTCCCGCGCCTGCTCCGTGGGGCCACAGCCAATCAAAGGCGCGGGAAAGGCGGCCGCCCGACGCCCCTTGGATCGCCGTAGAGCTAGTAAGCGGGGAAAGCAAGAGGGACGCGCTCCCGGCCCTGCCTTCCCTCGGAGGAGGCGGAGCTCCAAGCACTGCTCTCCTGAGGGAAGCAACAAGCACAATTACCAACTGGCCACACGCGGTTCATTGTGTTTTTGGCCCCTCACACCGGGGCAGAAATGCTGCTTGCGTGGGCCCCCTTGCCCCCCCCTCTTTCTGCGAGCCGCATCTCGAGACCCCTTCCAACTCTACCATTCTGATTCTATATACCCTGCTGATGTTTTAAAGCAGGTGCTTCTGCCTTCACAATTGCCAAATACTTGTTTACAGGGTTTGCTTGTTTTTAAGTTTCTGCATCAGAGGCAGTGTTGCAGATAAATATACAAAGTGTTGCAGGTAAATATACTTCTAAGTAAACATGGTTACAAGTTGAGCTACAAGCACTACAGTATTCATTTCACCAGAGAATCTGTCATGTGGATCTAGTGGAACCACCTGATTTGATCAGTTTCACAACCCAGACAGGAAACTTGCAGCCTTAGTTTCCCCTACTTGTTAGTTACACAATTCTACTGTAACAGAAGGGAAATGCAGATTACGAAACAGTGTCTGTAGCACAGGGCTTAACGACTGCAGTGTTCATTCTACACATCTGTATTTGGAAGTAACCACTGCTGTTTTCATTGAAACCCACTAGTTAAATGGTGTGTACACTGAGTAACCCTCATTCCAGGAAACAATTAAGGCTAAGTGATGATAGTTCATGGGAAAGGACATGCAAAGCATGAGATGGCTGTGAAACCAGAAATAAATAAGAGTCAATAGAAAGGAGTGGTTATCCACCATCCCTAGGGATAACTTCTCCTGCTGTGCCTCACTTGCACATTTTCCTATTCACAGCTGCCAAGAGATTGTGCAGCTATTCCGTTCTTTTTTCCTTAATGGATTTTCTGTGGCAAGATAAAAAGATAAGAACACACACAAGAGATCACAATTTGCTTACTATGTTCGTTGGACTGCCATACAATTGTGTGAAGGACGCAAGATGATGGTACATTTAAAGCTTTGTCTGGAAGCACCCCAAGAAAGACAGAAGAAGCCTAGCAAAAACACAGGACAATTTGACAATGCACTATAAAAAGTGAATGAACAAAGCAAGACAATTCCACATTAAACATCCTGTTTATTATTGCACACTGCTTTGATACTTATGTGAAAAGTGGGATGTAAACCTTTTAATGAATATACAAAAATAGTGAGGAAGCATCATCTGACTAGCAATAGCACTCCAGAGTATCAGCATCTCTCTGTCACCTTCTTACCTGACTCCTAACTGGAGATGGTCTATCATTGAGCATTGGGATCATTTTATCAGTATTTTATTTAATGTATCTTATTTAATCTACGCTGGGATTCAGGGGGACTTACATTTCAAAAATGTCATTACAAAATACAAGTAATGTTATTAGCTTAATAATTGTTGCAAACGTAATGTTGGGGGGCTTGCTGTGCAGGAAACCTCTACCCCGTATCTGACTTCAACAGCTTATCTGGGCTCCATTTCAGCCACCAGAATTGTGAAATTTACCAGATTGGTTGAGAAGCAGTTTCAGTCTAGTCAGATACGGTGGCTACATATATATCCCCTTATTTCCACCCTCAGTGGCTTCTGATAGTCTTTTACCCCTGTTGCAGGTGTATATGTCATGCTGTTACACTAGTGTTGGATTACTGCATATGTGGAACACTGCAAGTATATTCCCTGAGATTAGTTTCCTATCACATACAGAATAGGACAACACTCAGAACTGTACTATATCTTTTTTAAAAAAGCATTACTGCCATTGTCATTTTACAATCAAACTGAGGCTTGATTAATTTGACAATGACCACAAATTGCTATGCAACACCATATTTTTCCTTCGAACAGAAGACTCTTTAACAGAACAAAGATATCAGACAAAAGTTATGACACCTTTTTGTACATGAATATCAATGTGCTAAATACAAAGCTTCTTAATTAGATGCATATTCAAAATAAAGTATTATTATATATTATGTTGACCCTTGTAAATACTGTTTTATTTTTGGTAATGCTTTAAGAAGTCAGTTCAGGTTACTAGAGGACATATTGTCATTTGAAAATGGTCACAGAAAAGTAAGCCTACAAATCCACTTAAAGCACATCACTGTTTTCAAAATAAGGTCTTACAGGTTTGTAGTATTTGATAGCAGCTTTTTATTGGTTATAAAACCTAAGCCCATATACAAAATTAGGAACACATTTAGATGCCTCTTCTGAAGTAACAATTTAATCTATTAACTGAGAGTTAAAAAAATAACACAATGCAATTTTAAACCACTTCTGAAAACTTAAAAGTGCAGCAATATACTTTTGGCTTGCATACAAAGATCCTAATACATGGCATGACTGGAAGAAACTCTGCAAGTGGAGTAAGAGAGAAGGGATACCATTTCCTCCATCTGCAGCCTTCTGTGCCTCCTGTTCTGGAGGCCTCTTGATACTCTGATATCACTTATATCAGTAGATGGGAGGAAACTCTCAGCACAACTGCAAAAATCTCCCCCTCTTGCACAGCAGGATCTTTGGATTCAAGCGTTTGTTTCCTTTAACTTTAAAATGGTTGGATCCCAAACAAGGGCTGATAAGGTGACAGAATAATGAGAAAAATCTAAGTTACTGCTTTAAACAAGTTTTCCTATGTTCATCTCAGTCTTCACAGTAGTGAAAAATCATTTATCTCATTTTGTGTGTAGCATCTAAGACAGCGGACACAGGCATACTATAAAATGAGGGGCATTTTTTCACATCATCAACTGCATACCTGCTTTGAAATTCCAAAACCTATGACCAAATCTAATTCTGATTTTGAAATGTCTAGTTTTTAGCAAGCACAACACAATTCCAGTAAAATGTGTTAATATAGGACACAGTTACCAAATGAACTTAATGTCTGGGTAAAGAAAAAAGGCACAATGAACTTCAACTCAATTTTATGTGCACAAGAGTTGAAAAGTCTGAGCCACCTTAAAGAGAAATTGATTTTAAAATTTATAAAACCTATAAATAGAGGCCAAACCACTGTATTAAAACACAGTATCTAGCAAGTAAAAATCTTGCAGTTTAAAACACATACTTGTATCATTTTAAGATACAATACAACTCACTCTTTAAAGTGGCTCCACCTTGGCAGATAGATTTAATGAATGAACACCTGCAATGTTTTGCTCATCAGTGGAAAAACAGCTGATCAACAAAGCTTTTGATGGCATCTGTCCTTATCTTCGTCACAGTAAATACAACCCACATCCAATAACTACATTAGTTTTACGTTTTCAGTATCCCTTCACATCAAGGCATTGGGGAAAGTACATCCAGTGAACAACAGCAACAATACCAGTTTGTGTGACAGGTTACAAAGTTTAAATTTCATCTTTACCCACAGCAATCCCAGATCCTCTGAAAAGCCAGGCTGGACATTACCCCAATATTAATGATCTCCCATGTTACCAGCTTATGCAAATTTATTCATGGTGAGCTGCATGTTACGCTTCTTCTGAATAGCAGCAGCTTCCACAAAGCCTCACACAACTAATACATATCTTAACTATATGAATAGGTTTAGAGACTAATTTTTCTATTATTTTTCCAATACTCCAAGAATGAAGCTTTTATGATGCTCCTAAAATAGTTGCTTGTTTGTTGCCAACCACATCATCATAAGCACTGGTAAGTAAAAAAATAGTTTAAGACTAAATTACAGTAAACATGAAAGCTCCACAGTTTAAACCAATATAAATCAACATTATTCAGTTATAAATTTAAAACAAAAATAATGCATTGACTACTAAAAGATGAAAGCAAGATTCTTGCTAACCAATGCTCATTTGGGGTAGCTTTGTTTCTTTAATATGGAATTCTTGCTTTCAACTTAAAACGAAGTTCAAGTCCGTAACAGATTGTAGCTCAGGTAAAATACCATGCACAGCATTTTCATTATTTCCAAAACAGCAGGAACACACAGGCTGAAGAGTGGTCAAGTACAGCTTGCTGTTCTCAAAAATTAGGTATACTGGTCATGTTTTACTAGTCCAAATGCAAACTTCATTCTTCAAACCCAAGCTTCTAAGGCAGTAATGAACACAATTACTGATATATGTAGTCTGTTTTTACACTAATCAATTACCAAGTTCTTTTAAAATTTCAGTTTCACCAATGAAAATAATTTGACTTGCGTTTTCTTTGTTTATTCTTCCACATTAAATATATGAAAATATGTTTGTAGAGGACAACAGTAGAGGCTTAAAAAATAAACAGGGCCTCTTGGAAGTCTTCCAAAATGTAAGCATCATACTAAAGAGTCTTGATCCACAGTGCACTATTTTAGAAAGAAAGCTACTCTTCTGTGGAAAGCCAATGAGTCGCCACCACAAAGGGATATTCTTAAAACTGCAGACTGCAGTTGTCAGCTTGTGGCACCAGGGGCAAAAAAAAGGCAAAAACAGAGGAAAGGTAGCACGGGTTGTTAAAAAACAACAACTCTGAACAGTTTATGAGATCATGCATATGCATTTATGGTCCGTGTGAGAGTTACTTTTGGCAACGGCGAAGTGACGGAGATACAACTTGCTTTAGAAGCATCAGACAAAGAGGAATATGCTTGGAGTCCTTTTTTCAACGGCAACCATCAGGTGGTACATTTTACAGGTGTGGAATAGAAAAGCTGCATTGTATGGAACTTAAAAATTAAATTCTTTTGTTTGAAGATTGGCCGTTGGATCAAAATTGTAAGTACCTCCTTGTGTTGCCTCAGGAATGAGGCTGGGATCTTCATCAATCTACAAAAGCAAAGAAAGTGCATACCATGGGATTTCATTGTTCACCTTATAAATAGCCCCCACTCACAGACAACATATTCCGCCCAACAGTACAAGAGCAGGTATCAAAAATGCACACCATGCATACAGAAGGCTTGGACATGTTACAAAAGTTGAGACATTTTGAAATCTGCTGCTCTTATGAGCAATCTCCTGGGGCATTGAGCTGGTGGCAATCCCTCGGAACTCTATTTGAATGCCAATAATTACACTGGGCTGGCTTGCTCCTGACAATGAGTTGGTGATGGACCTAACACACTACTAGACCCTGCAGCTCACCTCAAATAGTAACTTAACTGTTATTAATAATGCATGAAGATAGCTACTAATTCCTCAAATAAATACATCAAGTGATGTCCTGAAACCAACTTGAGGCTTTGAGAAAGCTAGAGTATCATTTTGTCTTTGTTTAGCAAAGTAAATTATTTGTAAGTTATTGGGGTGGGGAGTTGTTGTTTCTAGAGGCTGTGCTGAGGGCAGGGAGAGGCAAGTAAGCTATTTACATACATACATACATTGGGGTGCTACATGACATGGAATATTACTTATTTCCAGCACTTTTATTTCATGCTTACTGTACTGTGTACATGACTATTACTAAATTGGTCCTCCAAACTGAAGTGAATTACAGATTGCAGCATTGAGCATGCAGAAGAGAGGGTGTTAAGGGTAGTCTTCCAACATTACCCAGCATGCATATGTGAGTATTTGTTCCACAACATTTTAAAGTTTTCAAAATCTCCATCCTCAGGTGCTGCTGTAAACTATGTGCAGAGCACCTATCTCAGTTGCAAGTAATGCATATCTTAGGAACCTCAGCAGAAGCTGCTGCATCCTGTTTTAACAAGCCAGCACGTTTCTGTTTTGCTGGTAATATGAAGTACCGCACAGATGTAACACTGGCTGGAATAGAACACTGAATGGAAACTGTGCCTCCGGTGTACAGGGAAAAAGTGGTTTTTCAGAGCATTTTACATTGGCCCACACCAATATTTCTGCAGAGTACTCAAAGCAGCCACTTACTGCTGTTACATTTTAGAAGTCAGAGGTACTTACTTCATCACCAGAGAAATACTGATCTATTATTTCAAATGCTAGCTTATAAATGTCTTCATTCTCATGTTGTTGCAGTGCTTCAATTTTCTCCAAGCCTGGTCAAAGAGAAGCAAGAAAAATGACAAGTTTAATAAATTAAGAAATTGCAAGCTGTAACCCAATTAAGTCTGTCTGCCAGTGGAATGAAGACAGCTGGTGGCATGGAATCACAGAAATGTAGAGTTGGAAGAGACCATGAGGATCATCTAGTTCAGGGGTCAGGAAAGTTTTTGTGGCTTGGGCCGGTTCACAGTCCCGCAGATGCCATGGTGGGCTGGAATGTGTGTGTGTGTGCGTGTGCAAACGCTATTTCTGACGCTCCTTCTGGTGCGGAGGAGGCATGCGCAGCTTCCCATTGGCTGCAGGAAGTTCCTGCAGCCAATGGGAAGCTGGCCAGCGTCACGGAAGGTGGTCCCCACTCTGCTCTGCGCTGGTTTAGCACGGCCGACCGAGCGGGCAGCGGGGGTCCATGAGCCTTAGGTTGCCGACCCCTGATCTAGTTCATCCCCCTGCAATGCAGGAATCTCAGCTCAAGCTTCCATGACAGATGGCCATCCAACCTCTGTTTAAAACCCTCCAAGGAAGGAGAGTCCACAACCTCCCAAGGGAGACTGTTCCACTGTCTAACAGCTCTTACTGTTAGAAAGTCCTTCCTGATGTTGAGTCAGAATCTCCTTTCTTATAACTTGAAGCCATTGGTTCAGGTCCTACATTCTGGAGCAGCAGAAAACAAGCTTGCTCCATCTTCCATGTGACAGACCTTTAGATATTGGAAGATGGCTTTCATGTCACCTCTTAGCCTTCTCTTCTCTGGGCTAAATATGCCCAACCCCCAACTGAGTCCGATCCTCATAAGGCTTGGTTTCCAGACCCTTGGTCATCTTGGTCTAACTCCTCTGTGCACATTCCAGCTTGTCCACATTGTTCTTAAACAGTGGTGCCCTGAACTGGACACAGGACTCCAGGTGGAATTGTAGGGTGATACTATGACTTCCCTTGAGCTGGACAGCTAGGCATTCATGCCAGGCCAATATGCACATTCCCTTGCGCTTCAGAGAGAGCTTTCAATTCCTATGTGTGAGAAGTGTACCCTTTTCATTATGTCTAAGTGCAATTGTGCAGGAATGTCTGCAAGTACAAGATCTTTGCCTGGGTGATACTGGATGTGCACATCCTAATTTTGTCCCTGCATTAACATGTGCCAAAGCCTTTTTGGGGTGCTCAACAATGGCTTCTGTACAGTGGTTTCCAGTGGCTTATGGTCCAATTGGACATGCACTGTCTGGCCAAACGTAAGTTGACGGAAGCATTCCATTCTGAACACTACAGCCAACAGTTCTTTTTCAATCTGTGCATATCCCATTTCAGTTTCTGATATTGCTCTACTGGCCAGTGCAACTGGCTGCAGTTTCTGTAGCAGGGCAGCTCCTAGCCCTGTCTCAGGTACATTACACTGAAACCCAGCCAGATGGGTGAGGTGGTATTATTATTATTATTATTATTATTATTATTATTATACTACTAACTGCTAACCTGAATGGTAATACTTTAGTTCAGGACTCCTGGCTATTGTGTCTGTAATCTTTTCAAATGTACTTCCTATAGAGCTAGTATCCAGAAATAACAATGCCCCACTGGTTCTCTCTATTCCACCAGGTTTCTGTTGCACCAACTTTAGCAATGCTGTTCTCTTAAGACCAAACACACCCCAAACACACTCTGTTTGGAGGTGCATATCACATTTTACCAAATCACATCTTACCTCCACATTCTTCTATAATTTCTGCTATTGTGCTTGCTTCATCACCAGCCATTATTAGAATGTTTTTCAGCCCATCCAGAACCACCTGAACCACTTGAGAATCTTTGACTGACAACAAATTACAGAATGGTGGGATCACATTCTGTTGCACAAGGTATTCAACCTAAACAGAAGAGATACTTATGATTAATTTCTTCCTTATAAATGGTTCCAAGTTTACTAATTTGACTACTTAAGACACATACCTGATCTTTTCTACCACTTATTGTTAAGTTGCTGATTGCCCAAGCAGCTTCCTTTTGTGTGCCAAAGTCTCCCTAAAGGATATAAAAGGTGATTTAAATTAGCAAAGTAATATATGTAGACATACAACCTTGCAACAAAAATATGAGAAACAGCCAGATTCAGCATTTGACTGACCTTAGCCAGCTGGTGAATGATCATAGGGATAAGTCCAGCATCTATTACAGCTTGAACTTGTTGCTGATTTCCTGCAGTGATATTGGAAAGGAACCAAACTGCTTCCTGAAATAAAACAAAACAAAACCCTGCATGTGAAGTTGTCTTAGACAGAGACATTTACCAATGCCTGCTAACTTGACATTTTTAACTGGAGATAGAAGGGATTGAACATAGAATCTTCAACATAAAAAACCATGATTTATCAACATGCTTTTAAACTTTTAATTTCAGCCTGTTTCCAGATAGAAACATTGCATGGTGACAAAATGAGATTTCAAGCAACTGATACTTTTCTTCTGGAAATTTGTTAATAAAAGCTGGGTGGATGGTGCATTTATGGATGTTCATGAGTTGTGGGAATAGAATAGGATGGGATAAGTTGTGCATATTGTATAATCTGTTGTAAATTTAAGACAGTTGGGGTGGGGTGTAGTTAGTGAGGTAACTGTGGTAGACTGTGAGTCAGGATATGCTTTGGCAAGAGGGAAGGTGTTGCCTTTCAAAAGGTGGAGTGACTGTAGAAGTGGTCCTCCAAAGGTGGAGGAAGCTTACAGATGGGTCCTGTTTCAAAGCATTGAAGAAGCACTGACCAACCAGTCTGAGTGCTCACTTTTACACTTCATGAGAGGAGCATGGAAGAAGTACGTGAAGACATGTTCCCAAAGCAGGGAATGAGTGAACCTGTAACAGCTTCTTGGAAAGCAAGCTTCAGGGTGTGAAATGGATTGATATATTTGAGTGTATATTAACCACACATAAAAACCCAAATGACTTGGTATCAGACATTTGTTTTCCCAGACTGCCTCAAGTAACAAATAAAAGTTAATGAGTCTGCATTCAGAGAAATCAAAGTAATGAGAAGTAAAAAAGAGAGAAAAGGAACAGAGGACTCTGTGAAATCAACTAAAACAGAGCCATATCCTCCGGCCTCTGAAGCAGCTGCATCCATTTTTAACATAGAAAGAAAAGTTATCAGAGTACCATGAGCTTTCCTTAAAGGGATATCTGGAATTCTTTACCACTGAGAAGCTTAATCCCCGTTCTTAAGAAGGATTTCAAGGTTTACACTGCTCCAGTGCTGGTGTACAAAATGGGATCTGCACAGTCAATTCCTTCCAGAAGTTAGTTGCTATGGCAGAAACAAACAATGATACTTCATGGGAGCACTCAACTACGTACTAATTAAAAGTGCATTAATGGAATATAAAGTAGAATGAGGGAAACATTTTCTTTGGCATTTTTTAGATCCCTTATTTCTTTATTGATAGCATTTCTATACCGCCCTTCACAATGTATTTTCAAGGAGCACTGGGGCAGAGTAAACATTTAAATTCTTCTTCGGAAAAGAGGTAATTTTTCCTGTTCAGTGCAAAAGCTGAGACTGCTTGTTCTGTTAAGCTAAAGAACAGATCATAGAAAAAATTCAGTGAGTACTCACCTTGTTTATTTTCTCTTTTGGATGTGTCAGAAGATTTGGGAAATGGGAGAGGACATCACAGTTGAGAACAACTTGTGTCTGTTCATCAGTACCAGTTACTATGTTGCCAACTGCTCTTAGTGCTGCCGTCTACATTTGAAGAAAAAATATTAGTAAAATCTTTGATGGCCTTACGAGGTCCAGGCTTCATTCCCTAGGTTAGTTCATATGGGTTAAAATTTGAATTCACCCAAAGTGTAAGATTTTTAAAAGTGTATTTGTTTTAAATTAAAAACAAATAGGGGATGCATTCTGATTGCCACTAATGATAGTGTAGCACAGCCAAGAGGACTTCCAACAGGCAGGCAGAACCGTCCCCCGTCAATCACCTGACATCAAATGACCCCTTTTTGCCTGCACTGGTCTTGCAGAGTGTTTTGCAAGCGGCTCAGCATGAGGTCTTGCAAAGCCCTATGCACAGTCCATTGAAACATAGAGTTCTGCAACCTGCAAACCCACTTTCAGAAAAGTCAGGGCTTCACCTGCCCCACACTGGGCATTATCTATGGTGCCAGGTGTATGGCAGGTGGTTGTGGCTTGGGTCAAATGGGGAAGCATGGCAGGCCTAAGTAGGGCTGCAGGATGGAGGACAACCTCACCCAGAACAGGCATATTACCCAACTCCAGTACCCAGGAACCACCGAACTCATGGGACTCTGTCCTGCCAGGATTCAGTTTCAGTCTACTGTCCCTCATCCTTTTCTATGTAAATCCTTCATTTCACACCTCAAAACAGCTATGCCATGAGGATACCTTGTCTGGATTGATCATCTCCTTCCTCTGTCTGAGACATACACTATAAACATTCAGCTTTGAAGCAACAGAATAAGTTCATTACAATAGCTAAGCTTTAATAAAGCCTAGTGGAGTGAAACATGGGTTACATTTAAAAAGAAATATAAATTGTCCTATTTTTAATGAAACTTTAAGAGACCATATGAATAATTAAAAAGCATTGTCTAAGTGTCTTTAAATAAATGGATTTAACATTTGAATTATTGACTTTAGTTTTTATGTACAACAACAAAGCTGATCAGGTTTGGACAATGCAGAGGAGATAATTTCAGTTATAATAAAATTCATCCAAAAAATGATTACCTGAACTTTTACCTCCTGGTGGCTCAGAAGGGGAACTAGGAAAGGTACCACACCAGAATCTATCACCATCTGAATTTGCTCATTACCACCATCTGTCAGGTAGGACAAAGCCCAAACAGTGTCCACAAGGATCTGCAGAGAAGGGAAGTTTCCTTTGTCAATGTAAGATTGCAACAGACACCCAAATGGGATTGATCCCCCTACACAACATGTCTGAAATGAATGACATGCTGTGAAAGAGAATTCTGTATATTCAAATTGTTTTCTTGTGTTTTCTCCACACTGTTTATAATTTATTCTGAAAACAAGGTACCGTGGTACCTTGGTTTTTTAACATCTCTGTTGACAAATGTTTCGGTTTTCAAACGCCTTAAACCCGGAAGTAAATGCATCCGTTTTTGAATGCACCTCAGAAGTCGAATGGCTTCTGCTGAGTGTATAAGTTATTTTCCCTCAATTTTCTCTATTAAATTTGCAAACCGCCCTTTGCGTCTCGGTTTTCAAACATTTTGGAACTCGAACAGTCTTCCAGAACAGATTATGTTTGAATACCGTTTGAATAAACGGCCTCGGTCCAGTATACCTGAAGGAGCGTCTCCACCCCCATCATTCTGCCCGGACGCTGAGGTCCAGCGCCGAGGGCCTTCTGGCGGTTCCCTCATTGCGAGAAGCAAAGCTACAGGGAACCAGGCAGAGGGCCTTCTCGGTAGTGGCGCCCACCCTGTGGAACGCCCTTCCAGCAGATGTCAAAGCGATAAACAACTACCTGACATTCAGAAGACATCTTAAGGCAGCCCTGTTCAGGGAAGTTTTTAACGTGTGATTTTACTGTATTTTTGGTTTTTATGGAAGCCGCCCAGAGTGGCTGGGAAGGCCCAGCCAGATGGGCGGGATATAAATAATAAATTATTATTATTATTATTATTATTATTATTATTATTATTATTATTACCACTGTAGATGGTGCTATCGGCACAAAGATTAGCAATGATATCAGCATGATCTTAGGAATTGATTTTTTCTTAGGTCTTCTTTTAGCACCAAAATGAAACAGTGCCAACAGCCCTAAGGGCAGGTTAGCTGCCCCCCAAAGTGACCAGAAGATGTATTTCTAACGTAAAAGCTCTGGATTAAACAGACATTCAGATAAAACCAGTGTAGAACAATGTTGCAATAGGATGCAGGAATCTAACCAGCACTGTAGAAATAGCATGAGATTGTGCACTAACCACTTTTGAACTCATGGTAAATCAACAAAAGCATCTCATTGGGGGGGGGGGCTAGCCTCTTATTGACTGTGTGTACCCACACTCCTATCTCCTTATACAGTCATACCTCGGGTTGAAGTACCTTTGGGTTGAGCGTTTTCAGGTTATTCTCCGCAGCGACCTGGAAGTAACGGAACGGGTTACTTCCGGGTTTCGCCACTCGTGCATGCGCAGACGCTCAAAATTACAGCACTCGCATGCGCGGAAGCAGCGAATCGCGACCCATGCACAGGCAGATGCGGGTTGCGTTCGCTTCAGGATGCGAACGGGGCTCTGGAACCGATCCCGTTCGCATCCAGAGGTACCACTGTATTTGTCTAAGTGCCATCTTCTGTTTATATATTTACACACACACACGTTATATATATTATTGTAAACAAGACTGTAAGCCACCCCGAGCATTTGTCAGTAATGTGGGGCATAAATGTGGAAAATAACATCTGAACAATTTAATAAAAAGTATTAAGAATTAAATTTGGTATGTTAGAACACACTGGTAACAGCAGTTTTGGATGCCATATCATAATTGAGGAGAAATAAGAGTCTCAGGAAGGAGGTTTGACCCCTCTAATTACAAGGAACATTGAATATATACAGGTACATTCCCACTCACATCAGTTTTAAGAAGCCTGAAATTTAAACTTTATGGCAATATTGGAGCTTTCTCCAAATGTGAACAATGTCTCTCTAAGTTCAGACTGTTTTTATGAACTACAGATAAATCAAAAGAGATGAAACCAGGTTGAACACACAATATATACTTTTTTATTTTAAGATTCTCAGGCAAGTCATCTGTCTTACAAGAACTAAGTTTCCAGATAAATTGGAAACAACACCAACCTTGTGGTTTGTAATGTCAGTTTGTGATATACGTAAGACAAGAATCTTTTTAGTACTGATTTTTTTTTAAAAAAAGAACTAGCAAAATATGCATTGTGATTAAACAAAGCATAAACTGTACTTGTTCTGTTAACAACAAACATTTAACAGCACAATTCTTTATCTGTCTATTTGAATGACAGGCCCAGGGTGCTAGAGAGCAATTTCTCTCCTCTAAGTGTTTATAAAATGGCAGCCAAATTAAATAGTAAAAAAAAAGTTTAAGGTTAACTCACAGCTTACATGCACATAACTCGCACCATTTCAACTTTACATGGTTCATAGCCAGCTAGTTGAAATCACACAATTTAAACACATGGAAGACTTTTAAAGCTCTTTTTGTGCAGAGTTTATCCAGTGCAAAAAGCTTTCAACCACTCTGCCTTGCTTATCAGACTCTGGAAGGCTCTCACGAGGCTTCAGAGAGCTTCGTGCATATGCAAGTGACTAAATGGAAGTGACCAAAAAGATTCCCCATCTCTGAGTCACCTTGCATGTAATGCTTCTGGCTGGTTTATTCATGTGTAAAATGCCGTTTTGAAAAACTGTAGCCAGATAATGAAACTTTGTAAAATTATATTTCAAGTGATATAGAGCATGTTAACTATATATGGAAATGAAGGCTGGGGCTGTAAGTTGACATTTTCATGAAATTACCCTCCCATCATCCCTGGTCACGGTAGTCTAAGACATCTAGAGCACACCAAGTTGGGGAAAGACTCTCTAGGCAAAGAAGCTACTGTATGGCACAATGCAAACAAAATTTAAGTAAGAAAACTCTCAAATACTAAAAGGAAACCTTAGATTGGAGAAGAAGGTATTTCAGCATTTACTTACATTTATGTCTGTATGGTATATGAGAACACACAAGGCTGGCAAGATCTGGTAAAGATAAGTTTATTATAATGGGTCATTAATACTAAGGAAAGCCAAAACACACTGTGGATAAAACCTCAAGCAAATCTGTGGTTACAATCCTATGCACATTTTTCTGGGAGTAAGCACCACTGAGCACTGCGGGACTTACATCTGAATAAACATGCACTTACATCTGAATAAACATACACAGGATTACACTGTCAATTACTTACTGCAGTAACAAGTGTTTCTTAATCAGCTGATGCCCTACATTTTACACAGTTTTAATACCTGGCTTCAATCATGTAAAAATAAGTCTATAGCAATTTCATTTTACAAGGAAGTTATGAGAAAGAAAGAGTGCAAACTCACATATATAATATTGAAAATTTACATTTATCAACCAGTTTGCCAATGGCTAACACATTTCTGGCCCACAGTCAGTGCTTCTCCTTTACGCATAAACTTTTATGGTTTTTATATATGTTGTTTTTCAGTTAACTACATATTGTGAACTTTTCTGAGAGCAGTAGTGAAATTTAGGGCTGGAGATAAAAATATGGTTGCCCCAGTGGAAGCCAGCACAAGCCCCCTTGGGATAATGTGGCTTTCCCCCGTTTCTTCCCCCTTCACCCCCCTAATTGGATCTGGGGAGGCGGGAGAACCCTCAGAATAGCATGCAGGAAGGAGGTGGTTTACTCTTAGCAAGCAGAAATGCTTGCGCTATGAGACACTTGCTTTACTGCGGCATGCAATGTGAATTCCACTCTTAGTCGAGTCACAGAATTGTTGAGTTGGAAGGTACACCAAGGGTCATCTAGTCCAACCCCCTGCGATGCAAGACTAAAGCTACAATCCTAAACCCACTTACCTGGGAGTATGCCTCACTGAATTAAATAGGACTTGCTTCTGAGTAGACATGGTTAAGACTGCACCATAAATCTGTTTTGTTCCCTATTTGAGCCCAGAGGTACAAAGCTAACATTCTGGCATCTCACATTATTCCTGAATGTAGATGTTACCACTAAGCCACAGAATCCACTACATGGGAAAGCAGAGGTAGTGTTAAATCACTCCCTCTATCATATTATAGATGCCATCAGTCTTTCAACAGTTTGTTTGGGTGTTTTTTAATTAAAAAGCAGCTGCACAGGACTGTGAATTTATTTGGAACAGTTGTGACAATATTTGATCCTTTCCTGTAGGCAGGCAGGCAGGTAGGCTGATCTATCTAACTAAAATAAGAACTGCCACCTTATTTTCCTACTCGCACATGAAGAGACATAGATTCCCTGTATCTTTTTCCTGTGTGGAGGAGAGCAGCTTGGGGAATAGTGAATTTTATCACAAGAATAACCCACAGGGAAGGCACTACACCTGCATCCCAGCATTTCTGGGAGGAATGAAGGCAACTTCTCTCACACTCACCGCTCCATGAAACGGCTTCATTTTAAAGATTGCTGACTTTGCCCATAATCCTATATATTCTTACATAAGATACACATCCCACTGACAAAAGGATTCTCATGTAAGTTATCGCTGCTTGTGCTTTAGGCTGTAACCATCTTTTATTTAAATAAGTGGTTCCCTGCAAGGTCTCTTGTCTCTTTGAAGACTACATGCCTCGTTAGTCTGTACTGTTTAGCTGCTGAAGTTAGATTCTGACTTCAAATCAAGAAGGAAGGTAAATGCCTCAGATACCGCCATAATTAATAACTAGTAAGTGGAATGAGATACAAATAAATATGCATTAAGAATGTGCACACAGTACATATGCCATCATGGGAAAACTGACTTGCAGTGAAGCTGAGGTGGAACAATACTTAGTTGTAATTTTTTATTTACCTCCTGCACTGTCTCCATAGGTGGTGGGGGATCCTTATTCCTGCAGAGATTTACAATGACCCATGTGACGTTCCGGAGGAAAGTGATGGGAATGGAGGGGTTGATGAAGGATAGAAGCGGTTTGACAACTCCCAGTGATATGACATAATCTCTACACTGAGGACCATCACCTACAAAAGTGAAAATTTCACAAAAAATTACATTCATGATGGAGAAACCTTGAAATGTATGCAGTGACTTATGTTGGGGTCTTGATGCGCTATGTTTCCCCCACTGGTAACATACGAACACTACAAAAGTTACGGTTCAATGGAAATTTGAGGAACACAATTTGTTGTAGAATAACTTCATCTAAGTTTTCCAAACTGAGGATGTTTTCTTATTTAAATCAACTGGACTATTCAGAGAACTTAAGAGGAAACATAGTTTTATGGGGTAATGTCAATGTATGATTTTAAAGCCTTCAATGCCTGTGATTTCTTTTCTAGAAATATAGTTAACACTTACCAATAATATTTCCAAGGGCCCAAACAGCTTGTTCACAAACATTTTGATGTGGTGAATGCAGCAGTCTTAAGAAGAGAGGTACTGCATCTATAACAGCAGAAAACTGGATTCATTAAAATGATAAAATGCAGCTCTTTTAATAGATAAATTTCACATAACTGAGTTATATTGTTAATATTTTAGGAAATTATTCTATGTTTGTTCAAAATTAAATTGGAAGTGCACCTTTGCATAACTAATTTTTTCAGACAGAAAAAAGATATTGATATTGACATTTACATTCTAAATAAAAATTTGAAGTAACGTGGAGGCTTTATTTAGCATCAAGAAAGTTAAAATTGTCTTCTCACATTACAAAGATCTGTGTATATTTTGTCAAAGGGCCTATCCACCCCCTTCAAAAGCCAACTGTGGAAGAACAATTTTAAGTATTGGAATGTGGGCTTCAACTAGTAGAAACGTCTTTCAGACTCAGTGCCTCCCTTCTCCATCTCCCACATTGCAAGGGATGTCTGAGGTACAGCATGGTCTGTAAAAGCTGGTTTCACCTACTCGCTTGCTTGACCTTACAGCAGGCCTCAATAAAGAGATTTAACTAGCCATCCCTAAGACTATTGCCATGGGCAAAACGAGGCCTGCTACTCTCAGCAATGCTTCGTGTATTCCAGAATGGAAAAGCTAGAGTGGAGAGCAATCACAGGATACAAAAAATGAAAATAAAACAACTTAAAGCAGCACAACAGAAGCACAAAAGAAGCAAGATAAAAAACAACCAGGACTGTATAAGTCTTGGAAAATCAAAAGGTCTTCTTCTGGAAATGAACAATAAAGTTGGCATCAGGTGGCATTAGGTTGATACCACCTAATCTCAAAAGGCAGGAGAAATGTCTACTAGATGATCTCAATGCACAGCCAGGTGGCTTTCTTTAAGGTCTCCAGGGTAATATTTGAATTTTTGTTCAGAAACAAACTGACAGCCAGTGCAGTTGTTTAAGAATTGTTGTGATACATACCCCTTTGTAGAGCCTAACAGCTCTATTCTGGACTAACAAAAGTTTTACAAGGAAGAACTCTTCAAAGACAATCCCATGTGCAACACATGCCAGTAGTCCAATTTAGAACATGGGTGACTGTGGCAGAATGACCTCTGCCTGGAGGGGATGTATCAGCCTCAGCAGTAAAGGGTCCTTTGTGCTACAGATGCCACCCGGGGCTCTTTTGAGAAAGCTGTATCTGTCAACAACCCCAGACTGCAAAACGACCCTATGTGGAGGTTAGGCTTGCTAAGCCTTGGGGTCCCTTCCAACTCTACAATTCTATGATTCTATGAAGATGAAGTTATATGTGTATCTTCAATTGCAAAATGCACCCACTGCCAAAGTTAAACACTTAGAGCACTTACTAGACTGTACAACAGCTTGAGTCTGTGCAGAAGTGCCTGAAGCTATGTTAGTCAGGGCCCATGCAGCCTCAAACTGTAAGGAAGGACTGTTAAAAAACAAAAAATAAAAACACCAGAATAGCAGTAATATTTGCAACTCACAAAAAATACCAGCAGAAAAGTACATGCCAAATTTCTATTGAAATAGTAATTCAATATACTGTAATCAGATGCCATTATGTATTTCTACCTCTTATGCCTGCTACAACTTCCTTGAAATAAAGGTAGAAAATGCAATCCAACATTGAACTATTGTTTCTGAGTCCTTCTATCAAGATTTTTTGCATAACATCAACACATACAGAACTTGTGACACTAATTTTCTTTGATAGTTACCTCACCAGAATACCCTAGTACAGAATAAACTGGCACAATACATTCACATCAGACTTCCAAAGCTAAGTATTCAGTCACAATACAAAAGAACAACACCTGAATAAGGATAGAAGAGTGGTGCTCTACAAAAACAAGAAGGAAAAGTGTGAAGGAAAAAGCCAAAGCTCAAGAGACTTTAAAGGTGGGGGGGGGGGGCTTGATTTTTCTGCCCCAAAGACTGGGCTAATCTGAGGAACCCTTCCCCAGGTTGGAATCTGAAAACAGTCCTCATGTGCCTCCTGGACAGTGGGGAAGGGGAAGAATGCACACAGAGGAGGGTTCTTAAGTACTGGGCAGGTCAAAATATATGGATTGTGGGCTGTGTCTGGCCTGGAGGATCACAACTTGTACACAGTCTTCTAGAATGACTATGTCAGACCTGAAAGACACTTTGTAGAACTTGCTCCTAACCAGACTGTTGACATAAGCTTCAGTAGAGTTTGAAGCATATCAAAAGTAAATACCCAGTTACAATGTTCAAAACTGCAAGCTAGCTGCAACCCTCAACTGATAACCATTCAAATTATGTCTGAGAAAGTACTGAGAAAAAGGAATCATTACTTACTTATCATCCCTTTCTAGACATTTAACCAATATTGGTAAAATTCCAGATTTTATTAGATCATCAATAGGAGGATTTCTGTCACTTGATAATAGCTTTCTGTAAAATTAAAGTGAAGGCAGTGAATAAAAAAAAAGATGGGAAAGACAGCATTCATTGTACTTTAGTCCTCAAAAAACAAATAGATGCCTACCTTGCAGCTTGGACAGCACTTAGTTGGATAATAGGGTTGTCACTTGTAGCATTCTGCAACACCACATAGATTTCAGTAAGTTCAGGAGTCAAGCATTAACAAATCCAACTGAAGGAAATAATATATTGTTTAGCAACTTACCTGTAATATAGCTTCTAGTGTTACATTTTGCTTTAAACAAAAGACAAATTTTCGTTTTAGTTACAATTCTTATGATAGATCAACTGTTCTCTGCAAAATGTATCAGTGTCATCCTTTAAGACCAAGCACTCCAGTTCACTATCTTGGCTCAGCGGCTTCCAGCAATAGTGTCTAAACACTCGGATACAGTGTCTTCGGGACTTGCATCTTAACTTGCAGTGTTTTGGTCTCTCGCAATTACTACCCTGGGCCCCTGTACTCCCATTTAAATTTTCATCAGTTATGTCATCAGAGGGAGGATAGTTTCAAACCAGAGTCGCCTCAGAGAGTCTGTTTTCTCCCCTCAATCAGTTTAAAAGCTGCTCTGTGACCGTTTTGGTTTTAATTGCCAACAGTCTGGTTCTATTCCAGTTTGGGTGGAAACCATCCCTTTTGTACAGGCCTGGCTTGCCCCAGAATGTTCCCCAGAGCCTAACAAATCCAAACTGCTCCTCCTGGCACCATTGTCTCCTCCTCCATGCACTGAAACCACAAAGATGCGCCTGTCTCAGCTGGCCCTGTGCATGGAACTGGTAGCGTTTCAGAGAAAGAACCTTGGAGGTATCCTACCTACCAACCTAAATTTGGCTTCCAGGACCACACGACTATATTTCCCCCTTGTTTAGTGCAACATGCACTACGACCACTGACTCCTTCCCAGCGCTATGCACCAGGCTATCTAGGTGAAGGGAAAGCAGTCTGCTATTCATGTTCCTAAGGACCACACTGCCCATTAGCACAATCCCTGCACCTACCAGAGAAGTACGCTCAGCATGAGAGAACAGATGTTCTTCCCCAAGGAATGATTTACCCTTTGAAGGGAATGCCTTTCTCTTCCTCAAGGTAACACTCTCCTTCCCCAAGACCCTCATTCTCAACAGCATGGCAGCTGTCATCATCGGAGCGGAACAGAGCTACAGTGTCCCTGAAGACCTCGCCCACCCCTCTCTCTGCCTCTCTTGCCTTTTCCAGGCCCACCAGGAGCTCGCTGCAACTTTAGACACGCCCACAACATTTGCCCAACAAGGAGATCGTCATGCAAACCCCATGTGCAAGGGAAGCTTTTATTGCTCCAAGAGGATTTTGGAAACTGGCTGGTTTTTCTGAAAGGGCTGGTGCTGTGCTGTTTTAATTCTAATTATTTGTATGGTTTTAATAATTTTATGTATGTACATAGTTTTAATTCTCTCAGTGTTTAATTGTTTTTAATGCCAGTATCCTCTATTTTTAGTGACTATGATTTTTATCTGTAAACTGCCTAGAATCCCGTCAGGAAAAAGGCATGTATGTATATATGTATGCATAAATACCATATACCATACATATTCCACACAGACCCACATACACATCAATGCCACATCAATGTAGATACAGTCTTACTGCTTTGAAATCAGCATCAGCATCTGAATCTTCTAAACTTTCTTCTTGGGGCACATTTCTTTTTTTCAGAAGATGTTCATCTCTTTTATTCTGAAGAACAAAGACCCAAGATAGTGCATTTGAATGCCTTTAATGTTTGTTTGTCTGTTAATTTATTTAAATGCTAATGTTAATATTATAGGACTGACCAGTAACAGTAACTCACAAACATAAAATGGTAGAATATAATGAAAAACAGTATGATAAAATAGTAGTATCATAAAACACACTCTCTAAAACATTTCCAGCACAATAAAATCAAATTACTTTTTAAAAAAATCACAACACTTAAGCAGTATTATTATCTTAAAAGAGTAAAATCACAGGGTTTTTGCTTTGTTTTTAATTTCCCCAGCGCTTAAAAACAGTATTCACCTGGCACCAGAATGAGTATAAGGTAAATTCTAGGTGGGCCTCTCTGAGAAGGGCATTCTACAACTGAGGTGCCTCAACCAAGAAGAGCTTCTCCCTGGTTTGGTCCAACTGTAGCTTCAGGGCTGTATGGTGCATTGCAATAATTTAAATGTAAGGTTAGAAGAGCATGCATAATTGTGGCGAGACCATATCCACCCATCATTGAAACTGGAATATGAACCAAGGCGGATAAAAGCTGCTCCAAGGCAGAGACGCCTATTGGACCTCAGCTGACAAGTCTGGCGCAATACGTACCCCTGATTTTGAACCCAGTTCTTTAAGGGCAGTGCAACCTCTTTCAGAATAGGTTGACCGCTACAAACAGGCTATAAACAGAGAGACACTTGCAACTGATAATTTGTTAATTGTAACAATGTAAATTGTTTCTCCATATATTAAATCCATTTAAATACACAAATGAATCCTGCGGCCCCTTCTAGATGAGCAGAGTTATTGAGGAGGAGGAGTTTGGATTTGATATCCCGCTTTATCACTACCCGAAGGAGTCTCAAAGCGGCTAACATTCTCCTTTCCCCTCCTCCCCTACAACAAACACTCTGTGAAGTGAGTGAGGCTGAGAGACTTCAGAGAAGTGTGACTAGCCCAAGGTCACCCAGCAGCTGCATGTGGAGGAGCGGAGACACGAACCCGGTTCACCAGATTACGAGTACCCACATTGTCAGATGTGTACGCTCAGGCTGCCCATACACACTTACCTGGGAGAAGGCAGCACTAAACTCAATGGGACTTACTTCTGAGCAAAATGTATAGGACTGTACTGTCAAATACAAACATATACATGGATATAAAGAAAAAATGTAAACAATTTGTATGAGACCAAAATAGGTAGTGCAGTCAATAGTATTTTTACACTAAACTGAAATAGCTATACAGAGCAATAAAGATTGGTGAGAGAGATTTTCAGTACTACTATGTTAATTTATGAAGTATAGTGGGAAAGAAAACTTTGGTCTCAAATGAGTCCTAAATCAATATAATCCAACTAACTGGTCAACCTGTTGGCATCTGTTTGTCTTGAGAGACAATGGAGTGCACCTTTGGGGGTGAAGTCAAACTGCTGTGTTAGCAACACTGAAGTGACCTCCTCGGGGTGCAAGACTAGGAGATGTGTATGGAGGTTGTTATGTGTGGTTGCTCAAGAGCAAACAGGCAAGACTCCCCGTTGGTCTCTTCAAGGCTTTATTATCTGTCCAAAACGTTCACAATGCAGATCGACTCAATTCCTTGTCTGCTCAGTCGCTAGCAGAATCTGGGAGTGGGCGGTCCTTAAACTTTCCCCAGCAGAGTAGTCTTTTGAGCCCCATGCTACGCCTCCCCTCTCTGCGTGTAAACCTAGTGCGCAAAGAGGGCGTGGGCAGAGGGGGACCTGCCTCCCCCTCCGCTTTGTTCATGCTCGGTGCTGTGGCTCTCCCTTGCATCCTCCAAGCCCTGCACCCCTTCCCCACTGGAGGCGTGGCTTCCCTCCTCCGCGGAGGAAATACCACTGATGTGGTTCAAAGGACCAGCTTGGCTGCAAGAGTTGCTGGAAGGAGGCAAACAAGGCGCCATCCAACCATCTTAGGGACTCTGCTCCAGATTTGTGTAGGGTTTAGTACTCCTTAGCCTTTTCTTCTCCTGAAGATCTCCCCCAAGGCGGCAGAAGGTTAGGATCAGAGTTTTCGTTCTCCTAGATGGGTTACCTAATCAACTAACTGATCTTTGTTTGATAAGCAATTAGATTTTCTGTTGGGACATTTTGAGAATGGACTCAGCGATAGAGGGCCAAAGCCCAAACCCCAATGTCTGGTCGCAAATTATGTTGCTACAATTGGCACTCATTCAACAGCTTTCTTTTGCCTCTGACTGACAATTTCAGAGACCGCAAGGTACCCTCTCAGGACAAGAGATTTGGCCCAGATGCCTCCAACTGCTGACCTCTAGTACATAGTCTCTTGAAAACAAATTATTTACTAGATATTCATATTTAAAACTATTAATAATGAAAAACACATTTAAATTTAGTTATGAGCAGGAGTATTCCACCTAAACATTAGGAAGAACTTCCTGAAAGTAAGAGCTGTTTGACAGTGGAATTTGCTGCCAAGGAGTGTGGTGGAGTCTCCTTCTTTGGAGGTCTTTAAGCAGAGGCTTGACAACCATATGTCAGGAGTGCTCTGATGCTGTTTCCTGCTTGGCAGGTGGTTGGACTCGATGGCCCTTGTGGTCTCTTCCAACTCTATGATTCTATGATTCTATGAATACTATGTATCTTAATCCTGTGTAAGCAAACATACTGAAACTGATCACTACAGCATTCACTATTCTTTGTACTTAGCAAACTGCTTCACTAATTCATGTTTATTTAGGAACTGCTCACAGTACAATTCTAAACATATCTACTCAGAAGTACACCCCACTGCATTCAACAGGATTTACTCTCAGGAAAGTGTGTACAGGATTACAGTGGTACCTCGGGTTAAGAACTTAATTCGTTTCGGAGGTCTGTTCTTAACCTGAAACTGTTGTTAACCTGAAGCACCACTTTAGCTAATGGGGCCTTCCGCTGCCGTCGCACAATTTCTGTTCTCATCCTGAAGCAAAGTTCTTAACCTGAGGTACTATTTCTGGGTTAGTGGAGTCTGTAACCTGAAGCGTCTGTAACCCGAGGTACCACTGTATAACCAAACAGTTCCAGCTCTTTCTTTCAGAAGCCTGACCCAGTGAAACATAGGCTTAAGAGGTTTTGGGCCTTAGTTGTGGGTGGTGTTCTTCTGAGAAAGAGGAAAGGCACCATCAATGACACCTTCAAGCACACACAACCACAGACAAAGGAAGTAAAGTCTCAAAAGCAAATTAAAAATGGGGAGAACATAATGGAACTCTGGCAGAATGTCTTACAAAAAACAAACTGTTGCTCTGCCAGATTCAGAAATCTGGACACAATAATGTACTTGATGCTTTCCTTGTAGACACATGACATAATAGTATCTGGTGAGGACACAATCTTTTCTTTTCTTTTTTTTTACATAATATTTATTACTTTTAAAACTTACAAAAAGGAAAGAGAAGAAAAAAGAAAAAAAGAAAAAAAACAAGAAAAGGAAAAAACAACACAATACAATATATAAACAATACAAAACACAACACTAACCTAAACAAAACAAAACAAAAACAATTTAAAAACATACATTATACCATTTCAGTAGTCTATCTTTCATACCATTGTTTCATCGACCTCCTCTCACCTCCCTTTTTGTATTCCACTTCTATTAATTATTTCAGCAATTCCTTTCCATCTTTCTCTATTTTCTGTCATATAAATATCTTAACTTATTTTTACCCTTATTTTCCATTAATACTATAATGCTTATTTATGCTTAACTCCTTATAACATTTCAACTAAAGCCATAAGATTTCATTCCAACATTTTTCTAACACTCAGTAATTTTACAATATTTCTATTTCTGAAAATAAACTTTAAATTTTTTTCCAATCTTCTTCCACCATCTCTTCTCCCTGGTCTCGGATACTGCCAGTCATTCGTCAATTCCATATAGTCCATCAACCTGGTGATCTTCTGTCCGAGGCTCTTAACTCTTTTCCAAGTCCCTTCTGCAGGTCTTCTTCATATTTATACATGCACTTTACTTTGTCTTCTACTGATCTTGTTCTTATTTTCCTTCCTTTGATACTGAAGAGCAGATCTCGGGGAAGCTCCAACCTAGCAATGCTTTTATTCCTTCTCGACAGGTCAACCAAATCTCCATGGTTAAATCTAAAATCCATAAGGTATTTCAGGACATGTTTCAAAATTCCTCCAAATCCAAAGGCCCCCACAGCTCCAATCTCCTCATGACCCAAGTCCAAATCCCAAAAGTCAGTAAATCCCTGCATGAAGGGATCTGTCCAACTTTCCTTCTCCAGTCCAGGCAGGGCTCCGATCCTCAAAATCTGACTTTTTCTAAATTCAATCATAAAAGGCCTCAACTTATAGTCCTCAATTTGCCTCTGTAAGGCTGGGGCTCCCACTTGTATTACTTTAGGTTCAACAACAGCAACTTTCTCCTTCGCCTTCTCGACAATTTGCCCTGTCAAAGTAGATTCCTGTATCAGATCCTGAATAATTTCTGTATTGATGTTCACTTTTTGTCCCAAATTAGTCACTTTTTGTCCCAAGTTAGTCACTTTTTGTCCCAAGTTATCAATTTTAGTAGTCATGACATCTGTCTTCTTGTGGAGTTGTTCCAACGAGTGACTTATCTTGCATAATGCAATCACTAAAGCTTCTTCTGTCGACATTCTCAAATAGTCCAAGGTCAATCCCTGATTCTCGCAGTCTCTTATCTTGCAGCTGGTTCCCCCAGCTCAGCTCTTATAACAGTTTTAAAGGCTCCCTCTAGAGGGAAACAGTTTCTATTTGTGTCAATCCTTTTAAGCACAGTTCAAACAGTAAATATAGTTTCAATTTTTAGTTACTTTTCCTCCTTTTTGAACGCAGAAGAGGACAATGGAAACAATATATTTCTCTTATTTAGCTAACTGTCAAGATACGTTCTATTCACAGCCAATGAACTTCAAAACGTCAATCTTACTGGCAGAACCCTTTCCAGGGTCAGAGCAGTGGTGATTTAATTTTCAACACTCTCTCCTGCAGGCTTGTGCGATCCAAAATTTCCCCCCTCTTCTCCTGCTTCCAAGGGGGGTTTAATAGTTTTAATCGATGGAAGTTTAATCCTTTGCGGAAGACTTTCCAAGACCTTAGCTTGCAGCGTCTTTGCTTCAATCTATTTACAAAAGGGGAAGGCGGACTTCCTGTTTAAAACCTTCCCATTTCGGTGCCAAATTAAGACATTTATAGATCCAATTTTCCGTTCTACTCATGGGTAGTTGTTTAAAATCGAATTGTCCACAGGAAAAAGTCAGCGCTCTCCGGCAACAGCAATGCGGCTTCACTCCGTGAAAGAAGCAATCCATTCGAAGCACCCCGCCGCTCACCCCACGTCGCTCCAGATCCCCGAAACCGGGTCTCCCCGCGAGTAGGGGAGGCGCAAAAGGTGCCAGCCGAATCCCAGGTTCACAGGCTTCTCCCGCCTGTGATTTTTAGTGGGTCTCCGCCTTCGCCGTGGCGGCCAGACCCTGTTTCCATGGAGTAAATTCCTCCCGATCAGAGGAATTCCGCCATTGCCAGAGGCGCTAACCCAGAAGTCGAGGACACAATCTTTTCAGCGCTCTCCCAAGTCACACATGAACCTCCATAGCTGAAACCTCTCATGGGCGCTTTAAACAAAGCATAAACAAATAAAAGTGATATACTCACCTTTCTAAGTTCAATTGTCACCTCATTTCTATGTCTTCGCATAGTCTGTAGAAGAGAAAAACAGAAACATACAACACACAAATGAAGTAATAGTACCAAAGCCTATGATGATTCAGTTTAACTCTCTTTAACCAATTTTAGGGAACCTACAACTATACACCAGGCTAGATGTTACAGAACTTTATTCCACTGATTATGAGATATGTCATACTAATTTTCTACAAGGCAGAGTGAGGAGACCATTTAAAGTAAAACATGGGTGGGAAGGAATACCACAACCATCCCTAATGCCATCATTTTCTCCTCCCAAAAACTATTTTGCTTAAGTTGTTTTTCTGCAGTGATTCCAAAAGCAACATTCACCAAGAGAAAAAATAGCTGAGGAAATTTCAAGGAGAATTTTTGCATGTGGGAAGGGCTCAGTACACACATCCCAGCGATGCTGTGCCTGCGTTGGCATCCGCACACCACCTCATGGGAAAGTGGCACAGCTGACATCATGACACACCAATCGCAGCAATGGAGCTTCTTGTTTGGTCTTTCTTGCAAATGAATGCTGAACGGTGAAAAAAGACATGCAAAATGTAGCACTGCAGGACAACAGAAAAATTGTAGAATAATTGTAGGAAATTTGCTGGAGAGATTACACACATCTGAACCATTGTTTTGGGAAATTACATTTGGTTCACACAAAAGGAGATGAGGTGGTAAACATTCACTTCAAAAGAAAGAAGAGGTCAGCATCAAAAAACAATACAGAAAAGAGAGACAAGCTTCAAAATGTTGTCAAAATATATGAAGAACTTTAATAAAAAGATCAACTGTCTGATGTGTTTTAATAGAAACCTTCCTCAGGGGAACAGAACCGTAATTAATTCAATATATGTGTGTGTGTGTGCGCATGCATGTTATCACATTAGCTATATGGATAAGAAAATTTAACTGTGCAGCAGCAATTGATTTGGATGAATTTATTATTCTGCTGTCATTCAGTATAAGTGTGTATATATATGCTATTTCTGGTTTTGCTTATATATGTTGTCTTTTAATTCCCTCCATTTAAATATTCTTAAAAACGGATTTAACAAAGGAGTGAATAAACTTCAACCCATAGGCCCAACACAACCTTCTCCCCTTGGTTCCTTCCTCCCCATCAGCTGTTCAGCAAGGAGCAGCTGACAGAGGGAAAGATGTGGATGCTGTGCATTATGTGCAATTGCTGCTCTGAGTGCCAGCTGCTGGAAACCACCTGAGGAAAGAGGGCTTATGTTCATGTCCTGCTTACATGTCTCCTGCAAGCTTTTGGTTGGCCACTGTGAGAACAGGATGCTGGGCTGGATGGATTATTGGCCTAATCCAGCTGGATGGATTATTGGCCTAATCTCTTATTATGAGAAAAGGCTCTTCTTATGCAAAAAGTGTCCACACATTTTGCAATCACATGCATGCAATTATTAGGCTGCAATTGCATTTCAAAATTTGAGGCTTTAAATAGCTTTAAGGCAGTGCTTAGAGTTCAACTGTGCAGTGCTATTATTTCTATTCTTTTTCTGAGATTATTAACTTCTTTTGCCTTTTGTAGAGTAAGGACATAAAGGGTATGGGGAGCTTTTTATTTTTTAAAAAAGCAAACTTTATTAGAAATGTCTGTCGAGCAAATGGAAGATAAAACTTGAGTGGAGTTACTAAGAATTACGTCTATGCCTGCTCACATGGGAAATAGCTTTGTCTTGGTGTTTCTGGTCCTGAAACTCATCTGACACCTTTCCACTAGGGTGATGTGGCCCTTGACCTGAAAAACTTTCCCCACACATGTTCACAATAAAACCTTTCCTTTTAGTTTATGATATGTAAAGGGCCTGTACTATTTATACTAGTAGTTTTGTCTTGAGCTGATTTGTGAACTTCATGCTTACTGAGTTTTGTAGTTAAAAATAATAGTTTTTATTGTTTACTCTATGATAGATGAAAGCCTAATTTGATTAACATATGTTCCATGTTTTATGATTTGTCTGTTTACAATTTATATTGATAATTATATATATATATATATATATATATATATATGTATAGAATAACTTTATATTGACCACATTTGTGCATAATGCTAAACCATGGTTTTAGCACTGTACTGAATAAGCCCAAGCAAAGCACAAACTCTCATGCTCCCTCTTCCCTGGCCTTCCCACAAAGTTTCAAGTGTTTATTAAAATTCTGCTCATTTTTCTTCTCCTTAGCATTCTCAAATAGCATTCTGTTTGGGCCAGGTTTAAAACAAACTCTAGTTAATTTAGCAGCTTTATAACCCATCATTTAAGGGACCTTTCTAAGAGGTTTACCAGAGGGCCACAATGTATACATAAAGTTTTGTATAAATAAACAAACCGAGAATAAGTGGTTAGGAGCTAGTTAACTAAAAGGCAAATGCCAGGATTAAACCATTCTCAAAATAAAGGAGTGGTACCTCGGGATGCGAACGGGATCTGTTCCAGAGCCCCGTTCGCATCCTGAACAAAATGTAAGACCCGACTGTGCGTCTCGCGTTTTGCCACTTCCGCACATGCGCGTGACTTCATTTTGACCGTCTGCACATGCGACGAAACCCGGAAGTAACGCGCTCCGTTACTTCCGGGTCGCTGTGGAGCGCAACCCAAAAATACTTATCCTGAAGCGTATTTATCCTGAGGTATGACTGTATATCCCATCATAGATCTGTACTTGGATTGGTGTTAACTTGTGCAAAAATGAAAAATAAGTCATGCTAATTTTTTAAAAGCAGTTACAGATAGGTAGCCGTGTTGGTCTGCCATAGTCAAAACAAAATAAAAAAATTCCTTCCTGTAGCACCTTAAAGACCAACTAAGTTAGTTCTTGGTATGAGCTTTCGTGTGCATGCACACTTCTTCAGTGCATGCACACGAAAGCTCATACCAAGAACTAACTTAGTTGGTCTTTAAGGTGCTACTGGAAGGATTTTTTTTTTTTAAAAAGCAAATTGTCTTCAACCAAAGGTGAACTGTCTAGGAGCTTTACTAATGCCATCTTGGTAATCAAGATAACCCCACAATGAATTGGCAAGTCTTGTAGCAATGAGCTTGTATAGTCTTGTAGCAATGAGCTTGTATAGGTTTATAATCACTTGCTTTGATATAAGCTAATGGGCTTGGTTTCATGCTATCCTTATCTGTGAGCCCAGAAAGGGGAACTATCTGTAAGACTTGGGGATTTGCCGCCTATGCCACATCTGGGCAGGTGAAGCAATGAGAAGTGCTAGGTAAAGTGACTGTGTGGAACCCAGTTCAGCTACTGATTGATTGTGTGACTACAGTACATTATTTATTGTTTTCATTTAATAATAATAATAATAATAATAATAATAATAAAATAATAATAATAATAATAATAATAATAATAATTTATTATTTGTACCCCGCCCATCTGGCTGGGTTTCCCCAGCCACTCTGGGTGGCTTCCACAAAGGGCAAAAATACACTAAGATGTCACACATTAAAAACTATTCGTATATTGAATATAAATCCTCCGTCCAGTCACGCTTCCTCTGGGCAGTTCTGCTTGGAAGCTCTGACCTGGCAGGATAGCAGCAGAGTAAATGCAGCGGTCCTGAGTCCATGTGAGAAAGGGATAAATTAAGTCCAGAGGCAGATCGGTTCTTATCTCTAGAAGCGTTTATTTACAAGCCATAAATCAGTCTATTTCCATGAGAAACTTCAGCCATCTCCGTGCTTCCAAAGCACACATTCACAGCCTCTCCGTTGTGCTGTGTCCCTCAGTGAGAAGCGAAAGCAACTCTCACAGACAAAGCCTGTGACTTCCGGCCCGGCTCCTCCCAGATACAGGACACCACGGAGTTTTAACCCTGTCTGTTCCAAACTCCACTCCCCCTCTTGTCCTGCATCTGGGGACAATAGCCAACAATGCTTTCCCCATACACAGACCCTCACAGAACTCCTCGTGCTTCTGGAAGGTTAATAGTTTTGTGAAACCATCAGCGAGGTTCTTGGTTGAGGGACAGTATTTCGGAGCAACTAGCCCCTCACGAACGCTCTGACACACATTCTGAAAACGTATGTCCAAATGTTTGGTCCTCGCCTTGAATTGCCCCGTCTCAGCCAGTTTGAGGCACGGTTGATTGTCTTCATGCACCACAACGGGCAGACAATTCTCTCCACAGATTTCCTCGACCAAACACACATAGAACTCCAACTCTCTGCAAGCATCCGATAGCGCACTGAATTCAGCTTCAGTAGACGAAAGCGCTATGAGACTTTGCTTCCGGGACCTCCACCCTACTACTGAGTCCCCAAACTTCACCACTAGACCTGACACTGATTTGCGATCCTCAAGGTTACCCCAATCTGCGTCCACAAAGCAAGTCAGTTTGACTTCTCCTTGAGCTGGCAACCTAAGACAAAAGTCTTTGGTATCTTGCAGGTAACGCAGCACCCGCTTTATACCATTCCAGGCCTGCACACTAGGACTTGAGGCCTCTCTACTGAGCAGATTGACAGCAAACGCTATATCTGGTCTGCTCCACTGTGACAGATATAACAGACTACCCAGAGCTGACTGAAAGAGTTCAGTGTTTTCGAACACCACACATTCTACTTGCTGACACTCCTTCACAAATCCAGCTTCCATGGGTGATCTGGCACCTGCACACTCAGACATCCTGAACTTCTCAAGCAACTGTTCAATCTTACCTTTCTGGCAAAGCAAGAAGCTTCCATCACTTGCTTTTGTGATCTGCACGCCTAAATAGGACTTGACATCTCCAAGCTGCTTCAGCTTGAACCGCTTTCCAAGCTCTCTAGCAAACTTCTCCACCTGTTTACCTGTCCGTGCCATCACTAAGATATCATCAACAAACACCAGAGCCACTTGCTGTTTCAAGCCTGACTCTTTAATGTAAAGACAACTGTCTGCAAGAGATCTCTTAAAACCTAGCTCTTCTAAGGCTTCATGTAGGCACATATTCCAATTCCTGGCAGATTGACGTAATCCATAGATGGATTTGTGCAACCGCCACACGACGCCTGGCTCACTGACTTCAAACCCTGGAGGATGAAGCATGTACAACACCTCCTTGAGATCTGAGTTCAGATAGGCGACATCTACATCAAAATGGTTCACCTTCCAACCTCTCTGTGCTGCTATCGCCAAAAGCGTTCTCAGAGTCTCCGCTCTCGAGGTTGGCGAATATACCTCTGTGAAGTGGACACCCTTTCTCTGTGTGAATCCTCGGGCCACTAATCTCACTTTATACTGTGGTTCTCCTGCTTCTGTGGGTTTCAAGCGGTAAACCCATCTGCAGCTCACAGCTTTTTCGCCCATCGGCAACTTCGTGAGTGAGAACACACCTAGAGACTCCATTGAGTTCATCTCCTTCTGCATCGCCTCACGCCATCTGCTAGCTTCTTCCTGAGGCAACTTCTGAACATCCTCAAAGGATTCAGGCTCACATCTATAAACAACCTGGCGGTTTCTTCCGCCGTCACCGCATCTGAGCAAGCTATAAAGCGGCACATCTTGGTTAACAGGTCTACCACTACCATTACTATAATAATAATAATAATAATAATAATTTATTATTTATACCCCGCCCATCTGGCTGAGTTTCCCCAGCCACTCTGGGCGGCTCCCAATCAGTGTTAAAAACAGTACAGCATTACCGCAGTCTTTCCCTTGGATTTTGGTAAATCCGTCATAAAATCTATGGAAACTGCCTCCCATGGCCGTTCGGGTGTGGGTAATGGTTCCAGCAACCCCGCCTGTGCCGCCCTCTCCCCCTTTGCTTGCTGGCAGCGGTCGCACCCCCTTACATACTCTCGTACATCTTCCCTCACCTTGGGCCACCAGAACTGCCTGGTAACTAACCACATAGTTTTGTGTTGCCCAAAGTGCCCTGCGGTGGGGCTGTCGTGCAGTTGTTTGAGTACTCTACCCCTCAATTCCCCTTCCGGTATGTACAATGCTCCTTTGTAATACAACGCCCCGTTCCTT
Source organism: Podarcis cretensis (assembly GCF_951804945.1). NCBI lineage: Eukaryota > Metazoa > Chordata > Lepidosauria > Squamata > Lacertidae > Podarcis > Podarcis cretensis. The sequence continues at coordinate 125,722,603 of NC_137172.1, read as the reverse complement.
TCTTCAAACCCCCCTGTGTTCTCCCCGGCTCTCCTGAGCCCTCTGAGCTTATCTTGGGCGTATTCATCGTTCTCTGTCCCTTCTACCAGTTCTCTCTGCCCCACCAATGCTGCTCCACAAACCCAGTGGTCCTCTGGGATAATATGCCTTTCCTCGGGCGCTCCCTCCCCCTCCATATACTTTGGCTTTCGAGAGAGAGCGTCCACTCTGACGTTCTCTGGTCCCGGTACGTAGCGAATCTCAAAATGGAATTTGGAGAACTCCTGTGCCCATCTCACTTGTCTCTGGTTCAGTACTCGGACCATTCTCCAATATTCCAGATTTTTGTGGTCCGTGCACACCTGGACCTTGTGCTGCGCTCCAATCAGCAGGTGTCGCCACCGCCAAAACGCTTCATGAATGGCGAGCAGTTCCTGGTTGTACACTGTGTAGTTCCTTTCGGATTTATTCAACTTCCGCGAGAAGAAGGCACACGGTCTCCAGTCCGACGCATCTTTTCCCGGCTGGAGAAGCACCGCCCCTACCGCTCAATCAGATGCGTCCGTCTCTACCCTCATCGGCTTTTGTAGATCTACGTGCAAGAGCTGTTCCTCCGACGCGAACGCTTTCTTTAGCTGTTCAAACGCTCGCTGCGCCTCTTCCGTCCAGGCGAATTTCTTCTTACTACTGAGACAATCGGTGATGGGCGCCGTTAAGTGGGCAAAGTTTTTGATGAACTTCCGATAGAAGTTTCCAAACCCCAGGAATCTCTGCACGTCCTTCCTGGTTCTGGGTGTCTTCCATTCCAGTACTGCTTGGACTTTACTGGGATCCATGGCCAATCCCTTGTCTGACAAACGGTACCCCAGGAATTCCACCTCTCTGGTATGGAACTGGCACTTCTCCAGTTTTACCCACAGCTGGTTTGCTTGCAGCCTGTTTAGGACCTCCCGGACATCTCGGACATGCTGCTCCTCGTCCTCTGAGTAAACTAACACATCGTCTAAGAAGGCCACACAGTTCTTATAGAGCAGAGGTCCCAAGATGTGATGCATGAAGGATTGGAAGCATGCTGAGCCCGCCTGTAATCCGAAGGGCATAACGAGATACTCAAAGGCCCCCAAGGGGATGAACATGGTGGTCTTCCATTCATCCCCCTTCCTCATCCGTATCAGGTTATACGCCCCCCTCAGGTCCAGCTTGGTAAAAATCTTTCCCTTCCTCACCCTGGTCAGAATGTCGTCAATCCTGGGCATGGGAAAGGCCACTGGTTCTGACACTGAATTGACGGCCCGGAAGTCCACGACCAGCCTGGGTTTATTCGAGTCCTTTTTGTCCACAAAAAACAGTGGGCTGCCCCCCACCGCCCTTGACTCCCTGATGAACCCTCGTTTCAGGTTCTTGTCTATGAACTCCCTTAACTCCTGCATCTCCCTGTCCGACATAGCGTACAGTTTGCCCACTGGTAGCTGGGCTCCCAGGAGTAGGTTAATTTGACAGTCAAAGGGTCTATGTGGGGGCAGTCTGTCTGCTTCCTTCTCGCTGAAGACATCACTCAGGTCTGCGTATTGTGGGGGTATTTCTCCCTTTTCTCCCACCACCATCCCTGCCAGACTTGCCCTAGCCAACCCCTGAGTTTCTCTTCCCTTGCAGTGTTCTAGGCAATGAGCTGACCCAAAAGAGACTGTCCGCTGGTGCCATCCGCCTAGCGGGTCATGTAACGCCAGCCAGCTCATTCCTAATATGATGGGCGGCCCCGCCAGGGGGGCTACGTGAAATGCAATGACTTCCGTGTGCCTTGCCACCCTCATTGTCATGAGGACCGTTTGTTGGCTCACTTCCCCTCCCAGAAGTTCCCTCCCATCAATCGTGGTCACCTGCAAGGAATTCCTTAAGGGCAGCGTCAGTATCTGGTGCTCTGATGCAAACTCCTTACTCATGAAATTGCAGGAGCTGCCTGAGTCTAACAGGGCTTTTATCGTGAGTGGATGTCCATTGGGTAGCTCTAGCAGCACCTCTACGACTAGTGCCGCTCTTGGGGGTTCAGGCTTGGGCACGTTCACTGATCCTTGGCCTGGCTGCTGTGCCCTGTCGCTGGGAGCCAGGCGTTGGCTTTTACCTGCTCCTTAACCCCCTCCTCCTCACTCCCAACAGCCCCCACCATTCCTTGCCATCCCTTCCTTTGTGGGCACACTCTGGCAAAATGTCCTGGCTGCTGACAGAGGAAGCATTTTTTGGCGCTCTTCCCCTCCTTCTTCCGCCCTTCGTTGACGTTTGAAATTCCGTGTGCGCACGCAGTCCCAATCTCCATTGGTTCCACTGGCGGGGAAGGTTGCTCAGGCATCTCAGGAATGCGGAAATCACTCCAACGCTCTCCTCTCCCTTCCCGCTTCTCCAGAGCCCTTGCCTCTTGGCGCGCTCCAATCGCAAGCACCGATTTGGTCAGCTGATCCATGGACTCCGGACGGGGCGCGCGGGAAAGTTCATCTTTCACCGCCGGGGCTAGCCCTTCTTCAAACAGCATTTGAATCGGGTCCGAAGACAGGTCCCACCCCAATTTATGTATGAGCATGGTAAACTGTGTCCAATACTCTCGGACGGACTGATTCCCCTGTTTGCATGCCATTAACTGTCTGCGTACCACGCCCTGTTCAATCTGGCTGGAAAACATCAAGTCCATCGCGATAAAGAATTTCCTCAAGTCTTTTAGGGCATCATTATTCGATGCCATCAGGGGTCTCACCCATTCTCTAGCTCCCCCCTCGAGGTGCCCAATCACAAAAGCCACTCTCGATTCCTCATCTGCAAAGTCATCAAACTGCAGGTTCAGTGCGTACTGCATTTCTGTCTTAAAGGCTTGGTAGCTTCTTGGGTCACCCCCGAATTTCTGTACCAACCCCGGTACCTTCCTTGCAATGGGGGTGGGCTTCCCCTGTGCATCCTGAGCTCTCTCCTCGAGACGCGCCGTTAGCAGTGCCAGCTGGTGTTCCAACGCTCTGTTTCTCTCCTCCAGAGTTGGTCCCGCTCCAGCTCCTCCCGCTGCTCCGTCTCCAGTTGGGTTGCTCATGATGCCTCTCTTTCGCACACGCAGTGTCAAAGACTGACGGATTGCTGTTATGGGTTAAGGGGCTGCTTGTGCGTAAATGGTTGAGTTCTCAACTCATGCAATCAGTTTCTAAAGACTCCCAGACCGTGGAGCCATGGGTGCATGGCTACCTCAATCGCTGGCAGAATCCGTCAGTGGGCGCTTCCGGAATTTACGCCAACATAAGAGTTCCTTAACGGAAACTCTCCTTCTGGATTCTCTGCGTGACAGTTTCCTGCGCGGAGTAGGCGTCCCCAGCGAAGGTCCTGAGACTTCTCCGCTGTTCTCACTGGAAGTATCCTGGAGCCCTCCCTCTGACTGAGTTTCTGCAGGAACTCTCTCTCTCCCCCTGCTGGTTCCTTCCTCAGCATCCGAGGGTCTCCTAGCCTCCTTGAGCCCCTCCACCACCTGACTCTCCGATGGCAGTTCCCTGACATCCACTACGAGAAGAGTTGGTCAGAAGTGAAAAAGGATTTGGAAATTTGGTCAAATTTAAAGCTTTCCTTATTTGGACGAATTGCTGTCATCAAGATGAATGTATTGCCGAGAATGTTGTTTTTTGTTCCAATCATTGCAAATTATAGACAAGATGGACTGTTTCAAGAAGTGGCAAAGGGACATTTCTAAATTTGTCTGGCAGGGCAAAAAGCCCAGAATTAAATTTAAGGTACTTACGGATGTGAAAGATAGAGGGGGATTTGCCCTGCCGGACCTTAAGTTATATTATGAAGCAGCAGCTTTTTGCTGGCTGAAGGAATGGCTACTTCTGGAAAACACGGACATTCTAGATTTGGAAGGGTATGATAATGTATTTGGGTAATGTATTTGGGTATTATAATGTATTTGGGTATGATAATGTATTTGTGGTATGGCAAGGTTAAGGTACATAAGGCATTTAAAAACCATATTGTCAGAAAAGCATTATTTAATGTCTGGATTAAATATAAAGTTGTGTTGGAGAACAAAACCCCAAGGTGGTTATCGCCAATGGAGGCAAAGGCCATGAAAAGACTTAACATGGAGACCAACTGGCCAAGGTACTGGGAAATTTTGGAGCAGGAGGGTGATAAGCTGAAATTGCAGTTATGAAAAACTCAAAGACAAGGTGCGAGATTGGTTACATTATTTTCAAGTAAGAGAGGCCTATAATTTAGATAAAAAGTTTGGCTTCCAGGTGGAAAAATCAAAATTAGAAACCGAATTGTTAGAACCAAATGCTAAGATATTATCAAGAATGTATAACTTGCTGTTGAAATGGAATACTGTGGATGAGACAGTAAAATCTACTATGATTAAATGGGCACAAGTTGTTGGACATAACATTATGTTTGCTGACTGGGAACAGTTATGGACCACTGGAATTAAATTAACGGCATGTAATGCCTTAAGGGAGAATATTATGAAAATGATGTATAGGTAGTACATGACCCCAGTCAAGCTTACAAAAATTTACCATTTGCCCGATAACAAATGCTGGAAATGTAAAGAAACTGAAGGTACATTCTTTCACCTTTGGTGGACATGCCCAAGGATCAAGGCTTTCTGGGAGATGATATATAATGAAATGAAAAAGGTATTTAAATATACTTTCCTGAAGAAACCAGAGGCCTTTCTCCTGGGCATGGTCGGCCAATTGGTGCCAAAGAAGGATAGAACTTTCTTTTTGTATGCCACAGCAGCAGCAAGAATTCTTGTTGCAAAGCATTGGAAGACACAAGATCTACCCACCTTGGAAGAATGGCAGATGCAAGTAATGGATTACATGGAAATGGCAGAAATGACTGGCAGAATACGAGATCAAGGAGAAGAGCAGGTGGAAGAAGATTGGAAGAAGTTTAAAAACTGTTAGGGTGTGAAACCTAAGACGCTGGCAAGTTAGCAATGTCATGTCACTTTAAGTAGTGAAGCTCGTTATGTTGTTAAGTTGCTCAGTATATAAAGAGTGTTTGTTTTCTCTGCCTCTGGGGGCGTGAAGCAAAAATGTCTGAAAGCTCCGGAGGTGTTTCTGTTATCTTTCTGCAATAAACCTGTCTTTGGAAAGACAGGCTTCCCTGTGTCGTTATTTCTTTGCTGCTGAGTCTCTGAAGCTTGTACTGCACCAAGAATCTCTGCACTGGACTTAATCAATGCTCTGCAAAGAGAACTGTTGCTGGTTGCGCAGCGGAAGCATTTACTGGACCAGTACACAGACTCTCTTAGGTTATGGCTCTTTCTACGTTTCTACAGCTGTATGGTGTGCAGAGAAAGTGAAAGCAGCTTTCGGATGAGAGAAGACCGGCTTGGTCGTAAATCCAGCTCTTAAAGGAACTGAGAGGCTGCAGAAAGTTGAGAGAGCTGCGTAAGTGAAGATTTACAGCTTCATTAGCTGCAAAAGGCTAGCTTGACCTCCCGTCGTGTTTTTGTTTTGTTAATAAAAACAGAGGGCGGTGGTAGGTTGCTAGTGAAGAGACGGAGGGAAAAAAGTTTAAAAGGCTTCAGAGGAGGCTGGAGGCGTCTGAAAAGTGAGTAAAACAAATCCCAAGGGGAAAGAGAAGCAAGGGCACACAGAGGGAGTAGCAGCCGACCCCAAGAATGGCAGTGGGAAATTTCCAGGTTCCCTTTACAAAGTTGAACTCTGCTAATTACGTGCAGTGGTCTAAGAGGGCTCAACTCTGGTTGGAAGCCAAAGAAGTGTGGGCTGACTATGTCCAGAGGCGAAAGCCATTTGTGGCTGTTGCAGCAGATGCCACAGCAGAGCAACAGGCTGCTGCACATGCTCAGAACAGGGAACATGATAAAATGGACACTAAAGCTAGATGCATGTTGATGGTATCGATAGACGATTCCCAATTACCTCGTGGAAAATTTAAGGTCTGCATTTGAAATTTGGGAAGCTCTTAGGCGAATTCACCATAGAGCCACATAGAGCGTGGGGGAACTAGCAGGCAGAGCTGTAAGGAAGCCTCACAAGTGTCTGCTATGGCCAGCAAGTCATGTTTTCGATGTGGCAGCAGGTTTCATTTGATAGCAAAGTGTCCAGAAAAGCAACAGGAATTTCAACAGTCCAAGGTCAGTTTCCGGAGCTACAGGGGAAGACGAAGTGAGAACTACAAGAATCAACGATCCAGAGGGGGAGCAGGTGCTGATAAGGGACTATCTGCAATGGCAGCACAACAGAGTCCTAAAAGGAGCCAACAAACCTTGAAGTGGATTATTGACAGTGGAGCAAGTCACAGTTTAGTTCCAGCGACATCTAGTGGCAGCTTGATGAACTGCAAGACATTGCCAGTTGCAAAAACTGTGACTATAGCAGACAATAGTAAACGAGAAATGAACCTTAAAGGCACAATTTATGTTAATTGTTTGCAAACTAACCTTCCTGTTTTCGTTCTTCCAGGAATGAAGAATGGACTTTTGAGTGTGTCATGCCTGGTAAAAAGTGGTTTTAAGGTTGAGTTTGAAAATGATGTGTGCACCATTTCGAAACAGGGGAAGGAGCTAGTTAAAATTCCCTGCGAGGATGGGCTTTTTGTTTTGGATGAAGAGCAGTTAGCAGCAGGTAGATGTTCAACAGGTGAAGCGCAAGCTAAGTGTGTAAATAAGGCTCCTCATACAGGTTGTGCACATCTACTACACAGAAGGTTAGCTCATATATGCTTTAAGTATGTAAGCAAGATGCCAGATTTAGCTGAGGAGTGTAACATTAAACCCTGTCCAAATTTTCTGGATTGTTGTGCTTGTAAACATGCTAAGGTTAATACATGTAACTATCCTAGATCTGATAGAGTAAGCAAGATACCCTTTGAACTTGTGCACACAGACGTGTGTGGCCCTATGCCAGTCAAATCGCTTGGAGGTGCGAGATTTATGCAAATTTTGGTGGATGATTTTTCAAGGGCTAGTTGGGTTTTCTTTCTGAAAGAAAAATCACAAGCAGCTTTCATCCTGATGGATTGGATTGAAGAAGTCGAATGTAAATTTGACACCAGGGTGCGTAAAATACAATCAGATCGTGGTGGGGAATATGTGAACCACACGCTGGAGATGTGGTTAAAAAGGAAAGGTATAGTTCATAGACTTACCAATCCCTATTCACCACAGGAGAATGCAGTTGCCGAAAGAAAATTTCGAACATTACAGGAAGCCATTGCTGCTTTGCTGTTTGATTCTGGACTTCCACAGCGGTTTTGGGCTGAGGCTGCACTGTATGCGAATTATACTTTTAACAGAGTGTACAATAGCACAGTAGGCAACACTCCTTACTTCATGCTATTTGGGAAAAAACCAAAAATTGATCATCTAAGAGTTTTTGGATGTCGTGCTTATGTGCTGGTGCCTAGGGCACAACGTAGGAAAGGCGATCCTAGATCTAAAGAAATGTTTTTCTGTGGTTATCAAGCAAACACAAAAGGTTGGAGATTTGTGAATGTAGAAGGCAATCAAACAAAAATCACAATCAGCAGAAGTGCAGAATTTTGTGAACAGGATGGTTGGAATAAAATTCATGGAAATCCTGACATACTATTTGATGTGGTGAACAGTAACAATGAAACTCAGGCCCCAGGGCAGGTATTAGTTCCAGAACAGGCTGAGGAATTTGAGTCTGAGGACGAAGGTGAGAAATCGCCTAGTTCACCCAAGTCTGTAAAGTCAGAATCTTCTAGCTCTAAAAGTTCACCCGTACAGCAAGAGAGACGTGTAAAGTCAGAATCAGAAAGTTCTTCAACTACTAGTGATAAACAGGTGACGACTAGTGATTCTGGGTCAGAGGGGGAAACTGAAGGAACATCACAGGAACCGTTAAGGCGTTCCAAGCGTGCCAACAAAGGTATACCTCCTGAAAGGTACCAAGCTATTAGTGTTTGGGCTGGTTTGGCAAATTGCGAACCTGAAAGTTTTGAGGAGGTTGAGCAATTACCCCAGGAGGAGGCCAGTAGGTGGCGTGAGGCCATGCAAAAAGAGTTGAATTCTATGAAAGAACTGGGTGTGTTTTCCATCACCAAACTGCCAGAAGGTACCAAGGCAGTAAGTTGTAGGTGGGTGTACAGGATAAAGACAACAGCGATGGGGAAACCAGAGTACAAAGCAAGGCTTGTAGCTCGAGGTTTTACTCAAAGAAAGGGGTTACATTATTCCGAAGTCTATGCACCCACTTCAAGGAGTGAAACCCTTCGGGCACTATTAGCAGTTGCTGCTCAGAAAGGGTTCAAAGTGAATCAATTTGATGTCTCTACAGCTTATCTTCATTCAGACTTGGCTGAAGAGCTCTATATGGAGCTACCGTCAGGATTGAAAGTTGGTAAATCAAATCAGGTATGGAAACTACATAAATCTATTTATGGACTCAAGCAATCTGCTCATAATTGGAATGAGTGTTTGAATGACGTTTTGGTAGGCATTGGTTTTAGCAGGAGCAAGGCTGACAATTGCTTATATTTCAGAGGTTCAGGAGATGCTCAAGAATCTTTGCTTGTTTATGTAGATGACCTGATTTATACTTCAAAGACACAAGAACAAGTAAAAAAACTAGCCAAAGAGTTAAATAAACACTTCAAAGTTAAGAATCTTGATGATGTAAAGGTCTATCTTGGTGTTCAGATAGACAGGACCAAAAATGGCAGTTTTCTACTGAATCAAAAAGGCAAGATATTGCAAATGTTGAAAAAGTTTGGCATGACGGAGTGTGCAGGTGTTAGAACACCAATGGAAATGGGTTTTGTAAAAGACAATGAGTTCAAGGATAGTGCTGAATTCAAGCGTGCTGAAATCTTTCAGTCAGCACTGGGAAGCTTACTTCATCTTTCGCAATGGAGTAGACCAGACATTGCTTACGCTGTTAACTTACTCAGCAGAGAAGCTTCAAAACCTAGTGTAAATGCATGGAAAGGAATTCAAAGAGTGTTAAGATATTTACAATACACCAAAGATTTTTGCCTTGAATTATCTTCTGAAGGACAAGCACAGATTACTTCTTGGACAGATAGTGATTGGGGAAATTTAAAGGATAGAAAATCAGTGTCTGGCTGTGTAATAAAATTTGGTAACTCTCTGATTGGGTGGAGATCCAAGAAACAGAACCTGATTGCTTTGTCGTCAACAGAAGCTGAGTTCTGTGCCTTATCTGAGTTATGTAGAGATCTAGAATTTTACAAATGCTTGGCACAAGAGATGTATGAAAAGGCCATCACTCCAATCACTGTATGGGGTGATAATCAACCGTGTCTTAAGTTAGCACAAAATGGACAGTTTAAAGGTCGTACAAAACATTTGGATATCCGCTTTCAAAATGTTTGTCAAACGGTAAAAGCAGGAATTGTTAAATTAAATTACTGTCCCAGTCATGAAAATCAAGCTGATGGTTTTACAAAACCGCTTGGGTTTCAGCGGCATGAAAACTTTTGTGAAGAAATGGGTCTGAAGTAATTTTGGTTTTGTATTGCCAGCGAGAGGGGGTGTTAGGGTGTGAAACCTAAGACGCTGGCAAGTTAGCAATGTCATGTCACTTTAAGTAGTGAAGCTCGTTATGTTGTTAAGTTGCTCAGTGTATAAAGAGTGTTTGTTTTCTCTGCCTCTGGGGGCGTGAAGCAAAAATGTCTGAAAGCTCCGGAGGTGTTTCTGTTATCTTTCTGCAATAAACCTGTCTTTGGAAAGACAGGCTTCCCTGTGTCGTTATTTCTTTGCTGCTGAGTCTCTGAAGCTTGTACTGCACCAAGAATCTCTGCACTGGACTTAATCAATGCTCTGCAAAGAGAACTGTTGCTGGTTGCGCAGCGGAAGCGTTTACTGGACCAGTACACAGGCAGAAATGACTGGCAGAATACGAGATCAAGAAGAGCAGGTGGAAGAAGATTGGAAGAAGTTTAAAAACTACTTACAAAAACATTGTAAAATCTTTGAATGTTGAGGACACTGAAATGAAACGAAGAGGTTCAAGTGAATAAGATAAATAAGAATATGAAAGAAGGGATAGATACTGGATGAAAATTTGAATAATATAATATTTGAAGGAACTTTTAAAGGATAAAACTAATATAAATGAATTTGCTAAATTAAATTTGAAGAGGAATACAAGAAAGGAGGGGACAGCGCTGGCCCCTGGCCTCTTAAGTGAGATGGGCGCACAACCCCAGAGTCTGTCAAGACTGGCCCGTACGGGCAGGGGTACCTTTACCTTTACCTTTTACAAGAAAGGAGGGCGGGTGGAAGTCAAGAAAATAAGGTTATGAAGGATATGAACTTGAAAAGAGTGTTCTCTTTTTTCTTTTTTCTATGTTTAAGTGTTTGTATTTTTGTGGTTTTGTATTTTCTTGTGTTTTTCCCATTTATTGCTTTATAATTTATTTATTCTGGAAATTTAATAAAATATCATTTTAAAAAAAATAGAACACTTTGGTTTTGGAACAGACTTTCAGAACGGATTAAGTTTGAGAACGAAGGTACCACTGTAGTGCCAAATCCCCATTCTCTCCTTCCCTCATTCCTCATGTCTTGCTTCCCAATCGCAGTGCTACAAATACTGTTCATCCATCTACAATTTTATTTATCCTCTTGAGCTGGTATGCAATAGAACCATGGGGCACTTCCTGGTGAGCCAGCTCTGGTCCAAGGACTAACAACTGTTCAACCTGAGCACATAGGCTGAGCTGAGGCTTAAAAAAACCCAAAACAAAACAAAAAAAAATTAAAACCACCATGGCCGAAATTGCATTGTCTAATTACAACAGTGTATTTTAGTGTATTTTTGAGAGCTGGACCATCAAGAAGGCTGATCACCGAAGAATTGATGCTTTTGAATTATGGTGCTGGAGGAGACTCTTGAGAGTCCCATGGACTGCAAGAAGATCAAACGTATCCATTCTGAAGGAAATCAGCCCTGAGAGCTCACTGGAAGGACAGATCCTGAAGCTGAGGCTCCAATACTTTGGCCACCTCATGAGAAGAGAAGACTCCCTGGAAAAGACCCTGATGTTGGGAAAGACTGAGGGCACAAGGAGAAGGGGACGACAGAGAACGAGATGATTGGACAGTGTTCTCGAAGCTACCAGCATGGGTTTGACCAAACTGCGGGAGGTAGTGGAAGACAGGAGTGCCTGGCGTGCTCTGGTCCATGGGGTCACAAAGAGTCGGACATGACTAAACGACTAAACAACAAATTTTATATTTATATTAGTTTCCTGTGTAACTAATAAGAGCCTGGGTTAAACCACAGAGCCTAGGTCTTGCTGATCAGAAGGTCGGCGGTTCGAATCCCCACGACGGGGTGAGCTCCCGTTGCTCGGTCCCTGCTCCTGCCAACCTAGCACTTCGAAAGTACATCAAAGTGCAAGTAGATAGATAGGTACCGCTCCGGCGGGAAGGTAAATGACGTTTCCGTGCGCTGCTCTGGTTCGCCAGAAGCGGCTTAGTCATGCTGGCCACATGACCCGGAAGCTGCACACCAGCTCCCTTGGCCAGTAAAGCGAGATGAGCGCCGCAACCCCAGAGTCGTCCGCGACTGGACTTAATGGTCAGGGGTCCCTTTACTTTTAATAAGAAACTAAAGCTAGTTTTTCACAGGAAACTGCCATCCCTGAATAGGTGAAATTCCAAAGTGTGAAGGTGGATGGGAAACAAAATGGCTACCCAGGACAGTGACTACCTAGAAAAAATTTTGGGGAGTTGTGGTGGATGGCATAAAGAAAATATCAACCCAATGGTTGGATGGGGAGTAAATTCAGTTTTAGGAATTATGAAGAAACTGAGAATACTACCACAAATATAATGGCATTATACACTGTAATGGTAGTAAGGGGTTACTTGTGCGTAAGCTGCCTTTAATTTGAGTTAGATTGCCTGGTTCACCATTCCTTGGCTGACAGCCCACACTCCGTGGCCGGTCAGTCGTTTGCAGAATCCGTCAGTGGGCGTTTCTTGAACCTTTTCCAGCATAAGAGCTGTTTGACGCCAAGTCTCCTCCTACTTTCCCTGCGTGGAACTCGTCTGCGCAAGTAAGGGGAAGGCAGAGGCGTGTCAGCGCTCTCCCCACTAGTCTCTGGTGAAGGGTCTCGGAGCCCTGTCTCCAAATCCTCCATCTCATCCTCTTCTCTACTGGTGTTACGCTGAATTCCTTCCCCCCTGCTGGTCCCCTCTCCTGCATCCCTTTGGAGCCCTGCCTCCACCTCTAGCTCTGATGTCAGTTCCCTGACATATACATTTGTCTTGAGGACACATTCTGTACATCTACAATTGCTGCATTTCGCAAGGAGTACCTTAGGTCAATGACAGTGACCATTTTAGGCATGTCCAATTGTTGTGCGATCGCCAACAAGTGGGTCCTTTTGAATCCAGAAGAGGGCATAATGGAGGCAGGGTGGAATGGGAGTGGAGGCTCTTATACGCACTCTGTTAATGCGCACAGGGGCTGGGAACTGAACCCGCACGTCAAACAGTTGTGGCCTGTACAAGATATCTATGTTGTTTTTCACTCGATTCAGAATTGGCCTCCACAGTCACTTACGGACTCATTGTTAAAACTGTGTTTATGAAACACGATCTTACTCGGCTACAAGTGATCGCCAAAGAAGTATCAAAGCAGTGTACAACATAATTAAATGCCATTAAAAACACTCATAAATATGTACAACAGAATGTTGTATGTATGCAAGCTATGCTTGTGTGAATAAAAAAAAGGCACTAAATACCAGTGGAAACACACCAGTAAAGATGCTTGTTGGATCTTGGAGGGGAAGCTATTCAGTCAAGCAGGAGCTATACATCCTTCTTGTGACTGACAGCAGATGGGTCAGGAAAGGCTATAGAACCACCAGCATGAGATCATCAAAGGATATTAGTGGAAGGGCTGGTTCATATGGGGAGGCTGAGATTCCTGCATTGCAGGAGGCTGGACTAGATGATCCTTTGGCGCCCTTCCAACTCAGATTTGTAAAGGTGCAATCTCAAATAACCAGGTTCCAGATTGCTTAGCGCTACACGGATGAGCTACATGGGCAGTAACAAAACCTTGAACTTGGTTACGTAGCAGATTGGAAACCACTGTCTCTTCTTCAAGACAGGTATTATATGCTTGCCGTATGGGTCACCAATTAGCAGCCTAGCCACAGCATTTTGTACTAGCTGAAGCTTCCCACTCAGGTCAAAGGGATCAATTCCCAAATCTGAGAACCAAGAGGGCCTCAAAATTCAGTATCAGTTTATTGTCCCTCATCCATTCTACCATTCAGCTCCTAGTTCGGGATCTGCTCAGCCCCACCTGATTCAGATGTCACAGAGAACTGTATACTGATGACACCATGTTTCAGATCTCCTGCTATCCACTCTAACAGCTTCGTAAAGATGCTTAAAAGCATAGGGGACAAGATGGTTCCCTGCAGCACCCCATAGTACAAGTGCAGGGGGTTGAACAAGATGACCCTGGTGGTCCCTTCCAACTCTACAGTTCTATGATTCTGTAGTCACACAATGCTATTCCCTAGAGCTGGAATTGTTTCTCTTTGTTTCTCAATGTATTTCATATCAATTAAAAATTTGGTGTGACATGAGCACATTTTTATTCTCAGAGCATGGCCCAAAGAACAAAACTTTGAAAACCACTGTGTTAAAAGCTGCTGAGATATCAAGCAGAAACAACGGTGTGATACCATTCATCAAGAGCAACCAAGTCCAATCCCATACCCAGACTGGGAAGGATTTACAGTCGTACCTTGATTCTCGAATGCCTTGTGACTCAAACGTTTTGGCTCCCGAACACCACAAACACAAAAGTGAGTGTTACGGTTTGCTAACGTTTTTTGGAAGCTGGACGTCCTGTAACCAATCGGAAGCCATGCCTTGGTTTCCAAATGTTTTCGGAAGTCAAACGGACTTCTGGAACAGATTTCATTCAAGAACCAAGGTACGAGTGTATTTATGAACAGGATTTATATGCTGCTTAATCATCAGAACCTCTAAGGAGTTTACATAAGATGCCTTTGATCTTATGTCATGTAAGAGCTGTCACCTCTTAAGTACCCATCCTAAGAAGTTAGTAGTTGTCAAAAACCTACAGGGTCCAAGTCGCATTTCTTTAGGAGTGGATGCACTCCCACCTCTTTCTCCATACCTTAAAAGAGCATTGGCCATATCGTGAACACACCTTGTCAGCTCCCTTCAGCTAGTTTGAAATTGGCAAGATGGGCAAGGGTCAAGGGGGCATGTTGTCATTTGGGCAAGTCATTTCCAAGTACCTTGTACACATCACCAAGCTGGAATTGGACAAGCTGACATGTTTATCACATTATTTGGACCTGTCACAACCGTGGTGTTCAAGTTCCTATGAAGGCAACCAATGTTATCAAAGTGCCCAGCAAATGCATCATAATGGGCATTCAAGGGTTCAATCATCCCATTTGTAGAGATATAGAACAATCCTCCCACCAGTTGGAAAAACTTGCCTAGAATTTTAGCATGCAATTGAGGTAGCAAAGGAAGCTTTCTTTGCCACCCAAATAACCATGCAAAAATCACAATTATGTGCCCTAGTGTGTCTGGTTGTCCTCACTGTGTGCCTGGTGCCACCTACACTCCAGCTGCTGTCCAATTCATTTCAATAGCCTGACCTTCCAGGAATAAGCTCACCATCTCATCTACTGATTGTAAGAACTAGGTTTTTGAGATTTAAAATAGCCAAGAACTTAAGCCTACTAGAAATGAACTCTGCTAGTACCACATGAAAACTATTACAAGTTCTTGCCTTCAACACGTATGGTGTTATGATACTCACAAAATAAGGTGCTCACCACTAGGTAAAAGGTAAAGGGACCCCTGACCATTAGGTCCAGTCGTGGCTGACTCTGGGGTTGCAGCGCTCATCTCGCTCTATTGGCCGAGGGAGCCGGCGTGCAGCTTCCGGGTCATGTGGTCAGCATGACTAAGCCGTTTCTGGCGAACCAGAGCAGCGCACAGAAACACCGTTTACCTTCCCGCCGGAGCGGTACCTATTTATCTACTTGCACTTTGATGTGCTTTTGAACTGCTAGGTTGGCAGGAGCAGGGACCACTAATCAAAGCAAAATAGCCTAGATGCTGTTCAGTCTGGCTTCATTGAACAAAGAGTGCCTTGGTAACCCTGCTAACGCCAATGGTAGGAAATGGATAGAAGCGTTCTCGTTCGTTCTCAAGGACTATGGGGGAAATGGTATTGCACACTGTATATTGTCTCCTAATCCTTGTGTATTCAATTCCCAACATAATGACAAGTGCACAAATCCAGGACAGATGAAATGATAGAGAAGGTGCGTTGGACCCTCTTTCTAATAAATAATAATAATAATTTATTTATACCCCACCCATCTGGCTAGGTTTCCCTGGCCACTCTGGGCGGCTTCCAGCAGAATATTAAAATAAAATGATTCATCAAATATAAAAAGCTTCCCTAAACAGGGCTGCCTTCAGGTGTCTTCTAAAATCAGATTATTGTTGTTTGTTTCTTTGACATCTGATGGGAGGGCACTCCACAGGGCGGGTGCCACTACCGAGAAGGCCCTCTGTCTGGTTCCCTGTAACTTCGCTTCTCGCAGTGAGGGAACCGCCAGAAGGCCCTTGGAGCTGGACCTCAGTGTCCGAGCAGAATGATGGGGGTGAACACGCTCCTTCAGATATACTGGACCGAGGCCATTTAGGGCTTTAAGGGTCAGCACCAACACTTTGAATTGTGCTCGGAAACGTACTGGGAGCCAATGTAGGTCTTTCAGGACCATACAGAATAGACAGTATATTAGAACATAGCTCCAATCCACATTGACCGTATTTAGGCTCTCCAGAGCCCTTGTAAGGTGGAATGGGGGCCCCTTCCCCACAATATCACTTGGCTTAGAAGAAAAGATTCCCTTTGGGCCACACTACACCTATGTTATCAAAGAAAAAACACTACCACTGATCTGCTATAATTTAAAAAAATAGTACAGTGTGTCTGTACCCTTGCAATTGCTTCTCTTTTATAGGGAGCAGCAATTGGAGAACCAGCAACCAAATTGAGCTCCATGCCAACTGGATCCACAGTTAACAACCCAAAGGCAGGTTGGAGGGGAAGCACTGACATTTAGGGCAATAGGTCCTATTGTTGTTGTTACTATTCCATCTCTTCCTCAAAGTGACCATCTTGTAAACTAGCTGCTACTTAGAATCACAAAACTAACAATACAATGCTCTGCATGGTTACTAAAAGTAGAAGACCCCCATTAAATTATCTGATATGTATGCATACAATGGCAGCCTAAGCAAGAAAACCATTATCTTTTTCATTATATATTGTGTCTCTATAAACAAATCCAGGTACATTTGGATACTCCAACCTGCAGCTGGGTGGAGGCCTACAGGGCTAAACAAAGGAGTTCCCATTAAATGTCAGTGATGATAACATGCAAGGCTCCTATCAATCCTGCATATTGGAAATAGAGCGTTTAACAGGGAGACAGAATGGGTTGTTCTTCACTTTCACCTTTGTAGGTGATGATGGACAACCACTGGAGCCGGGGGGGGGGTGCTATTTGGAGGCAGCAATAGCACCGGTCTTCAAAATACAGTTACTGCATCTGGGTTATTTGGGCACTAACTGACCCGTAGCCCAGCTAGGAGTGAACACGGCTATTCGGGGGGGGGGGGGGGAGGCGCCTGTCAAAACCAACACATGGGAAAGGACATGGATGCATCTGCCCAAAGTTCCAGGGAGGATGGGGCCGAGCTCGAGGGGAGATCCGCGGAGGTGCAGACTGGCTGTCAGGATCCCCGCGCCCGGAGGCGGCGTCCCCGGCGACAGCGAAGGACAAAGAGGCCAGAGGGACCCGGCCGAGCCCTCGCTCCGTCTCCGACAGGCTGCCCGGGGCCACGGGGGGGGGGCGCAGAAGCACAAAGGGCTCCCGGCCGCCCCGCTGCCCGCCCTCCGCCTCAGGGAGCCTCGGCGCCGGGGGGTCCCGCCAAAGGGCGCCGCGCCGCCCCGGCAGGCAGGCAGGCAGGCGGCCGGAGAAGCGGGATCCCGGCGGGGCGCCGTCCCCGCACGAGGCAGGCTGCGGCCTACGCAGAGCGGCTTCTCCCGGCCCGGCCGCCCGGCACCCACCTCCACGTCTCGGCCCTTGTTCTTGAAGCTCTTGAAGCGGTGGTTCTCCAGGCCGGCGGCGGCGGCGGCGGCGGCGGCGGCGGCGTTGTCAGCCATGACGGCGGCAGAGGCTCCGGGATGAGGCGGAGACGGCGCGCGCACGCGCGAGCGAGCGAAAGCGGGCAGGGGCGGGGCGACGGGGCGACGCCCAGTGACGAGAGAGGGGCGGGGCTTCCGGGGCGCCTGCGCAGCCGCGGAATTGCGTCGAGGCCTCGCTTCCGGGGAGAAGGAGGCTGAGGGCCGGGAGGCGGCTGCCGGGCCCTGGGCGCGCTGCTGCTGCTGCTGCTGCTGCGAGGGAGTCCCGGCGCGGCGCTGCTTTGGCGGCGGGGAAGCGAGGCGGCGGCCCAAGTCCTTTCCGCGGGATCAGCGCCGCTCGGTTCCTGGCCCGGCCAGGCGCCGCCTTCCCTGCCGGGCCCCTCCGCCACCACGAAAGGGCTCCAGCCCCTCGCCCTCCAGGCGCGCTGCTGGCCCTTCCTTACCCACAATATGGTCCGGAAACCTGAAATCTGAACCCAGGGAATGGTTGACCTAGGCATGCATGTTTTTGAATGTTCTTTTTAAACCAACAACCTTGAAATAAAAGGTTTTTCTATATGCCAGATTCGCAGAAAAAGTGTGCGCGTCGCTATCCGTGTATCACTCCAAGCCAGGCGAGCTGTTTTAGGAAATCGCATCCTTCCCGTCAGACTAAAGGAAATAACAGAGCAGTAGAGGGTGTGGTAATAGACCTCCCCCAGGGAAACATGCACGGCTGCTGCTGCTGCCAAAATTAGAGAATCCAAGCAGCTTCAAATCCACGTTGAATTGCATCGTGCACAAGCCCTGGGAAGGCAAGGGACTTACAGATTCTGCCCAGTCTTTATACTGTGTGATAGAGCAGAGGTTTTCAACCTTGGGTCCACAGCTCCCTTGACTAACTGCCTTCTTTCTGCAGGACCCCCATGGAGCTCAGAAGTCCAGTTAAGTCACCCCTTGCCTGCAGAACTGGCAGCCCCTCAACCCTTTTCAAACACCCTTGTGGAGTGTTCCCTCAGGCTTCTCCCCCTCTCCTTGGGGGTCCTCTGGGCAGCCACCCCTGGTCTCTGAAGTGCCCCCCTGCCCCAAAGAGAGGCATCATTTGCCTGCAGAGCTTGTAGGCAGAGCTGCTGCAATAAATAGCTGTGCAAGCTGCTGAGAGGCAGAGAAGCAAGAGGGCATCAAAGGAGGGAGGGAGGGAAGGAATGAAGGAAAGAGGGACAGAGTAGTGTTGCCTGCAGCACTCCTGACCATCATTCAAGGCACCCCAGGGTGCCATGGCACACTGGTTGAAAGCCATTGCCTTAGGACGCCCCATCATCTCAGGTATCTGCACTATCACAGTGGGCATTTCTGGATATATGAACTCTGTTCTGAAACCATATGCCATCAGTGCTCCTAGCTAAATATGTGACACCACAGACTTTCTGAGGAAAATATAATCTTTGAACAAGCTACCTAACAATACTATACTAGCCACTATGTATGTGGAATCCCTGTACACCAACATCCCACAGAACGATGGATTACAAGCTATAAGGAACACCATCTCTGATCAAATCACAGTGGACTTTGCTACCAAACTCTGCCATTTTGTTCTCACCCACAACCACTTCAAATTTGGAGATGATCTGTTCCTCCAGATCAGCAGCACAGCAATGGGCACCCACATGGCCCCACAGTATGCCAACATCTTCATGGCAGATTTGGAACAACGCTGCCTAAACTACCCACTCAAACCTCTCTTGTACCTGCAATACGTTGACAATATTTTTATTATCTGGAAACATGGTCAGCAGACCCTGGACACCTTCCACCAGACATTCGATGACTTTCACCCCACCACCAACCTAACAATGAACCAATCTATGCAAGAAATACATTTTCTGGACACTACTATAAAAATACAGAATGGACTTATAGACACCACCTTATACCGAAAACCAACTGACCGACAAACATATCTGCATGCTTCCAGCTACCATACCAAACATACCAAACAAACAATTGTATATAGCCAGGCTCTATGTTACAGCCGCATCTGTTCCAACTCTACAGACAGGGATTCTCACCTAAGGGATCTACAACAAACCTTTTTGGAACGAAACTATCCTCCTGATGAAGTTAAACAACAAACTTGCTGCAAGACAAATTCAAAACAAAACAGAACACCACTGGTAACCACATACAGCTCCAAAGTTAAAACCGCTCATTGCATCATCAGAGATTTACAACCTCTCCTAAACAATGACAGTTCTCTTTCTCAAGCTCTGGGAGGAAGACCTTTCATTGCCTACAGACAGCCACCCAATCTTAAACAACTCCTCACCCACGATAATACAACAACCAGACTTAACATGGACACTGGTACCAGAGCCTGTAATAAACCCAGATGCCAACTTTGCTGCCACATACACCCAGACAACACCATTACTGGCCCCAACAACATCAAACATACCATCTCAGGCGTATTTAAATGCTCATCTTAAAACATTGTGTATGCCATCAAATGTCAGCAGTGCCCTTCAGCTCTCTGTATTGGACAAACAGGCAAACCCTATGCCAAAGAATTGTTGTTTAGTCGTTTAGTCGTGTCCGACTCTTTGTGACCCCATGGACCAGAGCACGCCAGGCACTCCTGTCTTCCACTACCTCCCGCAGTTTGGTCAAACCCATGCTGGTAGCTTCGAGAACACTGTCCAATCATCTCGTTCTCTGTCGTCCCCTTCTCCTTGTGCCCTCAATCTTTCCCAACATCAGGGTCTTTTCCAGGGAGTCTTCTCTTCTCATGAGGTGGCCAAAGTATTGGAGCCTCAGCCTTAGGATCTGTCCTTCCAGTGAGCACTCAGGGCTGATTTCCTTCAGAATGGATACGTTTGATCTTCTTGCAGTCCATGGGACTCTCAAGAGTCTCCTCCAGCACCATAATTCAAAAGCATCAATTCTTCGGCGATCAGCCTTCTTTATGGTCCAGCTCTCACTTCCATACATCACTACTGGGAAAACCATAGCTTTTACTATACAGACCTTTGTTGGCAAGGTGATGTCTCTGCTTTTTAAGATGCTGTCTAGGTTTGTCATTGCTTTTCTCCCAAGAAGCAGGTGTCTTAATTTCGTGACTGCTGTCACCATCTGCAGTGATATGGAGCCCAAGAAAGTAAAATCTTTCACTGCCTCCATTTCTTCCCCTTCTATTTGCCAGGAGGTGATGGGACCAGTGGCCATGATCTTCGGTTTTTTGATGTTGAGCTTCAGACCATATTTTGCGCTCTCCTCTTTCACCCTCATTGAAAGGTTCTTTAATTCCTCCTCACTTTCTGCCATCAAGGTTGTGTCATCTGCATATCTGAGGTAGTTGATATTTCTTCCGGCAGTCTTAATTCCAGCTAGGGATTCATCCAGCCCAGCCTTTCGCATGATGAATTCTGCATAAGTTAAATAAGCAGGAAGACAATATACAGCCTTGTCGTACTCCTTTCCCAATTTTGAACCATATGCAGTTCTAACTGTATGGAACTGTTGTTCCATATGCAGTTCTAACTGTAGCTTCTTGTCCCACATAGAGATTTCTCTTTTTAAAAAAAAATAACTTTTATTAAGTTTTCCATTTAACAAGCCAATCATATCACATTTATTATTCAAAATTAGACCAATACATATCATAAAGTCCAAATATTTTGCCAAATTATATATTTTTGTTGGGGATTCCCATGCTTCGAGTTCAGTAAGGGTCCAGTCATCTCATATTTCTGCTGCATTTAGTGTTCACCAGTCCCATCTTTCAATCTTCTTGTTGTTATCCTTTTTCTTCTTAATAGCCTCTGAGTTGTTTTCACAGGTGAGTTAAAGTAAGCAATATTATGCTTCTGTGAACTTTGTAAGGCTCTCCCTTTTTTAAAAAGCTGGTAAGTCTTTTGTTTGCAATAAATCACACACTGATCCAAAAGTCCTCCTTGAGCGGCAGACGCCATCATTCTCAGTTCCGATTAAATAAAATCTAGGCATTTGCTCATTAATTTTCCCAGACAGGTTGCATCATAAATTAGGCTTTCCAGGGAAGATTTTGCCAAGTTGAACTTAGAATACAAACATGATAACAGAGTAGTGGCTCGCCTCCCCTGTGCCTATTAATCTCGCAACAAAGTCTGTCTCATAATGGCGGATCCTGATTAAAAACTGCGTCACAAGAAAGCCTTTTATTTTCTTTCCAGATCTTTCAAAAAACAAAGGCTTTAGGTGATATTTTTATTTCCACACAGTTTATTTTCCAATCTCACTTGTTATAAGTCGTATGACGGTTCTTCTGGGGTGGGGGTTGTTAGGTAATATTGTAATAAAAAAAAGAAAAAGTTCCCTCCCCCCTTTCCGTTCTGTTTCAACATACCAGCATAGATGTTATTCTTTGATGTTATCTTCTGTCCAGTCCATTCTATCACTCTTAACTTCTCAGTAGCAGGCTTAATTACCAGCTAACATACCCTTTTCTTCGCTCGAAGCATGTGCAATAACTTTTATATCCAATTTTTTATCTTAAGTAATGCAACTGGAGTCGCTCTCAGAGACAGTGTCCGGGAGATCCGAACTCACTCAAGGGCTTTCCGTCCAGTGCCCTCACCCCCTCCTTCTTTCGAGCTCGGGGGTGATTTATGGGCAACCGCGGATGAGGCTGCATCTTCCCTTCCACTGGGAAGAATTTGGGAGGCTGATTTTTTTTTTAATATACATTTTTATTAATTAACATCAAAAAACAAAACAAAACATGTTAGTTTCACATCAAGTTTTTCACAACTTATTTCTTTTTTTTGGACTTCCTCCAGCTGTTCCGTAAATCATCCGTAGTTGTTATTTAAATTACGCATTTATCAGATTTATATTGACATTATTTGTCTCTTTTTTCCTATTCCCTTTAGACAATACTTCTTACTTTTTCACAGTGCTTCTTTAAATCCCTTTAGCGTCATCTGTCCTTCACTTATAAGTTCCAGATATTCCACAAATTTCCCCCAGTCCTCAATGAACTTTTGGTCTCTTAAGTATCTAATCTTCCCTGTCAGTTTATCTAACTCTGCGTAGTCTAACAGTTTCATTCTCCAATCTTCCACAGTCGGTATTTCTTGTTTCCAATTCTGGGCCAGTAACACTCTTGCTGCTGTTATTGCATATTGAAAAAAATTACAGTCTTTTCTTTTTATCTCATTTCCTACTATTCCTAACAGAAAGACTTCTGGTTTCTTTATAAATGTATATTTTAAGATCCTCTTCAGTTCATTATATATCTTTTCCCAGAAGTCTTTCACTTTCTTACATTCCCACCACATGTGATAAAAAGTACCTTATTTATCTTTACATTTCCAACACTTATTACATGTCTTATACATTTTTGCTAATTTTGTCGGTGTCATATACCATCTATAAAACATTTTCATCACATTCTCTTTTAACGTCATACATGCAGTAAATTTTAAACCTTCCTTCCATAATTTTCCCCAATCCTCAAATTGTATATTATAGGCCACATCTCTCGCCCAACGAATCATTACCGATTTAACTTCTTAATCCTTTAAATTCCATTCTAACAACAGCTTATACATTTTGGATAGATTTTTACCATCATTATCTATAATTTCACTCTAAAAGTTAGAATCCTTGTCCGCAAAACCTCGTTCTTTACCATATTTTCTAAACATCTCATTTGTTTGGAAATAATGCAACCAATCATATACATGTTCTTTAACCTGCTCGTAAAGTTTTATTTTCCATTTTCCTCCCTCTTTAAATAGGAGTTGACCATATGTTATCCACTTACTTCTCATATTAGTTTTTTTTACACTCATAACTTCTAGAGGTGATAGCCAGCGTGGCTGTCAGAGCTGCCTCCAGGTCCCAGCTCACAGAGGGCCAACGCTAGGCTGTAGTTATGTACAAAAGTCTTTATTGAGGTTCCGTTTCCATTTTAAAGCCATTTTAAAGCTCTACGTCTCGACCTTAGACCGGCGAAGTCCCGTCTGAGTCTCCGCCCCTTCCACACCAGTTTAAGACTCTCGCTTTGCTCCACCTCTTCCTAAGTTCCTTTCTCCTCTGGGCCCTCCTGCCCGCTAGGGTTTCATCCTTTCTGGACTCCTCTGACGCTGACCCTGATGATTCTTCCCCCTCCTTCCGGCGGGCTTTAGGACCTGGTTCCCTATCCGGGCTACCTTCTGTGCCGCTCGCCTGTACATTTGAACTTGGCGCGCGCGCCCAGCCTGCAACTTTCCTCTTGACTGTTCCCTCGCTCTCCGATGGAGGCGTGGCCACCCCTGACTCATCTTCTCTCGCTGGTGGTGCATATGTGGGCTCTGATACCTGGGACTGCTCCCCCCCACTACGCTCTGGTGGGGAAGCTGGTCCTGATTTCCAACTGCTGCTCTGGGAGTCCCCGCTGGCCCCTTGCTTCTGGGGTGTCCCCCTTGGGTCCCCCCTTGCCCTGCCCATCGGCGCCCCCTTCTGTGAATCTTCCGATTCGCTGGAGAGGCTCATGGAATCTATCGGGCTGCTGTCATCTTCTCCTATGCTGCCCTCGGATTCCTCCCCCTCGCTCTCCATCTCCTCTCCTCCCTGCGCTCCCGCTGAGTCCCTGACAGTGGCGTTCTAGGTTCTAATAGGTTTTTATACCTATCCCATACCTCAATTAAAGGACCTCGGAAGATGTGGTTCTCAAAACCTTTATGGACTCTCTTTCTCTCATGCCATAAGTACGCATGCCATCCAAATCTATTATCAAACCCCTCTAAGTCCAACAATTCATTGTTTTCTAATTTAATCCATTCTTTCAGCCAGCAAAGGCATGATGCCTCATAATACAATTTCAAATCCGGATTTGGAATTTGGGAGGCTGATTTACTCCCATCATCAGCCCCTTAATTACCTCGTGTAAGCTGGAGAGATGGTATTGTCGGCCATCTTCCAAGGCGCCCCTAACGGCCTCCCTTCACATAGAGATTTCTCAGGAGACAGATGAGGTGATCAGGCACTCCCATTTAATTTTTTTTAAATAATATTTATTACTTTTAGACACTACAAAAAAAGAGAAAGAAAAAAAAGAAAAAAGAAAACAATACAATGTATGAACATTACACAACACAACACTAACACAATAAACTAAATAAAGCCAAACAAAAACAATTTAAAACACACATCATACAATTTCAGTGTCATATCTTTCATTTACTTGTTTCCACAACCTTCTCACACCTCCCTTTTTGCATTCCACTACTGTTAATTGTTTCAGCAATTCCTTTCCATCTTTCTCTGTTTTCTGTCCTATATTTATCTTAACATATTCTAACCTTATTTTTCCCTAATACTCTAATAATCTATCTATACTTAATTCCTTATAACATTTCTACTAAAGCCGTATAACTTCATTCCAACATTTTTCCAACATTCATCAATTTTACAATATTTCTATAAATAGTCTTTAAACTTTTTCCAATCTTCTTCCACCGTCTCTTCTCCCTGGTCTCGGATTCTGCCAGTCATTTCCACCAATTCCATATAGTCCATCAACCTGGTGATCTTCTGTCCGAGGCTCTTAACTCTTTTCCAAGTCCCTTCTGCAAGTCTTCTTCGTGCTTATACAGGAACTTTGCTTTGTCTTCTACTGATCTTATTTTTATTTTCCTTCCTTTGGGGCTGAAGAGTAGATCTCGGGGAAACTCCCTCCTAAAAATGATTTTATTCCTTCTCGAAAGGGCAACCAAATCTCCATAGTTAGACCCAAGATCCAAAAGGTATTTCAGAACGTCATTAAAAATTTCCTCTCTTGACTGTTGTTCTTCTAAGTTCTTCTGGTAGTTCCAACAGTCTCTTATTTTATTCTTCTCTTTTTCCCCTCCTCTTCCAAGTCTGAAGGCCCTCACAATTTTAGTCTCTTCTTGACCCAAGTCCAGGTCCCAAGAAACAGCAAATTCCTGTGTGAGGAAGTCCATCAAATCCAGTTCAGGCAGGGCTCTGATCCTCAAAATCTGTTTTTCTTTAGATTCAATCATGACAGGCATCAACTTATGATCATAAAGTTGCATCTGTGAGGCTGGGACTCTTTCTCTCTCCAATTGTGTTACTTTAGGTTCAACGGCAACAGCTTTCTCCCTAGCCTTCTCAGCAGTTTGCCATGTCAAAGTAGATTCCTGTGTCAATTTCTGGATAGTTTCTGTATTGATGTTCACCTTTTGTCCCAAATTATTTATACTTTCTATATTTAAATCCAGCTTCTTGTGAAGCTGTTCCAGTGAGTCATTTATCTTACATAATGCAGCCACTAAGGCCTCTTCTGTCAACATTCTTGACCGATTCAAGGTCAGTCCCAGAATGTCACAGCTTTTTATCTTACAGCTGGAAATTCCCCCAGCTCAGCTCTTATAACAGTTTCAAAGGCTTCCTCTAGAGGGAAACAGTTTCTATTTGTATTAGTCCTTTTAAACACAGTTCAAACAATAAAGTTAGTTTCAATTTTCAGTTACTTTTACTCATTTTTAAGAGCAGACAGAGAGAATGGAAACAATGTATCTCTCTTATTTAGCTAGCTGTCAGCAAACGTTCTATTCACTATCAATGAACAATCCAAAAACGTCAGTCTTACTAGCAGCCCGTTTCCAGGTTCGGAGCGGTGGTATTTTAACTTTCTCCGCTCTCTCCTGCAGGCACACACAATCCAAAACTTCCCCCCTCTTCTCCTGCTTCCAAGGGGGGTTTGATGTTTTCTACCGATGGAAATTTAGTCCTTTACAGTAAGCTTTCCAAGACTTTAGCTTACAGTCTCTTTGCTTCAGTCTATTTACAAAAGGGGAAGGCGGACTTCCTGTTTTGAACCTCCCCATTTCGGTGCCAAATTAAGACGTTTAAAAATCCAATTCTCCGCTCTACTCATGGGTAGTTGCTTTAAAATCAAATTGTCCACAGGAAAAAGTCAGCGCTGTCCAGCAACAGCTATGCGGCTTCACTCCGTGGAAAAAGCAGTCAATTCAAAGCACCGCGCCACTCACCCCACGTCGCTCCAGATCCTCGAAACTGGGTTTCCCCGCGAGTGGGGGAGGTGCAAAAGGTGCCAGCCAAATCCCACGTTCACAGGCTTCACCCGCCTGTGATTTTTAGTGGGTCTCCGCCTTCGCCGTGGTGGCCAGACCCAGATTTCCATGAGGCAAATTCCTCCCGATCAGAGGAATTCCGCCATTACCGGAGGCGCCAACCCGGAAGTCCAGGCACTCCCATTTCTTTAAGAACTTGCCATAGTTTGCTGTGGTTGACACAGTCAAAGGCTTTTGCATAGTCAATGAAGCAGAAGTAGATGTCTTTCTGGAATTCTCTAGCTTTCTCCATAATCCAGCACATGTTTGCAATTTGGTGTCTGGTTCCTCTGCCTCTTCTAAATCCAGCTTGCACTTCTGGGAGTTCTCAGTCCACATACTGCTTAAGCCTGCCTTGTAGAATTTTAAGCATAACTTTGCTTGCATGTGAAATGAGTGCAATTGTGCGGTAGTTGGAGCATTCTTTGGCACTGCCCTTCTTTAGGATTGGGATGTAGACTGATCTTCTCGAATCCTCTGGGCACTTCTGAGTTTTCCAAATTTGCGGACATATTGAGTGTAGCACCTTAACAGCATAATCTTTTAAAATTTTAAATAGTTCAGCTGGAATATCATCACTTCCACTGGCCTTGATATTAGAAGTGCTTTCTTTTTTTTTTTTTAATACATATTTATTAAAATTTTTTGAATACAAATGCATAAATAATAATCAACATTACTTATATCATAACATGGTTTCATCACTTCTTTGGACTCCCTCACGTCTCCCGCTCCCACTTACATTGTTACAAAAGATTTTTTCCAAGCAAATTACCTACTTGTTTACAATATTTATCTCCGCTCATTTAAATAAAATCTAACAATTCTCCAAAAAAATTATATTTTCCTTATTCTCACTTATCGTCAAAATCAAATCTAATTCAGTGGTGGGCAGTTATTTATGATCTAGCATCCTTCTTAGCATTCAACCAAATTACAATATTTCTGTAAATAAATCTTGAATTTCCTCCAGTCCTCCTCAACCCTCTCTTCTCCCAGGTCTCGGATTCTACCAGTCATTTCGGCCAGTTGCATATAGTCCATCAGCTGCATCTGCCACTCTTCCAGTGTGGGTAGATCTTGAGTTTTCCAATTCTTAGCGATGAGTATCCTTGCTGCCGTTGTTGCATACATAAAAAATGTTCGGTCCTTCTTTAACACCTTCTGGCCGACAATACCCAGAAGGAAGGCCTCTGGTTTCTTAACAAAGGTATACTTAAATACCTTCTTCAGCTCATTATATATCATTTCCCAGAAGGCCTTCACTTTAGGGCAGGTCCACCAGAGGTGAAAGAATGTTCCTTCGTGTTCTTTACATTTCCAACATTTATTATCAGACAAATGGTATATTTTGGCAAGTTTAACTGGGGTCATGTACCATCTATATATCATTTTCATTACATTTTCCTTCAGAGCATTACATGCAGTGAAGTTCAACCCAGTGGTCCACAACCTTTCCCAATCCTCAAACATAATATTATACCCAATGTCCTGAGCCCACTTTATCATAACCGATTTAACCATTTCGTCTTGTGTGTTCCATTTTAGCAGCAAGTTATACATTCTTGATAATACCTTAGTCTTTGGTTCTAACAATTCTGTTTCCAACTTCGATTTCTCCACCTGGAACCCTACCTTTTTATCATTTTTAAAAACTTCTTTAATCTGAGCGTAATGTAACCAGTCTCGCACTTTATCCTTCATTTTCTCCAAACTCTGCAATTTCCAATTGTCTCCATCTTTTTCTAATATTTCCCAATATTTTGGCCATTTGGCCTCCATATTGGGTCTTTTTCGGGCCTTAGCCTCCAGAGGTGAAAGCCACCTCGGAGTTTTGTTTTCCAATAAGTCTTTGTATTTTGTCCAGACATTGAATACTGCTTTCCTGACAATATGGTTCTTAAAAACCTTATTGATCTTAACCTTGTCATACCATAAATATGCATGCCAACCAAAAGCGTTGTTAAAACCTTCCAGGTCCAGTACATCAGTGTCTTCGAGAAGTAGCCAGTCTTTTAGCCAGCAGAAAGCTGCGGCTTCATAATACAACTTTAAGTCTGGCAGGGCAAAGCCCCCTCTTTCTTTCGCATCAGTTAGTATCTTAGACTTAATTCTGGGCTTTTTGCCCTGCCAGACAAATCTAGATATATCTCTCTGCCACTTCCGGAAGCACTCCGTCTTGTCCACAATCTGCAATGTTTGAAACAAAAACAACATTCTTGGCAATACATTCATCTTAACAGCAGCAATTCGGCCTAACAAGGAAAGCTTCAATTTTGTCCAACTATCCAAGTCTCTCTTGGATAGCATTTTTCATAATTATCCTTAAATAGACTTAAATAGACTCAAATTCTTTGCAGTTATATTTACCCCTAGGTACTTTACTTTTTTAACCACAGTTAGTTCTGTTTCTCTCTGAAACCGTTCCGACTCTGTATCTGTCAGATTCTTTCCCAGCACCTTAGTTTTCTGTTTATTTAGTTTGAATCCCGCCACCCGACCAAAATCTTGAATCAATTGTAATACTCTTATTGTACTAGATTCTGGCTCCTGCAAGGTCAGAACCAGGTCATCTGCAAAAGCTTTAAGTTTATATTGTTTCGCTCCGACCTGAATCCCTTCCACCAACCGGTCCCCTCTAATCATATTCAAGAGCACCTCCAGAACCGATATAAATAACAAAGGGGAGATCGGGCAGCCTTGTCGTGTTTCTTTTTCAATTTTAAACTCTTCTGTTACCACATTATTTACTATCAATTTAGCCTTTTGTTCTGAATATATTGCATCAATCCCATTCTCAAAACCCCGACCCACTCCCAGTTCTTTTAAGTTTCCCTTCATAAATTTCCAAGAGATATTATCAAAGGCCTTCTCCGCATCTATAAAAATTAACACTGCTTTTGTATTAATGTCTGTTTGCAAAAGTTCCAAAATGTCAATGATATTCCTTGTGTTAGCAAACAAGTGTCTGCCTGGGAGAAAGCCTGCCTGATCTTTATGAATTACTTCATTTAATACTTTTTTAAGTCTACTTGCCAAAACGTCTGCGAATATTTTGTAATCCACATTTAACAGGGAGATGGGACGATAGTTCTTGAGTTGTGTCTTTTCAGCTTCCGATTTTGGTATCAATGTGATAAAAGCTTCTTTCCACGATTCCGGCGCCTTCTTCCCCTCCATAATTTCATTGCTGACCTCCATCAGTGGTTGTATCAGATAGTCTTTTAATGTCTTGTAGTACTTGGAGGTCAGCCCATCTGGCCCTGGAGATTTGCCCAATTTCATGTTCTGAATGGCATTTTCAATCTCTTGGCGTGTTATTTTACTGTTCAGGAGTAATCTATTTTCTTGTGACAGCTTTTTAAGTCCATTTTTCTCCAAAAATTGTTTAATCTCAGCCTCATCCTGCGGCCCTTGAGTATATAATTTTTTGAAATATTTCTGGAAACACTTTCTAATCTCCTTGGGGTTCTGAATGTTTCTTCCTTCAATTTCCAAATTTGTAACTGTATTTAATTTTTGTCTCTTCTTCAACTGCCAAGCTAACAGTTTCCCACATTTATTTGCCGATTCAAAAGTTTTTTGTTTCATTAATTTAATCTTCCACTCTATTTCCTGGTTTATCAGTTTAGAATATTGTGCTTGATGGAGTTTGATTTCTCTCAAGATCGGCTGTGACTTCGGGTTTAATCTTAACTTCTTCTCTAATTCTTTTATTTTCTCCAAAATCTTATCTTTTCTGTCGTTTTGTATCCTCTTCCTTACAGCATTCTGTTGTATCAAGAACCCCCTCATCACAGCTTTACTTGCGTCCCAAATAATTCTTTTTTCCACCGTAGTGTTCATATTTATCTCAAAGTAATCCTTCAATGCTTTCTGGGCCTTCTTAATAGTCTCCTGGTCTCTGAGCAAATTGTCATTCATCTTCCATCTAAAGGAGCCGGTTGGTAATAGTATCATGTCCATTTTCAGTGCGTTATGGTCGGAGCAGGGACGCAGGTGGCGCTGTGGGTTAAAGCCTCAGCGCCTAGGGCTTGCCGTTCGAAAGGTCGGCGGTTCGAATCCCTGCGGCGGGGTGCGCTCCCGCTGCTCGGTCCCAGCGCCTGCCAACCTAGCAGTTCGAAAGCACCTCCGGGTGCAAGTAGATAAATAGGGACCGCTTACCAGCGGGAAGGTAAACGGCGTTTCCGTGTGTGGCTCTGGCTCGCCAGAGCAGCGATGTCACGCTGGCCACGTGACCCGGAAGTGTCTCCGGACAGCGCTGGCCCCTGGCCTCTTAAGTGAGATGGGCGCACAACCCCAGAGTCTGTCAAGACTGGCCCGTATGGGCAGGGGTACCTTTACCTTTACCTTTATGGTCGGAGCAGGTCTTTGGGCAGATTTCCACCTTTCTGACCTTGGGTGCCAGACCTCTAGTTATCCATATTTGGTCGATTCTTGTCCAAGTCAGCTGGGCTTCAGAGAAAAATGTTCCTTCTTTTCCCAAGGGGTTCTTCATTCTCCAAATGTCAATCCAGTCCATATTGTCTGTCAATTCAAAAAAGGTCTTTGGTAATCTGCCATCTTTTGTAACATTTTGGCTTTGTGACTTATCCATGTTAGTTGATACGACCCCGTTCATGTCTCCCATCATAATGATGTTGTCATAGTCCAGATAATCCAGCATGGTCTCATGCAACTTCTTGAAAAATTCCGATTTCCCTTCATTTGGTGCATAAATTCCTAATATCAAAATCTTTTCTCCTTGATGTTGTATTTCGATTGCCAAAATTCTTCCAAGTTCATCTTTAAATAAAAATTTAGGTGACAGGCTCTCTTTTGCATATATCACCACGCCTCTCTTCTTTACTTTGTCTGAAGATATAAATTCCTGGCCAAGTCTTTTGTTTATTAATACTTTTCTGTGGAGCCTAGTCACATGTGTTTCCTGTAAGCAAATAATGTCCAGTTGTTCCTTTTTTAATATATGAAAAATTTTCCTCCTTTTTTCCGGAATGTTGCAGCCATTTATATTCCAGCTCAAAAGTTGCAGAGACATCCTGAATAGATCTGGTTATTTTTCTAGGGGTGGTACCTTGCTCGCTGGATCTTCAGGATCCGAGGGTAGAAGCACCCCTGTTGCTCCAGGCCCCGAAGGTAGTTCAAGTCCTTTTTGAAGGTCCTCTCTGTAGGCAATCAGAAACTTGTCTCTATCTTCCAATGTTCTGATTTTAATCTTCTTCCCTCTGAAAGTGAAAGATAATCCTTGAGGGAAATCCCACCTGAAGATGATTGAGTTGCTCCTCAACAGTCTTGCTAGTTCCAAATAATCAGATCTAAGGTCCAACAGTTGTTTAGGAATATCCTTGTAAATTTCAATTCTTTTGTCCAGAATATCCAGTGACTTTCCGTAATGCAAGCCTAAAATCTTGTCCCTTTCCTCCTTTGATCTCAATGTTATTAAACAGTCTCTGGGCTTCTCTTTCTTTATAAGTCTTCCAAGCCTGAAGGCTGATATAATTTTAAGATCTTTTTCCTCTAAGTTCCAAAACCTGGAAAATTCTTTAGTCAGGAACTCAGCTAGGTGGCCTTCTTCCACCTCTGGTACCGACCTTATCCTTAAATTAGTCTCCCTGTTCCGCAGTTCTATCATGGAAAGATAGGTCTGGTGTTCACCTACTTGTTTGCTGAGTGGTCTTACCTCTTTTTCTAATTTTCCCAGTTTTTGGCTGGTATCTTCAGCCAATTTCCGATTTTCACCTGCAGTCACCTTCAATTCTCCAATTGCTTGTACATTCTGTGCAACTTGTTCAGTTAATCTCTTTAAACATTCTGTGTTTTGATCAACTTTAGCTATGTGCTGATCAACTTTTTTATCCAAAGATTCCAATTTTTCAAGAATTTTCTCTAAAATAGAGCCAGTTGCTCCTGAGGCCATCTCTTCCAATTGTAATTCCTCAGTTTCTGCCCGTGGCAGAGAAGCAGCTTCTTCCTCAGAAGTCAAAATAGGCAAGGTAGGCAAAGTAGGCACAGATGATCTACGTGCCTGAGAGGCTGCGGTTAAAGTTGTTAAAGTTGTTTGTCTGGTTCTCGGTCCCTTTTTTCTTGCGCCACTCATTCCAGAGTTATCTAAGAGTCAAGGTCAAGCTGAGTTGTTCCCATGAGAAAGCAACAGCCCAGATGGTAACAATCAAACAGGAGGCCGGGAAAAGGAAAGTAAAACAATGTCACTGCTGTAAATCCCAAATCCTCTAGGGGGAGCTTAAAATGTCTTTAGGGAAGAAATCAATTCCAATAGAATTAATAAAGTCTAGTTTAATGTCCAGGAGCCTTTAATAAAGTAGGTTTTAACAGAGTTAGTATTTAAAAAGAAAACAGTGTTTCAAACAGTGCTTACTGGTGTTCCGAAAGGTGTTTCAAAATAGCCAGTCCAAACTCCCTCAGATTGTTTCAAAGTTTAAATTCAAAGTATCCAACCCTGCAGACTGACTGCTCAGTTACTCAGGCAGTTCCAGCACCTGGGTTTCTTGCTTAAATTGTAATCCAAATGGAAGAAAGGTATCACCGTCCAAACAGAAGTCATATAATCAATTACTTGAAGTCCTTATTCTGCTTAAAAATAATTTCCACGGGTGCCCAGATCAGTTAAATTAAAAGTTCACTCTTTGCCTCCACTCCTCCAGCTCTTTGCTTTGAGATTCAGTGACAGCGGAAGACGGACTTCCTATTTTTCGTCACTCCGCTTTCAGCCAAATTCAATGATTTTAGGTCTCAGAGTTTTGTAAAATCCTTATTACTCACGGATTGTTGCTTTCCAAATCAGAAGTTTAGGAAGAAAGGTCAGCGCTCACCGGCAGCAGCAACGCGGCTTCGCTCCGTTGACTGCGGAACGACCCACAGCGCCGCAACCCCCTCCGCGAGATGAGCGCCGCAACCCCAGAGTCGTCCGCGACTGGACTTAGTGGTCAGGGGTCCCTTTACCTTTACCTTTACCTTTACTAAACTGAAAACTATGGAGAGACCTGGTCTGAATAGAGGTATTGGATTATTGTCTCATTACACATGCTAAAGCTATTTTTGGTCTGCATACTGCATGCTATCCCATGCTTTTTCCTGTAGGACTAATTGCAGTTGTTAACAGTCGTCAACAGGTTTACAATACCCATTGAGTCAATCACCCAACTCCTACTACCCTTCTGAAAAAAACCAACCCCACTCTCCCACTATATGTAAGGATCTGGTGACTTCTGTTTCAGTGTCTCGCCAGAGTGGTGCATGCTCTGGTTTTCTCTCGCTTGGACTACTGCAGTGCACTCTATGTGGGGCTACCTTTGAAGGTGACCCAGAAACTACAACTAATCCACAATGCGGCAGCTAGACTGGTGACTGGGAGCGGCCGCCGAGACCATATAACACCGGTCTTGAAAGACCTACACTGGCTCCCAGTATGTTTCCGAGCACAATTCAAAGTGTTGGCACTGACCTTTAAAGCCCTAAATGGTCTCGGTCCAGTATACCTGAAGGAGCGTCTCAACCCTCCTTGTTCAGCCCAGACACAGAGGTCCAGGTCCGAGGGCCTTCTGGCATTTCCCTCCCTGTGAGAAGCCAAGTTACAGGGAACCAGGCAGAGGGCCTCTTCGGTAGTGGCACCCACCCTGTGGAACGCCCTCCCATCAGATGTCAAAGAGAAAAATAACTTCAAAACTTTTAGAAGACATCTGAAGGCAGCCCTGTTTAGGGAAGCTTTTAATATTTAATAGGTTATTGTATTTTAGTGTTTAGTTGGAAGCCGCCCAGAGTGGCTGGGGAAACCCAGCCAGATGGGTGGGGTATAAATAATAAATTATTATTATTATTATTATTATTATTATTATTATTATTATTATTATTATTTAGTGTATCTGAAGTGTGCATGTACACGAAAGCAAACCCAGAAAAAACTTAGTTCTTCTCTACGGTGCTACTGGACAATTTTGTTATTTATTTCCACTGCCTTAGTGCTACTTTCACACTGGGTATTTATTGTGGAACTTTGTCCATTCATTTTTTGAAGAGCATCTGCACATTACCACTGTGAATAAAACATCTGTTTCCCCCTTCTTCAAGCTCAGAAAATCAGACTTGGAACCAGACACAATGGAACAGCTGCAGAATTTCCCCAGGTGTAGATGCCACATCGCACTGCTATTTCATCTGTATTAAATTGCTCTAATCTAGCCGGAGTGGACGCGGGTGGCGCTGTGGGTTAAACCACAGAGCCTAGGACTTGCTGATCAGAAGGTCGGCAGTTCAAATCCCAGCAACAGGGTGAGATCCCGTTGCTCGGTCCCTGCTCCTGCCAACCCAGCAGTTCG
This sequence comes from Podarcis cretensis, assembly GCF_951804945.1. Lineage (NCBI taxonomy): Eukaryota > Metazoa > Chordata > Lepidosauria > Squamata > Lacertidae > Podarcis > Podarcis cretensis. The sequence goes on along the minus strand of NC_137172.1, from coordinate 125,687,983 downwards.
AAAGCACGTCAAAGTGCAAGTAGATAAATAGCTACCGCTCCAGCGGGAAGGTAAACAGCGTTTCCGTGCGCTGCTCTGGTTCACCAGAAGCGGCTTAGTCATGCTGGTCACATGACCCAGAAGCTGTACGCCGGCTCCCTCGGCCAATAAAGCGAGATGAGCGCCGCAACCCCAGAGTCGGCCACGACTGGACCTAATGGTCAGAGGTCCCTTTACCTTTACCTAGCCGGAGTGGAAGCTCCTTGCAAGCCCTATTAGCTGGTTGTTGGTACTTACAGAAAGCTTTGTGTGATGCTTTGAAGCCCCCGCCCCCATGGCTCTCTTTAGCATTGGGGATGAGCTTACAGGGGGAGGGAGGCTTGCATAGAGCCAAGTGCTCTGCTTAGAGAGAGAACTACTTGGAACTTTAAAGCCCTGACAACCATCTGATCCATGGGCATAGCCAGGATTTTTTGTTGTGGGGGAGCCCTTTTGTTAAGGGGAGCAGAACCTCAGCTATGTATTTTTATTGATTTGGGGAGGGCAGCTGCCCCTCCCTGCCACGCCCATGAACTGATTATTGAGAATTCAAAGCACACTGTACTGGTCATCTGATGTCATTGTAGCTCCAGATGATTAATATGTGGTCCACATGGAGCAGGGTACCTAAGAATCCCACCTGTACTTTAACTGTCACTTTAACCCTTTGCTTTACAAATACCAACTCTGTATCAATTTTCTGTCTCCTTCCCCCTCAAATTACAGGTGGTGGGATAACCATGAAGGAGAGAGCACAAAATACACCGAGTTGCTGATGAAAATAACACCTCCCCCACCAGCATTTCACAGCTGCCAATCTGGGTTCACCAAAGTCTTGGAGCAATGTTGGCATTTCACTTCCATCATAAAGCATAATGGCAATGATTTGATGCCCACATCTGAAAGTACCTTAATTCTTCAAGGACCTGATTTTAGCACCAAGGGAAACTGGGTGGCTGCTTTTGTAGCCGATTAACAACTAATAAGATGGTTGTCAAGTTGTTAAATACCAGAACTAAGCCACCATTCCCCAAAATGTGTCCTGTAAATATGCACTAAACAGCAAGTCCACAACTTGTGCACATTGAACTTTGTTCACTTGACAAAAATCCAGGGAGACACTGGCAATTCTGCCCGCCAATGAACCCCATGTACCAGTAGGCTAAAGTTACCAGATTTTTTTTCAATGAATCAGGGGACACTTTTCAACTTTGTCAGGGGACTGATTTGTAAATCCGGGGACTATCCCCGGGAAACAGGGACATCTGGTAACCTTACTTTAGGCACAATCCCTGCAATGTAACCCCCATGTAAGTTGTGAGCTTGCTCTACTCTCTGTGTTCCTTGGAGCTTTCTGCTCTGCACACTTGACTTTGTTTGCATGTACTTGATTTGCTCTCTCAATTTTAAGAGGAAGTGGAAGCCTTGAGGGGCAGTAAATGACCTTTGGCTCTCCATACCCATGCGGGATTCTGCTTGGCCCTCAAAGAGTGTTCAGCTAACAAGGTAAGTGGAAGTGGGATATGTATCTCAGTGGTACTCAGTCCCTAATTGCTGGGTTTTTAAATGGAGTTTTGACAGGCAACATTCCTGCTTGTTCATTTTGGTGTACTGCTAGTTTCCTTTTTAGACCAGAGACAACTTTCTGATAGAGGCATTGCTTTGCTTGATGTGTACTCTTTTATCCCTCTTTTCCCTCAAATAAGTTTTTTTAAGATTTTGAAATATTTTTTTTAAAACTAGAGATGTATTAGGGGTGGGTGCACACATTCTGAAAAGCTATTCTGTGCCCAGCCCAAATTTATGGGTCAGCTTAGCATTCAGAGTTAATGCTTGAAGTGCTCTTAGCAGGAGTGAGTGCCAGCTTGGCCCTGCAACCGTGGGTGCCATGCAGCATGCATGGCACTGGCACCGAAATTTGTGGGTGCCTGGCCCTTCAGGGGGAATTTTGTGGGTGCTTGGGCACCCAGGGAGTTGGCATCCATGTGTCTTAGCTACCTATGAATAAATATACATCTCAAATGTGCATGGTAATTTTAAATCAGTAACCTGGACACACCTCCTGGTTTGTAGCTTGTCCCAGTCTTTAAGGTGTTGGGAGCTAGTAGCAAGAAAATGCTGCTGTAGCAAGGTCATAACGTGGCTGTTCATGATGTTGATGCTGATATACAAAATGTAAATATATGTTTGTCCCCTGGGAAAACACCTTCCTGGCTTAGGAAACCAGCCAATAGCATTTGCCACTCACACATGCTTCATTGGGGCAAGCAGTTAACACATATTCAGGAGCATTAGTGCTTTCCCCCCTTGGCAATGTATTCACACTGATTTTAATTCAAGCTCCTGCACCATTATAACTAAAGCTCTTAAAAGTCTGGCTGATGTAATGTTTGTTTTGTTTTAATACATGCCGAATCTTAAAAGCAGTGGGCAAAAGTAGTTGCACAAACATCTTTCTAAAAGCAGAATGTAGGAATTCTGAATATCTTCTCCACTGATAAGAATTGGATTAATAAGCCTCCTGCATAAACATAGCTTCTAGCACTAGTCCATGAAAACTGTGAAAAGTTCCATCTCTGAAGAATATCACAATAACAGAAAAATAAGTATTTCTAGTATCAGTGGATTATAAAGAATCCAAAATAATTTCCTTCATAAGGCTGAAAAACCTGCCAGGGTATGCATGTGTGTTAACTGTAACAATAAAGCAATTAGCTTTTTCAATCTACTGTACTTGCAAACAGAATTAAGATAATATATTCAAGGATCTGAAATGCAAAGACATGATTTTCAACAATTAGCAAATAAAGAAAGTAGCAAAGAAAGGGGGGCAACTATGTTGAAGTACAAACTTTTTAAAAAAACAACCTGTGGACTATTCCCAATAAATCTTTCTCAGAGGTAAAAAGTATTTATTTTAATGTAGCAGTCCATGTACAACATGCTTCAGATTTCTGGATTTATAGTATTAGCTTTACAAAATTCTTGATAGTCTGAGTACACAGAAAATCAACCTAAAATATTCACAAAAACAGGAGAAAAAAACAACCTATAATTTTTTTTATTATTTTCTGGGGGAGGTAAATGAAATATCCCCCAAAGAACTAATTATGAGTTCAAAAGAAATGCTTTATTACAACATCAAAAAATTTATTCACCACAGTTGCTTGTTCCAGTAAGCAGACTTTAAATGAGAGGTTGGCTTCGCTTATTATAGTCGGCATTTTGCCCTAATTTAACACAAGAACACTTTTATTAAAATCTCTTGCTAGAAAAAAAGATGAAACACTTGCTGTGGACAATACTTTTAATCCATAAATTGTTGTGTGGTTTCTCAGACTTGTTAAGAATGTAACAGCATATAACACTAATGTATTGAACAGTGTCATCATGGGCATACAGGGATCACAGTGTAGTGGACTGCATACCTTTACATCAAATGGAAATATTGTCCATGTTACAAAACCATAGTCAAATCTAACACTTGCAACATACTTCTCTGGTAATATGGTTGTCCACCCCAAGCACCTAAACATTACTAAATACAAGTTTGTGTCCTAGGAATAATGAGAAGCTTTAAAAGAATAGGTTTTGTAGAAAGTGCTAGGGAGTAAATCCTCAGTAGGGACATTCAGAAAATCTGTTGCTCAAAGAGTATCTTTTCAAACCCTGCTGGAGGAGTGTGATAAAATTCACTGAACTGACAATCCAAAATGGCACTGTCATCCACTATAAGAAGGAAGAAAAAAATAGTGAAAACTTGCATATATGCATACTTCACATTCAACCAGCCTTGGCAGAGACTTAACCTTTGTTTTCTTGATTAAAATATTACTTATGTTGACAAAATGCAGAACAATACTCCTGGAAATTATGATGGAGTCTAACAAAGCCTTGCAACACAAACAACAAAAGTTAAAAGCTCACAAATATTTGTGGCACATAAACAGCTGACCTGTTCTCATCCAGCTTGCAAAAGCCTCTCTACCTGTACACTGGAAAGCAATTCTTACACATTACAAGTGAGCAGGTGAATAGCACTTAATAACAAATTACCTTTGCGTAATAAGAAAATTCACCCAGCACTACCCATTTGAGCACAAAGAACTACTTTTTGTTGTTGTTAAGGCAGGGGGAAAAGATGATGTGGCCTAAATCCCAAAGGAACCACCACCTTTGGTCCTTATGATTATGCAGAGCAATGATAAGAATCTTCCATGGTTAGAAAAGAATAGCAGCTATGGCCATCGGTCCAAGTTCTTGATCAACAAGTCTCAAGTGGATGTTCTGAAAAGCTGTTGTCCAACTCTCCACCAGACCACCCTAGAGACTACAAGGAACCTTACACTGGGGGTAAGGTAAAGGTAAAGGTACCCCTGCCCGTACGGGCCAGTCGTGTCCGACTCCAGGGTTGTGCGCTCATCTCACTTAAGAGGCCGGGAGCCAGCGCTGTCCGAAGACACTTCCGAGTCACGTGGCCAGTGTGATGAAGCTGCTCTGGCGAGCCAGCACCAGCGCAGCACACGGAAACGCCGTTTACCTTCCCGCTATAAACTGGTACCTATTTATATACTTGCACTTAGGGGTGCTTTCGAACTGCTAGGTGGGCAGGAGCTGGGACCGAAAGACGGGATCTCACCCCGCCGCGGGGATTCGAACCGCCAACCATACGATCGGCAAGTCCTAGGCACTGAGGTTTTACCCACAGCGCCACCCGCATCCCACACTGGGGGTAGGAATGTTCTATTAAAATATAAGCCCATTCTCAGAATATTGGTCTATGTGGAAAATAGGAAGCTGTGTAGTAGGGAGGTCAAAGTGTTAATAAGTCCTGAGAACCCAAACTTACCATATACCACAGGGAAGACAGTTCCTCTAATTCCTGAGGCTGGACAGTGCATATTTTTCCCATTCAAATAAACATTTAGTTCTACATGGTCATATGTAATTCCCTGTAACACAAATGTGACATTTAGACTCCACTTTTATTTATTTTACTTCTGAATGTTGTGAACATTTCAACATTAACTTCACAGCTATAAGAGCTACAAACTTACTTTACAAATATGAACATTTTCAGGGAGCTACTTACATCCAATACCCCACTACGTCAAGTACCCACAGCCCTGTTTGTTTGTTTTGTATACCACTCTTCATTTGAATATCACAGGGTGGTTCACAACATAAAAATACAAATGACACAAAATACATAAAAACCCACACACTCCACCACATTGTAAAGGCCATAGATTTATTATTATGAATTAAATTTGATTGAATGTGTGCTCTTCCTTTGGCCTGAATTATGGCAACAACAGGTTCCTTTTAAGGACCTTGGGGTTCTGTATTAAAGTCCAACTTTACATAAAGACCAGCTTAACTGGACTCTGTTGTTGCAAATATAGCAGAGATTATCACACATATATAGCAGAGATTATCACATCTGCTTTGAAGTTAGCTTTGGCTTGGAGGAAACACCATCAGTTCTGGTCAGATTCATATAAGCAACACTGAAAGAAACTCACCACAATATCACCCTCTTGTGGAAGGTTGTTTGCTGGCAACCTGTTCTTCTCATCATTATTGTAGTACAGAGCTCCGTCATTTCTCAGTACTAGACTATTCACATCACACCCAAGAGGAATTTGATTCAAATTGACTTTCTGAGTCGCAACACCAATACCCCAGATTCCTGAATACATGGCGAGGGGTGAAATGGAATGGCACAGCCATGGGAGAAGTGAGAAGAGAGAGAGAGAATGTACTTTAGTGTAGTACAGTGGAAATGGGCAAAGCTGGGGGAACTTGCAAGACATCCCCCCAGCCTTGCCCAAGTAGCTTATTTCCACACACAACTGACTGTGCTATGTCATGACAGTAGGTGAAATTATGAGCATATATTGATCAGGAAGTCAAACCAAACCTTTATCTTCCCGCCCCTCCTCAACTGCAACAGAACCCTTTTAAAAGCCCTTGCCAATTTTTTTAATGAACCCTCATCTTGAATTGGTCCCAACTACACTGAATTATGGGCAATGAGGTGCTGCAACCTGGCTCCATAAGGAAGCTGAAGGAACCCTTGGTTGCCAGCAAAGTATTTTGCAAATCAGCATGGCTAACAAGGGCTCCAATTGGTTCTACTCTGACTGGCAATGGCTCTCCAAAGTCTCAGGCAATCTGACACTTTAAGTGGAGGTGCTAGGACTGAACCAGTGGAAGTCTCTCTAGGATACCTTGCACCCTTAGCAAGGAGCTGACTTCGTAACACCTCCCTGGAAAAAAATAACTTTATTGCAATAGCTACATTAGAAATTATCTTGTGAACTGCTATCCTGGTGTGAATAATTTAATGAAAACAGTAAAAGTCCTCAACTGGTCTAGGAAACTGCCCACTAACGGTGTCTCAGTCTTATCTGGATTGAGCTTCAGTTTGTTGGCTCTCCTTCATATAAATCTATGATTCTCAGATTTGAGCAGTAAGGGGACACAAGATGGAAGGCGAGAGGAGGATGAAGTCCCAGGGTGGTTGCAGGAGCCTGCTCTTGCAACAGTGGATTTTACTCAGCGATTTGAATCCAATCTGAGCAAAACATGATGAATTTTTGCGAGCGTTAACTTTTTGACTGACCTGTAGACTGGATTTTAAACTCAAAATAGCTCTTGTTCTGATGCAAAGGAGCATTGGCTAGGCAGCCTCCCGTACCACATACTCGTCGTCCATTTTTGACAATGACAACATCTGTTCCTGCAGAATTAAAAGCATCAAACTGAAACATTCTGAACTTCCATTTAAGACATGCAGCACAATTCTGAACAAGTATGTTTGGAAATAAGTCCAACTGATTTCAGAGAAACTTGCTCCCATTTAAGCAAGAACTTATTAAAATTCTTACTATCAGCAGCATGCTTGACAATAGCTGGAAGGCAGAAAGATTTACAGAAAGATAATTTGCTATATGAATGATACCAGCAAACTTGGATAATTGCATTGATGGGAAAACTAACCCAAAAGACAGAAACAATTTTAAAAAGACAAAACAAGTTTCAAGAGACATGTCCCCTCTTTATTGTTATTCTGTTTTTGTCACATTTTTTTTTTTTTTAGTATGGTTAGGATTGCAGCTATGCAGCTCAGTCCTATGCCTATCTAGTCGGAACCAAGTCATACTATGTTCATTGTGTCTTTCTACCTTATAAATATGTTTAAGAATGTAGCCTTAAACTGTGGGGAAATCCCACCCAAATAAGGGTGGGAGGAGCGCAGGCTGCCACTTGGATAGAGGTTATTGTGAGGCTGCTGCTGACAAAAATTATTAGAAAATCCAAGACGCTTCAAATCCACATTAAATTCCACCATGGACAAGCCCTGGGAAGCCAAGGGAGTTACAGTTTCTGCCCAGTCTTTATACTGTGTGATAGTGTGTTAAGGATTAGAGGTGCCTTTGAATTACTTTAATTTTAAACTGTAAAATTCTAAGGAGTTTCATTAGTCTATGAATTAAATCCATGCACTCTTCCAAAACAAGACAACGTTGATGCTTACTCTAAATTAATTCCAGTTAAGTATTCAAAATCCAAAGAGACTGGAACGCCTCTTGATAGAGAAAAAACAGTTCCCAGTATAACTCCAGTTTTGTCCTGAGATTTTCCTCACACTCTGTTCAGCAATAATTCACATTGTTTTATAACAGAAGGGGGCAAAAATTAGTTGTCCTATTATAATCTGCATTTATGTCCTAATCCAGGATCATGGAAACCTGATATGCCGGACAGACACTCCTGGATATGAAGAAGACCTGTGGTTACTCACATGACATTTACACAATTATTTTTTATAGCTCTAGTTACAGGTAGGTAGCCCTGTTGGTCTGCTCTAGTCGAAACAAAATAATTTCCCCCCCTTCCAGTAGCACCTTAGAGACCAACTAAGTTTGTTATTGGTATGTGCACACGAAAGCTCATACCAATAACAAACTTAGCTGGTCTCTAAGATACTACTGGAAGGAAATTTTTTATATTTTTTATAGCATTTAACATATATACACTCCAGCAGTGAATGAATCCTGATTACTCCTACCACATATAAAAAGTAGAAAAAGCATATATTTGCAATCATGTTTTAATGTTCATGCTGTGAAAGAGGTGTTTTGAGTTGTCACACAAGGGAGCACACACAGACATCACTTCAGAGTATGAAATTCAATGTGTGAAGCAGTCCCCAGGTTGTGAAATATGTTTCCCTAGAAAAAACACGGATGGGGAAGTAATGGAAAGCAGGAGTTCCTACTTTATCTTTCAAATCAAGAGTGAAAGTATCAAAAACTTACCTGCCAGGGCAGTAAAAGAAGTTATGTGCCTGTTTGTTTTTGTTTTGATTATCACTACAGTTCAGTTGACATCTTTTCTTTCTTATGCAACCTTCCTAATTTCTCTTTCAGAAGGATGTAGAAAGTGTGTCTTGGATCTGTGTGGTACTGGTACATTTTTGATTTGCCTACCCCACAGTTGAGAAAATAGATGCTCAAATGACTACCCCTTTTGTTTTATCCCCATTATCTCAAACCTGCCACGGTTAGAGATAAGGAATTTCTGGCCGTCCAGATCAGATCTCCCATCAGCCCCAGACAGCATAGTCAGTGGTTAGGGATTATGAGATTCTCAAACTTGTAGTATTAATCTCAGGGTTGTGGGTTCAAGCCTCACGTTGGTCAAAAGATTTCTGCATTGCTGGGGGTTGAGCTAGAGATGACCCTTGTGGTTTCTTCCAGTTCTATGATTCTATGAACCCCTGGGTAATTACAGATTCCCTACTGCTACCTTAGATCAAAGAACAAAGTAAAGATGTGGATGAACACCGCAGAGGACAGGATCACACTTCAAAACGACCTTGACAGATTAGAGAACTGGGCCAAAACAAACAAGATGAATTTTAATAGGGAGAAATGTAAAGTATTGCACTTGGGCAAAACAAATGAGAGGCACAAATACAAGATGGGTGACACCTGGCTTGAGAGCAGTACATGGGAAAAGGATCTAGGAGTCTTGGTTGACCACAAACTTGACATGAGCCAACAGTGTGACGCGGCAGCTAAAAAAGCCAATGCAATTCTGGGCTGCATCAATAGGAGTATAGCATCTAGATCAAGGGAAGTAATAGTGCCACTGTATTCTGCTCTGGTCAGACCTCACCTGGAGTACTGTGTCCAGTTCTGGGCACCATAGTTCAAGAAGGACACTGACAAACTAGAACGTGTCCAGAGGAGGGCAACCAAAATGGTCAAAGGCCTGGAAACGATGCCTTATAAAGAACGGCTAAAGGAGCTGGGCATGTTTAGCCTGGAGAAGAGGAGGTTAAGGGGTGATATGATAGCCATGTTCAAATATATAAAAGGATGTCACATAGAGGAGGGAGAAAGGTTGTTTTCTGCTGCTCCAGAGAAGCGGACACGGAGCAATGGATCCAAACTACAAGAAAGAAGATTCCACCTAAACATTAGGAAGAACTTCCTGACAGTAAGAGCTGTTTGACAGTGGAATTTGCTGCCAAGGAGTGTGGTGGAGTCTCCTTCTTTGGAGGTCTTTAAGCAGAGGCTTGACAACCATATGTCAGGAGTGCTCTGATGGTGTTTCCTGCTTGGCAGGGGGTTGGCCCTTGTGGTCTCTTCCAACTCTATGATTCTATGATTTCTATGAGATGATGCTTAGTGCTCCAGACCAGAAAAATGCAGTAGATTCAGTTTATTTGAAGTTCAGGAAAGAATTTGATTCAGTATACACGTAACTCAAAGATTCCGTACCCTTGAGGTTACGCAACACAAGGCACCACTGTACACAGCCTGGTATACAAGAGGAGTCAAGGCTGAATCAACTATTGGCATCCACTTAATTTTCTTGCTAATCAAACCTATTTTTAATAGGATTCTGACCAGATGTTACGAGTGCGAGTGAAAGGTTTTGAACTGCCCTGAGATCCACAGATGAAGGGCAGTGTAGAAGTTAAAGAAATAAAAAATAAAATAAGTAAGATAACAAGGTAGCCACTGCTCTTCTGCTAAGCTTTGGAAGAAGGCGGAAAATAAAAGGAAGAATTTATTTCCCAACTGAAATGGCAGGGTGGGTAACAATTTATGGGAGGAAGCCTTTTGCAGTTGAGAGAAAATATATAGCAGAAGCATTTCCCCAGGTGGGCTGTGTGTCCTCCCCTCTGGGGGGTGGTGGGTGTTCAAAGGGTTACTCACTCTAGTCTAGCATTAAATAGTATTGCTAAAATCTACCGGCCTTTCTCAACTATGTTGTTGTTCTACAGCTCCCACCATCCCTTAGCTGTGCTGAGAGCCAATACATATGAAGTGTGGGAGACAGTGAGGCCCAGTGGGGAGCGTCGGGCTTTCGGCAGACGGGGGCAGAGACATCTTGCCTCAGCCCCAAGGCTCGCTGCAATCGGGGGGGGGGGTTAATCATGCTCTCCGTCTTCGTAGCCCGCCTTCCCCCCGGACTGGGCTCGCCCGCCTCCGCTTACCCATCCGGTGCGTGTCCAGCTGCACCAGCGGCATCTCCTTGAGGGCGATATGTCCGCCGCCGGCGTCTCCGCAGCAGGCCCAGCGCAGGCAGCACCACACGGGGCCGGGCGCCGAAGAGCCCGACGAGGCCGCCATGGCCGCCTCTCCCGCCCTCGGCTTCCCGCTCAGAGCGCAGCCGGAGCCCCTCGTCGCCGCCGCCCCAGCCTAGGCGCCCGCCCGGTGCTGCTGGCCCCGCCGGGAGAGGCTCCGCATCGCCGCCGCCCCGTGCCTGTGTGAGCCCGAGTCCCACACGGCCGGCCGCCTGCCTGCCTGCCTGCCCGCGGTGCCCTGGCTCGGCCTCCGACGTCGCCGGGACTGCAACTCCCATCATCCCCAGCGACAAGGGCCAGCCGCCGGGGATGATGGGAGCTGTAGTCCCGGCGACATCGGGCACCCCTTCCCCTCCACAAGGCTGGGCTGCGTCTCTCGACTGACTCCCCCACGAAGCGACTGGCCCTTCATCTCCCGAGGCTCTTGCTCCCCGCGCCTGCCCCCGAACAGCCCCGTATTGCGCCAAATCCCCACAGAAGCCCGGTGCCCTCCGGCGCCCCCCCGGGGGGCCGAGCGTCGCCTGTCGCGTCGCTAAGCGGCAGAGTTTCCTTCCAGGCCGCTTTCCTTGCAGAAAGGGCGGCGTGTGAATTTAATACTGATCATGGAATAAATAATCCTAAGGGGTCGCCGTGGGTTTTTTGTGCCACAAGCCCCGGGGGCGGGACGGGGACTCGGCTGCGGCTCCAGCGCGCCACGCCCAGCGTCTCTGAGGCGGGCAGAGGGACCGAGCACTTGTGCGCAGGCGCAGCAGCGCAGGCCCGGGCGGGCGGGCGGGCGGGCGAGGAGCCTAGAGACGGGCCTGCTCGCCTCCGGGGCGGCCGAGGCGGCTCTGCGGCCTCCCGAGCGACGGGCTGGTGAGCGGGACTCGAGCGGGACGGAGAAGCGGCGGGGCTGCGCGAGGGGGGCGGCGGAGGGAGACGGGGCGTGAAGAGGCGGCGCGGCCTTCGGCTCCTCGCCCTTTGCGCCAGGGCCCGTCTGGTCATTCGGGGGGGGGGGGCGAGGTTACTTTGACTTTTATTCCTTGAATGTGCGGGTCTCTTGATGTGGCCCAGAGGACGAAGAGAAGAAATCCCCCAGAGATTTAAAACTTAAAAACACCCCCACCCGCTTCGGAAAGGCTACAGGTTATATGGGAACGTTTTCGCCTAGCGCCGAAAGTGAATCGCCGAAGTGTAAAGCTGGAAGGGAGGATCCTCTGGGTCATCTAGTCCAACCCGCTGCAGTGCGGGAATCTTTTGCCCAATGGGGGGCTCGAATCAACAGCATATAATTGGGGACGGGGACTGCCGTGGTGCCCGTTGCCCCGGGCGCACAGTCTGGGGGCACGAAGCAGGCACCTCCCCATCCCTGTGGTGCCCTGCCTAGCTCTGAGAAAGGAAGGTGAAAAGCAAATGCAGAATTTTGATAGTTGGGTATTTTTAGCAGGTGTAGAATTTGTTCTCCACATCTCTTGTGAAATAAAGTATTTAAACATTCACCGCTTTGGCTGAAGGACTTAATACACCCCTAGGATGGCAGACAAGATGCCTGAGTTTCTTAGATTGTGATCATTATACAGTATAATTCTCTGAATTCTCTCCTTTTATTACAGACCGCAATGGAGCTCCTTGAAGAAGATCTTACATGCCCCATTTGTTGTAGTTTGTTTGAGGATCCCCGAGCCCTACCCTGCTCACATAACTTCTGTAAGAAATGTTTGGAAGGGATTTTGGAAGGAAATGCTCGGAATGTAATTTGGAGACAGTCTCTCTTCAAATGCCCAACATGTCGGAAGGAAACCACTGTGACAGGGGTTAACAACCTGCAAGTCAACTATTCCCTCAAAGGTATTGTAGAGAAATATAACAAGATTAAGGTAACCTCAAAGATGCCTGTGTGTAAAGTACACAGCGGTCAGCCTCTCAACATTTTCTGCCAAACAGACACACAATTGATATGTGGTATCTGTGCAACTCGAGGAGATCATATAAAGCATGTGTTTTGTTCTATTGAAGATGCTTATTTTCAGGAAAAACTTGCTTTTGAGACATTGTTCCAGGGTTTTGAAACATGGCGTTGTGGGGATGCACTTTCTCGGCTAGACACCCTGGAAGCCAGCAAGCGCAAAGCCCTCCAGATGCTGACAAAGGACTATGACAGAGTAAAAGATTTTTTTGAGAAATTGCAGTATACACTGGAACAAAAAAAGAATGAGATACTTTCAGATTTTGAGACAATGAAGCTTGCAGTCATGCAGGCATACGATCCAGAAATTAATAAACTGAACACTATTATACGAGAACAACGAACCGCTTTTAATATTGCCGAAGCCTTTAAAGAGGTGTCTGAACCCATTGTGTTTTTGCAACAGATGCAGGAATTCCGAGAGAAAATCAAGGTGATCAAGGAAACCAAATTGCCTTGTCTTACTGTCAACATCAATTCCACAATGAAAGGATTTGATACAAGCCAGTGGGAACAATTTAAGCTTGCAGATGTGGACAAACTTTCATTACCTCAGGAAAAAAGTACTTTTAACTGGGCATTTTCTTCATTGTCCTTACATAAGTTAATTGTGATTGTTTTGCTTTCCTTCCTTATACTTGCTGCCACACAGATGTTTTTTATGGACTTTCTATCTAACAGTCTCCAGCACTGGAAAATACTTATATCTGCATTTGGCACAGGTTATCTGGCAGACACAGCAGAGATGGCAGATCATGCTATCATCTACTGGGAGAAGATGACTGGTGGTGCTGCCATTCTGAGTGAAAAATGTGTAAATTACACCCTTGTGATGTTGGATAATATTGCCCAATTTATGTGCAAATACAAAATTTTGTAACTTCTACCCTTGTATAATAAGAAAAGTATGTTGAAACTGATTACTTTGGAAGCTTCTTAAAAAGTGATTAAGCAATCATTGATGTCATTTTTCTCAGGTCCAACTACTGATAATTGGAAATACTTTGCACATTGAATTTGAAAGGAGATACCTACTTAGGTAAAAAGTGCCAATTTATCTTGTTTTTCCCAAGGTGAAAGGCATCAGTTGTGTGTACAGTATGAATCAATAGGCATTGCAGATTATGTAAAAAAATTCATGAAATACGGTATGTGCATTGCTGTTGAGTTTCAACGTTAAGAAGGATACATGGAGAGAAAATGTGTAAGTAATAGGTTGTGAGGTCAAGTATATAAGTAATAACCACTGATGTACCAAACTTCAGAAGTACAGCACATTGCAAAACAATTCCTGATGTGGATGTACATGTGAAAGAACAAATACATACTATTAACTTCTAAAAAACTGTTTCTAGTTAGACGCTGACCCTAAATATACCCTGTCTTGAAAGTAAGTCTCACTGGCTTTAAAGGTAGCTGTGTTGATCCAAAAGGGTGGAATTCAACTTCACACTTTTCCAGTTGTTCATTCCGTGCAAATACTCCAGCTTGCCAGGCAGAGCAGTAACCCCTTCCCCTGCATGTGCTGTTCTGGGGGTTCTCTCATGCTGCCAAGCCAGTTTCAAGGAGTACCAGGGGCAGAAGAGGGGGTAAGCCCTGTTGTGGAAATCCTTTTCCAGGGATTCTGCCGACAGGTCTGTTTAGGTGAATCCCACCCAAACTATATAATCTAAATTCATATTAGGGAAATAAATTAGGCCAACCAAATTGTTACAAAGTGGTGTGCAATCTTTTGAATTCCTGAGAAAACTTCAGGATGGATGTTAAAAGGAGGAAGAAAAAAGGCTGCTGGTGCTGATCAGGCCATCTTAGCCTGCTGTCCAAACACTGTTCCAGAGGTTTCGATGGAGGGAAAGTCTTCCTCCGCCCTGTTCAAAACAGCTCTGTCATATAAAGTACTATATAAATTTCAAAACAGCTCTGTCCTATAAGGTACAGAAATCCTTAGTTGAAAAAAGATACCACTGATGGGAAGCTCCAAAATGGGGCATTCTGGGAGACACTGAGCCAGCTTGGGATCCATTTGTTTCTGAGTCAGACTCATTACTGTCACTTGGGTGTTGGGCCGATTGCCAGGGGTCTGGAGGTCCTGGGCTGTCCAGACCCACCCACCCTCTGCCTCACTGATGGGGTCCAAAGGAAAGTAGAGCACTGTTTGGCATCGGCCTGGCTGCAGGAGTTGTGGAAGGAGGCATACAAGAAGCCATCTTGGGAGTCTTCTCCACATTTCGTAGGGTTTACTGCTTAGCTTATTCTCCCAAAGATATCCTACAAGGCAGCAGATGGTTAGGATCAGAGAGTTGTCTTGCTAGATGAGTACATGGGCTCCCTTCCCAGACTGATGAGCCCCATCTGCCCCTCACTTGCCTCTACAGCACGTGCAGAAACCACCTTGACTGTTTGGACCCACTATTATTCCTGTCTGCTTAATCCACTGGAGCCCATCTTCACATGCAAGGGAAGTCCCAAATCCACAAAGGATTTTGAGACCAATTGGCTACCCCCACCTAGATTAGCTGGCAAGTTGAAGGAATTTCCTGAGTTGTGGCCACTGTCCCATGCTGACAGTTACGAGCTGCGAGTAAGCTGAGTGCAGGGTGGGGCCCAGAGGTGGACAAACTGCCCTCAAATGAACACGATATGTCCCCCACCAGAGTTACTACTCCTCCCCTAACCCCACACGTACCCAGGGTTTGGCATATTAGTATCCTTTAGGGTGACCCGAGAGTTCTTTGAGAACTCCAATACCAAATTGCTGCTTATCTTAACAAAAATTTTGAATTTGATCCTAAGATCAGCCTCTGTCCCCAAAGTGAAATATCCACTATGTCTACTTAGAAGTAAGTCTTTACTCCCAGGTAAAGGGTTAGGATTGTAGCCCAATATAGGAATTTACAAATCTGTTTGCTTTCAGGACAGGCCTATGTAGCTCCTTGATCACAAAACTGAGCTATAGTAGCATTTGTGAATATCTGCCTCACAGATAGGCAGCTCATTTGGGTAGATTGTTGTGGGTGAAGGAAGTAGGTCATGATCTGTCCTAAACTGGATGCTATTCTGGCCAGTCAGGATCTCACTGGTTGACTTTCAACATGTTTTTTTAAAATGATGCTTTATTTCAGTTGCAGTATTTTGGTTCCCAAGCAACCAACCCAGCCTTGTAAACAAAACTATACACTTCAGCGTTGTTGCTGGGGAATCCTGTCTGCTCAGCCTTTTTCTCCCATAACACAGGACAGGATTTGCTCTTGGCCTCTACGTATGTAGTTTGGAGACACTGCCAGAAGACACTGTTTTCCTGTGGAGAAGAGAAAAATGAACAATCAAGATGTGAGCATTTTGAATGTGGGAGGAGTGAAATTCACAACATGGCGTTCTACGCTGCAGCAATTCCCTGAATCTAGATTGGCAAGGATGTTGGGTGGCAATGACTTAGAATGTAGGTTGGTGAATGGCCAGTTCTTTATAGACCGTGATGGAGTTCTGTTCAGCTATATCCTGGACTTCCTAAGAACACGACAGCTTTCTCTGCCCAGTGACTTCTCAGACTACCAGAGGCTGCAGAGAGAGGCTGATTTCTATGAAATTTACTCTCTGGCTGACCTTCTGAGTGCAGAAAGTTTGTTGAAACCAAAACTAGAGATCTTGGAAATACGATTCTTGCTCCAAGAAATGCAAGCTTTTTTCCGGGTATTTGGCTCTTGTAGCATCACTATTGGTGAACTGGCTGGAAGAATCACTGTATTTTCAGAAAAGCTTGTTGGAACAACTTGGAAAAGCCATAATGACCCTTCACAGAAGCCGTTGATTCCCCTTTCTTTGGAGAGGCCTTCCCATCATGATGTCATTTTCCAGTGTGGCACTGACTACAGTGATCAGTTTATAGCAAGGTATTTTTCTTAATTTCAAAGCTAACACAATACAAATAGCATATGTACTCTCATGCAACTCTGACAAGTTTTCGTACCTTTTTCAGACGTTCTCTTTTAAACCCTGCTTCATACAAATAGGTTCTTCCTGCTCCAACTCTAATTCTACTACATTCATCATATACCTTATACCTCAGCTGTCTGCTTTAATCAATTTCTAGTTTATATTTAGGCATGTGCAATAACTAAGGCAAGACTGCTACTGATCATTTTTATTGCACTGGTAGCAGGCAAAATACCAAGTGTAGGTGTATACTATCTGGTACATGCTGGCACTAACATTTTTTCATGGTTTTTTCCAGATATGTTTCTATAAAACCTGATCAGAGGAAATTGATTAATGGAACTAATGTGCTGGGCCTGCTGGTTGACTTATTACTCAAAGAAGGATTTCATTTAATAAGCACTAGGACTGTCTCGGCTGAAGAAAAAATTGAATGTTATAGTTTTGAAAGAAAAAGGCAGCCAGATACCTTTTCCATTAGTATGTGCCAAACACAACAAGGCACCACTATATCACAGCCAATCCAAGTGCACAAACGGAAATGAATAATGAAGATCTTTTAAGCCGAGTGTGAAATTAACAAGGCTAAAAATTATTACAATAGCAGCACACATATTTTTGATGTCAATATACCCTATTTGTTGGATTTCTAATACTGGATATTTGAATGGTAAATATGGAACTTTGTCTAAATTACTTCATTCTTAAAATAACCAGATACCTAATTTTATCACATCCAATGAAAAAACTTTTCTATCTACTATATTATTTGCTTTTACCACATGCTACTGGACCTATTGCAAGGTAAATCCAACTCTATGATTCTATGATTCTATGATTCTATGTGTCCAGAGGAGGGCAACCAAAATGGTCAAAGGCCTGGAAACGATGCCTTACGAGGAACGGCTAAGGGAGCTGGGCATGTTTAGCCTGGAGAAGAGGAGGTTAAGGGGTGATATGATAGCCATGTTCAAATATATAAAAGGATGTCACATAGAGGAGGGAGAAAGGTTGTTTTCTGCTGCTCCAGAGAAGCGGACACGGAGCAATGGTTCCAAACCACAAGAAAGAAGATTCCACCTAAACATTAGGAAGAACTTCCTGACAGTAAGAGCTGTTCGACAGTGGAATTTGCTGCCAAGGAATGTGGTGGAGTCTCCTTCTTTGGAGGTCTTTAAGCAGAGGCTTGACAACCATATGTCAGGAGTGCTCTGATGGTGTTTCCTGCTTGGCAGGGGGTTGGACTCGATGGCCCTTGTGGTCTCTTCCAACTCTATGATTCTATGATTCTATTCTATGAGTATACTTATCCTCACAGAGAACAAGGGCATCATGGTCTGAATGGTTGATCCGAAATAAGTGCACCAAGACATTTCATTTGCAATTTCCATATTTAGCAATCATCTTGTATCATTACAGCATTGCAGTAATCAGGATTATACGCCACGTAGATTTTCTGGTTAGGAAAGGAACTGAAATCTGTAATCTTTGATCTCTGGATGGAGATGCCCACACTCCCTAAGCCCACATGTTGTCCTAAAGTGCAGTGAAGGATGTTATCCTGTGATGAGTGCTTTTTAAATTTGTTTTTTGTGAAAGATTGTCATTGATAACAAACATACATATAACGTCTCTGTTTTCAGTTCATAGAGTCCTATCCACAGGTCAATTACATTTGGTGTGAGATGTTGCTGTCATAGACACTGTCAGATTGGGGGGAGAAAGATGTGGGGTTGCCAGTGGCAAAATGTGACTGGAACAATGGGAGTATCAAACACTGTTGGGGAGGCCAGGGCATGGTTGTTCCCAGTGAGTTTTGTTCATGGCTTGGGTGGCTAGGGGTTGTTGGGTCAAGTTAGCCATATTGATTTGTATGCTGTTGGGGCAGGAGGGGGGAGGCGATGTTGTTGTCTCCTTGGGTGGCTAGGGGTTGTTGGGTCAAGTTAGCCATATTGATTTGTATGCTGTTGGGGCAGGAGGGGGGAGGCGATGTTGTTGTCTCCTTGGGCTGTATATGTAATAAAAGGGAGCCACTCCAGGGTGGAAGGCATCCTCTCTTGTTTGTCCTCGTGCTAATTTCAATTTGTTGGTTAGCTTTTCTAGTAAGGCTGTTTCCCATACGGTTTGGTACCCTGAGAGTCCCTCCAGTGTCAATTTGCTGTTCTGTCAGCTTCTGCATGTGGAATGCAGAGGTGCCATCTTCTTTGCCTCAGGCAGAAACATGTCTTGGGCCAGCCATGCACGGAACATAATGAATGGGAGGAGAAAGCCTTGACTTGAGAATGGAGGAGAGAAGAGAACACACCCAGCTTTCGATGAGGGCAATAAACATTCCAGTGTAACTGCTGGTTTTTATCAAGAGTTTTCCTGAGTAACTCTATCTGACAGCCAATTAATGGGTGTTTGCAGCTAAAGCACAGACTATAAAATGCCCTTTGCCCCCAAAGCAGGATGTTGTGAAATGTAACTTCTCTGACAAAGCATCAATAACAGGCAAAGCTTCAGCTGCTGAAAATTTTCTTCCCATTACTGCTTAAAGGAAAAGGAACTCTTTGCTGATCTGTACCAGGTAACAAGAGATTTGATATATGACATAAAGCAAATACTTTAAAATGTATTAGGCCATTTGTCTTTATATTTTGACACAATGCTCACTTACTGTAAATGCAGGATTTCTCCAGCATTTTTCTGGCTATAAGCTAGCTACACTGATAGAGGAGTCAGAGTCCGTTAGAAGCATTAACCTATTAACTATGGATGATCACTGCAAGCGAACCACTCTGTGATTGTCACATGAATGCACAAACTATTCCTTAACACCTCTTGTTAGTTACCAGGCACAAGTTTAAGGCCATACTCTCTCTGAAGTACTTAGCTTACACAAGGATATAGACTGGGGCCCTACAGCAGTGCTTTTTCCCTATATGCCCATACTCACCATGAAGTCGTTACAGCAAGTGCCACACTTTTTAACAACAACAAACGATGTGCTGGTACTGCGTACCCTTGAGTGCCCCCTGAAAAAAAGCACTGCCCTACAAGGGTGACGATCGTGAAACTGCCTGTAGCACAAAACTGCTGAGCTCTGGAATTGGAGTTGTTTTCTAATCTGCCCTTGAAGCTGAGATTTGGCGCAAGGTGAATGGAACCTGAACCTAATCAGTTTAGCAATATATTGTAAGTTCCAATAGCATTATCTGCTGAGGGTTGGGGCTAGGTGAAATAACGTTTCCCCATCTAGCCCCAAGTAGTCGTACCTTGGTTCTTGAACATAATCCATTCCAGAAGTCCATTCGACTTCTGAAAACGTTCAAAAACCAAGGCACAGTTTTCAATTGGCTGCAGGAGCTTCTTGCACTCAAGCGGAAGCAGTGTCAGACGTTTGGCTTCCAAAGAACATTTGAAAACTGGAACACTTCTGGGTTTTTGGCGTTCAGGAGCCAAAACGTACGAGTACCAAGGCGTTCAAGAACCAAAGTACCAATTGTAAGAATATGGGGTCCAGAGCACATTTTCCTCTCCCTCCCTGCTGTGGATGGTGTTTTAAAGACTCTTAGCTTTGGAAGTCAATACTTCAACACTGCATACCTCCTGGAGTTTAGTGAGCGTGTTCAATCCTCATGATGTTTGGTTTGATTAATAAACAAGTATCTTTCTGCATATTTGGGGAGTCCCCCAAGAATGCAGAAATCCCTACTTTGGCTGATTCCACAGAATTTCTTAGTGTTGTGAAGGCATCATTCTTTCATTTTAAGCTATCAGGAGAATTTAAATGATATGTGTTTAACAATGTACTTGTACACCAAACTTTCTCTCCATTTATGTTCAGTGAATGGATGTGCTGGTAAAGGGTAAAACTGGGGTTGTGTGTGTGTGATTTGAGGGTATACCTGAAGAAAAGGGGGTACAGGAAGAGTTAGCCCACTCACATTACCATTGCTTGCCATTATAAGCATGGTTTGGAAGAGAATAGCAAACCAGCTGAAGTGTCTACTTACTCATGAGGAAGAGGAAATCTGCAAGCTCAAGGCTGCTCTACTCATAATGGTAAATGTTTGCTGTTAGGTCTAAATGCCACCTATATTGTTTGCACTTACTTTGTACTTTAGCATCAGCAGCTAAATACCAGATGTAACCCCAAAGTGTTACCCCGTCCTTTTCCTGCTGACGAAAACCTGCTCGCCATCAGTAATAATCAGTCTCACGCAAAGATGGGTTGGCTGCTGCAGCCAAACATTTATTGTGTGTAGCCAAAAAGATACAAATACCAAGAAGCAACTTTTCCCTCAGCTGGCAGATAAGTTCAATGCCATACCATCACACCAGGCCCATGTAGTCGATCAGGCCATACTACGTGGACCAATCATCAGGACAGCATGAGCTGTCCACGCGTTGATCATGCTCCAAGCAATGCCTTTTGCTATGAAATCACCTTGCAATACTAAACTTTCGCCCATGCTCTTATGTGCAAACAACCATTTTCCCACATGCCCTCTTTTCTTGTTTATATTATAAGAGGGAACCTTTAATCAGAATCATATATCTCATTACCTAAGCGTTTATATTTTGCAACATAAATTCCTCTTGTAACCCCTGTGGTGGGTCTGGGTCACAAAATAACCATAAATCAGATTGAAGCAAACATGTAGATTTGCTGCTTCTCTTCATCCAATCCAACCAACCATAAAAATCTCTACACGCAGCCTGTTGTTCATAAGTCATGTAGGTCGTGACATTATTAACTAAAACTTTTGGCCTGCCACTCATAGTGGTAACATTAAGAAAACAAGAAGATCCATTAACATACTCATAGGTCCAATTACAATATGGATAATGACCTAAAAATTTACTGCTATTATGATTAAAACGAAAACAATGAGACGCTGTTTCCATGAGCGACAAAAACACAGGGGTTGAATTTTTACGATTATCCTTCAAATTATTGCTAATCTTATATGAAGCATTTACTGGAATACCATGCAATAATATACCAGATCTCTTTGATTGAGGAGGAATATGCATACACAGCCAGCAATCAGAAAAATTAAGTATAGAAGCAAAGTGATTTATGTCCCTAACATAAGTATTATTATTCCAAATCTGATGATAAAGTTCAGGCCTCTGGGTATTCTGCAAAAGAGCAGCACGACGAAGGCGGCGCTTTACAATGTCCACAGAGGGGCTCAATCCGTGTGAAATAGAATTGTTGGGCCAATCGGGATGATGCCATACTGGTTGCTTGGGGGGGCAATAAGGATGAGAATGGTAAATTGTTCCAATGGCCGTTTCCGAGCAACCTACGTGATATTTTGTGGCTCGATTATTGGCATGTAAAAACCACAATCCAGAAGAAGCCACACAACCATTTTTGCAGACACAGGAACCCATTTGCTGTAAATAGGCCTCATTTACTGCTCCTCGTACTGCTGAGCCAAAAATCCAAGCCCAACGAAACGTGATGACACAGATAGGATGGTCGCTATTGGGAGGCAAAACCCAAGCGATGCCGGTCCGGCGAGGGCATCCTTCAAAGCCAGGTTCATTTCCCAAACAAGAGGCGGCAAAACTGTAATGATAAGTGGTGGTCAGTGTAGCTTCCCAGGGGGAAGGGGAGCCAACGCGGTAGGGACGAAGATGGCCTTTCAACGTGCCAGGAAACACTGGAACAGCTGTGGAAGGTGACTTTATCCAGGGCACATCAATATGGCGATGTCTCCGACTGCAGTGCGGGTTGAGGTCAGGTGGGAGATCATCACTGGCAGACAGCGTAAAATACGGTTTCAAGGCACTGGTGTCTCCTTGGGCGAAGACGAGGCAACAGAAGAACGCCAAGGTCGAACGCCAAGGTGGAACCCATCGTGTTTCCCCGTCCACGTCAATGGCAGCGAATTCGCGACCCCAGGAGATCAAGGAAGTTGGACCCTTCCACTGTGGATCTGGAAGCAACCTGTAAGATACTAAAGGGCATTGCAACACTTCTTCCTTCCTGAAGTGAAGTTCAGCAGGCGTAAAATCCCTGTTGTGAGGGTGCAACAAATGGTCCTTAAACCATAGGGCGACGTTGCTGTGCAGTAGATCTGCACTGCGCACGAAAATGACCCACTTTGCCACATCCAAAGCAGGTTTTATCCTTGGCAGGATTTTGGGACACGGTGGAGGACAAAGCTGTGGCTAAAAGGCGGGCTTTGTGCGTCTCAGTGCCCACTGACTGGCAGGCTTTAAGCATATCTGCAATGGCTATATTGGGAGTTGTCATCAAAGGGCGCAGCACTTGCTTACAGTCCTCATTGGCATTATCAAACGCAAGCTGGCGAACAATCACTTCTTGGGCTGTCACGTCTTGAACTTGCCGCTTAAGGGTGTTATACAAGCGATCGACAAATTGTCCATAAGGCTCTGTGGGGCCCTGTCGGACGCTGCCCCAACGCCCACCTTGCTCATTTTTATCATCAGGAACGGAAGCCAAGGCCTCCTGGGCGGTGGCAGTGGTAGCAGCCCAATACATAGGGTCAAGAGCCAGTTGTTGAGCAATAGTAAGAAAAATCCCGCCACCAGTTAGGCCGTTTAAAACATCAGCTTGTGTTAACAAAGGAGGGGCGGGGGGTGCTGCACCACCAGCACCAACGGCGGCAATCGCAGCTTGATGGGCAGCCTGTGCAGCATTGTTGAGATTATTACGAATATCTTCAACTCGACGTTGACAAGCCCAGTGCCAGGCTTGTACAAACAAAATCATTTGATGAGGCTGAAGTACTGTGCGTGCCAACAATTTAATGTCCTCCGGTAGTAGATTTTGTTGGAAAAGGGTACCAAAAAGTCCCAGAGTATAAGGAGAATGCAAGCCATTGTCCCGGACAGAAGAATACAGTTCCTTTATGAATCTCAAATCAAACTGCTCATGCTGTGCTGGGCCTCCCCCGGGAGCAGGAGGAACAAGGACAGGAAAGAGATTAGGAGTGGCAGAATCAAAAGCCAGCAACGGAGCAGCGGAACGAAGAGATTCTTGAAGAGGAGTGGTAGCTGATAATGTAGAAAGCGGAGGAGGTGGAGGAGGGGCAGAAGGAGGCGAAGGAGAAAAATCCGGCGGTTTAGGAGGTGGATAGATCGGTGATTCCGAAGAAGGCAACGTGGGATACAAAGACGAAGGAGGGAGGGTAGGTGAAACAGCCGATGCAGCAGCCAGGAGAATATTTGCAGGAGTTAAACTCGACATAGCTTTGTAGACTTTACACCAGGCATGCAAAACTTTGACATCAATTTGAGGATGGTTCTGGAAAAATTGCCCTATTTTCCCCCAGTCTTTTAAGTCCCAAGTGCCATCCTGGGGATACCAGGGGCAGTGGGTGTCCAGGGCTTCTATAAGGGACTTAAGATCGGCATCCATAACAACAAGGTTGTTACTAGCCAAGAGAAATTTAAGTTCATCAAAAAACTTCTTCTGTGGTGCAGAAAGAGACAGCCCCATGATAGTAACGAAAGAAGGGAGCACTCACCGGGGATCCAAAGAAAGGATGAATGGCGCCTGAAACCCTAGCGGGGCGTGGTGGGTGCTGACGAGAACCGTAGCGTCGTGAAGTCCAAAATCAGTCACACGGGGCACCAAAATGACGAGAACCTGCTCGCCATCAGTAATAATCAGTCTCACGCAAAGATGGGTTGAAGAAATCTGACTGCCTCAGGAGCTGCTGCAGCCAAACATTTATTGTGTGTAGCCAAAAAGATACAAATACCAAGAAGCAACTTTTCCCTCAGCTGGCAGATAAGGACAATGCCATACCATCACACCAGGCCCACGTAGTCGAACAGGCCATACTACGTGGACCAATCATCAGGACAGCATGAGCTGTCCACGCGTTGATCATGCTCCAAGCAATGCCTTTTGCTATGAAACCACCTTGCAATAATAAACTTTCGCCCATGCTCTTATGTGCAAACAACCATTTTCCCACATCCTGCAGTACGGAAGTAATACTGACCTATGCCAAGTTGGTGGAAGAATTACTGAGGTAATGCATGTGAAGTGTTCTGAACTTGCAAAAATGTCCTACAACATGCCAAGTATTACAATTACTTGCATATATAATACATTGAAAAGACAAAACTGTCATTTGCATATGTGGTATAAACTGCTGTTAATTAGTTGGGCCGCAAAGTAAAATTAAAGTAAAGTAAAAACATTAATGTACAAAGATTTACCATTGAAAACGTGTACCCTCCAACATTCCTCAGATAAAAATAGAGACATTTCTCACTCCTCCCAACTGATCCTCCTTTACCCCCATTTGCTGCCTCCCCCCCCTCACAGCAAGTGCCACCATCCCTACACCAGCAGGACACAGCACATACATCCTCCACTGTCTGAGAAAACCCCTTAATCCTGATTTTAATTTATTATTTGGTAGATTTACAAAAAGAAAAACATACACTGATAAATTATAGAAAGGGGCAAGATTAGACACATTTCTGTATGAAAAAGCAAGACTCCTTGTGCTCTGTTCCCCCATTCTTCCCACTCTGGGCGGCCCTGCCCTCTGCCTGCACCAGTGGGCATGCGAAGCAGCCGCCTCTCGTCTTCCTCACCCGCTCTCCAGCAGCTGCCCAAGGGAGGAGGCTGGCAGCGATGGCCATGGAGAAGCAATGGGATGCTCCCTCGCAGCCGCCAGTCGCAGTCACCACTCAGAACAAGCACCGGCTCATTTTCCTCCCTGAAATCCGCAGCAGCAGCACGGAGCGGGGGGCGGGTGGGGGATAGGGACATTCCGAAATCAGATCAGAAGCTGACGTCGCTTTCGTAATTCTGGGACTGCCCCTGGAAAATCGGATCACTTGCAGAGTATGTAAAATGCAACCTTGCTTCAGCAGCACATGTAATAGCTCCAACAGACAGGAGAGGCATGTTAAGCTGCAAAGTGCCACACTAATCAGCAAATGCTCCCCTAGGTCACTTTATCTGCGCTCTCGCTCTCTCAGGTGAATTGGTTATAGCATGATAAAAAAATTCCTTCCAGTAGCACCTTAAAGACCAACTAAGTTAGTTCTTAGTTGGCTACCTATCTGTAACTGGTTATAGCATGGAATGTGTGCAGCTAGACCGCACATGTCCTCTGTGCGTCTCCACTCTTATGGAAATTCTGGGTTCCCCAGATAATTTATAACTAGTTATCAAGTGGCTAGTCCCCACATCCTTGCTGCCAGGGAGGCGCTTGGGCAGGGGCTGGCTCTCTGCACATGCTCAGGCGCACCATCCCCGGCTGAGATGATAATTACATACAAGTGGATTGAAGGACCAGCCCGCCCCGTCGTCTCCCCGAAGCCAATCGCCGCAACCACGAGCCTCTTCAGCGGATGAATGGCGGAGGCCAGCGATTGGCTCCTCGGGCAGCGCGCTCCCTTTTGATTGGAGCTCCTTTCTCGCCCCGAATCGCCATGGCTACGAGCAGGGCTTCGGGCGCCTTGGCCGCCTGGCGCGGATGAATACAGCAAGGCGACTTGCCGTTTTCTTCCTGGGGCTGGTGGGACTCGCGTGTGTTTCCAACCGAAGCCCCGTTCCCAGCCCGGTAAGAGGCAAGCACTCCTCGGGAGCAGCGGAACTCCGTAGGGAGTTCCGGGAAGGAGAAGCCGAGGGACTCTTTTCCCCCGGCGGAGGGGCGCCCCTCCGCCGGCGCGCTGCGTCCCTCCTCGCCCCTCCGCCAGCCAGCGGCGAGGAGGCTTCTGACCCCGGCGGGCTGCGCTGGGCGAGGCCGCGCCCAACCGCGGCGGGCATGGAGGCCCCGGAGGGCAGCGGGGCCGCCGGAGGGCAGCGGGGGCCAATGACATCCACGCCCAAAGAGCACCATCCTCCTCCGGGCCTCCCCGACCGAGTGAGTGGCGACGGCCAGAGGGACCCCGGGGCCTCGCTTTCCGAAGGCCGCCCCTGCGGACCAGCCCTTCTCCGCCTCGGGACGCGGTTCCCCGGGGGGCGCAGGGCCTTAGAACGGTGGAGATGGAAAGGGACCCTGGGAGGCGTCTGGGCCGATCCCCTGTCCCGCACGGGGATCGAGCCGGCAGCCTTGGCGTTAGCGGCACCGGCGCTCTAAGCCGTGCATGATGGGCGCTGTAGTCCAACCACGTCTGGGCTTCTGCCGCCCTGGTAACGGGTGCAAGTCTTTGAAGGCTCTTCTGGGCGGCAGCAAATAAAGATGTCAAACGGAGCAAAAAAGCTGCCGGCTGACTTTCTGGCTTACATGTAGCAGATCTCACCATTAACTCCCAATTAATATCTGAAGAAGTGTGCATGCACACGAAAGCTCATACCAAGAACTAACTTAGTTGGTCTTTAAGGTGCTACTGGAAGGAATTTTTTTTATTTTGTTTTGACTATGGCAGACCAACACGGCTACCTATCTGTAATTCAAAGTCTGTGACACCTTTGGTCAAGGCTGTTCTCCAACTGGAGTGCTCACTGGCCAGTGTTTCCCAATTGAATACCCTGGTTCATAAGTGAGGGGCGCTTTCCCTCAGTTCCCCTCTCTTAGCCATCCCACTACTGAGGTCTTTTCAAACAGTACAACAGACCCAGGGGGTCCCCTCCCCCTTGTTACTGGCTTAGGGGTCTTCTTTGCTCCCTGCGCTCCTTCCGGGGCTAGAAAGGGCTTTGTTTAGCCTCCCGTTTGCTAGTAAATTGGAAGTAGTGTGTCCCAAAACGAGGCATCTCTGACAAGTGGGTCATCAAGATGAAAAGTCTGGAAAGCTCTGGCCTAGAAGATCTCTCCCCTCCCGCCTGGAAGGAGACCCCGCTTTCGTCTGTCTTCCCCCATCTTCTTCTCCCTCTCCTGGCTCAGACTCAGCCCTCCAGTTAGTTCCTGTCAGAAGACTTTCCCCAGACCCTCCACCCGCTCTTCCTAGCCAAGCTGCAAGGCTCCTTCCTCTGGCTAGAGAGAGTCTCCTCCGAGCGGATGTGCCGCTTGGATCAGAGCCAGGTCTCCCTCAGTCAAATCCTCTCCTCATCCCTTTCTCCCATCCCAACCAAGCCCTATTTCTCAGCCTGAACCTTGTCTGACCCCTCAAAGCCAACCCTAACTCTCCCCCAGAAGCAGCTCTGCTTATTTTCCCTCCAAAAGGGCTGGCTCCACCCCCTTCTGGCTGGCTGGCTGGGTAGCCAATCAGAGAGAGGCTTCAGCCCTCTGTTGGAATTTCTGAGCCTGGCGCTGCTGTCTGTCACACACAACAGCTGCAGCCACAGCCAGAACCATCCCTTCAGTTTTCAAAATGCAAACTAGATTTACCGTAGGTCATTTGAGCACTAGGATTCTTTAGCACTGCTGAGGCATTGCTCATCCATAACCAGCTGGAAGTAGAATTACAGTTATGCTTCCACACAAAATCTATAATAAAATCCATAAAACACCACTGGCAAGATAACATAAGCCCCATTTAGGTTTAAACCAATCCTGATTTAAAATAAATGGCAATATATAAGGCACTACACATTGCACATTTCATCTGAAGTTGTGTAGTTGGCTTCCTGGGCAACTTGCTGGCTTCCAAAAACGAGTAAACATTGCTACTAAAAGCATGTCTAAGCAAGTATCTGAAGTTCCTGAAAGGTACAGCATCACCTGATGTTTCATTGGGGGGGGGGTGTACTTTCCTTATGTCGCTTGCAGATTTTAACCACATGAAGCATCTTTGGGATAAGACCTTCCTTTGTCTCTACAAGGCAAGGCAAGTTGAGGAAACCACTGCCATAAAAGTTTAAACTGGGGCTAAGAGTCCCAGAACCATAAAACTACATAGCTTGGGCAAAATATTTACATGTGTGCTTAAAACCACAGAGGGCAAACAACGAGCTACAATCTTAAACCTGGGGGGGGGGGGGAATCTCATAATTGCACAGATAATCTAAACTGACTGCATTTACACCCATCCATTCATCGTTTTATTCCTTAGCTGCCTTTCAGTACCGTAGTTAAAACCATATGAAAAAACACATAATTACAAGCACAAAAATGTAATGTAATAATAAACAATAAAACATCAGAAGCTGCAAAATCATAATTCTTGTTATAAATACCCTGTTAGTGATAACATGAATATGCAAAGAGTTTCCCCACCCCCACCCCCACGAAGTAGACAGCAGATTTTCTCCAAGTGGTGCATGTATCCTGCAGCTTAAGTATGTTAGTTATGTTTGGGCCACCTTAAGCACTGAGGTAGTCGTCTGTTCCCCATCCAACTCCAACCTTCATTTCCCTCTATAAATGATACTGTTCTAAACATGGATGGAGAACCCTTGGCCCTCCAGATCTTCATGGCCTTCAGTTCCCAGCAGGCCTCATCAGCATAGCCAGTGGTGAGACATGTAGTCCCAGCAACTCTTTGGAGGGCCACAGGTTCCCCATCCCTGTTCTAGAATGGGCAGTTCAGCAAGAGGTAGGGATCACACCTGATTATTTAGTTATGAGGATTCCCCCATTACTTTTAGCAGTTGACATCTGAGAAGAACCTGAACTTTATAAAGAACATTCTTTATAGGCTTCTAAACACACTGGCATTTCTACAAATGGCAGTTCTAGTTGGTTGGTCGCGGTAGGGTGGGGAAAGCCATCTATGCAGAAAGTTTTCATTGTTTATGCTTACTTTAATGTGCTTGCTTGTTTTTTCTAGACTGATTCAGCAACATCTTTAGATAGTGACAGCTCAGGAGAAGACTGGCTTATAAAAGTTTGCTGTCCAAAAGCCCGGCATCGATATCGTAGATACGCCCAAGCAAAAAAGGTCTATATTTTAGTAACCTGACTTTAATGTATCTAAGACTTGAGAAGAGGACAGCAATGTGTATGAACCTTTTGACACAACAGTATTCAGTGTGCAACCTGGATAATTGGGTATTGGGTTGATTTAGTAAAGAACTACACAATTGCTCGAATTCTGCCTCTATATTTAGATTTTGCTTTTAAAAATTAGTCAAATTCATGTGTCACATATACTCAAAATGCAGTGGGGATAAACTCATTCCCTCTTGCTCTAAACTCCTCCTTGATTCAGTTGACCAGTGCAACTTGGACATAACAAGTAGTAGTGCTTATGCATATGCAGTTCAAAGCATAGCATATTAAGTACTTTTAAACAACAACACTGAATATTTCAAAATAAATTTAATGTGATACATGAAAATGTAGGAGACACCATGAAATTCCCATGTCATACGAACATAAGATTGCTGGATCTGGCCAGTCAGATGTCTGTGGGAAACCTGCAAGCAGCACATGGGCATGTGAGCACTTCCCTCTCCTGAGAGCTTTTCTAAAGACTTCCTACTCGTAGAATTTAGCTCCTGAGTTAAAAGTTTTTTCTAGATTTGGGTCTTAGCACACAATGCTCTTACTGCGCCCTTACTATTCTGTCTCACTGTTTATTTTAATAAACTTATTAACTTAAGGGGCTCTACTTACCCTCTTCTTGCACATCTGCTTAATTCGCCTGGACGCTGTGTCAGCTGGGGCTTCCTGTATCTTGTGAGCATAAAGTAGTAAGGGCTGTGCCACGTCAGATGCACACACACAATATCTCCAAGCAAATAGTATAATTTTTAAAAAACAGATAGTCTGATTTTTTTTAAGCATCTGATTTAATAATAATAATAATAATAATAATAATTTATTTATACCTCACCCTCCCCAGCCAAGGCCGGGCTCAGAGCGGCTTACAAGCAATAATAAAAACAAGTTGAATGATTACAACTTAAAAACAAAATTAAAATACATTAAGATATTGAAACATTAAAATATTAAAATGTAGCCTCATCGCAGGAGGAGAAGGAAAGGAAAAAAGAAAGAGAGGGAGGGAATCAAATTGGCTCCAAGCCAAAGGCCAGATGGAACAACTCTGTCTTACAGGCCCTGCGGAAAGAAATCAGATCCTGCAGGGCCCTGGTCTCATGAGGCAGAGTGTTCCACCAGGCCGGAGCCAGAGTTGAAAAGGCCCTGGCTCTGGTTGAAGCCAATCTAACTTCCTTAAGGCCTGGGACCACTAGGGTGTTGCTATTTATGGACCTTGAGGCTCTCCGTGGGGCATACCGGGAGAGGCGGTCCCGTAGGTACGAGGGTCCTAGGCCGTGAAGGGCTTTAAGGGTCAAAAGCAGCACCTTAAATCTGACCCTGAACTCTACCGGGAGCCAGTGCAGTTTGAAAAGCACTGGGTCTGAAATGCTCCCATGGCAGAGACCCCGTGAGGAGCCTCGCTGCAGCATTCTGCACCCTCTGGAGTTTCTGGGTCAGCTTCAAGGGCAGCCCCGCGTAGAGCGAATTACAGTAGTCAAGCCTGGAGATGACCGTCACATGGATCACTGTGGCCAGGTCAGGGCGGGAAAGGTAAGGGACCAACTGCTTGATGCGGCGAAGGTGGAAAAATGTCGCCTTGGCTGTTGCTGTAACTTGCGCCTCCATGGAAAGGGAGGCGTCAAGGATTACACCCAAACTCTTAACGGAAGGCAATGGCACTAATTGGGCCCCCGCAAGAGAAGGGAGTTGGTCCCTCATCCCCATGCCATCCCGACCCAACCATAGGACCCCTGTCTTCGAAGGATTTAGTTTCAATCAGCTCCCACGAAACCATCCAGCCACAGCTTCCAAGCATCTGGTCAGTGTGTTCGGGGCTGAGTCGGTGTGGCCATCCATCAGCAGATAGAGCTGAGTGTCATCAGCATATTGGTGACAGCCCAGCCCAAAGCTCCGGATAATCTGAGCAAGGGGGCGCATAAAGATGTTAAAAAGCATCGGGGAGAGAATTGCGCCCTGCGGCACTCCACACACCAAGGAATGGCCCGACGACATTTCCCTCCCTAGTGGAAAGACAATTTTTCTAGTCTGATTTTTAAAAAATTCCTACTCCCAACCCTCACTTTATTTTCCTCAGTGCTTGGTTGTCCTGTGAAGGGAAAAATATTGGCATTTTTTCCAAGCCAATTAAATCATCTTTTTAATGACTGAAATAAACTAAGTTTATACTCTTGGGGCAACATGCGGTGATATACAGTATGTCCATTTGTTCAATGGAAATTGGCTTGTGCAACATGATTTTCAGTTTCTCTTCTGCATCTAGCCCCCTTGCATGCTAGAGGAACGTTTGAGGGGGTTGGGAGGGTGCAGGAGGGATGAGAGGAAAGAGAAACCCCCTTGTGTGAGCAGACACTTGCATTACATTGGCTCTCACCCTTTTTTAAGAAACACACTTGTTTTGAGGAAACTGGGAAATCCCTTGGAACTTAAAGCTCATCAGCCTATTGCTGTGAGACCTTTCCTGCTCACTCTTAAGTCAGAAGGATGTGACAATGAGACATACTCTCAAGTAAGCATTGCCTTAGATGGTTTTTTTAATTTAAATTTATCCTGCAAATATCATTACAGCCTACAAAGACTGGATTCTCGCATTTGGATAAAGAAGAGGATTTTATAGCGCTTACAGAATGGATGCCTATTACACCTTACCAGGTACAGAAGGTCAAATATTTTCTGGAAGAAATGCAATAAAGCTGAAGCATTCTGAATTCCAGACACAACTGATTCTTAATTTTTGATGGATATGATGGAGGTAACAGTGCATCAGTTAATAAGAGCCTTCTTCTGTTTGCTTTTCCTTTCTTTCACAGTATTTAAGATTTGTGTTATATATGTCGCCACAATTTCATTGTTCCGCAAGGGACAATGACAATAAAGATATCGTATCGTATCGTATCGTATCGTAATGCTTCTAAAATTTTCAAAAATGCTATCCCTTCTTAAAGACAAGCTGTGGGGATTTCAGAGAGCACTGTTACTTAGTTTCCTACTGATCCCATGAAGCAATCCTCTGTATCTTGTTTTATGTTGTGTACCGCCCTGAGATCTGTGGATGATGGGAGGTATACAAATTTAATAAACAACAATAACATTAAAGAGACAGAATGTAGAACAGGATGTGCCACAAAACTTCATCTGCCCAGGAAATAGCATATGGATATGTATTGTCTTTGTGCACCTTTGGGTGGAAAATCAGCCAACACATTTTACAGTGGTACTTCTGGATGCGAATGGGATCTGTTCCGGAGCCCCGTTCGCATCCAGAAGCAAACGCAACCCGCGGGTCGCGATTCGCCGCTTCCGTGCATGCGCGTGACATCATTTTGACCGTCTGCGTATACACAAGCAGCGAAACCTTGAAGTAACACACTCCGTTACTTTTGGGTCGCCGCAGCGCGCAACCCGTAAATACTTATTGTGTGGCTATTCCCTCCCCCCCACAGGTGGAATAAATGAAGACAACGGACACAGAGTTTTAGGTTAATGGGCGAAAAATGGCCACAACTTTATTGATTACAGGAAAGAAGGGTATTGGCTTTAGGCATTGGCCCTAACCGACTATCCGGTCTGACCGGGAAGGGTTAAACACCAACAGGGGGAGCCACCCGAGATGCATATCCCTAGGCGCTCCCCAAGGGGTTACCGCTCGGGGGCGCGCTTTAGGCCCTAGCCTCCGTAGGTTTCGGACGAGGCGTCGCCCCTCTGAGTCCTTTAACGAACTACCCTTCAAGCATTGGGGGAGGTGATGGCGTTCCTCCCCCCCAACCTCATCTGCATGATAATACCCCGGCCAATGCCTACCGCCAAAACCGAGGGAGTTGTGACGATTTGCTACGAGGTAGGCGAAAAAACCAAGTGGCTCACAAAACCAGCCAATTAGCCAAATGGAAAAACTCCTACCAGGCCCCTTGCGGCGACCAGCCGAAGCCCATAGCAAGGTCAGTGGCAAAACCTAAAGGGCGGGTGGGTGGGAAACTGCGTCGTCTCCAGGGAAGAAAGGGGGTGAGCCAGGGGCTGCCCTGACCTTAAGTGGCCCTAGGAAGGCCCGCCCCTGCCGCCCGCCAATTGGCTCGCGCCACAGGGTATGCTAATTGGGTGAATCCCTGTCTCCTGCGAGGCTGACGCCAGCCTCGCAGAGTGAGTGTGGGCGGGGTCGTGATCCCACAACCCCCCCTCCTCCTGAAGGTCGGAAGGGGCATTCCGAAGCTATTTCAACCCGAGGTATGACTGTATAAGTACAGTGGTACCTTGGGTTACATACACTTCAGATTACAGATGCTTCAGGTTACAGACTCCGCTAACCCAGAAATAGTACCTTGGGTTAAGAACTTTGCTTCATGATGAGAACAGAAATTGTGCGGCAGTAGCGCAGCGGCAGCGGCAGGTGCCATTAGCTAAAGTGGTAACTCAGGTTAAGAACAGTTTCATGTTAAGAAGGGACCTCCTGAACGAATTAAGTACGTAGCCAGAGGTACCACTGTAAACTAAACTGGCAATTGAAGATAGATGGCAAGAAGGAGCTGGATACTGTTAAAAAATAATCTATCTACTAATTTGTTAAATATTCTTTATCTCCTGTCGTGTGAAGGGAAACAGATACAAGTTAAACAAATGAATTTTCAGAAGTCTGTTGTGGCTAAGGCTGGTGACAGATGGATGCTAGTGTTTTTAGAGTTGGTGATTTGGAAATGAATTATGGTTTGTTGGTTGTTTATACATTTAACTTTCAACTCAACAAATAGGCTTTACAGGTTTTGTGTTGATTACAAATCTTGGAACATCTGTATGAAAGTATTATAAGTGAGGCAAATTAAACATGGGAAGCTGTAATTCTTTCCACCCACTTTCAGCTCCCTTAAGGACTATTTATTTATATGTTTAAAACATATACAGTGGTACCTTGGGTTACAGACGCTTCAGGTTACAGACTCCATTAACCCAGAAATAGTACCTCGGGTTAAGAACTTTGCTTCAGGATGAGAACAGAAATCGTGCGGCGGCGGCAGGAGGCCCCATTAGCTAAAGTGGTGCTTTAGGTTAAGAACAGTTTCAGGTTAAGAATGGACCTCTGGAACGAATTCAGTTCTTAACCGGAGGTACCATTGTATTAGCCATTCTTTGGTTGTAGCTCCCAGAGAATCTAAAAAAAAAAAAAAGCATAAAAATTGAGATGTGGTAATGCAATCATTTACAGTGGTACCTCGGGTTACAAACTTAATTTGTTCTGGAAGTCCGTTCTTAACCCGAAGCATTCTTAACCTGAGGCACACATTCCCTACATATGTAGGCCTCCTGCGGCCCCAGAAGCAGATTGCATTCGTATCCCGGGGCAAAGTTCGCAACCTGGGACATCTACTTCCGGGTTTGTGGAATTCGTAACCCGAAGCGTTCGTAAGCAGGACTGTTCGTAACCCGAGGTACCACTGTACAGCTATTTAAATCTTAGTGTGATAGCTACATAGAAACACTGTTAAACTAGTTTCTTATGTATCATTAAAGATGTATTGCATGTTTGTGCTGTAATTGGCCTGTTTCATAGTTTCTCAGAACTATAGCAGAAGATGAGAATTTTGGGAAGCACTGTATGTGTGCATTGTACTTCTAAGATACAGCACTTAATATTTCCATAACACTATGCCAAGTACATTCTGCTTAGTCACCTTATCTAATTTCTGCATATCCATTGCTGTTATGCCATGTTCTTTCAGGCAGAAAGAACTTCTAGGGAATCAAGAAAAACATCTCAAAGAATTGAATAAGTTGGAATTGAGGACTGATGTCACAGTCCTATGACCTAACTTTGGAACACTTATTGTCTATTGTAGGGAAGTTCTGTTGTACTAAGTACTGGTTCCCCATTCCACTCAGTAGCCTACAAGATACATATACTTTTAGAGTGAGTTATTAGAAAGTTGACGTCTGGCTTGACAAGCTGTGATCTGGAGCTGTTGAGAGGAGCCAGTATATTCTTTAAAGGCCTCTGAATATTTTTGTTTGTTAAGACTAGTGGGCTCTCCCCCCCCCCTTTTTGCTAATTCAACAATCTCATACTAGGTCTATCCTGGAGTGCCAAGGCAGGAAAGTACAGACTTGGAGTGGCTCATAAGACTTCGCTGTCCAAGGGCCCAAATGGAGCAGATGAGGGCGGAGCGAAAGCAAGTGAGTGACTAGGTGCTTAACGTGGGACTATATCCACTACTTTGGCAGTGTACTATCACAAAATATGTAGTGCTAGCAGTGCAAAACAGTTAAAGCAGCATTTCATTTTGATTTAATTAAGTTTCTTTAAAAAATGATAAATCTGAAACTCCCATTGTGAGGTCAACTGATCTAAACATAAGTAGCCAAATTACTTAGCTAGACCTTGATTCTTTACATTTCAAAAGAGCCAATGGGGGCTAGAGTGATGGACTAGGACCAGGGAAAGCAGGATTTGAATCCCCACTCTGCCCCAAAGATCACTGGGTGACCGTGGGCCACTCACAGTCTTTCAGTCTAGCCTACCTCACAGGGTCACTGTGAGGATAAAATAGAGAGGGGAGGGGAAAGTGTGCATACCACTTTGAGGTCCTTTGAGAAAAGGTGGGATATAAATAATCTGGGGAAATTTTCCTTACCCTGCTCAGAAGGGTGATCTTCATATTTACAAGCAGGCATAACACAATGGCTAATGAACTTCTTTGGGAAATTTCCAGATGAAAAGTTGTATATAAGTACTTGAAATAAATAAGAAAAATAATGTACTGAGCTAAGCTCTTGTGTCCTGGCTTTGAATGTTATTACATGGCCTTGGACAAGCTTTTCTCTCTCAGCCTCAGACCCCCATCGGCCACAGGGGGACAACAGTGATTGCAAGAAATTATAACATATTCAAAATACTGTATAAATGCTGAGCATTGTTATTGAGGTGCATGCTTTTCCTGTTAATGGACTGTCAGCTCCATCAGTGGAAAAGCTAAGGCAGTTATATATTGAAGGCAATTTATATAATTACTCATCATGTCGAAAAAGAGTTCTGTTTAGTTTCCAAATGTTTGTAGTTGCAGAGCAATGCACAATATTTTATTTATTCACAATGTTTATGTGGTTACTTTGGAGGTCATACAGTAGTCTTCTTGTTGTTTTTGTTGTTTAGTCGTTTAGTTGGGTCCGACTCTTCGTGACCCCATGGACCAGAGCACACCAGGCACTCCTGTCTTCCACTTCCTCCCACAGTTTGGTCAAACTCATGTTCGTAGCTTCGAGAACACTGTCCAACCATCTCGTCCTCTGTCGTCCCCTTCTCCTTGTGCCCTCAATCTTTCTCAACATCAGGGTCTTTTCCAGGGAGTCTTCTCTTCTCACGAGGTGGCCAAAGTATTGGAGTCTCAGCTTCAGGATCTGTCCTTCCAGTGAGCACTCAGGGCTGATTTCCTTCAGAATGGATAGGTTTGATCTTCTTGCAGTCCATGGGACTTGGTTGGCAAGATGTTGTCTCTACTTTTTAAGATGCTGTCTAGGTTTGTCATTGTTTTTCTCCCAAGAAGCAGGTGTCTTTTAATTTCGTGGCTGCTGTCACCATCTGCAGTGATCATGGAGCTCAAGAAAGTAAAATCTCTCACTGCCTCCATTTCTTCCCCTTCTGTTTGCCAGGAGGTGATGGGACCAGTGGCCATGTTCTTCGTTTTTTTGATGTTGAGCTTCAGACCATATTTTGCGCTCTCCTCTTTCTTTCTTTTTTGCATATAATTTTTTATTAATTAACATCAAAAAACAAAACAAAACAAAATATATTAATTTCACATCGTTTTTCACAACTTAATTCTTTTTTTTTGGACTTCCCTCAGCTGTTCCGTAAATCATCCATAGTTATAATTTTAATTACGCATTTCTCAGATTTATATTGACATTATTTATCTCTTTTTTCCTATTCCCTTTAGACAATACTTCTTACTTTTTCACAGTGCTTCTTTAAATCCCTTTAGCGTCATCTGTCCCTCACTTATATGTTCCAGATATTCCACAAATTTCCCCCAGTCCTCGATGAACTTTTAGTCTCTTAAATATCTAATCTTCCCTGTCAGTTTATCTAGCTTTGCGTAGTCTAACAGTTTCATTCTCCAATCTTCCACATTCGGTATTTCTTGTTGTTTCCAATTCTGGGCCAGTAACACTCTTGCTGCTGTTACTGCATATTGAAAAAAATTACAGTCTTTTCTTTTTATCTCATTTCCTACTATTCCTAACAGAAAGACTTCTGGTTTCTTTATGAATGTATATTTTAAAATCTTCTTCAATTCATTGTATATCTTTTCCCAGAAGTCTTTCACTTTCTTACATTCCCACCACATGTGATAAAAAGTACTTTCTTTATCTTTACATTTCCAACACTTATTGCATGTCTTATACATTTTTGCTAATTTTGCCGGTGTCATATACCATCTATAGAACATTTTCATCACATTCCCTTTTAACGTCATACAAGCAGTAAAGTTTAAACCTTCCTTCCATAATTTATCCCAGTCCTCAAATTGTATATTGTAACCCACATCTCTGGCCCAACGAATCATTACCGATTTAACTTCTTCATCCTTTAAATTCCATTCTAACAACAGTTTATACATTTTGGATAGATTTTTACCATCATTATCTATGATTTCACTCTGAAATTTAGAATCCTTGTCTGCAAAACCTCGTTCTTTACCATCTTTCCTAAACATCTCATTTGTTTGGAAGTAATGCAGCCAATCATATACATGTTCTTTAACCTGTTCACTTCCATACATCACTACTGGGAAAACCATAGCTTTTACTATACAGACCTTTGTTGGCAAGGTGATGTCTCTGCTTTTTAAGATGCTGTCTAGGTTTGTCATTGCTTTTCTCCCAAGAAGCAGGTGTCTTAATTTCGTGACTGCTGTCACCATCTGCAGTGATATGGAGCCCAAGAAAGTAAAATCTTTCACTGCCTCCATTTCTTCCCCTTCTATTTGCCAGGAGGTGATGGGACCAGTGGCCATGATCTTCGTTTTTTTGATGCTGAGCTTCAGACCATATTTTGCGCTCTCCTCTTTCACCCTCATTAAAAGGTTCTTTAATTCCTCCTCACTTTCTGCCATCAAGGTTGTGTCATCTGCATATCTGAGGTTGTTGATATTTCTTCCGGTAATCTTAATTCTGGCTTGGGATTCATCTAGCCCAGCCTTTCGCATGATGAATTCTGCATATAAGTTAAATAAACAGGGAGACAATTTTGAACCAATTTTGAACCAATCAGTTGTTCCATATCCAGTTCTAACTGTAGCTTCTTGTCCCACATAGAGATTTCTCAGGAGACAGATGAGGTGATCAGGCACTCCCATTTCTTTGAGAAGTTGCCATAGTTTGCTGTGGTCGACACAGTCAAATGCTTTTGCGTCGTCAATGAAGCAGAAGTAGATGTCTTTCTGGAATTCTCTAGCTTTCTCCATAATCCAGCGCATGTTTGCAATTTGGTCTCCGGTTCCTCTGCCCCTTCGAAATCCACCTTGCACTTCTGGGAGTTCTTGGTCCACATACTGCTTGAGCCTTCCTTGTAGAATTTTAAGCATAACCTTGCTAGCGTGAGAAATTAGTGCAATTGTGCGATAGTTGGAGCATTCTTTGGCACTGCCCTTCTTTGGGATTGGGATGTAGACTGATCTTCTCCAATCTTCTGGCCACTGCTGAGTTTTCCAAACTTGCTGGCATATTGAGTGTAGCACCTCAACAGCATCATCTTTTAAAATTTTAAATAGTTCAAGCTGGAATATCATCACTTCCACTGGCCTTGTTATTAGCAGTGCTTTCTAAGGCCCATTTGACTTCACTCTCCAGGATGTCTGGCTCAAGGTCAGCAACCACACTACCTGGGGTGTACGAGCCATCCATATCTTTCTGGTATAATTCCTCTGTGTATTCTTGCCACCTCTTCTTCATGTCTTCTGCTTCTGTTAGGTCCTTACCACTTTTGTCCTTTATTATGGAAATCTTTGTACGAAATGTTCCTTTCATATCTCCAATTGTCTTGAACAGATCTCTGGTTCTTCCCATTCTGTTGTTTTCCTCTATTTCTTTGCATTACTCATGTAAGAAGGCCTTCTTGTCTCTCCTTGCTATTTTTTGGAAATCTGCATTCAATTTCCTGTATGTTTCACTATCTCCCTCGCATTTTGCTTGCCTTCTCCCCCCCGCTATTTGTAAGGCCTCGTTGGACAGCCACTTTGCTTTCTTGCATATCCTTTTCATTGGGATGGTTTTTGTTGCTGCCTCCTGTATAATGTTGCAAGCCTCCATCCATAGTTCTTCAGGCACTCTGTCCTTAAACCTGTTTCTCACTTCCACTGTGTATTCATAAGGGATTTGATTTAGATTGTATCTTACCGGCCCAGTGGTTTTTCCTACTTTCTTCAGTTTAAGCTTGAATTTTGCTATAAGAAGCTGATGATCTGAGCCACAGTCAGCTCCAGGTCTTGTTTTTGCTGACTGTATAGAGCTTCTCCATCTTTGGCTGCAGAGAATATAATCAATTTGATTTCGATGCTGCCCATTTGGTGATGTCCATGTGTAGAGTCGTCTCTTGTGTTGTTGGAAAAGAGTGTTTGTGATGACCAGCTTGTTCTCTTGGCAGAACTCTATTAGCCTTTGCCCTGCTTCGTTTTGAACTCCAAGGCCAAACTTGCCAGTTGTTCCTTTTATCTCTTGACTCCCTACTTTAGCATTCCAATCCCCTATAATGAGAAGAACATCCTTCTCTGGTGTCATTTCTATAAGGTGTTGTAAGTCTTCATAGAATTGGTCAATTTCAGTTTCTTCAGCACCAGTGGTTGGTGCATAAACTTGGATTACTGTGATGTTAAAAGGTCTGCCTTGGATTCGTATTGAGATCATGATATCATTTTTGAGATTGCATCCCAGTACAGCTTTCGCCACTCTTGTTGACTATGAGGGTCACTGTCAGGGAAGAGTTAGAAGTTTTCAGTTTATCAGAGGGAGAAAGCATTCCCCAAGGGGGGAAGGAGAGCAGTGAATCTAATAGAAGGGAGCAAGAGAACAACAGGGAGGGACCGGCTGTTCACAGGAAAGGCAAGGGTTAAGTTCTAGCTCAGATTGGGAGGAGGGGAGATACAGGCCAGCTCTAGCCAGGAGGGTAGGAAAAAGAGCAGGAAAGCGAAGGGAAGGGCGCGTTCGCCATTTTGAGAGTGGCTGGTCACGGAGAAGCAGACCTCAGAAGGTATCTGAAATAAGTGACTCTGAGGAATAATAGTTAAGAACCGTTTATAAGATTGTTTTGTTAATACGCAATAAAAAGTTTTATAAAAGAACAAGAAGCGTTTGTGTGGTGATCTGAAGAGGACAACGACCAGTCCTGCCAGTCACTCCATTTCTTTTACGTGATTCTTGCCCACAGTAGTAGATATGATGGTCATCCGAACTGAATTCCCCCATTCCCGTCCATTTTAGTTCACTGATGCCCAGGATGTCAATATTTATTCTTGCCATCTCATTTTTGACCACATTCAACTTACCCAGGTTCATGGTTCTTACATTCCAGGTTCCTATGCAATATTTTTCTGTACAGCATTGGATTTTCCTTCCACTTCCAGGCATATCCGCAACTGAGCGTCCTTTTGGCTTTGGCCCAGCTGCTTCATCAGCTCTGAATCTACTTGTACTTGTCCTCCGCTCTTCCCCAGTAGCATGTTGGACACCTTCCGACCTGAGGGGCTCATCTTCCAGCATCAAAACTTTTATATGCCTGTTGTCTTTGTCCATGGAGTTTTCTTGGCAGGGATTCTGGAGTGGCTTGCCGGTTCCTGCTCCAGGTGGATCACGTTTGGTCAAAACTCCACTATGACCTGTCCATCTTGGGTGGCCCTGCACATCATAGCTCATAGCTTCTCTGAGTTATTCAAGCCCCTTCGCCACGGCAAGGCAGTGATCCATGAAGGGGATCTTAAGACAGTAGTCTTAAGATTAGCTTTAAGAAAAATCAAGTCGGTCAGTTGATTAAGTGCAGGTGAGTCAGTGGTTGCAGAATGTGGATGCCAGACCATTATAGCCCTGAAATGGTGGCCATATTCTGGTGTGAGCAAGAAGACTATGTTGGCCCACATATGGCCCTGTTTCCATTTGGAGAGGGGCACTCTGTTTTCTAGAGACCTGGGAAAGGAATTACATTTCATTTAAGTACTGTCTGCACCGAACTGAAAGCAAAAGATTTCAGGATGTAGTTTTCCATCCTTCTCAACTTTATTTTGGATGAATGCTGAGGATAATACTGTATCCTTTGTGTAGGCAACTTTGAATTTGGGGTTGATAGAATATGGTATATTCACTGTGATTCCTCACTCCACTCTGCTTTCTTGTAAGTCTCTTCCAGCAGTCTCTACACCCTTGAGTAGATCACCCAGCAAGGCTGGCAGAAGTATTCAACCTGGAGGGACCAAAGATTCTGAAAACTGGCTGAAACATTTTTCCATTGCGCAGGTACACCTGAGTTTGGCGGCAGTAGTAAGAAATCAGTACTGGCACTACTCTAATTATGCTTTCTCAGCTTTGGAGAGAAGGTGGAAACTCTTGTTAACAGGTTTCTTAGAGAATGAGGCTGACAAAATATATTACTACAAGGTACACAAGGACTGACAGCCACTTTGTTGTTGTAAAGTCATCTGTACTTTGAGTTCCATATAGTTTGGGGTTCAGATGAAGCTCAGTTCCTGTCTGCTCTGCATGGGGATTTTTATACTGCAGTTATATTTTAATTATTTTTTAAATGAAACAACTTTTTAAATGTGACATCTGTTTGGGTAAAGAATATATGTATGTAGGACTGCAAGTTATTTATTCATTTATTACAGTTGTTCATGTTCTGCAATATTTCCAATATGGTTTACAAGAAGCTTTAAAACACATTTTAAAACAGCAACAAAAAAATAAAAAGACACCAGGATCCTTCCCACAGGACGATTTACTGACTAGAATTATTTTGGGTCTGCTTAGCAAAAGAAAGATTGTAAGTTTGCCCCTGAATTTGATTAAGAATCTTATCACTAAATTATTGACCTTTTGATTCAGTAGC
Source organism: Podarcis cretensis (assembly GCF_951804945.1). NCBI lineage: Eukaryota > Metazoa > Chordata > Lepidosauria > Squamata > Lacertidae > Podarcis > Podarcis cretensis. The sequence goes on along the minus strand of NC_137172.1, from coordinate 125,645,582 downwards.
TATCTAGTTACAGCTGAAATAGGATTGAAGTGGAGCACACTACGTATTGTACACTCTGGGGAATGTTTTTTTATTTGTGCTAAAACTCAAAATATTAATGTTTTATTGATATGTTTATTATACAATTTTAGGATGTATTCTTAATGTAAATACTAATAGCATTAAATATTCTAAATATGTATTCTTTATATTCTAAATTGTTTAAAATGTCTTAAAGCATGTTGGATTAATAGCTCCAGCCAGAAAAGTCTGCTTTTTTTCTAACCTTCTGATCTGTACAAGAAGTAATAATGGCAACTTCTTTTATCACTTTTTGTTTCTCTTTGCACTTTTTATTCTACTCCAAGATTATCTCTAATTCAATATAGCCTCAAAGTTGCACTTACCCAAATCCCATTCATTTTAAAAAGATGTTTCTGTAGCTTTATTTCCTATGTCTTTTTAAATCATGGATCTACTTATCCTACAGTGCTGTGCTGCTCATAGAATTAATTCTTAATTACTGCTTTTCATTCAGCAGTTTTACTTCACAGATTTTGCTGGTATTTTATTAGGCTGTAGTTAATGAAAGACAGGATGTTGTTGGTTCCACCCAGGCCCTGCTGGAAAGAGAGAACTGCTTTGTGAGGGTAAGAAACAAAATACAGTGTCGGTTGACAATATGTCTTTCTAACGTTTGAGGAAGACCTACAGATATGAAGAAGCCTAGTAGGGCTGGGCAGTACCTGGCTTTCCACATTGTGATATATCAGCAGCTAAATACTGTAATATGCCGATATATCATGATGTCTTGAATGTGTCTAGCCTGTTTCTTCCTCCCCATCTTAGGGATGGAAGAAGCAGCTGAGATACATTGCCCAGCCCCAAAGCCTCTCCAGTTTGCATGAGCCCAGGACTTCCTTGAACCACTCAGCTGAGGGGAGAGCCTTCTGCCCCACAGCTGAGCGAGCGTCTATGCTTCCCTCCCAGCTGAGCGGTTCAAGGAAGCTCTGTCACGAGCTGGAAAGGTGTCAGCGCTTGCTCAGCTGGGGGGTGGGGCTGAGGCTTCCCCCTGCCCAGCTGAGCAGTTTGAGGGTGGCTCTGATTCTGCTCCGGCTCATGCGCAAGCTGGAAGGGCATTGGAGCTTCCTCCATTGGAGCTTCCCAAGTGGGCAGGCTTTGTCTTTCCTCTTGGTTGCTCTGGGAGGAAAGATGCAGCCTGCCCTCCCAGGCAAAGGCAGGCCGGCTGCAGTCAAGTGTCTGCCTTCTCCCGAGTGGGTGGACTGCGTCTTTCCTCCTGGAGCGACCAACTGACCCAAGAGGAAAGATGCAGCTTGCCTGCTTGGGCAAAGGCAATTTGAACTGCCGATACATCGTGGTGGCTGGGGAGTGAACGCCATACCGGTTTCAGACAGTAAATTGGAGTATCGCCCAGCCCTCATGCTTTCTCCTACAACAATGGTTGCTGAAATATCTTTTGAATCTGATACCTTTCACATTTTTGACTTGGGTCTTGAAATGTAGTGGCATTATAGATGTGGTATATGGAAACTACTGTGGGACAAACTAGCCATGATGTTAAATGTATGTAATGGTTAGCATGCTTGCATTTTGTTCCATAAGCAGCAGCCATGAGTGGAGAAAACTGTCCTGGGGCTAAGGAGGGTAGTTTTCATCAGGACCACATGGTGTGGGGAAAAGAGATAAAGGCTCCCTCCCCACGTGCCATGATTGCCTCTGTCATGCATGCTATTTAAAGAACAAAATTAGGAATGTTGGTTATAGAAATCCCATGTGTATTTTACCCTGTAAGAAATGGAGTTTACAAATAATTTGCTTTTTTAAGACCCAAATTATGTGGGTTTTAAAAAAGATTTAAAGTTTTTAAAAACTTTAAACATCAGTTTTCATTAGTTTGAACATGACGATCTCATGCAATATCATGCATGCAATCTCTCCTTCCACTAGCTAGAAAGAATTGGAAGTTGCCTTATTCCATTTGTGTTAACTTACCCTTGGATAATGGGACGCAGGTGGCGCTGTGGGTTAAAGCCTCAGCGCCTAGGGCTTGCCGATCGAAAGGTCGGCGGTTCGAATCCCTGCGGCGGGGTGCGCTCCCGCTGCTCGGTCCCAGCGCCTGCCAACCTAGCAGTTCGAAAGCACCTCCGGGTGCAAGTAGATAAATAGGGACCGCTTACCAGCGGGAAGGTAAACGGCGTTTCCGTGTGCGGCTCTGGCTCGCCAGAGCAGCGATGTCACGCTGGCCACGTGACCCGGAAGTGTCTCCGGACAGCGCTGGCCCCTGGCCTCTTAAGTGAGATGGGCGCACAACCCCAGAGTCTGTCAAGACTGGCCCGTACGGGCAGGGGTACCTTTACCTTTACCTACCCTTGGATAAAGGGATGCGGGTGGTGCTTTGGTCTAAACCACAGAGTGTAGGGCTTGCCAATTGGAAGGTTGGCGGTTCGAATCCCCGTGGCAGCGTGAGCTCCCGTTGCTCGGTCCCTGCTCCTGCCCACCTAGCAGTTCCAAAGCATGTCAAAGTGCGAGTAGATAAATAGGTACCGCTCTAGTGGGAAGGTAAACGGTATTTCCGTACGCTGCTCTGGTTCTCCAGAAGCGGTTTAGTCATGCTGGCCACATGACCTGGAAGCTGTATGCCGGCTTCCTCGGCCAATAAAGCAAGATGAGTGCTGCAACCCCAGAGTCGTCCATGACTGGACCTAACAGTCAGGGGTCCCTTTACCTTTACTTTTACCTTTACCCTTGAATATATCTATCCCATGTATTTCCTTCCCTGCTCTTTTATTCTTCTTCTGTACCATTCTACAATTTCATCACCTTAAGCTCCTTTTACAAACTCTGCTATGTTACCTCCACTCTGTGTTACTTACTTGGGCCCTGGGACTGTGTCTGACGCCTGTGTCTTGGCCACTCTGCACCAGGTGTGGTTGGTCATAGTTCAGTTAGGTGAAGAATGGGGTATTGTAGGTTTCCAGCTCCTAGAAGTGAGCTGTTGCAAATGCATCAGCTGCTGGGCTGTGTACGTCTTCTTGCACCATGTGTACCTTGGTGTGGATTTGCCTTGTCTTGGCTCCACTACTCACATAAGAATAATGGAGTTGTTTAGCTCAGTTGGTAAGAGTGTGGTGCTGATAATGCCAAGGTTGCAGGTTTGATCCCCGTATGGGACAGTTGCATGTTCCTGCACTGCAGGGGGTTGGACTAGATGACCCTTATGGTCCCTTCCAACTACAATTGTATGATTCTATAGTCTTTATGGAAGCCTTTATAGTCTTGTATGCTACTTTTGGAAAATGCCAGTATGTGTGATGTATTTGCCCATCAAACATGCCTCACCTTGTTCTTTAAGGAGGTTCTTGGCCAGAGAGTACATCAGGATATCATAGTGTCATCATATCTTTAGCTGGTCTGGCTTCTTATTCAGGTCCTTGGCACCTGTGGAGTTCCAGCCAGTTAGTGTGACAATCCGCTCCATTCCAGAATTTCAGGCCTAGTCTAGCCCATCCTCTCTCATCCTTGAGTCCCCAGATGTTGTTGGACTACAACTCCCACCATCCCTAGCTATCACAACCAATGGTCCGGAATGACAAGAGTTGTAGTTCAACAACATCTGGGGATTCAAGGTTGAGAGAGGCTGGGTTAGCTCCTAAACCCACCCTCATTCTGGTCAGCCCCCCTGTGAAAGCCACGCCATCAAGATTTTCTTCAAAACTATAATAGCAAGAAATAAAAATTTTCAAAAATCAACGAGATTCTCATAAAGTATTCAGGAGTCCTTAAGGCCAAACAGAATTGTGGCATGTGGTCTGTATATTTTGCATCTCTCAACTATGAAATTATAGGCTTGCTGTTAATTAGTTTATTCCTATCTGCAAAGCAACCTTTTCTGAATATGCACTTTTTCTAGTTAAGAACATTGTGTTGTAGTACAGCTGCTTTACATGTTACAAAAGTCCTACAGATAAGCTGTTTCTATGTAGCAAACCATACACAGTAGTAATCTTCACATTCAGTTGTCATATGATTGGCTATGGTTTCAAAGCAGATATTGGTACAGCAAAAAAACCAAAGTATGCAATTTTCAGCGTAATGGTATACAAATGGGCTACACATTTGATTAAAATGTATGTCTTTTGTGTACAGATATTTCAGTGTGTCAAGCACCCCTTGGGTTTCAGTTGATTAATGACTTGTCTCTTTCCGATGTCCTTTATTTTTGAATAGTGTCTGGTTTAAAGTAATTTGTTTTACTGGTTCATAAGAGACCCAGCTTTGTTAACAATAGTCTCTCTGTCAATTAGGAAGTAGACAGGTATTTGAAGCACAATGATTTCTTAGCTCTAAGGAGGAGGGAAATGCTGTACAAGAAGTGGTTTGAGAATGTTTCAAGCCCGCTACTACAGAAAATTCAGGACAAAGTTGACAACCAGTCAAGTGAAGAAATAGAGGAAAGGAAGCGAAAGCAGCTCTCCCTTTATCTAAACTACTGTAATAAGAAGGTATTGATAAAGAAAAATGTTTTGTTACTGAAAGGCATTTGGAGGGATGTTAGCAAAATTGTAAAGTTTGTTTCCTTTGACTAAGGTTGGGATCAAAATTGTCTGCATAGAATGAATAGTTATTTTAATAGCAAAGGCTCACAGAACATGCCTTGAGCTCTTACAAGTTCATTGTAGAGAAGTGTATTTGTGTGAGGAAAATATATTGTTTGTTGTACCAATTAAGAGTAAAAAGAATCAAAATTTCAGGTGCTCTAATGAGCAACCCCAGTGGTTAATGTAACCCTCAGAATGTTTACATGTAGTCTAGACAATTAAATGGCTCAGTAGACTTAGATTGTGTACTTTTTATTCAGAACAGCTTACGAGCATGGGAGGATACAGTGTTTATCTGAAACATAAATCTGGACTGTGGTGCCATCTTTTACACAAAGTACTTCAGCATTATCTGGGTTTGAACAGACAAATTGAGGACTCTTATTTCAATTTGTTTAACAAATATAGACACCTTTCCTTCTGCACTGAAGACTGATTTGGTTTTATTTTGTAAATCAATAATTTTATTAAAGATTTTCACAATACACTAAAATAACAGCTCCAAAAACAAAAAACAGAACAAGTAGCATATGGAGTCCTCTCCTACAGGCAATTCTCACCCCCCCCAGCTCTTCCCTGGGATCCCTCCTTTTTCATCCCAGCCTCTCACCCTGGGGGAGATTTGGTCATATAGGAAAGCACAAGTTATGGGTGCAGGAGCATAACAGTACAGAGTATGGCAGTCAGGCTCCTTAGTGGCTCTCAGTGTTTGTTTTCCCCTTGCCACATTCCAGAATGAGTGGGACCCACATACTGTGGTTTTCCTTTCAGTAGATAGATGTGTGTGACTAGCAGAGAGGGGAACATGGAGGTGGATGTGTGGCATGTTCTTTGCTAGTTGTATATATTTCATCATTTGCTAACAGAATTGCCAAGTGTATTGTTGGTTCATCAAATTGGATAAATTTTGTTTCTTCAAATAATTAAATGACATCTTCACAAAGGACTTTGTATATAGAACTATGGAAATATAGTTGCATGACAAAAGCAGCAAACTGTAAAAAATAACTGGAGAAGACAAGGCCATATTTTTGAGGGATATAGTGTGGGAACATTAATGCAGAGCAAAGGGAATTGGATTGAAAATTCCAATTTGCAAATTCAATGAAGTAGATGGAACTGGACAAGTATACCTTAAAGGATGAAACAAAAAGCCTAGCCATGGAGCCATGAATTGTCAGTTAAATATTTGGATTTGAAACACAGATAATCAGGTTCAGGCTGATATTATGGACTCATTGCATAGCTTTGAGCATTGCTATTCTCCATCCTCACTCCCCATTTGTAAAATGGGAATAATAGTAACCTATCTCACAGGTTGTTGTGAGGGTGGAAAAATGCTATATAGGCAGGTATAGAATTATTGTTGTTTTCACCCATCTGTCTTGGGAGACAGTGGAAGAGTGAACCATTGGGAGATAAGTCAAACTGTTGGAGAGTTACAGCACCTGCTGTGGCTATAGAGACTGATACGGGAGAGACATGTTTTATTGCAGGTGGGGCAGATGAAGGAGTCTGGTTTTGCTGCTACAGGTACAGCGTGGCATTTCTTCTCTGCGCTCCTCCCAGCAGTCAATCCTTCTCTGGTCACTGCTGTGGATACACAACCTGTCTGTCTCTTGGCACTGCATTCGTCTGCAAGGGATTCCCTCACGGCAGAGTTCATGTTGCCAGCCTTCATGTCACATTTGCAGACATCTTTGTAACGCAGAGAGGGTCTGACAATGGGGCTGGTGCCTGAAGCCAGCTCTCCATAGAGCACGTCCTTGGAGATCCTGCCATCTTCTATTCTGCATACATGACCAAGCCAGCATAAACATTGTGGAGATAGAAGTGTGAACATGCTGGGAATGTGGGCTTGGGAGAGAACATTTTTGTTTGAGACACTGCCCTGCCATCTGATGTCCAAAATCTTCCTGACACAGCCCATGTGGAAGGCATTGAGACATCCCTCCTAGCGGGTGTAAGGTGCCCATTATTCACTTCATAAGCAGCAAGCTGAACACACAAGTCCGGTAGACCTCCATCTTGGTATTGGAAGTTAACATCACATGGTCCTAAATCCTTTTGGAGAGGCAAGCCATTGCCATAGCTACTTTGCCAATATGCTTGTCCAGCTCAGCATCAGTGGAAAGGTTGCTGGTTATGGTGGATCCCAGGTAGACAAAACTGCCTACACCTCATGCGTATGGTAATCAAAGCTGATGTCTATAGTGCTGGCAATGTCCTGTTTGAAAAAATATTCTCGTCTGCACATGAGCAGCAATTCCCTTCTCCTGTCTTCTAACTGCCTTCAGGACAACTTGATTACCAGACTGTCTGAGCAAAACAACTTCACAAATTGGGCAGATATTCTCTTTGTTTCTCTACGCTATCTTTGATAATGAGTAACAGGAATACCAAAGGAAGGAAACAGGAGCTGCTGCCAGTTTAGCTGCACAACTGATGGCAGGGGAGACTGGAACAGACCTGAGCTCTGGTGTTGTACAAGAGATCTTAGCAGCTCTCAAGCCAATTCAGAAAGATCCAGCTGAGATTGAGTCTGATATGACCGCTCTTAAAATAGAAGTTTCAGAGATGCATAAAAAATGGATGATTTTGAGCAGTGTTTGAACACACATGAGAGGATTACTGAAATGTATCAAAGCATTTCAGATAAACATTCAGATCCCTACTGGAATCTCAGCTGCGGAGGAATAATTTGAAAGTTATCAGTCCTCTTCCGAAGGCTCAAGCAATTGAATTTAGGGGAAAACTCAGTTTAAAAGGCTTGCTGAAAATGGAAGGTCTTAAATGGGCACCAGAAAGATTACAGAGACAGTGTCTGTCGAATATTCAAGGGCAAGGAATTCCAAATGGTAGGTGCCACAACATTAAAGGCCTGAGTCCTACACCATGTGAAATGGACTTCCCGATAAGACCTTCCTGATAAGTAACTGCCGGAGGCCCTCACCTGCAGAGTGCAGTTATCAATTGGATATATAAAGGGTATGACAATCTTTTAGGTACCCTGGTCCCAAGGTGTATAGGACTTTTATACACCAAGACTAGTAGCCTGAACTCAGCTCACAACTAATTTGCAGGCAGTGCAATTATTTCAACAATAGGGTAACTTGTTGGTGATATCCTGTCCTGTGAGCAGTTGAGCTGCTGCATTTTGCACCAACTGCAGCTTTTGGACTATCCTCAAGGATAGCCCCACATAGAGCGTGTTACAGTAATCCATGGTGTTTGTTTTAAGGAATGAGGCAGATATTTAAAGCAGGGATGCTTAACTTTGAGAGCACCCCTGTTTCAATTCTTCCAAGGAGAATTGAAGTGAGCATAACCCATGTCAAACAGCTCCTCATCATGGTTCTGCTCACTCCCCAGGACCTCTGCTAGCTGCTACGCTGTCTATTCTCCCCTCCCCACAGGAAAAAAAAATAATGTTGGGGAAGGGATAGTAGTCAGCAAGGTGCCATGTTCTATGTGAGCTCAAGGCACACAGGAGAAGCCTGCTGATGCCCAGTCAAGAGGTCAGGTCAGGAGTTGACGTCCCCTGCAGGACCTTGGAGAGTTCCCAAGGTCCTACTCTGGTAGCTGTGTGAGTGAGCTGAGTCTCTTGACTAAAGCCTACAGTAGGTTGGCTCTGTCTGCCCAGAGGAGCTGGGTGGCTTAAGTGCCCTTGCAGTCATTGGCTGAGGTGACAAGGGTAACCATGAGAGGGTGCTTCTCTGAATCAGAGATGGGTGTTAGGGTGGCATCCTCAGGTCCTTGAGTCCTGAAGATGGTCCTGGCAGTTCTTCCCCAAAGATGGGATCAGAACATTGTCCTTTTCAGCCTATGACACAGTGCAGGTCTTTGGCTTGTGAGTCATGGCAAAGAGGTCTGATGTCTTTCTTCTTTCAGGCAAGTGACACTGGCATTGTCATTTTCTTGGAATCATGGAGCTTGTAGTTCATTAACTCAAGTAGCGAAATACACTACCAGTACTTCCTGTCTTCTTCAGAACCTTGTGCTTCCTATTAACTTACCCGGATTGCACATGTCCCCTTAGGATGTAAGCAGGTATAGGAGGTGGGGAATGAGAAGAACAAAGAACAAATGCTCTCCTATAGGTCTTCTCTCCCTGTCCTGCTTTGAACACGCTTGTGACTCCATGGAATTTACTTTTTCTTTCTTTTTACTTGTAATGCATGTTTGTATTTGTAACACACAAACCTGATGCTACTTCCAATGGTTGCTGGAGGCAATGTTTTCCACACGGCATGGTGTCTTTCTGAAGTGGGGGAGGGCCGGGAGACTGGAGGTACCCACAACTCCTCCCACCTAGTTGCTCTTTGCTGGTACTGCTGGTTCTCTCCACGGCGGGACGCGTAGCTGCAGATGTGGGGAGGAATCAAGAAGAGCCTTTCATCCTTCTGTTTTAAATGTGTTGTGAGTTGTTTTAGATCTTTTTGTATAACACATGATTAACAAGGTTAATAACTAAATAACTAACTAAAAAATAAAAACCCCATGCATCTATTTTCATTACTTTATTTTTAGGAAGACCAAACACTCATTTTGCCCACTGTGAAACATGTTTGAAATGTTTGCTTTACTGGAAGTTCTTGGGTGCATAATGCTGTGGACAAAAAAGTTTTTTTAAAAAATGTGTGTGCGCACAGGGAAACGAAACTTGCACATGTGTCATGAAGGAACTGATGTCTGGAACTTCCAGATAAATGCACCAAAAACATGAAAGAAGTTAAATGGAAAAAAATGGATGGTGCGGAAGCAGTAATCTAGGGGAAGCTGAGAGCAGACAAGAATATAGCACAGCTAGATCTCCTCAAGCACTGCCCACAATTGTCAGTGAGAAACATTGAGATAGACACAGACATAAAATTCAGAGTTCTCATATGTGGGCAAAAGCACATGCAGAAAAATCAGATTTGTTCAATCCGCATGCATGTTTACACCCTAATATGGGCAAAGCTTAAGTCACTGTTCTTTGAAATATAATGCCGTTCTCCTCCTGGCTTTGCTTCTTGCTAATGAAAATACCACAAAATTAGCAACTAACCACGGAGGCCAGTGAGTGGCTGATCAGTGGTTGGGTTTTGTAGAGAGAGAGAGACTCAAGAGCACAGGATTAAACAAAAAGACATAATCCAATATTGAAAACATGTATGATGGCACATTTTCCAATGTACACAGCTTTCATTTTTTAAAGATCAGTTTTCAGATTTCATACTCTCTTTAGGGCTGTGTACTACCATATAAAATTACTTGTGGTTGCTTATCTGTTTGCATGTTTGTGGGCAGACACAGTTTTGAAGGACAAGAGTCCTTTTCTTTTGGAACACAAAGCAAGCAATTACCTACCCAGCCATGTTTCACAGATGAAACTAGAAACGCAGTTATTATTACATGTTGCTGAAGATGCTATCCTGTCTGCTGCATACTGTATAATTTATGCTACAACAGCTTGTTCCCAACAACTTGTTTGGCTATAAAAGATAGAATTAACAAAACTCTGAATGGCCTTCAGTCTGTTCATAATGAACTTCAGCTACTGCTGTGTGAAATGCCCTTAGAGTGCACACACTTGTGCGCCTGAGGCAAACTTCAACCTTGCACTCAGATATTTCTGAAGACCTGGTGCAGGTTGCTGAAGCCTGAAAACAGAGACCAGCCATTCACACTAATGACATTTCAACAAAACATCTGCAAAAATTGGGTCAGTGATTTGATTTATTGGGGGATGTAATGTAATAGAGAAAAGGGGCTACCCCTTGTAAATAGGGACAGGTGGAGGTATATTTACAAATGATTCCTAGGATTGGGTCCATATTTTCTATTTTTATGTTGTGAACTGTCCTGTGATCTTTGGATGAAGGGTGGTATACAAATAAAATAAAAAAATTAAAATAAGAAATTGTCTAGTAGCACCTTAGAGACCAATTAAGTTTGTTATGGGTATAAGCTTCTTTGTGCATGCACACTTCTTCAGACAGTTTTTATTTATTTATTTCGACTATGTCAGACCAACACGTCTACCTACCTGAATCAAAAATAAATCAGTATGCACCTTTTATACAAAGGAAGAGCGGCACTTACCATACTGGAATTGTAATTTCCTTATATTAGCTGTTGCCTTCAGTGCTTTTCTGTTCATGTATTTGTTTTGTCCTTTGCTTGTGTCTTCCGTTCCGTTAGGCTTCATCTGATCCTGGTTCCCCAGCCTCCCTTTGTGTGCTTCTTCCCCCTTTCCACCCACTTTTTGAGTCTTCTTCCTCTGGCTCATACTTTCCCTCTTTTCTGCCCCCATTTCCATTTTCTCTCCTTTCCGTCTCCCCTTCCACATCCCCACCAATCGTCGTTCTCCCCTCCGTCATGCTTCCTCCCTCAGTCCCACCTCATTTCTTTCATTTGCTTCCTCCAGTTCCCCCTTTCCTCCACTCGCCTTCTCTTTTCTTTCAGTCTCCCTTCTTACAGCTGACCTCCTCAGAACTGCCCAGTCCTTCAGCTGCTTTGCAGAATGTCTCCCCGCCTCGTCTTCCTGCTGCTCCTCCAGCTGCTGCTTCTGAGCCGCCTTCTGACGCTTCAGCTTCTGAACTATCTCTACCTACACAGCAGCCTCCACCTTCAGAACACGAGCCTCTTCATGACTTCAGCGCTTACCATTCCCATAACCCTTTCTTTCTCCCTATACCTCCACCGATCCAGTCCTACAGGAGATATCAGGCTCGGCACAAGAATAGTGACACTACAAAATATCCTTGAAGACGGAAGATGCTTGGGGTCCCTTCAGTGCCGTGGCCTGCAAAAAGCGCCAGCCACGGTAGACAAGGTTCAGGGACTCACACTTTCTAATGTTTCTCATGTGTTCTGTCAATGCTGCTGATGAATTGTGTGGTGAGATACTCTGTATTCAGTGTTACCTGCACTATGGATATCATGAAGTGAAAGAGAGAACCAAGCAGGACAGTTAAGGACATCATTTATCAACTGTCTGATGCAACACTTTGACTCCAAAAGGTGTGTAGTACACAAAGGTGTATACCATACAAGATTGTAAGCTCAATGGAGCAGGGATGTATCCTACATTTGTTTGCAGGGCTACAATCCTTGCAATGAAATGAAAGCTTAACTTGTATTGAAAGCCTCACCTGTATGTGATAACGCCTGAGCTACCTGGTTTGTGATGTGGTTTCTCCTGTGAATGCCATTGGCAAAAGACTCCTGTGCTGCACTTAAGTGGGGATGCCAACTTGTTTTTGTTGGAAAGCGTTAGCTCCTCCATGGAGCTGCAGATTGCAAGGTTTCTTGTTTTGGAGCAGATATACAGGCTTAAAGATAACAGCATGGTGTAGTTTTGTCATGTGTCCCACTCTTTGATTAAGAAGTTCTTCAAATTAAATGTTATGTTCAGCACAATTTTTTTTAGCATACTTAGTACTGACAACTTCATTTTTTAAGACAAAGTATTTCTGTGGGGGGAGGCCTATGTCAGATGGGAATATTTTTTTTAAAAAAGCCTCTCTCTTGCCTCATGGACTGTGATGGCTTATGAATGCTCTTTGCAAGAAATACCTCTGCTCACTCAGATATATATATATATATATATATATATATATATATATATATAGTCTTTATTTTACATATGTACAGGCAGCACATTACAATCATGCATCCGAGTCCTCGAGCTCAGATTCTGGGAGTGGCTTTTGCCAGCTCCTTCTCCAACAGAAAAGGCGGGGAAGTTTCACTTGATGCCTCTCTTTAACACTCTCCTTTCCCTGGCAGATGGAATAGGCATTGTTTCACTGTCTGTGCCAGAACTTCCTGTGCGGTGTTGAGGCTCTGGTTCCACATCTGTGAGCCGTCCCGCCTCCTGGCTTTCCCCTCTTTCCTCAATCGCCACTTCCTGCCCCCTCCCTCTGCCTGTCTGCTCCTCCCCTGCATTCTCTGGCAATACCATGACATGGACACATGCTGTTTTCCTCCTGAAAATACCTCACAACTTATTTTTACTCTGAAGTTCCTACTTCATATAGTGAAGCAACTAGCACCTTTTGATAAAAACTTAGAGAAGGAAGCAGTGTGAGGAGAAAGGTTTATCTCAGGGTGGTCCAACCCACAGCCTGAAGGCCGCATGAGGCCTTTTTTGGTGGCCCTTGGTAACATTTGACACCCCACCAGCCCTAAAACGCTTTCCACCTTTGTGAAGAAGGTGGGAGGGCTCTAGGACCCTGCCAGAGCTTCACCCCTTCCCAAAGGCCAGTGCCTCGCTTACCTGACTGGCGGAGGGGTTGTCAAATCCACATGGGGCCCCACACAGATGCTTTTTTTTGGGGGGGGGAGAATTGCTGGTGATAAGTACACCTTAAAAAATATGAGCTTAATGCTATATGTAATTTGACATTTAGTGACCACAAAACCTGTTTTTGGTAACAGAGAGCTTAATGCACATAATTTGTAATTTGGGGACTATTGTACAAAAAATGACAACCTTGGTAATGCTGAAAGATTAAAAAGTTACTGTTGTGACTTGATTTATGAAATCAATGGTGCCATTGATGCATTAAGTTGATGGAGTAAATGCTAGCTAAATGTTGAGGTACTATGAATATTCATCTACGATACTTTATCTGAAAGGTATACTTTAGGGATTACATAGAAAATATTAGCTACCTGCTATTATTGTTGCAGCCATAGCTTGACTTTCACTTTTTCTTCTTTTACAGGGCAGTGCATTTTTAGAAAGCTATAATACTTCCTCTTATGATCCTTTCTTTCTGAAGTGTTCTACAAACACTTGCAAGGTAGGAGAGCCAACATGCTGAATTTATTGCACGTTGGCTAAGCACTGATGAGAATTGTATTGGTTTCTTGGCATCATGGGCAGAGCCTGTGAAGGGATGTGTATGCATTAACAATTTTTACAAATTAAATAAATAACACATTGTGAATTATTTGGCAGTTTAGGGAATTGCCCACTGGCAAACACACCTTCACACACTTGACCTTTCCCATCAGGATCCTCACATTTTCTTCCCCACCCTTGGACATACACAATTCACATTTCATGAATTCCCCACAGTACTGTGGCTGTGGACTTTCTTTTCTCAGTTCCCAGTGGCTTGAATTTGGACTTGGGGGTGGGGGTACACTTTCACAAGAAACTCCAAAATCTGAACTTGTTCTCTTAAGCACCAAACTATATATGCCATAAACCAAAACTTCTCTTCTGAAATGGATGTTTTGATGGGATTTATAAGTGGATCCCCAGATCCTCAGAATGCCCACTCTCATGTATGCCATCAGTTACGAATACTTAGATGTGTTTGGATTTGAGTCTGCTGTTGTATACACATGGATTGGAGCTATGTACCAATATACTGTCTATTCTATATGGTCCTGAAAGACCCACATTGGCTTCCAGTACGTTTCTGAGCATAATTAAAAATGTTGGTATTGAGCTTTAAAGCCTTAAATGGCCTTGGCCCAGTATAGTTAATGGAGCATCTCCACCCCCATCATTCTGCCCGGACATTGAGGTCTAGCTCCAAGGGCCTTCTGGCAGTTCCCTCACTGTGAGAAGTGAAGCTACAGGGAATCAGGCAGAAGGCCTCAGTGGTGGTGCCCTCCCTTTGGGACATCCAGCAGATATCAAGGAGATGAGTAGACGGTCCTGTATAGGGAAGCTTTTTAATGCACAATGCTTTTATATATGTTGGAAGCCACCTGGAGTGGCTGGGGCAGCCCAGGAAGATGGGTGAAGTACTACTACTATTACTACTACTAATGCTACTACTACTACTAATAAAAAAAAAACAAGCTGGAAAAATACTGTGCGCTGTGTAACATTTATGTTTGGTTGTTCATGTGCTGTGAATGTTAAGACTTCATAAATAATTTTAAAAAGGGAAAGGAAGTAAGAACTTGCCTGTATTTTTAATAGGTTTCAGTTCCACCTTTATACGATCCCTTGTTAAAGGAGATACGAGGAAGATACCTTGAGGCTGGCATTATTCAGCAGTGTGACACAGGTATTCCTATGCTGCAGTGCTTGGCTATGGGCTTCTGTGACGCATTCTGTTTCGAGACTTAATGCCCAATAGACTAGTTCCCCCCAACCTCAGATATGTTCTATTGATTTTGTATAAAACAATAGAATAAAGGCAACAGGAATAAACCCACACACCCTGGTCTCTCACAAATAATTTTACATTGTTAAATCCCATAAGTAATAAGGACAGAAATGCACTTAAAAAGAGAATTATCTGATGTATCCTCTCCAGAACCCAGCATGAGCACTGGATGGCTCCAGACTCTTGGAGGAAGTATTTATAAAGGAAAAGAGTGGGAACTTCGCTGCATCAAACATATCTGGCTTGGCCTGGCCTTCAGCCCACCACACATCATGGGCTGGCCTTTCCACAGGGGCTAGGCAACTATACCAAGGGTGGATATAAAAGTCGGGATCTGTTTTCCATCCTCTGGCTATGGCCATTTTAACTCGAGATACAGGATGGAGGAACTGAAGGATGCAGATATAATCACTTAGGTTCATTCGGTCTTCTCCCAAACTTTATGAAGTGGTAAAGTTGGTGGTGCTATATGTCTGAGAGGAGTGAATTTGACCTTAGTTTTGCCTTTCCTTTCTCTCTGAAAGCAGCCAGTCCAGTTTATGGAAATAACCTTCATGCTTTTGACTTCCTACAGGAAAAGTATTTTCCTCCAAAGAGATGAATGAGCTCCATAAGGCGGAACTGCCACTCCTTCCGTTGAGTCGGCAACTTATGAATCCAATAGAGTGGTTAAAAATTCCAGCTGGATACATAGAAAGTGAGATTCGTCAAAAGAGCCGGTAAAGTTTGTCACTGCTTTTTAAAGAAATTCTCTTTATTCCATATTTCACACAAGAGGGGAAGTAGAGCTGTTTTATGCACTTACCATGGAACATGTGAATAACATAGCCAGTGGTTTTAATTTAAAAGCTTAAATGTGTGCATGCTTTCTTTTCCGTTGAAGAAGGGGCTGTTGGTTACACCTAAGGCAGGGATGTCCAACCTGTACTTTGTGATATACCCTTAGATCCCTGGCTGATCCTGGTAGATCGCGGGATCCTTATCATGTACAAAAATTTATGGGAGAGAAGCTAAAAAACTGTGCAATCCTCCCCAAAAAAGCTCAACAACTCTGGGCTGTTCACCCACCCCACGCATGTTCCTCCTCCCTCCCATGATAATGGGTAGATCACTGCCAGTTTTTTTATACTGGGAGTAGATCACAGTCTCTTGGGAGTTGGACATGCCTGACCTAAGGTGTTTCATCATCTGAACTCTCCATCTTCTAAATGCTGTCATAATCACAAAGCATAAATGCATTCATCTGTACTGTTTCCCCCCCCCTGAAACCATCATTAACCAGGAATTGGCTGGCATTTCCTTGTTTGACCAGTACTCACTCATTATCAGTTTGTTTATAGATGTGGCTCTTTGAGGAAGTTGACTACCTTTTGATTTTTATCTTTAGTCTACTTTCTGAGCGTGGGCAGGTGTTTTGCCTGTTTGTGAGGGTAGGGAGTATCACCATTTTTAGTAGCGATTGCCTTCCACTGCGTGTTTTTCAGTTTTCTCAATTGAATTTGCAGACAGCCCTTTGCGCCTCAGTTTTCAAATGTTTCGGAACTTGAACAGTCTTTCGGAACAGATTACGTTCAAGAACCGAGGTACCACTGTAGTGGTTTTCTGGAAATAATCTATTTCCAAAGCCAGGACTGCAGAGTCTTCAGGTTTTGGGCAAATGTTGGCAAATGTTCTTATGAACCAGTGGCTCAGTCATAATAAAATCTCTTGGAGAACTCTGCATCAACAGAAATCTAGTGTACAGATCAAGGGAAGTTGTAGTACTGCTCTACTCTGCCTTGGTCAGAGTACACTTGAGTGCCGTGTCTGGTTCTGGGCTATTGACAAGCTGGAACATGTGCCCAAGGTGATCCAGGTCTGGAAACCAAGCCTTATGAGGAATGGTTGAAGGAGCTCGGTATGTTTAGCCTGGAAAAGAGGAACCTGAGAGATATGATGGCTGTCTTCAAATACCCATGGTAGATGGAGCCAGCTTGTTTTCTGCTGCTCCAGAGGGTAGGACTCAAACCAATGGATTCAAATAAGAAAGGAGATTCCAACTAAAAATTATGAAGAACTTTCTGAACATACGGGCTACCTTGGAAGATGGTGGCCTCTCTTTCACTGGGGTTTTTTAAACAGAGGTTGAATGATCATCTGTCAGGGATTCTTTAGCTGTGATTTCTGCTTTCCAGGGGGTTGGACTGGATGACCCATGGGGGGTTGCCTTCCAACTCCACAATTCTATGATTCTAAGGATCTGGAAGTGCTTCACGTGACACTCTATGGCTTGGAAAGTCCCTCACCCCCTACCCTTGGAGGTGGATTGCAGTGCTGGTCCCTGAGACTTGGTTACAGCTTGCATTTGAACCCATGTTCAAATTGTGTAAGTGTTTAACTTACACAATTTCACACGTGTTTAACTTACACAATTTTACACGTGTTTAACTTACACAATTTCACAGAAGGTGGCAAGCTTAAAAGCTCCTTTAGCATAGGGTTTTCCTGGCATGGATTATTTTTAAAAAATATTTTTAAAAATTAATTTTCATTTATAATAATCCAATAAAAACCACATTAATGCAATACCAAATTATAATACAGTTAAAAAAGCCAATTATCCAATACCAAATTAAATAATTTTGAATGACTTCCTGTGTTCTGGATTTCGGGGAATGATGTTCTTATTTCGTCCTGCTCCAATACTCTTAGTTCAAATATAACAGTTCCGATCTTGATCCTTTATTTTAATAGCCACTGATCTGATGACTTTCATTCATATTTAACTGTTCCATATCCATTAATTTTGCAATGGGAGTTTTTATCCTGTAAATTTCTGTGTGAAATGTTTGTTTTACGTTCGTCATGTTGTAATCCATCCTCAGCATTTCCCTTCACTTTCACTTTCTGTCAAGGACTGCAATTTTCACTGTGTCACACACCATTTTACTTATCCTTCAAGACAAAGAGAAGTCTGGCATCTCGCCATAGCCCCAGAATTAACTTCTTTGATCCCTCTCCTATCCGTTAATAAGCTGGTATCTTGCTGAAGCCATGATAAGTCAGAACCAAAGCCCTCTTTACCATTCCGTAGGTCAATGCCACAAATCATTACAATGTTTTCACACAGTTCAATTCTTGCAACTAATCCATAAAAATTATGAAGTTCTCGTTAATTCCCTCTTGCATTTTTTCAATCCATTAACAATTAATACTTCAGGGGAGGCTTGCTGAATCATAAAACAGCAAATATAATGTATATAAAGAAAGGGTAAAGGCTCCCCTCCCCCTACATACCATGTTACGATGGTTACCAGCTACGATGAAAATCCTTGGCACTCAGTGGCTGATTCATTTAGCAGGTTATCTTGTCCCCTTAGTCCAGAACACACCTGTTACTTAGATCCAAATCCATCCTAAGAAACAGAAGCTCTGCTCATAGTGACTGCGTTGGAGTTTCTGACACATGCGGTACTATGCACTCAGCGTCCCCTGCCTCCCACATTCCACCGGAACAAGAGGCAGGTATCAGACGATCTGCGAGTGAAAGCTCACACACACACCCCAGCTCAGGGTGGGGGTGGGGCTTGTAAGGATAATTACTCTCAAATTATCCTTAATTAGCTGCATGAGCGATCTCCGCTAGCGTGGGAGACATTTTTCACCATGGCAGAAAGCATCGGAAGTGGAAACAAACTTTTTAAGTTCTCTGCCTTCCTTCCTAGGCGGTGGCAGACTCTCGTGAGATCTCTTCAGCCTTGTGAAATCTCATGAGACTTTCAGAAACCAGTAAGCAAGGTAGATAACTTTAAACTCTATGCTTTGCTTGGGGGAGTTTAGTCTTGTTTGGTGCACTGACTCTGGAAGGTCATCCTAGAGGTCATCTCAAGAGAGCAATGAATGGAATTGGGGGCCTAGTGTGATCCTTCTTCTCTCCCTTTTTCATAATTTATAGAGTGAGAGACTTTTAAAAGTGGCAAGGGTAATTTCCTCTCACCCTACTAGTTTAATCCCCATTACACCCATCTAGTAGGTAAATGTCCTTGTCAAAGGGATGTTTTTCCATTGTGAAAGGTTCTTTTTATTACCAACCTGGCTGCTCTCTTTCTGGAAAAGTGCTTTCTTCCACACAGATTCAGTCACCCCAACTACAGCAGAGCACCTTTGACTATAAAGTACATAGTTCCAGGTTTCCCAGGTTTTTTTGTAGGGACAACAGAAGTATGCAGGGGAAGGGATGGGGAATCTGTGGTTCCCCAGCTGTTGCTGGATCACAACTCTCTTCATCCTGAGCATTGGCCATGCTGGGAGTTGGACTCCCAACTGGCCTAGGCATATTTCCGTAGCAGGTAGACACACTTGCAATCTCATCCTTTGGAAACAGGGGAGGGATGTGACAAGAGTAGACCCTCAGCAAGGTGAGTGGTTCCTATTCTCCTTCTTCTTTTTTGTAGGAAGGCACATAAGAGAGCTAGGAAAGGTAAAGAACAAGCGAGAACACGAAAGAAGAAAAATATCCTAGCCAGTAGGGGCTCACCAACCGGGAAAGCCAGGAGCCCTGAGAGGAACCTGCTCCCCAGTCTGAAGCATGGACTGGTCTTGGCCTAACCCCACTCCTCCTGCCAGCATTATAGCCATCTGCCTTCTAAGACAAGGGAAGGAGATGGCCCACTGAAGATGATTTTCCTACCACTCCACCCCTAATAGTATAGCTATGTGGTGTTCACCAGTATATCTACACGTTAACAAGGTTTTGTTCTCAATGTCAATGAAGTGGAAAGGGAATGTTAAGAGTACTGGTCCATTTGCCATTTTACATTTTATTCTGAGTGTCACACAGTCTCAACACAGCAGTGTACATCTGTTGCAGCAGCAGTAAGCATTAGTGCCTGATAATGGTCTAATTTCATTCTGTTAAAAGGAGAAAAATGCGCACATCTAGAAACCTGACTTCTGTGGATTTCAAGAGGTAGGGGGACCCGTCCTGGCTTCTGCTGAACGAGAGATGGCTCTGCCAGGAAACCAGATTTCACCCGCATGCCCTGTCTTTTGACAAATCAAATACTAACTGGCTCATCAGTTTGGAAACCAGCAATAAAATCTGCTTCCCAATGATATGCCTTTGAAATGGATTCCTTATCTAAGATGCAAACCAAAAGCAGTGTGGATTCTGAGCCACAGTTAGCAGGATAGAGCCCCAGCTATTGCATTAGATTAGACAGAGATAGCTCAGGAAGATGCATGGCAAGCAACAGCAGTGATATATTTATTCCCCCAAGTTAGGAGTTCTACCCTGTGTACAGCACTTTTTTTACTTTTGAGTATAGCAGTGCCGTACATATGAAACATCCTAGAACAAATAAAACTGTTTCTGTCTGGCATAATGTTCCAGGAACACATGGATTAAGTCCTTTACAGATGTGCACAAACCTGAGCACTATAGCCGTTACTGATTTTGGCCACAGCACAATAACATAAAGCACAAACCTATTAACAGTAGGGAATCCTCCTGCACAGAAGTGGGTTTGAAACATAGCGAGGGATATATTACACTCTTATATGTAGACAACTAAATGCACTATTTAGTTGAAGACAATACTATGGTTTCATCTTTCATAAAATCTACCTTCCAAAAAGAGTGGGGCTTGCGTAGAAGAAGATGCTTTTGGTGTAGATCATCCACTTACCTTGCTGCAGTTGGTTCAGTTGAAAAGCAGAGGGGGGCATTATACCAAGTATTATGCACTGGTATCTAACAGCTGGTAATGTTGACCTTGTGTGACCCAAAACCAGGTCCCTAAAAGGTTACTGATTTTGTAAGAAACAGTCAAGTTATTAAGGATGCAGTACTCTTAGACAGTTGTTAGTCCCTTGCAATAATGTGAAAGATACCATTTACTCAGTCTGAGATCCAGTTGGCATGACCATCGCAGCTGTACAAAATAGATATATAAAGGAGCAGTAGCAACAGCTGATAAACAGATTGAGACAGTCCAGCTAGAACTTGTATCATCTGCCAGGAGCAAACATCTGATAGTTGGACAGACCCTTCACGCCCCTGGTGTATGAAACCAATGAATGAAGACGGCAATTTGGATGAACACTGTAGAGTGTCTACTAAGGAACTTTGCTCTCTCCAAGATATTATCCTGAAGTGGGTCAATTGTTGAGAAATTTTTGCAGATGCCTTGCAACACACACACAATTTAGGCAAACTAGTTGAAATGATTAATAGTGGTATTATTAAAATTGAAGGCCTTTGTTGCTTTAAAATTTGTACCAATTCATCTGTTTATTCGTTGCAGAAGTGTGGTGATTTTGTTATATTTCAAGTATGTATTGAGTTAGATGTAGATACTTGCTCAAGTAAATTGAAATAGCTGTTTGTTTTTATTCCTGCCCAGGAAAAGTTGTCACAAGCCAGTTTTTGGAATGTGGGATCTGACTTTGAATTGAATATATGCTCTAGGAAAATCACATTAAAATAAAATAAGATAAGATAAAAATAGAAATAATTAAACACAGAAAACTTTTATTCAGGTCAAGTTTGCAATTCTGTTAAAACTTGTTAAGCAATATAGCACCTAAAGGATACAACTCCACTAACTTTGCATTGAAAGCAGTACTTAAATAGCAGAGAGAGGAGTGAAAAATGCAGAGGTTCTGAGAAATTTGTCCAATGCCTGAAACTGGCAACTTCTGCTGCCAGCCTTTTTGTACTTCTTCTACAAGGTGCAGCTGTGCTACAGGTCTTTTGCACAGGAGAACGATCCAGTGGGCACTTTTGCCTCTTGCCAAGAGGACGATCTGTCTTGCTGAATATTTAATCCCATTGTATCCTATGAGCAGTACCCGTAACAAGTATGATTTACATTTTGTTTATATTTTCTTGAATGTAGTTCCTGTGTTTTTCACATTCAGAGGTACAATAAAATATGCTTTTTAAAATCAGTATGCCTCCATTTGAATCTAGACGAATCATTTTAATAAGCTCATTTTATTCTCTATGCCGATCCAAGGGTGATGTAACCTTCACTGCCTTGGGCCCACTGGCGAAGCTTAAAGGTGCACATTTTACGGGCATCTTCCAGGAAACCCAAGTATTTATTTACATAAATATATTAAACAAATCACATGAAACGTATTCATGATTATCAACCAGTATTTTAAAAGGAAAATTTTCTAGTTTTTCCTTATAACCAAAATCTGGTTATGAAATGCTAAACAGAACTGAAGAAATTCTTGAAATTTCCTAATCAATAAATAAACTTCCTATTAATGATATACAGTATTTAAAGGATCGCGAAGTGCTAAGACTTCAGCATATATTTCCTGCAATTAATATCCTGAGATGAGGTTCAAGCAGATTACATTTTTCAGGCGTGAGATTCAATTATTCTAGCCCTGAATGAAATCATTCCCTCAGCATGTATGTGAGTGACATGTGCATACACACACACACACACACACACACACACACATTAATCCAAGTGGCTACACTTTAAACATTTTAATGCCACATTCCTAATTAATACTTTAAAGAGCTGTGAAAATTACATTGAAAAGATACATTGGCATCAGCATTCAAAAATTTCCGTATTCTAAAGAAAGGCACTGCTACAGGATCTCTATATACAGTACATTTTACATTGCATAGATTGTCACAAACGTAAGCAACCCCCACAGAGAAATGATGTACAAGTGACCAAGTAAAGTGATTTTGCAGCACACATTGCTCTCAGGTACCTGCCTGTAAGGAAGAATTATTTGCAAAACTTTCAAATGGCAGCAGTTCAGCAGTCTGTAGTTCCTAATATTACAAAAAACACCTTTTCAGAGGAGTGTTTTCTGGTCAAATAACTGCAAATCAAAGCGTACCCAAACTTCCCCTGTTGGTACCTCATGCAGCAGTAAATGTTTAGTTGTAGGTCCCTTGTTTTCTTGCTCTGTTCTGATTTTGGCTACTGGAACTTCAGTGCGGCCCAAAAAATCTGTTTAACAACAACACATAAAACATACTCAAATCTGTGTTAAATAATGAGGGCTGCAATCCAATGCACACTAATTTGAGAGTAAACTCAAAGAGAGCTACAGCTTAAGCTTATATTATGCATTTACTCAGAAGTAAGTGTGAAGTGGCTAAATGAGGAGGAAATGAAGTCTGAGTCACATGCGATAAGGAATGGAGAAGCATAATAGCATGTTCAGATGGCTGCCCTAGAATGCATTCTCAGAGCAGGTTCAGGGTGAAAAGCGCTTCCCCCCTGATATGAAATAGAATACAGTTGAGGATTCAGTCTAGAAACTGACATATGAAACGTGTTTAAAGCAGGCTGCTTCTTCAAATACAGTATCAAACATCTCTTGGCAATGCATTTGTTTATCTTTAGTTCCCTAACAGACAAAATGCAACAAAAATGGGAACCCCCAAAAATGAACTGGAAGGAGGAGCAAACAGAAGTGGGGCAGGTAATTTGTCATAAGTGGGAAAAGAACCTCAACACAGTTGATGATGGGATCCTTCTTGCTTGGGACACAGTAAACAAACATGGTCAGAGTCAGGGAATAAAGATCTGTTTGTTGAAAATGGGGTGTATTTATAATGCACCGGAGCAAGAAACAAATGGTACAGATGGACTTGGCAGTGAGCACCTCTCTTTCCCAAATAGCTCTATTTAGGTGTAGAGTACACAACAAACAGCCTAAATGGGGCCACTGGGTAGTCAGAACTGATACGTTTGTGCTTAAGCTCCAGCCCATGCCATACCAGCTCCTAGTCATTAACAAGGGACAAAGAATGATCTCTCTCACAGACAAAATGCAGCACCTACCATCGGGTGAGAACTGATCCCTGTCAAACATGGTGAGACACAGAACATCTTGATATAGATCCTTGATGAAGAATTGGCAGTTAAAGTTCCATTTTGGGTTCAAAGTGTCTGGCAGTGCTCTTGTTGTGTAGCTTTGAGACCCCAGGCTAATTTCACAGTATGGGTTGCTCTTCCCTTAACATAAAACAGAAGTGTACACATTAACCTTTAAAAAGAATAATGTAAGCAAATCGGAGCAGAGTTAAGGAGACTATTTTCATAAGAGGGTAAAAAAAAAAAGTTGTGTTTAAATTGCTCTGATTGGATTCAAGGTTGGATTAAAGCTGTTGGAAGCCCTGGTGCAGTTCTTAAGCCAGGTCCCTAAAAAGCATTCCTGAAATAAGGTGCCACAGACTAAATCCTGTAGGGTTTTAAAAGGCTATCAAATTTATTATGGCATAAACTTTGTCTGACTACAAAAAATAAAAATAAAATAGTTGGAGCATGTGCAATTTTACAACTCTCAAGGCAAAACACAACAACATTTTACCAAACTTGATAGCAAAAAGAAAATACTCTGAACATGCTCATATTCACATTTAAAACTCATTGTTTTTGTTCACTTCCTGCCTTGGGCCAGGCATCAACTCTCAGCCTAACCTACTTCATGCAGCTGTCATGAAGATACAGGAGGAGGTGTTAAATGGCTGGAAAAAGGGATTTAGTGCTCATATCATAGGCATAAAATCTTTTTTTTTTTTGAAGAAAAAAAAAGATTTTTAATTTCAAGTAACAAAACTTATCCACAACAGGAAAGCAGAGCTTTGTAGTTGTACAGAAAAGAAAGAAAAATGGTGGCTGATGGTTGTAGTTTTAGACAGCCCCTCAAAGGCAATTCAATCAAAGTGTCCCTCCATAAGGTTCCATGAATTGGGTGGGTAAAAACCATGTTCAGTTGCCGTAACAAAGTCAATAAATGGATACCATATCATATAGAAGGTGTGAATCTACCCACCACCCTCCAAAAAAAAAATCAATATTCCTTTTGTGAAATGGTTTATTTGTCCATAAGCACCATGCCTCATACTTGTGAAATCCAAACTTTGAAAAGAATGGTCTGAAGTACTATACTTACTTGATTTAAGTTTCTTCCAGAGATACTTGGCTGCTTCTGTTTTTTGTATTTGTACCTCTCTTATTTTTATTGCGTAGTTTTGGCTTACTTGATTTTTTTTTTAAAAAAGAAGTCTGAAATGTCAGTCTGATTCCTTGCACATAAATTGCTTGGAATGTTGCCTGCAAATTAAGCTTCATAACTTACCTTTGAGAAGGGCTAGAGACTTAAAAAGCAAAACAAAACTCAAAGTTCCAAGTGTGGGCGCCCTGTTGGCGTGAGCCCTGAGGCCGTTGCTCCAATTGCACCATTAAAACCAGTCCCTGCTCTGATTCTAGGCTCAGGTTGTTTGCAATTCTATTTTTTTTCATATTTCTCTTACTATATAAATACACAGGTTTTTCAGTTCCAGAAAATTGCTTGGCAACTACTTATTTGTAACACTAGACTCTCTACATATTAGTTTGCTGAACTTGAAATTATATCACCAAAGACAAACATCCGTCCCTAAATTATTACCATTAGGTTTGCACGCTTTTAATTCAGTTGCTTCAATCACATGCACCATCAAACGTCCTATTCCTGAACTCTTCTGTGACCGAGCTGAAAAACAAAACAAATTTACCACCAGTAAATTGCTTGGACAGAAAAAGAAAGCTGGCTGAGCAACATATGGAACAAAACACAAGGCACCTAAATTGGCATGTTTGCGCAGAAGCTGGATTACTGCAGCCAACAAAATTTGTTTTGTTTTTCTGTCTGCTTTGAAATCTCATTAAGTTTAGAAACTATCCTGGAGGAAGCAGGATCCACCTGTAATTTGTATAAATTTGCCTGGGCAAGGTAGAAATGTAGACACATGAAATACAAACTTTCCATGTTCAGTTTCACCAACATTCCTTCATTGTGTAAACAGAATCCTTTCCACAGCACAACTGTCTTGCAACTCAAAACCCCTTCATGCCACTTGTAAAGCCAGAGGCATATTTTAGGAATGTGCCCACGTGTCAAGAAGCCTGAAAATGTGATGTGGGAATAGGAATATGTGGCATTTAGATTCAGGCCAGGAGATGTCCCCAAGAAGCCCAGGAAGCGGGCTTGCATTCACACCAGAATCCAGCGGTGTCTGTGGTACAGCCTGTTCCTTCAAGTTCCTATCAACCAATGTTCAGCACCTTGGTAAGCCTTTTCATGTTTCTTCTTTTCCGTTTCAATATAATGTTCTGATGCTCCTTTAATTTTCTGGACCCAGGCAGTTCTGTGAAAGTGAGTATTATTTTATTTTAATTTTTTACAAAAATAAGAACCACAAAAACAAAGCGAGATGAACATTCTCTGAGCTCACCTTTCATTGATGTTGTCTGTTTTTAGTGTGTATACTCTATCAATGTGGGAGATGTGGAAAACTGGCTCTTCACTGGAAGGGTCAGTCGGCAGTTTCACCAGGACTTCATTAAGAAAAACAGGCTGAAAGAAACACAAAGGTAGTTTAAAAAAAACACTTGGACAGGATGAAACGAAATTATAATTAAATTGTGTCCAAAGCGACCACTGCAGCTAAGACCACTATGAGAGAGAGCCCCCTGCTACACTGGGGAAGAGGCCCCAGATCTTTAAGGAAACTTATTTCCTATGGGGCTGGGCATACACAGAGGGTGAATATCATCTTCAGTTGGCAATCTGGTTGTCCAGCCTATTGGTATGGATTTTTTTACCACACCCAATCAGAACAATCAAGAGGAGAAGATACTGTATATCCCTTGGTGGACAGGGTAATACAGTTTATCAAATGATAAGATGCAAAAATTGATCATCTATCAGTCTGCCTTCGCCCTCAGAATTGTGCAGGGAAAAGGAAATCCCTTGGCTAACAAGGAAAATGAGCGGATGGACACAACACAGAAAGGTGCAGTCCTGGGTGACAGCAAAACCTTTCTTGATTATAATTTTGTCCAATCTTCATCTCCTTACTTTGAGACCAGCACTGGATACTAAACTACTAAAACAACTATTTGGTGCAAATTCTGATGTAACACATTTCTGCAACAGAAAATAAACTTTCTCCTGCTGGGAAGAGAAGACTCGTGTCTATGGAACTTCCCTGAGAAACTCCCATAGGGATACAACCTGATCAATTAGTGAACTACAGTTCATAAGATTAATTGATTCTATGTTGATTAAATTTGTATGCATTCACATACTGGTAAAATATTTTGACACAAGAATCATATTTTGCTTCCAGAGGATGTATGCATGTTTCATCATAGGCATCATCATAGAAGAGGGAAACCCTCATATGAGAGAGAGAATTGGGATGCCTCTTTATAACACACACATTATGGTGCTCACTCACCATCTGCAGTTTTTTATAAATTCTGGTTACTTGTTTTTTTAAGAACAAACCCAGGGCACCTTTTTAGTTGATTAAAAGTTCATCTGATTTCCCCAACCAATTAGTTGATTAAGCAGGCAAGCACTCTATTTTCCACTGTAAGTCCTTGCCATACTTTTAGTCGCATTTACCACTCATTGGCATGATGGACTTGCAGAAATGAACCAGTCCATACAAGGGCTGTTGATTAAATTAATACAAATTGAGATGCACTATCTAAAGGATATTTCCTACATGAGCTATGTAGGAGGCAGTGGCAATTTCCGTTTTTCAGGAGAAAAGCCAAGATTTTGTCTAACCAATGCTAAGATGCTTTTTTTAAAATCCAAAGAAAGTCCTTCACTCACTAATTATAGAAGATCTGTCCCTACTGACAGTAGTGTAAACATTCAAAATTAGTACTGATAGGAGACTGAAATTATACAGTTAACTTCAGCATCCTAGTAGATCAAGGAAGTCTATTAAATAGTAAAGAGGTTATTATTTCTATTAAAATAAAACATCCCGTTCCTTCCCTTTCCAAATGCACAATTAAGATGCTTTAATTTACTCACCGTTTTGTAAATTTTGAACTGAGTATTTGATTTTGGGTTGAACAATTTATCTGACCCTGTAGATACAAACTGCTTGACCATGTAGGTGAGAAGCAGGAAGTCACTGAAGAGGAATCCATATAGTTCTTTGTTGCTTTTTGTCTTATAGAGTTTGCCACTGTGCAAAAGCTTCCTTGGTCCCAAGCAATTGGTCAGGGAGTTAAAAATCAGTTGCTAAAAGGAAGAGAAAACCAAAGCAGCAATACAATGACTTTTCAACATCAGAGAGAAAATTCTACTCAAAACCAAAGCCATTTTGCTACCCTTAATGTACGCTGTTGGTCTATACCTGTTGAACTGCCATCAACAGGGCCACTTCTATCAAGAACCCATAATAATGCATTCCCAGCACCTATTTCCTCCTTTTTATCCAGTCCTTCCCACCCCAGACAGTTACCTCAGCAAGGCCCTCACACTGAACGTGGGACTGGATCCATTCAAGCCTGTCTGAATTCTCCTTTTCTCGCACTCCCTCATTCACCTGGGAACACAGCTCCTCAGCCTGCTCAAGAGCCAGCTTCAGATTACTGTGATCTGGGTGAGTTTCAGGGGAATTTTCCAGAATCTGGTTGGAAAAAAACAGACAAAGAAAATTGCAGTATCAGTTAAATGGGGGGCGGGGGGGGCGGGCGGAGAGAGCTATAGAATCATAGAGTTGGAAGGGACCCTGAGGCTCAACCTGAGGATCAACCAGTCCAACCCCCTGAAAGGCAGGAATATGCAGCTGTCCCTTATGGGGATCCAACTGAGGTGTTATCCACACAAATATGAGAAGTTTCCTGATTTTTTTAAATAAATACATGTGCAGTCCTCTGCTTGTTCTCACACAATACTGTCAATCAAGTTAGTTCATTTAATTTCTATCCCACCCTTCCTCCCAAAGGACCCCTCCCTCAGTCCTTCAAAGAACAATTATGCTGATACTCACACTCTTTATGAGAAGAGGGTAGCGAGTGATTCTTTGCATAGGTTTCAGCAGGAAGCTGGAGAGTGGCATTCCTTTACAGCGAGGATCCGAAGCCAGTTTCTACAAGGTAAACCAGTATTTTTGAGAGACTGCATTATTGCTACTGATCAACATTGACAGAGGGCTTTAAAATGTGCAAACAGTTGTACAAGCTTCAGTTTGTTATCTTTTACAAAAGAGCAGCCCCTTGGGTGTCTGTTGTCTGGATGGAGAATATTAAGGGGGAGAGTGTGACCTATCTCAGGCTGCTCCGTTAGAAAAAGGAAAACCTCTGCTGCAGAGCCAGATCAAGGCTCCATTCACGGCAGCAATTCCCAAGGGAAGCAAAACCCTTACATGAGTGAGGTTCTAGTAAAGAGGTCTTTCCACCCATGGAGGGGGCAGCATTTTCTCCTGATCCCCCTTCCTCCCTCAAAAATCTGCTCTGCAGGGTTGGTGGCCTCTCTGGTACAGCATTAGGGACAGGGGGCTGTGGGGGAAGGGGAGATCTGCTCTCCTTTGTACTCCAGTGGGAGATTCTGCAAGATCCCCACTCCTCCCAAGGAGCCTTTCCATTTGTGGAGACTCCTTGCAGCCACAGTCAGACTTATTCAAAGAACAAGGAGAGTTGAGGTTTGACAGCGTGGCAGAGAAATTGGCTGAGAGTCAAGTGAGCGTGCAGCCAAGGGGCACTTTTACCTAAACGCCTGGGCAGATACTGGGGTGAGATACTGTACAAAGGAAATGTTTGTGGGGAGGAAGAGCCCGTTCCCAAGGTTAACCCCTGATTTGGTAGATGTGGCGACTGGAGAGCTCGTGTTACATCTGCCACACCCTCATGGAGAGAAAAGAGACACGATTGAATTAGGAAGCTACTGCGTAGTATACTGTACTTTCATAAATTCTTTGAACTCTGGTTCTTCATCCGTTTTCTGCTGCAGCAGGACAGCCCCGTTAAGCTGGCAGCTGCAAAACCGGATATAGGCTTGCATTTGAGACAGTTCAGCAGCCAGAATGTCACCAATCATCTGCACAGGCATTTTTTCACCCCCCATCTTCTTACGCACACGCAATGCTCTGGAAGAAAATAAAACGACAGGGAAGCAGTTTGAATCCGGAGCTTTCAACAGGAACAAGCTAAGGAGGGGCTCACCAGTTACTGTCACACAGAGATCCCATGTGGCAGGGTCAACTCTGTTGAGAATACTGTATGAAGCAAGTGGATCTTGCTATCTCACCCAGGAGCTCATTCAGAACCTGGAGATCACATGGCCACGACCTAAATTACTGTCTGACAATGAACCATCAAAGGAAGGCTGGACATATCCAAGAACACAGGAACTGCTAACCCAATTCCTATTTGGTTGTGGCATTTATAGACCTAGCAAGACAATCCACTGTCACAGTGTAAACAAGCATTTTAAAAAGGCCTTTTCAAAAGCCCAGATTTCTGCTTTCCCTGCAAGGTAAAGGTAAAGGTAAAGGTAAAGGGACCCCTGACCGTTAGGTCCAGTCGTGGATGACTCTAGGGTTGCGGCACTCATCTCGCTTTACTGGCCGAGGGAGCCGGCGTACAGCTTCCGGGTCATGTGGCCATGTTAAAGTTTGTTGAGTCATATATCTTTTGACCCACTGAGTCTGCTGCAATGGCCCTGCAATAAATTTGATTTATTGCCACTCCGACAAACTTCCAATGGCGCCCACACGCTTCCACTCCACACGCTGCCACTCTCTTCAGTTGCCGGATAATAGCAGAGTTCACACGCAGCATAAAATGGCTTGTCTGTGTCGACGTGGTGTCCTCAGTAACTCAGCTCGACACCACTGCTTCTAATCTAAAACTCTTTATTTAGAAGCATTCAAAACAGAAAAGAAAAACCTACAGAATCTAGCTGCATGTTTGCAGCTTTCTGCCTCTTAACAAAAACCTAAACGACCCTGCTAACGCTCTCAGACAGACTGCTCTCCAGAGAGAGCTCAGCCCCCACAGAGCACAGATCAAAGGAAAACAACCAGGGATCCCGTGGGTAGCGCACCCAGTTACTAAGAATGCTCCTGGAGTGTTAACTCCTGACAGTCCAGAACCACAACAGGCCAGCATGACTAAGCCACTTCTGGTGAACCAGAGCAGCGCACGGAAATGCCGTTTACCTTCCCACAGGAGCAGTACCTATTTATCTACTTGCACTTTTTGGCGTGCTTTCGAACTGCTAGGTTGGCAGGAGCAGGGACCGAGCAATGGGAGCTCACCCTGTCACGGGGATTCAATGCAATGCACATGTGCTTAATTTATTTGCTTCTGGTACTTCATTTCTTCAGGGATGCTTTTTACTCTTCTCAATTAAGGTTGCATTTAGTGAATTTGAAATCACATCACATTAAGACTACAAATTGAACAAAAGCTTCCCAAACAGAAACACTTGGATAAAACTGAGGAGCAGAGACACTTTCATTTTTTTCAGAGAAAACATTAAAAATTACAGCTAAGACGCTTCTGAGAGGTCCGAAATACTTTTGATGTCTCCAGAGAGCACTTTTCTTTCGGCTTGTAGCAGGAAACCCCCCCCCCAATCATTCAGTTTGTACAAACTTCACACACACTCACACTCACATACTACATACACTACACTTCTGTTACAAATTCATAGAAAATCAACCATACATCGGATTTGCACTGTTCCACTTTTATTTGACTCCATGAAGGAAGGACTACAAAATGGGGAAGGTTTGATACAGGGCAGCCATAATCCCTTGAGCATCCCAGCACATCCACAGGAGCCCTGCCCAGTTGCTATGCCAATCCTGATGGTCCTAGACAGAAGACAATTAAGATCACAAAGAACTTGCATATGGGAGTGGATTCAGCATGGACTGGAACAAAGGACAATGATCAGATCTTCCCTCAGGGGGCAGGAAACTGCGACTACCTTTTGTCTTCAGAAAATGACTCATGGGGAGGAGGAGAAGGGAACCAGCCAGGTGACAGGACACTCAGGTTACCACCACAACTCCTCCCTCAAGCCCTCCTTTCTGTAATGTATGCATGATGTTTCTGGGGGTGGGCTTGACCTAGAGGAGGGGAATTTCAAAAGTTTTTATAAGGTCTTGCACACCATTTTTCTGTGCCTTTCCTCTCTCCTGCAAGTGAGGGGAGCACCCTGTTGCAACAGTTCAATAAAGGCCAAGCCTACAGGCTGCTGTTTTGCTCCAAGTTATCCTGGTTGGTGTCTTTGTTTTGTCCAAGGGAGCCCTCGGATTTTTCCGGTAACAGGCTCAATTGTAGAAGACATGTTTTACGTGCCAGGGTCCCAGGTTCAATCCCCAGCACCTTTGATTTCTCAAGTCGCAGGGCTGGAAAATGCTTCTGAGACCCCATAGAGGACAGTGCAGGCAACATATTTGTCAATCTCCCTAGTCCTTCTGAATGGTTCTAAGAAAAAAATATCAAGACCACAGTGCTATACATGTCTACACAGACGTAAGTCCCATTGAGTTCAGTAATGCTTATTCCCGTGTAAGTGGGTGTAGACTGTAGCCTTGATGGTTATTCCTTGTTTATTTGGACTGAAACAGCTAAAACCACAAAAATTAATAAAGGAGTAGTAGCACTTACTTCAGTAACTTTGTATTAGACATGATGAGCTCCTTCCAATTAACAAAAATTAATCCCATTTCTGCTTCTGAAAGACAGCCTGCTTCAGTCATTTGTTTCTGGAAAACCTACATTCAGAAAGATACAAGGAGGGAAAATGAATTTTAAATACAGAATAATAATAATAATAATAATAATAATTATTATTATTATTATTATAATAATTTATTATTTGTACCCCGCCCATCTGGCTGGGTTTCCCTAGCCACTCTGGGCGGCTTCCAACAAAGATGAAAAATACACTAAAATGTCACATATTAAAAACTTCCCTGAACAGGGCTGCCTTCAGATGTCTTCTGAATGTCAGGTTGTTGTTTATCGCTTTGACATCTGATGGGAGGGCGTTCCACAGGGCGGGCGCCACTACTGAGAAGGCCCTCTGCCTGGTTCCCTGTAACTTGGCCTCTCGCAGTGAGGGAACCGCCAGAAGGCCCTCGGAGCTGGACCTCAGTGTTCCCCTCTCAAATTAAGAACTGTTTGATAACTCACATTAGTCACAAAACTTCAGTTTTCCTTTGTTCTTAACATTATTGCTTCTTTGCTGCCAGATATTTCTTCCAAAACACTTAGGCTAATTGAGGCAATCAGAAAATAAGAGCAGGATCAAAAGGTTTCCACAGATCAAGTCTGCTATGAGTGATCTCCTTAGAGACCACAAGATATCTAAAGATCCTAGTAACTCATGTTGCCAACATATATTATGCAGTGGCAATGAGTCCCAATGGTACTTTTCTTGTACCAGATCCTGTCTGACATTCTTTGAGCATGAGGGGAAATAGAAACAAAAACTGCAGCTGAAGGCCTGTTGTAGGAAGGTGCAGTCTGTGTAAAGCTTTTGCACAGCTTTCATTTGAGAAAAAAGGTCTTAATGGTCTTCTAATAAGGGATTCAAGGTCTAAACCACTGAGCCTCTTGGGCTTGCCAATCAGAAGGTCGGTGGTTCGAATCCCCGTGATGGGGTGAGCTCCCATTGCTCAGTCCCTGCTCCTGCCAACCTAGAAGTTCGAAAGCACGCCAAAAAGTGCAAATAGATGAACAGGTACCACTCCAGTGGGAAGGTAAACGGCATTTCCGTGCACTGCTCTGGTTCACCAGAAGTGGCTTAGTCATGCTGGCCACATGACCCGGAAAAACTAGCTCCCTCAGCCTGTAAAATGAGATGAGCACTGCAACCCCAGAGTCGTTTACCTTTAATAAGGGATTCAAGGCAATACTTTTATCACTACCTTTTGTGTTCAGGCAAATCTCACCTCTAAGACAAGCTGAAGGTCTTCCATGTATTTTTCTTCGGTCTGGATCAGCTCATGTATGTAGCCCTGCCTCTTCCTTTCCATGGGCTGCATTGTGTCAAGACTCTGGAGATCTGCACACCCTGGGGGAGGAAACCGTCTGAGTCACTTTGAGCCCAACTTAATACCAAGTAAAAAATAGACAGGGAATGGTCTCAGGGGAATAAATCTTTTGATAAACGTGAAGAAGAAAACTGGCTTTGAAATAGCTGGGTAGGAACCCCAACACTGCGGAGTCCGTGGCTTGTGGCAGAGTTCCTCCATGAGCAGCCTGTGGGCCTCTCACCAGCCCCGGGACAGGAGAGCGGGAAAAGCATCTCCGTCCTGGGCAGAAGAAGCATGGAATGCAGCACTGCTCTTGCCACAGCAAAGGCCTGGAGAAGTGCTTGCAGGAGCCTTCATGTGGTGATGCGAATGTTAGAATCTGTTCGGTGAGACATGGCAGAAGAGGATGACTTGCCCCTCTCCTTCCTACACAGCAGGGCTGGGCCTATATCAATATATCAACATATTGTCTTATATTAAGAGCAAATTGTGATAACCATTTTTTAAAAAACAACCTGGCAATCTATTGTGAATCGTGTGTGTGCTTGTGCTTGTGTGTGATAGTCAAAAAGCATTTTGTTGCAAAAATTGGGAAGCCAATGCTTCTTCCTGTCCTGTGCAGCTGTTGCGATTGTGAACTCTGCCTCAGCTACTCTTCTGTGCAAAAATCGCTCTTTGAGAAATTGTGTGTGCGCTGCAGGGTAATTCTCTGGCTTAGTTCTCTGTCTCCCTTGCCTGCCTCCTCAGACACAAATCGTCCTTGGAGATACAGTGGCACCTCAGATTACAAACTTAATCCGTTCCGGAAGTCCGTTCTTAAACCGAATCCGTTCTGAAACGGAGGCGCGCTTTCCCTAATGAGGCCTCCCGCTACCGGTGCCCTTCCACTGTTCGGATTCCGTTCGTAGACTGAGGTAAAGTTCGCAAACTGGGACACTACTTTTGGTTTTGCGGAGTTCTTATACCGAATAGTTTGTAAACTGGACTGTTCTTAAACCGAGGTACCACTGTGTTGTGTGTGCGTGTGCAGCCCAACTCTTCCCTAGGGCTCTGTCTCCTGACAGGTGGAGCTGAGCAGTCTGCAAGCGGGAACTTCCATCTCTCAGAGACGCCAGGCTCTTGCTGAAAGGCAGCCACCAGGCTGGGAGGTGGCTTGGGGAGAAGCAAGGCTTCTGGTACCTGGAGCCCCTTTTCTCCTCTCCTGTTCTCACATAAAAATATCAACTGGGGTAATAATAATAATAATAATAATAATAATATTACTTACACCCCACCCATCTGTCTGGGTTTCCCCAGCCAACAGGAGATTAAAAATATATTAAAACATCAGTCATTAAAAAACTTCCCTAGCTCCAAAATTCCATTTAATATTTAGTCCTCAACATATCACATATTAAAATGATAAGAACAGATCCTACACACTGCTCTAACATAAGAGCTACTTCCCCCTTTCCCCTGCTGGGCTTGTTGATTGTGGGTGAGCAATTGTCTGCCTGTGTCTCCCTCCCTCCCCACCCCGTGTTTGTGCGCACACGTTTTTGTGAAGGAGCAGAATACATTGGTTTTTTTAATAAAAAATTTAACCCAGCCTCTCTCTGCTGGCAGGCAGCAGTTCCTATTAGCTTTAAAGTAGGTTTCTGGCCTGACATCATGGCCATGGCAGTTAAGCTCTGCTGCCCTCCGGGGCAGTGTAGCTGTCTGGGCAGGGGGAAGCCAGCAAAATGGAGGTAAAAATGAGGTAAAATTCCTGGCGGTGCCGCTTAAGCCTGTACCTGCCAGCTTGAAAGGCAGAAGGGGTGCGACCTGGGAAGGGTGTCCCTGCCATGGACGAACCTCCGCCTCCGGTATGAGCTATGCTCAGTTCCTCAAGAAGTTGGAACATGGGCTTTAATTAAGGGGCGCTCCTGAACCGGCATATGATAATGGGCTGCAATTAATCAGCTGCCAAAAGGACTGGACTTGAGCTGTGAAGGTGGTTGAATGACTTTGCAGCCGCCAGAACGGGAGTGGAAGGCAAGGCAATGTCTGTTATGATGATTCCTAAATGGTCTTTTTCTTTCTTGACCTCCCCTGCAAAAAGGAAAGAATCGTGTGCAGTCACTATGTTGTTCTGTCTGATACTGAGGGAAGAAAGGGGAAACACTGATTTATGCTCTACAAAGAGTTCCACAATGATTTTATATACCGTATATACTCGAGTATAAGCCGACTCTTCCAGCACATTTTTTTTACTGAAAAAGCCCCCCATGGCTTATACTTAAGTGAGGGTCCTTTTGGGCTGCTCCTTCCTCCTCCACCGCCTTTGCCGCTGTTGGTGGTGGCGGCGGAGGAGGAACGAGCAGCCTTGTTCTTCCTCTGCTGCTGCCGCCACCAGCCTCTGCCTCTCGGCAGCACCCTAGGTAGGCAGGGGGACGGGAGGGGCTGGGGGGAGAGAGAAGCCCCCTCTGCCGTGTGCGCCGCACACACGCACTCCGGCCCACCAGGAGGTATGTGGTGTGCTGAACCGGCTTATGCTTGAGTCAATAAATTTTCCCAGTTTTCTGAGGTGAAATTAGGTGCCTCGGCTTATATTCGAGTCAGCTTATACTTGGGTATATACGGTACCTTCTCCTTCCAACCGAGGTTGAAATAGACAATATTGAAATTATCTTTGGACTGGAGTGGACAAGAGACTAATTTGATAAAATGAAGGACTGCTAATTATATCTAGCAGTTTATGTGACTTTGTTCTCTAACTGGGGGCTAAAGAGCAGCCATCTGTTGGGGAGTTATTTAGAGCCCAGTAAGACCAGAGCAGAGGAATGTGAATGGACAAAGGGTGATAGCAATGAATCATCTTTACACACCAGGTTCAAGATCAGAATGCTGGAAGGACTACGCATGTTTTGGAAAAAACAATGGCGCTGATTGCAAGGTAACAAAATCCGCTGGCTATGAAAATGGATTAAAACTACTAGAAGGTTGAGAAGGTGATTAAAGAAGAAGAATGAAGCGGTAACATCAGGAATGTATTGGAGATATGCTTGCAACAGGAGCCGGAAACCTAATTATTTTTTGAAAAATATATTAAATTTAAATAATTTGGATGGATTTGTTAAAATTTGAAAACTAATAAAAAATATTACAAAAAAACATTTTAAAGTAGCTCCCCGCCTCCTCTGCTGCCTCCCCTGTGCCTAGGAAACTGCAGAGAAACATGCTCAAATTAAAAGGAAAAAAAATGCTGCTTTGCCTACTTCCCTCTTTTGTGTTTGTGTGTCTTTGTGCAATTGTCTGTGTGTCTCCCTCATTAGGTTCCTCCTTTTCTCCTCCAGACCCTCCTCCCTTCCCTAGAACTCCTCTCAATTCTCCCCTTGCTCATTTGCTTTCTCACACACTTGTTATTATTAATAACTAATCTATTAACATTAATAGTGGGACGCAGGTGGCGCTGTGGGTTAAAGCCTCAGCGCCTAGGGCTTGCCGATCGAAAGGTCGGCGGTTCGAATCCCTGCGGCGGGGTGCGCTCCCGCTGCTCGGTCCCAGCGCCTGCCAACCTAGCAGTTTGAAAGCACCTCCGGGTGCAAGTAGATAAATAGGGACCGCTTACCAGCGGGAAGGTAAACGGCGTTTCCGTGTGTGGCTCTGGCTCGCCAGAGCAGCGATGTCACGCTGGCCACGTGACCCGGAAGTGTCTCCGGACAGCGCTGGCCCCTGGCCTCTTAAGTGAGATGGGCGCACAACCCCAGAGTCTGGCAAGACTGGCTCGTACGGGCAGGGGTACCTTTACCTTTACTAACATTAATATATTCTCTGGAAATCTGTAATGTTACAGATGAAGAACACTATCGTTGAGTAAATCTTCATATAATTAAATGCATCAAATTTTCCTTGCAAAAATATATTTTTTTGTTTAGTATTTTTTAATTTTGTAAAATTCAATCCATTCTTTCTGTTTTGGCTTGGCTTATATAAGAAATGCAAATTCCCCTGGCACTAAAAATATAAATTGTGTTTAGCAATTTTTTGTTCTGTTAACATTCATCCATTCCATTCCGTTCTTTCTGTTTTGGCCTGGTTTAGAAAAGAAAATTAACAATCAATCTAATAACTGGTGTTGTGGGATGCACACGTCCAACTAAGACTCAATAGTGATATATATTTGAATACAGTGGTACCTTGGCTTAAGTACTTAATTCGTTCCGGAGGTCCGTACTTAACCTGAAACTGTTCTTAACCTGAAGCACCACTTTAGCTAATGGGGCCTCCCGCTGCTGCCAGACCACGATTTCTGTTCTCATCCTGAAGCAAAGTTCTTAACGTGAAGCACTATTTCTGGGTTAGAGGAGTCTGTAACCTGAAGCATCTGTAAACTGAAGTGTATGTAACCTGAGGTACAACTGTATCTAAAAGTGTGACAGTGGGGAGTGTAAGAAAGTAAAAGGCTTCCGGGAAATGATATATAATGAGTTGAAAAGGATGTTTAAATACACGTTTGTGAAGAAGCCAGAAGCTTTCTTGTTAGGAATTACAGGAAGAGAAATTAATAGAAGTGATTATAAACTTTTTCAATATGCGGTGACTGCGGCAAGAATTTTAATGGCTCAAAAATGGAAACAAGAAGAATTACCAACATTGGAAGAATGGAGACGGAAATTGATGGACTTTGCTGAACTAGATAAACTGACAGGGAAAATTAGATACCAGAAAGATCACAAGTTCACACAGGACTGGAGAAAGTTTACGATTTATCTGGAAAATATTTGTGATGAACAGACAACGCTAGTTGGATTTAAAGAGGCTTTGTGATGAGAAAGGGTATTGCAAGAGGGTTAAGAGTTGTAAAGATTTATTAACTGGCAATACAATTATAAAGGAAATGTGAAATAAATATAAAATAATGAGGATTGTGGAGGGAGCGGGGGGAAGTCCAAAAGAATTTGGCATTATAGTGTATGTGAATGTGTTATTTAAATTTGTAAAATAAAATTTAAAAAAAAAAAAAAAAAGTGTGACAGTGATTGTGAACTGGCTTTTTTCTAGTTTAGTAGTGTAATTATTTTTTTTAGGAAACAATCTCCCTCCTTACCTTTGATATCTAGGCCAGTGTTTCCCAACCTTGGGCCTCCAGCTGTTTTTGAACTACAATTTCCATCATCCCTGACCACTGGTCTTGCTAGCTAGGGATGATGGGAGTTGTAGTCCAAAAACAGCTGGAGGCCCAAGGTTGGGAAACACTGATCTAGGCTACAGAATTACTTCTATACCTTTAATTTTAGAGAAAATGTGCTAATTTAAACATTATCAGTACAGTAGCACTATAACATAACCATTTTAACAATATGTTAAAGCTAAGTAAAAATTTATCTGTTTTAGAGTAAGACCCATAAGTAGTGGCAGTTTTCCGTGGCATTATTACCAGTCACCTCTACATAGTTCCAGCCTTATTTCAGACATTGTGATATATCCACATATCATGATGTTTAGCTGGTGATATATCGTGACATTGAAAACCAGATATTGCCCAGCCCTGTTACACAGAACATTTATTTACCATTGGCGTAAGGTTGCCCAATGTCGTCTGGGTGGCACACAAACATAAAACCATAGATTACAATGAAAATAACAATATCACAAAACAACAAGATTACACAGCACATTAAACGGTAGTTCAAACTATTTATCACCACAGATGCCCTCACAGAGAAGGCCCCCTTCATGGCAGCTGCACTGGGCAGTGGCTCAAAGAAGATCTTAAGGTAGGGATCTTGGGGGAGAAGGCGATCTGGTCTCAAGCCATTTGAGACTTCACAGCCAGGCTTGGGCTTGGGCTGGACTGGAAACCAGGGAATCCCACAAAGCCCTCTTGCTGCCCTAATCCAGCCAAACTTTTTGGAACCATTTTCAGAGGCCCATATTCAGAGGCCCATTGCAATAAACATGCGAGGTTGCCTCAGCCTGGGCAATGGAGGGCAAGCTGTCTCCATCCAGGTTTGGCCACAGCCCAAGGTGATAGCCGGTGGTCACTTGGCCTCTAATGACCATATTGGCTCTGCAAGAACCTCCACGCTGCAAACCTGAGCTGGGGGGGGAATGCAAACCCTCTCTAAAACAAGTTGAATACCTTTCAACTTTTCCCAGTATAATTGCTACTAAAAACATTTTCCATTTCTGTTTCAAAGGATAGTGGAACCAAATTGTAGGGGAATCATCAGGCTTTCCATGACCCTTTAAGGCAGTGTTTCCCAACCTTGTGCCTCCAGCTGTTTTTGGACTACAATTCCCATCATCATCTTGCTAGTCAGGGATGATGGGAGTTGTAGTTCAAAAACAGCTGGAGGCACAAGGTTGGGAAACACTGCTTTAAGGTATCTCTTCCATAACCCAAGTTTTCTAAATCTTAGAAAGGTCTAACATATTGACGCAAAACAATCAACCAATTAAATTAAACCCACTGGTGCATGAAGAAATGGGGCCTTCAGAGTTGTTTTGTTGAAAGAGTTGGTATCTTTGGGTGCAATCCTAGCTCCACTCCCCTGGGAGGAGGCACCACTAAATTCAAGAGGGCTTGCATGGTTAGAATTGAGCCATCAGTCGCTGAGTGCACATTTGAGCACACTGCTGTCCCAACAACAGGTCATGCTGGCTGGGCCAGATGGGAGCTGGAAGAAACCCCCTGGACTCTCCTGGCAGAGACGGCTCACCCTCTCTAGAGACACAACTCGCTCTGACCCTCCTAGTTGGACCACTGAGCCACTCTAGCACAATAGCTCTCCATGCCCAGAGATAAATTTAATTAGGCTAACCGTAATGGAAAAGAAATCATACACAATCATATAACTTTGTGTGTCTCTTTAATAAAGTATTTTTGCATAGTTATTTCCAGTTTTCAAAAAAACAAATAACCATTATCTCATACACAGCATATGCTGTGTTTGCATGGTGAGACACTAAACATTATTTCAAATACTATAGAACCCAAGAAGAAAAAAGTTATTAAGGCAGCATACAACACTATAATATGTAAGCATTTAAGACAGCTAATAAAAGGAACACAGCCCTATTTATGTGTCTTAGACTTAAGACTCGTCGAGTTTAGAGGATCTTGCTCTCAGGTGTGTAAAGAATTGCAGTCAAAATGCACCTTTAACTGGAAGCAAACCCAACTGATCTTGACGGGGCTCATCCAAGAGGACACATGCGCAAGATTGCACTGTAAAGCAGCAGCATGTTGTGGCAGCCCAAAATACCACT
Organism: Podarcis cretensis; assembly: GCF_951804945.1. Taxonomy (NCBI): domain Eukaryota; kingdom Metazoa; phylum Chordata; class Lepidosauria; order Squamata; family Lacertidae; genus Podarcis; species Podarcis cretensis. Next base: position 125,604,807 of record NC_137172.1, on the reverse strand, counting down.
ACAAATCATACGTCTGTCAGCATTCTTGTAACAGGCTGATTGACATCAGTTTATGGTTGGATTGCATAGAAGGAGCACAAAGCCTCATGTCCTGGTATATACTGTTAAGAACAAATCACAATTTGATGGTGTGGTTCATTCATTTTATGTTAAACTATTAAAAAAAACCATGGTAGTTTTCTAGCTGCTTAGATGCCCATCCAAAATATCCACAAAATCATTAACAATCTTTTGAGTTATCCAGAACTCTTAATTAGGCTGGATTGTAATTTCTAGGTTTAGTCAAGAACCCTCAATTCCTAATTCCCCCCCATTTGTGAGATCTTTATGGGCATCCTATTCTTTGGCTAATTCTCCTCTCGTTCTCACCCCACCGCACCTAAAAAGCATGCTACCAAAACCTGCCTTAGAGGGAGATTTTGGGAGTGCAAGGAGGCAAGGCAAGGAGGGAAAGCTTATTCTGTTGCACAAGCAGATAGACATAACAGTAACAGGTACCCATAAGAAATCTGCAAGAACAAAGTCATTCGTCTTTAAAGCGAAAGACCTACAGTTCAGAGAGCCCAGTGGATGCACACCTAAAAGCTTAGTCTGTCTGCCAGAATGTTTGGCTTTTGGTTTGAAGAGCAGAGGCATCCAATACCTAGAAACTTTTGGAACTGAGATGCATTTGTAAATAGGCAATTTGCCTGATATTCCTGATATGCATTTGTAAATAGGCAATTGTTAAGCTACTGCTCTCTGGGGTGCAGGAGTTTAAAAACTCTACTCAATACAGTATATGGATTTAAAAGCTTTATGATTTTCGCTTTTCTTCTAACAGTTGGCATGAAGAGGTTCTTTAATCTCGCCCTGCAATTCAGGACTTTTCAAAGATAATTCATCCAGCAACTAAATTGGTTTGATCATCAGTTTCTGAATGATTAGCCAACAAATAAAAAACAAAAAACAAAACCCTTTCACAAGTTACTGGAAACTCAGATTTTGTCTGAACCCTTGTATGTGGCTAGGTTCAGGTTAGCAAAAATGGCAACAGCCGTGTTTGAGGTCTGCCAAGGGCTTGATGAACTTTGTGATTGAGATGGTATAAACAGAAAGCTCCAGCCCCTGTCAAGTCGCCATGTGGGGCTGGAGAGCTGGACTAGAAACATTTCCAGAAGAGCCCATCAGGGATCTTTTGGCTGAAAGTTGCTAAGCCGCAATCACAATTTGTGAGAAGAGGACGCAATACTGCACAATTAGCACTTTTATTGATGCAGCATCAAAACATTTGCTAAATGTCCACTATCAAGCAGAAAGACGGGATGGGGAAGCAGCTGAACACTGAGCCACTTGCAGCGATCAATATTGATAAGTTGATTCTTTGAGATACGATCACAGGAAAACACAAGTAAGAGAAAACCCATTCATAATTTATTGAGGCACGTAACTTTCCTGTATTGCACATAAAACCCTCCTTACAATCTGTTACTTGATAAAAGTATATACAGGAATCTTTTCCCCTCTTTCTTTCTTTCTTTCTTTGATAAAAGCCTATTAAGAGTACATAACATTCATTTTATTTAGGTGAGAACCCTAAACAAATTTAAAAGAACTCTTTTCCAAGTAACAGGATTACACTGTTAGAATGATGAACAAAATACTTCTGAGTTAATGAAATTAACACTTTTTGATAGTACCACCTAAGTTTTGCATATCCAAACTGTAAACATTTCAGATTGCACACATCACAATTGTTGCTTGCACTCTCAAATTCTAAGAAATTGTCTTACCTCAATTAATTGCCTTACAAAATTGTCATCCTTTAAAAAAATACTAGCTTTCCCCAAGACATAATCTTAAAGAAGTTAAATTACTGAAGTGGTATGCATGACAGAAAATAACATATTTAAATCACTAAAGAATTACAACCAAAATACTACTCTGCCACATGTTAGCTTAATGATGCCTTAAAATGACCAATCTAAATGGAAATTCCCCTAAAACTGGGGATCCAATCACTTGCGGATATGTAGTAAATTTGGAGAATAGGGCCATTCTGTAAGACTGCCTCTATTCTAGATCTATCTTGTCATCCTATCCTCTCCTTCAAAGGGAGAGGTAGAAACAGTGAACTTCAGCTGATATTAAACTGATGCAGGAATAATAATAATAATAATAATAATAATAATAATAATGTAAGCTCTAAATAGGAATCTCATTTTGACAGTGTCATTGACTAGGAAATTGCCAGAGGCCAATTGCAGATCTATAAAATATTCAGTATGGGACAACAAGAATACCATGTTTTATTGTTACAGATAGTTAACTTTGGCATTAAGGGTAGTTATAGAATGTTAAAAGGAAATAGCTTGCTATTTCTCAGGGTTCCACTACACATCACATGTAAGTATGTGTCACTGAATCTCCATGCTTCAAGCCACTCGCTGCCCTCAACCAGCTTTCAGATGGAAAACCTGGGCAAATAGCGTTGGTGCAGGGGTGTCCAGGGGTCTCTCCGCAGCCCGCCATGCTGCACGGGACTCTCTACTAAGTAACGTGAAGTTGGGTTGGCAAGGGAAGAGGAGCAGCCGACAGAAAGGCCCTGGGGGTCCTGTCGTGCTCCTTCTGACATCCCTGGGAACACAATGGGGTCTAGAATATTGCCCCCCACCCAGTAGCTGACTGGGCCCTCCCTCCCCTGCTGCTCCCCCCACCCAGCATCACCCAAAGGATCAGCACTGATGCACCTGGCAAGGGATGAGCCAAGCCTAGGAGCTCTAAGCCCATCAGGCTGTTAATGGTGTTGTCAGGAGCAGGGGGAGCAACAGAAGAGACACATCTCTTTTCACCCAGAATCTGAAATCAGACCACATAAAAAACAATGCCCACCAAAATAGGTGTGGCTCGGGTTTGCTCTCTACTTTAACAGGGAATAAAATGGGCTGAGAGAGAGAAACTTTTCTCAAAATCCATATAAAGAAGCATGTGACAGACAAGTTGGTGTTTGAGTCAGACAAAAGAGTTTTAAGATCTGAAAGCCAGCAGATACAGTGGAAGTGTAAAGTGCAAAAGAAGCACACCAAGTTTTATTCCACCTCTGTTCCTTTTCGGTTCAATAGCCCAGTCACTGTGTCCAGAATCATACATGAAGTGCATGGTGAGAGATCAGCAAACCACAAATCAACAAAGGAAATACAAGGTGCAACATCCCAAGAGCACAACTAAGCAGGTGAAACAGTACAATCAGTAGTAGGTCTTTGTGTGCCTAATGCTGCACCACATCAAGAGATACCTTGACAAGTGCACTAATTGTTCCTAAATAAAGGGAATAGAGAACACAAGATAGGACAGTGCAGAAAGCCACACAAAGACCCACTATCTAGTCAGTTTGCAGAAACTGTAACTGTACAATACAGAACAAAATTTGAAGTCTTGAGTGGATTTAATATTGAAGCGAAGCAAATCAATTGTTTCAGAGAGATCTGAGCAGGCTGTCCACCTGCCTCCATGCTATAGTCAAAGTTGGATAGTGGGTCTCTGAGGTGCTTTCACACTGGAAGACAACATGGGATCCTTAAAAAATAAAAAAGAAAAGAAAATTAGAGATAAATGACCACAACTAGATTTTCTGAGTGAAACCTGCAAGGGGCCAATCAGATGGCAGAGAAAGACCATTTCTTATTAACAAGGAATTACCATGCCTCATCGCTTTGTGATGTTTTCAATGAAAACTATATGGGTAAATAATGCACGGCTGATTTTTACTATCTGTCAAATACTAAATGGCTCAGCTATACAAGGCTGCCAACTGCTTAACTGGAGAATAAGGGAAGCAGGGAAATTTCTAAGATTTTCTAAAAGCTCAATGGGCTTTTGATAGTTGAAAAATGTTTATGGTGTTCCTCCAACAGAACAATACTCCCTAATTTCTAGAGAGTCTTGAGGCACCTGCACTGATTCATGGTACAAAGTGAGACAATCACAGATTTTCATCCGGCTCTTCATCCACGGTGGGAGCTGACTATCTCCTACTTCCCCCCGTCTCCTCCCTGCCAGATGTCTCCCAAGAAGCCTTAAATTATGCTGGGGAGGGGCCACCTATGCTCGTTCTTCTGCTACGTGCAAAGCTCTCCCTGACCTTGGAGACAAGCGGGGAGGGGAGCCAATTACAGTAGGAAAGGCAAACACTATGGATGCATCTGCAGCCACTGGCCCCTCCTTATCTGCTTCATGTGCTGAGTCTGCACTGCTTTCTGCATCTGGCTCTCCTTTCTCACTTAAGCCTGTTGCTTCTTCAACTTCCAACCCTTCTGCCCTCCTCCATCCTCTGATTTGTCCCACTACCACACCCCGGGCTCTGAGCCTTCCTCATAGGAGGCTTCCCCGGCTGGTGCCTCCCACCACTTCTCTTTGTCCAGCCAGTCCAGAATCCCAGCAGAAGAGCTGAAAGCTGGCTCAAATTCTTCCCTCATGACGCACTTCCACAAAACCACTTGCAGTGTTGGGAATCCATGCCCTAAGAGATACACAACTCCAGCATTGTTAACAAAAGTGATCGTCAAGACTAACAACTAACATGGGATCTCCCTGCTGAACGCCATGAGGAAAGCCTTCCCTAATGTATTTCTCAAGAGATTACAGTCACTCCCTGACAGAGTCTATCCTGGGTCACAATGCAGCTTTAGAGCTGAGGTCAACGGCTGTCATGATTCTCTCACTGTGCCAGCTGCAGGAGAAATGCTGAGAACGGGGTGCCCCTTGCACATTGCCTTCATAGACCTGACCTCATCAGCCAAAAAGGACTCTTGACACGGCTCCCCAAGGTAGGATGTCTGCCTAAGCTTCCCAAAAGCTTCCCAAAAAGATTGCACCCTTCCGTGAGAACATGTACATGACTGTCGAGCAAAACAGCTCATCCTTGGATGCCTTCCTTATAAAGAACGGTAATAAAGAGTCATGGACAACTTACAACTGCTAGGAGCAACGCCTCAATACCTTCCACATGCATTGCCTCAGGAAGAATTTGGTCATCACATGGAAAAATGTGCTCTCCCAAAGCCCACATTCCCAACATGTTCACACTTCTGTCTCAATGACATCTACACTGGCTTGGTCATGTCCACAGAACGGAAGATGGCAAGATTCCCCAAGGACCTTGGAGGGGCGATGGCTTCAGACACCAGACCCGCTGACAGACCAACTCTGTGTTACAAAAATGTCTGCAAACATGGCATGAAGGTTGGCAAAAATATGTGAATCCCTGGCAGATGATCATAGTGCCTGGAAATACAGTCTGGTTGTGTATCTGGTTGTGATATAATGCTTGTATGATATGCTATTACTGATATACTACTTCTACTGCTACTACTACTAATACTTCTCCAGTTCCTATATTGTGCAGAACAGTGGTCCTGATAAAATAGCCCTCACCTGCACAGCAGTGATTGGGTATTAAAGGGACAAAATGAACCTTCAAGGATTCAGATAGATATCCTGCCCTTCTAATGTGTTTACATCACTTAGTATTCACAGGAGGTAAAATCCCACAATCTACAATCGAACAATAATATAAAAAACAAGCATTACAAAAATTGAAACAGAAGACAAAAACACTGAATAGGATTCACCATGTGAAATATAACCTGCCTGGCAAAATGAAAGCAACCAAAGGTTGAGAAGCACATGGCCAGTATTCAACCAAGGGTAAGAACTTCTCCCGCTTCCCTCACTGTGTATGCCCAGTGCCCCCCTCATATCTGCTCCAGAGAACTGATTTAGGGGGCACATGGGCAGGGGGGAGGAGAACTTTCCATTGCACAAGCAGAAATCCTTGCACTGACAGAATGTTCATTCAGCGCCATGTTGGATTCCACCCATAAACTCCTGAGTTTGCTAGGAGAGAGACAAGTCAGAGCTGCTCCAGGACAGGGCTTCTCCCCCCAGTGGTGGCGCAAAGGAAACACTGTCAGTTACCCAGACTGCCTTCCTCATGGCACTACCAGAGAAAAAAGCATGGTACCCACATGTAATGGCACAGGTGTCATCAGGTGCACATTGTTCTGTACCAATGACCATCTGGACTTGCTCCTCTGGGTTAGCCTGCCCTGGAAGACATTCCCCAATCTGCAAAATTCACTCTTTGCCTTTTTATTTTTCCTTGTTGTGCGTTGCCAGATATGCGTATCATCATGGCTATGGTCTGTTTCATCCTCCTCCTCCAAATCATCTGAACTGTCTTCACTCATTCTATCTTTAAACTCTAGCTGCTTCAGTAGTTGCCCTGCGTCAGATGGTATGGCGGCTGTGAATGCCTTGTTCTCAGGGATGACTATTCATTTGAACGGGTAGCCCCAGCACTATCAAAGGCCTCCTTCATGCAGCTTGGAAGCATAATCTTTAAGATCCTCCCTTTTCTGAAAAATTTCTAGGCAGAGATAATTTAAGACAAAAAATTTTTGGCCTCTGATGGTAAGATCTGGTAGGTCTTGCTTTAGAGATTCCACTCCAATTTTGTGTAGGGTTTCCTTCTCAAGTCTTTTCTTCTCCCAAAGATATCCCACAAGGCAGTGGGGGGCTGATCAATGCATACAGTTCTAATACATCTTTTTTTCTCTTTTCTACGTGGAGGTGACCTCAAGAGAATGGTTTCCTATGTCTCAATGCAGAAAGTTGTTGAAATACCATTGTTAGTTAGAAGATTATGGGACCCGAGAAGGAAGTAGAGGGCATACTGAGCAAAGACCACAGCCCAGGGCTCTGGACTCAGGAAGCTAAGAAACAGATTCAGGAAACAAGTTCCACAGGTCTCCCAAGGCTAGATAGAAAGTCAAATAAAAACTCTCATAAAATGATATTGGCAATTCTAATCTGCCTACTGGAGAATGTTGGAGGGAAAGACCACTTCAGGATACATTCCTCTAGTGCAGGAGAAACATTTATAGACCTTAGTTGTGTGGGTATAGCCACACTTTGCCCTTCATTCACCATATGCTTGTTTGGGTTTTTTTCACTTCTCTCAAAATGCACACTCAGCACAGGGCACCTCCAGAGTGTTGCCATCTTGAGGTGGGATTAAGTCACACACTGAAAAATTAAGTTGTGCAATTATAGTTGATTGGGAGCTCCTCCACGACAAACTCACTTCCCCAAAGGGCCAGATTTCTGCATAAGGAAAAGTGACATAGAGGCTAGGGAAACCGAGCCAGATTTATAAATATTATTAGTATAGTGGTACCTCAGTTTTTGAACAGCTTAGTTCTCGAACCACTTGGAACCTGAACACTTCAAACCCGGAAACTTCCATTCTGAGCGAGCAGCTTGGCCCCAGCAGTGGCTGCCGCCATTTCCTTCCCTTCCCTTTTGTCTGCTGGGAAGACCTCTTTCCTCCATACAAAGTGGAGTTGGGCGGCACCTCGGAATGTAAGTGACTCTGGAGTAGGGAGACTTGGAAGTTGGTGACTCTCCCCAGCGAGCAGAAAGGTGGTGTTTGGGGGGGGGCATGTGCTGGGGGAAGTATGCTGGGCAGGTTGACCTTCCCAGCCCCTCACCTTCCCTCCGCCCCCGTTCCAAGCCCGACCTCAACCGAGGTTCAGGCGGGGATCAGGGTGCTCGCACTGCGCGCAGGCTCCAGCCCACCCGGCTTAGCATCCAGTGGCTAGGAGCGCAGCTGGGAGCAGCTGCCGCCTCCTCTCGACGCTCCGGTGCTGCTGCCGCATCCTGGTGCCGCCATGCCAGGGACGTGCAGGCAGCACCGCCCCCACCGGCCCGTGGCTGCCGCTTCGTCATGCCCCAAGTGGAGACAGAATCCCTGGGACTCACCCAGGCGAATGGGGAGCGTGGGCAGATGCTTTAGGAGGGGAGAGGGCTGGCTTGGGCTGGGGGAGAGAACTTTTGCCTCCTTTTCCTCCCCCCTACTTAAACTCCCCTCTCCCGCATCCAGTTAAACACCTCCTTTCCCACACGCACCCCAAGCGCGATCCTCGTCCCTCTAATTTGTGTTCTCCCCCCCCATTAAATTCCCCCCTCCAATGGCAATGGGTAGATCACTGCCAGTTTTTGATACTGGGTAGTAGATGGCAGCCTGGTTTATTGCTTTCATTTTATGGATCAATGGTCTCATTAGTAAAATTCATGTTGAACTGCTGTTTTAGGGGTTGTTTTTAATTGTCTGGAACAGATTAATCCATGTTGCATTACTTTCTATGGGAAAGTGTACCTTGGTTTTGCAATGCTTTGGTTTTGGAACAGACTTCTGGAACGGATTAAGTTTGAGAACCAAGGTACCACTGTATTACTACTACCACCACTACTACTACTACTACATGGAAATGCACTGGAAAGTGTGGGACAACTGTTGCTTTGATGCAATGTCATCTAACTCTCCTGTAAACAAATAAGAATGAATGCTCATTAAATAAGCCAATGCCGTCTAATCAGAATGAATACATTAATTGACAGGAAGTGGCAGAAACAGCAGTCATAACTGCCAGAAGGTAATGAGGAGCATTGAAAGACTGAGATCCCAAAGTATAACTGAACCTTCCTTACTTTCATATTTACTGTCTCAAGATTGCAGCTGAGTATCCTCTGGGGTTAATATTCCAACTATTTCAAAGCAGCTTGCTTTCCAACGCCCGACTGGTAACTGGTAAAAGGGCAACCTGTGAAGTTTTATAACTAATTTCAAATCGAAGAAAAAGGAAGGAGGCAGTAATCTACATCAAGCTACAACCTGAAAAGTCTGAGTAGGATCCTTTGTGCAAATGAAGAGCACAGCATTGTTTGGAAGGAAAGAGGACGAGGCGACGCTTCACCGTCTGAGAGGACGCTAGAATGGAGGGAGTGAAAGAGCTCAAAAATTGCCCAGAAAGGAACAAGTCCAGCCATGGCAGCTGAACACACAAGAAAAAGGCAAACATGTTCATCTACCTGTGGATCTGAATGAAGTGACTGAAGGATGTTCCTGGTGAACTAGAACTCTCTGGTAATAACGATGATAATAATGATCCTGAACTACAAGCATGTGAGCTGAGAAAACAAATGAATTGATGCATTAAACAAATTTCACTTACATTGCTGACTTGGGTCACAGTCTGTGGTCATTTTAACATAATTTGAGGGAAAGAGGCCTGAAGAGCCGTTGATCTCTCCTTGCCACCAATCTGCATCTTCTTTATTCAGTACGTTGATAAGCTGCCCCTTGGAGAAACTGAGCTCGTCTTCATTGTTTGCCCTGTAGTCATACATTGCTATCACTTGACACACTAGAAGAAATGGAAACCCACAAGACCAGCTGTGTTATCCTGAATCAGCAGAGATACCAAACATTATTTCAGAATTCCAGGCCCTTTCCAAAGCAGAGTGAAAGTACCGTACTTTTCTGTGTATAAGACTAGATTCCCCCCCCAAAAAAAAGAATGTTAAAAATTGGACGTCTTATACACGGATAGTGCATATGTGGGACGTCGGATTTGTTGCTGCCTCAAGCTGGAGATTGTAACCGGCTATTGGTGGCTGCGGCAAGGACTGGTGTTTATTGGCTGTTATCGTGGCAACTGGGCAGCCGATTGGTTGCGTTTGGGACGCATGCAAGTGTGAGCATAGGTTCAATGGGTGAGTGATCTTTGGCAATTCCCCCTAATAAAAGCTCAACAACACTGGGCAATCCTCCCCAGAGTCCCCCAAAATTTCTTATACAAAGGGGTGTGTTATACAAAGAAAAATACAGTACTTTTATTTCTCCTGCTAGAGTACCAGGGCACCCACCCCAGTGCCATAACCAGCTGGCTTCATATCAATGGGTGAAGGGAGGTAACAGGGGGATGATTTGGTAACAGAGGAAGGTTGCCCACTTGTCATTTCATACCTATTTTTTAGGCCCAGGAGAGCTAAGCACTCCATCACTGAAGAAAAATAATTCTGCGTCCCAGCTACATTTTAGAAATGAAAGAAGAATAACCTCAGGGACTGCAGCCGATTTCTTCTCTGTGTACCCATGTTATATTGGTCTAGAAATCTCCCTTCTCCTCTTTCAGAAGCTAGTAAAAACTGTACTCCTTTCAAGTGAACTCGATGGCCCTTGTGGTCTCTTCCAACTCTATGATTCTAAGTGTCCCAGAAGTGATTAGGCAAGAATACATCAGAAACAAGCAATGAGAAAGGAACTGCAGGGGACCCAAAAAGACTCAAGTCTCCACATTTGGTTGCAGAGTACTTCCCAGCTGTTTCTTTTCAGTGGTTTTCAATACTGTTGACCACAGTATCTTTCTGGGATGGCTTGGCAGGATGGGAGTTGGGAGACTAAATTTGCAGTAGTTTCACTCCTACCTGCAGGGCCACATCCTTCTAGAACGTAGTTTAGGGGATAGATCCTTGGCCCCATGGCTTTTAAGCTGTAGGGTTCTGAAGGATGCCATCCTGTCCCTCAATAAACATCTATATCAAGTCACTGGGAGCTGTCATTTGGAGTTTTGGGGTAAGGTGCCAACAGGGTGCGGATGACGCCAAACTCTCTCCATTCCAAATGACTCAGGAAAGGCTGCTGAAGTGCTGGACCAGGGCTGAATGAGCACCAAAAACGGAAGCCTGGGTTTAGGAGCTCACTGTCACTTGGCACAGTGTGCTCAGAATTTCTCCCCATGGAAGCAGCTTCAATCACCTCAGCTATCCCCTGCACTGGGGTACATGGCAAAACCCAGCTGGAGGAAATGACTCCACAGAAACAACGGAGAAAGAAACAATTTAGTCCTCCCCTACTACTTCCCCACCATGCTGCACCATGAAGCCGCTTGCCTTTTACAAAAACAGCTACTGGGGCCAACACATGTAGCGTATTGTGTGGTTCACCCCTACATCTAAACAAAAGGGAAAGTAAGCTTTAGCCACCCACCTGGGTAAGTAGCTGGTGTATTCCTTTCACTGCTTGGACCCAACAGCTTCACATGGGTAGCAGGAAACCACCCTTTCTGCCTTTTTTTCCCTCTTGCCTGCAAGAAGAATGTTAAGCTTTTGTCAGCTAACAGGCAAACCACGTAAGGAAGAACCCAGGAGGCCAGTGATGGGGAACCTCCAACCTGGAGGCCTAATTGGGTCTGGCCAGGTCCTAAATTGGCCCATGAGGCTGTTTTCCCCAAACAACACTTGCCTGCCTCACACTGGGTATCAGGAAAGATGTCAGTTACAGGGCAGGTAAAGACACAGCTGTAAAGGAACAACTGTGAACATAAAAGTGCACTCAGAATTACTCCGTGGCAAGCAAAAGTTTTCTGTTTGCCTGCACAGTTTGGACTCAAATTGTGCCTGCAATAGGAAATTTTTTAAAATGCAGACCAGATTTCCTGGTGTGCAGGTGGAAGATGCCTACTTGCAGGTGTGCTTTGAATCTAAATCCAAGCTTCAATCAGTGCCGACCAGCGCTGACGGTGAGCCCATTTGAAGTTGTCACTGGTTCTCACAATGGCCTTGCCCACCCGTCAAAGTGGCTGGATCCAGTTCCCCTTCCCTAGAGTAGACCACCTTGACCTCCTTCAAGGAGAGATGCAATACATATGCAATAAATAAGTTAAAGTAGTCCTATAAAGAAGTTTCCTGGCTTCTTAAAGCTCAGAGGAAAGTGGCATCAGTTGCGAGTACTGTGAGTAAATCAGCTGAAATTAACTGCAGGTAAGCTACATGATACTCTGGGTTTTCTAGCCTGAATGACATTAAAAGCTGCCTAGATTTTAATAAGAACACATCAAGCTCTTTGCAAGCCAAACTTGCTTGCATACTGAGAGCATACTGAAGTTAAAAAATATGCAAGGTTAGGGATATGCAAATGTTACCACAGAAAATATTGACTTATTTATAACGTGGCATATATATGAGTCATTGTGGATAATTAATTACACAGTTGTTGTTGTTTAGTCGTTTAGTCGTGTCCGACTCTTCGTGACCCCATGGACCAGAGAACGCCAGGCACTCCTGTCCTCAATTACACAGTAGACATACACTATTACACATCCTCCTCATTATTAACTCATCCAGCTGCTTAGGTCTCTTGTGTTGTTGGAAAAGCGTGTTTGTGATGACCATCTTGTTCTCTTGACAGAACTCTATTAGCCTTTGCCCTGCTTCAATTTTAGTTTCAATTTTAGAGTCATGGAATTGTAGAGTGGGAAGGGACCCTAAGGACCGTCTAGTTCAACCCCCAGCTATGCAGGAATCTCAATACTCCACCCCCCATCCAATCTGAAATCCTACTTAGCTTGGCAAATGTGTAAGAATTCCCCTTCCTTTTACCTGCAATTCTCCCTGCCACCATCCGCTAGAATTTTTCTTCAAAATAAGGATCAGCTGCCCTGGGGCAAGACTCAGCTGTTCTGTTCCAGACGCCGCATAGGCTGTCGTAACCTGAGCAATTTCTGAAAGAAGACAAGCATCAATGAAAAATTAAATTATTACAATCAGCTAACACACTCTAAAATTAGTAATACTCACCAGGTTTTTTATTTAATGTCCCTGTTTTGCTAGCAGTAGCAGAATTCTATGAGAAAATAAAATAAAACAATCCACTTTAATTTGCAGCAGTAGCACAACCCACTCAACTTTCTTAGTGACAGCCTACTCAGCTTACATGCTCTTGCTTGGGGGAGGGGGTTAACAAATAAGTGAGTGTGTATGTGTTTCTTGCTGTTTTGCAAAGAGTTTTAAGAAAGTCCTTCAGCAGCTCTTCTTTTCCTGACTCAGTGGTCCAGGGGCAGTAACTATTAGACTTGTTTGCAACTCTGCCCCACTGGGACATTCAGAGTCCAGCAAACTGAACATCTCTGCTGCAAGCAGTGATTGCCCTCTTCCCCGCCTCTCCCATGATCACTTGATCATCTGAGACATATGAAAAGGGAAAAGGAAAAGGTATTTTAGGATTAGGGCCTCTGAGTTCATCTTTGGATACCATACCTCCCCACACCCCCTAAAAAAAGAAAAGACTGTACTAAATCCTTACCTCATAATCTTTTGGTCTGACATAGTTTGAAGGAAATATTCCAGTTTTATCACCAATGCTTCCAGTCCACCATTCCCCATCTTTCTGAGTAACTAATATTTCTTCTCCTTCAGTGAAAGTTAAATCACCAGGTTCAGAACTTGTGTAAGAATATAGCGCTATGTATTCTGGAAAAGACGACAGAATTTTAGCTTTGTAATGAAGACATTCTTGAGGACATGAACATATTTATCCACATAATTCCTTTCATTTTTCAAACTCTGAACCAACAGCTGTTTGATGAGAAAACAACAACAACAACAACAACAACAGCAACAACAACAGCAACAGCAACAGCAACAACAACAAAACAGTGGGAAGTTAAGAATATAAGATGAGAGGTACTTGATCAGGCCAAAGGCCCAACTAGTCCAACATCCTGCTCTCTTAGTGACCAGCCAGATTTCCATGGGAAACCTGCAATTGAGAACTGGGTGCAACAGCAGGCTCTCCACACTTGTGACTTGCAGTGTCATAGCTAGAAGTCAAGACCCTAATCTAACCCTCTTTTAAAGCCATCCAAAGTGGTGGACATCACTACATGTTGTGGAAGTGAATTTCACCATGGAATCAAGCGAAGCACTAAAATCAACAGGCACATATGGATTATCCAAACACTCCTGCTACTGTATAACTGAACACCTGTGATGGGGTAGGGGGCTGGGGTGGGGGGGGAAGGATGTTATACAGTGGTAACTCGGGTTACATACGCTTCAGGTTACAGACTCTGCTAACCCAGAAATGGTGCTTCAGGTTAAGAACTTTGCTTCAGGATAAGAACAGAAATCGTGCTCTGGCCGCACGGCGGCAGCAGGAGGCCCCATTATCTAAAGTGGTGCTTCAGGTTAAGAACAGTTTCAAGTTAAGAACAGACCTCCGGAAAGAATTAAGTACTTAACCCGAGGTACCACTGTACTTGCTATTATACAAAACGCAATAAAAATATTAAAATTTAAAAAGTAATCAATTTGTGAGGGCATAGTTATCGTCAGAACAGCAGGCAAGACTGTTGGCATTGCAAGTTTATGACCCGCTTCAGCTGAAGTGGGAAACTGTCGAACATGAGGGTAATCTCTAGAGGAGGCTCAGAGTTGGGAGATGTGTGTCTTGCCAGTCTTTCCCCTACATGCCTTCTGCCTATGCCCAAGGCCACCTCTTCACATACCTTTATGCTCTTTCCCTTCCTTGCCCATCAGCTTGCACTGACCTACATTTTTTCTCATTTTCTAAAAAAAGGTGTAGAAAAAATATCCAAGTAGAATACATACAGACCATAATACAGAGTTTTTCATTGCTAGTTTGTTACAAGTCTCATAACTTCTAGGCTTTTACGATAGCACACAGTTAAAGGTGCAGAAGTTTCAAAGAATTTGGAACCTTTCCTTAAACACATAGAAATCTAAAGGTTTATTTAAATTCAAAATCTTACCCTCGTCCAACGTGTAAGACGATGCTGGGAGTTTCCTATTTACAGCTGCATAAACAGCTTCTGGCCTGCAGATTTTAAAAATAAATAAAAATAAGGTCATTTTGGCGACTGCAAGATACAATGTTCATTATTCAGTGACTCAAACTTTACAAAAGACACAAAATTCAAATAAAGTGTGTCTTGGAATTCATAGCTTCTTTTCCTCATCTGTGTACCAGGAAGTTTCTAATGTTTGATATTTTACTATGTTTTATATATGCTGTAAGCTGGCCAGAGTGGCTGGGGAAACCCTGGCAGATGAGTGGGGTATGAATAATAAAATTATTATTATTATTATTATTATTATTATTATTATTATTATTATATTATTATCATTATTATCATCATCATCATCATCAAGGCATCTAAATGCATCTTAACAGAGCCTTATCCCTTTGCCTTCAATTACATTTTTCAAACACCCATTTAATAAACCAGATAGTACTAAACCCGGCTATGGGCATTCAGAGCAAACTGGGACGGGTACAAAGGTTAATCAGAAATCTATGTGATTTGCCAGTTGAACTCACATAGCTGGGATGAAAGAATTCATGATTTCATTTATTTAAAAAGAACAGAAGGAATGGTAAAAGGCATGTCTGAAAGGCCTCCTGCCTAGACACTGATGGGTGCAAGGGACACGCACCTTTCTGGTGCTTCCTTTCTCAAAATATATCCTTCATCCCCAAATTTATCTCTAAATCGCTTAAGTTCAAAAGAGCTTGATGATTTAATGCAATAAGAAATGAAAGGGAAGCCTAGAATAAAAAGTCAAAGGGCACTTTTAACTGTTCTTATGCCTGCCTAATTCCCAAATCTGTTATTTGTAGCCTGCAGTTTAAACAAGGGATACTTTCTGAAAGAGACTCTCCAGGGAGCAAATGTTGTGTACCCACTGCTCTGAACCTCAGTCCAAGTTTCCGTTCATCCTTTAAAACACTACCCAATACATTTTTCATGCATCCTTAACCCCAAAATTCCCAGAGCCTTACTCCTCTTTCTGGCTTTCATGTTCAGACAAGATCTTCACGTAGGATTTGGGAAACCACCCTCTTCCTCGACCTACTTCTCCGAACCACCAATTTTCCTGCTGCTCCAAGACAGTAATAATGTCATTTTTTGAAAAGTTCAAGTGGTTATCTTTTTTTGCAGTCCAGGAACAGAGTGCTTGTGCTTTTAGGTTTTCTACAACTTGCCCCTGTTAAAAACAAAAAGTTTCAGATGCCAATCATTTATGCAAGTTTCAATGCTTTAAAGAACTTTATTAGACAGAGTAATTTCTAGAACAAATACTTGCACATGATAATTTAAAACCAAACCAGATACTCTACCTAGGAAGGAGGTAGACTTGGGATACTATCAATAATTAGGTCAGTTGTCCTTGTAAGGACAACTCAGTTTCCTCATCTGCCACAACTTACCGTATTTTTCCCTCTATAACACACAGATTTTTTCTCCTAAAAAGGAAGGGGAAATGTCTGTGCGTGTTATAGAGCGAATGTGTGGTCCCTGGAGCCGAAAAATCAGGCAAAAATCAAATCGCGGCGCTTCACGGAGAAGGGAAAACTGAAAAGAGGAAGTGGATGCTTTCCTGCATTCTGCCTCAGGGTCTTACTGCCCACCCACCTCTGTTTCGTTGCTGTGTTTGCTGAAAGGGAACAAAGAGCAGGGAAAGCCCCTCCCCTCCAGGCAAGCAGAGGGGAATTCCTCTCTGTGCTTCTGTGCTGCTGGGGGAGAGGGAGAGAGAGGGGGGAAGGGAGAGAGAGAGGGGGGGGAGGGGGAGGGAGAGAGAGGGGGGAGGGGGAGGGAGAGAGAGGGGGAGGGGGAGGGAGAGAGAGGGGGGAGGGGGAGGGAGAGAGAGGGGGGAGGGAGGCAGAGAGAGAGGGGGAGGGAGGGAGGGAGGGAGGGAGGGAGGGAGGGAGGGAGAGAGAGAGAGAGAGAGAGAGAGAGAGATAGCTGGCTTGGGTGGGGGGAAACTTTTGCCTTTCTTTCCTCCCTCCCGTTAAATCCCTCTCCTGCATTCTTAGCCAGCTGCTTCTCTGCACACCCCTCTCATGTTTCTTATTTGTTTTTCCTTCGCTCCCCACTTAAAATGTGGTTACAAAGCATAGGTCCACATGGATCCTCAGGATCTTTGCATTGGGTCACCCCAAATTCACCACCAGATCACATAGCATGTCCATGGCTACAGCCTGCCCCCCCCCCAAAATCACGCACCCACTGTTGCCTGGGGCTGCAATGGTGCAAAAACGTGGTTAAAAAGCATGGATCCTCAGGATCTTTGCATTGGGTCACCCCAAATTCACCATCAGATCACATAGCATGTCCATGGCTACAACCTGCACCAAAAGAATCACGCACCCACTGTTGCCTGGGGCTGCAATGGTGCAAAAATGTGGTTACAAAGCATGGATCCACAGGGATTCTCAGGATCTTTGCATTGGGTCACCCCAAATTCACCATCAGATCGCATAGCATGTCCATGGCTACAGCCTGCACCAAAAAAATCACGCACCCACTGTTGCCTGGGGCTGCAATGGTACAAAAATGTGGTTACAAAGTATGGATCCACAGGGATTCTCAGGATCTTTGCATTGGGTCACCCCAAATTCACCATCAGATCACATAGCATGTCCATGGCTACAGCCTGCACCAAAGAAATCACGCACCCACTGTTGCCTGGGGCTGCAATGGTGCAAAAATGTGGTTACAAAGCATGGATCCACAGGGATTCTCAGGATCTTTGCATTGGGTCACCCCAAATTCACCATCAGATCACATAGCATGTCCATGGCTACAGCCTGCACCAAAAAAATCACGCACCCACTGTTGCCTGGGGCTGCAATGGTGCAAAAACGTGGTTACAAAGCATGGATCCACAGGGATACTCAGGATCTTTGCATTGGGTCACCCCAAATTCACCATCAGATCACATGTCTGTGGCCACAGCATGAAGCCCAAAAATGATACATCCACTGTTTCATTCAGAATGTTTTTTCCCTTGTTTTCCTCCTCTAAAAACGATGTGCGTGTTATGGTCAGGTGCGTGTTATAGAGCGAAAAATACGGTACGTTTTTCTGTTACACATATTTCAGCAAATACAGTTGTGACAAATTTGATGCTACAGGTTCTCTGAAAATTTATTTGAATGGCAGATTAGAAATCATAGAATTGTAGAAATGGAAGGGACCCCAGGGACCTCTAGTCCAACCCTCTGCAATGCTGCAATCTCAACTAAAGCAATCCCTTTAATAAACAAACAAATAAATGGTTAGCCAGTTCCACCTCTGCAGACCCTAAGCCTTATATCCCTGGGTATTCAGTGCTGGAGGAACTGTGCAGGATACAAAGATACAGGGACATAAATCACTCTTCTATAGGTAGAACATACCTGGCCATGGATGGGAGAAACAGATCCTGGGGAGACCGTACGAGTAAAAGCAGATTTTTTCTGACATGTGTTGACATTTAAACTTGAGAAAGATATATTTTGGTAATCGGATTCGTCGGCTGGCTTACTTGACAAAAGCGGCCTGCAAATTCAATATATGGCAATAAAGGTAGCACTTTAAAGCATGTAGTTGTGAAGCAGCAAAGCTTCCAAAATGCATGTAAGATTCATAAGCTATGAAGCTGTGTGCAGAATTTCAAATCAATCACTGCCATTCAGCCTTAAGCTAAACAAGGGAAAGATCACTTCTGAACTGAAAAGCAGCACAACTGCAATAACTGCCACTATTTCTTAATATACAAAGCACATTTTTGCATAAACTGGTATACAATGGCCAAAATTCTAACACAGTTAGGCATCACAGAGTTAGAGCCTAAATCTTTGTTAGACTGAAGCCACTATATGCAGCATGCCAACTGAGTTGGCCAAAGCTGTTCTGTAGACTTCTGTCAAATTGTGTCCAACTGTTCCATTGCCCCTCAAAACATGTCTGGCTGTGGCCTGCGAGAGGGTATGACCTGTGGCAGCCACTAAGTTGTGGAACTGACCACAGAGGTGCATCAGGCATCTTCCTTATTCAGCTTTGGGTGAATGCTCAAGAAGCACCTCTTTACCCTCTCTGGCTTTTGACACTTGAGAAGCATATTTTAAAACCCACTTTATTTCTGAGACTCTAAGTTATTTTAAACCCGAGGACTTTGGGGTGAATCATCATCATCATCATCACCACAGTCAATTTTGCGTGGTAGCAGAGTATTAAGGTGCACTTACTCTACAGGAACTGAGGCAGTTGGTAAGGATACCACAGGAGGAAGGAGGGCTCTCTTTGGAGGTGAAAGGGTGTTTTCATTTTCAGGAATTTTTTCTACATAATTGCCTGGAAACCAGCCCTGATGGCCTTGGAAGCTCCCATATAACCAACCAGGCTCTCCCTCAGTTTTCTCAGCAACCTGAAAAAAGGATGGAAGTGTGACAAAATGTTATCAACTAGCTTATTAGATAGGTTTTAATTCTTTATTTTACTGCATGGCACGCTGGGTATTTTGCAGAGAAGACAAAGGCTTTAATTTGAAATAAATATCCTATTAAGAATTCAGGGATTATCAGCCATTTCTTACCTGAATTATGTCTCCAGAACTGAAACTCATCTCATCATTATTCCTCGCTTCAAATGGATATAAAGCTCTATAATTCACAAAGGCAACAGATTTCCTAGACTCAGAGGAACCCACAGCATGGCCTGGAAAGTCAAGGAGGAACTATTACTGACTACTAATCTTGTCAGTTATGTTCATTTCAAAGCAGCAGTCAGTGCCTGCTTTGGGATTTGCATAATTGAACAACATTGGCCTTTCAAGCCATGAGAAAAGCTGAATATTAACATTAGCTAAGGCGTAATTTAGACCTGTGAACTGATCTCTCCCATTAAGGCCACACATATTAATGGATTGGTAAAACCAGTAGACAGTGTGGGACTAACAGACTTCAGTGTTGTAAACTATGGTAGCTAATATCCTTACAGAAACCTGGGTAAGATACCTTCATTTTTCAATGGTGACTTAAGACTTCGTCCCTTTGTCTGTTTAAGAATGTCTACATTTTTTTCATTTAGCTGAGAAATGGGTTTCTCAGACTCTTGCAGATTGGCCGTGTCTTTTCTTCTCTTCTCTTCATCAAAGTACTTATGCCTCTCCTCAGCTTCTTTTGCGAGCAGCTCCTGCCTTCTTTTGTCTTCTTTTTGCTTCTGCCTTTGCTGCTCAGTATCTCTCAGCATCTCGGCCTGTTTGTTCCATTTTTCCTCAAGTTTCTCCTCTGCCAATTTTTGCAACTGGGCTTCCCTTTCTTGCGCAACTGCCTCCTCCGTTTTTTGTCTTTCCTCCTGGATTTTTTCCTGCATTCGCTCTTCCTGTAGTCGCTTTCTCCTCTCTTCTTCCTCCCTCCGGATATTCTGCTGCCACAAGTTCTCTTTTTCCCGCTTTGCTTTTCTTAAGAAAAAAAGCAGCGAAAACACTGTCAAAAAATGGTATTTTTTATGCTGATATTGAAAAGAAAAGACTTGGCACAGATCCTTAAATCAGCTGCTCTCAGTTTACATTATTAGCTTCCTGTAAGCTCTGAAAGTCCTAGGACAACTTAAGCATCATAATAGCGATAGGAATGCTGAAGTGGATATATGCTGTCCTAAACTTTTCAGTTATGCAATCTTACGATGGTTAAGAACTGGCACCATATTTATTTTTGTCACAGAAAAAGAACCAGTAGGGCAGGGGGCAGCAAGGTTTATTTTGCCTGAGCTGGATCGGCCCCGCAGAGATCCCTCCGTGGGCATGCCTGTGATTTTCAGCGTCTGTGCATGCGTAGATGTGATTTTTGGCGCCGCAGAAGCGGGTCCCCGTGCCACGCTGGTTTAGCACAGTGCGCAAGCAGGCAGCTTGGTTGGGGGGGTGGCTCGTGGGCCGGTCAAACGACCTTTGTGGGGCACTCCGGCCCATGGGCCTTAGGTTGCTGACCCCTGCAGTAGGGTGTAGAAAATACAGACTCCATAAGCATCTTCAGAAACAGCAACTTTTTGCAAAGATTGTTGCCATATGCTGAAGTTAGGCTTGCTAACCTGTAGGTTTCAGAATCAATTCAGAAGGTTTTTTTATTATTAAAAAAAAAAATACTACTGTGAGGCATATTATGTCACATAAAATGGAAATCTTTCATCCCAGTTAATTTTGTAATTCAGTTAGCAATTTCTTATGGAGTCACTGTTTCAATATTATCTGAACGTTTCTTTTTGAAGTGCAGTTCTCTAAAAATGTACAATTGCCCAATGAGATTTCAATGTAGCTAGAATTGTGATTGCCAAGAAATTAAAAAGAACCCATGCTAAAAAAGAAAATAGTTGTGACCATTTTTATACTGATAGCATCAATCAAGGTGGGTCACAACTGCATCAATAAAAAGAGTTACATTTTAAAATGCAATATCCAATACAACACAAAAACAGAACCACGGTACATAAATGTACTGGGGCGGGGAATCAAACCCAGAATGACAGCCACGTAGTAAGAGGAAGTCTAAGCCTGTCATCTAAGAGAGTGCAGAGGAGGCCCTTTAGAAAAAAGCCTGCATTGTTTTAATTTATCCTGTTACCGTGCAGCCTCATCTTCCACTTTCTTCTTCTGTGCAAGCTCAGCTCTTCTTCTTTCTAGTTCTTGGATTTTATCTTGTTTGATCCTGTGGAGCTGCTCAAGAGCTAACTGCTGTGTAGAATAGGTTTCTCTTAGCTCCTAATAAGAAAATATAACATACATCAAATGAGCAAATCGGGGGGGGGGGGGGACTTGATTTAGTGTTCTGCAATCCAAGTCAGGGTACGAAGAGGCAGGCAATCCTACATTGAGAAGTGTTCAATCTCTGTATTAATACAATCAAGAGAACAGGTTCAAAATTAAATAGAATACTTCTGAAGTTTACATTTCCAACACAACTTTCTTTTAGCTACTGGAGGAAGCAAGATATTATGGAAGAAATTAGAAGAGGGGTTCTAGCTGATGCTTGTGTGCAACAAAAAGCCTCTCCAGGAGTGCGGCTCTCCTAAACTGTGTGAGCTGCATTGAAATGGGCTTGGGGGGTCAGGGGGGACAACTACTAGATATTGAGCAGAGGAATCTTGTGCAACAAATGGTGTGTAAGGAGACACAAGTCTCCCAAATCTTCTCTTATAATTTATATTTCACTCCATTAGACTGAGCAGGGGGAGATTTAAGAGGCTGTGGAGGCAAGAGCTGAACAAAACAGACAGGGACATTTAGGTGAAGGAGGTGGGTGACCTTAGAGTAGGAGGTGAATCTGTGTGCTCTCAACTTCTCTAAGGACCCATTTTGGTATTCAGACATGAGACACTCACTTTACTAAGAGAGAAAAATGTTCAGATGTGATAATAACGTGACAATTTCAGGCCTTTCATTCATCAATCTGAAGTGCTAGAACTGATTCCATTTCAGAAGAGCTAGTAAGATTTAAATAATGAAGGAAAAGCTGTATGCAACTAAATCTCACATAAAAAACAATGACAATCAGATTAAGTATCTGGTAGTAGTTAGTAAGCTAGCAAGCTTCATATTAATGCTTTCATTTGTACCTCCTTCAAGCATTTGTTGAGCAGACAAGATTTGAAAGCAAACAGAAATGCGAAGGAAAAAACAAACTGTGCTGTACTGCACTGATACTGAATAGACTGGATTTTTGAGTTAAGGGATTTAAATGCAATTTAAAAAAAAAAACAACTATGAAATTATTATAAGCAAAAAAAGCCAAAGATTAGAAAGTAACCTTAAGTAAGAGGAAGAGGTTGTTGAGACAGCTTAGCAGACACAAAAGGCACTGAAGAACAGAAGCATCCATAGTCTCATACTGTAAGATAAGGCAGATAAAAAGCTGTTACACTTTGCACTGCAATTTTTATATATATAGGGAACTTATGGTGTTGTAACTGGTCAATTTAAATTACTCTCAATTAGCATGTTAGGTATTAATCATGCTATCTCAAAATTATTTTCTTGAAGAGTATATCAGTTCTACCCAGACACAGTTACTGATGTGTTTTAATCTTTTTTTACTTTCTAATTATTTTAAAATGTTTTAACTGTTTTAGTGAGAATTTTAATGTTTCCCATATACCATTTAAACTGCTTTAGTATAAGCAAATGGAATATAATTTTTAAATAAATGAAAAAATCAAATTCCGCCACTAACCTTTCAGCAGTTATGTCTCCTTTAGATAGAATTTGTCACACTACTATTGTTTTTAAGTGCAACCCGAAACAAAGTGTTGGAAAAGTAGAGTGCTCTTGTTTCATCATGGCTTTTTCCCATTTACTCCACTACATAGTCCATGTCCCTACGGTTTTTCATTTCCACTGGGCTGTTGGGTTCTCTCCACCTCCGAGATTTTTCAGCAAAAGTTGGGGTCTCCCCGAAGCCTTTTACCAACTCCCTCTTATATGTGATGAAGGC
This sequence comes from Podarcis cretensis, assembly GCF_951804945.1. NCBI lineage: Eukaryota > Metazoa > Chordata > Lepidosauria > Squamata > Lacertidae > Podarcis > Podarcis cretensis. Next base: position 125,581,877 of record NC_137172.1, on the reverse strand, counting down.
GATTTGGCTATATAAGGAATGGCGCTCAGAGAATAAAGATCTATCTGTTTACACCAGTGCCATAATGCAGCAGCCAGAAAGAGTTAAGCTGCATGAGAACTGGCTTGGTCGTTGCTTAGATGGTGAAGAGGTCGAGCATAATTGATGGCCTTCCTAACTATGCCCTGTGGTTAGCTTTTATTAAAACTAGAGAGAAAAATATCTTAAATTATTAATTTGCATAGCCCACAGTTTTGTTCTGAATAGGCTATGCAAAAATGTTATGAATTCTGTAATTTTTGCACAATGTTATATTTTCCCCTGTATATTTTTATTATAATCTTATTTAATTGTTACCCACTTTGGGATGGCAGTATTCAATGACAAGTAAATTAATTCAGTTTACAACATTCAAAATGGCACCCATACCAATTTATGACCATGAGGCCCTGTATTGCAAAATGCTGACGCATGCATTATAAATGTCAAATAAGAGACGAATCTGTGAACATCTAAACAGTATGAATGGAAAGGACAGAAAAGGCACGCAACCTTTCATTGGCCCTTATCGGCTGAAATACTGAACTAAGCTTGAGAAACAGAAGAAAAATCAGAAGCAAGAAAATTTTTCATAGGAGGGAGGGAGGGAGGGAGGGAGGGAATACAACAAATTATTACTCTGATTCACAAATAGGAGGCAAGATTGTACCTTAAGTTGATCATCAAAAGCATCCATTTCAGAAAGCTTGGTAGCCGTTTCTTTTTCTAATGCATCTAGTTGTTCTCTAAGTCTTTGGCATAATTTTTCCTTTTCTGAGGACTTCTTCTGTAGTGAATTAAGGTCTGTTTCTGTCGATGAAAGCCAAAATCCAATGTTTCATCTTAAGAACATTTTGGTTATTTTTTCCCCTTCACTTATATGGCCCTTGTAATTAACAACCTGCTTTACATTTACCCCTGCCACAATCTCATCAGCTCGTTAAGAATTTGGTACCTTTTGAAGGCAGAGAACTGAGTCTGAAAGCTTGTCCAGATACTCAATAAATCCATGGTGGGAAAGAGATTTCAGCTGATGGCTTAATCTTACCCTGAATTGTTAAGAGTTGGAGCATGCCTAGTTTGCCATCTAGTTCACCCCCTGCTTGACACAGGGAATTCCATGCTTGAGTATCACCAGTAGATGGTTCAACACCTATAATTCCTCCAGAGGAGGAGGAGGAGATGCAGTTTGCACTAGGCAGATATCTTCCATAGCCAGACATGTTTTGATCCAGCAGTGGTCCTCAGGGGCAAATCAGATGGACTTTTTTTTTAACAAAAAGGAAATAGAAGTACATCACCATCCATCAGTTCTATGTATTTGAATTTCTGAGCACCCCATGCTCCAAGGGTCCCCTTCTAGATTCAGGCTCAAACTGTCCTTTTCAACCCCTCACCTTCATTTTCTCCTTCCTTCCCCTCACTGTTTTGGTAATTAAAAATAAAGAATGACTGAGAAGGATAAAGATAAATAATGCTGAATATACTTACTAGGAGAATTGTCCATCTGCATATGATTCATTCTCTCACTTAACTGCTGTTTTTCAGGAATGAGGAGGATCATCTTATTCTGATATTCCTGCAGAGTCGGGGATAAAATTTTAGAAAGTTATCATCAGTATACTTTCTTTACATATTTAATAACTTAATGCATTACAGCCCTACCTTCTTAGAAATATATAAGGTATATATTCATGGGACATCTCCTGAAATCAATTGCCCTTTGATTTCACCAGATTTATGTTGAGTATGACTTAACTGGATTTGACCCAATAATAGTAATTCTACAGGAAGTTAGAGACACTTGGGACAAGTGCAACATTAGGCTTGATTCTGGTATTTCTCCATGGGAATCCACAGTACATCCTGATATTGTACTACGGTCAATATGGAGACCTATCAGTTCAAGTAAGAGTGACACAGATTCTCCATACTTTAGATAAAATTTTGATATGCTTAAATGTAAAGAACTCTCAGCTGAAAATTATAGATAGTATTTTATAACCCAAAAGAGAAATGGACAAACCAGCTTATATAAAAGACACGTCCAAGAATAAAGAAGGATTTAGGACTTGACAGTTTTTTCTTAACCTTGAAGCATATTGGCATAACAAATATTGTTACATGCTACATGCATTTAAGATTCTGTAAGCTGTACCTTGTAAAAACTAGAAAAACCTGATAATTTAACCATCAATAGCCTTTATCCTTGTTAGGTCATTTGTAGCGTTAAAAAACAAAGTTTAATTGTATTATTTTGAGAAATCTAGCTATTGGAGGAGAACTGTTTGAACAGAAGCAAAAACTGTTATTATTTTGTAGCTACATCTTAACACAGATGTATTAAAAATACCCCCCTCCAATTCATTCATGTCCTTCATTCTCTGGAACACACAAGGCAACAAGTTGAAACTTAAAGTGAGATTTCATACTTGAAGCTGTTGTTGTAGCTGCTTGACTTCAATAATTTCCAAATCACATTTCTTTTCCAGAACATCCAGATCATTTTTTTGAACTTGTTTTCTTTTTATAACATCTTGCAATCTCCCAGAGATCTGCTGGTGTTTGCCATCCTGTAATGAAAATAATCTAAAATCAAACATCTGATTCGAGAACATAAAAACATGCCTCTAATATACAGAGTATCAGCTAATCACTACCCCTAAAACAGAAAGTTAGTCAAAACCAATTAACAAGAATTTTTAAGATAAAATATTATATAAGCTGGGAGATACTCTCAGGGTCAATAGCCACTGAAGAAGTATGCATGCACATGAAAGCTTATACCCAGAACAAACTTAGTTGGTCTCTAAGGTGCTACTGGACAATTTTTAAATGTTTTATTTTGACTGCGTCAGACCAACACGGCCACCTACCAGAATACAGAAAGATGTTTGAAAAGACACTGTGTTGTTGTTTGGGTGAGCCCGGGGGGTGTCCCCCAGGTGCTGCTGGCTTGGAATGCCCATCCCACCTGACCCCCCCCCAGGTTGGCTGGAGCTGTCAGTCCAAGAGCATCTGCAGGAGCTGTGTTCCCTACTCCTGCCAGTGGAGTTCTCTATGTCCTTTGCAGTGCTGTGACTCACCAAGGCATCTAGCTCAAGACCGAGGCTCTTCTTCTTAGAGGCCAGTTTGACAATTTCTTCTTGTTCTCGATTACGCTGATTAAGAAGATCCTGACGCCGAATCCTCTCCCACTCCAGACGCCGTTGGCGCTCAAGCTCCTGCTTTGCTGCCTGCAGATAAAATAACCACTAAATGTTCAGTTCTTTCAAAAGTGCTAAAGGGCAAAGAATTATGGAGAATGTGCATTTCAACTTCTTTAAAGGGGGAGCCTCTGGTCTGAAGACAAACATTTATCCTACCTTTCCACAGCCGCCCACTTGGTGCTATTGCACTGGCAATGCCATACAGGAGGCCCTCGCTTCTCCAAGCCCAGGGGAAGGGGCCCATGCCATGAGGGTCCTGGTTCTGCTGCATGTACTCCTTCTTCTGGGCCTCACATTCAGGGGTTCCCTGATTACCAGCATCCTTCTCAGCATGAGGAACTCAGCCTCGCCCTTAGCTGGTGACACTACAGCCTTGGACTTCCTGTCGAGGTCACTGCTGGACTCGGGACTGCCTACCTGGACAGGGTTGCTAGTGCATGCACGACACTGCAATTCTGTGTGACAGACACCTGGCAGGCACTTTCTGGAGGTGCTTAGGCAATGCCCTGAAAGGGCCTTCACCTCAAAATGAAGGCAGCCCAGCTATTTGTGCTGACTGCCTGGAACACTTCAATGGAGAACTGGCTGCATGAGGCTGAGCTTTGGCTGCCCCCAGACACAGCTGGGGCTCTTGGGTTTGGTGTCATCTTTAGGGACAAGTGGGTTTCAGCACGGTGGCAAAAGAATGCTTAAGTGAAGATCACTAAACAGCAATAAACGGAAAAGATATTCCTTTGCAGATTAAAAATAGCAATTAGCAGAACAACCTCCCGCCTTTCAATTTCTTTCTTTCTTTCTTCCTCCTTCCGTTTCTCCATCTCCCGCTGTTTTTCCAAGTGCCTTTCCAGTTCAAGTTGTTTCTTTCGCTCCTGCTCCTGCCGTTCCCTCTCTCTTCGCTCCTTTTCTTCTCTTTCCCTCTGAGCCTTACGCTCCGCCTCTCTCTGCTGCTGCTCCAACAACACCTGGCGGCGTTTCTCTAGCTCCATGTTGCCTCTCTCATAGTTTGCTTTCCTCTTGTCCTCAAATGTAACTAGATTAAAGAATAGTAAATGGCATCAGAGTGCAAAAATTGATCTAATGCAGGTTCATTTCTAAAACAAGGACAGTACAGTGGTACCTCGGGTTAAGTACTTTATTCGTTCCAGATGTCCATTCTTAACCTGAAACTGTTCTTAACCTGAAGCACCACTTTAGCTAATGGGGCCTCCTGCTGCCGCTGCGGTGCAATTTCTGTTCTCATCCTGAAGCAAAGTTCTTAACCTGAGGTACTATTTCTGGGTTAGCGGAGTCTGTAACCTGAAGCGTATGTAACCTGAAGCGTATGTAACCCAAGGTACCACTGTAGTATGAAACACGGAGGTAGATAACACTCAAGTAAGATCACTGACAAATGGAAAAGCATTTGTTATATGCACAGGGCTTTGATACTGAAGTGATTCAAAAAGGAAATTAAGTAAATAACTGTAGTTTTGGGTGTCTTCATCTTGCCTGCTGCTTTCATAGTCCCATGTTTCTCAAACTTGAGTCCCCATCATCCCTGACCACTGGTCTTGTCAGCCAGGGATGATGAGAGTTGCAGTCCAACAACAGCTGGGGGATCAAGTCGTAGAAACACTGCCACAGTCCAACCACTCTGACTCCACATAGCCCAATGTACTGCTGCTTTTCGGTCCTGACAACGTACCACTGCTACTGTAAACAATGTATACTTGAGTCCTACAATTGTTATTAAGTGCTCAAATGGCTTCTATGAAGCAAATTGAAGTCAGGCACACATAATATCTGAAATATGGGATAAAACAACGTTTCTTTCAGTTCTAATGCCTTTTTAAAGTCAACTTTGCACTCTTAACATAAAAAAGAACCCCACTGTTACCTGGAAGTTTTTGGGGAGGTTCTTCTTCCTGCATTATTTTCTGGTATGTTGGCAGAACACAATCAGTATTTTCAGCACATTTTCCACTTCTAGAGAGAAGAAACAGGGATTTTTTTTAAAGGACATCTTTTCCATTTATTATACAATTTTAATAACATACCATCTTGTGTTACGCACCTCATAGAAGGTGGCACTAACTCCAGAGGCAGAGTCAGTGGGAGAGGCTGCCCAGCTTTGGCCATATCAGTCAGATGCATGGCTAGTATGAATTCCTCTGCTTTTAGCTGTCCATTGCCATCAACGTCAGCAAGTGACCTAGGAAGACAGAACAATTGCATTAGAAGAACCGAGGAAATATGAAACAGCAATCTCACTGTTTCAATGCAACATTCTAATACAATATCTTTATTATTAATTTTTTAGAAAAATTTTCTTTTACAGATTTAAATGACACATTCATATCCACTATAATGCCAAATTCTTTTGGACTTCCCCCCGCTCCCTCCACAATCCTCATAATTTTATATTTATTTCACATTTCCTTTATAATTGTATTGCCAGTTAATAAATCTTTACAACTCTTATCCCTCTCACAATACCCTTTCTCATCACAAAGCCTCTTTAAATCCAACTAGCGTTGTCTGTTCGTCACAAATATTTTCCAGATAAATCGTAAACTTTCTCCAGTCCTGTGTGAACTTCTGATCTTTCTGATATCTAATTTTTCCTGTCAGTTTGTCTAGTTCAGCAAAGTCCAATACAAGTCTAAATCTTTAAGATACCTCTTACTAACTTGAACAATTCTGAAAAAGCAAATACCCACAAAAGCACATTTGAAACATAATTGGGCCTGCATGGCAGTTTCCCCCCAAATCATGCTCACTTGCCTCATACTCGAATTCACATGTGACATTGGGTGAGGGGAAAGTTGAGGCTCCAACAAAGAGTCTTGAAATAGGCTCCCAACTCTGAAATGGCAAGCAGCTGACTGACAGTGAGAGCAAGCCCACTGGGACTGTCTGTGCAGCTGCGATGGAGCTCAAAGTCAGGTGACAGGCGTTGGTTCCAAGTTCTGTGAGATTGGTTGTGCCACTGAGTTCCCCACGTGGGACTCCTTGGTGCAGCTGATCCTTGAAGGGCTTTGCAAAGGCCCCTATGCAGCACTCTGTAAAGATGGTACTCTATGGTACTCCAAAGCACTGGGCAAGGTTGTTCGCAAGTCCTGTGTGGTGCACTGACAACTGTGAGAAGGTCTACATGCCCCAATTCTTGATGTCAGGTGAGGAGTGAGAGCATCCTGTGGTCAAGTCTAGCCCCATCCTTGTTCTAAACCCATACATTGTTAATGTTTTGATGTTTAATGCATTGAAGGATATTAATTTGGAGTCCAGCTGATTTTAACTGGAGAATTAAACACCCGTTTTAATTCTCCCAGAGGCACGTGGTGTGAAGTAGTAGAACAGGGGTCTTCAAACCACGGTACGCGGGCCAGATCTGGCCCACTAGACTCGTAAATCCGGCCTGCGGACCCTGCCAGCCACTCAGTCAGTCACCGTGCGCTGAGGTAAACCTGACGCGGCGAGGCATTTCCTTGGAAAGAAGCCGCGGACGCCTCACCTTGCGGGGACTGACTGAGCGGGCAGTGACGCTTCTGTGGCTTCCGATTGGCTGCAGGAAGCTCATGCAGCCTTTCAGAGTCCCCATGCCACTGCAACCTTTCATTGGTAGAGCCGCTGCCACCACTTTTAATTAAAGATAATTAAAAAAGAAGAAGAAATTAAACAGATATAATCTCAACACCAGAATTCTGCAATTCAAGAACAAGCATAAAATAAAAAGAGTACAGTATTAAATATGCAATGTAGACTATTACATTTCTTTAAAAATTACTCTATGCTTATTAACATTGAGCAGCACAAAACATCAAAGTCTTATCAATTTATGTGTGGACTTACCAAATAGTAGCTAACTGTGTCTGGGAAAGGTTTGATTGCAGAAGAATATTTTTTGCCTGAAACCCTGAGTAAATCAAAGATGAAAAGTATGTTAATATATAAGTCAAGTATGTTAATATATAAATCTAATTGCACTCAAGAACCAGTGATATTTTTTACCATCTACAGGCCAGGGCTCATCCACACTTTTCTTTGTCCTGTGATTTATTCTGTTTGGATTGTGATTTCTAGACATGGGTCTGAGAGGTTTTTCTTTTGTTCCACACTTTCCCAGATGAAAACTTGCTTATTACTGCTGGATTGGAACAAATGTCAGTCTGCAGAAAACCTGATTGACATTTCCTCTGATTCAGCCGTGAACAGCAGGGTTTCCCAGGGAAAGTGATGGAACAAAAGAGAAACCTCTCAGACCCATGCCTACAAGCCACAGACCAAATGGAATAAATCACAGGACAAAGGGAAATGTGGATGGGCCCTCGTTTGGTTTTACTCGAAATATAATTTGAAAAGTCTTAGTCTGTATTATAATAATTTAAGGTCTCAAATATATAAATTAAATGTACAAGGCAAACATGTACATAAATACATAAACCACATGTCTGAAACAGTACAGGAAGACAGTCCTGAAACCATTTTGACTCTCCCAAACTGACCAAATGTTTCTCTGCAAGGAGGAAGGAAATGAAAAAGCCTCCTCATGGTCTCTGTGCTCACAAATCCTGCCTTTAGGGCACATTTAAGGTGTGAATGGGGTGAGCCTGTGACCTGGATTCAGGAATTACCGTATTTTTCGCTCTATAAGACACACCAGACCACAAGACACACCTAGTTTTTGGAGGAGGAAAACAAGAAAAAAAATATTCTGAACCTCAGAAGCCAGAACAGCAAGAGGGATCACTGTGCAGTGAAAGCAGCAATCCCTCTTGCTGTTCTGGCTTCTCTGATAGCTTCGCAGCCTGCATTCGCTCCCTAAGACGCACACACATTTCCCCTTACTTTTTAGGAGGGAAAAAGTGATCTTAGAGAGCAAAAAATACGGTCAATAGTTATAATAACATAAAGGTAAAGGTACCCCTGACCATTAGGTCCAGTCGTGGACAACTCTGGGGTTGCAGCGCTCATCTCGCTTTACTGGCTGAGGGAGCCGGCGTACAGCTTCCAGGTCATGTGGCCAGCATGACTAAGCCGCTTCTGGCGAACCAGAGCAGCGCACGGAAATGCAGTTTACCTTCCCGACAGTACCTATTTATTTACTTGCACTTTGACGTGCTTTTTTGAACTGCTAGGTTGGCAGGAGTATAACAACATAAGAGTAGCCAAAACTCAGATAATGCAATCAGGTAACTTGCCAGCCAGGAGATAATCAACATACTCAGGATTCTGTTTTAGACTGCCCCCTGTGATGTAGGTATGATGTATTGGGGTGGTGGTCCTGGGCTACACCCCTTCTATGATGTATGTATGATGTTTCTGGGGGTGGTCTGGAGTTTGAGGGTGAGCAATTTTACAAGTCTATATAGGGACAGGCACACCTTGGTTCTGGGTCCTCCTCCTTTCCTGCGTGTGAGGGGAGCACCCTGTTGCAACAGCTTTAATAAAGATCAGGTTTACTAGCTGCTTTGCTTCTCAATTTTCGCTGGTTGGCCTGTTATTTTCTCCTACCGATGGAGAACCTACAAAGGACTCTGTAAGGGCTCTTGTGTACCCCATAAGGGAATAAGGGCAGATTTTGTTTACACCACCTGCAAAGATACACTTATTTATAAAAATCTTCAAACATGCAAGTGCAGTTAAATATTACATTTATACTGGGATTTCATTTTCTTATATAGGAAAATTATTCAATTAATTATAAACTTAATCTTCAATTGCAATCCCTTTCCTTTAAAAAGAAATCCCCCTTAGAACATACTGCATTATGAACAGGAAGAAATCTTTTTGTCAATCAACTCATGAATCACTCATTAATCTTTGCAAACTTAAATATAATACTGTAATACTAACCTGACAGGTATCCACTCATCCCTTTATCAAGGCTATTAAACTTCTGCCTGTATTTTAATCTGGAAGCCTGAGGAACTGCCCAGTCTGAAAATCCAATCTTTGGTGAATTCCCAGTTAGTGAGGTAGTAGAAGAAGAATTTGAACTACAATATGAAAAGAAGATCATATTTGCAAGAAATATGGTATTATATAAATATATGTTCAAAGTGGAACATTGTTCCTATGTTTTTGTGCAGCAACAGTTTATGTGAATAAATGACTTCTGTCTTTCCAAGTACTCACTTTTGTGGGGAACCAGACAGATTGCAAAGACCACCCAAAGAGATCTTGAAAAAAACAGAAACTTGCAATTGAGACATAAATCTGCCTGAAGATCCCTACCTACTAGAGCCAAGATCTATCAGGGACTGTGTCTTCTGGATGTTGGCACCACCAAATCCGCCCATCATGGGACTGTATGAACTAAAGTGAGGCAAAGCTGAAACAAGAGAAAAGCACATAGTCCACAATGCAAGGCAAAAGTATCTCCATGGATCACTTGGGCACCAACCTGACTCCATACCAAAAACTTTAAAAATATTACTATTTGGATGAAAATTTTCAGTAGAGAAATAAAGTAAAAAAGTGAGGAAAAGTGAACATGAACCAAAACCAAAAAAACAAAATGAGAGAAAATTACTTGAAAGTATATATAAATGTATAAAAGTATTACAATTATTCTAACGAGTATAAAAGTCAATATGCTTTTTATAAACACATTCCAAATATCAATCCAAATGCATTCCAAATACCATTACCGTATTTTTCGCCCTATAGGACGCACGTTTCCCCCTCCAAAAATGAAGGGGAAATGTGTGTGCGTCCTATGGGGCGAATGTAGGCTTTCGCTGAAGCCTGGAGAGCAAGGGGGGTTGGTGTGCACTGCTCTCCAGGCTTCAGGAAGCTATCCGCTAGCCATGGGAGACCTAGCTCTCCTAGGGCTAGAGGAGAGCTTGCCTGCACCGCACCCAGAAGCTTGGGGCGTGCTGAGCTCAGCACGCCCCAAGCTTCGGGATTAGCGCAGCGCTCCGCTAGCCATGGGAGACCCAGCTCTCCCAGGGCTAGAGGAGACCTTGTCGGCACCCAGAAGCTTGGGGCACGCTGAGCTCCGCACGCCCCAAGCTTTGGGATTAGCGCAGCGCTCCGCTAGCTGTGCGGCTCTCCCATGGCTAGCGGAGACCTTGCCGGCACCCAGAAGCTTGGGGCGTGCTGAGCTCAGCACGCCCCAAGCTTCAGGATTAGCGCAGCGCACCTGGGGGGGAATTTCCCCCCTTTATTTCCCCCCCAAAAAAACTAGGTGCGTCCTATGGGCCGGTGCGTCCTATGGGGCAAAAAATAAGGTATATTTATCCATACCCAATTTGTTTCTATCTTACAAGTGTAGTCCTATCTTCTATGCATTGTTCAAAGGGGGCCATGGTATTATCCTTCCAGCATATTATTAAACATTTGTGCCCAACTCATTTTTCAAATGGTTCTGTCTTTTATTTTTAAGCTTGTTTTCATAAGTACATCATTTGGAAATCCATTTCTGACCAAAGTGGTGACCCCTTTTGCACTGGTTGCATTTCCGGCAAGAAAAACCCACCCCACACAGTCTTTCTATAATAATTATTTATCCTGTTCAATTAAATGGGTCTCTTGTAGATAAGCTACGTCAGCCTGCAATCACAGAATAATAGAATTGTAGAGTTGGGAAGGACCACAAGGGTCATCTAGTCCAACCCCGTACAAAGCAGGAATCTTTGCTCAAGGTGGAGCTTGAACTCATGACCCTGAAATTAAGAGTCTCATGCTCTACCAACTGAGCTCAAATATGTCAAAATTAGCTTTTGCTTCTTGGATTATCAGTTTTGACCCCTTTATGAACGTTCTTCCATTCATCCGTTTAATTGACTGTATAAACCAAAATTCAATTTCTCCCCTGTATTAAAATATACAATATAATGCCTAGAATTAATAACAAATTCAGAAATTACACAAACACTAAGCTTAACTGTCAGGTGCTGGTGGTGGTTGCTCGTGAGTAACCAGGCAGGACTCCGACCTGTCTTTTACAGGTTTTATTGGTGCAAACTATTTACAGTGCAGAGCCCCAAACTTCATGTCCATCTTAGTCGCTTGCAGATTCCGGGAGTGCCCCCTTCCGGTTTCTCCCCCAGCCTAAGAACTTACACACCCCAAATCTCCACCTCCCCTCCGTATGTTTCACCCCTCTGCGCAAGCAGGGTGCCGGAAGCGTCGAGTGTGCCTCCTGGGCAGCCGGGCTAGGTGAGGCACTTGGGCTCTCCGTAGCATCTTTGAGCCCTCCCTTCACCCAGCTACTCCCCTCCCCCTCTGGTCCACTGGAGGTGGGGCTTTCTCCACTGCCGGGCGAGGAGCTGCTTCTCAGAAGCGCCGGAGGCTCTCTGTATCCCCCTGCCTCCCTCCCCTGACATTAACTTATTAGATCTATGCACACTCTATTTCCCAGATTAAAAATAAGCCTTAAGTAAATCATAATAATTATTTTAAACTGTGCTTATGTGAGTGGAAAAAATGGATAAATAAAAATAGAACAAAACTTTTTTAAAAAAAACAAAGTGCAAAACACAAAGCTCAAAAATTAAGCGGGTAAATGAGCAAACAAAGAAGAAAAATAAAAACTAATGAAAAAGAAAAAAGCAAAAGAATAAAAAATTGACTCCATACCACAAACTTGACGAGCTTTGAGATCTAGTCTGACTACAACACCCTAATAATTTATGCTAATTTATAGCCCAATTCTATTTTTTCATTTTCTTCAATACATTCTCTACAGGCAGCACCAAGTTGTGTAACATTCCTACCATGATTTGGCATGGCTCTTCTTTAATAACAGTGAGCCTGAGGCTGAGCAGGAGGACTTATGAGGTAAGGGGGTGCTTAACCATCTCCCTTCCTGACGTTTGTCCCCTTCAAAACTAATCTCCTCCTCTTTTCCCCACGAACAAGGAAATAGCTTCCATGGATTAGTGACCTTGAGTAGGAAAACAGTATAAGGGAAAAGGCTGAGTACCACCTCCATCTTGCTCTCCATAGCAACATCCAAACTTTCATTAAAACAACAAAATATTTGGCACGGGGCATCATGCATACAATATTTCCAGTGGAATGTGGTTAGTGTAGCAAGAAGAAGGAATTTAAGGTGGAAAAATCATCAGTTTAGTATTTGCTAGGAGGAGATTTTGCATTCAGAATCAAGGCATTGGCCAACATCCAACTCAGATTGTCCAGACTGGAAGTATGCCTCTTGTCGGACATGATGATACTTACTTGAAGAGTATGGTAGTGGCTGGAGGAGGCTGGTTGTTCCATTTGGCAATGCAGGTGTGCTGGTGGAAGGCAGAAGAGGAGCAGAAATAATCAGGGGGGGGATGGACGTTACAGAAGCAAAAGAGGGCATTGGAGCTAAGGGTGCCATTGTAGGAACAGATGCTGGAATAGACAGGTTTGGCATACTGCCCATGCCTAGAAGAGAAACCAAGTTGTTAGTGATAGCCATATAGCTGTGAACAGCCAGGAATTGGGGAGACATGACTCACTTTTACTAGAGAGATCTACACCAGGGTTTCCCAAACTTGTGTCTCCAGCTGTTTTTGGACTGCAGCTCCCATCATCTCTGACCATGGGTGCGACGAGCTAGGGAGGATGAGAGTTGTAGTCCTAAAACAGCTGCAAACCCAAGTTTGGGAAACCCTGAGCTACAAAAACTAGTTTTAGATAAGAGGTCTATGCTTACACATAAGTTTGCTTCATTTGAGCAGTTATACAGCCAAGGTTTTCTCCCTAATAACACATCCCAGTTGCCACAGGCTTCAGAAAAAACGAACAAGCAATATGCTCCAAGTACTTGCTCAAAGCAATAGATGTCTAATATATAGTACGATTAGAGGAAGAGAATAATTTGTTCAATGGCATCCACTTTCGGCACATTGAAAGGCTTGCCTTAAAAAAGTAGGGTTGTTTTCTGTAAACCCACTTAGAACAGCAGACCAATGCAGCAGGCAGCAGTTATGAGTTGCTCTGTGGTCTCTGCAGCCACAGCAGGCACTGCAATTCTCCAGTGGCTTGCATTCACCCCCCGAGGCACACTCCATTGTCTCTCAAGACAGACAGGTGCCAACAACATATCACAACCTGCTTTCAAAACTCACCCTACTTTTTAAAGGATCGTGCCATATGGCAAGCATGGTTGCACTTTGAAACATGCAAGTCCTAACCCCTTTCCAGCACATAGAATTAGCTGCACTATTTCTGAGGCCCATCCTTATTATGCCATCAGAGCAAAGGAGAATCATCTCAAAAGTACTCATTATTCATTTTTATGACAAAAATATATGATAATATTTAGCTATATTTTCTGTACATATCTTTAACATCATGATCTATTGTCTAATGAAAACAGATTTGAACATAGCTATTTATTTATCAATAACAATTTAAGAGGGGCAGCCTTTCTCCAAACACCTGTACATTGATTCATATTCATGATTACCAAAACGAGCAGAAATCAAGGGAGAGAATGCTGGAGGTTGCTTCATCATTGGAGGGAGAACCACGGGCAAAGGCTGGCCTTGCAGCTTTAGTTTGATGAGCTTCATTGCTATAGAAAACTCTTGCTGATCCATTTTCCCATCCTTGTTCAGGTCTGAAAGTGCCCTTCAAAACAACAATACAACAATGTCTATATGTCTGTATACGTTCTATAGTTCAGTAGCAGAAGACTATTTTCCTTGCCAATTACTCCTATTTGGCAGAGAGCTCTTAGTATTTCCACCCCCACCCACCCCTGGGCGGAGCAGCATCTACTGGAAAGAAAGCAAGGTTGCTAGAGGAAAACCTATGAATTACTGAATTTTATCCTTCACCTAGGTTGGAGAGAGGTTACAACAGAGCAGAGAATGACAGAAATTGGGCAAGAGTAAAACAGGGACATTAATCACCTGAATTGCTCTATGCTCAAAAACTCCACTGCATCCTTTATATAGAAGTGGGATAGCAGCTCTAATCACTTGGCTCAGAACATTAGGATTTATATTCCACCCTTTCATAGTAGAAACAGAGCCGAGAATGGCCTACAGCAGTTTAAAAGTTCCAAAATATTTTTTGAAATGCTTACACAATAAACAGTAATGCAACTAACATATGCTGACAGAGTTTAAATCTTCAACAGTTGCTTCTATTCAGAATCCCAAGAAGCAAAAACATTATAATCTGTTGTTTCATCCAGTCAGAAAGAATTTTGCAAACAGAGTGATAAGAGCATAGATGCTGCATATTCTAGCAAGTGAGTACAGTGGAAGCTTGGGTTGTGAACGTGATCCATGTGGGATGCACGTTTGCAACCCACAGTGTTTGTAACCCGCAGTGGAGCGTATGCGCACATGCGGGTTGCGATTCGGCGCTTCTGCGCATCCATGACCCCCGAAACCCGGAAGTAACCCATTCCGGTACTTCCGGGTTTTGGCGTGTCCGTAACCAGAAAAAACGCAACCTGAAGCGCCTGTAACCCAGGGTATGACTGTAATAAAAAAGGCAGACCATATACCTAAGGCAATAAGGGTATGATGCACCACCCAAGGATCAGAAAATGCAACCATCATGGCAGGAAGCATGAAAACCTTGCTGCTTGTTTACAGTTTTTGTGTTTTTACTCCAAACTCAGTTAACAGCACATGGCACATTCAGAGGCTGCTAGCACCACAGATGCTTTAAATTCAGTTTGTGCTCCAAAACATTAGTCTATTCTATCCTAATGTTTTTGTCCTAGGACAGAAATTTAGATATACAGATCATGCCATTCAACATTTCTCTGACAAGAATAAGACAGTTGTAAAGAACAACAATATTGGGGGGGGGGACAGGAGCAAGACGGTTTGAGCATATTACACCAATCCTGGTCCAACTGAACTGGCTACCAATTAGTTTCCAGGCCCAATTCAAAGTGCTGGTTTTGACCTATAAGGCTTTAAACGGCTCAGAACCGCAATACCTCAAGGACCCCCTCTTTCCCCATAAACCTACTCGGACGCTGAAATCATCTTCTGATGCCCTTCTTCGTATGTCCCTTCCTTCTCTGCAGTGGCTCCCCGTCTGTGGAATGCTCTCCCCACTTCACCTGGCACCTTCACTATACACCTTTAGACGCCAGGCAAAACTGTTCCTTTTTAACCAGGCCTTTGCCTGACTTGATCTACATCCTAGAACACTTTTTAAAATGCTGGCTCTTTTTTTTTGGGGGGGGGAGGGTTATTGTTTTGATTTCTTGTATTTGATATGTTATGTGAACCTGAAGGTCTTAGGGCGGTATAGAAATTAATTAAAAAAATAAAATTAAAAAATAGGAACAAATCATATCCTTTAAAATCCTAAAAATCACTGCAACCCCCCCCCCCATGGACATATGACCTGGGCTGCTGTGCGTAAGAGAAACCTGGTGGACAAGCAGCGGCAAGAACCGGCCCGTCTGCTTCATCCAACCAAGTCTCTCTTACACATGTCAGGTCAAGTCCTCCATCTGTAGCAGGAACCCCCCCACCCCAATCATTCTGTTTGTACAAACTTCGCACACACTCACACTCACACACTACATACGCTATGCTTCCGTTATAAATTCATAGAAAATCAACCATACATTGGATTTGCACTGTTCCACTTTTATTTTACTCCATGAAGGAAGGACTACAAAATGGGGCAGGTTTGATACAGGGCAGCCATAATCCCTTCAGCATCCCAGCACATACACAGGTGCCCTGCCCAGTTGCTATGCCAACCCTGATGGTCCCAGACAGAAGACAATCAAGATCACAAAGAACTTGCATATGGGAGTGGATTCAGCAGGGACTGAAACAAAGGACACTGATCAGATCTTCCCTCAGGGGGCAGGAAACTGCAAACTCCCCTTTGTCTCCTGGAAGTTCCTGGAAGTGACTCATGGGGAGGGGGAAAGGAGGAACCAGCCAGGTGACAGGACACTCAGGTTACCACCAACTCCTCCCTCAACCCCTCCTTTCTGTAATGTATGCATGATGTTTCTGGGGGTGGGCTAGACCTAGAGGAGGGGCATTTCAAAAGTTTTTATAAGACCTTGCACACTATTCTTCTGGGTCTTTCCTCTCACCTGCAAGTGAGGGGAGCACCCTGTCGTGACAGTCTTTCTTCAATAAAGACCAAGCCTACAGGCTGCTGATTTGCTCCAATTTACTCTGGTTGGTGTCTTTACTTTTTGTCCAAGGGAGCCCTCAGATTTTTCCGGTAACACATCCACGATCAAGTCATGGATGGCAGTGATCTTATGAATCTTCAACCTGGCATTGCACAGCAGCACCTTAAGGTCATGTGTTGATTCCAGTATCCTTCAAGTCGAGACCAGACCCGGAGGCAGAGATAGCCTTCAAACAACTATTAAACCTGCCTCCTCAGGAATGATGTGGTCTGGTCTTAGCGTAACTCCTCCTCCTGCCTGTGATCACTGAGATCGGATTTCCCAGTGCATCCCACCCCCACCCCCCACCCTCAATCAAACCAGCCCCAGCCATTTTGTTGGCTGGGGCCCACTTCATTTTTTTTCCCCAAATAATATTTATTCAAGTTTTAAAAGATTACAAAAAGGAACACAATATACAAAAACAAAACATATCCAAGAGAAAAATAAAACTAAAAAATAAAAAAAACAAAGACAGCAAAAAAGAGAGAGAAAAAAGATACAATCAAAAAGACAAAAAAAGTTAAACCTTAATATAACTCCCTTTCTTAACTTATCTCCTTGACCTCCTCACACCTCCCCTCTTTGTATTCTAATTCAAATAGATATTTCAGCAAATCCTTCATCTTTGTTTTTATCCTTATAACTTATCTTAATATACTGTTCTTTTCCATTCTCTCATTCACCAATTAGCCATCCACTTTTACTTTATTTAATCTTATTTCTCCTTAGAACTCATATATAGCTGAACTTATTCTCTTAAGACGTTTCCCCTAGGGTCACAAAAAATTCCATTCCACGATTTTCCCATCTCTCATTAAAAAAGAAAAGAATTTTTTTTTAATATCACAATATATACACTTTAAATTCCCAATTTTTCTTTCACCATCTCCCCTCCCCGGTCTCGGCCCCTGCCAACTGTTCTCCAAAAGTCCATCAACCCGGAGATCTTAAATCCGAGGCTCTTAACTCTCTTTCATGTCCCCTCTGCCGATCTTTTTGATAGTCTTTGGTGTTGAAGAACAGATCTCGGGGAAGCTCCAACCCAACGGTAGACATATTCCTTCTTGGCGAGTCTGCCAGACTTCCATAGTTAAAGGTAGGGCCCATAGAATATTCCGAATCTTGTTTCACACTCCTTCCAAATCCAAGGGCCCCAGAGGCTCCAATCTCCACCTGGCTCAGATTTAAATCCCAAAAGTATTTGGTCCCAACATAGGGTAATCTCTCCAACTTTCATTTTCCAAACCAAGCCAGGCTCTCATCTCCAAAAACTGGCTTCTCCTAGTTGCAGACGTGTAAGGCCTCCCGTTATAATCCACGATTTGCCCCTGTAGGGTTGAAACTCCCCCTTGCATCACTTTAACAACAGCAACTTTCTCCTTCTCTGGTTCTTCAATTTGTCCAGTTAAAAGAGATTCCTGTGCCGGATTTTTGTCTACTTCTTTGCTGAAGCCCACTTTTGTTCCCAAAATTTCAACATTGGTAGCCATAACGTTTATCTGTTCTTGCAGCTTTCCCAGCAGATAAAATGTCCTATTCAATTCAGACGCGACTTCCTTCTCAGCCACCATCCTTGAAATGTCCAAGGTCAAAGCTAGTTTCTCAAAGGCTTTATCTTTAGAACCAATTTCCCAGCTGCATCCTTGCAACACTATCCCAAAACTCCCTCTAGAGGGACACAGTTTCCATTTACACTCCTTCTAGCACAGTCCCAAAAGTCCCAAACGTAAAATTGTAACAATTCCAGATGCCTTCCTTCTTTTTAAACACAGAAACTAACAGTAGCAACAAAGTCCTTCTTTTGTATCTTGACAGCTAGCTGTTAAATTTATCTATTCACCATCCACGGGCTCTCGCAGACCGCTCCCGGGTTTAGGGAAGTGGCGCTTCAATTCCCAAATTTTGACCTTCTCCTGCAGGCTTCCCTGCTTCCAAAAGAGTATTGATAGTAGTTTCAATCAGTGGAGTTTTAATCCTTTAATCCTTTAGGTAAAACTGTCCACGACCTTAGTTAACCAATTCTTTGCTTCAGTTTATTTACAGAAAGGGGAGGTGGACTTCCTGTTTAGACCTTCCCCGATCGGTGCCAATTTAAAAATACTTTAAAAGCCCAATTTCCGTTCTACTCACGGGTTGTTGTTTTAAAATCCAATTGTCCACAAGAAAAAGTCAGTGCTCTCTGGCAACGGCTACGCGGCTTCACTCCATAAAAAATAGTGGTCGATTCAAAACACCGCGCCGCTCACCCCACGTCACTTCGGAACCCCAAAAAAGGGGTTTCCCTGTGGGTAGGGGGGGGCGCTCCTGGTGTCAGCCGTATCCCACGTTCCCAGGCTTCCTCCACCTGGGATTTTTGAAGGGTCTCCACCTTCGCCGCGGCGGCATGACCCGAATTCCACGGAGCGGGTTCCTCTCAGTCAGAGGAACACCGCCATTGCTGATGGCGCTAACCCGGAAGTCCTGGCTGGGGTCCACTTCAAGGCAGCAACTGACCCTTTCCCCTTCAGAACTAAATGCAAACAATACAAGAAACCACTAAAACTAATAATAATAATACCCTATAACCCTTGACAGCTTCACCCTTGTCCTTTTAATTATCCCAGTGATTTGAAACGTTTTATACTGTGATGCCAATAAAGGTATTTGATTTGGTTTGAATAATAAAAATAAATTACAATTATACTAAAATTAAACTAATCCCCAGCCCCAACTAAACGTTTATCCCACCCCTACAGAGCAAAAACAAAGCAAAAGCAAAAACTTAAAATGTCACAGACAGTTTAAGAACATTTTAAAACACATTAGATACTTGCAGCAGGGAAGTAATAGTGGAACACTACCCCCACCCCCACCCCAGGCCCTTCCCCAAGAGTTTGTTCCAGTGAGTCCAGTCCTACCCACTGGGCCCTACAGTCCTCATTGCAGCAGGAGTCTCTTTAAAGCTGGAAGTGTGAGGGCCTGGGCCTCGCCCCCTAGGTCAGTGGGTAAAGGCCTTGCAAGGAAGCAGGCCCTGAAGTCTTCACCACAGCCAGTGGTCCAGTCCTCACTGCAACAGGAGTGTGGTGCAACTGGACCCTTCCCCTCTGCAGGGAGGTGGGACCGATTCGGATGGTCCGCCCCTGCCACTTAATGGATCCAAATGGTTTCCAGGGAGTGGTAGGGGATGTTCTAACCCATGTTGATGGCCTTTCAGCTGATTCCCTGATGAAATGTGGAGTTAACCAGGACTATCAACTGTCTGGCTCCGAAGCGCCCTCTCCGATAGCATGGAGCCCAGACAGCCCCATGGTTTCCCCTAGAGCTGAGGGCGATGAAACAATCGCTGAGACAGCTAGAGCACTGATGGCGGAAAACTCATTCTGAATCGGACCGGACATGGGTTAGAGCTCAACATCAAGCCTACCAAGTGGTGATAGTGACAGCGAAGAAGACATTCTTCACCACCTCTGTTGCATATGCAGAAAATAGCAGCAGGGGACTCTTTCAGGTGGTTCGCAATCTAATGGAACCACCTTCGCCACTGGGGTCTGGTAAGGACCCCAAGATCTCCTGCAATGATTTTCCAAAGTTTTGCAGATAAAGTTGCTCAGATTCAGAAAAAGACTCCACCATGGGAGCAGGGCTGGAATGGGAGACCCGCCCAATATGGCCAATCTTCCATTCTTGGGCAAGGTGATTGAGCGGGTGGTTGCTGAACAACTCCAAGCACACCTGGAGGATGCAGACCATTTGTATCCCTTCCAGTCAGGATTCAGGCCTCATCATGGGACTGAAGCTGCCTTGGTCGCGCTGGTCGATGATCTCTGGTGGGCTGGCAACAAAGGTGAAAGCTATTACCTAGTTCTGCTGGATCTCTCAGTGGCCTTTGATACCATCAACCATCACATCCTTCTGGGCCATCTAGAGGAGCTGGTGGCACTGTTATACAGTGGTTCCGCTCCTCCCTCCTGGGCCGTGTCCAGAAAGTGGTATGGGGGGATGAGTGTTCGGACCCCTGGGCTCTCACTTGTGGGGTGCCTCCGGGTTCCGTCCTCTCCCCCATGCTTTTTAACATCTATATGAAGCTGCTGGGAGAGATCATCAGGGGATTTGGGCTGGGTGTTCATCAGTATGCGCATGATACCTAGCTCTACCTCTCTTTTAAATCAGAACCAGCCTGGAGGCGGTTGGAGGATGGATGGTGGCTAACAGATTGAGGTTGAATCCTGACAAGACAGAAGTACTGTTTTGGGGGGACAGGGGGCAGGCAGATTTGGGGTCTTGAGAACAAGGTGATTTCTTGGTCTTGAGTGGTGTAACTGTGCCCCTGAAGGAGGAGGTGCGAAGTCTAGGAGTCATTTTGGACCCATAGCTGTCCATGGAGACGCAGGTCAATTCTGTGCCCAAGGCAGCTGTCTACCAGCTCCACCTAGTATGCAGGCTGAGACCCTACCTGCCCGCAGACTGTCTCGCCAGAGTGGTGCATGCTCTGGTTATCTCCCGCTTGGACAACTGCAATGTGCTCTACCTTTGAAGGTGACCCGGAAACTACAACTAATCCAAAATGCAGCAGCTAGACTGGTGACTGGGAGTGGCCACCAAGACCATATAACACTGGTCCTGAAAGACCTATATTGGCTCCCAGTACATTTCCAAGCACAATTCAAAGTGTTAGTGCTGAGCTTTAAAGCCTTAAACCACCTTGGCCCAGTATACCTGAAGGAGCATCTCCAACCCCAACATTCTGCCCAGACACTGTGGTCCAGCTCTGAGGGCCTTCTGGAGGTTCCCTCACTGTGAGAAGCTAAGTTACAGGGAACCAGGCAGAGGGCAGCCACCTTGTAGAACGCTCTCCCATCAGAAGTCAAGGAAATAAACAGCTATCTGAGTTTTAGAAGACATCTGAAGGCAGCTCTGTTTAGGGAAGCTTTTAATATTTCATGAATTAGGGAAGTTTTTTATTCTTGATGTTTTATTGTGTTTTTAATATTCTGTTGGGAGTTGCACAGAGTGGCTGGGGAGCCCTGGCCAGATGGGTGGAGTATAAGCAATAAATTATCATTATTATCATCATTATATAATCCTCATTAAACACATTCAGTAAAGATATAGACGTTTGTGCTATCAATATAACAATATTAAACGTATCTGCATGCATGCATGTATGTATGTATTACCATATTTCAGCCAAGACTGGAGACGGCAGACCCGACTGTAAAAAAAAGGTACGTGCTTGATCACCTATATGGAAAGAAAAAAATGGGACAAGGTGAGTCATCATCATTAATACAATTCTCAACTTTCCATTGGTGATTTTTTCCTTAAAGGACTCATTAATATACTGGACCATGTTTTTAAAAGTTATCAAAGTGCTTCAACTATTTGACATCGCAAATGCAAAATTACTGAGTGGATTTAATGTTCTGATTCACAAATCAATCAATGAAAATTTTAACAATGAGAAAGAGCCATTATTAATTGGATATATGTATTTGTAAACACCTATTCCAGCAGGCACATAGCACAGCTCCACTTCAGCCTGCTGAAATACCAGATTCCCTTTGCTCATCTGCTTCCAAAGTGACGGCTACTGCCATTAGGGCCCCGTGAAGACCCAGAGGGAACGATGAGGGCTACTGGTATCTATATCTAAGTGGTGAACATAGGAACCAACAATATCCTTGATCAGGGTCACCAACATTGGCCCATGGACACTATGTCCCTGAGAAGGGAAAGCAGACTCTGAGCTTTTATTTAAAAGATATATATATATATATATATATATATATGCGCTTCCTAGAAGGAAAGCTATGAAGCAAAATGTGCACGCACCCTTCTAAGTGACTTCTGGGGAAGGAGCCAGCCTATCAGTAGTTTTAGTGCCAGAGCTGTGATTGATAGGTGAGATGCTTGGACCCCCTGCTTCTAACTATGGAGGGGGCTGAAGCGCCTTGCCCCATATACCCCTATACACCACACACACACACACACACACACAGTGCAAGCAAGTAAAATAAACATACACAATTTTACAAAAATATGAATACAATCTAAGCATATCCAATTTTATATAAAGTCCAGACTAAAACAAGTGAAAATGCATAAAGCTAATAAAAATTAGTACTTTCTAATCAAACACATAAATCACATAACAGAAGCAATCTTACATACAATTTTCCAAAAATCAATAAAAGGCTGTCATGATTCTCCAATTTTAGGTTTAATTGCCTGCCAAGTGAGGCAAACCTTCCCTGTTGAACTCCCCAGGCAGAGAAGCAATATGAATGGTCTCTCCAGGTAGCATACAGGGGCCAATTCTCCACATTCCTTGAGTTATCTGCTCATTATTTGCATACCACCCTTCCTTGAAAGAATGGTGGAGAGGACTGGGTTGACTGGAAGAACATGGGGAATGAAAGGCATGCATCTGAGGATGGAGACACACCACCACCCAGAGCCAGGCCTACTTCCAAGCACCAACTCCCTTCTGACCAGACTAGACTCTTTACCTCTTTAAACTAAGGTGAAAAGCTAATAATAATAATAATAATAATAATAAAAATTATTATTTAAACCCTGCCCATCTGGCTGAGTTTCCCTGGCCACTCTGGGCAGCTCCCAATCGAGTGTTAAAAACAATACAACATTAAATATAAAAAACTTCCCTAAACAGGGCTGCCTTCAGATGTCTTTTAAAGATAGGATAGCTGCTTATTTCCTTCACATCTGAAGGGAGGGCGTTCCACAGGGCGGGTGCCACTACCGAGAAGCCCCTCTGTCTGGTTCCCTATAACTTTGCTTCTCATAGCGAGGTAACCGCTAGAAGGCCCTCGGCACTGGATCTCAGTGTCTGGGCTGAACGATGGGGGTGGAGATGCTCCTTCAGGTATACAGGCAAGGCCCTCTCAGCACATTGGCTCCAGATGCCTGGAGATGCTCGTTCACGGGAACTTGGGCAGTCCTGCGAGTTCTCATGAGAGCATCTCAGAGCCCGTGCACTGAATAGGCCTACCCCAAGCAAGGTGGGGAACTTGTGGAGTGAGGTTCACTCCGGGCACCAGCTGATGGTAGAAGACTAAGTTCTAAGGAGGCGGCTTGAATATGCACCTTTTTGTATACACTGAACTCTTGGAACAGAGTCCCCACGTAAGGTGTGGCCGTCCTGTACTTGTAAATGCTATCAATCTGGAGGAACCCCTTGCTTTCTTCAAGAGGCATTTTATGCCAATTTTCAACTGAGAGCAAATTCATGATTTAAATCTTCAGATTATATAATGAGGAAGGCAATTCACTGCAGAAGCACACACCAACCTGTGACATATCCCCCAACTGGTTTAAGGCTGTCAAACTGCTTGTCATACTTCATTCTCTCTTCCGAGGTGATGGCCCAAATGTTTGAGCCTCCTGAAAGCAAAAGGGAATGCTTTTTTAAAAAGTAGTTTTAAATGGGTATAGTCAACTGGGGGAAAACGAACCTTTATTGCCTAAGTGATAATATTAAGCTCACGAGTTTTTAACACACTTTACCCCCACCAGTTTGGCAGGAATGCTTTTATGATTCATGGTATCTTGTTCCCTAGATGCGCAATTATTTGCTGACTTTTATTCTCTCAAGGTTTTTTCCAGCTTTAACACAATTATATGGACTTTACAGCATTAGCAGGCATGCTTTCACCATTGTTGACTTTTCAGTTAAACATAATTTACATGTGATCTACGTATGCTCAAACACCATCCTAAAAATCCCTACCATTCAAATGATTTTTGGAAGACAGTTACTCTTATTTCATTTTCTTCTCCTTTTTCTCCTCTCTCTCTCTTTCTCAAGATCATGAATTTAGAACAAGAAGTGTTTCAGTATTTTATTTATTTCTTGCCCAATCCTACCATTCCAAATAGGCACTAGCTACCAGCTCATGACCTTATAAATCGGGCTGTAACGTGATTGAAATGCTTGTTTTCTCCTGCTCTGGAGGATAGGACTTGAGGCAATGGCTTCAAGTTACAAGAAAGGAGATTCCGACTAAACATTTGGAAAAACTTTCTGACAGTAAGAGCTGTTCTACAGTGGAAGAGACTCCAACGAGAGGTGGTGGACTCTCCTTCCTTGGAGGTTCTTAAGCAGAGTTTGGATGGCCATCTGTCATGGATGCTTGGGGTTGGAATAGATCAAGGGTCAGCAAACTTTTTCAGCATGGGGCCGGTCCACTGTCCCTCAGATCTTGTGCGGGGCCGGACTATATTTTGAAAGAAAAAAAATGAACCAATTCCTATGCCCTACAAATAACCCAGAGATGCATTTTAAATAAAAGGACACATTCTACTCATGTAAAAACACTGATTCCTAGACCATCCACGGGCCAGATTGAGAAGGCAATTGGGCCAGATCCGGCCCCCAGGCCTTAGTTTGCCTACCCATGGACCAGATGACGCTTGGGATACCTTCCAACCCATAAGATTCTATGATTCTAAAAGCACAATCCTAACCATGTGTACTCAGCAGTAAATCCTAGTGAATTCAATTTACTCCCAGGTAGATGGGATTAGGATTGAAGCCTTAGGCTATTAAAATTTACAGTGGTACCTTGGTTTTTGGACATCTCCATTGCCAAATGTTTTGTTTTTCGAACGCCGAAAACCCAGAAGTAAATGCTTCCATTTTTGAATGCACCTTGGAAGTCGAATGGCTTCCACTGCGTCTATCTGTTATTTTACAATTTTCTTTATTGAATTGGTAGCCCGTCCTTTGAGCCTCAGTTTTCAATTGTTTTGGAAGTCCAACGCTCTTCCAGAACAGATTACGTTCAAAAACCTAGGTACCACTGTATTGATTAAACTTGCATTTATGCTGTGGCAGCATTTCTGTCACAAGAAGCATACTGACTTTAGCTTTTGGTGATGCAACACATGTGTCAGAGCAGTCATCATCTTAGAAGAGACCTTCCTTTCATATTTGTGTGAGAAGGAAGAATGCTTCTAAAATGGTGCTGACATCTTCATTGCTTAAGATAATATTAACAATAAATATTATTTTTTGAAGATCTGATTTACTGTGTGCAAAGTTTTTTAGTCTTTTTTTTTTTTAAAAAAAAATAATCTGAACATAAACTAGCAGTGGGTGGCTGTTCTTTAAAAGCCACTGCCACCTTAGACTGCATCAACAGAAGCCTTGTTCCCAGATTGAAGGTGGGAGCTCCCAGCCAGGAGGCCAAATGGAGCTCCCCACCCGCAGCCCCTCCTTCTCCCAGCCTCCAGGACTCTCCACAGGCCACTTCTCTCGTGGGCCCTGATCCATGTTCATGCTGAACTGTGGTTGCACCTCTAGCTTGCCTAGAGGGAGAGATGCAGAAAGCTCTGACTTCTGTGTGGCTGGAATGCTGCATACCCTACAAGGTTAAGAGCCACATCTATTTATGGTTTACACAAAGATAAAACAGCAAAATAAAGAAAAATGTACAAACCTACTTTAAGATGTACAGAAGTTAAAATACTAAAACAGATTAAAATTGCCTTGGCTTTCTGAGCATCTGGGTAGACATGTCTAATCAATAATGTTTTTAGCAGGCAGTGAAAAAAATATAGTGACGTTATCACAGAGCTTTTTAAATTTCTGAAGTGTTGCAGTCCATGCTCTCTGTTGCTCCAGAAGCCAGGACAAGAACCAATGGATGGAAGTTGCAGAGAAGCCAATTTCAGCTGCAAATTATGAGAAACTTCCTAAGATAAAGAGCTGCTGGACAGTAGAACAGAGTGCCTTGGGAAGTAGTCAACTCCCTTTCACTGTGAGTATTTAAGAAGAGGCTGGACAGCCACCAGTCAGGGATGCTGTAGTTGCATCCTGCACTGGGTTGAATTAGATCATCTCTAAAGTCCCTTCCAATTCTAAGACTGATCAAACTAATTAATGCTGCAATTATCTCTAATTTAGTACCAGCCTGACACATCCTTAAGGCCACATCTGCTAGACCAAAGCTTCACTTCAGGAAGGACTACTTCAAATGAAGAGAAATGGCTGAGTAGGGGAAGAAGCGTAAGATTTTGAGCAAGCTTCTACTGTTCATATCAGCTGCTCAGTCACCATATTCTAGGAGAAATGTACTCTGGCCATTCTGTATCAGTTGCTCTCTTTTTCCTTCACCAAAGGGATAGGATAGGGTCACCCCCTTTTTCTGTCATGGTCCTTGTGCCTTTAACAGGAATACATCAGAAAGACAGACTTCCCTGCCATCGTGACTTTAAGCCCAAGAAAGCTTTCTGTTGAATTTCTGCTGATTATGCAACCGTTAAAGACACACTGGCAGGAAAAAAGGAACCAACCCTAGTTCAGGAAGTGACAATGCCTCTGCGAGTTAGAATGGCCCAACATAATCTAAGAACAAATTTCAGCCATTTCCTCCTGTGTGTCTCCACTGGTGTTTACGGTGAACCCATGTTCAGTACAGAAGCAGCAGCCAAGGCTCAGGGGCTCTCCACCCACCCAAGGTTCAGCGCCTGGTCTCTCCAGTGAAAATGACCCCTTGGGCAGAAGAGAGAGAGCATTGTGCAAGACCAGGGGTAGCCAAGACGGTGCCCCATGGGCATTGCTGGACTTCAACAACCATCATGCCTGACATACTGACCATGTTAATGGAGGCTGATGGGAGTTTTGGTCCAACATCCTGAGGATGTCCTGTTGGCTATCCTTAGGCTGGGAGATCAAGGATTTAATCTCATACAAGATCACTCTGTAGACTCATCACTTTTACACAGGTTGAGTTAATATCTAGTTGCAAGTCCCTTTTAAGTATTAAAAAAGTATTAAAACTTCCTAAATCATTATTTAAAAGTGTTTTATTCAATCATAAAATAAAGACAGCCAATTATGCAAGCTTCAAAAGTGGTAATGCTCAGTGTGAAGAGATTAAGTATGCATGGAAAAACATGAGAATGTTTCACAAACTTCTGAGTTATTTAGAGAAACAAATTGAATGCTTTAATACTTCATGCAGTAAATGCAGCCTTGCAGCTAGCAGAATATTTTACACTGCTCACATGTGGGAAAACATTTGCATGAGGAAGCAATTTTTTTACTTATCCTCAAGCCTATCTTAACTTCTCTGTTCTAAATATCTGCATCAGTGAAATAAATTTAATTTTACCAGCTTCAAGGGTTTAATGAGCTTATCCTGAAATTCCATTTTTGGTTCTTACTGGACTTCCACAGCAAATTCAGCGGCTGTAAAACTATTTTCTTTCCTTCTACAAACAAAATCAAAAGGATGGTAAACTAATATGTAAATATCAAATCTGTATTCAAAATAAATGCTTTTAGATGAGCAATTTAAATGATGTGAAAAGCATTTATCATGAAATATGTCTTTAAAAAATTGATTTTAAGACTGTATTCCTAAACTTATTACTCTTATTCTTATTCTATTTGTACCCCACCCATCAGACTGGGTTGCCCCAGCCACTCTGGGCGGCTTCCAGCATATTTAAAACACAATAAAATATTAAACATTAACAATTTCCCTACTTACGAGGTTTCTCACTGAACACAGTCGGGCTTAGTTTTTTGTAAACATGAACAGGATTGCTTTGCACATGTTTTCTGATACTACACTTATTACCTTAAGCAACAGAACGTCTACAAGCCTTTCATAACCTTTTTTTGGGGGGTGGGGAGGTACCACTTATGTGACATGGCCTGATAACCAAGGACACAGCTTGCCACTCACAGCTGAAGAGCTCCGAAGGCTGTCACACTGTTCACAGGGGATGTTTCAAGCCTTAAAATACAGTAAAATTAGCAGCTGCTTCAGGCAGCTCATGGTGCCCTCTATAAGCTCCGGCAGAAGGATCATGGAAAACACACAGAACAAAATTCTGTAGGCAAAAATAGATAGTCTTCAGAAAATTTACCAAAAATCTGAGGCATATCAGTCTTAGAATTATTCAATAATACTGTAATATACGAGAAAGATAAAAGATCTTCCTCCTCAGAGGATACCCTACACAAGAGCTCCTTACCATTCATGGCTGTGGGAATGTGAGTCATTCTGCTCTGGAATGGTTCTTCCTAGCTCTCAGCCATCTGCAACATAACAACATTGGACCATGAATAATGCAACAAGGGCAGGGTGTCACTCAGCTCCTGCTAAGCAAAACCAAAGTATACCCCCTTCAGCTGACACGTCTGACAACAAACTATACAGAATTCTATACCACAGATAAAGATGCTGAATTGACAAGGTGTGGGGAATGGGATTTTTACTGGGTATATGATGCAGCCTGGAAACTGGAAATCTTTCCTTAAACGGAGAATGGGACCAATTGTGGAATGATGAAAAACAGTAAAAGGCGGAGATTAAAACACAAAAGAACAACTTGGAACAAGAATAAATATTGCAACTATATTTCTTTTCAAGGGTTAGCATAAATAACTTAATGAATCAATGTCTCTAAGCTACAATCTACAAACGCCTTATTTTGAAGGTGAGGTAAAGTAAACGTAAAGGACCCCTGGACAGTTAAGTCCAGTCAAAGGTGACTAAGGGAGCCGGCGTTTGTCCACAGACGGCTTTCCGGGTCATGTGGCCAGCAGAACTAAACCACTTCTGGCACAAGACACTATGACAGAAACCAGAGTGCATAGAAACGCTGTTTACCTTCCTACTGCAGCGATATCTATTTATCTACTTGCACTGGCGTGCTTTCAAACTGCTAGGTTGGCAGAAGCCGGGACAGACCAACAGGAACTCATTCCATCGCGCGGATTCAAACTGCCCACCTTTTGATTAGCAAGCTCAAGAGGCTTGGTGGTTTAGGCCACAGCACCACCCGTGTCCCAGGTGAGGGAGGAATTGGATACAGGAAAAGGAGAAGGTCCAGCAACAACATGACTTCAACTATCCTTGGTTAAGGAGGGAAACCAAGATGATCAAGGGTCTGGACACCAAGTCTCATGAGGAATGGTTGAGTGAGTTGGGTATGTTTAACCTGCAGAATAAGAGACTGGGAGGAGATATGATAGCCATCTTGAAATATCTCAGGGGCTTTCACATGGAAGATGCAGAACACTTGTTTTCTCCTGCTCTAAAGGGTATGACTGGAACCAATGGCTTCAAGCTCCAAGAAAGAAGATTTCAGCTAAACATCATGAAGAACTTTTTGATGGTAAGAGCTGTTAGACAGTGGAACAGACTCTCTTGGGAGATTGTGGACTCTTCTTTCTTGGAGGTTTTTAAGCAGAAGTTAGATGGCCATCTGTTAGGGATGGCCATCCAACTTTAGTCGAGATTCCTGCATTGCAGGGGGTTGAACTAAATCAGTGGTTCCCAATTAGCTAAGTACTTTAGAAAATTTTGCCATCTCTATGGTAGTTTTTGCTATGTGAATGGTGCCACAAACCCCTTGGGGTCCACAGACCACCAACAATGATCCTTGGGATCCCTCCCACCTCTACGATTCTACAATCCTAAACCAAGGTGTTCCCATATGTGGCTGATTTAGCAGAACCCAGTTGTTGCTTTTCTGCTTTGATCTGTAAGCAGAATAGCAATTTCTGCCTTTCCCTTTTCATCAGCCTCAGATACTGAACCATGGCAGGAGGGCTAAGGAACACAGACACCATTCTCCCTCACTGTAGCCTCTGCAGCTGCCATTTAGGGGGAGAAATCTATGTTAACACAATGCTATTTGGAAGTGATAGAGCAGATTCCGAGAGAAGGCGGATGCCTAGGAGTTTTTGAAATCAGTTCAAAGGTTACTTCTCAAGCAAACAAATTTTTGACTCTTCAAAGTGATTTATGAGACTTGCAAGAAATGAGGCAACTTGATTTCATCCAACATAATGCTTTGCATCTACTAAAAGAGAGAACACACAGGCAAGAAATTACACACCCCCCCCTCGATTCAGAAGAGAACATTATTAGGGAAAAATTGAAAGGATTAATTCAATTGGAACAATAAAAGATTAAGAGGGTCAAATCTCTTGAGACATATAGAAGCTACAGTACAGTGGTGCCTCGCAAGATGAAAAGAATCCGTTCCGTGAGTCTCTTCGTCTAGCGGTTTTTTCGTCTTGCAAAGTAAGCCCATTGACGGCTTAGCGGCTTAGTGGCTTACGCTATTAGCGGTTTAGCGGCTTTTAGCGGCTTAGCGGATAAGCGGCTTAGAAAAAGGGGGGGGAGGGAAAAAACCCCGCAGGAACTCGCAAGACATTTTCGTCTTGCGAAGCAAGCCCATAGGAAATTCGTTTTGCGAAGCACCTCCAAAACGGAAAACTCTTTCGTCTAGCGAGTTTTCCGTCTTGCGAGGCATTCGTCTTGCGGGGCACCACTGTACTTAAAACACCAATTGACTTACATAAGAAATATACCAATAACTGAATCACACGGGAACATTAAATGGTGACACCATGATCTTTCAGACCCTCAGCAGTGGTGCTTCCCATCCTGAGCTATTTCATCAACGGAATGACTACAGCTTCTCTGGCCAAGAGAGTCACAAGATACTACAGGCTTCATATATCCTCTCATCATTGCCATTTGTGGGCTACCAGGACAATGTTGCAGTTGGTGGAGAGGTAACCAAAGAACTGGCCCAGGTTACCGACACCTGGCAGACATAGCACAAATCAACCATGTTTTTCTGGGCTGCATCAACATAAGCACTGTGTCCAGCTCAAGGGAAGTCATAGTACCACCCCTATACAGTGGTACCTCAGATTACATACGCTTCAGGTTACATACGCTTCAGGTTACAGACTCCGCTAACCCAGAAATAGTGCTTCAGGTTAAGAACTTTGCTTCAGGATGAGAACAGAAATCGGGCTGCGGCGGTGCGGCGGCAGCGGGAGGCCCCATTAGTTAAAATGGTTTTTCAGGTTAAGAACAGTTTCAGGTTAAGTACGGACCTCCGGAACGAATTAAGTACTTAACCTGAGGTACCACTGTAATTCCACCTGGAGTCCTGTGTCCAGTTCAGGGCACCACTGTTTAAGAACAATGTGGACAAGCTGGAATGTGCACAGAGGAGTTAGACCATGATGGCCAAGGGTCTGGAAACCAAGCATTATGAGGATCGGACTCAGTTGGGGGAGTTGGGCATATTTAGCCCAGAGAAGAGAAGGCTAAGAGGTGACATGAAAGCCATCTTCCAATATCTAATGCAGGCTTCCTCAAACTCGGCCCTCCAGATGTTTTGAGACTACAATTCCCATCATCCCTGACCACTGGTCCTGCTAGCTAGGGATCATGTGAGTTGTAGGCCAAAAACATCTGGAGGGCCGAGTTTGAGGAAGCCTGATCTAAAGGTCAGTCACATGGAAGATGGAGCAAGCTTGTTTTCTCCGTAGGACCCAAACCAATGGATTCAGGTTACAAGAAAAGATATTCTGACTCAACATCAGGGAGAACTTCCTGACAGTAAGAGCTGTTTAACAGTTGAACAGACTACTTTGGAATGCGATGGCCTCTCCTTCGTTGGAGGTGTTGAAGCAGAGGTTGGATGGCCACCTGAACGTTTAGCTGTAATTTCTGCAATGCAAGGGATTGGAAGTGATGACCTTCGGGATTCCTTTCAGCTCTACAATTCTATGATTCTTTTATGCTTCTTAAAATCTTAAAACTACGGGGAGTAGCTTTGGGAATTAGTTTTCAGCAATATGTGGATGATAGCCAACTTTCTCTCTTTTTAATTTCATATTGAGGAAACTCTGGATGTTTTGAAGTGGTGTTTTGAGTGCAATAATGGACTGGATGTGAGCTAATAAAATGGAAGCTTAACTTTGGCAAGACAGGCAGGTTACTGGTCAGTAGGACAGCTGAATAGGGAGGAGTGATAGATAAGGTCCACAGCTTAGGAATCCTTGTGGGCCTGTCCTTGGTGCCAGATCCTCACATGGCAACTGTAGCAAACAGAACTTTGGCTTGTTAAAGCAGATTTGATCACTACCACAGATGCCCTGGTCCAGGGGTAGGCAACCTAAGGCCCATGGGCCACAAACAGCCCATGGGGGTTGTTTTAACTGGCCCACGAACTGAGCTGCCCTCTCGGTGAGTCCCCACACACTGTGCTAAACCGGCACAGCGCGGTCCGGGGGCTCGCTTCTGTGACGCTGGAAATTGCATCTGCACATGCGCAGATGCCGGAAATCACGGGAACATGAGCAATCCAGCCCGTGGAGGGATCTCCGCTGGAGTGAACTGGCCCAGGCAAGGTAAAGCTTGTCGACCCCTGCCCTGGTCAATTCAAACTGACCAAGTGTAACATACTCTATGTGGGTCTGCCTCTCAAAAGTACTGTATCAGGAAAGTTTAGACAGCAGAACTCTCTTCCTATCCTGTTTTTAGTTTCCATGTTATCCAATGTTAGTCATATTCAGAGTAAACCAATGAAATTAATACACGGGACAGGATTATTTCAATGAGTCCACCATGAGTAGACAGTCATGGGGAAAAGAAAGTACACCTTCTTTGAATTCTGTGGTTTTACATATCAGGACATAATAACAATCACCTGTTCCTTAGCAGGTCTCAAAATTAGATAAATACAACCTCAAGGTCTATGAGCCCCATAACACCACTGTGCAGGGGTAGCAAGACACCATGACAACGAATCAACAAGGGGCACCACAACTGCACACCCATTGGAAACAAGCCCATGTCTTCCTTGGTAGGTCAATAGAAAAGCACTGAAATAGGATTTCGTTTAAATCCCACCATGGGAAAATGTGGAATCAAGGCAAAACTCATGTTTTGGATTCATACTCTGCAACCATCATGCCGGAGACAAAAGAGTGTGGATTGCAGCTTCTGTTACATAGCTATTGTTGTTGCAGCATGCTCAGGTGTGCATGCCATGATTGGTGGGTGGTGCTGTAGTAACCAGGAATACTGTGGACGTTTGCTGATTGCTGATAGGTTAATTATAGTTTCTACAGCGCCTACGCAGTTGGCTTTACTATCAGGTACAACTCTGATGTGGCGAGACCATAAGATCACCCTGACCATTTCCTTCATTTTTTTATGTTTAAATATGACCTTTTATTGATCTTTATATCTGTTCTCATCAAATAATAGCATCTTATACAATGAATACAGTTAAGTACGATTACACAAAATGCAAAAGCCAAAATAGTATTGTATGATTAGTACAAATCGTGTTTCAGCTGTAAAATCTGGAAGATTTGCAAAATGCTAATTCTCATTATGCCTGTTAAGGTTGTTCTATTCATGGAGGGGGGGGGGGGTTGAGTGATTTACTATTCATTTTTGAGGGAAACAGACACATTCCCTCTTTGTTGGGAAAGCTATGACATGCAAGTCATAAGGAACTTTGAATATTAGTACTGTAATGTTGTCTTCCATGTTTCAAAAATAAAGTTTCCAGACCTTTTGGTTGCAGGTGACACTGAAATAACCAATCATTCACACTGAAATGACAGCCAGGGAGGGGGGAGAACCTTTTTGCCCCATCTTTACTGTATTTCTGCATCGTTACAATTTTAAAATGTTATTGCCAGCGTTCTTTTTCTAGAAAAAGAAGTGCTGGAACTCACAACAAATCCATAGTTTTCTTATAATGACAATGGTGGCCACCTGAGAGGTGCTGGAACTGAGTTCTGGCAAGTTCTGGATGAAAAAAAAGCCCTGGATTGCAATCTGAACACTGACAAGACAGGCTCTACAAAATAAAAAAATTCCTTCCAGTAGCACCTTAAAGACCAACTAAGTTAGTTCTTGGTATGAGCTTTCGTGTGCATGCACACTTCTTCAGATACCAGAAGTGTGCATGCACACGAAAGCTCATACCAAGAACTAACTTAGTTGGTCTTTAAGGTGCTACTGGAAGGAAATTTTTTATTTTGTTTTGACTATGGCAGACCAACACGGCTACCTATCTGTAACTAAGACAGGCTCTGTACACCACAAACCATTATATCCAATTGTAAACTCAGAACCACAACTTCTTCCCCATATTGTTCATAATCACCTGTAGAAAAGGTGTGAGCTCTACATCAAAAAACATCCCCATGATTGCAAAAATACAAATTTAACTCTTAAAGATATTCCCTAATATGCACCACACCTTCAGCTACTGCTGATCATCATGATCAATAGGATACAGTCATTCTACTCCTGACAAATCTCATTTTCTGTTACTACCACCGTGGTGGTTTCCATTTTTTAAAAAATAGAATATAATTCTGATGATCTGGTTTGGCAAGGACTTCCAATACTTGACTATCAGAATCCTTATGCATGCCTCCCTTTATGTTCGACGATACTTTCCAGTCTATACATTTTTAAAATGAGGCTTAATCTCAATAAATAAAAGAAACTTACTGCTTCATTGAAAATATAAACGCCTATGTTTCCTTGCCTTGTTCCCTCGTCTCATTGCCACCCGAGGAAAGATGCCGGAATGAAGAGGGCCGCGGTTCCACACATGTGGGAAGCGGGCGACCAGAATATGCTCTTCCTACCGTCGTTATCTCACAGGGACCTCCGGCCCATTTTAACCGCATTTAAACTGAGGGACCTTTTGTGCCGCGCCGCTCTCGAACACGACAGGAAAGGGCATCTCAATAGGAAGCGCGAGAAAGGCCTTCGGGGCCAGGCCGGTGCTTCCAGCTGCCCCAAGCGCCCGGGGGCCGGAGAGCAGCGGGCCGAGGGAGGCCGCGCAAGACGGGGAGGCGCTCGGCCCTCGGAGGGGCCCTTGGCCGGCGCCCCGAAGGGCGGCCTGCTGCAGCCAGCGAGAGGCCGAGGCCTGGGCGGCGGGCGCGCGGGCAGCCGGCGCCTACCTGTTGCGCTCGCTCGCTGGCTCGCTGGCTCCTCTTCCTCCTTCGCCTGCTCCGAGCGAGAGCGCGGCCTCCTGCCTCCCCTTCCTGGCCCGGCCGCGGTCGCTCCTCCTCTGGCTGCGGTGAGGGCTGCGTCAAAACTCCGAAGATGGCGGGAAGGCGGCCCAGGGAGGGAGGGAGGGAGGGAGCGGGGCCTCGCCAGGGCCGGCCGGCCGGGGGCGGCGGAGCCGGGGCTCAGAGCCCGCTTCGGAAGGCTCCCCTCAAGCACCTGCCGCCAAGGCCGAGCTCTCCCGGCAAGCCTCCTTGGCCTCCCCCGCCTCGCCTCTCAGCCTCAGACCTGCCTGCTCCCCCTGGGGCGCGTGCGCGCAGGGCGAGGGAACGGGCCCATTTCGTGGAACCGGATAGTCGGGTCCTTAGTGGCTCTCTGACCAGGGGGCGACAGGCGAGGCTGGCGGGGGGGTGCAGGGCGGAGTGGGAGGTCTGCCGGGGGGGGGAGCAGGCTGATCCCGCTGGGTCGGACTGGGGCGCCCCGCTAAGCAAGGCGGCTCCCGCGGGGCCGCGGGCGAGAGAGAGAGAGAGAGCGAGGCGGGGGCGACAAGGTTTCGTTTGTTAGGAGGCGGCGCGTTTTGGTGTTTCCTATCGCAACCCGCCTTGTGCTCCTCGGGCGAAGGCGGTACGGAAATGTAACAAATCAAGGAAACGCCATAAAAACAGCAGAGAAAAAGGACCTGGGTTGCTGCCCTCTGTTCCAAGTGTGTTTTGCTGGGCTCCCTCCCAGTGGCGATTCCTCGGGCCGCGATGCTCCGTCCCGCCCGAGAGAAAAGCGCGACAGCCGAACTCGGCAACGAGACGAAGGCGGCAGAGGCGCGTCTCTTCGCGAACGAATAGCTCTGTGTTCACTCTCGGCGCCGAGCAAGGCCGGCCAGGCGCAGCGCGCGGGGGCTCGCGTTTGGATCAAGATTGTCCCCGCTGAGGCTGCCGTTGCCGCGCGCAGCGCATGCGCCGCTCCTGCTGCTGGCGAAAGCGCTTGCCCGCAGCTGTCATGGCAGCCACTCGCGGGAGACTCCCGCCTCTGCTCGGCCTGCGATGCAGTAAGTGGGGGGGGGGGAATAAAAGGGGGTTCTGCTCACAGAACCGGAAGGGGCCAGGAAATTCTCGAGGGTCGCTTGAAAGAAGTTGCTGAAGGAGCCGCTGCCGACGCCTCGGCCACGTGCCCGCACCTCGGCCTCCCCCGCCGCCGCCGCCGCCTCTCATTCTGGGAACTGTACTTGGCTAAGGATGCTGAGAGTTTCCGCCTTGGAAACTGGGAATTGTTGTGACTCTGCGAGGAAAACGGGGGCCTCTTAACAGCTTTCACCCCCCTTAACTACAGCTGCCAGAATTCGGGGGGGGGGGGCGTATCATGGTGGCTTAAGCATAGGGTGTGAATGTGACCCTCGTCTATATGCAATCCCAGGCAAACTTAAGCACAACTCAAATTGATCTTTTCTTTTTCTTTTTTTGTAATGAAAGCTACAATTTGCTTTTGGAACAGAATTCAGGATAACATTCATCCTAGAGATACAGTCATGCCTGAGGATGTATCCATAATTTCTCAGCACAGATTGAAAGGGCTCCCTAATTGAATTGTGCACACTAGAACTCTGCATGTTGTTTATGCAGTCATACCTCGGGTTAAAGACGCTTCAGGTTGAGTGTTTTCAGGTTGTGCCCCGCGGCGACCCGGAAGTAACAGAATGGGTTACTTCTGGGTTTCGCCGCATGCACAGACGCTCAAAATGACATCATGCACATGCATAGAAGCGGTGAATCGCGACATGCGCAGACGCGGGTTGCGTTCTGCTCAGGATGCAAACGGGGCTCTGGAACGGATCCCGTTCGCATCCAGAGGTACCGCTGTATGTAGAACAGAGTGGCAGTGTGTACAGATGACAAACTTCATCATTGTTCATGATATATTGAAGTGTACATCAACTTCTACTAGTTATATTACGTGCATGGTCCAGTGTCAACATGTCAACCCATCTTATTTCTGTGTCACGGCTGGAGTTTTCTTCTTAGGCCTCAGTTTAAAATACAGGATGATACTTGCAAGCATTGCATAATTAGCTATAATATAATTTATTCTGCCTGTTATGGTGTAGGTACTGAAGTATTTCCGAAACCTTGTGAATTGGTGTTGTGACCCAGCATTGTGCCATTCCATCACTACTAGTCCAAATGTTTCTCAAATGCAATTAAACACAGATATCTCCTCAACAGGTGGATTGATTTTACACTGCAAATCTGCTTTCTCCTCCCACCATTCAATCAAATTGATCTTTTCTTTTTAAAAAAATGTAGCACAAAAGATGTAGCACACGGCTGTTTTGCTGTAATGCAAAAAGGATCATGGAAGCTGTATGGTTTATTTCCAGCCACGTTGTAACCAAATTTGTCTGTTAAAGGGAACCTTTCTTTCTCGGTTGGACACCTCAAGTCTAAAGATGGAGAACCAGCAAAATTTAAGCCACCTCCCAAGCCAGTCATTGTTGATGAATCAAAAACCCAAACAACAGAGACACGGTAACAAATTTTTAATTTTATGTTCAGCTGTGTCTCATTTGTTATTTATTATAATAGCAAGTTACCATTTGCATTATTTATGTTTCTGACAGATTCTTGAGTCCTGAATTCATCCCTCCTCGGCAGAGAACAAATCCTTTCAAGTTCTACCTTGAAAGAAGCGACATGATACAGAGGAGAAAAGTAATGAATATTCCGGAGTTCTATGTTGGTCAGTTATGTCTAAAGTGGAACTTTCATAATATTGTGTTGGATATATTACCAAAAATAATGAATTCGATACCAATGCCATTTTATCTTCAATTTAAAAGACATTCCCAAACATTTTAACAAAACAAGTGTTGCGTCTTGCGGAGTTCTGTACTTGGCCATTGAGACTATCAGTCAGTTTGAATTTTCCGGAAGGGGATAATTAATGGTCCCTTAATTACATTACATACATCTCCCCTGGCATGGTGCATAGTATTTGTCCCTGTTGTTTTCCGGAGCACATTTTAGTGGGGTAAAGATGAAAAGGGAAGCTATAGGATAGCTTTAGAAATTAGAAAACTTTGCCTCACTCATCATTCCACATCACTGTAGAGCTATATGATTGTGTGTACTATTGAAACAATAATTTGAATGCTATTACAAAGCAACCACTCCATTATGCCAAAAACAGTCAACATGCAAAAGAAGCTATATGGAACTAATCTTTATTGCCTAATATCAAATCATGTACCAAGGTAAATAATAATAAATGCCATGCTCGTTAATGAACTAAAAACTAATTTTGGTTTTTATTATCCTTTCTGCCTCTGTTGGTGAGTGTCTAGGCTTTAAATGGTTTCTTTTCTTGCAGGAAGTATACTTTCTGTTTCTGCCGCAGATCCCCATGCTAGTGGGAAAAGCAGCACTTTTGTAGGACTTTGTATTCAGCGATCAGGAAAAGGACTTGGTGCAACTTTCATACTTCGCAATATAATAGAAGGACAAGGTGGGTGCATACTCATTGTTTTCCAGCTGAGGGAAGTGCTGGAAACCCAGCAATGGCTTTAGTGGCTTTTCAGCAACATTATGTGGATAT
Source organism: Podarcis cretensis (assembly GCF_951804945.1). NCBI lineage: Eukaryota > Metazoa > Chordata > Lepidosauria > Squamata > Lacertidae > Podarcis > Podarcis cretensis. The sequence continues at coordinate 125,543,154 of NC_137172.1, read as the reverse complement.
GATGAAAGTATATTCCATATAGTGTAACTGTTGGATGTCCTTAAGCCAGGTTCAAACAATTAAAATAATGTTACCAAGAACTACTTAAGTTGGCATGAGGTTGCATGCAGGAAAACACTGGATTGTATTGCAGATCCATTCTATTACCTGAAGTGTTAGGAACACTTTTTATTCTTGACAATCTAGTTAACACTCCATTCTAAAGGTAAAGGTAAAGGGACCCCTGACCATTAGGTCCAGTCGTGACCGACTCTGGGGTTGCGGCGCTCATCTCACTTTATTGGCCAAGGGAGCCGGCATACAGCTTCGGGGTCATGTGGCCAGCATGACTAAGCCGCTTCTGGAGAACCAGAGTAGCGCACGGAAACGCCGTTTACCTTCCCACCTATTTATCTACTTGCACTTGACGTGCTTTTGAACTGCTAGGTTGGCAGGAGCAGGGACCGAACAACGGGAGCTCACCCCATCACGGGGATTCGAACCGCTGACCTTCTGATTGGCAAGTCCTAGGCTTTGTGGTTTAACCCACAGCGCCACCCACGTCCCTCCATTCTACCAGCCCCCAAATGTTGTATAACTCCAAATATTGTTTATTCTTCTACCAACAAAAATTGGTTCATAACAAAGAGAGTACTGTCACCTATTTTTATAATGTCATTTTCTGTATTTATCAATTTTCCATTTAAGGTATTGAAATTTGCTATGAACTATACAATCCTCTAATCCAAGAGATCAAGGTTCTGAAACTGGAGAAAAGATTGGATGATAACCTGATGTATTTACGAGATGCCCTTCCAGAGTACAGCACTGTTGATGTTAACATGAAGGCTGTCCCACTTTCAGCTGTGGAAGAAGTTCCTGTCAACAAGGTAGCAGCAAGGAATAACTGGTGTTTGTGAAAGGCAACTAGTTATTCTGAAACATCATTTTGTAATATGAAGTTGTCGCATTGTACTATTCATTTGTTTTGGTGTTGTGATAGTGGTAGAGGCCCCCATGGGAATGGCTTTCTGCCCTTTCGTCATTACATTACACTTGAGATGGCTTAGCGCCTTTAGAGCTCAAACCTAGCAGAAAAGAAGTGTTTTCTTCTTGCTAGCAAGCAATGGCACGTTAGAGCTCCAATGAACTCCTGAGCAGTCTCAAATGGTTACCTTTAGATGTTGATTGGAGTTCTAACACAGCAGAATAGTTGAAGTATAGGGTTCTTAACTCCTTGTCATCAAGCTTGGATATTGCAGTTGAGCTCTATGGTTAATTGCTATCAGTAGGCAGTTAATATATATAATCTATAATATATATTTTTAGTTGCTGTCTTTGCTACTATCCTTAATTAGTTTCTGTCCTCTACATCTCCATTCTGTTATAGCCGTTATTGAAGGCAACCATGATAAACACCTGCAGGTCTTCAAGTAGGCCATAGCAAAATAAAGAAGATGTTATTTTACGTACACTGGCATGGCTAGGGCAAAGATGGGAATTGTACCTAAAACGTAGTTCCCAAAAAATATTGCTAAGTGCTAAAATGTCATAAGAATTTGAGCATAACTGGCACCAAACTGAGAAAGAAACCCAATGGGCAGTCCAGGGGATCATTGGAAGTATCCGTGCATACAGCATTGCTATGCCAAGCAGGTATAAATGGGATGTCATTAAAGGTCCATAGTGTAAAAAAGGTAAAGGACCCCTGGACAGTTAATTCCAGTTAAAGGCAACTATGGGGTTGCAGCACTCATCTCGCTTCAGGCTGATGGAGCCAGCATTTGTCTGCAGACAGCTTTCCCGGTCATGTGGCCAACATGACTAAACTGCTTCTGGTGTAATGGAACACCGTGATGGAAACCAGAGTGCATTGAAATGCCATTTACCTTTCCACCGCAGTGGTACCTATTTATCTATTTGCACTGGCATGCTTTCAAACTGCTAGGTTGGCAGGAACTGGGCAGAGCAACGGGGGCTCACCCTGTCACAGGGATTTGAACCACCAACCTTCCGATCAGCAAGCCCAAGAGGCTTGGTGGTTTAAACCACAGCGCCACCCTCATCCCTGGTCCATTGAGTACATATAACTGAAAGAAAAATACTCACTGAATATCAAATATATGATCTGACATACATTTCTTTCAATTATGCTAGATGAAAGTCCGAATGAAACCGAAACCATGGTCAAAACGCTGGGAACATCCAAAGTTCAATATCCAGGGCATTAATTTTGACTTGTATCTTAATGAAAGACACAAAGCGAAAGTAGAAAAATGGCAAATGCCTTGGAATGAATTTGATATGCTGAAAAAGTATGATACATTAGAAATTGAGAAGAAAATCTGGGAAGAAGTGAATGAAGAGCTGAAAAAAACGGTATAGAAATTGTGGAAAACTACATGTAAAGACTACCACCATTAATTTTAGCATTTTTTATGTTGAATAATAAACACCCGTATGAACATTTTCAAACTGTTAGTTTTTTGCAGTGTCAGCTGTATATTCAAAGCACAAACTATTGCTATTTGCTTTATATTCTTCAATAAATTCATTTTGTGTTTAATAAGATGATCAAGAAAATACTTGTAGGGCATGCAGAATACTTTTTTATCTATGATCATAGGAAACTGGAATTGAGTTAGATGTAGAACTCCCAATTTACGAACAGTGGATGTGTCTACTAACTTCTATGAGGTTTAGATGGAACTATGAAAAAGCCAATAGCATGTCAACACTGATAGCAGTTGTTGTTTAGTCGTCTCCGACTCTTCGTGACCCCATGGACCAGAGCATGCCAGGCACTCCTGTCTTCTACTGCCTCCTGCAGTTTGGTCAAACTCATGCTGGTAGCTTCGAGAACACTGTCCCACCATTTCGTCCTTTGTCGTCCCCTTCTCCTTGTGCCCTCCATCTTTCCCAACATCAGGGTCTTTTCCAGGGAGTCTTCTCTTCTCATGAGGTGGCCAAAGTATTGGAGCCTCAGCTTCAGGATCTGTCCTTCCAGTGAGCACTCAGGGCTGATTTCCTTAAGAATGGATAGGATTGATCTTCTTTCAGTCCATGGGACTCAAGAGTCTCCTCAGAGCCACTGTCATACAAAACAGAGGTTCTGTGCTCATATAAGAGAAGATGTTTTTAATACATTGCATATATTAGAACACAATTTCCCATGGGGGCACAGCTATTGTCAGAAACCACACTGCGGAATCTCATGTCATTTGCCTGTGCATGAAGCTGCAAGGAAGCTTAACTATTTCACAATTGTATACCAAAAGGAAATTGCAAAATACTGTAGTAAAGGAGGGATGAGCAGCTGTTTTTGTGAGTAAGCAAATTAAAGCACAGGAGGAGGAGAAATAAATGGACACTGGGTTAACTTTAATATGTATAATTTAATATACACTAAAAAACTATACAAAAATAAAACCAAGTTTTAACCTACCCTATAATTTTATAGAATAAAGTATTTATCAATTTGAGTATTAACAGAGGCAACTAAAAAGGTCATGTCAATTTTCATAAATTGTTTATAGTGGAGTTACTGAAGTTAACTACAGTGTTACATACACTTTGTATTTTATCTCTTTCAAAGTACTGTACAGGGATGTTTTACCAAAGTAGCATTTTTGGTATAGTTCAATTAGTAGCTTCTATCTCCCATATAATCCTTGCCATTAAATTGTTGTTATAGGTGGCATGTAATACAAAATCTGCTTGGTGTTTGAAGCCACTAAAATTGGAATTGGGCAGTCAGGAGAACCTCACCATCCAAATGCAAATTCTGCATTCTCGCTGCTCTTGCCCATCATGATTAATAAGACCCAATATTAGGGGAATTGGACAGGCGGAACCAGGAGGTAGTGAACTCCTTGCTAAGGGGACAGCCCTGGTATCTCAAAGGAACCAGTTGCAACCCACTTAAAAAAACACACCGAATGCCCTCATTTGGACCCAGAATTACCTGTCACCCAATTTCAAAATCCTCTTTTGTGGATGTCATTTGCAATGTACTTGTGTGGACAGCAGGAGACTGAGTTCAGATGACATGGGTTATGAGTGCTCACTGGAAGGACAGATCCTGAAGCTGAGACTCCAATACTTTGGCCACCTCATGAGAAGAGAAGACTCCCTGGAAAAGACCCTGATATTGGGAAAGATGGAGGGCACAAGAAGAAGGGGACGACAGAGGACGAGATGGTTGGATAGTGTTCTCGAAGCTACCAGCATGAGTTTGACCAAACTGTGGGAGGCAATGGAAGACAGGAGTGCCTGACGTGCTCTGGTCCATGGGGTCACAAAGAGTCGGACACGACTAAACAACAACAACAACTGCATCCTAGTGTTTACCCAAGATATTGGCACAGGGTTATATCGTGTCTTCTGTGCTGCTTATCAAATCCATGAGATGGCTAGGACAAATGGTTTGGGGATTTAAGATGAGGCTCCATCAATGCATGGATGAAGCCTCATCATCTAATGCATCTCAGGCACTTTCCTGGTGTAAGTGATAAGCTGGATAAGACCTCATGTCGTCAATCCAGACAAGATGGAGTTGCTGATAATAAATGGTTCATCAGATTTGAAATTGGTGTTTGGCCTCTTCTTCCTCTTAAGGGTCAGGGTTGTAGCTTGTTATCAAATCCCGCTCTGCCTGTGGGTGCCCAAATGGGATCTGTGGCCAGAAGTGCCTTCCCTTCACTCCAGTGGGCGGGCCATCTGTGTGCTCCTCGAAAAATATAACCTTTCCAGGGTTATCTATCCCTTGGTTATTTCCAGGTTGGGTTACTGCAATCTGCCTTATGGGGGGCTGCCTCTGAAGAGTATTTTGAAACATCCAACTTATTTAGAAAATAGTAGTGAAATTGTTAGATCTGTCACGCTAAACATATTAGCCCAGTGCTTAAAGTGTGTTGTTGAGTACAGTTCATGAGTTGGCTCAGTCAGTAGAGCATGAGAGTCACAGCACGATCCCCATGTTGGACAAAAGATTCCTGCATTGCAGGAGGTTGGACGAATGACCCTCTTGGTCCTTTCTATGAAAACTAGAAAGGGCCTTTGGACCAGAGTATCTTCCATAAGAATGTACCATTTAGCTCAGGTCATCAAAGCCCTTTTTGGGGGGCGGGGGCTTTCAGAGTTTAGGTGAGTGGCTACCAAAGAAGGCATTTTTCATGATGGTGTTTGGTCAGTTGAGCAGCATAGGTCAATTGATCTTCCTGTTGGACCGCAGTGGAGTGTGAACTATTCCATAAAGCCAAGAAAGCTAGTTTACCCTTTTAAATTTATTATGTTGTCATGTGTTAAGGAAGGACAGGACTAAAAGCCACTTGCCTAGAGCTGTGGTAATATTTGGGTCAAATATTTCCGATTAGTCACCTTCTATAACTGCAGGGATCTGCACAGGAGCACAAGTGGTCATTAGCAGCAAAGAAACTGCCTTGAAACTCCCACAACTCTCCATGGTTTCTGCAGAAAGCAGGGCGTTGCCTGTTTTAAACTGTGTAGGCTGACTCTGGTGTTGCAGGATACAAGTCAAAGAGAAGAACTATTCAGCCAACCACTCGTGTTCATAGGAACCTCCCTGACAACATACCAAGAAGCAAAATCAAGGAGGGCCCTAGCTCTGTCACAGCACATGCCTTGTCTGCTGAAGATCTGACTCAGTTCCTGGTATCTCCAGGGAGGGCCAGAAGAGACTCCTTCCTGGCTGAAATACTTGAGAGGTGCTGCAAGTCACGGTAGAGCAGGGATGGGGGAACCTGGGGCTCTCCAATGATGTTGGGGCTCCAGTACAAGCACCCACTTGCCCACTGCTGCTGTGCTCCAGTCCTGCTTTTGAGTTTCCCTTTGGGGCATCTGTTTGGCCACTGAGAACAGGAGGCTGGACTAGATGGCCACTGGCCTCAAGCCGCAGAGTTCTTCTTAGGTTCTCACAACATCTGGAGGGTCAAAGTTTAGCCAACCCTCATTGAGTGTCTATGCCATAAGTATAGTGACTGGCCTAAGCTCACCTTGTGGGCTTCATGGAGTGAGGATTTGGACTTGGGTCTCCCCAGTCTAACCACAATGCTGCTCTGCTATACATTGCCTCTTTCCTGGCTTATCTGTGTGGAGAGTTTTGTCTTTGCACTCCAGTTGTAGGCATGTCATGAGGTTGCTGTTGGGTGTCAATCTTGAGTTTTGAGACAAGAGTACCAGTAAGTGAGCAGGCAAGCAGCCACGTGCCCTTTCTGTGTGCGGTCTGAAACCAGACTGCTTTGCACAGAGTGTTCTGCTTTCGTGCCTCGTGTCTTTCTCCATAGTTCCATTCACTAAGGTTTCCCCTTCTGTGCTCCAAGGAACCTTTGACAGCAGCCCACTATGACAAATTTGCAACGCATAGAAAGGATTAGTTGCTTACATTTACCTCAACTTTGACAATACTAGTTCAACCTTCAGATGTTTCCAGAGCACCATCTGGATCTGTAGCTGGTTGACAGACTGAACTCAAAGAGGACTCATTAATGGTTCCTCGTCATCCTGGAAAAAAGTGACCAGTGGGGTGCCACAGGGTTCTGCCCTGGGCCTGTTGTTGTTCAACATCTTTATGAATGACTTGGATGAAGGAATTGAGGGGATGTTCATCAGATTTGCTAATGACACTAAACTGGGAGCGGTAGCTAATGCAGCAGAAAACAGAATCAGAATTCAAAATGACCTTAACAGATTGGAGAACTGGGCTCAAGCTAACAAATTGAATTTCAATAGGGGCGAATGTAAGGTTTGGCTCTTAGGCAGGAAGATGTCCTGAAACTCATTGGAAATATAATTTTATTAGAATACTTTTTGCAATTACTTCAGCCAATGTAACTTTACTGCAGAAGGATCTAGTCCGGGGGGGTGGTGCATCACAGAATGGTCTGGGCCGTTGCAGCCATATTAGAATTGGTGGCATTTTCAGGGTTAAGTTGCTCCACACCAACATTTCGTAAGCACCATGTTACCTGTGCGGATGCAAAAGACAAGCGCATGCTTCCCCTCCCCGCTTAGTGCTGGTTTTTCTCTTGGGTTTGCCAGGCCTCCTCCCACTCTTTCCCTGGGCAAGAGGACTTGGTTTGCTTGACTTGTCCTTGCCCACCTCTGATGCATACTAAGGGGAGGAGCAGAATCCAAAGCAGGCTTGCTGCTCTTTTGTATTATATTGCTATACGGAAATTTAGGGTTGGCTTTTACAGCCCAACTCCCCAAGGGACTCAGAGTCAGTCCCCCAAGTCCATGATCAGTCTAAGAAGAATGAGTGGAGGCAGGAGCCAGTAGAAGAAAAGCACGGAAGAGCTTTATTTTCTGTCGCAGCAAAGGTCCCGTCCCTGTCGTTCCCCCCCCCCCCCCCCCGGAACAAGAGTGTGCAACAAGACTTCAGAAATTGCCTGGTCCCTTAGCCAAGACCACCCAAAAGCATCATACGTGCATCACAGAGGTGCTCTAACAGAAATTTGAGCATGTGGCTTGTCTCCTGTTTGTCAAGATACCTGATAATGCTTGCTGGACTTTGGATACAGTGAAGGACTCTAAATTGGATGGACTTACAATATGCAGTTGAAAATGTTACTTAAAGAATCCATGGAGGGGAGGAGGGGAGTCCTAGGATTCGGAAGAATCTTCTGTAAAATTCTAATATTTGCAAGAACATTATCTGTGTGAATGAATTTGAAAAATCTAATTTTAAAATTTATATATAAAAAGATAATGCTTGCTGGTTGCAGTATCCTGGACAGTCGGTTTTTTTCAGGGAACATTTCCTAATTTTGAAGGAGAGAGCTTTGAAAGAGAGCTTTACTGCAGAGTGTGGCCTGCTATGCACCTTAAAATTATTATAACATTGGAGCCAGGGAAAGGCATTTTCTGGAAACCTGGGGCAGCTCCATCGTCTTGGCTACCATCACTTCACTTGCCATGGCTTCGCCCTCTGCAGCCATCGCACAAGAAGCCAGATGATGCAGAACATTCTGGTGGCAGCCAAAAGGCAAAAAGAAGCAAAGGCCCAAATTTTCCCTTTTTACTGTGGCTTGTAAAAACTTTGAGACTATTCAGAATGTCTCACTTGATGAGAGTATTTACACTTCACGGATTGTGAAGAGAAACTTGAACAGAAGCAATTATGGCCCTCCCCCCCCCCAACCCCCCCCCCCATATATCCATTTTATGAAAGTACAGTTTGTTACAAGTTAAGTATTACCTTCAAATACATTGGTGGCCCGCAAGACGAATGCCTCGCAAGACGAAAAACCCGCTAGACAAAAGGGGTTTCCGTTTTGGAGGCGCTTCGCAAAACGAAAAACGATTTTTTCCCCTCCCCCCTTTTTCTAAGCCGCTAAGCCGCTTATCTGCTTATCCGCTAAGCTGATAAGCCGCTAAAAGCCGCTAAGCCGCTAATAGCGCTAATCCGCTAAGCCGTCAATGGGCTTGCTTCGCAAGACGAAAAAACCGCTAGACGAAGAGAATCGCGGAACGGATTCTTTTCGTCTTGCGAGGCACCACTGTATGTCCTCCTCTGTGTTTTGATGTATATTGTGTATTTGCAATTTTTAAAAGTAACACTGTAGTCACCTGAACATAAGCAGCCTCCAAATTATTATTGTTGCTGTTGTTTTATTATTACAGCTATTATTAACTATATAGCACCGTCCGGGTAAAAAGGTAAAGGTAAAGGACCCCTGGACGGTTACGTCCACTCAAAGGCAACTATGGGGTGCGGCGCTCCTCGCTTTCCAGGCCAAGGGAGCCAGCGTTTGTCCGCAGACAGCTTTCCAGGTCATGTGGCCAGCAGGACTAAACCGCTTCTGGCGCAATGGGACACCGTGACGGAAGCCAGAGCACACGGAAATGCCATTTACCTTCCAGCAGCAACTGTACCTATTTTTCTACATGCAGTGGTGTGCTTTCGAACTGCTAGGTTGGCAGGAGCTGGGACAGAGCAACGGGAGCTCACTCTGTCGCAGGGATTCGAACCGCTGACTTTCTGATCAGCAAGCCCAAGAGGCTCAGTGGTTTAGACCACAGCACCACCCGCGTCCCATTCTGTCTGTGTACATGGTGCTGTGCACAATCAAAATAAGAATTCTACTCTAAAGGACATACAATCTAAAATGAGGCAATAAAAAATAAACAATGCAATAAAAATCAATAGTATATCAGGTATACTAAAAGAGCCACGTGCAACTGGAACCCTTCCTGGTACAGAGCCAGCAGGGATTTCCTGGCTGAGAGTGGATCCACAGTGTGACCCCAGAATGAGTGGTGGATCCCATAAACACCGGAGGGAGAAACAAGCACAAGCTCAAAATACAGTCTGAAGTCTCCCAAATGTTTCCCTTATCCAAAGTGCAAATTATATTTTGGGTCAACATAGAAACTACATGTTTTCTTGGAGAGGGATGTAGGAGAAAGTTTTATTTTTAGTGTAGAAACAAGGACACAAATTTATGGTCATAGTTAAGTATACAAAATGGCAGGGAAAAATGTTTTCAGTTATAAATCCTAAACTATTTACTTACCGAGCTCAATAGGGCTTATTCTGTGTTAGGTGTGTTTGAGACTGAAACCTAAATTTAAAAGGATGCTTACTCAGAGCATCACTTCATTGGAGCTTATTTCTAAATATGTATGTTTAGTATTGCAGCATGCTGCTCATTTTCCAACAACAAATATCAGGCCACTGTGATGGGGGCACTGTTATACGGTAGTTCCGCTCCTTTCTCCTGGGCCGTGTCCAGAAAGTGGTATTGGAGGATGAGTGTTCAGACCCCTGGGCTCTCACTTGTGGGGTGCCTCAGGGTTCCGTCCCTTCTCCCATGCTTTTTAATATCTATATGAAGCCGCTGGGAGAGATCATCAGGGGGTTTGGGCTAGGTGTTCATCAGTATGCAGATGACACCTAGCTCTACCTCTCCTTTAAATCAGAACCAGTGAAGGCGGTGAAGGTCCTGTGTGAGTGTCTGGAGGCGGTTGGAGGATGGATGATGGCTAACAGATTGATGTTGAATCCTGACAAGTACTGTTTTGGGGGGATGGGGCAGGCGGGTGTGGGGGACTCCCTGGTCCTGAATAGGGTAACTGTGCCCCTGAAGGACCAGGTGCGCAGCCTGGGAGTCATTCTGGACTCACAGCTGTCTGTGGAGGCACAGGTTAATTCTGTGTCCAGGGCGGCTGTCTACCAGCTCCACCCGGTACGCAGGATGAGACCCTACCTGCCCGCAGACTGTCTCGCCAGAGTGGTGCATGTTCTAGTTATCTCCCGCTTGGACTACTGCAATGCGCTCTACGTGGGACTACCTTTGAAGGTGACCCGGAAACTGCAATTAATCCAGAATGCAGCAGCTAGACTGGTGACTGGGAGTGGCCGCCAGGACCACATAACATTGGTCCTGAGAGATCTGCATTGGCTCCCAGCACGTTTCCGAGCTCAATTCAAAGTGTTGGTGCTGACCTTTAAAGCCCTAAACGGCCTTGGTCCTGTATACCTGAAGGAGCGTCTCCACCCCCATCGTTCTTTTTTTTTTTTTATAAAAATTTTATTGGGTTTTCACATTTTATAAACACAGACACACACAGACAAAGACAACACGTATAAGGTTTCATGTCCTTACATTCCTAACCCCAGTTCTTGACCTCCCCCCACCCCCCCTTCATACATCCTAATTCAATTGAATTAGCTCAGCAAGCTCATATCTCTCATCCTTTACATATTGTTGTTATATATATATATATTTTAAAAAAATACTTGATTCTTATTACTTGGCCAAATTTTACTTATCCAATTTTCTTATAAATATTAAATCCTTTTCTAAGGTCGACCCAAATTCCTTCCACGAATTTCCCTTTTATCTTAAAAATAGGTCAAAATAATCAAACACAAAGGTCATAAACATTTTTAAAATTCTTTCTCCCCCCCCCCGCCCCGGTTTCTGTCCCTTCCCAATGTCCCGATGTCCACAAAAACAATTTTTAGCCTCGATTCCTCACATCTGAGGCCTTCAAGTCTCTGTCAGTCTCTCTCTGCCGATTTTGTTGGTAGCCCTCTTTGTTGGTCATCGGGTCTCGAAGGAGTTCTAGCTCAGTCTCATCAGATTTTCTTCCATCCAAAGTACTTGGTACCAGCTGCTGCGAAAGGTCAACTGATCTTCCATACTCAAAGAGGAAGCCCCAATCATATTTCTTGTTTCTTTTAAATTCAAATATTCCAAGTGTTCCAGGGGCTTCCTCCTTCCTCTTTCGCATCTTTCACAGATTTGTAATCCAAAGGTCTTCTTCTTCATGTTCTAACAATGTAGGCTTCTGGTTGGTACTCTCCATCTGTACTGGCTCCACTCCTTGTTCCCTCTCCTCCTGTTCCAAAGTTATCTCTTCTAATTCAGCTGCAGATTTTTTTCCGGTCAAGTCCATTGTGCATTCAGCAGAGTCACTTATTTTAGAGTTCAAGGTTATAAGTTGTTTATTCATAGCCGTAGTCTGCTCCTGCAACATTCCCACGAGAAAGAACATTCTTTCTATCTCTGCCTGTAATTTTCCATCTGCAGCCATTGTAGTGTTTCAATGTTTCCCCTAGGGGGATTCTGGTTACTTAATAGTCCTTTCCCAACAGTCCGTTACTTTGTTATTTCACTACTTTGTTCCCAACCACTTTAATTCAAATATAACAAATTTAGTCCAGAAAGGTGTTAAATAATAAGATTTTTAACTTTCACTGCCCGTTTGACAGCTCCTTTGACAGCTGTCAAACTCCTTGTTCCTTTTTCTCCAGCTCACATACAGGACACTCCCGGGTCTGGGGGGGGGGGGGGTTAGACAAAGCTTCTAAAATTCCACTCTTACTCTCCAGCGCAAATCTTCTTCTGTCAAACTCATGAAAATATTATCTTTTAAAAAACACCAAAAAGAAAAAACTCTCCACCTTACTTCTCCGATCCTTGCTTTAAATCTTCTGTAAATAGGGGGGGTGCGGACTTCCCTTTAGCACATCCCCCGATCGTACCGAATTCAAAGGTAGAAATTTTAAAGTCCCAATTCCATTCTACTCACGGATTAATTAAAGTCCGAATTTCAGGGAAGAAAGTCAGCGGTCTCTGGCCATGGCTCGCGGCTTCGCTCCACTGCAGTAGCGGTCCACTCACAGCACCACGCCGCTCCCCGTACGCTCTCCGCAGCCTTTAAAAAGGCTCTTCGTGGGTCGGGGGGGGCGCTTAAGGTGCCCGCCGAGTCACCAAGTCCGCAGGCTTCTGCGTCTGCGGTTTCTGAGGGTCCCCGCGTCGCCGTCGCGGTAGAACCCTTCTCCAGCGGAGCCGATTCCCTCCGGAGCTCGGAGGGAATCCGCCATTAACCAGATCGCGCTAACCCGGGATCGCATCTCCACCCCCATCGTTCTACCCGGACACTGAGATCCAGCGCCGAGGGCCTTCTGGCGGTTCCCTCATTGCGAGAGGTGAAGTTACAGGGAAACAGACGGAGGGCCTTCTCAGTAGTGGCGTCTGCCCTGTGGAACACCCTCCCTTCAGATGTGAAGAAAATAAGCAGCTATCCTATCTTTAAAAAACATTTGAAGGCAGCCCTGTTTGGGGAAGTTTTTAATATTTAGGGCTGTACTGTTTTTAACACTTGATTGGGAGCCAGATGGGCGGGGTATAAATAATAAATTATTATTATATTGTTATTATTATCCGAGGAGATAGCATTGTCTTTTCCACACACCTTAAGCAAAGTGAGGAGAAGCAGAGGTGAGAACACCTTCTTCCTCTGCCAGTCTATGTGCTCTATATTTATTTATTTCTATTATTAATAATAATTATCTGGTTTGTAGTAAGTGTGCTGTTGATTATGACTACACCGTCCACACATTCTACCATATTAGCTGCCCATGCTTTTTGGCTCTCTGTCTTCATTTTGCATTGGAAATTCAGAACAAGCATGGAAACCTTATTTACAAGAGCAGCATGCACACACACGTCCATTGCCTTTAGCACAGACTTTAGAGTAAAATGTCAATTTATTTTGCATTAGCTTCCTGTCTTGGTCTCTGGTTTAGGAGCGCTGATGTTTGGTGCAGCTGTGTATTGGTGCACATCAAAGCTGCCTCTCTGCCTGATGCAGGTACAGACAAGAGTCAGCTGACACCCAGAACATTCCTGGCTCTTGTGGCCATCTGTGCAAAATACTGTTAGCTCAGCCTCCCTCCAAACTAGAATGGAAGAAGTGGCAGAATGAGGAAGTGTTGCATTTCCATACTGGCAAAATGTCACTCAGCTGCAGTGACATTTTCTTCTGTTCTCCTGCTCTGCAGCCATGTCACTCATGCCAGCTAAAATAACACCAGAAACCCTCTGGCTGTGGTTGCTGGTCTGGCAGTCGGTGGAGGGGAGGTGTGTGTGGTTCTTCATCCTGATGCTTTGTTCAGCATCAGCTATTTTGAGTTCAGGTAGTAGTTGTATTTTCGCCCCAAATTGAAAGCATCGACTAGTGAGCATCACATTTCTTCAGAACAAATATGTCAATTCTCAAACCCAAAATGTTGACTACTATATTTTCTGTGGTTCATGGAAAAGGCTCCAGAACTGATGAAAGTTGGTTTCAGCTTTGGAATTTGAGTAGCATTCCTCCTACCTCATTTTAATCTAAAATGGCATTCAGAGAGAAAGGTGAGAAGCAGAGGACATCTTTTCCTGCGACCTCCCTTCTCTCTCCTCCATCCCTCCTCTGGGAGTACTTTCTTGGTTAACTAATAGATTGCCGTTTTATTATATTTTCTCAATAAAACTCAAATGTCCCAGGAAATCCCAATCTTGCCTGTATTGCTGCTCCATGTACTTTACTAGGACAATTTGCTATGTGAACAATTTGCTGTCCAGTGTTACTGCTGCTCTCCTCCTCTGGGGTGTTTTGTTGTGTTTCTGGGCCATTGAATAAAGGCACGGTTGCCCTCCAGCGGAGCAGAGCCAGAATCTTAGTGGGAAACAGATCCCTATACATATTTTAAACGAATTCCCCCAATTAACTGTGTTCCAGAAAGCTTTATTCACTGAGCGTGGAGTGGTCTGCAGTTGTGTGAAGAGATGTGTGCCACCTATCCTGGCCAAGGAGAATTCCTGTGTGTCTCAACACAGGTTAGTTGAGAGTGTTTATGCCAGGTGGGGGGGGGCAGGTAGGGCAACATGGCTCCTCTCAGGGCAGTGCAGAGATGAGGCGGAGCCCATCCTAGGCTCCGCCCACTGCACTATGCTCCCCGTGCCTTGCACCTGCCCCTTTCCCTCTCCGGATCAGGCAGCCATGCTCAGGGTTCAAAACGCTGGTGGGTCATGCTGCTGCCTTGCTTGCACCACCCCAATGATCACTTCAGGACTCAAGGCAGACTTGTCCCTCTTTTCTTTTGGGCTTCCTAGAAACATTTTTAAATTGTTGGAGTGCTGTGGCTTTGCATATGGAATGGATGGTGCTTTGCCGTGATTTTGGGGAGTAACTTTTAGGAATTTTGAGGAACTAGGAAAAATGGGGGGAAATGGAAGAAACAAAAAAGCAACAGGCTCCTCAACTCCCTTCTAAAGGAGAGCTCTAGTTAGCTCAGTTGTTGGGTGTTTAAAAAGAGGACTTAACCCTAGCAGCTAGAGTGTTTTAAAGGAGAAAATCCTATTAACCTTTCCAAAATAAATGCTTGAAAATTATTGCGCTAAGTTTAAGCCATCAGGTCAGGGAAAGGATGCCCCTGAATTTTGGACTTTATGGAACATATGCCTGGACCTGCATGAAATGTTGCTTGAAAACCTCTCTCTCTCTCTCTCTCTCTCTCTCTCTCTCTCTCTCTGTGTGTGTGTGTGTGTGTGTAAGCAAGAGCAACCTCAGAACTGAAAAGCTGAGCTTAGCTACCTACTCATGATTCAGATGTTGTCTATAAACTTGCTACTAAAAGCCAATTGACAAGGTGAGTACAGCTCACAGGTTGTAGAAGGGGCTGTGGCTTTGGAAAAGGAAGCCTGTAGGCACCCAATGACTTAGTGCACCCATTTACCTTATAAGAGGGCCTTTGGGTTTATCTGGTTCTTACTGAGCTTGGCAACATCTATTAGCACAACTGTTAAGCAAAAGTGACACATTTACCTCCTTCCATTCAGTTTTTGACATCATACTGTCTTGTGGCGTTAGGAAACATGGAAGGAAGTGAACTGGAAGTCAAAAACGGTTTTGTTCACTTGAGCACTGCACTTCATGATGCTACTCACTTTATATGGCCACACTATGAAAGGGAAGCGTTGGATCTGACTCCTAATCTGACAATTAGGGAAGATAAAGGTGCAGGGAAACATTTAGAAAACAACAACAAAAGACTGAGTATTGAAACATACAGGGGTTTATCTTATTATACAATTTTACAGAGGAGATTTAGGAAGATCCTTTTTTAAAAAAACCAGGTTATGTTGCAAATGTGTGTAGATTGCATGCAGAAAATGGCCCTGGGAGCTGAGGGGAAAGGACCCTTCCTCAGGCTTGTCTGGCTGGCTAGCGTGGTAAAATGTATTTCTGGCAATACTTTGCACAACAGGCAGAATCGCTTGAAAGCTTGCTGTTCATTTTCTGTTTGATTAATGTGGACTTTTAAAAAGTGCTTTGTGCTTTGTGTCTTACAAGTCTTTTTTAGGCTTGACATAGCAGGCGACACAGCGATTTCTCCAAGTAGCTCTTTATTTTGTAAGCTGGAATAGAACTGACTGCAAACAGCTCAGCCGGCCTGCTTTTATAGGCAGCCGGCTGTCAACATTGTAGCAACAACAGCCCAGCGTTTCCCGCCTAAAATAACTGACGTGGACCTGAGTGAAAACTATCTACAGACCTGAGTGAAAACTATATACAGTATCCCCCTGCTGGCCCAGGGTGAAACTTCACTACATAACACCCCTCCCCACCGAGATAAGGCGTTAGTTACAATCGTAATGGTTTCCTTATATACAGCACTACGCGTAATGGTTCAATTAGGCACAAAAGCATATCAGTTACATTTCCCATACTTAGACCAACAGTGATACATGTCCAACAACATAGTCCTTTAAATACGTTGGGCGCTTGGGAACTCTGCCAGACCGCCGGGGACTGGTAGCCAAGTCCGGAGGGCCACACAGTTCTTGCTGAGGCTGTGGTGCGACCCTAGGTGGCGTTGGAACCAACTCCCCTGGATCCGCTGCTGTGGGTGGAGCCTCCGCAAGTGGAGTGGTCTGAGTCTGTGGTAAGTCTGGCAGACCCTCTGAAGCGGCTTGGTTCGGCTCCACGCTGGCAGTTTGCGAGGGAGGTGTAGGTGGGACCTCGCCATCTGTACGTGTCTCTTCTTGAGCCGCAAGCGCAGTTGGGGGCACCACGGTAGTGTCCAAGTCCCCAACCCTGCGCCTAAGCTGGTCTATGTGCCATCGCCACAAGCGTCCGTCTTCGAGTGCCACCTGGTACGAGCGAGGTCCAGTGACTCCCACTACTGTGGCTGGCACCCAAGGAATGTCCCCCACATAGTTCCGGGCAAAGACCTGGTTTCCTGGGACAAATGACCATGGCGCGTTGGCACAGCCTGGGGGTTCAGCCACGGCAAAGTCCGGGTGTAGCCGGTCGAGCGGTGACCTGAGGCGGCGGCCCATAAGCAGTTCAGCAGGACTCCGCCCTGTGGCCGCATGAGGGGTGATGTGTTGCACGAACAAGTATTCGGCGACCCGCTCATGCCAGTCTCCCCGGTCCAGGCGCGCCAGTGCCTCTTTTGCCGAGCGCACCATTCTTTCCGCTTGCCCGTTGCTGGATGGATGAAAGGGTGCCGTTAGGGCATGGCGGATGCCCAGTCCCAAAAGATACCGCTCAAACGTGCCTGACGTGAACTGCGGTCTGTTGTCAGAGACAAGGACATCAGGACACCCATGCGTTGCAAACAGGCCTCACAGCACCCGGATGACGGCTTCGGTAGTGGTGGAGGGCATCAGGGCGACCTCCAGCCATTTGGAATAGGCGTCCACCACTACCATAAAGGTCCGGCCGTGAAAGGGGCCAGCCAGATCGATGTGCACCCTCGACCAGGGTGTCTTTGGCGTCTCCCAGGTGTGTCCCTTAGCTGCCTGTGGTGCAGGCCTCGACTCTTGGCACGCTTGACAGGCGGACACCCAGGCAGTGATGGCATCGTCCATATTAGGCCACCAGACGTAACACCGAGCCAACGCCTTCATTTTGACAATTCCCGGGTGGCCAACGTGCAGAGCCTCCAGGACGCGCTGACGGAGTCCCTGGGGAATCACGACGCGGTCTCCCCGCAGCAGACAGCCACGATGAGCTGAGAGTTCATGTTGTCTGGTTGCGAAGGGCTGGAACTCCGATGCAAAAGGCCTTTGTGGCCACCCCCTCCACACCCAGTTGAGCACCCGGCTGATGGTGCGATCCTGGGCAGACGCGGAGGCCACAGTGGCAGCCGATACAGGCGCTGCCGGAAGATCCTCAATGAGAAGGAGCGATGAAGCTGGAGCCGGGTCTTCCACAAATGCTGGAAGAGGGCAATGGCTGAGGGCGTCGGCATGGCCCATCGATTTCCCGGGGCGATGGATGAGCCGGTAGTGGTAGGCAGCCAGGAAAACAGTCCATCGCAGCATGCGTGGCGAGAGGACCGGTGGAGTTGGACGATCACCGGCGAGGAGGCCCAGGAGTGGCTTGTGGTCAGTGATGAGGTCAAAAGTCCTGCCATAGAGGTATTCATGGAACCTCTTCACTCCAGCCACAAGTGCCAGTGCCTCCTTGTCGAGCTGGCTGTAATTCCGTTCCGTCGGAGATAGCGTCCTGGAAAAGTAGGCGAGCGGTGCTTCTCTTCCGTCTGGAAAACGGTGACTAAGGACAGCACCGATGCCAAAAGGTGAGGCGTTGCAGGCAAGGACCAGCGGCCTGGATTCACTGTACTGTACCAGCACACTGTCTGATGAAAGGAGAGCCTTGACCGCGTTGAAGGCCGCCGTCTCCCGATGACCCCAGGCCCAAGGCGTCTTTGTGCTAAGGAGTTGGTGAAGAGGCTCAGCCACTGTGGCTTTGTGGGGCAGGAACATGTTATAAAAGTTCAGCAGCCCCAGGAACGCCTGCAACTCCGTCTTGTTCTTTGGGGTGGGGGCCTGCTGGATAGCGCGGATCTTGGATGTGGTTGGGTGAAGGCCGGAGGCATCGATAAGATAGCCCAGGAACTCTACCTGTGGAACGGTGATCTGGCACTTTTCCCTCTTTACCTTGAGCCCAGCCTCTTGGAACCTGGTCAGCACGGCACGGAGGCGCTCAAACAGCTGCTGGTGTGAGTCTGCAGACACCAAGACGTCATCAAAATATGGTACCACGCCCGGAAGCCCTTGCAGGAGACGCTCCATAAGGCTTTGGAAGATGCCAGGAGCCACACTCACCCCGAACTGCAACCGGCGGCAACGGAATGCCCCCCAGTGGGTGACGATCGTCTGGGCTTCAGCAGTGGCATCATCGACGGGCAGTTGTTGATAGGCTTGGGCAAGGTCCAGCTTAGCGAAGACCTTACCCTCACCCAGGGAATGCAGCAGGTGTTGGACAACAGGAACCGGATAAGCGTGCTGCTGAAGTGCCTTGTTGATCGTGCACTTGTAGTCAGCGCAGATTCTCACCGACCCATCTGGCTTGACAGGCGTGACGATGGGGGTTTCCCACTTGGCATGGTCAACCGGCTCCAAAACTCCTTGGGCGATCAGTTTGTCCAGTTGTTCGTCCACCTTAGCCTTGAGAGCAAAGGGAACCCGGCGTGGCTTTAGCTTGATGGGGGCGACTTGTGGATCAAGGCTAAAGGAGATGGGCGTACCTGTATATTGCCCCAAGGTGCCGTCGAAAACCTCAGCAAAGTCTTTGACCAGACCCTCAGTCTCTGCGTTAGAGATGCAGTTGATGCCGGTGACTTCCAGGCCGAGGGCATCAAACCAGTCTAGCCCTAGGAGGCTTGGCCGCTGACCTTCGACCACCACCAACCAGAGCAGGCCCGAAAAATCCTTGAAGGCAATCCGGAACCGGCCAACGCCTACCACGGGAATGTCGTTTCCCTGGTAGTCTCTCAGGTGTACGCGGTGAGAGTCGAGTTGCCTTTTGGACACTCTGGGTACCAGTCTTTTGATGGTGCTCCATGACACGATGGACAGGGCAGACCCGGTGTCGATCTCCATGTCACATGGAGCTCCTTCAATGAGCACCGTGACGTTCAGCTTGCGTCGCGTAGGCGAGTCGGTTTGGCCAATCGTGGTTCCAGACGAGCAGCGGCAGTTGGTGAGTGCGAAACAACTTTCCTGGGCAGACTGGAGTGAAGACTTGGACTTGCGAGTCGATGAAGGGGGGGTGTCAGACGGAGCCGATCGGCAGACCTTAGCGATGTGGCCCCTTCTGGAACACTTCCTACAGATGGCGTCTCTGAATCGACACTTGGCACGGGAATGGTTGCCTCCGCAGCCGGCACATTCCGGTTGGCCCTTGGACTTCTGTTGGAACTTCCTGCGCTCCCGCTTTGTCTGGTGCACGTCATCGTCTTCACTGGAGGATGCCTCATCACTGCTGGCCTCTTCATGATGCACCGGAACTGGCTCCCTAGCAAGACGCGGGCTGCTGGACTTGTGGATCTCCTGGGCGGAGCGTTCAGCAGCTTCTGAGGCCACAGCCTCCTCAATGGCTTTCTGTAGCGTGAGGTCTGGCTTGGTGAGGAGACGCCGTTGCAGATGGATGTCCCGGACCCCGCAGACGATTCGATCCATCAGGGCATCGTCTAAGTCTCGGAACTCACAGTGCATTGCAGCCTGTCGCAGGGCGGTGGTGTAGTTGTTGATTGACTCCCCCTCTGCCTGGTTCCGGTGGTAGAACGCATGGCGGGCAGCAATCTTGGACGGCTTTGGTGCGTAGTGGTTGCGGAGCTTCTCTTGGATCGTGTCCCACGGTGTTGCCTGGACTGCTTCAGGCGCAACCAATGCTCGGGCCGTCTCAAACACCTCAGGCCCACAGAGGCTGAGGAATAGGCCCCGCTTCCGATCCTTTGATACTGCTGTCAGCTCGTTGGCTTGGAGGTAGCAGTCGAACCGAGCGAGGTAGGAGTCCCATGATTCAGAGGCTGGCGCAAACGGCGGTAGAGGCACAAGTGAAGCCATGATTCCAATGCCGGCGTGAAGGGCGATGGATGGAACACAGTGCTCTTAGTCAGAACAGTCAGCTCTGAATTGGTTCTGTCCAGTGATTTCGCTCTGTGATTCAGCTCAGTGATTCAGCTCAGTTCAGAGGCTGGCCGCATCTGGCTGTGCTCTGATGTCCATCAATCCCATCCTCGTCGCCAGTGTTAAGTTGTGGGTTGACATAGCAGACGACACAGCGATTTCTCCAAGTAGCTCTTTATTTTGTAAGCTGGAATAGAACTGACTGCAAACAGCTCAGCCGGCCTGCTTTTATAGGCAGCCGGCTGTCAACATTGTAGCAACAACAGCCCAGAGTTCCCGCCTAAAATAACTGACGTGGACCTGAGTGAAAACTATCTAGAGACCTGAGTGAAAACTATATACAGTATCCCCCTGCTGGCCCAGGGTGAAACTTCACTACATAACAAATAGGGCTTAGGATCAGTGGAGTGACTGAGTTAATGCATGTAACTCTGTCTTGCCAAATGCAAATAAACAGAAAGCTTGTGCTTGTTTGAGGGGCTCTTCCCCACCCCACCCCCCCACCCCCGGGTAACTGACTTCATACAAAGATAGACAAGAACACTTTGGCTTGATTGTAGCTAATATTTTAAGACTAAATCTGACAGGTTTTTTTTAATTAATTACATAAAAGATTGGTTAGGTTAACTTCTGAAGGGAGCCTATGGTCCCATCAGTCATGCCATACAAGGTCTCAGCACAAGCGGGCACCTTCCTTTGCCCCAGCTGCAACAAAACATGTCTCTCCCTTATCGGTCTCTAAAGCCACAGCAGGAGCTGCAACCATCTAACAGCTTGACCTCACCCCCAAAGGCACACTCCTCCACTGTCTCCCAAAACAGACAGATACCAACCTAACCAACCAACTACCAGCAAATGAAAATAATAGATGGTTCTTTAAAAAAACAGCTCGGTTTTTAAAGGTGCCTGGTGCAAACATCCTGGACCTATTGGTATTCAGTTTGGCTGCATTTTACCACACCTCCAAATTCCATCCAATTCTGACATAAAGCGGAAAAGCTGCACTCAGATTTTCTTGTAACAGTAAATGGGGATGCATGAAGCTTCTGTTTTTCTAAATTAGGATTTTGACTCCAAGCCAAATCAAGCTGCCTCTAAACAAGCAAATTAGGCTGTTTTCCAAGTCACTTAATTAAGGTTTGAACAGAAACTTGGTGCACACCTGGTTTCAATGCCCCATCGGCTCTCCTTTCAGTAGAGACAGGTAGGGTTATCGGCAGATTACATTTTGTTAGGAGTAATGCATTAGTTTAAGCAACTCATGTAGCCTCCTATTCACTAGAGAGAGAGAGAGAGAGAGAGAAGCCCACTGGAAGTAAGCCATAAGTAGACCCAGGAAGGGTTACAATCCAAGGGAGGACCCCATGGTTCAAGGAGCCAGGCAAGAGCCATAATGGTATAAGCAAAGAAGTTGCTCTGTACCAGAGGGCAAATGGATGGGTGCCCTCCCTCACCTAGCAAGTGGTAAGAAAGACAATAGCAGGATGACGTTGTGTGAGCTGGGCTAAGAAGCCAGAGAGGGAGAGCCATGCTTGATTTCTGCTGAAATCCAAGGCTGTGACTCTGGGAGAAGCAAAACCTCCTGGGGTGTCAGTGCTGTGGGCCCCTCCATCATAGCCTCAAGTTGCATATATGTGTAAATAAACCAGATATCATAAAGATACCTGGGAAATGCCTCAAACCCCTGAAATCTCGCACTGCTTAGAGATGGGGGTGGCATGCAACACTTGTATTAAAGTACAGTGGTACCTTGGTTTGCATATGTCTTGGTTTGCATACATCTTGGATTACAAACACATCAAACTCGGAAGTGTGTGTCCCGGTTTGCAACCTTTTTTTGGATTACAACCCCCCCCCCCTTTTTATTACGAACAAATGTTTTTTGGAGGCCCCATTGGCGAAAGCGTGCCTTGGGTTACAACCTGTTTTGGTTTACAAATGGACCTCCGGAGCAGATTATGGTTGTAAACCAAGGTACCACTGTACACTGGATACTGGGTACTTTGGTGTGTCACTTAACACAATCAAATGCTTAATAACACTTGGAACGTTATGGAACATGGAGCCAGAGTTCTGTGGCAAATTGGAGTCTAGACTAGTAGCATCTCGTGTTAAGTCTTGGGTCAGATCTAGTTCTGATAAATTTGAATATTTCCTGTATTGGTTTCACATTTTGGTTAAAACTGTACAGGACTGCATTTAGCAGTTTAAAGTTTGCAATAATTAATTGTTAGAACTGAAGGTTTAGAATTCATAACCACAGTAGAGCAAATTGTAAAATATTCATAGGATTATGCTTCGCTGCCTAACCTAAACTATGCAAGAGGTGGATTATTAGAATTCAGAGAATAGGATTTAAAAGCAAATGATTTATTAAACATTCCTATAGCACTGATCCAAGCTTCAATAGGTGCTCAACCTGCAAAGAAACAGGTTTAGGCCTGAAGGGCTAAGGAAAAGTGTCAGTGCCTTAGTGCTATGCTGTAAACATATGTAGGCAATAATGTCAGGCTGTAGAAAGCCTCTCCATCTTCCATGGTGCAGATGTTATTCCTCACAATTTGTGTCAAGGGCAGGTTTGGGGGCGAAATTCATTCAGTTTGCATTTTAATGCAAATCTACCTAATTCACACTTCACAAAATAGCAAAAGAACTGAAACACAGTTAACCTTTGAAGTTTGCACTCTTCTGAATGTTGTGGTGCAGTTCCCCCACCCGTGTGTACAGAAGTGGTGAACATAAAGTACAGTGGTACCTCGGGTTAAGTACTGAATTCCTTCCGGCGGTCCGTTCTTATCCTGAATCTGTTCTTAACCTGAAGCACCACTTCAGCTAATGGGGCCTCCCGCTGCCACCGGAGCACGATTTCTGTTCTCATCCTGAAGCAAAGTTCTTAACCCGAGGTACTATTTCTGGGTTAGCGGAGTCCGTAACCTGAAGCGTATGTAACCCAAGGTACCACTGTACAAAACTACACAGCATTGGAGGAAACTACTTGCAAAAATGACAGCATTATGCAAAATTGTGCATAAACATTCATTTATAAGGAGAAATGTGGAAGTTATTAGGAGAAAGCGATGCAGAAATGGGGCAAACTGAGATTACAGTTGGAAAACCAAAAACTGTAAGAATCCAAAACTGACAGATTCCTCCATTCCTAGTCATAGATCTGTGCCCAGAGCAAAGCCACTGAATCCCAATTTGGATTAAAAATAAACCAGTTTATTCTTACAAGTGTGAAAATGGCACCAAGGATTATAATTGCTTGAATTGCTAAAAGAAGATGATTAGTTGTGTATCTAGGACAAAATCAACAATTCAGCAAATGGAATAATTTCAGCAATACAAAACAAATAATTTAGACTTAAGTACGTAAGTACAGAGCAAAAAGCAATAGATGACGTTTCTGGTTGTTATGTACTGAGTTGAATAGGATCCAAACTGCAGCAGTCTGATTGGTCCTAGAACAATAGGATCCAAATTGCAGCAGTCTGATTGGTCCTAGAACAATAGGATTCAGAATGCAGCAGTCTGATTGGTCCTAGAACAATGCAGCAGTATGATTGGTTGGCAGGAACCACCCAATCATTCTCCAGATAGAAGTGAATCCACAACCTGATTGGCTTACAGTAGAATTCCAGAATTAGCCAATCATGTGCAGCCCATTGTGTAAATAATGTATATAAAGCAGATACTTTGAGGGGACTTTCATTCATTCCTCCTCACCACTATGAGCTGAATAAAGAGCATGAAATCACTTTGCGACTCTGAGTATATTTCACTGGCGACGAAGGTGGGATCCCACTGAGCTGACTGCCACACACAGCACCGCAGCACCGCCACCTGCCGCACCGCTGCCTCGCACCATGTATCCAGGCTTCAACTCCGGGACACAAGGAACGCAGAATGGCAACCGACAGCAGCTTCTCATCGTTCAACCCAGCATCTGGAGACTGGGAAGCGTACGCCTCCCGTTTCACCTTCCTCCTAGAAGCCAAAGGGGTCACCAAGAAGACGCCAAGAAGAGGGCGATATTCTTCAGCGTCTGCGGAGAGGAGACATTTGAAATCGCCCGGGCTCTCCTTGCACCTGAAGATGTCGCTACTGTTCCATACAAAACAATAATGGAACAGCTGAAGGGGCACTTTTCGCCGCAGCCCTCAGTGGTGGCTCGTCGAAATGCCTTCTATGCAAAGCGGCAAGCCCCTGGGGAAACCATAACTGGGTTTGTGACCTCTCTCCGCCAAGCCGCCTGGTTCTGCAACTTCTCTCTCTCTTTTTTTAATAATATTTATTACTTTTAAACACTACAAAAAAAAAGAGAAAAAGAAAAGAAAAAAGAAAACAATACAATACAATGTATAAACATTACACAACACAACACTAACACAATAAACTAAATAAAGCCAAACAAAAACAATTTAAAACACACATCATACAATTTCAGTGTCATATCTTTCATTTACTTGTTTCCACGACCTCCTCACACCTCCCTTTTTGTATTCCACTTCTGTTAATTGTTTCAGCAATTCCTTTCCATCTTTCTCTGTTTTCTGTCCTATATTTATCTTAACATATTCTAACCTTATTTTTCCCTAATACTCTAATAATCTATCTATACTTAATTCCTTATAGCATTTCTACTAAAGCCATATAACTTCATTCCAACATTTTTCCAACATTCGTCAATTTTACAATATTTCTATAAATAGTCTTTAAACTTTTTCCAATCTTCTTCCACCGTCTCTTCTCCCTGGTCTCGGATTCTGCCAGTCATTTCCGCCAATTCCATATAGTCCATCAACCTGGTGATCTTCTGTCCAAGTCTCTTAACTCTTTTCCAAGTCCCTTCTGCAAGTCTTCTTCGTGCTTATAAAGGAACTTTGCTTTGTCTTCTACTGATCTTATTTTTATTTTCCTTCCTTTGAGGCTGAAGAGCAGATCTCGGGGAAACTCCCTCCTAAAGATGATTTTATTCCTTCTCAACAGGGCAACCAAATCTCCATAGTTAGACTTAAGATCCAAAAGGTATTTCTGAACGTCTTTAAAAATTTCCTCTCTTGACTGTTGTTCTTCTAAGTTCTTCTGGTAGTTCCAACAGTCTCTTATTTTGTTCTTCTCTTTTTCCCCTCCTCTTCCAAGTCTGAAGGCCCTCACAATTTTAGTCTCTTCTTGACCCAAGTCCAGGTCCCAAGAAACAGCAAATTCTTGTGTGAGGAAGTCCATCAAATCCAGTTCAAGCCGCCCAGTTCTGCAACTTCTCAGAGCTGGAGAACGTGCTTCGTGACCGCCTCGTCAGTGGCCTGAAGGATGAGAAGCTGCAACGATGCCTCTACGCTAAGAAGGACCTAATGTTCCAGGTCGCTCTGGAGGAGGCCCTGGCAACAGAAGCTGCCAAGAGGTTGATGCTAGAGGCACGGCTGAGCCTGCCATCCCAACCGAGGGTCCACCATGAAGACCTCACTGACGACTCAGGATCTGACAGGGAGGAGGTGCACCGAGTATAGCAGCGCACTCAAGCAGCCCACATACCACAGCTGCCTCAACGAGAAGGAGGGAACTGCGCAAGCTGTGGGGAAAGTCACGAGAGGAGGACCTGCCGTTTCCGCAACGCAGAGTGCAGGCAATGCAGAAAATCGGGGCACATCGCCCGGGTGTGTCGAGCTCGGCCCACCCGATGCCAGGCATCAGATGACCAATCCAAGAGCCCCAGGTCCCGGGGCCCAACGCACCAAGGCAACTCAACAGAGCCCACGGACTTCCAGGTATACCAGTTGCCCCACCCCAACGTGGTACATGACACCAGGTGGTACATGACACCAGTCAAGCTTGCAAAAATTTATCATTTGCCCGATAATAAATGTTGGAAATGTAAAGAGACTGAAGGTACATTCTTTCACCTTTGGTGGACATGCCCAAGGATTAAGACTTTCTGGGAAATGATCTATAATGAAATGAAAAAGGTATTTAAATATACTTTTCTGAAGAAACCAGAGGCCTTTCTCCTGGGCATGGTCAGCCAATTGGTGCCAAAGAAGGATAGAATTTTTTTTATGTATGCGACAACAGCAGCAAGAATACTTATCGCAAAATATTGGAAGACACAAGATCTCTGGAAGAATGGCAGATGAAGGTGATGGACTACATGGAACTGGCGGAAATGACTGGCAGAATCCGAGACCAGGAAGAAGAGTCGGTGGAAGAAGATTGGAAGAAATTTAAAGTTTATTTACAGAAACATTGTAAAATTAAGGAATGTTAGAAAGAGGCTGGAATGAAGTTATGTGGCTTTAGCAGAAATATTATAAAGGACTAAGTAAAAATAGATTGTTAATGGATGAAAGGAGGAAAGGTAAAGTTACATTATATTAAGATAAATTATAGGATAAAAATTGGGAAGGATGGAAAGGATTTGTTGAAATAGCTAACCGAACTAGAATACAAAAAAGGGAGGTGTGTCAAGGAAACAAGCAAATGAAAGATAAGTTATGGGAAGGTTTGTTGTGTTGTTGTTTTTTGTCTTTTTTTAATTGTTTCTATTTTTCTATTTTTCTGTTTTTTTACAAGTTTGTGTTTAACTTGGTGTGTTTTCTTTTTCTTTTTGTAACCTTTAAAACCTTAATAATTTTTTTTTTTTTAAAAAAAGAAAATTTTTGGCAAGCTGGACTTGGCCCAAGCATAGGGCCAAGGAGGAGGAGGAAGAGGAGGGAGAAAGGTTGTTTTCTGCTGCTCCAGAGAAGCGGACACGGAGCAATGGTTCCAAACTACAAGAAAAAAGATTCCACCTAAACATTAGGAAGAACTTCCTGACAGTAAGAGCTGTTTGACAGTGGAATTTGCTGCCAAGGAGTGTGGTGGAGTCTCCTTCTTTGGAGGTCTTTAAGCAGAGGCTTGACAACCATATGTCAGGAGTGCTCTGATGGTGTTTCCTGCTTGGCAGGGGGTTGGACTCGATGGCCCTTGTGGTCTCTTCCAACTCTATGATTCTATGATTCTATATCAACAGCTGCCAGTAGATGAGGTCACAGCAGAGGCACAGACGATTGTGACGCACAGAGGAGCGTTCAGGGTAAAGCGGCTGCAATTCGGTGTCAGTGTGACACCAGGCATATTCCAGAGTCTAATGGACTCGCTCCTTAAAGGGATTCCTGGCGTCACCCCCTTCTTTGATGATGTGTTGATTGCCGGGCCCACACCAGAGGAGTTTGAGGACCCCCTCCGCACCATTCTGCACCGTTTCCACACGGCGGGTCTCAAGGTGAAGCGGGAAAAATGTCTACTAGGAGTGCCTCAGGTGGACTTTCTGGGATTTATGGTGGACGCAGAAGGGGTCCACCCGACTGGGGACAAGGTACGGGCCATTTGTGATGCCCCAGCGCCCAAGAGCAAGACTGAACTTCAGGCCTTCTTGGGACTATTGAACTTTTACCATTCCTTCCTTCCCCACAAGGCGGCAGTAGCGGAGTCCCTACACAGACTCCTGGACAAGCGGGCCCCTTGGGTGTGGGGCCAGCGCCAGGAGGCTGCATTCCAGGCAGTCAAGGACTTGCTTGTCTCAAACTCGGTCTTGGCACACTTCGACGAGAGGCTGCCGGTGGTGCTAGCATGCGACGCCTCCCCCTATGGCATCGGCGCTGTCCTGGGACACTAACTCCCGGATGGAAGAGAGGTAACAGTAGCATACTTTTCCCAGACACTCAACGCAACCGAGCGGAACTACTCGCAAATAGACAAGGAGGGGCTGGCAATCGTGAAGGGAGTAAAAAAATTCCATGATTTCTTGTACGGGCGGCCCTTCACCGTGGTGACTGACCACAAGCCATTGCTTGGCTTGTTTGCCCCTGAAAAGCAGACCCCGCAAGTGCTGTCTCCTCGTGTCCTCAGGTGGTCAATTTTCCTTGCCAGCTACCAGTATGCACTGATTCACCACCCTGGGGAGGCGATGGGCCATGCGGACGCCCTCAGCAGGCTACCACTACCGGAAACAGGCCCCGACCCAGCACCTGCACAAGAGGTTATGAGTCTGGAGCTGCTTCCCGACTGCCCCATTCAGGCACAAGAAGTTGCACACCATTCCAAGAAAGATAGGGTCATCTCCCAGGTCCTGGCCTGAGTGTGGAGGGGATGGCCCAGCAGCAGCCCCGGGCCAGAATTCGCCAGCTACACAACCCGCAAACATGAACTGTCGGCCCACAAGGGGAAGCAGGATCGTTGTTCCCCAGCCTCTCCGCAAAAGGGTCCTCACAGCCCTACACGAGACACACCCAGGGGTAGTAAGAATGAAGGCCCTGGCCAGGAGTTATGTGTGGTGCCCGGGGATCGACGGAGAGATAGAGGCCTGGGTCAAACACTGCCAGGCCTGCCAAGAATCCCGCCCAGATCCCCCAAGGGCCCCAGTCCAGTCCTGGGAGTCCGCCCGAGCACCATGGTCACGCCTGCATGTGGACTTCGCTGGCCCCTTTCAGGGGAAAACATTCTTCATAGTGGTGGACTCCTACACCAAATGGCTGGAAGTCGCACTGATACCGTCCACTTCTACATCTGCAGCGATCCGGTTACTACGCAGGCTGTTTGCAACCCACGGGCTCCCTGACACTCTCGTCTCAGACAACGGGACTGCATTTATGTCAGGAGAATTCCAAACCTTCACAGCGCAGAACGCCATCCGCCACATCCGTTCGGCGCCATTCCACCCTGCCACCAATGGCCAAGCAGAACGCATGGTGCAGACCACTAAGTACACCCTTCGCCGCATGACGCAAGGGGATTGGGAGTACCGCCTTGCCACATTCCTCCTAGCACAGCACAGCACCCCCAGCTCAACGACTGGCCGGAGCCCCGCTGAACTACTAATGGGTCGGCGCCTTGCAATCAGATTGGACCGCCTTCACCCCAATAGGGCTCAGGATGAGGTAGTGGTGGGGGAAGGCAGGAACCCCCGGACCTTCGAGGCCCAGGACCCAGTGTACGCAAAGAATTTTGGGCAGGCCCAGCATGGGTACCCGGCACAGTCACCAGGGTCACTGGCCCCATGTCGTACGAGGTGCTAACGGATGGGGGGCAATGCTGGCGCCACCACTGCAACCAGATACGGCGATGATTCCCGGGAGAAAACCAGGAGGAGGAAAGGTCAGAGGAGTCCCAAGGGAACAGAGGGGCAGTGAGGCCCATAGAGCAGGAGGGGCCAGCAGGAGAGGCAGAATCAGTAAATACAGAGAGGACCCGCGAGGCCGAAAGGACACCAGAACCACGACTGAGCGAGCCGGTTGCGCCAGACCAAACAGCTCCATCACAGCCAGCATCCTTGGAACACGAGCCAGAACCTGAACCCCGGACCAGGGAACACCCCAAGCCGCAACGCACACGTAGGCCGCCGGCGTACCTCGAGGACTATGAATGCGACCTCCCGGGCAGGACTGGAACTTAGAGGGGAGGGGTGTTATGTACTGAGTTGAATAGGATCCAACTGCAGCAGTCTGATTGGTCCTAGAACAATAGGACCCAAATTGCAGCAGTCTGATTGGTCCTAGAACAATAGGATTCAGAATGCAGCAGTCTGATTGGTCCTAGAACAATGCAGCAGTATGATTGGTTGGCAGGAACCACCCAATCATTCTCCAGATAGAAGTGAATCCACAACCTGATTGGCTTACAGTAGAATTCCAGAATCAGCCAATCATGTGCAGCCCATTGTGTAAATAATGTATATAAAGCAGGTACTTTGAGGGGACTTTCATTCATTCCTCCTCACCCCTATGAGCTGAATAAAGAGCATGAAATCACTTTGCGACTCTGAGTATATTTCACTGGTGCTGGTCTCATTGCACTCCGAGGAGCTCAGAGCATCTCCCCAGGCTAGATGGTTTGCAGAGGAGGAGGCGGCAGCAGCAGGGAAATGCTGGGCGGGCGATGATGGCGAGTCCTCTTCTGTGGCCTCCCGAGGCTGCTCTGTGGCTCTGCTGGCCTCACCTTCGGGAGACTATGGTGAAAGTCTCTCTGCTTTCCATATCTCACCCACAACTCTGCCCCATTTCGCCTGCTCTGCAGAGGGCGCTTTGTTGGCCTAGAAGATGCAGGGCCAGAGTGCTCTGACAGCACAGCCAAAGGTTGCTTTTGCATATTTCCCATGGCAGTGGAAGATGATGATGATGATGATGATGATTATTATTATTATTACGCATGCACACGCACATACTTAGAATTCTGCCCTAAATTCGTTTGAACTGGAAAGTTTTAAGGGATAACAAGGGTCATCTAGTCCAACTCCCGGCCGTGCAGGGATCTTTTGCCCAGTGTGGGGCTCAAGGGACTAAAATTTGCATCAAAACGCAGCAGTGTTTAGATAGGGCACGCAGTACGTATTTAGGGTTGGAAGGAGTGTGAGCACATTCAATTTTCTGTAGCAGCTTTGAAATGGTGCACCAATATCTCTGATCCGTTCATGGCGCGCCAGAGAGAGTTTCTCAGTTTCCTGCAAACTTTCACAAGTCAATTCTTTGTCACAAGTAGAATTTTAAAAATACAGCTTGCTATTTTTTGTTTGTTTTAGATTACAAAAGCGTCGGAGATGAAAGTCCGGTGTCTGGGGCACCCAAGCCCAAGGCAGCGCGCCTGGCAAGCGAGGGAGCGAGGGCGCGTGTCTCCGGGGAAGCGCTCGGGGGCTCCTCCGGCTGCGGGGATGACACGGGCTGGGCTGGGGGTGCGAGTGGGGTGGGTGGCGGGGCGGCGAGGGCAAACTTTTCTTTTGCTGAGCGGGAAATGGGGGTGTCCCTTGGCGTTGGGCTGGGCCCGGGTCGCGCGGAGTCTCCTCTTTTCTCCCTCGGCTCATTCATTCCTCTCTCAACGCGGCTGGCTGGGCTCCTTTCAGATCTTTTTTTTTTGACCTGGTTAACGCAGAAGGGGGACTCCCCCCCCCCGACATGTCGGGCCAAGTTTAGCTTAGACGAGGCTGGCGAAGTTTTCCATGTCATTTCCTGTTGCTGCCCTCCGGAGCCGAGCACCCACCCACCTCGCCGCCTCTCCTCGCCCGCGCTCCCGCCTTCTCTCTCTCGGCGATGCGCGCCGAGGACCCGCTGGGCGCTCGCCGTCCGGCCGGGGGGCTCCGGCGAGGCTTCCTGGGCTGCGCGCAGCTCCGCCGAGAGGAATCGTGAAAGGTAAAAAGGAAAAAGGGAGCCCCGTCTTCTCTCCGGGGAGAACAAAGCCGCGGGGGGGGGGGTTGGGGGGTTGGGGGGCTGCTTTTCCGCGGAGCCACCGGGACCTTTGACAGCTCCAGGTGCGCCCTCTTAGAGGAGGAGAACAAGGGCCGGTTCCTCCGCGAGAGCCGTCCAAGGAAAGGCCGGGGAGCCGAGCACCTGGGGGCCCGAGCTCCCTTTGGAGAGGTGCTGCCGAGCACCCGGAGTTTGCTTCCAGAACCAGGGAATTTCCGTCTGGTCAGAAGCAGGTTCCGGACTATCTTTCCATTCGTATTAGGAGGAGGAAAAGCTGGCGGGCGGCAGCAGTTCAGAATGAAAGACCCCAAGGGGAGGTTTGTTTGGCAAGCAGTGGCTCATTCGCCGTGGAATAATTCGAGAAAAGAGTAATTCAGGAGAAAAGCAACTCAGAGCTGGAAAGGAGCTGTGAATATGAGCAAGCATGGCGCTCGAAATGTGTGCTCTTTAGTTTCTGTGTAGGGTTGTTTCCAGCAGAATACTGTATATGGACATACTTTAGTTTTCGCAGAAGTAACAAAGAAGTTGTACGTTCATAGACGTGAAGTTCTCTCTCTTAAAAACCGATACTGTTTTTAATTTCAATAATTACACTGTTTCATTACATACTGCTAAAACTAGAAATACACTCATATCCTGCTGCATACAACATACCGGTAAACGTAAAGCGCAGCACTAACACAGGGACATTGCTAGGCACCTAAAACACTCAGGGCTCATGCCCAGGACAGAAATTTGCATAAGATAGGCATATGCTAATTTAGATATAAAGATGCAGATTTGGGGTGCTTTTATAGGGGAAAACAAACAAACGGTGGCTTTTGCTGTCAACTGTGTTCCGGGCAGTGTGCCCGGCTCCCCTACTAAACAAATAAGGCCGGGGTCAGGAGGCCCGGGAACAGCACGAAAAGCTTGTGGCCTCTGGTCCCCGTCCTCCGTCTGAAACATCGCTGCACTAGAGCTGTTTTTCACAAGTGTATGTCAATTTCTGTAATGATTCCTTCTCTTCCTTCCCAGCATTTTGTCAAGCATCAGTTTCACCATAAGACATTCCTCTTAATTTAAAGGAAACAGAGTCTCTTGACTCCATCTCTCTTTCTTGAAAATGTATCTACAGTTACCTCCCCTATTTTTCTGATCTTGACTGCTGCGCTCCCTTTCTGAAACACTTTGGGGGGTTACTTTAAGTGCTAAACCAGTTTATCTGCTAATATTAATGTTATTTCTAGAGGTGCCGGACAGCCAGCAGTTTCTATTACTTGGGTTAGACTTTTGAGTTTTTAATTAAGTCAAAATGCCTTGTAGAAATATAAACTGTAAAAAAGAGGAAAATGCAGAATTTCTCTTTCTCATTCCTGTTGTTTTGTAGACAAACAGAACATTAAAAGAGAGCAATGGTAGAAACATACAGAAGCGGCTCACAAGGTTGAGATGCCTTCTGAGCAAGGGCCGACCCACCCAGGAGACAAGGGGAGGCAACTGCCTGAGGGGGCAGGATCCAGAGGAGCAGCAGATCTGGCCACCAAAGGAAGCATCACCTGCTCCTGCTGCTGCTGCAGTGGCAGCAATGACTGCAGCCCCTCCTCCTCCTCAGCAGCCCCCCCATACCACCTATACCATGGCCTCTTGGTGAATCAGGGGCGCTGAGCTCCTTCCACCACCAGGCAGGAGAAGGCAGGGGCTGCCCTCTGGGGTCTCCTGGGCTCTGCACCTGCCCAGCATGATTCAGAGAGGGCCCCTTTGGATTCTCAGTTCAATCGTCAAGTCAGGTTGATTTGATTCCTACCCTGTTCTCAATGTAGATTTTTCTTCCTCCCTTGTTCCTGATCATAGAATCATAGAATCATAGAGTTGGAAGAGACCACAAGAGCCACCAAGTCCACCCCCCTGCCAAGCAGGAAACACCATGAGAGCACTCCTGACATATGGTTGTCAAGCCTCTGCTTAAAGACCTCCAAAGTAGGAGACTCCACCACACTCCTTGGCAGCAAATTCCACTGTCAAACAGCTCTTACTGTCAGGAAGTTCTTCCTAATGTTTAGGTGGAATCTTTTTTCTTGTAGTTTGGAACCATTGCTCCGTGTCCGCATCTCTGGAGCAGCAGAAAACAACCTTTCTCCCTCCTCTATGTGACATCCTTTTATATATTTGAACATGGCTATCATATCACCCCTTAACCTCCTCTTCTCCAGGCTAAACATGCCCAGCTCCCTTAGCCGTTCCTCATAAGGCATCGTTTCCAGGCCTTTGACCATTTTGGTTGATGTAGATCTTCACTCACCCCTTATTCCCTGGCTGGGGGGATGGGGTGGACACCATTTGGTGGTTCACCTCAGGTGCCAAAATTTCTTGGGCCAGCTGTGTTTCAGAAGCAACTGGTAATTAATTCAAGCATGCCAGAAAGAAGTTTGTGACTTGCTATCCTGGTTTTCTATATGAACACAAACCATAGGAAGGAGGAAGTGCTATAAGTTGAGCAGGCCCTGTTTGTAACCCAGGAGTAGGGTCCTTCTTAGCCTGCATCTACTCATGAGTAGTCAAACAGAGGCATTCATGAAAATCTCTAGTACTTGCTACAGGATGGACATAGTCAGCATTTATTTTTTTGGGGGACAGGCTTTTTGTTAGGGGGAGGCAGAACTGAGTTATCTGCAATGCAAATGGTCAGTTAATTAAGCATTTCTATTTATTTACTTTATTGGGGAGGCAGCTGCCTCCCCTACTCCCCCCCCACCGTGCCCATGTGCTACACCCCTACAGTCCCACTTCTGCAGCTCCCACTTCCCCCAGAGACTGGCAACTGATGGACCAGAGCTCTCCCACCCTATTAGGGAAGCAAATGTGGGTCAGGGGCTGCCAGCTGTGGACTCTTACTCAGTTGGCATGTTGTCTTTTTAGGCATTGGGTTAAATAGATGTTGTGGCCAGGTATTCAGGCCAGTGCAGCCTTTTGGCATGGTAACCGTTTTGGACAGGTCTTCAGAGCCTGTGCTGAATGCATACCCTCTAGCATTCCTCAGATGAAAATAGGGACATTTCTCACTCCCTGCCAGCTGACCCTCCTTGACCCACCATTTTTTTGTCCACCCCCCTGCTGCAGAGCATTTCCACCACCCCCACCCCGATGGGACAGAGCACACAGCTTCCACTGTCCTGAGAAAGTCCCTGAATCCTGATTTCATTTTATTCTTTGGTAGATTTACAAAAAGCACTGGCAGGGGATATAGGGACATTCTGGGATCAAATAATTGCATTTTCACTTTTAATTTGTATACCACCTTTCTATATTAGTATTCTCAAGGTGGTTTACAAGCTGAAGAAACAAGAAAATAGAGAGCAAAGATCACACACATAATAACATTCTGATCCAACACAAAAAGTCACAGTAACTTTAAAATAAACAGCTTAAATCAAATAAAGCAATATTGCCAGCTCAAGGAGTCTGAAACTGGTATCATGATCTGAACTTCATACTAGTTTCAGACAAAGAATTGGAATATTGCTCAGCTTTAGACTGAAGAACCCTTTGTGATCGAGGTAACGTAAGAAATGAAGAGGCATTCCCAGAGCAACTTGAAAATACCCAAACATAGGGGAAAGAAGCTGGAGGCATTCATGCTCCCTATTAAGGGGATCAGAGGCTCCTAAACCCCTTCTGCAAATTCAGCCACGCTCGTCTGAGTCTCCTGCACTGGTCTGACGGCTTTGCTGAGCCCTGACCCCCGGTCCCTCTGAAGGCAATCCTGTAAAGGGATTTTTAAAAAATGTTTAATGTTTTATTATGTTTTTATGTATGTTGGAAGCTGCCCAGAGTAGCTGGGGTAACCCAGTAAGATGTGTGGGGTATAAATAGTAAAATCATCATTATGGAATTGGATGTTTCTATTTTCATCAGAGAAATGTTGGAGGCTCTGCCTATGTGAAATAAATGTTGTCACACTGAATGGAGTGCATGTCACTGATTATATGGTGTTGTCACAGGCAAGGGTGAATCTAGGTTTCATTTCACCTGAGTCAAAGACGCAGTTTGGCAACCCCTATGTGCATTTGTGTACACACACAGGCTGGGAGCCTCAGTGGAGCCCCTTCTAGAGGTGTTAGGTAAAGGTAAAGGGACCCCTGACCATTAGGTCCAGTCACGGACGACTCTAGGGTTGTGGCGCTTTACAGGCTGAGGGAGCCGGCGTTTGTCCGCAGACAGTTTTTCTGGGTCATGTGGCCAGCATGACTAAGCCGCTTCTGGCAAACCAGAGCAGCGCATGGAAACACCATTTACCTTCCTGCCAGAGCGGTACCTATTTATCTACTTGCACTTTGACGTGCTTTCGAACTGCTAGGTTGGCAGGAGCAGGGACTAAGCAACGGGAGCTCACCCTATCCTGGGGATTCAAACCATCAACCTTCTGATCGGCAAGCTCTAGGGTCTGTGGTTTAAACCACAGCCTTACCCACGTACCGGAGGCAAAAAAACCCCTCTGTTCCCTCTCCCTGCTCCCTTGCTCCCCCATAGCTCTGGCTCTGGTGTTTGCTGTAGATAACAAGTGGTATTCTGTCACTTTCTCTTCTGGGTTTGTAAATGGTCTCCCAGGTATCCGTTTGCCTCCTTTTCTTGATTGTGGATTTTTGTCAGACAAGCTAGAACAAATGGTTCTAGACAAGGGACGGTGTGCCAGGTGCTAAGCAGAAGCTTGCTGCCTGCAGAGATTTGCAGCAGTCAGTACATTTGTGACATATGATGGTGCTTATGTGGCAACTGCCTAGTTGAAGTGGGTGCTCTAGAACAGGGGTTGGCAAGGTTTACCTCGCCTGGCCAGTTCACTCCAGAGGAGATCCCTCTGTGGGCTGGATTGCGCATGTGTGCACGATTTCCAGCATCCGCGTCTGCACAGACACGATTTCTGGCGCTGCGGAAGCGAGTCCCTGTGCCAGTTTAGCGCAGCGCGTGGGGACTCACCGAGCAGGTGGCTTGGTTCGGGGGCGGCTCGTGGGCCAGTTAAATGACCCCCGTAGGCCGCTTGTGGCCCATGGGCCTTAGGTTGCCTAGCCCTGCTCTAGAAAGTGGGCCTGCTGCAGGGACGGCTCCGCTTCCAGGTTGTTGCTGCTGCTGTTATTACCCCTGCTACAACGTTTATGTCTCTCAAATGTGATGCACATGGTTTCAAAGTCATGTGCATAAGAAAACAGAAATGATAAGAACATAGATGCAATTACCGTATTTTTTGCCCTATAGGACGCACCGTCCCATAAGGCACACCTAGTTTTTTTGGGGGGAAATAAAGGGGGGAAAATTTACTTCCCCCCCAGGCGCGGGGCTTGGGTGGGGGAAGACCGAGCTTCCCCCGACCCCAGCCCCCAGAACAGGCAACTCTCTGCAAGCCATGGGAGCCCGGCACCGGGCTCCAGCGCCTTGTGGAGAGCTGCGCGAAGCCTGGGCGAGCTGAGCTCAGCGTTTCCAGCCTTTGGCATGCAGGCAACTCTCCGTAAGGCGTGGGAGCCTGGCGTGGGCTTCCATGGCTTGCGGAGATCTGCGCGAAGCCTGGAGAGTGAGAGGGGTCAGTGCGCACTGACTCCTCTCGCTCTCCAGACTTCAGCGAAAGCCTACATTCACCCCATAGGACGCACACACATTTCCCCTTCATTTTTGGAGGGAAAAAGGTGCGTCCTATGGTGCGAAAAATACGGTGACTAAAAATTTTAAGTGAGTGATTCATCTTTATTCAGCCATTTTAGAAATTGGATTAAGAGTCTGTCAGCATGAACAGAACGTATCTAGCTAAGAAACATTAAGGATGCCTTGAAGACAGACCCACAGGCAAGGGAGACTTCCCGCCCGGATTTCAGCTACTTTTACTTTACCATCAAGCATCACCATCAGATATGTGGGCTTCCCCATCCTTACAGACTCTTAATCCAGTTTCTAAAATGGCTGCATAAAGATGAATCATAATTACTATTAATTTTATGTCTTTCTGCCTGGTTGACTCTCTCTCCACAGCTCTCCCTGGAGGAGAAAAGCACAAGCAAACATTGGCTAGACAACTTACAATTTTGAGAATAGATCTTAAGCTGTAAACTCTGCTTTGCTTTCTGGGTCATGATTAGAGTGCCAGGGGTTGGGGAAAGCACTAAGATATAAAACTGACCAGGTATCTATGATATGTAAAGTGGCAGAAAGGAGATTTCTAAAATTAACAGTAGTAGCAAGAGCAGCAGCAGCAGCAGCCCATTAGTTTAAAAGACACATAAACACACCCATCTAGTGCAGCAGAACGAGCTGAGCTACCCTAAAGCCTCCTCAGCATGAGACCCCAAAGAAGAGGCCAAGTTGTGGTTCTCTCCCTGCCTTCCGCCCTTGCAAACATATTGTGGATACTTAAGCACTTTAGTTTTACAAATAGCAGCTAACTAAACTGAAAACTAAACTGGAGAATCTTTTCTGATTCTTTCCCTATCCTCGCCATTTGCAAAGAAACAGAAGACACTTATTAATACTTAGCAGCTAATTGAGATTTGCTTGCTTGTTTGTTTATTGCATTCATATTTCAATTTTTCTCCAAGAAATTTAATCAAAATAGAGGCTCAGGAGGGTCCCCTGCCCTTCCTAAGCCACTCCTAATGAAATATGCTAGAATGTTGTTTTCAACCCTGGAAACAGGGATGGGACATAGACATGGTTGTGGTTGCGTGTGCTGTCCAGAGACGAGTGGCCAGCCCAGGAGACAGTCAGAAACAAGTCCAGAGCATCTCTTAATGTAAGATATTGGATATGCATGTAAGGAACAGAGAAAGAAATGGGCTCTAGCTTAGGTGGATTGGGGGGTTTAGGGTGGGCAGTGCCCTACCTGCCCTAATGGACCAGTCTCTATGGACTTGGCATCATAATGACATCTGGTGTTTGGGTGCTTTGAAGTCCCAAAGTTGGGACTTCACAGCATCATGTAGGACTTGAAAACAGCCCTTTAAAGCATTTGAGGTACTGCCCATCAGCTGGTAAGTGGTAAAGCCAAAGCCTGCTTTCCATCTGCATCAGTTGCCCAAGGTAGCTCTTCATGGATGACTCCAGCTGTGTAGCTCCTGCTGCACCTTGCCAATGCACAACCAAGAGCATGCTTGAACGCTCTCAATTCTTGTCTCTACCCCCACCACATCTGATGGGCAGGTAGGCATGGCTTGGGGGAAATGGCCTTGCAGGTCAAATGTGCAAGGCCCTGGCATGTGTCCTGTGGTGCAGTGGCGTCCCACCCCTGCCTTACAAGGTGGGGACAACACTGACCCAAGAGTCAGTAGTATATCACACTTTAATACATGTTGCAGCTTATATCTTCACTCATTAAGAGCTCAGGCTAAGGGAAGCTTGTAGTGCTTTCCAGGCCTCTTGGGGGAGTTTCAGGGAGAGAAAAGAAGAAAATGGCAGCTCCCCCTCCCTCCCTGGGCTCCCTTACGTAGCAGCAGAGCCTTCTGGCTGCAGGTGCCATTCCCTCCGTGCAAAGCTGTCGGGGATGCATTCCAGGAGTGGGTTGAGCCACACACCCTTAACACCGACACACACTCCCTGAGCACACATGGCTCTCTCACACAACCCCCTGCTTGTCCCCCCCCCTCCTCTGATCCACTCAGATAAGCTGAGGAAGTGAGAGTCCCTTTTCCTGAACTCCTCCTCTTACTCTCCTTGAGTGTTCAGGGATTGGGTCTTCTCTTTTTAGAAAAGGTGGGGGCAGAGGGTACATGTGTATTTGTGTGTATGGGGGGGGGGTGTCTAGCCAGTTCTGAAGGCATAGCGATCCTGGCTGCTTCGTTCAGGCTGTGGACAGGTTGCCCCAAGAAACACAGGAAGCATCACCTGCTGCCTCTGAAAAGAGACTTGTGTGCCCTCAGCTGCCATTGCTGCAGAACCTCTGGGCTTTCTAGCAGCTGAAGAACTGACCTTTACAGGAGTTTTAAAAGGGGGATAATAATGGGGGGAGGCTTGTGCATCACCTCACATTATTGTAAGCAAAGTTGTACCCCCCCCCCACTCAAAAGCCCACCCCCATCTGGGGAACCTAGCTCCCTTTGCTATCTTTGGAATGGATTTTGCTTCCCACCGAAAAATGACAAACATTCCACTGTGAGGACTTTCAGATCAGCCCTGCCTACTTTCTCTCGCAGATGTCCTTCTTCTCCCTCCTGGCTTTCTCTCTAGCCCAGCAGGGATTGTGTGAGCTTTGGAGTTCCCTTGAGCTGCAGAGGGAGCAGTTGGGGCTTTAGACTAAGGGACAGGCCAATAGAATCTGACTGTTCTCATTCTGGAAGGGGATGGCAAAAAGAAATTGCCTTGAAAAGTGGGGAAGAAATTCAGTGACATTTGGTGTGCGGTAGAAGTTGGCGCTGTGGGTTAAAGCCTCAGCGCCTAGGGCTTGCCGATCGAAAGGTCGGCGGTTCGAATCCCTGCGGCGGGGTGCGCTCCCGCTGCTCGGTCCCAGCGCCTGCCAACCTAGCAGTTCGAAAGCACCTCCGGGTGCAAGTAGATAAATAGGGACCGCTTACCAGTGGGAAGGTAAACGGCGTTTCCGTGTGCGGCTCTGGCTCGCCAGAGCAGCGATGTCACGCTGGCCACGTGACCCGGAAGTGTCTCCGGACAGCGCTGGCCCCTGGCCTCTTAAGTGAGATGGGCGCACAACCCCAGAGTCTGTCAAGACTGGCCTGTACGGGCAGGGGTACCTTTACCTTTACCTTTTTAGGAAGTGTGAAGGGTCTTTCTGCTGAGCGGTCCAGGGTGGTGAAAGTTTTACATTGGTCCCCGGAACAAGACCAAACTGCACATTGTTAAATGCACAGCACACAGTTGCACTTTCAATTCTTATAAAATTCCTTGCTGATGAGGGGCTCCCTTTTGATCTAAGTTTGTGGAGAGGGGAGATTTCTCTCTTTCCCCCTCTAAGAAAAAACCCTCTCTTTCTCCTCTCCCATCCTCATTGGGTATTAGAGGCATCCAGGCAAGGGGTGTGTGTGTTTTCATCCCAACTTCATCAATGGGCAAGAAGAAATAAACCTCCCCTCCTTGCATGCTTTTTTTTTTTTAAATAATTTTTATTGGAATTTCCACAAATTTTTATCAAAACAAACAAAACAAAGCATAACAATAAAAAACAAACAAAACAAAACATAACAATAAAAACATACAACACATATAATTTCAGCTCTTATTTTCTCATAACTTACTTTCCCGACTTCCTCATACCTCCCCTTTCTGTATTCTCATGTCTAATTAATTGGTCAGCAAATCCTTCCCTTACTTTCAGCTTAATTTTAATAACACTCCTTTTCTTTCAACTTAAACATTTACCGCTATTTACCCCTAAATTTCTCATCCAGCATCAATCTAACATTCACTAATCTTTGAATATTTCTTTAAATAGTCTTTAAATTTTTTCCAATCCTCTTCCGCCATTTCTCTTCCCTGGTCTCGGATTCTGCTCGTCATCTCTGCCAAAGCCATATAGTCCATCACCTTCATCTGCCATTCTTCCACGGTGGGTAGATCTTGTGTCTTCCAGTACTTCACAATAAGTATTCTTGCTGCTGTTGTAGCATACATGAAAAAAATTCTATCTTTCTTTAACACCAATTGGCCGACTATGCCCAGGAGAAAGGCCTCTGGTTTCTTAGGGAAAGTGTACTTAAGTACCTTCTTCAGTTCATTATACATCATTTCCCAGAAAGCCTTAATCCTTGGGCACGTCCACCAAAGGTGAAAGAATGTTCCTTCAGTTTCTTTACATTTCTAACATTTATTATAGGGCAAATGATAGATTTTTGCAAGTTTGACTGGGGTCATGTACCACCTGTAAATCATTTTCATAATATTTTCTCTCAAGGCATTACATGCCTTGAATTTCATCCCAGTGGTCCATAACTTTTCCCAGTCAGCAAACATAATGTCATGACCAATATCCTGTGCCCACTTAATCATTGCAGATTTAACCGTTTCATCTTGTGTATTCCATTTCAACAGCAAGTTATACATTCTTGACAAATTTTTAGTACTGGGTTCTAACAATTCAGTCTCTAATTTTGATTTTTCCACCTGGAAGCCGATTTTTCTGTCCATTTTAAAAACTTCCATTATCTGATAATAATGAAGCCAGTCTCTCACTTTCCCTTTTAGTTTCTCAAAACTTTGCAATTTCAATCTGTCCCCCTCTTGTTCCAGAATTTCCCAATATCTCGGCCAATTAACCTCCATATTAAGTTTTTTAAGGGTTTTTGCCTCCATAGGCGACAACCACCTTGGAGTTTTACTTTCCAACAAGTCTTTATATCTGATCCAGATGTTATATAGTGCTTTCCTGACAATATGATTTTTGAATCCTTTGTGAGCTTTAACCTTGTCATACCACAGATATGCATGCCACCCCCAAAAATTGTCAAAACCTTCTAAGTCCAAAATGTCTGTATTCTCAAGAAGAAGCCAGTCTTTCAACCAGCAGAAAGCTGCTGATTCATACTAAAGTTTAAGGTCTGGCAGGGCAAATCCGCCCCTTTCTTTAACATCAGTTAATATCTTGAATTTTATCCTAGGCTTCTTGCCCTGCCAGACAAATTTAGAAATATCTTTCTGCCACTTCTTGAAACAGTCCATCTTGTCAAGTATTTGTAATGTTTGAAACAAAAACAACATTCTAGGCAATACATTCATTTTTATAACTGCAATTTGTCCCAACAAGGAAAGCTTCATATTTGACCAGATTTCTAGATCTTTTTTTACTTCCGTCCAAGTTTTCTCATAATTATCTTTAAATAAATTCAGATTTTTAGATGTCATATTTATCCCCAAATATTTCACTTTCTTAACCACCGTTAACCCTGTCTCATTCTGAAACCTTTCTTTTTCCAATGTAGTTAATTTTTTCTCCAAAACCTTTGTTTTAAACTTATTCAATTTAAATCCTGCTACTTGACCAAACTCTTGAATTAATTCTAAAACTCTTTTGGTACTAGATTCAGGCTCTTGTAATGTAAGTACTAAATCATCTGCAAATGCTCTCAATTTATATTGTTTCGCTCCGACCTGTATTCCTTTAACCAACTGGTCCTTTCTAATCATGTTCAGCAAAACCTCCAGGACCGATATAAAAAGTAATGGAGAGATTGGGCATCCCTGACGTGTCCCTTTTTCTATAATAAATTCTTCTGTAACCTCATTATTTACAATAAGTTTTGCTTTTTGCTCAGAATATATTGCACCTATACCATTTTCAAACCCTTGACCTACCCCCATCCCCCGAAGATTCTTCATCATAAAACTCCAAGAAATATTGTCGAAGGCTTTCTCAGCGTCCACAAATATCAGAACTGCTTTAGTGTTAATGTCCACTTCCAACTTTTCCAAAATATCGACTATGTTCCTTACATTATCTGATAAGTGTCTTCTCGGGAGAAAGCCTGCTTGATCCCTATGGATCTCCTCCATCAAAACTACTTTCAATCGTTTCGCTAAAATGTCAGCAAAAATTTTGTAATCCACATTTAATAAGGAGATAGGGCGGTAGTTTTTAAGTTGAGTCTTTTCTATCTCAGTCTTCGGTATAAGTGTGATGTAAGCCTCTTTCCACGTATCTGGTGCCCTCTTTCCCTCCAAAATTTTGTTGCAAACTTCTTTCAAAGGTTGTATCAACCACTCCTTCAATGTCTTATAATATTTAGAAGTCAGTCCATCCGGTCCTGGAGATTTTCCCAATGCCATATTTTGGATGGCACCCTCTATTTCTTGCTCTGTTATTTCCTGATTCAATGTTCTTTTACTTTCCTGTGAGATCTTTCTCAGGCCATTTTTCTCCAAAAACTGTTCTATGTCCATATCTTTCTGCGGCCCTTGTGTGTACAATTGTCTAAAATATCTCTGGAAGCAATCCCTAATTTCTGTTGGTTTATAAATGTTCTTTCCATCCACTTCTAAGTTTGTAACTATATTCAATTTTTGTCTCTTTTTTATTTGCCAAGCCAGCAGTTTACCACATTTATCTGCCGATTCAAAGGTCTTTTGTCTCATTTGCTTGATTTTCCATTCTATTTCTTGGTTCATAAGCTCCATGTATTGTGTCTGATAAAATTTTATTTCTTTCAAAATGTCCTGTGATTTTGGCTTTGATCTCAATTTCCTTTCCCCCTCTTTTATCTTTTCCAAGATTTTTTCCTTCTTTTTATTCTGTCTTTTCTTTTTAATTACATTCTGTTGTATCAAAAATCCTCTCATCACTGCTTTACTTGCATCCCAGATTATTCTTTTTTCTACATTAGTCCTCATGTTAATTTCAAAATAGTCTTTTAGAGTTTTCTGGGCCTTTTTGCAAACTTCTTCGTCTCTAAATAGGGTGTCATTCATCCTCCATCTAAAGGTGCCAGTTGTTGTTAACTTCATCACCATCTT
The DNA here is from genome assembly GCF_951804945.1 of Podarcis cretensis. NCBI lineage: Eukaryota > Metazoa > Chordata > Lepidosauria > Squamata > Lacertidae > Podarcis > Podarcis cretensis. The sequence continues at coordinate 125,499,338 of NC_137172.1, read as the reverse complement.
TACAGCATTATGGTCGGAGCAAGTTTTTGGGCAGATTTCAACTTTTTTTATCTTAGGTACCATTCCTCTAGTAATCCAAATTTGGTCAATTCTAGTCCATGTCATTTTGGCTTCAGAAAAGAAGGTTCCCTCTCTTTCAAGTGGGTGTTTTATTCTCCAGATGTCAACCAAATCCATATTGTCAGTCATATCGAAAAAGATTTTTGGTAGTCTTCCATGTTTTGTAACTACCTGTCTTTGAGCTTTGTCTATATTAGTTGATACTACTCCATTCATGTCTCCCATCAATATTAAATTTATGTCCATATAGTCCATCAATATCTCATGCAGCTTCTTAAAAAATTCAACTTTCCCCTCATTTGGTGCATAAATTCCCACGACCAAAAATTTATCTCCTTGAACTTGAATTTCAATTGCCAGGTATCTTCCTTGTTCATCTTTAAAAATGAATTTCGGTTGCAATTTTTCCTTTGCATATATCACCACTCCTCTTTTTTTAACTTTATCTGATGAAATAAATTCTTGTCCCAATCTTTTATTGATAAGTAGTTTCCTATGTGACCTCGTCACATGAGTCTCTTGTAAGCAGATCAAGTCCAATTGCTCTTTTGTTCCTTGCATGCTTTGAGCAAGACCAATTGGGAACCCCATATCTATAGTAAATTTTCGAAAGGCACCTAAAAGAGGACAGCACAATTTATTCCATCTCCTCCTCCTCTATAGCACAAGGAGTAACAATCTTATTGATTTTAGACAGCCTCATTTTTTGGACCAGATCCTGATGAATGTTGTGTCTTTCTCCTCAGTCAGCCGAAATCTGGTTAGAATGATGTCCCTCTTATTGCTTCATCAGCCCAATGCAATCTGAGAAGGGCTCAGTGAAGAAAACCTGCTTCGATGGTCTAATATGACTATACCCTGCTTATTCTGTAACAGCCCACACCCTGCTTACCTAAGAGTAAGTGCCATCGAATTCAATAGGGCTTACTTCAGAGTAGACATATGACTGCTCTGCTGGATGCTCTCCCCAGGGAGGTTCGCCTGGCGCCTTCCTTACAAATATTTAGGTGCCAGGCAAAATCATTCCTCTTCTCCCTGGCCTTTGACTATGGCTTTTGAAACGGGGTGGGGGGGGGGTTGGTGGTGGTATTGTTTTTGTTCGTTACTATGATATATATATTTGTGTTTTTACATTGTAAACTGCCTTGTGATTTTTGAATAAAGTATGGTATAGACATTTAATTAATAAATAAATACCAAAAATGTAGCTGCATATTAGACTTTTGTTGAATAATTAGTATAGAAATGCATGTTCGACTGTCTCTCTGCTCCTGTTGACAGAAGATAACTACATGGTGACTGATAATCGTCTGACTGCTAATCACTTTATCTCCAAAGGGTGATCTGGAAGTTATCCTCAAATGCTTTGAGCAAGGCTGTTTTTCTGCTGTCTGCACCTGGAGGCTTGGAAAGGAGTTAGAAGGAGCTGGCAAGCTGAAGAGTTGTCATCATGCCCAAGAGAAAGTCAGCCTGTATGGGTGGAGAGGTAGAGGCTGTAGCTGCCAGCCACCATCCTGCCCACCAGGGATCAGGTCCTCACTAGGCCACGCTTATCTAGTAAAAATATTTATTGGCATTTATTAGCATAAACCCAGAAACAGGAAGTAAACTGAAAGGGCACCTATAGGGAAGACTAAAAAAATGGGTCAGTGTGGCAACAGGCACATCCACTGTGGTTCATTTTTGGGGAAAAGGCATTATAGAAAAGTATGTGATCATTGTGTACATGCCTCCCATGTGGGGTGGGAATGGAAAATAAGCAAAGGTGCGAGCTAGGAGGTTTAGCTCAAAGTGTGATACAATCTGGCATTGTTGGCAGACGGAAGGCAGGATTCAACATGTTAAGAGACTCCAGTGAATGAGGAGTGTTTAGGGCATGCTGGGTTCTGAAAGGAAAGAACAGTGAACAAGTTTCTTAAACTTACAGTTTGTTCTGAGAACTTTTCAGTTAAGCGTTTTGTTTTGACAAGTAACAACCTTGCTGGTAGGATGTAGGAGCTGTTGAATATGTCTGTTTTTAAATTACTAGGCTTAACAGGTTTATGGGGCTATTGTTTCACCTATTCTCTTCGGTCTCAGCCAGGCTTCCTGCAGAGTAGGCATAGCCTGGGTGCCAGAGGGATCAGTAGCTGTCTAGCTGCTTGTGTCTCTGGGTCTCTGGGCCTTGTGGAGGGCTTTTCTGAAAAAGCCCATGCCTCTGTGGGCAAAGTCAGAGTTTCTCAAACTTCTGAACTCCTTCTGAACTCACCTCCCTTCTTTACCTCAATTTATAGAGACGCCAGTCTGTTGGGCAAACAAGTACACAGCTGTCCACTTCAGCCAGCCAATCTGACCCCCCAACGGATTGCTCATCACTCCCCCCACTCCCTCCGCCAGCGCTGGCAAAATCTCACCAGAAGCCGCAGCTGGCATAGATGAGAAATGCCTGCAAGCTGGGCAGCATCACCAAAGCATGCCAGGGGAAAAAGAGAGGGCGCTGGCCTTGCCTTTTCTCTCTTGATGCTGGCTGCTCAGAAGGAGGAGAGCCTCTTGTCTGGCCAGCAGAACTGGGACCCCTTGCATGGCCAGACAAGTGTTCATTCCCCTCCAGGCGTTTTGATGTCTAAGGCAGCCCTAATTCTTTTCCAGCTCCAGCAGCCTCTGGCTCAGCCATCCCTAATTATTTTCAGCTGAATGACCCCAACCTACAAAAAGGCTAAATAAGGGAAAACACATCATGATTTATTGCTGAATGCAAAGTACACTTGCAGCAAAGTCTACAATCCCAAAGCAACCCTCTGTGGGGCTTACTTCTGAGTAGACATGTATAGGATTGGACTGCTGCTCTACTGTATTGGAACATATATTTTAACTGTTCAAGAAACTACAGTGTTCTAGTTAGATCTGTCACAAAGTGTTTCTGTCCTTGTCGTTGTGCTCAGGAATTGTTTGCCAATGCCAGCAGCAGTTACGCACGCATGAATGCGCCACTGGAAGAATCCTACCAAGCGCACGGAAACAATCCGCTTGTCTCTAACTGCACAGATTTGCTTCTCTGCCCAGCAGGATTTATATGCAGGTGCCTTTCCTTTGAGAAGAGGAAGAGTTGTTTTCCTCACATGGTTCTGTGTGGTTGTGGTTGTTGTCTTAAAATTCAATTGCTAACATTTCCTTTTCTTAGGATAACCCGCTACTTAATGATTTAAAAATACCTCAATCAATGCTAGCTGTCCAGAGGATTTTACTGTGAAAGTTGCCCAGCCCTTGCCAGGACTGGCTCCCAGGCTGGCAGCTGTAAGGGCTTTCCTTAGAGAGGATTCCATAACTTACACACTGAAAGAAAAATCTCTGGACCCGTCTGTTTTGAGCACCCAGTATCCTTTCTAGGATGTGTGCTAGCGAGGTTGCGGCACAGTTCGAAGAGGTTTTGGGTGGAATGGATGATCACTATTGCTTCCAGTCTAGCCTTCAGCCTCACTGTGGCACGGAAACCACCTTGGCCGCCCTACTGGGAGATCTGGGCCAAGAGATGCACCAGGAGAGTGTGAAGCAAGGAGGGCTCAGAAGCGCACCTTGGCAAATGGCACTGAAAGGGAAAGGAAGCAGGCAGGGAAACCACCGCAGTTCAGATTATGCGCTCGTGGCCAGAACTGGATTTACTCTCTGGAAATGCAAGTGGCATTTGTTGACACTAGAGCTAGGTGATACATTGTCAAAAACCGGCTTGAATTTTACTTCATGATAACTGTTTCATAATATCTAACCTGGCAATATATCGTGAATCACAGTGTGTGTGAGGACTGGGTGATATCTGGTTTTCAACACTGCAATATATCACCAGCAAAACGTTGCAATATATCATGATGTCTGAAATAAGGATGGAATTATGCAGAGGCAAACAGGGTAACATCCTGGCAACTGCTACTACTTAAGGGTAAATAACGATAAATGACGATATATCAATCACCGCACAGTCCCCTTCATCAGCATGCAGGCCAAAATGTATCCACATAGGGCTTTGGGTCGAGAGGAATGAGTCTTTCCCTCCAAATGTGTGCAAATGGCTGAGACCAACCTTGAAGAACTGTTGTCAAAACACAAGACTGCAGCGCTGGGAGGGGGAATAAATAACCATAGCAGAGGAGAGGAGGGGAAACCAAGGCAAGGGGGAGAGAATTCTTTGCCTGTCTGACCCAGACTGGCCTTGCAGGGCTGTAAGCAGGTCTCCTTCCAGAAACAGAGAGCGGGGAGAGAATCCCAAAACAGAGAGGCTTCCTTTACTCTGTGTCCAAGAGCTACAGGCCAGGGACGAGGAGAATGGAGAATGCATGTAGTTCTGAGAAATGTGGCACAGAATTACTGGAAGCTCCTCCATGAGGTTCAGCTTTGGCTCCAAGCACCGTCTACAGTGCTGTTAGCAGGCCTTGGACATATTCTGCCATGGAGGTGCAGCTTCAGTCAGAGACCTTCAAACGCTTCCTGAAAGAAAATGCCAGACAGGGAGAAGGGGCAGGAGGGCAATGTGATCTTGTGGCTGACAGCCCTGGCTTCCAATCAGGGAAGGACTTTGCCAAGCTTTCTCTGACAACATGTTTGGGGGAGGGCTCTCCCAGAGCTGTGCCTTGGCTTTCCTCTGTGATGACAAAATAAATTTGTCAGTCACAATGGATCTTTCCCCACCCTGGTGTTTTCTTTCTATGGTAAGGTTACAGACATTGCTGTCGCTTTCAGCAGATACTTGCCTGTAAGTTTTTATTTTTAATGTCCAAATCTCTGAGGTACCATGAAGTGCTTTGGGGTTCCCACTCTGGTTTGGGGTGCTTCATATGGATCGTGCTTTGCCTGAGACTAGCCCAGAATCCCTTTAAGTCAGGGGTTGGCAAGGCTTACTGGGCATGGGCCAGAGATCCTCCGTGGGCTGGGCCGGCGCAGTGTGATGCCAGAAATTGCTTGTGTGCATGCCCAGATGCCGAAAATCACGTCTGTGCAGAAGCAATTTCCAGTGTCTGGGCATGTGCAGAAGCGATTTCCGGAGCCACGGAAGACAGTCCTGGTGCTGTGTTGCACCAGTTTAGCGCAGCGCGTGGCGACTCGCCGAGTGGGCGGCTCTGTTTGGGGGTGGCTCATGGGCCGGTTAAGCAACTCTCGAGGGCCGCTTCTGGCCCATGGGCCTTAGGTTGCCGACCTCTGCTTTAAATCAACCAGTTTGGGATTCACAATCTTCTGCATCCCCTGCACACCTCTAGTGTCAGTTGTTTGCAATCAGTTATTTGTCATCTTTCTGTGAGAAATTGGACCAAAGGACAACACATGGTTGGTTCCTTGAGTGCACGTATGTAGCTATTGAAACAAGGGCCTTTTGACAAACCACCTTATGAGGCTCTCTGTCCTACATATTTTGACCCCGTCCGCCCCTCTTTTGGGGGATAGGTGACCAGCCTGGTTGTCTAACGTGTGTTATGATGATTGCAGTTTCCCCAGGTGGCTGGGCTGTCAGCAAACCAATCAAGATGCAGTAGGTTATCAGCAGTGATCTGAGTAGATCAGAAAGGTTGGCTTTCAGGATCAAAGGTGGCTAAACCTTCAAACAAAACAAAACAAAATGTATGTCCACTGCACTCTTCTTCTGTGCTCAAGGGGAGGCATTAAGAATACCGGCTCCCCCAGGAAGCCATGCTGGGTGTTACAGATTCTCCCTTGGATTAATATGGGCTGGAGGGAAAGGGAACTGCCAGGTGTATCTCAAACTATAGAATTGCCATTGCAATTTCAAGAAGAGTGCCACTTGCCCTCTCTGATATTTCTAAAGCAGCACTGAATTATTACCCGTTTGAGGGAACTCAGCTCTCATGACCATATTTTTTGATCTGAAAAGAGGAAGGAAAGAAAAAAAGGGCCTCTGTTTATTTTCGTGCTGTAAATCATTCAGGTGTGTTTCATGAGGGATTGAAATTGAATGAAGCAGCTACAAGCACAGCCACTGAGCAGAGGATTAAAGGCAAACAGCAGACTTCACCCCAAAGCATTTCACAGCACGGATTTAGGTCCTAAATGCGGGTGTCTAAAGGCAGAAGGAAGACTTTGCTTGAACCGCAGGCCTAGGAGCAGGCGTGATTCACCCCCATTTGCTTTGTATTCCAAAACAGAAAAGAAGAAAGGGAGGCATGCTGCCTTTTGCCCACTAAACACCCAGACCGTCCTCCTTCCTGTCAATGAGGCACCCAGGAAAGTATTCAGCCGGACAATGGAGCCTACGGGGACCAAGATGGCCTTGCTCAGCAACGTCCTGGCCGCCTATTCCTTTGTCACAGGTAGGCCCCCCTCTGGCCACCACTTCTGTTTGCTCAGGGGGTCAGCTATCTTTTTCATCAGGGGGCTGGTCCACTGTCCCTCAGACCTTGTGGGGGGCCGGTCTATATTTTGAAAAATATACGGTAAATACCCTGCAAGCCGGTCCCGCAGCTGCCTCCGGACCTGGAGGAGGAACGCACTCTGCACATGCTCAGGAGCACGTCTCGGCACTGCCCGCTCACCGGCGTTGTTGATGAGCCGCAGCCGCTCCATCAGCCCATCCCCGCGGAGCTCCCAGGCGGCGTGCACCAAGCTCCAGCAGCAGCGCCGAGCCAGGCGCCAGGCGCAGGGCCAGCAGGCACACCAAGCTCCGGCTGAAGCCCCACTACACACCCGTCACGATGCCCGTGGCACAACCCAGACCCGCCGGCCTCTCCTTCCATGCCCATGCCCGGTTTACCACAGCACGCGGGCGGCAAGGCTTCGGATTGGCTGCAGGAACTCCAAAGCTGTGCCAGCGTTGCCCCCTGCCCAGAGCCATCCGTGGCTTCGGATTGGCTGCAGGAGCTGTGCCAGTGTTGCCGCCCACCCAGAAACCATGCCAGCATCGCGGAAGTCAGTCCCCACGTGGCAAGGCGTCCTCAGCATGTGGGGACTGACCGAGCAGGCAGCAGGGTCCGCGGGCCAGATTTAGGAGCCTGGGGGGGGCCCACATCCGGTCCCCAGACTTTAGTTTGCTGACCCCTGTGTTTACTGGATGTTTCGTGAGGCTGTACCAGGGTATCTGAAGATCACATTTCAAGGCTGCATGAATTATTATTATTATTATTATTATTATTATTATTATTATTATTAAAACTTTTTGATTTGTTTTTGTCAACCGGAGAACCAAAGGAGTCCAGAAAAGGGAGCGTTGTGTGTATTTTCTGTGGTTTCTGATGCCCTGCTAGCTCATTGTGTTTTGTACACACTTATGCTTCACCGAAAGAGAGGACAGAAGAGGACTCACACTTGCATAGAACTTGCATGGTGCTAATTGATATGTATATATGCAAATTTTAAAGTAATCGTGATTTAAATTTCACATAAAACAAGTCAGCCAGTTTCCCACCACATCACCCCAATCTTGTCTATTAAATCAGACCCCACCTTATATCATCCCCAGCAGTTCTTCCATTAGTTTATCACCCAGAGTCCAAAATAAATTCCCCTTCAATTAATTATCCCCATTCATCATCAGCCACATATCATTAACATTGTCTCACATGAAAGGAAAGAGAAGTAAAAAGGGTGGTGGAGATTCTCCCTATTAGACAAAGGAGCCAGTAGGTAATCTGTTATACTTTTACTGATTTTTTTTCAAAAATATTTAAGCAGAAACCGCAAGCCAGTAGCTGAGCTTCAACCTCAGATGTACCAGGGCGGCGGGGGTGTGTGTGTGTCAACACCACGACATCTCTGTGCCATAGCAATATTTCTGAATTAGGATTGGCTGAGTGTTGGCCAGAGAAGGATTTTTAACAGCTTGGGCTGGTTCACCAGTTGGAAGAAGAGAGCCCAGCTGCTGTGCTGCCTCCTCTCTTCAGTTCCTGCGACTGACTTGAAGCGGGTTTACCCTGGAAGCTGCTGCAGGATATGGTTACAAAGATGCTCCCTGGCCCACCTGGGGGGAACCATGTTGCTGCTCCTTGGTTCCTGGGTCCCGTTAAGGGTGTTAATGCTGATATAGGAAACTTTAGATGGCTTGGGGCCCATGTTTCCAATAGAGGGCCTCTTCCAGTATTAGCCAACTGGGCTCTGAGAGGGGCAGAGGGACCCCCCTTTGCTGTCCTGCTGGAAGATGGCCCTTTCTTACGACCAGGGAGCTACCTTACTGGGCTTACGATGCCAGGCCAAACCCAGGCCCTGGGTGGCAGTGACAGAGAAAGTGCCTGGAGGCTGGGGGTGACCACGCTACTCTATTTTGCCGTGTTATTTCAGTAGTAGCAGCGATTTATTAATGTGCTCTTATTTGAAGTTCGTCCCTTTATGAACTTCAAAGTGGCAAATACTTCTTTTTTATTCTTAAGATTAAAGACCTCCTCACTGAGGAGCCAACTCTCTGTCCTGTAATTTAGAGAATTAATGATACAGATATATTTACTCAGCTCAAGAAAACTTGGCTTCTCTTCAACTGAAGTGTGAAAATGAAGTAATTGATGGAATGTCAACATTTTGAATAAATGTTTCCTCGGGTTACAACATTTATCTTTCATTTATCCTTGTGTTGTACTCCTTGCATGATATCTTTCAGTTCCTTTCCCCATATAATTATTCCTTTGCAACATGGGAATTATGGGTTTCATACCTATGTTTAAATTTGCTAGGACTGGAATTTGCTAGGGATGAGTAGATTGCCCCGTTTTATTCCATTATTCTGTTGCTTTTCTGTTCTTTCTTGGGTTCTACCCCACTGCCAAGGAGAAAACAAAGTCTTGTTTCTATGAAAGGAGGAAATGCCTATTCCTTTGGCTTTTAAAAAACAGAGCCTCTCTGCTGAATTGTACCAGTGCCACAGCAAGGAGCCTTTTAACTTCTAGGCTTCAAGTTAGTACAGTATATTCTTATTCTTTTAGTATATAAATAGGTTGCACAGTGTGTGAGGATTCTATCTTTTAAAACTAAGGCTGGCCCTATCGTTTCACTCTTTTTTAAACAAAAACAATAACTTTTTTTCCAAGGTGTGGGTAAAAATAGAAAGCAGCCTGCCACCCCCGTTGCCATGAGTGGTACAAGATTCCAGGGGTTCCAGGAGCTTTTCCAGAGTTCATGTTTCCTTTGGCACAGCAGAAACTGTGGTGTCTTTAGGATATATGTACACAACATTAGCCTTTTTTGGAGGGGTTTCCAGCATTAGCATCCCAAAAGGGTCTTGTTTCTCCCATAGCCCCAACTTTGGATTCATACAGACCTCAAGCATTGCTCTCCAACATTGCTCTGACTCTCCTGCTTACTACTGTGTTTGCCCATCATATTATTACTCCTCTTCCTTACACCAAGCTTCTAGATCACATTTCTTCTCACTTTCTACTCTGGCTTTATCTTTGGAGGAAGGAGCCTCACCCTTTTGCCATCTCAAACAGAGTCCTTTTGATCCATTGTTCTCTTAATGGCCATCATCCCTGACCACTGGTCCTGTTAGCTAGGGATGATGGGAGTTGTAGTCCCGAAACATCAGGAGGGCTGAGTTTGCCTATGCCTGAGGTAGAATAGAGATACCTTGCCTAGTAACCTTTGATAGCTTTGCCCTTGATGAATTTTGTCTAATCTTCTTTTAAGCCAAACGAGTTGCAGGCATTACTGCCCCAGAGCCAGTTCCATCGTGGAACCATGCGCTTTCCTGAATCTGCCAACATTCCACTTTATTGGATGCCCACAAATTCCGGGAGGAAAACTTCTCTACCCACCTTCTCCACAATAGACATGATTTTATAAGCTTCTTTCAAGTCACTTCATACTCACTTTCCCCCTAAATTAAAAGACCCAGCCTGGGGTTGGTGGAAGAACTGTGCCTGGATTGACAGGTGACAGTTTTGAGGCAGCTCAGGATCTAGTGGATCCTAGGTTAGCTTGGCCCCTCCCCCATGTGGGTGCTTCTGCAGTGCTTAGCTCACGGGGCTCCCTTAGTCAACCTTCCTGCAGCTGCGATGGGGACCTGCGCTCTTGGATGCTGGCCCTGCATGGTGGGCAGGGGGCAGCTTTTGGCTGCATGATTGGGGGGGTGTGTGTCTCAGGTTGCAGCCTCACTTTGTCCCTCAAGTAATCTGGTGCAGAGGGAAGCCGATAGTATGGGTTTGGTACCTCTGTCCTGTGTCCTGCCCACAGCAGTAGGTCTGCCATAGCGGCCGGGGTTGTTTGAAGCTCAGCACACATTCAGTATAACCTCTGTGGATGGTGCCATTTTATGACCTCGCCTCCATTATCATTCATATTTAAATCATTATTTTAATTATTGCTAAAATGCTTTTCTGATATGCTCACCGCTCTTTCTTTCAATGGAAGAATTATAGCATTATAACACCACGCCGTACTGCTATAATTCATTCTATGAGCATTGCTATGACACTCTGGTCCAGTCACAATATAACAATGACTGAATGACAGCATCACGTGGAGTCCCATAAAAAGGGGGTGAATGCAGTGTAGCAAATCCAAAATTGTATTCCTAGGGTTGGAGGCCCCCAAATGAGATGCATTCGTGTACAACTTTGGCCTGGAAGCACTCCTTAAGGAATTACTTTCCCCAAACACATTAGATATTTTAGTTGCATGTCTCGCTTTAATTTCTCACCTCAGTGTGTCACCATCTAACTAGATTACTGCCTTCTCTAATGACTCACTCCTTGGACTTTCTCCTCGTTCTCTTTATCCTGCATCTCGAAGGTCCAGGCGTGTGTTCAGTCCCCCACCGCATCTCCAACAACAGATTGTGTCTCAACTAGATCTCCTCATCTACATTTTCTTAATATGAGCCTCACATCCCTTTCCTCCCCCCACCCCACTCCACCCTACTCTGAGGCTCAAACTTATCTCTGTCCCCTTGTTTGGTGGAAAGCCAAAGGATTACAAAGCTGTTTAGAATTCACGTTTTCTTTGTTGGGCATTTCATTTTATCCCTCTGCACCCTCTAAAAAACATTTCCTCTTCTACATTTCAGAAAATCCTGAGCGAGCTGCTTTGTATTTTGTGTCTGGCATTTGTGCAGGCCTTCTCCTGACCTTGCTGGTTTTAGTACTCCGAATCTCCTGTCAAACTGATTGCAAACCATTGCAAACCAAAAAGCCATCGCGGGACAGTGACACTGATGGCAGTGACAGTGACGATGACTCAGACACTGCGTCCAACCTGTCTGCTCGACGGCACCGCAGGTTTGAAAGAACGCTGAATATGAACGTTTTCACCTCGGCTGAGGAGCTAGAGCGAGCTCAAAGGCTGGAAGAAAGGGAGCGCATCATACGAGAGATTTGGATGAATGGGCAGCCAGATATCCCAGGGACCAGGAGCCTAAACCGTTACTACTAACAGCTGGCCACTGCTACCACCTGATCCAGCAGTCACAGCATCCTCTAAACCTGTTGCTACTCAGGGAAGAGGGGAAACTCAAGAGTTCCCAAGGCAAGCTAACCCTAAGCTTTGCCTCCATTTTCCCCAGGCAAATTGCCATCAGGGTTTTCCTCACAGACATCTATTGCTGTTGCTGGTTTTTTGGGAGCAGAGGGGACATACCAGACAAAAAACTCACTTTATATTGATTTGAAAGCATCTATATCATGGATTTTTTTTACCACATACCTGGCAAGGATGAGATTTGCTTGTATATTGTTTTAACAATAATGATCCTACTAGAGGCAGGGCTGGAGCTAAGGGGTGGTGAGGTGGGCCTCCGCCAGAGGCACAGGCAATTGGGGGGCACAAAATCGTCTGAAAAATATGTCCATAAATATAAATATCAATTATTGCCTCATAAGAAATGGTTTTAAATAGAGGGTGAATTGAATGGGGGGGGGGTCGGGTTGGAAGAGAGGAGGGAAGAAGAGCTAATTTGTCCATGGCTGGGGGTGCAATTTGGATGGTTCTGCCAGGGGCGCAAGATCACCTTGCTATGACTCTGCCTAGAGGTGATTAAAATACAGTGTTGGTGAAGAGGGAACCGAAGCAATAAGTCATGATAAGGTTTGCAACATTGGGAAATTGTGGAATTAACCCATGTACAAAAAAACCAAACCTTCAGAACTGAGTATTCTCACACTATGAAACTATCTTGGTGCTTGGATGCTCAATATTCAGTCTTGTTATTTAAGGCTGTTTCAAATCTTGCTTTAGTGGCAGTAAATTTTTAAAAACCTGTTATCTCAGGGATAAAATCCTTCCCCCAATACAAGTTCCCCCATCCTTTCCCCCCATCCAATATTTTTCCCATGGGGGCTTGTTATTGCAGAAGTTGTCAGTGGTGAGTAAACTGTTAAAAACCTCAAAGGTTGAAAGAATTTGTGAGTGTTTGTGAGAGTGCGCGTGCACACACACACACACACACACACACACTGCTGTGCAGTGCCTTACTGATACTAAACTGTAGTTTTCTTATTAGCAGTTATGCATAAATATTTCATATACAGTATTATATTCCCCCTTTCCCACCGAAAATAGTTTTTTTCACAGTTGCATTGCAGGAATACAATGGGAGCAAGAGTGGCTTAAAAAAACCACACAAGGATGAATTTACTTGCTTCATTTTAAAAAAAATATATATCAATTTTCTGTTTCAGGTAAATGCAGTAGAACATAAATGATTTTTGTACAGATTCTCCAAAACTGCAGACCTTCCAACATTCCTTAGATGAAAATAGGGACATTTCTCCCTCCCTCCCATTTTTGCTCCCCTCCAGAGCATTTCCTGTCTGAAGTAAGGCGAGTGCTGTCACCCCTAAGCCAACAGGGCACAGCGCACCTCCAGCGCCCTGAGAAAACCCCTTAATCTTGATATTGTTTTGTTTTATTCTTTGCTAGATTTACAACAAGAAAAGCACACACAAAACCTAAATTTTACAAGGGAGCAAGGCTAGACATGGATGAACTAAACATTTTTTTAAAAAATAAATAAATCAAGATGCTTTGCCACCCAGGGTGGCCCTGCCCTCTGCCTGCCCCTCAGAGCCAGGGCATTGTGTGGGGCTGGGCCCCTCTGCTGGTAGCAGCATCCTCTCCTCCTCTTCCTCATCTGCTCTCCAGCAGCCGCTACAAGCTGCCCAAGGGTGGAGAGGCCATGGGGTGCTCCCTTGCAGCCCCCTGTCACTCAGGACAAGCGCCAGCTCCTCCTCCTCCCCCAGCTCAGCAGCAGCAGCAGCACTGGAGGGGGGGGGGAATAGGGACATTCTGGGATCAAATCAGGAGCCGGGTTTTGTAATTCCAGGATGGTCCCTGGAAAATCGAGGCCCTTGGAGGGTATGAAGTTGCTGCAACTGAGAAAACAGCTGTTTCATCCTGTTCATTTGGCCTTAGGGCCTGAACACAACCAAAATCTTCCTTGGTGGCCCAAGCATTCCCAGAAGTAACAGCCCAAGCTTTCAGCAGGATCGGAGTGGGCCTGATCCTGTAACCGGTTGCAAGTCATTTCTGCTGGAAGTTGTTAGCTGGTTTGCACACACGGATCCCTGATGTGAAACTGCTTAGTGGCCTTAGATATATTAAAGGTGATAAAATGTTTTCTGCATTTCTTATGTCTACCAGGCATTGATGGCCTGACAAGAATTCCAAGGAGTTAATAAGGTTTCCTTTCCTTCTTCCTGAACCTACGGTGCTGCTAGTTAACTCTTCTGCTGCACACAAATAAAATTGTACAAAACAAAAACAAAGCCATTTAACACTGGGTCCTTGGCATGTGAAGTGTGTGTCAAGGGAACGCATTGATTGATTTTCAATGCATTCCTATGGGAAACCGCGCTTCGCAAGATGAAAAACTCGCAAGAAGAAAAAACTTGCGGAATGAATTAATTTCATCTTGCGAGGCACCACTGTACCATCGATACATCATTTTCATATAATTCTCTTTCAAAATTACACAATCTGTAAATTTTAAATCAATTTTCCTTAATTTCCCCCACTTTTTCATTTGTATATTATGTCCCATATCTTGTGCCCACTTAATCATTACAGATTTAACTTCTTCATCTTTAGTTTCCCACTCTAACAGCAGACTATACATCTTCGTCATCGTTTTAGTATTATAATCTACAATTTCTCTTTGAAATCTAGACAGAGTATAACTAAATCCTTTCTTTTTGTCTTCTTTAAATGCCTCATTTACTTGAAAATATTGTTGTCAGGGAACTGCCATCAGGGCCGGAGGGAGAGAGCGGGCTCCGGAGGGGTCCCGGAGAGCATCCCGGGATGGGGAGAGGCAGCCCATCTTCTGGGGAAGAGAATCAGCGTAGCACCAGTGGAGAAGGGGGCAGATGGGGGAATCGGCGAGGCGGTCCCATGACTCCTTGCCAGGGACCAGCGGAGAGAGTAAGGGTCCTCTGCTGCCCACACCCTCCTTGCGCAGAAGGCTTCCGTGCAGGGAGAGTAGGAGGAGACTAGGCGTCAAAGAGCTTCTTTGCTGGAAGAAGTTCAAGAAATGCCCACTGACGGATTCTGCCAGCGATTGAGACAGCCACTGGCTGTCCGGACAGAAAAGGTTCACTCAGGCAACCCAGCCAGGTGTTGCACCGATTTACGCACAAGCAACCCCTAGAACCATTACAATTGTAACCAATCATTTATATGCTCTCTAATATCCTTAAAATCTTTCAACTTTCATTTCCCTTCCGTTTCCATTAAGAGATCCCTATATGTAAGTCATTTTTCCTTCTTATCTATTTTCCTATAGATGTTGCTTCTATTGGTGACAGCCACCAATCTTTATACCTCTCCCATATTTTTGAAAGTGATCTTCTGATTATATGGTTATAGAATCCTTTATGTATTTTCCCTTTATTGTACCATTCATACGCATGCCATCCGAACCTGTTGTCATGTCCCTCCAATTCTAATACATCTGTATTATCCAATTTGACCCAGTCCTGGATCCAGGCAACACAAGCTCCTTGAGCCATTCCTCCCCGCCCCCTTGAAGCAAGGGGGCCCCTGCCCTGCCAGGGCTGCTTTTCCATGGGTAGCAGAGGTGGCAGGGTGGGTGGGGGCCCTTCCGCACCAAAACAGGATTGTCTGCTGAAAGACTCCTGTCCAAACGACCGGATCCTCATGAGCCACAAACAATACAAGGAAACAAAGACAGCTGCAAAAGCAGCAGCCCAGTTTGCCTAAGGCACAGCTTGCCCATTCACCAGCATGCTAGCCCAGTGGCCTCTGTTGCCCTTTGGATGGACTCCCTGATTGGTCAATGGGCTCCGTAAAATACATTCCCTATCTCTATTAGTCTTCTCTCCCCTCCCCGGGAACTTCTCCTCACCCGGCACCTCACTGGGGGGGGGGGTCCGGGGGGAGGCATCTCCCGTGCATGCAGAAGGTCCCGGGCTCAATCCTCACATCTGCAGATCAGGCTAGAAAGGTCTGTGTCTGAAGCCCTGGAGATCCCCTGCTAGTCAGGGAAAACCAGGCTGAGCTGCGTGGACCAATGACCTGACTTGGCAGAAGGCAGCTTCCTGTGTTCCTGCGTCTTTCACCGCTCCCGATAATCTTTGGCACCAATTGCGGCAGAAGTCCACCCCCACCCCCATACTGTGCTGTCATTAATTGTTGTATTTGTTCTGTGAGCTTCCCAGAGACTTTATGTTATGGAGCAGCAGTAGACATTGGGTACATGAATGTCCCATTGAGTGTGATGGGACTTATGAATCAGCAAGAGGAAACAAAGTTGGGGCTGGCTCGAAATGGCCACGATCACCAGAGATTGTTTCGGTTTGCCAATTTGTTGATGAAATGGCCGTGGGATCCCAGTGAAGGGTTCCTCTTTGTCTCCTGGACTTGGCAGAACTGAATAAAGGCTTGGCTACAATGATATCCTTCACTGAATCTCTGCCTTTAGTGAAAATTTCCCTCAGTTTCTCCCTCCCTTCATGGGAAGCCTCCAGTTGTTAGCCACTCAGCCGCTATTTTGTAAGACTTTCTCAATAAAAACTCAAGTTTCCAGAAAAGTTCTGATCTCAGCTTTGTTGACTACACAATCCCTTGATTCTTCTGTTTTAGATAAAAAAAATATGCTGGTTGTGATTAAGCTCTAACCAACAGACAGCAGCTTGTTCTCTGGAAAAGAGGCAGAGCTGCAGAGTGAAATGGACATCTGAGCTAAATTCTCCCAGTTGCTCATGTTCTTGAAGGGTTTATCTCCTGAACACAGAAAAGTAGTTTGGAAATGAGTTTGGAAAGTAATAGTAGTAAGAGCAGATGCTAACTAGAAATCTACTGCATACACATGCACACTTTTACAGAGAAAGTAATTGCTCCAGAAGTACATTTTCCTTGAGAGAGGCCAGGTTGCAGAGCCCTTCCAAGAACGAGCAGTGATTAAGAAAGCGAAACTTGCATCCCTCCACCAACACAGACCTCTCTGCCTTCTGCCTCCCAAACATGCGCACAGGCAGAAAGCTGTTGGTATTCCTGCCATTGGAGCCCAGTGGAAGGTGCTGAAGTGCAGCTCTCTGAGGACAGGTCTGAATTAGCTGGGGATCTACTAGATGCTGAGCTGCTCTCCCAGCTGGCACTGGCCAATGCAAAGCCAGATGCAAGGCCTATCCCTCTGCTAGGGTTCTCAAGTTGGCACAGGAATTGGGTTCATCCTGCCTGCTCTCCTTCCTTCCACCGCCACCGCCGTGAGAGTCCAGGTGGCAGATGTGGTGGAAGTTCTGCCTCTTCTGACTTCCGGTTCCTGTCTGCCTTATGGATGCTGCTCCCACGATAGCAGAGACCGTCGGCGAAGATAAACAAGGGTGATTTTAGGGTAACTGTCCTTGCAAGCTCCCCCTAGGGCCCAGGGGGAGTGAGCTTCACTTGCAGATTGTCTCGGGACCTGGCTCTCGCTCCGGCATGGACTCTGGGAGGCAGGGAGACACCAAGTACAAAAGCATTTCTCCTCTCAGTAACCCCCCTACGCAGCCATTAATGAAGCAGAGGCACTTCTGTGTATTAGAGTGAAATTAGAACTAATATATAGACGCTTGGGACGCAGGTGGCGCTGTGGGTTAAAGCCTCAGCGCCTAGGGCTTGCCGATCGAAAGGTCGGCGGTTCGAATCCCTGCGGCGGGGTGCGCTCCCGCTGCTCGGTCCCAGCGCCTGCCAACCTAGCAGTTCGAAAGCACCTCCGGGTGCAAGTAGATAAATAGGGACCGCTTACCAGCGGGAAGGTAAACGGCGTTTCCGTGTGCGGCTCTGGCTCTGGCTCTGGCCAGAGCAGCGATGTCACGCTGGCCATGTGACCCGGAAGTGTCTCCGGACAGCGCTGGCCCCTGGCCTCTTAAGTGAGATGGGCGCACAACCCCAGAGTCTGTCAAGACTGGCCCGTACGGGCAGGGGTACCTTTACCTTTACCTTTATATAGACGCTTGCTGGAATAGATAGGACAAGATCATAAATTGCCAAACTGAAATAGCTACAAAGCCGTTATGACTCAAATTGAAAAGAAGGCTTCCTTCAATACGGTATGTGTGTGTGTGGGGGGAGCGTATACCCTTTGCTACATAAATGATTCAGCAACACTCCCCCCCCGAA
Source organism: Podarcis cretensis (assembly GCF_951804945.1). NCBI lineage: Eukaryota > Metazoa > Chordata > Lepidosauria > Squamata > Lacertidae > Podarcis > Podarcis cretensis. The sequence goes on along the minus strand of NC_137172.1, from coordinate 125,481,764 downwards.
TGCTAATAAACTGATAAAAGGCAAGAAGAGATAAAAGAGAATGGGATTATATTTATGGATTACAATGAAAATTAGAACTGTGTGAGAAAATTGAAATGGATTTAAAGCATCAAACTTTCGCTGTACTGCTATGGGAGGACCTGGACTTTGGGCTTTGAAGATTTGCCAAGGCTTTGGCGGGACACCAGATCGTTATTGAGAGAGTTGACCAAGGAGGAGATACTGGAGTCTTGTTAAAGCGTTGGTGGGATGCCAGTTCACTCTTAATTTAGACTCAAACAATAACAAACAAACAAAAAAAGATGGCATGTGATGCAGTTGAAAATACAGCCTCATTTTCTGGGAACAAAGGAAAAGAAAGAGTGAAAAAGTGGAAGTAGCGATGCTGTGCAAAAAAGATGGAGAACAGGAAGAATGAAGACAGCATGGATGAGATAAACGTCACACGCAGGAAACATTTGGGATACAGAACTCTTCTTGCAGGATTTCTTTTTAATAGATGTGTTTTTCGAATGGAAGTCAAAAACTCTGTAGCTGTTGATAAAGGACTAAGATCAAGACTGAACGTAATGGGATTAATCAAAACTTGGAAGCAGGATGAAATCAAATCATTTCACCTAGAAATCTAGCACGTGGAAAGTAACAAAATGTATAATTGGCTTTATAATTGATATACAGTGGTACCTCAGGTTAAGTACTTAATTCGTTCCGGAGGTCTGTACTTAACCTGAAACTGTTCTTATTTTTTTTTTAAGAATAATTTTTATTAACCGACCAATCACATCAAATCAAACCAAATTACATACATTCCAAATTACACAGCTGAATTTTAATTTTTTGTTGGGGGTACCCATATTTCAAGTTCCAATCAACTTCTTACTTCTTACTGCTGTTTTAATGTCCACAAATCTAACCTTATGATGTTCACAGTACTATCCAGTCCTTTCTTATTATTTTTCCACATCTCTTGTTGCTATTTTCATATATTTTTCCTTTCTCTTTGTGACCTTTGATAGTCTCCGCAAGCTGGTTAGAACAGTTTGTAATCCTGCGTGGATATATTTTTTTTATCCAGTAGCCATATCCAGACGTTTTCCATATAACATCACTTCCATACATCAAAACAGTCTTAGCGTCATTAATCTTCACCAATCTGCCTCCTTTCTCAAAACCTCTGAGGAGATTCACTAGGAATGCAGTCTGAAAAGAAATCCGTTCTTCTTCCAGGCTATAAATCCTTTGGCAAGATGGCGACTCCGAATTAATTGCTGCGCCATTCCCAAAAGCTCTTATTGCTTCTCGGTCTCCATAAAGCATACTTTTGGTTAAAGTTTATCTCCACACAGCCCTTAATCATCCTGCTTGGGTCAGTTCAACCGACAGTTCTAATGAGGAGGGGTTCTTGTAAATCACATAGAAGGAAAGTAAAAAAGGTTCCCCCCCCCATTCAGCCCCGTTGTCAACATACCCCGCCTTTGGTGTATCTTCATCGTAAAATATTCCTGTTTCTCCAGCCTGTCGTCTTCTTTCGCAGAGGTCACTTAAATTAGCAGACTTCACTCCCCTTCTTCACTTGAAATATGTGCATTTGCTTCTTTTGTAATTAATTATTCCAAATTGCTGCAACTAGTGCGCGATCAGAGACAGCATCCAGGAGAGCCGATGTCCACACGGGGGCATTCTGCCTAGGGCCCTCACCCCCTTCTTTTGAATTAGGGGGTGATTTATGGGCACAGCAGGCAAGGGCAGTGTTCCCCATTTCCTTGGGGCAACAAGGGAGGCTGCCCATAACAGCCTCTTAATTACCCCGTGTGGGTCGGAGAGATGGTATTGTCGGCCATCTTCCAATGCGCCCCCTAGTGGCCCCCCTGAAACTGTTCTTAACCTGAAGCACCACTTTAGCTAATGGGGCCTCCTGCTGCTGCCTTGCCGCCACAGCACAATTTCTGTTCTCATCCTGAAGCAAAGTTCTTAACCTGAAGCACTATTTCTGGGTTAGCGGAGTCTGTAACCTGAAGTGTATGTAACCTGAGGTACCACTGAATATTTGAATATGAATTGTAATTTTACATTGATAAAATGTGGTTTATATTGGACTTTAATAATTGAAAATTAATAAACAGTATTAAACAGAAGCTCTGCCTCTTCTCAGAGTCTTGCCAGTGGCAGCAGGTGGCTTGGAAAGCTCTGCCCAAGAATGTCTTTTCCCCTCTGGGGAATGAAAGAAATCAGGTAATGATAGTGTTTATTTTGACTCAGAATGGTCCACTGAGTTCCAGCAGACTTACTCCTCAGTCAATGCCCTGATGAATACAATGGATTGTGAAAATGGCAGTGGCAGGAAGATTGGCGGAGGAGTCACAAAGCCATTTCTCATTTAATTTCTGGGACAGTTACATAATTTTTTAGTCAGGTCACTGTTGCTCACCATCCCCACATTTGGTGTATTGTGATTAACATTTATTCTAAGAGAAAAGACATGAATGGGATTCGTCACATTTAGATGAATCCTACTATTAGCGGAACTGTAATATGCCTGGTATGGCTTATCTGTAGTCATGTTTATGAAAATACCACATTTTAAGAAGAGTGCTTTACAAGTAAGCCAAGGTACTAAGACTTAAACTTACTCCATGTTTGTTCACTACATAGTTATGCTGAGGGTGTGTGGGTGGGTGTGAGTAGCACTCGGTACCTTTTTGTTGTTTTAGCCATCAGTTGTAAAATGCCGAAAATTGTATTGGCTTAAATAAATAAATCGACCTACTTAAGGCTGACAGCTCTTGTTACTTGCAGCCTGAACCACAGTCAAATTAAACTGAAATAATTTGGTTGCATAATCTTAAAAGCTTTGCACCTCAGTTGAACTGGCTGACGTACTGTAGATGCAGATGGAGCAGGAAAGGGAGATGCATTAGAGCCCTGAACATCCAGGCCTTGCTTTGCGCACGGCACTTGGAGAAATCCCCCAAGATTAATCAATGGTTACCCTAGACTACCACCCATTTGCAAATGAGGCTGGGTTGCAGTAAGAAGGGGGAAATGGCTCAGTACCTTTTGAGAAAAGCAAGCAAAAGAACATCCTCTGAAGACAGTTGGAAAACTCTCAACGCGACTGAAATACTTGATGGGTGCAAAGGAACCCCCAGTGTGGTGGCCAAGACGCTCAATGTGCAACAAGGGAAATGGGGTGGGGGTAGGGGAGTTGCAACTGCAAAAATATATCCAAGAGGAATGGCAAAGAACAAATTGCTAGAACTGAAAATTAAGGGTGGAATTCAACATGGCACTATGTTTTTCTGCTTGCCAGGTGGAAGAATGGCAAAGTAGGTGCTGAGCAATTCTGCCTTCTCTCTCAATAGCATTTCTCCTGCATAGTTCTCCTGATTCCGCAGAGTGTTTTATGGGGGGAGGACAGAAGTGGGGGAACCCTGAGGGGAAAGCTCCATTGCATTGATGTTAATTCTCTCACTGGCTTTTGCTAGTAGGCCAACTGAGAATCACAGACTCAGAGAATTCTAGCGGTACCCTGAGGGTCATCTAGTCCAACCCCTGTCATGCAGGAATCACAGCTAAACAATTCCTTTCGAATCTATTCTCTTTTTAATTTTTCTGGCCTGATCATCATAATTTAAAATTCGGAGAGGGGACAAAAATTCCACAAACTCTGGGATGAATCACTGTTTTAGCACATCCCTATACAGTGTGCACTTACTTGCCGAGTGGTGGATTGCTGTGATGGAGACCTGAAAGTTATATCACTGACTGGATGCTAGCAGGTCAGGGATCTATGACGTCCTGAGGCTTCTCTCTCAATCTGGAGAGCATTCAACAAACCTCCACGAAGCTCTCATACACAGATGTATTGAAGAGAATCAAGGCACATAGAGAAACTATTCACTGACATTCCAAGAGGCTGCTCTTGGGCTCTGAGCGAAAGTGGTTGGCAGCTTTGGATGCCGCTCCTTGTGGAGCTGGGTGAGAAGGAGTTCGCTCGCCCCTCTCCCTGCCTGGGCAAGCGGGAGACTGAAACCAGGCAGGAAGGGAGGCTTCTCCCGTGTGGCTGTGCCTACATTTCCCAACCTGCCTTGGGGTAGAAAAAAAAAAGGGGGGGAGGCCAAACCTTTTCTTAAGGGGGCAGCATTGTCATTCCTTCTACCTAATACTAATACACAGATTTCCTATTTCTAAATAACTGGTCCTTGTGGGGGCAGAAGATTCCATGAATTCCATCCTCTCACTATATTGTTGGGAAACTAATGCACAATCTAGCATGCTACGTTATTCACACTAACGATGCTAGCTGCAACATTATGCATGCACATCTGGAGCTGGATCGCTGGAGCAGACAGGATCTCTGGAGTACAGGTTCACTGGAGCTCTGGATCACTGGAACAGAGCAGAGACCTCCGGCCGAACCTCAGCATCCTGGTCTGGGGATAAGAGCCTCCTCAGTCTCTGCTGCGCGGTCCGAATCTAGGAGGCCAAGTTTTATTTGTTTGTTTGTTTAAGATTTCTTGGTTTACAAAAGTATGCGCAATCTCCCTCTTGCGTTTTCTACGGATCAGTTTCATTTGTTGCGAGACGTTAGTGTTAAATTAGGAAGCAAAGGGGAAAGATGGGGAGGGGCCTCTAGCCAAGTTGACCCGGCAAGCGGAGATGCTGGCATGGGCTGCGGTGCTTGGTCTGTTGGATGCTGGTAAGTGGAACCTCTGGCCCCTGTTCCGGCCGCGCTGGCCTGTTGAGGCGCTGTACCCTCTTGCTCCCAGATGTGCAGAACCTTCCTTTGTGATGGCGCTGTCTGCGCAGACCAACTCTGCCAGTTCTGCTGCCATCCCGGTGCCCGGATGTCCTTGAGGCCAGCTTGGCTTTTCCCAGGACGAACCCCGCGTGCCCTTGCCCTTAGAAACGCCACGGCTGCGACTTCCGGAGGCGGCACGAACGGTAATGGCGGCCCCTTTACTTCTGTGAATGGGAAGCTCCGTGGAAACTGGGTCGTCCGCTACGGCGAAGCGGAGACCCACATCGGAAACCCACAGGCAGCAAGAGCCTGTGGTCTTGAGACTCGGTGGGCGCCAGAAGCGGCCCCCGAAACGCTGAAGGAACCCCGTAAGGGGCTCCGGAACGTGGAGGGCTAGCGGCGCTGTGAGTCGTTTCGCAATCTACGGAGTGAAGCCGCGCTGCTGCTGCCGGTGAGCGCTGACCTCTTTTCCTGGAAATTTTGGATTCGGGAAAGCAACAACCCGTGAGTAAAGAAGGACTTTAAAAAAAATTGAGACTAAATTATTGAATTTGGCTGAAAGCGGAGCGACGCAAAACAGGAAGTCCGTCTTCCGCTGTCACTGAACTTCAAAAGCAAAGAGCTGGAGGAGTGGAGGCTTAAAAAGAATCTTCAGCCTATCTGATCTGAGCACCCATTGAACTTTTTTTAAAACAAAATCAGGACTTTAAGCATTTGATTATCTGACTTATATTTGTACTGTGATACCTATCTTCTATTGGACTACAATTTGGATGAGAAACCCAGGTGCTGGAGCTGCCTGAGCAACTTGAGCTGTCAGTTCTGCAGATCTGGCTATTGTGTATTAGAACTTGCAACAATCTGAGGGGGTTTGGACTTGTTACTTTGAAACATCAATTGAAGTACCAGTATGCACTGTCTGATACAATGTGGCTGTTAATACCAACTCTGCTTAAAATCTGCTATTGAAGGTCCCTGGACATTAAATTTGATTCTAGTAAAGTTATTAGAATCGGATTCTTCCCTTGAGACATTTCAAGCTCCCCCTAGAGGATTTGGGATTTATAGCAGTGACATTATTTCACTTTCCTTTTCCCCGACCTCCTGTCTGATTGTTTTTCTCTGGGCCGCTGCTTTCTCATGGGAACAACTCAGCTTGACCTTGACTTTTAGATAACTTTGGAATGAGTGGCGCAAGAAGGAGGGGAAGAACTAGACAAGCAACTTTGACAACTTTAACCTCAGTCTCGCAGGCACGTAGATCATCTGTACCTACTTTGCCTTCAGAGGAAGAAGCTGCTTCTCTGCCAAGGGCAGGAGAGGGAGAAACTGAACAGTTACAATTGGAAGATATGGCCTCAGGAGCAACTCCCTCTATTCTAGAGAAAATCTATGCAAAATTGGAATCTCTGGACAAGAGAGGGGAATCTTTGGACAAGAAAGTCGATGAACAAACAGCCAAAATTGAACAAAACACAGAATGTCTAAATAGATTAACCGGACAAGTATCACAGAACGCACAGGCAATTGGGCAGTTGACGGAGGCCACAGTAGAAAATCGGAAATTGGCCGAGGACACTAGTCAAAAATTAGAAAATTTAGAAAAAGAGGTAAGACCATTCTGCAAACAAGTAGGTGAACATCAGACTTATCTATCTATGATAGAACTGCGGAACCGGGAGAGTAATTTAAGGATAAGGTCGATACCAGAAGTGGAAGAAGGCAACTTAGCTGAGTTTCTGACTAAAGAATTTTCCAAGTTCTGGAATTTAGAGGAAAAGGACTTTAAAATTGTGTCTGCTTTCAGACTTGGAAGACTTGTAAAGAAAGAAAAGCCCAGAGACTGTTTGATAATATTGAGATCAAAGGAGGAAAGGGATAAGATTTTGGGCCTACATTACGGAAAGTCACTGGACATCTTGGATAGAAGAATTGAGTTCTACAAAGATATCCCTAAACAACTGCTGGACCTTAGATCCGCCTACCTTGAATTGGTTAAACTGCTTAGGAGCAATTCAATTATCTTTAGGTGGGAATTTCCCCAAGGATTATCTTTCACCTTCAGAGGGAAGAAAGTTAAAATTAGAACACTGGAAGATAGAGACAAATTTCTGACCACATACGGAGAGGACCTTCATAAAGGAATTGAACTACCCTTTGGTCCTGGAGCACCGGCGGTACTGGCACCCTTGGAACCTGAAGACTCAGCGAACAAGATACCACCCCTGGAAAAATAACTAGATTATTTCAGGATGTCTCTGCAACTTCTGAGCTGGAACATAAATGGCTGTAACATTCCGGAAAAAAGGAGGAAAATATTTCATATATTAAAAAAGGAACAATTGGACATTATTTGCCTGCAAGAAACACATGTGACTAGGCTCCATAGAAAAGTGCTAATAAACAAAAGACTGGGTCAGGAATTTATATCTTCGGATAGAGTAAAGAAGAGAGGTGTGGTTATTTATGCAAAAGAGAGCCTGTCACCTAAATTCCTATTTAAAGATGAACATGGAAGAATTTTGGCAATTGAGATACAACATCAAGGAGAGAAATTTTTGATATTAGGAATTTACGCGCCAAATGAGGGGAAATCGGAATTTTATAAGAAGTTGCATGAGACCATGCTGGACTATCTGGACTACAACAACATCATTTTGATGGGAGATATGAACGGGGTTGTATCAACCAACATGGATAAGTCACAAAGTCAAAATGTTACAAAGGACGGCAGACTACTAAAGACCTTTTTTGAAATGACAGACAATATGGATTTGATTGATATTTGGAGGATAAAGAACCCCTTGGGAAGAGAGGGAACATTCTTCTCTGAAGCCCAACTGACTTGGACAAGAATCGACCAAATATGGATATCTAGAGGTCTGGCACCTAAGGTTAGAAAGGTGGAAATCTGCCCAAAGACCTGCTCCGACCATAATGCAGTAAAAATGGACATGACACTAATACCAACCGGCTCCTTTAGATGGAAGATGAATGACAATCTGTTTAGAGATCAGGAGATTATTAAGAAGGCCCCAAAAGCCTTGAAGGACTATTTTGAGATAAACATGAACACTACGGTGGAAAAAAGAACTATCTGGGATGCAAGTAAGGCTGTAATGAGGGGGTTCTTGATACAACAGAATGCTGTAAAGAAAAGGAGACAAAATGAGAGGAAAGATAAGATATTGGAGAAAATTAAAGAATTGGAGAAGAAGTTAAGATCAAATCCGAAGTCACAGCCGATCCTGAGAGAAATCAAACTTCACCAAGCACAATATTCTAAATTGATAAACCAGGAAATAGAGTGGAAGATTAAATTAATGAAACAAAAAACTTTTGAATCGGCAAATAAATGTGGGAAACTGCTAGCTTGGCAGTTGAAGAGGAGACAAAAATTAAATACAGTTACAAATTTAGAAATTGAAGGAAGAAATATTCAGAACCCTGTGGAGATCAGAAAGTGCTTCCAGAGATATTTCAAAAGATTATATACTCAAGGGCCGCAAGATGAGGTTGAGATTAAACAATTCTTGGAAAAAAATGGACTAAAAAAATTGTCACAAGAAAATAGATTAATCCTGAATTGCAAAATAACACGACAAGAGATTGAACAAGCCATTCAGAACATGAAATTGGGCAAATCTCCAGGGCCAGATGGGCTGACTTCCAAGTACTACAAGATATTAAAAGACTATCTGATACAACCACTGATGGAGGTCAGCAATGAAATTATGGAGGGGAAGAAGGCGTCGGAATCGTGGAAAGAAGCTTTTATCACATTGATACCAAAATCGGAAGCTGAAAAGACACAACTTAAGAACTATCGTCCCATCTCTCTTTTAAATGTGGATTATAAAATATTTGCAGACATTTTGGCAAGTAGACTCAAAAAAGTATTAAATGAAGTAATTCATAAAGACCAGGCAGGCTTTCTCCCAGGCAGACACTTGTTTGCCAACACAAGGAATATCACTGACATTTTGGAACTTTTGCAAACAGATATAAATACAAAAGCAGTGTTAATTTTTATAGACGCGGAGAAGGCCTTTGACAATATTTTAAAAATTTAAAAGAAATGGGAGTGGGATGGGGTTTTGAGAATGGGATTGATGCAATATATTCAGAACAAAAAGCTAAATTGATAGTTAACAATGTGGTTACAGAAGAGTTTAAAATTGAAAAAGGAACACGACAAGGTTGCCCCATTTCCCCTCTGCTATTTATTTCGGTTCTGGAGGTGCTCTTGAACACGATCAGAGGGGACCGGTTGGTGGAAGGAATCCAGGTCGGAGCGAAACAATACAAACTTAAAGCTTTTGCAGATGACCTAGTTTTGACTCTGCAGGAGCCAGAATCTAGTACGATTGATTCAAGACTTTGGTCGGGTGGCGGGATTTAAATTAAACAAACAGAAAACTAAGGTGTTGGGAAAAAATTTGACAGATACAGAGTCGGAACGGTTTCAGAAAGAGACAGAACTAACTGTGGTTAAAAAAGTAAAGTACCTAGGGGTAAACATAACAGCAAAAAATCTGAGTCTTTTTAAGGATAACTATGAAAAATGTTGGTCTGAAATTAAAAGAGACTTAGACAGTTGGACAAAATTGAAACTTTCTTTGTTAGGCCGAATTGCCGCTATTAAGATGAATATATTGCCAAAAATGTTGTTTTTGTTTCAAACACTACAGATTGTGGACAAGACGGAGTGCTTCCGGAAGTGGCAGAGAGACATCTCTAAGTTTGTCTGGCAGGGCAAAAAGCCCAGAATTAAGTTTAAGATATTAACTGACGCGAAAGAAAGAGGGGGCTTTGCCCTGCCAGACCTAAAGTTGTACTATGAGGCCACAGCTTTCTGCTGGCTAAATGACTGGCTACTTCTCGAGGACACTGACGTTCTGGATTTGGAAGGTTTTAACAATGCTTTTGGATGGCATGCATACTTATGGTATGACAAGGTTAAGATCAATAAGGCCTTTAAGAATCATATTGTCAGAAAAGCAGTGTTTAATGTCTGGACAAAATATAAAGACTTATTGGAAAATAAAACTCCAAGGTGGCTTTCACCGCTGGAAGCTAAGGCCCGAAAAAACCCCAATATGGAGGCCAAATGGCCAAAATATTGGGAAATACTAGAAAAAGATGGAGACAATTGGAAATTGCAGAGTTTGGAGAAAATGAAGGATAAAGTGTGAGACTGGTTACACTACGCTCAGATTAAAGAAGTTTTTAAAAATGACAAAAAGTTAGGGTTCCAGGTGGAGAAATCGAAATTGGAAACAGAACTGTTAGAACCTAAGACTAAGGTACTTTCAAGAATGTATAACTTGCTGTTAAAATGGAACACACAAGATGAAATGGTTAAATCGGCTATGATAAAGTGGGCACAGGATATTGGGTACAACATTATGTTTGAGGACTGGGAAAGGTTGTGGACCACTGGGTTGAACTTCTCTGCATGTAATGCTTTGAAGGAAAATGTAATGAAAATGATATATAGATGGTACATGACCCCAGTCAAGCTTGCAAAGATATACCATGTGTCTGATAATAAATGCTGGAAGTGTAAAGAAGCTGAAGGAACATTCTTTCACCTCTGGTGGACTTGCCCTAGAGTGAAGGTTTTCTGGGAAATGATTTATAATGAACTGAAAAAGGTATTTAAGTATACTTTCCCCAAGAAACCAGAGGCCTTCCTCCTGGGTATTGTCAGCCAGAGGGTGATAAAGAAGGACAGAACTTTTTTCCTGTATGCAACAACGGCAGCAAGGATACTCATCGCTAAGCACTGGAAAACCCAAGATCTACCCACACTGGAAGAATGGCAGATGCAACTGATAGACTATATGGAATTGGCTGAGATGACCGGCAGAATCCGAGACCTGGGAGAGGAGAGGGTTGAAGAAGACTGGAAGAAATTTAGGATTTATTTACAAAAACACTGTAATTTAGTTGGATGTTAAGAAGGATGCCAGATCATAAACAATTGAGCACCACTAAATTAGACGTAATCTGGATGATAAATGAGATTGAGGAAAATATAAATTTTTTGGAGAATTATTAGACTAAATTAAATGAATGAGACTTAAGAATGTAAACAAGTTGATAAATTGCTGGAAAAAGTTTTACAATGATGCAAGTGGGAGCGGGGGACGTGAGGGAGTCCAAAGAAGCTTTGAAAATATGTAATGATACATGTCATATTGTTTATTATTTTTGCACTTTTGTATTTAAAAAATCTCAATAAATATTTTTTTTTTAAAAAAAAGAAACGCCACGGCTGCTATTGCTTTAGTCGATGCAACTGAAAACACGTGTAGTTCTTTGCGGGAAGCGGCGGCAGGAGACGTGGGCCCATCGGAATGGGGAATGTGCACCGTCGCAGTGGCGTAGCGTGGGTTGTCAGCACCCGGGGCAAGGCAAGTAATTTGCGCCCCCTAACCCGTGGATTTGCGCCCCCTAACCCTAACCCCCAGATGTTGCGCCCGGTGCAGCCGGGCCCCCCTGCACCCCCCACCCTACACCACTGCACCGTCGGCAGGCTCTCAAGGGCGCTTCGCTCCCATTCTTGCCTCTGGTCAGGAGGAAGAGGCTCATCTCTAGTTCCCAAGGAAAGCCTTCTCGAGAGGTGCCTCCCCTGAAGACCCCGAGGGGCCGACCGAGCCGCCGACCGTGGACAGGACACCTTGCTGGGTGAAGGGCTTCTCCTGGACAGGTCCTTTGCGAGGTCCCAGCTCAGCCCAGGCTACGTTGCACAGATGCCATGATCTGCTGGGTCAAAGGCTGCCATAACCTCTCTGCCCTTAGACACGTTTCCCCATTTCAGCTTCTGGGCTTGGAGGCACCGGGAGGGCCACGGATTTGTTCGCTGCACAAAAGCAGGTCAGAGCAGCCAACGCAGTGACTCCTCAGGACTGTGGTGGCCAAAGGTTTGTGTATGGATTTACCTTATGCTAAAATCCTAAGTTTGGATTTGTTTATATATTTTGATGAATGTTTTTTGTAAATTTTGCATCTAGTTACAGGATGTCTGTTTTTCAGGCTGTTTGAAAGAACATGAACCTGACCTTGTTGAATGACAACAGTCCTTGAGAGATCTAAGTAGGGAGCAGACAATCTCACTGGAATTCCCTTCTTTTGTTTGCTTCTGTTTCCTTGGCACCCAGGCGACAGCAGGATGGCGGGCGCAGATGGGGGTTTGTACTGAAACTCCCTGGTGCAAAGCCCCCTGGGCCCTTGCAGCTTAGAGTCAAATGAGTGCAGAGCATAGCAAGCATGGGGAGGGCTGCTGGTAATGCATTGTTTCTCAGTCTAAAGCTAAATTTTGAATCAGAATGATTTTGTTGCCTGCCATTAGGACTTGGGAGGAGCCATAACTCAGCAGCAGAGCTCATGCTTTGTATAGAAAGTCCCAGGTTTGAACCCAGCATTGCCAGGAAAGGCTGGGAATTACTCCTGCCTGAAACTCTGGAGGGCCGTGGCAGCCAGTGCAGACAGCCCTGGTCTGACTCAGCCTAAGGCAGCTTCCTGTGTTCCTGTGCCTTCCTGTGGCTTAATGTTTAATTGCTGCACTGCTGCATTTAACAAGTGAATTAAAGTGAGAAATGCTCTGACTTGGTATGAGATATATTCCTATGTGCTTGTGCCATCCGCAGGGAAGGGATTCACTGCCTTGTAGCTGTTCATTTTGTGATCATGTTATCAAAAACTCAAACTCTGTTGGCTGTGATTCGCATTTCATTACAACCTGGCTAATAAGTTAGGGATGCAGGTGGTGCTGTGGTTTAAATCGCTGAGCCCCTTGGGCTTGCTGATCAGGTGGTCAGCGATTTGAATCCCTGCGACGGGGTCGGCTCCTGTTGTTCTGTCCCAGCTCCTGCCAACCTAGCAGTTTGAAAGTGCGCCAGTGCAAGTAGATAAAAAGGTATCACTGCAGTGGGAAGATAAATGGTGTTTCTGTCTTGGTGCCCTGTTGTGGCAGAAGCGGTTTAGTCATGCTGGCCACAAGACCCGGAAAGTTGTCTGTGGACAAACGCCGGCTCCCTTGGCCTGAAGCAAGATGAGCACCGCAACCCCATAGTCACCTTTGACTGGACTTAACTGTCCAAGGGTCCTTTAACTTTACCTACCTTTTTTTACACCTTATGTTGCCAGGCGAAAATGTTCCTCTTTAACCAGGCCTTTGACAGATTGTTGTCCAATGCCCTTTTAAAATGTGTTTATGGGAGGGGGGTGTTGGCTTTTGTGTGTATGTGTGCTTGTGCTTTTTATTATTGTCAGAGCTGCCTCTAGGTCCCAGCTCACAGAGGACCAACGCTAGGCTGTAGTAATGTACAAAAGTCTTTATTGAAGTTCAGTTTCCATTTCAAAGCCACAGCGTGCAGCCCTACGTCTTAAACCCTAGATCGGCGAAGTCCCGTCTGAGTCTCCTCCCCTATGACACCAGTTTAAGATCCTAGCCCTGCTCCACCTTTTACGCTGCTCTCTCCTCCTCTGGGTCCTCCTGCCCGCTGGGGCATTGCCCTTTCTGGACTCTTCCGACGCTGAGTCGCTTAGCTCCTCCCCCTCCCTCCGGTGGGCTTTAGGACCCGGTTCCCAATCCTCATTCTCTGCTGTCCCACACTCCTGTACATTTGAACTTGCCTCTCGCGCCAACCCAGTGACCTTTCTCCTAACCGTTACACTACTTCGGTCACTGCTTCCCTCTTCCGTGACACTGGCTGGATCTGACCTCTCCTCCGTTGTCCGACTTTCTGATGGAGGCGTGGTCAGCCCTGCCTTATCTTCTCTCCCTGGTGGGGAATGCACTGGCCCCGATCCTTGGGACTCTTCCCCCCCACTCTGCTCTGGTGGGGAAGCTGGTCCTGATTTCCAGCTACTGCTCTGGGAGTCCCTGCTGCCCCCTTGCTCCTGGGGCGTTCCCCTTGGGAACCCCCTACCCCTGGCCACTGGCGCCCCCTTCTGTGAATCTTCCGATTCGCTGGAGAGGCTCATGGAATCCCTCGGTCCACTGTCCTCTTCTCCTACGCTCCCCTCGGATTCTTCCCCTTCGCTCTCCATCTCCTCTCTTCCCTGTGCCTCTGCTCCTGAGCCCCTGACATCCATCCCCCCCTCGAAGCCCCCCTTCCCCCTCCCCCTCTTCTGGCGTGGCTTCTGGGTGCTCCAGTGTTGTGGGGGTGAGTGCAGGATACAGTTCTTCCCCCGCGGTGTGCCTCCAGCCGGTTAGATCCGGCCAGTCCTTAACGGGCTCGTCGACGTCGATCTCCCCAGCTTCCATCTCTCTGCCGGTGTGTTCGAACCCCGGATCCTCCCCCAACACGTCCATGACTCCGTCTCCCCCTGTCGCCGGGGTGACGCTGCGTGCGCAGGCCCGCTCGGCAGTTCTCTGCGCCGCCACCCCTCAGGTTGATCTTCCCACCAATAAGAGCCGCCTGTGCCAAACCCTGAGAGGGACCCCTCTGGGGAGCTAGTCTCCGGCGCCGTGTCCTCATCTGAAGAGAAACCCCGGAACGTGCTGGCTGAAAGTGTGGGTGTGAAAAGATATTCGTCGAAATAATCCTCTGGCATGGGCCTGTGTGGGAAGAGTGCGTGGAACTCGTCTTTGAGGTAGTGCTCCTCCACCGCATAGTACGGTACCCAGCTGTTGGCGCTGGCCGGGGTACCTTCCCTTGCGAGGAGATATTCAACCCCCTCTTCCCCCCATCTTGAGTCCAAAATCTCCGTGACCTCGTTGAGCGGCTCCGCCCTCGGCGACCCCCCTGTCGTGGGTGCGTCTCTAAGCGGGCTAGGAGCTGTCCCTGGCGCCTGAAACCTGTGAGGTGCCTTGTAGGGCGTGAGCACCGATCTATGAAAGACCGGGTGCATTCTGGATCCCTCCGGTAGTGTCAACTGGAAGGCCACTGGGTTGATCTGTGCCTCGACTAGGTAAGGGCCTAGCTGCTTGTGTCCGAGCTTCCTCTTAGCTAATGATCTGGCCGGCACTGCCTGGGCTGCTAACCAGACCCAGTCCCCTACCCGTATGTCCTCCCCAACTCTCCTGTGTCTGTCTGCCTGCATCTTGTACACGTGTTTTGCTAGCTCTAACTGCCTTCGGAGCTGTTCATGGACCTCCTGTAACTCCTCTGCCAATGCCTCTGCTCCCTGCGGCTCCCCCTCCCCCTCTTTCTCTAAGCCCGGGAAGGTCCTGGGATGTCGCCCATTGTTGGCGAAAAACGGTGTCACCCCCGTGGACACGTGTTTCGTGTTGTTGTAGGCAAACTCGGCCAGCGGTAGGTAGTCCACCCAGGTCGAGGGCTGCTGGTTCGCGTAGCATCTCAGGTACTGCTGCATGATGGCGTTGACCCTCTCCGCTTGTCCGTTGGTCTGCGGGTGTCTTGCCGACGCTAGGTTGACCTTGACGTTCAGGATTCCCATCAGCTTCTGCCAGAAACTCGAGATGACCTGGCGCCCCCGGTCGGACAGGATAGACCGTGGCAGGCCGTGCACCTTGAACACGTGGTCTATGAACAGCTTGGCTGTCTGTTCCGCTGTGGCCACCTTCGCGCAAGGAATGAAGTGCGCCATCTTGGTGAACATGTCGACTACCACGAGTACTGCTGTTTTGCCCCTCGAGCTGGGCAGATCAGTGACAAAGTCCAAGGCCACCCTCTCCCACGGTTCGGACGGGGTCTGTAGCGGTTCCAACAGTCCCGCCGGCGGTCTGTGTACTGGCTTGGCCCTTTGGCATGTGTCGCACCTCGTGACGTAATCCGCGACTTCTCCCCACATCTTGGGCCACCAAAAGTCTCTGGCTACTAATTCCACCGTCTTGTCCTTGCCGAAATGTCCGGCGCTGGGTGCGTCGTGTAGCTGTTGCAGTACTCTCGCGTGGAGTTCATCTCCCGGCACGTAGATGGCCCCTTTGCGGAGGAGCAGTCCGTCGCGTATCTGGAACTCGTCGTCCTTCGCTCCGCCGCTGCGCACCTCCTCCATCTTGGATCGTGCAAAGGAATCCGTTCGAAGCTCGTGCCGTATTGCTTCCAGGTCCACGGTGGCCGAAGCGCATGCCCACGCCTTAGGTGCAAAAATGTGTTTGGCCGCTACCGGTGCTGCTTCCTCCAGATACTGCGGCTTCCTGGATAGCACATCAGCCATGATATTGTTGTCTCCTGGGATATATTCTATCCTGAAGTCGAAATCTGCAAAGAACTCCGCCCAGCGGATGTGTCTCTGATTCAGGAACCGCGCCGTGCGCCAGTATTCTAGGTTCTTATGGTCCGTGCGAACCTGCACTGTGTGTTTGGCTCCGATGAGGAAGTGCCGCCACGCCTTGAAGGCTGCATGAATGGCCAGCAACTCTCTGTCCCAGATGGTGTAGTTCTGCTCCGACTTGCTGAGTTTCCTGGAGTAGAAAGCACACGGCCTCCAATCCCCTTGCGGGTCTTGCTGCAATAGGACTGCCCTCACGGCTCTGTCGGAGGCATCCGTCTCAACCCTCATGGGTTTGCTGGGGTTCACATGTAGCAGTTGTTCTTCGGAAGCGAAGAGACGCTTGAGTTTCTGAAAGGACTGCTCCGCCTGCTCCGTCCAGATGAACTTCTTCTTCTTGGAGCTGAGGGTGTCCGTGATGGCCGCCGTCTGCATAGCGAAACCCTTGATAAACTTGCGATAAAAGTTGGCAAAGCCGACAAACTTCTGGACCTCCTTCCGATTGCGCGGGCTTTTCCAGTCCAGTACCGAGCGTACCTTGGCGCTGTCCATGGCGATTCCCTTGTCGGACAGCTTGTAGCCCAGGAAATCCACCTCCGTCATGTCGAACTGGCACTTCTCCAGTTTGGCGTAAAGTCTGTGCTCCCGTAGTCTTTGCAGGACTTCCTTGACATCTCTCTCGTGAGCCTCCTGCGATTCCGAGAAGATCAGAATGTCGTCCAGGAAGCAGACGCACTTCTTGTAGAGGAGCCCCGCTAACACGTGATGCATGAAGGCTTGGAAGCAGTGGGAGCCATTTTGTAAACCGAACGGCATAACCCTATATTCATAGGTGCCCAAGGGCATAAACATGGCCGTCTTCCACTCGTCGCCCTCCCACATGCGTATAAGATTGTACGCCCCTCGTAGATCCAACTTGGTGAAGATGCGTCCTTTCCTCACCGTCGCGAGCAAGTCGTCGATCTTGGGCATCGGGAAAGCCGTGGGCTTGGTTTTCGAGTTCAAGATTCTGAAATCAACTACCAACCTCTTTTGGGGCGTGTCTTTTTTCTTCACGAAGAACACAGGACTGCCCCCCACTGCTTTGGATTCCCGGATGAATCCCCGCTTCAAGTTTTGATCTATGAACTCGCTGAGCTCTTGCAGTTCGTCTTCAGACATGGAATACAGTTTTCCAGTCGGCAGCGTCGCCCCCGGTAGTAGGTCAATCTTGCAGTCGTAGGGTCTGTGGGGAGGCAGCTTGTCCGCTTCCTTCTCGCAGAAGACCTCCAAAAACGCCTTGTACTTGTCGGGTACCGCTTGCAGCATGCCCAGTTGTAGCTGTGGGTCATCTTCTTGCCCCTCGTCTTCCTGGTTAGTCATGATGCAATGTTCTGCGCAGTAGGAGGAGCAGAAGGTCAATTTACGCCGGTACCATGCCAATGCCGGGCTGTGCCTGTCCAACCAGCTCATGCCCAATACTATGGGCGTGTCTGACAGGTGGGTGACATTGAAGCTGATGACTTCGCGGTGATTTCCAATTCGCATCACCATTGGTGGCGTTTGCTGTACCACCTGACCCCCCAGCAATTCTCTTCCATCGACTGTCACTACTTTCAGGGGCATCGTGGCAGGCAGGAGCGCTATGCTATGTTGCTTGATGAAATCCACTCCTATAAAGTCTGCATTGCTACCAGAGTCAATGGTAATAGGGACTTCCATGGTGAGCCCATTGGGAAGCTGGAGTGCTGCGGTGAGCTGGTTTGGGCGGGAGGGGGCTGTGGGCTGTAAGATTCCTGGGGACTGCTTCACTGACTCGTCTGGCTGGGCCCCAGTGGCTCTGCTTCCAGCCAGACTTCGTCGTTTCCCTGCTGTGGTTCTCTCTGCTGAGCTGCTTCTGTTACTGTTGCTGAGGCTGCAGTGTGCTTGTGGAGCCTCTGGGGGCACTCTTTTGCCATGTGCTGAGCACTGTCGCAGATGTAACACTTCCTGTTCCCTCTAGGAGGCTTCGCTTTGGCTGCTCCCGGTGTTAGGGCTCTGGTTGCTGACTGAGCCTTGGCACCACCTATCTCCATCGGCTCCGCTCCCCCTCCCAGTGGAGGCGTGGATTGAGCGCGCGCTGAGTCCCTGGGAAAGAAGGGAGGCGCTCTCGCTGGCGTGCGTCCCCAATGCCCTTCGTCTTTGCTCCAAGGACGTTCTTCCAGACGCACCCCAATCGTCAGCGCTCTCTGGACAACTTCTTGAGTGCTCTGGGGTCTCTCCCCCCTTGCGATTTCGTCTTTCACAGCCCCGTTCAACCCCTCCCAGAACAGGTCCCTGACGGCCGCTGAATCTTTTTCCCATCCCAGCGCATTGACCAATGCAAAAAAGCGGGAGTGATATTGCCTCACAGTGGCTCTGCCTTGTTTCAATCCATGTATCTCTTTTCTGGCTACATCTACATCTATCGCTGATAAAAAACAAGCATCCATTGCCTTAATGAAGGCATTCGCGTTTTGGAGGGCTGGATCATTATCTCTCCACAGATTGCGCAACCACGCTTTAGCTTCTCCATGGAGATGAGTTAGTATGAAGCCTACTTTCTCCTGCTCATCTCTAAAGTCCTTCTCCAGTAACTTTAGCGCAAAAACCACGTCTGCTCTGAAGTTAGGATAGTGCTGCAGACTCCCATCAAAATGAGACACAAGGCTGCCTCCTCTCTTTCCCAGCCCAATTCCCTCTGGTCTGGCTCCCTGTAGCCCCTGTTTAGTCAACATTTCCAACCTGGCTTGCAGATCCTTGCAGACAGCAGCTGCGTCCTCTTCTCTCTTCCTGGACGCTAGTATTTCTGCGTTAAGTTGTGTCACTGCGTTTTGCAGGGCTGCCATTTGTTCTTCGGTAGTCATCTTGTGCTGCTTTCGTGAGCTCGCGAAGTACCAATCTTCGCCCCTCGCTACGTCCACTCACGTTGCGAGGTTTTAAAGAGACGGGACTTACTGTCAGAGCTGCCTCTAGGTCCCAGCTCACAGAGGACCAACGCTAGGCTGTAGTAATGTACAAAAGTCTTTATTGAAGTTCAGTTTCCATTTCAAAGCCACAGCGTGCAGCCCTACGTCTTAAACCCTAGATCGGCGAAGTCCCGTCTGAGTCTCCTCCCCTATGACACCAGTTTAAGATCCTAGCCCTGCTCCACCTTTTACGCTGCTCTCTCCTCCTCTGGGTCCTCCTGCCCGCTGGGGCATTGCCCTTTCTGGACTCTTCCGACGCTGAGTCGCTTAGCTCCTCCCCCTCCCTCCGGCGGGCTTTAGGACCCGGTTCCCAATCCTCATTCTCTGCTGTCCCGCACTGCCTTATCTTCTCTCCCTGGTGGGGAATGCACTGGCCCCGATCCTTGGGACTCTTCCCCCCCCCTCTGCTCTGGTGGGGAAGCTGGTCCTGATTTCCAGCTACTGCTCTGGGAGTCCCTGCTGCCCCCTTGCTCCTGGGGCGTTCCCCTTGGGAACCCCCTACCCCTGGCCACTGGCGCCCCCTTCTGTGAATCTTCCAATTCGCTGGAGAGGCTCATGGAATCCCTCGGTCCACTGTCCTCTTCTCCTACGCTCCCCTCGGATTCTTCCCCTTCGCTCTCCATCTCCTCTCTTCCCTGTGCCTCTGCTCCTGAGCCCCTGACAATTATGTATTTTGTGTTTTTATGTTGTTAACTGTCCCGAGATCTATGAATGAAGGGCAGTATACAAATTTAATAAATAAATAAATAGCAAGGAAAAGAGGCTAGCTAAAGCTGGAAAACAGGTATTTGGGCAGAATCTGGAGTTATCCAAACCCCAAGCTGTCTGAAGGCAATCCAGTTTAGGGAAGGTTTTTTAAAATGTTTTATTATGTTTTTATATATGTTGGAAGCTGCCCAGAGTCGCTGGAGCAACCCAGTAAGATGTATGGGGTATAATTAGTAAAATTATGATTATGGAAAGAGACATCCCTATTTTCATCGCAGAAATGTTGGAGGGTATGTCACATAGGGCAAAGAAAATTTGCTCGATGCTAAGGGACACAAGTCTCTTGTGCAATTAAAAGAAAGCGGAGCGTGTCATGAACCAATCAAAACAAATTCCAGAGGTACCTCATGCAGAGGCACAGAGGGGGAGGGCTTCACCTGAGGCCTTTTTGGTAGCAGTTACCAGACTCTGGAGGCCAGGCCAGCTCCTTCCTCACGGTCCTTCCACCTGCAGGGGAAGACAGTATCATTCTAGCAGGCTTTGGGGAACCAACTGATTTGAAGGAAAGGGCTTTGAATTGTGCTGTGCAGTTGTTACTCTCTGTATTTTATTGTTTGTTTTGATATCATTTTAATTTTATTATAGTTTAATTACTTTTAAACTACTATATTGTATATGTTTTTAGCTGCCAGTAAGTAAGTAAGTGGGACGCGGGTGGCACTGTGGGTTAAATCACAGAGCCTAGGACCTGCTGATCAGAAGGTCGGCGGTTGGTTCAAATCCCCGTGACGGGGTGAGCTCCCGTTGCTCGGTCCCAGCTCCTGCCAACCTAGCAGTTTGAAAGCATGTCAAAGTGCAAGTAGATAAATAGGTACTGCTCTGGCGGGAAGGTAAATGGCGTTTCCGTGTGCTGCTCTGGTTCGCCAGAAGCGGCTTAGTCATTCTGGCCACATGACCCAGAAGCTGTACGACGGCACCCTCGGTCAGTAAAGCGAGATGAGCGCCGCAACCCCAGAGTCGGCCCTGGACTGGTCAGGGGTCCCTTTACCTTTACCTTTACCTTTACCTTTACCTTTACCTTTACCTTTACCTTTACCTTTACCTTTACCTTTACCTTAAGTAAGTAAGTAAATCCCATCTAGATTCCTTGAGGCTGATTTTATTATGTTAGCCCACAAAGTCATGTCCATCTGGATATGTGTAAACAGGTGTAAATAATTAGCCATTAGTAGCTGCCTCCATGTAAAGGGAAACATGTAGCCTTTTAATGTGAAGTACAACTCTGGTTCTGCAATTGGTCAAGGCAGGGCTAAAGAGTTGTAGTCTTGTATGTTTCCACAAAAGGGTGTTTTCTTCCTGCAAGTATAATACCAGGATCCTGCAAAGTCAGAAGTGTTTTTTTGTTTATTTGCCATGTGTCTAGGCATCTTCAGCTGACTTCAGAGGAAGTTTATTTATTGCTGCTTGCCTTCCAGAACTAAGCAACACAACAAGTAAACCCACTGAGCCCCAGAAACAAGACACAATATTAACATCCCTGCAGCACGATGGCAGGCAAGGAAATCCAGATGCATCCTGTAAGCCCTCCCAAGAAGCAGATCCCTCTGGGTAGGTTCCAGATGCATAAAGATCCAGCCAGTATTGGTTTATTCTGACAACTAATAAGTAAGTGATCCTTCCTTCCATTTTGTTTTTGTCAGGCATGATCCTTCTCAAAATTCCTCTTCTGGCTCTCCTAAGCATTCCAGTGAACCTCCACCTAAAGCAAATCTGGTAAAAGAAAGCGACCGATTTGCGGAGGTCCAACTGCAGAAGAAGTCTTCTCGTGAGTAACGCTGAAGAAATAGTGCCATGAAATGCTGGCAGTTTGCATGGAGGTTTCTGCCAAGGTCTCCAGACATAAAGCCACCCCAATGTGCACAAAGGTCCAAGCAGCTCACACGCAAATGCCTCCCCGATGGCACTGCGACACCCCTCTTCACTGCTGCTCCACTGAGGCATTGCAGGGCCCCTGACTGCAGTCCGAGCAGGCTGGAATGGCAAATACATTTGTCACCGGCTTCCTCCAGCACCTTGTGGAAGCCAAAACACAGGAGGCGACATGACCGTTGGGGGCAGCATTACAGTGGTGGCCTGTGTGGGAAATTGCTGGTGATTCAGGGTCCTTGATTCCACGTCTCCCCCTCTCAGAGAATTAATTCCTAGTCTACATCTTATTTGTTTCAGGAAATGTATACACTGCTTGATTGTAAGATACCTCAAAGTGTTTCTTTGTTCAGACAATAAAATCAAGAAAAAATCACAACCATACTTAGAGCCAAATCCAAATAACTTTCTTGTACTAGCCACTGGCCATGACAAATTGGATTTGGGCTTAAAGCAGGGGTCCGCAACCTTGTTCAGCCGTGGGCCGGTCCACCACCCCTCAGACCATGTGATGGGCCAGACTCTATTTTGAAAATAAATGAATGAATGAATTCCTATGTCCCACAAATAACCCAGAGATGCATTTTAAATAAAATCACACATTCTACTCATGTAAAAACACGCTGATTCCCGGACCGTCCATGGGCCGGATTGAGAAGGCGATTGGGCCGCATCCGGCCCCCGGGCCTTAGGTTGCCTACCCCTGGCTTAATAATAATAATAATAATTTATTATTTATACCCCGCCCATCTGGCTGGGCCTCCTCAGCCACTCTGGGCGGCTTCCAAAAGAGTATTAAAATACTATGATACGTCAAACATTAAAAGCATCCCTAAACAGGGATGCCTTCAGATGTCTTCTAAAAATCTGGTAGTTGTTCTTCTCTTTGACATCTGGTGGGAGGGCATTCCACAGGGAGGGCGCCACTACCGAGAAGGCCCTCTGCCTGGTTCCCTGTAACTTGGCTTCTCGCAGTGAGGGAACCGCCCAGAAGGCCCTCGGTGCTGGACCTCAGTGTCCGGGTAGAACGATGGGGGTGGAGACGCTCCTTCAGGTATACATTAACACAAGTTAATGTTATGTATTGAAGTTGAAAGCTACCTCAACTTTCTAAACATCTGGGTCAGCTTGTCTAAAGAATGATGTTTTTAGCAGGAGCCAAAACGAGTAACTGTACAGCAAACTCCCTCAACAGGCAGGGAGTTCCAGAGTGCAGCTGCTGCCATATGAAATGACTGAGTTCTTACAAATGCAGAACAGGTGTGTGTCATCTGGCACCTGTTTTAGTGCCAATTCTGCCAATCAAAGTGGCACATGTAGAGTGAGGGGATCTCAAAGCTACACTGGACCCAAGTTGTTAAGGACTTTACCTTGAATTTGGCCCAGTAGCAAATCAGCAGCCAGGGCAGCTCTGTGAGCACAGGTGACATACGCAGACAAGGCCTCACTCCTATCAGCAATTGTGTTTCTGGATCAGGTGCAAGGGCAGCCCAACATGCAGCGCATTGCAGTAATCCAGTCTTGAAATAACCAATGCATGAAGTACTGTTGTAAGACTTTCCGGGTCCAGGAATGGCCACAGCTGCCCAACCAGTTGCAGCTGATAAAAGGCTCTTCTAGCCAATGAAGCTGCCTGAGTCTTCAGGGACAGAAATGGTGCCAGAAGCACCCCCAAACTGCAAGCCTGCCCAGGGCAGGCAACTGACCAGTTTCTCAGACATGGGAGCTACTCAACCATTGTGTCTCTGTCTTGCCAGGATTCAAGCTCAGCTGGTTTTTCCTCATCTATTTCACCCCTGTGTCCAGAGAGTGCATGATCTCTCCTGATTCATGTGTAGGTCATCAGCAAACTGATGGCACCTTGCCCCCAAACTGCTGATGAAGCTCCCAGCAGCTTCATAAAGGTATGAAATAGCTGAGAGGCCCTCTCCCAATGCCCCTCTCTGGACTTGGTCCTATAAGACCGTGGCCCCAATTCCCATGCCCTGGAGCAAGTCCAGGAGGAAACCATGGTCTTAGTATGGTTTGCCCACCTTCCTGAAAATTATATACAGGTGGTACCTAACACCATATTAATTGGCAAAGATGTCTAAATCAGCATCAGATGTCTGTTGGAAGCATAAAGAAGGTTTATTTTCCCACATGTGGTGGACATGTAAAGTGGCTAAAGACATTTGGGAGCAGATCTATAATGAGATAAAAAAGATACTTAAACTAACTGTCCCAAAAAGACCAGAGGCCTTTTTATTAGGGATAACTGGAACAGATGTTGCTCCAAAACAGGTGAATCTATTTCTTTATGCAATAACAGAAGCGCAAATATTGTAAGCTCAAAAATGACGTGAAGAGGTGCTACCTACTAGAAAAGAATGGCAGCTGAAATTGACAGAATATGTAGAACTGGCAAGTTTGGCTTGTTAAATTGGAGATCAAAAAGAGACAGACTTTAAGGATGACTGATAAATATTTGTGGATTATTTAAAAGCTCATTCAATCAATTTTATTGTTTATAGCCAAAGGCCTTTACAATAGATGACAAAGGAAACTTTCATCTGAAATCGTACAACGCAACCTGTAAGAATTTACAACATAAAAATAAATTCACAAATTTGGCCACATGGTGCGTCTCCATCTCCGTCGTTTTACCCAGACACTGAGGTCCAGAGCCGAGGGCCTTCTGGCAGTTCCCTCACTGCGAGAAGCCAAGTTACAGGGAACCAGGCAGAGGGCCTTCTCGGTAGTGGCACCCACCCTGTGGAATGCCCTCCCACCAAATGTCAAAGAGAACAACAACTACCAAACTTTTAGAAGACATCTGAAGGCAGCCCTGTTTAGGGAATCTATTAATGTTTGATGCATTACTGTATTTTAATATTTTGTTGGAAGCCACCCAGAGTGGCTGGGGAAGCCCAGCCAGATGGGCGGGGTATAAATAAATTATTATTATTATTATTATTATTATTATTATTATTATTATTATTAATGTTTATCTGCTAGGAGTTCAACGGGCACTTCCTGTGTGGATCAACCTGGAAGCCAATTAAGAATCAGAAATATAAATTTCCCTCTAGGCATTGTGTACAGGGGGCAAATCAGCAGAAGAGTATGTGATGTCATCTACCTCATGGCAACCATGTATACATTTGCAATAGATTACTGAAAAACTCCATGGAAACCTGATAAAACGCAAGTAGGATTTGAGAAAAGACAGCAGTGCAAAGTACAGCCGTACCTTGGTTCTCGAACAGAATACGTTCTGGGAGTCCGTTCGACTCCTGGAACCGTTCAAAAACCAAGGCGCAGCTTCTGATTGGCTGCAGGAGCATCTTGCAGCCAATCGGAAGCCACAGAAGCCACGCTGGATATTCGGCTTCCAAAAATCGTTCGAAAAACCAGAACACTCACTTCCGGGTTTTGACTGTTTGGGAGCCAATTTGTTCGGGAGCTAAGGCGTTTGAGATCCAAGGTATGGTGGAGGGATTTTTTAGGAAGAAGTGAAGACTTAGAATAATTATAATACGCAACAGGAGTTGGAATTTTGGGGGAACCATGGAGGGATGGAGGGGAAGTCCTAGGCTGAATGACTAAATGTTGAATTTGAAATGTTGTTGAAATATTCTTTATTTTTCAAATTACTATAAATAGATAAAAAGAAAAGAAAGCTCAGCCATTCTTACAATTTCTCTCTCTTCTTTAGGAGATAATGAGAATTCAGACACAGAATGGACATTTTATCCAAGTTCCTTTGGTCACACTTATCACACGGGGAAAAAGTGTTTCTTTGAGGGTGTACACCTCAGAAACAAAACCACAACATCTGAAAGGACAGTGGAAATGTGCTTTGGAAAGAAGAAATATGGTAACACCATAGAAACCTCTTTTAATTCTTTATCTTAATATCTTAAAGTTTTGGGCTACCAAAACTATGAGGTTCAGTTCTCATGTTTTCATACACATTTTCCAAGGTGGAATCAGCCACATGTGAGTTTTGCCTCCTTTTTATTTTTCAATGTATAGGTCACTCAACTTTTTTCAGGCCAAAAACTGCACTGAGGTCAAATCTCTGTGAGCTACAGCTGAAAGTGGGGATGTCAAAGTGTGTGTGCCCTAAATTTGCCATTTTAAAAAAGGAGGAATGAGAGGAGGGGTGTCACAAAACATTTTGGCATCACCAAATTGCATCAGGACCCACAAGAGTGGTCTGTAAATATAGATAGATAATTTAAAACATTTCAAACGGTACCACTTTGGGACTCCTTGGGAAGCTACAAAGCTGACTGGCATTACAGTGTGCGTGTGCGTGGGGTGGGTGCCATGATATATACACACACACACATATGTATATAACCTCTGGAATCACAGTATCGCAATGGGAGACGTGGGAACAATGAGCTTTTTTTTAAAGCATTTTTTTAAAAAAATAGTTTAAAACTTTTTAGTAATTTTTAAATGGGGTTGGAAGTGAACACCCACCCACATCCATTTGACAGCATATTGTCACCGCTGTGGATCCACCGGAGCACTCAACACTTGTTAGAATAAAGCCATCTTCAAGGGCCACAACATCTCTTAGGGGACTGGGTGACACCTTCAAGTCCTTGGTTAGTCACCCCTGGTATAGATGATTATCATTTCCCCCCATATCTATAGCCTTGCCCCCTGCCTCCAAGGCTCTGAAAATCTGTTGCTCTTTTAACATTGCTTTTTGTTTATTCATGTTATTTTAAATTTATACTCCGTGAAAATTGGGGTATAGATATATTAATGAAATACAGCAGATGCTTTGGCTTGAATATTTTTGTGATCAAGAAGGTGGGCCTGAAATGTTTACTGAAAGGTTTCCGAAAACCTGCCACTTTTTGTCTAGTTCCGTGTTATTCCTTGCCCTGATTGGTTGCAGATCCAATGCCACCAAGGTATCAGAGGTCACTAAGAGATCACACAGGAGCAACTGCCTTGCCCCCCCCCGACCCTCTCATAAAGAAGGACATCATGTATCATGGGTCAGAATTGCAGCATTTCAAGAGTGTGACTATGGACTCATCTACACAGCTGCAAATAAAACATTTTAAATGTGTTGTAAAGTGCAATATACAAATGTGACACTAGATAGCGACAGTGACCTATGCCAAATTCAATGTATTTTTCAAAACTTTTTTTAAAAAAAACATTTTCACAGCATTTTTATATGTGTGTAGATTTCACCATAATCCGGTACTGCAGATGCTTCTATTTAAAATTTAAGAAAGTGGTTTTAGGTTTATAGTGGCATTTGTTGTTTAGTCGTCTTAGTCATGCTCGACGCTACGTGACCCTATGAACCAGAGCATGCCTTGGAAACTCACTTTCTTCTCAAAGCGGCACCTTTTTATGTCCATGGAGTTTTCTTGGCAAAATACTGGAGTGGTTTGCCAGTTCCTTCTCCAGGTGGATCACATTTAGTCTAAACTCTCGGCTCTGACCTGTCCATCTTGGGTGGTCCTGCACGGCATGGCTCAGAGCTTCTTGGGGTTATTCAAGCCCCTTCGCCACAACAAGGCAGGGATCCATGAAGGGGTTATAGTGGCATACATAGCTTTAAATTAATGTTATCTATGTGCATGACTCAAATAGATCTTTTTCTACGGTTCAAATGGTAGAAACTAAACTTTTGTCCCCAGTATCCTATCTAGGTGTGTTTTTGTTTGTCATCACAGTGACTGAAGATGCCTCCAGAAATGGTATTCCGTTGGTGACACTGGGAGACCACCCTTATGCCTATCCAGAACAAAGCAAAGACTTCCACAAACTGGGACCAACCCTGCCTCCAGTGAACTTTGGGAGGCAAGTTCCACACTCAGCCCTGTGATGGCTGATGATAACAGTGATCATCACATTCCACATTTAAAGTGACACAATTAAGCAATAAATCTCTCTAAACAATATACAGTCGTACCTTGGTTCTCAAACGCCTTGTGACTCAAATATTTCGGCTCCAGAAGTGAGTGTTCCAGTTTGCTAACGTTCTTTGGAAGCCGAACATCCAACGCAGCTTCCGACTGAGTGCAGGAAACTCCTGCAGCTAATCAGCAGCTGAGCTTTGGTTTTTGAACGTTTTTAAAAGTCAAACGGACTTCCGGAATGGATTCCATTCGACAACCAAGGTATGACCGTACACACATTAATAAAAAGTGAATCATATACAAAACTACAAATGCAATAAGATACAGCACCTGAGTCCAACATGACTAAAATATTGATCTCAATAAAATGACATAATTCTAA
This sequence comes from Podarcis cretensis, assembly GCF_951804945.1. Classification (NCBI taxonomy): domain Eukaryota; kingdom Metazoa; phylum Chordata; class Lepidosauria; order Squamata; family Lacertidae; genus Podarcis; species Podarcis cretensis. The sequence goes on along the minus strand of NC_137172.1, from coordinate 125,453,972 downwards.
GACTCCTAATTGTTCCTTGGCTGCTGAATCCCTTCCTGTCCTGCACATGGTGACGCACAGTGTCAGGTGTGCATTTGTAACCCAAATTGGGACCCATGCCAGCTGTAACTATGGCTGCAGGATGGAGGTTCCCCACCTTGATCTAGACTTTCTTCAAGTCTCTCCCCTTTGTTACTACTGCTTCACCATCCTTTTTGTTTAGACAAATATCTGTATCTTCCACCTTGGAAAACACAGTGCTTGTTTTTCATGCCAACCTTTTATACTCGGCCTATGCCTCTAAGTGGGCCTCAACTACAGAGCAGGCAAGAGGTCACTGGAGTGCAACCCCACCACATTTCATACTTTATGACCTACATCCCTATTAAGGCCCAAGCTATTGTTTTGAATCCTTTATTTTAGACCCTGTTCAGCATAGCAAAGGTTTCATTTAAAAAATGCATAGCTTAATGTTAGATGCTAATACACAAGTCTTTCATAAACTTAAGGTTACAGTGGGAAGAGGATCTTGGAGAGGAAATTACAGCTTGATAATGGAATAAAATATTGCCAGACTGGTCCTGTAAATCTTTGTCTTCCCAAAGGAGACACACAGATCTGTCTTTACATTGTTTAACACAGATTTTCTGCCATCAGCATGACAGTTGTCTTTTGGGCATTAACTTGTGCCTTTTGTGCCACTGTTGGCCATCAAAACCCTTTAAGAAGCTAGAGATTTTGCGATAATGACGTTTGATGTGGCTGCTAGGATTTATGCTATTGTTTTGCTATTTTCAAGAGAGATTTCTAAAAAACAAGCTGCAGTCTTTCTAAGTACATATATTGTGAGAAATATTTGATGTCTATGGTGACCTGTATGTGACTTTCTGGAACCAAAGCAAAAAGCCATAGATTTATATAGAGAAATTTCCAAACTTGTAGAAGCTCAGAGGCAATTTTTACAAGTGAACTCATTTTATTGTCAAGAAAAAACAAATCCATATATCTTCTATAGTCTTGAACAAGAAATGTGGGTTCTATTATTGAAAGAACTTGCACCTCATAGCAACAGCATTAGGATTTTGCACATGTAATGCCAAACCAAATCAAATCAAAATCAATGATGTGTCTGTTCCCTAAGTCCAAATGGCTTTTGTTTTCTTTTTAATAGTTCCAAGTATATAAAGCAGTCAGATACGTTTATTCCTCTCCAGCACCTGCCAGGAGTTCCTTGGTATGTATCTAGTATTTCATTTAATACTCTGCCATTGTATGCTTTTATTGTTTTATGCTTTAAGACAAACAAAGTAATCCTACCCTTGGAGAATAGGGAAGGAAATGCCAATTTCAGTTATCTCTGCTTCTCATTTTTCATTCAGCGCTTTATGTTAATTTATCCCAATAAACACAGTTTCATATGCAGTTTCAACTAATATACACATTTTCACAAGTAATTTCTCCTAATATAATGCATGGGTTGGTTGGAGAATTGCAAAATTTGGGTAAGTACAAAATTTGCATAATGACTGAGTTTTGGTTATCATTGGAAAGTGTGAATTCAGTAGATTCACCTTTAAATGCAAACTTTAGCCTCCGCCCCTAGCTAGAGAGCAGCAAGGGAAATTGATATGCCACTGTCCTGGTTCAGACGTTTATATGTAGAACTAAGTCACAGAGCATCCAGGTTATGCTTTCAGGGGCTTTTGGTGAAGCACTTAAGAGTCACTTGCAACTCTAGTAAATAGATCTAGTAAATAGCATCTAGATCAAGGGAAGTAATAGTGCCACTGTATTCTGCTCTGGTCAGACCTCACCTGGAGTACTGTGTTCAGTTCTGGGCACCACAGTTCAAGAAGGACACTGACAAACTGGAACGTGTCCAGAGGAGGGCAACCAAAATGGTCAAAGGCCTGGGAACGATGCCTTATGAGGAACGACTAAGGGAGCCGGGCGTGTTTAGCCTGGAGAAGAGGAGGTTAAGGGGTGATATCAATCCCTTTATCAGGAGAAACTGGCAACTCTCCCAGGCACCCGTCTTGATTCCCTGTTGACCTCCCTGGCTGCATTCCCCAGCAGGCGCAGGCAAGGTCTCGATCGGCGATTCTTCTCAAACGTGAGAAGAACACACCCCTCTTTCCTGCCCCCCCCGGGCAGGGGAAAAACATAGACAGAAACGTATTTACATGCCTTTATTTCTGTCTTTGCAGCGTTACAAAAAACATGACTGCTCTCTTCAAGCTCCAGCAGTGAAGAGACAAACACTTCCTGGATAGGAACAAATGGAAGAGCTCATATTACACTCTGAGCTAATTCCGGTGCTTCGCACTGTGAAATGACTGCCCTCTGATTCCCACGGGCAGTCCCATCATGTTTACTTTTCAAGCTAGCACTTTGCAGCTGCATTGCATCCATATCGTAACATACTCCCCCATATGAATCAATGTGTGCTGCGGACATAGCTTGATCCAGAGAAGAAAACAAACAGTTGTTATACATATAACACTCCCCTGTTGTTTCAGTTCCGCCTTTGGAACTACCCGCCACTGGTTTCCCCAGTGTACCTCTCTGGTTGTTTAACTTCCAAGGAACGAGCGCATCTGCATTACCTTGGCTAGGGAATGTAGTGTTACACTTAGCAACTCCCTGTCGTGTCTTTGTCTCTGACTTTGACACAGCTTCAACCTGTCTTGAGTTGTCAACAATAGTAACACATACAACAGCTGAGTTAGCAAACTCTTTTGAATACCTCTTGGGTGGTACACCCTTTGTAACTCTCTCGGACCTGCGTACGAGGTGCTGATCCTCTCTGCTCACTGGTTCAGTCTCAGGACTCTTTGGAGAACCAGTTCCAATAGTAAGCAGTGGTTCATCCTCCACCTGTGAAGGTCTAGCTATTGTGTGAGATTTCCTCTCAATGACTGTGTCAACTGAGCTCTTTGAGCTATCACTGTCACTCTCAATACCACTGTAATCAGTAAAATCATCATCATCATCATCTGAATTGTCCTCAGTGGGAAATGTGTGAACAATTACTCTCTCCTGTTCAGGAGCACTCTCTAGAAATTTTGTGAGAATCACCTGACCAGATTCAGACAAAATTACTCTGTAGAGACCCTTTTCATAACCCACAAAAATGCCTCTGGCATTCTTTACTCCACCTGGAGCTTCAGTCAAGACATGAGACCCAAAAACCTTAAAATGGGCAACAGAAGGTTTTCTGTGAAATAGCTTTTCAAAAGGAGAACATCCTAAACCTTTTGAAACCTTTCTCAACCACGAGTAACAAAAACACAATAGCGATTCCGCCCAATACTCATGTGGCAAATGTGAACTCAGCAATTGCGCCTTCTTCCCATTTTGCAATTCTTTGTTCACTTGCATACAGACACTTTTGTTCCATGCAACTCTCCCAGGCACCCGTCTTGATTCCCTGTTGACCTCCCTGGCTGCATTCCCCAGCAGGCGCAGGCAAGGTCTCGATCGGCGATTCTTCTCAAACGTGAGAAGAACACACCCCTCTTTCCTGCCCCCCCCCGGGCAGGGGAAAAACATAGACAGAAACGTATTTACATGCCTTTATTTCTGTCTTTGCAGCGTTACAAAAAACATGACTGCTCTCTTCAAGCTCCAGCAGTGAAGAGACAAACACTTCCTGGATAGGAACAAATGGAAGAGCTCATATTACACTCTGAGCTAATTCCGGTGCTTCGCACTGTGAAATGACTGCCCTCTGATTCCCACGGGCAGTCCCATCATGTTTACTTTTCAAGCTAGCACTTTGCAGCTGCATTGCATCCATATCGTAACAGTGATATGATAGCCATGTTCAAATATATAAAAGGATGTCACATAGAGGAGGGAGAAAGGTTGTTTTCTGCTGCTCCAGAGAAGCGGACACGGAGCAATGGTTCCAAACTACAAGAAAGAAGATTCCACCTAAACATTAGGAAGAACTTCCTGACAGTAAGAGCTGTTTGACAGTGGAATTTGCTGCCAAGGAGTGTGGTGGAGTCTCCATCTTTGGAGGTCTTTAAGCAGAGGCTTGACAACCATATGTCAGGAGTGCTCTGATGGTGTTTCCTGCTTGGCAGGGGGTTGGACTCGATGGCCCTTGTGGTCTCTTCCAACTCTATGATTCTATGATTCTAAATTTTTAAAGAGCTTATTTTAAGCATGACATGAAGAGGTCAAGCCAGCTGTTAATCTTGCAACGAAAAACTAAGAAAGTAACTATTTACTTTTTGTGTACTGTATGTGATTCAGTTGGTGATTTATTTATATCTTGAAGTCCAACTAACAAAGGAAATTAGCAAAAGTATTAAAAGCAAGTATTCAGTATCCTAAAACCAAAAACTAGTGTATTAAAACCTAGTATTCAACAGCCACATAGAAGGACCAGCAATTGCAGTCCCAGTTGCAGTACCTCCCTGCTCTCATTCCAAGGCAAAGTCTGAGAGTACAGACTCAGGCAGACAACGATCTGGAATTCAAATGGCCACAACTTTATTGATTACATGTGTTGGTGGAACTTAGGCTCTGGCATGGGGTATCTTTCAGCAAACGGGGTGGGGGTGGTGGCAGCAGTTGGAGATGGGTGTCCCAGAGTGATTTTGGGTGGTGTGTGGCCCCTCATCTGATACACCAGCCATGCAATGAGCTCAGTACCACTTTGCTTCACAACGCCTCAGGCAAGATGCCAGGACCCTCTAGGATTCTTCATGCAAGATGAAGGCCTTTCTTGTAGGAAATGATGCATGATGAATTAATGTGTCTGCTTTGCCACAGAAAAAAACAACAATAGGAAGCCACACTTGGTAGAGGCACTCTGCGGGATTGTTGTAAAATACTTGTGTTAATCACATACACCTGACAAACTAACAAAACTAACTTTTTGTTAGGTTATTTTGTTTCATGTGAAATGGCCCTAGGAAATACTTTTCCAATCCTGAAACAGCTGGAATACAATAGAATAGAATAGAATAGAATAGAATAGAATAGAATAGAATAGAATAGAATAGAATCTTGGAGTTATGAGGTTTTATAAATTTTAGAGTGTAAAAGAGATGAGGGTATATTTCATGGTTCTACTTCCTTCATTTTAGTTTCCAATTCTTTTAGTTTCCATTGTGCAAGCTAGAAAACTGTAGCTTTACCTCCCTCCTGTGGTGGCTAAAGCCCTTTGCAGCTTATAGCGAGAATATAAAAGGGAGAGCACCCACAAAGAATTCAGGCTTGTATAAAGAGGCTTTTAAAATATATAATCCTTCTTTGCCTAAAACTCCCTTTGATTGACTTGAATATACAATGGATTTCTCCTTTGATTGACAAATCATGTTGGAGATAAGCACAAAAATGTTAGTGTAAGGTCATTTGCATTTTTGAAACCTTTAACTCTGCTGTGCTGCACAAATGCCTCTTGCACAGGCCTCATGAAATCCTCTCTACATTCACTTAGGGTTATATGGATGTGCCTCAAGTGGTTCCAAAATTCATTCCCACTTCCATCTGGTATTTTCCAGTCTGCTGCAGTTTTATTTTTTACAAGTCTGTCTTCTGTTTTTTTGTCTGATATATTGAGTTTTTTAAAAAGGTATACCATAAACTACAATACATGCATATTGCTCAGTCATCAAGGTAAAGGTAAAGGTAAAGGTACCCCTGCCCGTACGGGCCAGTCTTGACAGACTCTGGGGTTGTGCGCCCATCTCACTTAAGAGGCCAGGGGCCAGCGCTGTCCGGAGACACTTCCGGGTCACGTGGCCAGCGTGACATCGCTGCTCTGGCGAGCCAGAGCCGCACACGGAAACGCCGTTTACCTTCCCGCTGGTAAGCGGTCCCTATTTATCTACTTGCACCCGGAGGTGCTTTCGAACTGCTAGGTTGGCAGGCGCTGGGACCGAGCAGCGGGAGCGCACCCCGCCGCAGGGATTCGAACCGCCGACCTTTCGATCGGCAAGTCCTAGGCGCTGAGGCTTTAACCCACAGCGCCACCTGCGTCCCATCAGTCATCAAGAGATACTTGCAAATCAATCAGTTTTCCTGTGTGCTCCCTTGCAAAGAGGTAGCCCTGATAGTCTTTTGCAGCAAAAACAACAGTTCCCCAGTCCTTTGAGGTCTGATTGCTCAGCCTGGGGTGCTTTGGGAGGAAGTGTGGGATGTAAATGGATAATAATAATAATAATAATAATAATAATAATAATAATGACCACCACCCTCCTCTTCCTTCTCCTCTTCCTATGCTCTCCCTCTGAAAAGACCTTCTCCATACTAACTAAGGCACCCAAAAGCAGAATCCTAACTTGCTCAGAAGCAAATCCTGCTGAATTCAAGATGAGTCTGGTTAAGTCATCAGTTCAGACACTAAAATATACCATGGACTTGGATACTCATTTCGCAGATTTAGTAAATGTGGAACTCTGAGGTAGAATAGATGCTGAATAAGTGGCAAGGGTTGTATTTTCACCAGGAGAGACCAATAGGGCCGAGAGCTTCTAGAGGAGTTACTGTGTCTTAGGATGTTGTGGCTCTCAAAGGGTCTGCCACTTCTTGGTCTGCCACTCTTTATGGGAGTTACTTGGTATACTAATGATAGTAAATCATTATATGATAGTAATGATAGTAAACAGTAAATTGCAGATTAACTACAGTTTCTGTGAACATCCAGGTTTCGTGCATAGCAACTACATGACCTGCAGAAATTCTCTTTGTATTACTTTGCACTTGCCTCTGCCATTTGTGAAGCAGCAACTTCAGGCTTGTTCTGACTCACAACACTGCATCCTTCCTTCATTTTCCTGAATTCCTGTATTCTTGTTTCTATAAGCTTTTGTTCTACTGTTTCACTAGCTTTGTGTTGTATTTTTGACTTTTGACCTTTTACTTTGTATCTTTGCTCAGTCTCTTTATGATATCATCGTGCATTGTGGCCAAAGTCATTTTGAAGGAACTGAACAGTTCTTCCTCAGCCTCATTAGGGAATGGCTGTAACTCAGAAGGAGCCAAGGTTTTCTCTTTCTGCAGTCTGACTGCTAATGGATCTATTGCCATACTGGATTCCAAGAAAACTGGTGGAACACTAGGACCTAGAGCAGGCTTCTTTTGGGGCATCTGACCAAGTTTAATAGCTCCTAGTGATTCTGTTACCATCTCAGCCGAGGGATTGGATCTGCAAATATCAGGTTACTCCCTTTGCTCAGGCTTTGTCGGGATTGAGCACTGCTGACTTTCCAGCTGAGAGGAACTGATGATGTAAACATGAAGCAGTGAAGGTTGATCAGTTGTACTGGCAACATTGCCTTTTTTATCAGGGTGGGAGGACTGCAAATATTCCAGTCATTCTGCTTCTGCTCCCACATAATCCAAATCTGTGGGTAAATCTAATGATGGATAGAAGTTATTTTCAAGCAACATTTGCCACTCTTTGGCATTGACCTTCTCTTTCTTTAGTCCTCCTCGCTTTTCACTTATGGAGAATTGGTCAGTTCTGGGCTATCTCCATAGAGTCAGGGCAGCAGCTTCTTTAGAAGATCCACATGGTCTGACATCATTTTTCCAGGTGGAAAAAAATTAAGTACCTTCCTTGTTTGGTGGAATACTCTGGGCTCTTGCTCCCCTTGCAGAGATCTGAAGCTTCGAACCGCATGCAAAAAGCAACAGGTCTGTAGCTCTTGCTCTTCAGGTTGCACCAAAGGCCCCTGCCTTTGACATGAGGGAAGGGAGGGGACAAACAGCCTCAAGGAGCTTAGGCAGCAGTCCCAAGTGAAAAACATGTCTAAAGTAGAACCAAAGATGACATTTCTGTAATACTGCTATCCCGAGTAGACAAAGCACAAATTTCTGAGCTTGTAATGCCTGTCTGCTTTTTGAGGTGAGTTTTATGAGTTTTATGTGCATTTCGGGACGCGGGTGGTGCTGTGGGTTAAACCACAGAGCCTAGGACTTGCCAATCAGAAGGTCGGTGGTTCGAATCCCCGCGACGGGGTGAGCTCCCGTTGTTTGGTCCCTGCTCCTGCCAACCTAGCAGTTCGAAAGCACATCAAAGTGCAAGTAGATAAATAGGCAGCACTTCGGCGGGAAGGTAAACGGCATTTGTGTCTACTCTGGTTCTCCAGAAGCGGCTTAGTCATGCTGGCCACATGACCCGGAAGCTGTACGCCGGCTCCCTCGGCCAGTAAAGTGAGATGAGCGCCGCAACCCCAGAGTCATCCACGACTGTACTTAATGGTCAGGGGTCCCTTTACCTTTATCTTTACATGTGTATTTACATGCCAAGGAGCATGACCTTTGGGTGCACAGCTTTGAATTTACTCTGTTGTGACAGTGAAACTCTACGATTAATTGGTGTGTTTTTTATCTCCCCCATCATGGCCTCCCGCTCTAGCATTCCTTTCCACATAAAGGAGAAGCAGCAAGAATTAGAAAGGGAAAAAATGGAAGTGAAACGCCTGGACATTTGGAAGCCCGCTCCATCTCTGCTGCAGTCTTTGTTTACAACTGGACTGACGAAATGATTGACTTTTCTGGTTGCATGTCATAAGGTCCCTGGGAATATACCTGCTAACAATTTATTGTCCTAGAATAATTGTCATTATTTTAGAAGGTGCTTATGTCCAGGTACAGGTTTCTTTAAAAATGAAATCAGACGTTAGCCGTTTTAGTATAAATCACGTTACTTTCTTGAAACTATTAGTCTGCATTCACAAATGAAAATAATACATTTTACACTTGCTCAGTGGTACTTTCATCTAGTCAAAGTTAATATGTTCTAAGGCTGAACCTAGACTTTAAATTAGATGCCAGGAGTTTAGATGCCAACAGTTTGCATAGCAGATTTGCATACAACTCTTGTATGGAAAGTGGACATGGAACAGAGACTTTAGAGTTGGAAGGAAATCATTCTCTTCTGATAATTTCAGCCAAGGATTTTCAGCCACTTGTGATGTGATATCCTGGTCATTCTAGGTAGTGGTTGCTGGGCTGAGAAGCTGCAGAGATCCAAGCACCATGAGACTTTTTTTAAAAAAATAAACCTTCAATAAATGCATACAATTAAAAATCAGAGCCTTAGTCATTTCATACAGTTATTAAGGAAAGTAATTGACAACTCCATCCAACACCCACCCTTCCCAGAATACCTGAGAGGTGGTCCCTGCTGCGTTGAAAGAGCCAGTGATGCAGCAGCTGGCTCTGGACCCGTTTGGACCGAAGCAGCTATTGAACAGCTAGAAATACCCACTTTGGGGGAAACTGGTGGAGAGGGCTGTGGTAGGACAGCTACAAACATTATTGGAGGCAGAGGCGCCAACGGGAGGGAGATTGGGGCTGACATTGTCAACGTCACATCAGGAATACGGCAGTGGGCGGCTCCTCCTCCTGCTGCTGCCCCCCTGCTTCCGGGGCCTGCTTCCCCCCTCTGTCCCCTTCGCAGCAGCAGCAGGAGAAGGAGCCAGCAACTGAGGCCACACTGCCACAGCATTCCTAGGATTTCCACAACTTTCCACAGATAGTTTAAAAAATAAAAAAGTAATTTATATTTAGTATATAATCACAAAGCTAAGCTAGTAGGTAAATAATAATAATAATAATAATAATAATAATAATAATAATAATAATAATAATTTTATTTATATCCCACCCTCCCCAGCTGAAGCCGGGCTCAGGGCGGCTAACAACAATCAAAATAATCCAACATTCTAAAAACATTTCATTATAAAAATTAATTAAAATCAAATTGATGGCAACCATCAAGCTAACGTTCTGTGAAGATTGCCAAAGGAGGGAGTCAGGCTGCGCCCTGACCAAAGGCCTGGTGGAACAGCTCTGTCAGTGTGTTTGAGGCCGAGTCAGGATGGCCATCCATCAACAGATAGAGTTGGGTGTCATTGGCATACTGATGGCAACCCAGCCCAAAACTCCGGACAAGCTGGGCAAGGGGGCGCATAAAGATGTTAAAAAGCATCGGGGGGAGTATCGTACCCTGAGGCACTCCACACACCAAGGAGTGGCGCGATGACAATTCCCCCCCAAGCGCCACCCTCTGTCCCCGACCAGAGAGAAACGAGCGCATCCATTGAAGGACTGTGCCCTGGATCCCCACGGCGGCAAGGCGGTGGTCCAGGAGTTCGTGATCGACCATATCGAAGGCTGCTGACAGGTCTAGAAGAATCAGCAGCCCTGACCCACCTCGATCCAGCTGCCTGCGGAGATCATCTGTTAGGGCGACCAGAGCCGTCTCGGTCCCATGACCAGCACGGAAGCCGGACTGGAATGGATCCAGAGCCGATGTTTCATCCAGAAGCCTACCAAGCTGTTCAGCAACCGCTCTCTCAATCACCTTACCCAGGAATGGAAAATTCAAAACCGGGTGGTAATTGGATAGATCTAAGGGATCTCATGATGTTTTCTTTAAGAGCAGGCGCACCACTGCCTTCTTCAGTTCCCCATGGAATATCCCGGTGCCAAGGGACAAATGAATGATATCCCCCAGCTCTTACTGTCAGGAAGTTCTTCCTAATGCTGCAGAGAAGCGGACACGGAGCAATGGTTCCAAACTACAAGAAAAAAGATTCCACCTAAACATTAGGAAGAACTTCCTGACAGTAAGAGCTGTTTGACAGTGGAATTTGCTGCCAAGGAGTGTGGTGGAGTCTCCTTCTTTGGAGGTCTTTAAGCAGAGGCTTGACAACCATATGTCAGGAGTGCTCTGATGGTGTTTCCTGCTTGGCAGGGGGTTGGACTCGATGGCCCTTGTGGTCTCTTCCAACTCTATGATTCTATGATTCTTTCTTGTAGTTTGGATCCATTGCTCCGTGTCCGCTTCTCTGGAGCAGCAGAAAACAACCTTTCTCCCTCCTCTATGTGACATCCTTTTATATATTTGAGCATGGCTATCATATCACCCCTTAACCTCCTCTTCTCCAGGCTAAACATGCCCAGCTCCCTTAGCCGTTCCTCATAAGGCATCGTTTCCAGGCCTTTGACCATTTTGGTTGCCGTCCTCTGGACACGTTCCAGTTTGTCAGTGTCCTTCTTGAACTGTGGTGCCCAGAACTGGACACAGTACTCCAGTTGAGGTCTGACCAGAGCAGAATACAGTGGCACTATTACTTCCCTTGATCTAGATGCTATACTCCTATTGATGCAGCCCAGAATTGCATTGGCTTTAGCAACAGGACCTTCTCCACAAAAAAGCTCGCAAATGCCTCACAGCTGTGTGTCAAATTGTTATTTAAATTTGGCTGTCCTTCAAGGGACGTTGAAGACCTAATTATACTAAATAATTGCGCCGGGCGAGAGCTAGCAGAGGCAATGGAGGCCGAGAAGTAGGATTTCTTAGCGGCCTTCACTGCCATCTCGTAGGTTTTCATAAAAACCCCATAAGATGTTCTTGAGGCTCCGTCACGGGCACCCCGCCATACTCGCTCTAGCCGTCTGAGGTCCCGCTTCATTTTCCGAAGCTCCTCGGTAAACCAGGGAGCCCAGTTTCTGCGGGGTCGCAGAGGGCGCCTAGGTGTGATCTCATTGATGGCTGCTAGGAGCTGGATATTCCAGCCCTCAACAAGCTCAGTCAATGAGTCGCCAGGGGGAGAAAGGTCCCGCAAGACCTGACGGAATCTATCAGGGTCCATCAGCCTCTGCGGGCGAGCCCAAATTGGCTCGCCACTTAAACAGGGTGGGGGTGGAAAATCAATCCTGGCTTTCAGAGCGTAGTGATCAGACCATGGCACCTTCATCGAAGGAGACATGATCACATCTATACAGACGCCAAAGATCAAATCCAGCGTGTGGCCTGCTTGATGTGTGGGGCCCGAAACAAACTGGGAGAGCTCTAGTGTCGCCATGGAAGACACCAGGTCCAGAGCCTGTGAGGAGGGAGTGGCATCAGCATGGATGTTGAAGTCCCCCGATACCAATAGGTTAGGGAACTCCAAGGCCCAGCCGGCCACCGCCTCCAGCAGGCCTGACAGGGTGGCTGCTGGTGCGCTAGGTGGCCGGTACACCAGCCAGACAGCCAAGCTCTCCTCGGAGCCCCACACTAGGCCAACACATTCAATGCTGGGGATCGATGGCGATGGTAGAGCCCTGAAAGAATTAATAATGCCACCCCTCCCCCCCGGCCCACAGTCCGTGACTGGTGGAGGACGGAGAAACATGGGAGCGCCATCTCTCGTAAGGTAACAGTTTCCCCTTCGCGCACCCAGGTCTCCGTCACACAAGCCAGGTCGACCCCCTGCGAGGTGAAGAAATCTTGCAGGGTGGCGGTTTTGTTGAGCAAGGATTACTCACCTGGCATTGCACAACACCAGTGACGGAGGTGAGTAATCCTTGCTCACCCTACCCTCGTCTCTCGGGATGGGGCGCAGATTGGAAGGGGTACGAGCATATCCGTATCTCCATCCCCTTCGCCTATAACATCTGCCCCTACCGCCATACCTCCCTTGCCCCTCCACAGTAGGAATCCCAAGCCTCATACTAGCCTCCATTTACAAAATAGAAAAACAAACAGACCAAAAACAATCACACCAAAACAAAACCAATCCCCACCCCACTTAATATCCAACCCCACCAAAATAAAATGGAACAAAATAAAAATACATAAATAACAAACACTGTTCACGGTGGTACAACAAAGTAAAAAGTAAAAACCCCTTTAAAACACTTTAAAATATATAAAAACTTTTTTAACATTTGCTGCAGCAGCACCAGTGTCCTTCAAGCTGTGGTGGAGGTGAGTGTGGGCCCTGCCCCCTAGGCCTGGTGGAGTGGGCCTACAGGAGGGAGCGGCCTTCCCCAACACCCACGGTGCAGCAGCAGCAGCAGCAGCAGTGTCCCAGTGCCTCCATGAGGCCTCCCAGAGCCGTGGCGGAGGGGAGTCTGAGTCTGGGCCCCACCCCCTGGGCCAGGTGGAATCAGCCTGAGGAGGGAGCGGCCTTCCCCAGGGAGCGGCCGCCACAGCTTTAAGAGGCCTCATTGAGGCACTGGGACACCGCTGCTGCTGCTGCTGCTGCTGCTGCTGCACCGTGAGTTGGGGAAGGCCGCTCCCGCCTCAGGCTGACTCCACCTGGCCCAGGGGGCGGGGCCCAGACTCAGACTCACCTCCGCCACGGCTCTGGGAGGCCTCATGGAGATCACAGAATCTCTCAATTAGATCACAGAAAAGAAATATGAATGAGCAAAGGAATGGCAACTGTTACCAAAAATGCACAGTACACAAAAATGATTTGGAAACTTACAGACTATGAAAAAACTATATTGGCTTTGGAAATGAAAGATAGGCAGCATAACTCACTGAGCAGTAAATCCTGCTGTGTTGAGTGAGGCTTACTCCCAGGTAACTGGGCTACAGCTGTGGGGATAATGTGGGTTGTGCAAGTGATACGGCCCAAGGAGCAATGCTTCAAAGTGATTCCAATTTTGTTCCAGCTTTTGCATTTGTTCTGAAATTACTGAAGGTGTATAATGGGACTCTCCCCTGCACATATTCCCTTCCAGGCTCTCTGTCCCATACAAACGTTCCATTTCAGAAGTTCGATTTGTGCTTTTGAAAAATTGTTATTTATGAAACCTGTCAAATGAGTCTGATGAGAAATCTGTTTGACAAATGTCTTCCAGCTAAACAGGGATTAAAAAAATGAAAAACTTTCTTCATTGAGGGAAATAGAATAGGTGTTCAAAGATTTGTGGCTGTTTATATGTTTGCTTGCATGGAGATCAGAAATAGGAAAGAAACCTCTTTACTTGGACATTATTACTTTAACTCTTATGCAACTTCTTGTTCTATGTGCCTATTTTATAGTTTTGTTTTCCATCTTTTAATTTTTTTCTGTTGTTCTAATTGTTCTCTTTGTTTTATATGTATTATAAAATGAATTAATAACGATAATAAACTTTACCAAAAAAGAAAAGAAAAGAGAAATACGAAAAAACCTACCAATTCTACAAGCTGATGAATGTCTATATGTATTTGGTGTTTCACACGCAGTACAATTTCTGGTTGAAGTCTATACTGATTGTCTTTAATCATTTAATTAATTTCCTTAAGTGTTTGCAGAGTGGTGCAGAACACAAATTTCATGGCTTTGTATTTATCCCCCACTGAATTGGTCAATGCTCATATTAAAGAAGAAGAATATTACAGTTTTGTTTTAAGAAAAATATGGAGGCAGCAACACAGAGGAGCGAGGTTCTTTTCTGTCTCCAGTTCTACATAACATCTATATAAAATCAAGTGGTATAATCATCAGATGGAGGCACTTTTGGCGGGAGCTTCTCATGTCTGGGAACCGGGGGGTACCTGGTAATGTTGTGCTCCTCCTGCACAAATAGGATCTTCATCTGGGGTGACTCCTGGGTAGAGGTTTGCCATTGGAGGTCTGGGTGGCTTGGACCTCTAGGAGGGCCTATTTTCAGCACCATCTGCAAGATAGCTTTGCCAGTGTGTTGCAGACCCTTGTCAACTCCCATGTAGATTCTGCTGGTCTACCTTTGAAGAAGGTCTGGAAACTGCAAGTAATGCATCATGCACATTTCAGAACTGGTGGAAATGGCAGGGCAGAGAATGGACAACATTTTTACAGAGCCATGGCCAGCGCTGCCACGCCGAGGAGAAGGAAGAGAGGGATGCCTGGCCATTCGGAGGCCCGGGGGCCGGGGGAACTCAGAAGCAGGCGCGGAGGGGGAGAGGAGAAGCCCTGACCGGGACTTCCGGGTTAGCGCCTCCAGCAATGGCGGAGCTCCTCCGATCGGGAGGGACCGGCTCCGTGAAAAATAGGGTCTGACCGCCACGGCGAAGGCGGAGACCCTCAGAAATCACAGACGGAAGAAGTCTGTGAACCTGGGATTCGGCTGGCACCTTCTGCGCCCCCCTGCTCGCGGGGAGACCCGGTATCGGGAATCCGGAGCAACGTGGGGTTAGAGGCGCGGTGCTTTGAATTGACCGCTTATTTCACAGAGCGAAGCCGCATTGCTGCTGTCAGAGAGCGCTGACTTTTTTCCTGTGGACAATTGGATTCTAAACAACAACCCGTGAGTAGAACGGGAAATTGGACTTTTAAAATAATTTAATTTGGCACCGAACGGGGAAGATTCAAACAGGAAGTCCACCTTCCCTTTCTGTAAATAGACTGAAGCAAAGCAGTTCTTAACTAAGGTTTTGGAAAGTCTTACGTAAAGGATTAAAATTCCACTGTTTGAAACTATTGATTTAGACCAAGTGAACTTGCAGGAGAAGGTGAAAAATTAAAAATCGAAACATCACGTCTCTGAACCTGGGAACGGCTTGCAAAAAGTCCATCAACGGTAAACAGGACAAATTTGACAGCTGGCTTTAAAACAGGACAAATTTGATAGCTAGCTTTAAAAGAAAGACACTGTTTCTACTGTCCGCTTCTGCACTTAAAAAGAAGAAAAGGTAACTGGAAACTGTTATTAATTTACTTTTGGAATTGTGCTGGAAAGGATTGATACAAATGGAGACTGTTTTCCTCTAGAGGGAGTTTTGGGACATTGTTACAAGAGTGCAGCTGGGAAACTGGCTTAAGATAAAGACTGTGAGAAACTAGTTCTGACCTTGAACATCTTAAGAATGTCGGCAAAGGAAGAAGTAGCGTCTGTACTGAAAAGGACAATCTATCTGTTGGGAAAGCTGCATAAACAGATAGATGTCATGGCTACTAATATTGACATTTTGGGAACAAAAGTGGGTATCAACATAGAAGTCGACAAGAACCCAGCACAGGAATTTTTCTTAACTGAACAAATTGATGAATTAGAGAAGGAGAAAGTTGCTGTTGTTGAGTATAAAGCAAAACAAGGGGAAGCCTTAACCCTAAAGAGGCAAATGGAGGATTACAACTTGAGGCCTTATATGACTATAATTAGGAGAAGCCAGTTTTTGAAGATGGGTGCCTGGCCTGATCTGGAAAAGGGAAGGTGGAGAGATCCCCTTATGCAGGGATCAAATGACTTTTGGAATATGAATTTGAGCCAGGAGGAGATGGGAGCTTTTGGGGCCTTTGGACTTGGCAAAGGAAGAAGTAGCGTCTGTACTGAAAAGGACAATCTATCTGTTGGGAAAGCTGCATAAACAGATAGATGTCATGGCTACTAATATTGACATTTTGGGAACAAAAGTGGGTATCAACATAGAAGTCGACAAGAACCCAGCACAGGAATTTTTCTTAACTGAACAAATTGATGAATTAGAGAAGGAGAAAGTTGCTGTTGTTGAGTATAAAGCAAAACAAGGGGAAGCCTTAACCCTAAAGAGGCAAATGGAGGATTACAACTTGAGGCCTTATATGACTGTAATTAGGAGAAGCCAGTTTTTGAAGATGGGTGCCTGGCCTGATCTGGAAAAGGGAAGGTGGAGAGATCCCCTTATGCAGGGATCAAATGACTTTTGGAATATGAATTTGAGCCAGGAGGAGATGGGAGCTTTTGGGGCCTTTGGACTTGGAATTGTGAAATAAGATTTGGAATACTTTGTGGGCCCTGGCTTTAACTATGGAAGTCTGGCGGACCTGTCAAGAAGGAATATAAGTATCGCTGGGTTGGAGCTCCCCTGAGATCTGCTTTTTAGCATCAAGGATTGTCAAGAAGATCGGCAGAAGGGAAGTAAAGAAGAGTTAAGAGCCTCGGATATAAGATCTCCAGGTTTATGGATGCGGGGAGGTTAATGGAACTGACGGTGGGGGCCGAGACCGGGGAGGGGAGACGGTGGAAGAAGATTGGGAATTTGAAGTGTATATATGGAGATTAAAAAAAAAAATTAATGAGAGATGGAAAAGTCGTGGAATGAAATTTTTATGACCCTAGGGGAAATGTTTTAAGAGATTAAGTTCAAATATATTAGTTTTAATGAGAAATAAGATTAAACAAAGTAAAAATGGATGATTAATTGGTGAAAGAAGAGAATGTTTTGGAAATAACTTAAAGTTTATTTGCAGAAACATTGCAGAATTAAGGAATGTTAGAAGGTTGTTGGAATGAAGTAATGTGGTTTTAGCAGAAATGATATAAAGGACTGGGTTAAAAATTGATTTTTTTTTAATTGGTGAGAGACGAGAATTACAGTATATTAAGATAAATTATTAGGATAAAAACAAAGCTGGAAACTTCAGGGTTAGCGCGATCGGCTAATGGCGGATTCCCTCCAAGCTCCGGAGGGAATCGGCTCTGCTGAAGACGGGTCCTACCGTGCCGGCGACGCGGGGACCCTCAGAAACCGCAGGCGCGGAAGCCTGCGGACTTGGTGACTCGGTGGGCACCTTTAAGCGCCCTCCCTGACCCACGAAGAGCCTTTTTAAAGGCTACAGAGAAGGTACGGGGAGCGGTGTGGTGCTGAGAGTAGACCTCTACTTCAGTGGAGCGAAGCCGCGTGCCATGGCCGGACAGCGCTGACTTTTTCCCCCAAATTCGGACTGGAAACAAATAACCCGTGAGTAGAATGGAATTTGGACTTTAAAATCTATATCTTTGAATTCGGTACAACCGGGGGATGTGCTAAAGGGAAGTCCGCACCCCCCTATCTACAAACGATCTAAAGCAAGGATTGGTGGACTAAGGTGGAGAGTACTGTTTTTGGTGTTAGATAAAAAATATTTCCATGAGTTTGACAGAAGAAGTCTTTGTGCTGGAGAGAAAGTGAGGAGTTTTGGAAGCTTTTGTGTAAACCCCCCCCTCCCGAACCCGGGAGCGTCCTGTGTGTGAGCCGGAGGAAAAAGAATAAGGAGTTTGACAGCTGTCAAAGGAGCTGTCAAACGGGCGGCTAAAATTTAAGAACTTTGTTATTTAATAACTTTCTGAACTAAAAGTGTTGCTTTTGAACTGAGGTGGCTGGAAACAACGTAGTCATAAACAACAAAGTAACGGGCTGTTGGAAAAGGACTATCAAGCAACTGTAATCCCCCTAGGGGGAACTAGAGACATTACAATGGCTGCAGAGGGAAAATTACTGGTAGAGATAGAAAGAATGTTTTTTCTCGTGGGAATCCTGCAAGAGCAGAGTACGGCTATGAACAAAGAACTTATGACCTTGAATTCCAAAACAAACGACTCTGCTGAATGCATAAAGGATTTGCCTGATAAGGAATCTGCAGCTGAACCAGAAAAAACTTTTTTGGAACCGGTGGAGAGAAAAGAAGGAATGGAAAAAGTGCAGGAAAATATCAATCAGAAGCCCATATTGTCAGGAAATAAAGAAGAAGATCTTTGGATTACAAATCTGCGAAAGATGAGAAAGATGAAGGAAGAAGTCCCGGGAGCACTTGGAATATTGGAATTCAAAAGAATAAAGAAATATGATTGGGACTTCCTCCTTGAGTATGGGAGATCAACTGACTTTTTGCAGCAACTGCTCTTAAGTATCTTGGATGGAAGAAAATATGATGTGACTGAGATAGAATTCCTTCGAGACCTGAGGACCAACAAAAAGGGCTACCAACAAAATCGGCAGAGAGAGACTGACAGAGACTTGAAGGCCTCTGATGTGAGGAATCCGGGCTAGGATAATTGCTTGGGAAGGGATGGAAACTGGGGTAGGGAGGGAGGGGAGAACAGAATTTCAAAATTTTATGATTTTTGTATTTGGCCATTATGACATATAATTAACAAAAATACAAAGGGAGAAATTCGTGGAAGGGTAATTAGGTCGACTTTAGAAAAAAAAAGATTTATTTTTTAAAAAAATATTTATTAAGATTTTTTAAATACAAAAATGCAAAAGTAATAAACAATATAACATAAATCATAACATATTATCAAAGCTTCTTTGGACTCCCTCACGTCTCCCGCTCCCACTTGCATCATTGCAAAACTTTTTCCAGCAATTTATCAACTTATTTACATTCTTAAGTCTTATTCATTTAATTTAGTCTGGTAATTCTCCAAGAAATTTATATTTTCCTCGATCTCATTTATCATCCAGATTACATCTAATTTAGTAGTGCTCAATTGTTTATGATCTGGCATCCTTCTTAACATTCAACCAAATTACAGTGTTTTTGTAAATAAATCCTAAATTTCTTCCAGTCTTCTTCAACTCTCTCCTCTCCCAGGTCTCGGATTCTGCCGGTCATCTCCGCCAATTCCATATAGTCTATCAGTTGCATCTGCCATTCTTCCAGTGTGGGTAGATCTTGGGTTTTCCAATGCTTAGCGATGAGTATCCTTGCTGCTGTTGTTGCATACATAAAAAACGTTCGGTCCTTCCTTAACACCTTCTGGCCGACAATACCCAGGAGGAAGGCCTCTGGTTTCTTAGGGAAGGTATACTTAAATACCTTTTTCAGCTCATTATATATCATTTCCCAGAAAGCCTTCACTCTAGGGCAAGTCCACCAGAGGTGAAAGAATGTTCCTTCATTTTCTTTACATTTCCAACATTTATTATCAGACAAATGGTATATTTTGGCAAGTTTAACTGGGGTCATGTACCATCTATATATCATTTTCATTACATTTTCCTTCAAAGCATTACATGCAGTGAAGTTCAACCCAATGGTCCACAACCTTTCCCAGTCCTCAAACATAATATTGTGCCCAATATCTTGTGCCCACTTTATCATAGCCGATTTAACCATTTCATCTTGTGTATTCCATTTTAACAGCAAGTTATACATTCTTGAAAGTACCTTAGTCTTAGGCTCTAACAGTTCTGTTTCCAATTTCGATTTCTCCACCTGGAACCCTAACTTTTTGTCATTTTTAAAAACTTCTTTAATCTGAGCGTAGTGTAACCAGTCTCGCACTTTATCCTTCATTTTCTCCAAACTCTGCAATTTCCAATTGTCTCCATCTTTTTCTAGTATTTCCCAATATTTTGGCCATTTGGCCTCCATATTGGGGTTTTTTCGGGCCTTAGCTTCCAGCGGTGAAAGCCACCTTGGAGTTTTATTTTCCAATAAGTCTTTATATTTTGTCCAGACATTAAACACTGCTTTTCTGACAATATGATTCTTAAAGGCCTTATTGATCTTAACCTTGTCATACCATAAGTATGCATGCCAACCAAAAGCATTGTTAAAACCTTCCAGATCCAGAACTTCAGTGTCCTCGAGAAGTAGCCAGTCTTTTAGCCAGCAGAAAGCTGCGGCCTCATAGTACAACTTTAGGTCTGGCAGGGCAAAGCCCCCTCTTTCTTTCGCATCAGTTAATATCTTAAACTTAATTCTGGGCTTTTTGCCCTGCCAGACAAACTTAGAGATGTCTCTCTGCCACTTCCGGAAGCACTCCGTCTTGTCCACAATCTGTAGTGTTTGGAACAAAAACAACATTTTTGGCAATACATTCATCTTGATAGCAGCAATTCGGCCTAACAAAGAAAGTTTCAATTTTGTCCAACTGTCTAAATCTCTCTTAATTTCTGACCAACATTTTTCATAATTGTCCTTAAATAAATTCAGATTTTTTGCTGTTATGTTTACCCCTAGGTACTTTACTTTTTTAACCACATTTAATTCTGTCTCTCTCTGAAACCGTTCTGACTCTGTATCTGTCAAATTTTTCCCCAATACCTTGGTTTTCTATTTGTTTAATTTAAATCCCGCCACCCTACCAAAGTCTTGAATCAAATGTAATACTCTTTTCGTACTAGATTCTGGCTCCTGCAAGGTCGAAACTAGGTCATCTGCAAAAGCTTTAAGTTTATATTGTTTCGCTCTGACCTGAATTCCTTCCACCAACCGGTCCCCTCTAATCATATTCAAGAGCACCTCCATAACCAAAATAAATAGCAGAGGGGAAATAGGGCAGCCTTGTCGTGTTCCTTTTTCAATTTTAAACTCTTCTGTAACCACATTAAAGGTAAAGGTAAAGGTACCCCTGCCCATACGGGCCAGTCTTGACAGACTCTGGGGTTGTGCGCCCATCTCACTTAAGAGGCCAGGGGCCAGCGCTGTCCGGAGACACTTCCGGGTCACGTGGCCAGCGTGACATCGCTGCTCTGGCGAGCCAGAGCCGCACACGGAAACGCCGTTCACCTTCCCGCTGGTAAGCGGTCCCTATTTATCTACTTGCACCCGGAGGTGCTTTCGAACTGCTAGGTTGGCAGGCGCTGGGACCGAGCAGCGGGAGCGCACCCCGCCGCAGGGATTCGAACCGCCGACCTTTCGATCGGCAAGTCCTAGGCGCTGAGGCTTTAACCCACAGCGCCACCTGCGTCCCTGCGTAACCACATTGTTAACTATCAATTTAGCCTTTTGTTCTGAATATATTGCATCAATCCCATTCTCAAAACCCCGTCCCACTCCCATTTCTTTTAAATTTCCCTTCATAAATTTCCAGGAGATATTGTCAAAGGCCTTCTCCGCATCTATAAAAATTAACACTGCTTTTGTATTTATATCTGTTTGCAGAAGTTCCAAAATGTCAATAATGTTCCTTGTGTTAGCAAACAAGTGTCTACCTGGGAGAAAGCCCGCCTGGTCCTTATGAATTACTTCGTTTAAAACTTTTTAAAATCTACTTGCCAGAATATCTGCAAATATTTTGTAATCCACATTTAAAAGAGAGATGGGACGATAGTTCTTAAGTTGTGTCTTTTCAGCTTCCGATTTTGGTATCAATGTGATGAAGGCTTCTTTCCACGATTCTGGCGCCCTCCTTCCCTCCATAATTTCATTGCTAACCTCCATCAGTGGTTGTATCAGGTAGTCTTTTAGTGTCTTATAATACTTGGAGGTCAGCCCATCTGGTCCTGGAGATTTGCCCAATTTCATGTTCTGAATGGCTTGTTCAATCTCTTGTCGTGTTATTTTACAGTTCAGGATTAATCTATTTTCTTGTGACAATTTTGATAATCCATTTTTTTCCAAAAATTGTTTAATCTCAATCTCATCTTGTGGCCCTTGAGTGTATAATTTTTTGAAGTATCTCTGGAAGCACTTTCTAATATCCACAGGGTTCTGGATGTTTCTTCCTTCAATCTCTAAATTTGTAACTGTATTTAATTTTTGTCTCCTCTTCAACTGCCAAGCTAGCAGTTTTCCACATTTATTCGCCGATTCAAAAGTTTTTTGTTTCATTAATTTAATCTTCCACTCTATTTCCTGGTTTATCAATTTAGAATATTGTGCTTGATGAAGTTTAATTTCTCTCAACGTCGGCTGTGACTTCGGATTTAATCTTAGCTTCTTTTCTAATTCTTTAATTTTCTCCAAAATTTTATCTTTTCTCTCATTTTGTGTCCTTTTCTTTACAGCATTCTGTTGTATCAAGAACCCCCTCATCACTGCCTTGCTTGCGTCCCAGATAGTTCTTTTTTCCACCGTAGTGTTCATATTTATCTCAAAATAGTCCTTTAGAGCTTTTTGGGCCTTCTTAATAATCTCCTGATCTCTAAACAGATTGTCATTCATCTTCCATCTAAAGGAACCGGTTGGTATTAATGTTATGTCCATCTTTACTGCGTTGTGGTCGGAGCAGGTCTTTGGGCAGATTTCTACCTTCTTGACCTTGGGTGCCAGACCTCTAGATATCCATATTTGGTCGATTCTTGTCCAGGTCAGTTGGGCTTCAGAGAAAAATGTTCCCTCTCTTCCCAAGGGGTTCTTTATCCTCCAGATATCAATCAAATCCATATTGTCTGTCATTTCAAAAAAGGTCTTTGGTAGTCTGCCATCTTTTGTGACACTTTGGCTTTGTGACTTATCCATGTTGGTTGATACGACCCCGTTCATATCTCCCATCAAAATGATGATGTTGTAGTCCAGATAATCCAGCATGGTCTCATGCAACTTCTTATAAAATTCCGATTTCCCCTCATTTGGTGCATAGATTCCTAATATCAAAAATTTCTCTCCTTGATATTGTATCTCAATTGCCAAAATTCTTCCATGTTCATCTTTAAATAGGAATTTGGGTGACAGGCTCTCTTTTGCATAAATAACCACACCTCTCTTCTTTACTCTATCCGAAGATATAAATTCCTGACCCAGTCTTTTGTTTATTAGCACTTTTCTATGGAGCCTAGTCACATGTGTTTCTTGCAGGCAAATAATGTCCAATTGTTATTTTTTTAATATATGAAATATTTTCCTCCTTTTTTCCGGGATGTTACAGCCATTTATATTCCAGCTCAGAAGTTGCAGAGACATCCTGAAATAATCTAGTTATTTTTCCAGGGGTGGTATCTTGTTCGCTAAGTCTTCAGGTTCCAAGGGTGCCGGTACCGCCGGTGCTCCAGGCCCAAAGGGTAGTTCAATTCCTTTTTGAAGGTCCTCTCCATATGTGGTCAGAAATTTGTCTCTATCTTCCAGTGTTCTAATTTTAACCTTCTTCCCTCTGAAGGTGAAAGATAATCCTTGGGGAAATTCCCACCTAAAAATAATTGAATTGCTCCTAAGCAATTTAACCAATTCAAGGTAGGCGGATCTAAGGTCCAACAGTTGTTTAGGAATATCTTTGTAAAACTCAATTCTTTTATCCAAAATGTCCAGTGACTTTCCGTAATGTAAGCCCAAAATCTTATCCCTTTCCTCCTTTGATCTCAATATTATCAAACAGTCTCTGGGCTTTTCTTTCTTTATAAGTCTTCCAAGTCTGAAAGCAGACACAATTTTAAAGTCCTTTTCCTCTAAATTCCAGAACTTGGAAAATTCTTTAGTCAAAAACTCAGCTAGGTTGCCTTCTTCCACTTCTGGTATCGACCTTATCCTTAAATTACTCTCCCGGTTCCGCAGTTCTATCATAGATAGATAAGTCTGATGTTCACCTACTTGTTTAAAGAGTGGTCTTACCTCTTGTTCTAATTTTTCAAATTTTTGACTAGTGTCCTCAGCCAATTTCCGATTTTCTACTGTGACCTCCGTCAACTGCCCAATTGCCTGTGCATTCTGTGATACTTGTCCAGTTAATCTATTTAGACATTCTGTGTTTTGTTCAATTTTGGCTGTTTGTTCATCGACTTTCTTGTCCAAAGATTCCCCTCTCTTGTCCAGAGATTCCAATTTTTCATAGATTTTCTCTAGGATAGAAGCAGCTCCTGAGGCCATATCTTCCAATTCTAACTGTTCATTTTCTCCCTCTCCTGCCCTTGGCAGAGAAGCAGCTTCTTCCTCTGAAGGCAGAGTAGGTACAGATGATCTACGTGTCTGTGAGGCTGAGGTTAAAGTTGTCAAAGTTGTTTGTCTGGTTTTTGATCCCTTTTTCCTTGCGCCACTCATTCCAGAGTTATCTAAAAGTCAAGGTCAAGCTGAGTTGTTCCCATGAGAAAGCAACAGCCCAGATGTTAACAATCATACAGGAGGCCGGGAAAAGGAAAGTAAAATAATGTCACTGTTATAAATCCCAAATCCTCTAGGGGGAGCTTAAAATGTCTTTAGGAAAGAGATCAGTTCTGGTAAAATTACTAGAGTCAAGTTTAAAATCCAGGAACCTTCAATAGCAAGTTTTAAGCAGAGTTAATATTGGCAGTCACAATTTTTTCAGACAGTGCATGCTGGTATGGAAGATTAGCTGACCTTTCGCAGCAGCTGGTACCAAGTACTTTGGATGGAAGAAAATCTGATGAGACTGAGCTAGAACTCCTTCGAGACCCGATGACCAACAAAGAGGGCTACCAACAAAATCGGCAGAGAGAGACTGACAGAGACTTAAAGGCCTCAGATGTGAGGAATCCAGGCTAAAAACTGTTTTTGTGGACATGGGGACATTGGGAAGGGACAGAAACCGGGGCGGGGGGGAGAATGAATTTTTAAAAAAGTGTTTATGACCTTTGTGTTTGATTATTATGACCTATTTTTAAGATAAAAGGGAAATTCGTGGAAGGAATTTGAGTTGACCTTAGAAAAGGATTTAATATTTATAAGAAAATTGGATAAGCAAATTTTGGCCAAGTAATAAGAATCAAGTATTTCTTTAAATATATATATATATAATAATAATATGTAAAGGATGAGAGATATGAACTTGCTGAGCTAATTTAATTGAATTAGGATGTATGAAGGGGGGGTGGGGGAGGTCAAGAACTGGGGTTAGGAAAGTAAGGATATGAAACTTTATATGTGTTGTCTTTGTCTCTGTGTGTGTGTCTGTGTTTATAAAATGTGAAAACTCAATAAAAATTTTATATAAAAAAACAACAACAACAATTTTTTCAGACAGTGCATGCTGGTATTCCAAATGTTACTTCAAAGTAGCAAGTCCAAACTCCCTCAGATTGTTGCCATTTTTAATTCAAAGTGTCCAAATCTGCAAACTGACAGCTCAGTTGCTCAGGCAGCTCCAACACCTGGGTTTCTTACTCAAATTGTATTTCCAATAGAAGAAAGGTATCACAATGCAGATAAAGAGCATAAATCAAATGCTTAAAGTCCTTATTTGCTTATAGGAAAATTCAATGGGTGCTCAGATCAATTAAGTTGAAAATTTCTTTCTTTGCCTCCACTCCTCCAGCCCTTTGCTTTGAAGTTCAGTGACAGCGGAAGACGGACTTCCTGTTTTTACGTCGCTCCACTTTCAGCCAAATTCAGTAGTTTTTAGTCTCAGATTTTATAAAGTCCTTCTTTACTCACGGGTTGTTGCTTTTCCGAATCAGAAGTTTTCAGGAAGAGAGGTCAGCGCTCACCGGCAGCAGCAGCGCGGCTTCACTCCGCGGATCGCGAAACGACTCACAGCGCCGCTACCCCCTCCACGTTCCGGAGCTTTGGGGGTCGCTTCTGGCGCCCACCGAGTCTCAAGACCACAGGCTCTTGCTGCCTGTGGGTTTCCAAAGTGGGTCTCCGCTTCGCCGTAGCGGACGACCCAATTCCGCGGAGCTTCCTCCTCACTAGTGGAAGAGGACCGCCATTACCGTTCGCGCCACCTCCGGAAGTCCAGAAAAAAAAAGATTTAATGTTTAAAAGAGAATTGGATAAATTAAATTTGGATAAGTAAAAAGGATTAAGTTTAAAAATAACAATAATATGTTAAAGATGGGAGATAAGAACTTGCTGAACTAATTTTTGGAATTGGGATGTATGAAGAGGGGGTGGGGGGAAGTCAGGGAAAGGGGGTAATGAAAATAAGAGTTTAAAAATATATATGTTTTGTTTTTGTTTTTGTTTTTGTTTTATAAAATGTGAAAACCTAATAAAAATTTTATAAAAAAAAATAAAAACAAAGCTGGAAAGGATTTGCTGAGACATTTAATTGAACTAGAATACAAAGGGGGGAGGTGTGAGGAGGTCAAGGAAATAAGCAAAGGAAAGAAAGTTATGTAAAGGTTTGATCGGTTTTTTTTTATCAGTTGTTTGTATTTTTCCTTTTTTTCTTTTTTTTCTTTTTATTTTTTGTATTCTTGTAATATTTAAAATTTGAATAAATATTATTTTTTTTAAAAAAGAGAAGCCCTGACCTTGCTGCCGTCGCCATTGCGCCCCAGCCGCTGAGGGAAAGGAGAGTCTTCAGCCCCTCTACTAAATTTCTATTACTACCTTTTTAAAAAATACATCCATATATTACTTAAAACACACTCTCCACCCCCCAAAAAGGGGGGGGGACCTTTTAGTTGTAGTTGTCCTCTTTTCTTCCAATCTTCTTTTATTTTTGCAGAGGCACAAGACTGTTGTAGGCTCACTTTTTTTTCTACGTTGTTGTATTTGTGTAACTGTCATAATTGTTTATGAGATCATTGTTATGTTATACTGAAAACAATGAAGTGCTTATGTATCAGTAAATGGTTAAGAATCTGAAAATCAGCAAGAGATATTTATTTATTTATTTTTTAAATGATATTTTATTAAATTTTACAAAAAAAGAAACATTACACACAAAAAACAAAACATCAAAACACAAAAATACAAACAATCAGCATACAATGGAAAAGAAAAATAAAAAAGGAAAAAGGATCAAAAAGTTAACAAACAAAAAAGAAAATTATTAATTTTCAAATTATTAACATTCATGAACTTATTTTCCTGACTTCCTCACACCTCCCTTTCTTGTATTCCAATTTAAAATTGGTTAGCAAATTCATTCTTATTAGTTTCATCCTTGATTACTTTCCCTCACATAGTTTATTTCTCAAAATTTTCATTTAGTATCTAGCCCTTCTTTTATACTCTTATTTTACCTTATTTACTAGAACCCCTTCATTTCATTTCAATGTCATCAACATTCGAGAATTTTACAGTGTTTTTGTAGATAGGTTTTAAATTTTTTCCAGTCTTCTTCCACCAGCTCTTCTCCTTGATCTCGAATTCTGCTGGTCATTTCTGCCATTTCCATGTAGTCCATTACTTGCATCTGCCATTCTTCCAAGGTGGGTAGATCTTGTGTCTTCCAATGCTTTGCAATGAGTATTCTTGCTGCAGCTGTGGCATACATAAAAAAAGTTCTGTCCTTCTTTGGCACCAATTGGCCGACCATGCCCAGGAGAAAGGCCTCTGGTTTCTTCAGGAAGGTATATTTAAATACCTTTTTCATTTCGTTATAGATCATTTCCCAGAAAGCCTTAATCCTTGGGCACGTCCACCAAAGGTGAAAGAATGTATCTTCAGTCTCATTACATTTCCAACATTTGTTATCGGGCAAATGATAGATTTTTGCAAGCTTGACTGGGGTCATGTACCATCTGTACATCATTTTCATAATATTCTCTCTTAAGGCATTACATGCCGTAAATTTAACCCCAGTGGTCCACAACTGCTCCCAGTCAGCAAACATAATATCATGTCCAACGTCTTATGCCCATTTTATCATAGCAGATTTTACCGTTTCATCCTCAGTATTCCATTTCAACAGCAAGTTATACATTTTTGATAATATCTTAGCATTGGGTTCTAACAATTCTGTTTCTAATTTTGATTTCTCCACCTGGAAACCATTTTTTTTTGTCCAAATTGTAGGCCTCTCTCACTTGAAAGTAATGTAACCAGTCTCGCACCTTATCTTTAAGTTTCTCATAGCTCTGCAATTTCCATTTGTCACCCTCCTGTTCCAGAATTTCCCAATATTTTGGCCAATTAGTCTCCATATTAAGTTTTTTCAAAGCCTTTGCTTCCATGGGCGAAAGCCACCTTGGGGTTTTATTCTCCAGGAAATCTTTATATTTAATCCAGACATTATACAGTGCTTTTCTGACAATATGGTTTTTAAATGCCTTATGTACTTTAACCTTACCATACCAGAGATATGCATGCCACCCGAATGCATTATCATACCCTTCCAAGTCTAGAATGTCTGTGTTCTCAAGAAGCAGCCACTCCTTCAGCCAGCAGAAAGCTGCTGCTTCATAGTACAACTTAAAGTCCGGCAGGGCAAACCCCCCTCTATCTTTTACATCTGTCAAAATTTTGTATTTTATTCTGGGCTTTTTGCCCTGCCAGACAAATCTAGAAATGTCTCTTTGCCACTTCTTGAAACAGTCCATCTTATCTATGATTTGCAATGATTGGAATAAGAATAACATTCTCGGCAATACATTCATCTTAATAACAGCAATTCTACCAAGTAAGGAAAGCTTCAAGTTTGACCAAATTTCAAGATCTTTTTTCACTTCTGACCAACACTTCTCATTATTATCTTTAAATAAGTTAACATTCTTAGAAGTCAGGTTCACCCCTAGGTATTTAACTTTCTTTACCAGTATTAAATATGTCTCCTTCTGAAACCTCTCTTTCTCAATCGGCGTTAAATTTTTCTCTAAAACCTTAGTTTTTGTTTTGTTCAGTTTAAAGCCTGCCACCTGACCAAATTCTTGGATTATTTCCAAGGCCCTTTTAGTGCTGGGGATTGGCTCCTGCAATGTCAATACTAGGTCATCTGCGAAGGCTTTAAGTTTGTAATGTTTAACTCCGACCTGAATACCTTGAATCTGGTGGTCCCTTCTAATCATATTTAGCAAAACCTCCAGGACCGAAATAAAAAGCTGAAAATCAGCAAGAGATATTTAAAGCAGCTAGCTGACGTAACCGTCATTCATAGTTTCCCTTACAATGAGGTCAAGCTACAATGAGGTGCAGACCTAGTTCAGGATTTATTTATTGCTTGTGTGTCTCATCTCTATTATACTTGTGTGTGCTGATGTATAACAGAAGCTGACTTGATCTTATTAATTGGTATGACCTTTCATTTCCTGAATGAGAAGGACATTTAGTAAGTGACTAATGAATCATAAGGCTTTGAAAAACTAGGGTGCTATGGGAGGCATGGATTCTGCATGAAAGGTCAGTTCAGAAGCTCTCCACTCAACTGAAACAATCCCTCACGTTGGTCATTCTAGCCCCCTGCCCAGGCTTTGGAAACAGGCTCAGCAACTGGAGGAACGTGTGGCTACGCTCCAAAAAATTAGAGAGCTGGAGCTTTTCTTGGAAGCAACAGAGCACACCGTCTCCACCAAGGAGGAGACAGGGGACTCCCCTGAGAAGGAGGCTAGTTCACCAACACAGGAGCCAGATATATGGAGAAACGTGACTCAAAGAAGTAGGAGGCCCAGGGTTCGCTCTGATTGTTTAGAAATACAAAATCGCTTTGAGGTCCTCTCCCCTAGCATGGAAGACGAAGAGCAGACTCCATTTGAGGATCTCTCCCTCGTTACAGTCGATCAGGTATATGAAGACGAGCAGCAAAGTCAGTCCTCAGGGAATGTGCAGGCGACCTTGGAACGGACAGATCACGGAAGAACCCTGACCAAACCTAAGAGGAGGCGTGTAGTGGTGATAGGGGATTCCCTACTGAGGGGAACAGAAGCAGTGATCTGTGGGCCTGACAAGATGTCTCGGGAAGTGTGCTGTCTCCCCGGGGCTAAGATCCAAGATGTAACTGAACGACTGCAAGGAATCATAAAACCCACTGACAAATACCCCTTCCTCTTGGTTCATGTGGGAACCAATGACACTGCAAGCAATAGCCTCCAGAAGATCAAAAGAGACTATGAGGCTCTGGGCAGGAAATTAAAGCAATTAAATGCACAAATTGTCATCTCATCTGTCCTCCCAGTTGAACGACGTGGCCCAGGGAGAGAGAGAAAAATAGTGGAAGTGAACAGCTGGCTTCGCAAATGGTGTAAACAGGAACGGTTTGGATTCTTAGATCACGGACTGCAGTTTCTTGAAGATGGACTTCTGGCAAGCGATGGGCTGCACCTCACAACGGTTGGGAGGAATGTTCTTGCCAAAAATCTCAGAAACCTCATCAGGAGGGCTTTAAACTGACTAATGTGGGGGAGGAAGACAGTGCTCCTGAAGGTAGGAGTCTATCAATTGATGAACATGATCATCCAAATGTCATAGACCAAATGGAGCAAACAGCACGCAGACCTAGTGGTGGGAGGAAAAAATCCTTAAATAAGAGACACGGGGGAATGATTAATGGACTTCAATGTCTGTACACTAATGCGCAAAGCATGGGTAATAAACAAGATGAGCTTGAGCTCTTGGTACAGCAAACTAAATATGACATAATAGGCATCACTGAAACCTGGTGGGATAAGTCCCACGACTGGAATGTAATAATGGAGGGATACAATCTCTTTCAGAGAAACAGACCAGACAAGAAAGGAGGAGGAGTGGCGTTATATGTCAGGGATGTGTATACCTGTGAAGAGATCCAAGATTTAGAACCTCAAAGCCAAAGTGAGAGCATTTGGGTCAAAATTAAGGGAGAGATGAATAACAGGGACCTCATTGTGGGAGTTTACTATAGATCCCCAAGCCAAACGGAGTACATAGATGATGCCTTCCTGGAACAGATGGCCAAGCATGCAAAAGGAAGGGAGATAGTAGTAATGGGGGACTTCAATTACCCGGATATTTGCTGGATGTCAAACTCAGCCAAGAGCATAAGGTCAAACAGATTCCTCACTGGCCTTGCAGACAACTTCATTGTCCAGAAAGTGGGAGAAGCAACAAGAGGAACAGCCATTTTAGATCTGGTCCTAACCAATGTTGATGACCTGGTTAGTGGGGTAGAAGTGGAAGGATCATTAGGCGCGAGTGATCATGCTCTTCTGAAGTTTACTATACAGCGGAAAGGAGCAGCCAAGCATACTAGGACTCAATTTCTTGACTTTAAGAAAGCCGACTTCATAAAACTTAGGGAAGTGCTGGGTGAGATCCCATGGACAGTAATACTAAAAGGAAAGGGAGTTCATGATGGCTGGGAGTTTGTTAAGAGGGAGATAATAAAAGCACAACTTCAGGCAATACCAATGAGACGGAAACATGGAAGGTGCCTAAAGAAGCCAGGGTGGCTATCTAAAGAACTTTTAACTGAGTTAAGGTTAAAAAAGGATGTGTACAAAAAATGGAAAAGGGGGGAAACCACCAAAGAGGAATTCAAACAAATAGCCAGCACGTGTAGACACAAAGTCAGAAAAGCTAAAGCACAGAATGAACTCAGGCTTGCTAGAGAGGTTAAAAGCAGCAAAAAAGGCTTTTATGGGTATGTTCGTAGCAAAAGGAAGAACAAAGAAACAGTGGGGTCACTCAGAGGAGAAGCTGGTGAAATGCAAACAGGGGACACAGAAAGGGCTGAACTCCTCAATGCCTTCTTTGCCTCAGTCTTCTCCGATAAAGAAAACAATGCCGGACCTGAAGAATTTGGAGCAAATGATTCAGCAGAGGAAACACAGCCCAGAATAACTAAGGAGATCGTACAAGAATACTTGGCTAGTTTAGATGTATTCAAGTCTCCAGGGCCAGATGAACTGCATCCAAGAGTATTAAAAGAACTGGCAGATGTGATCTCAGAACCACTGGCAGTCATCTTTGAGAATTCCTGGAGAACAGGCGAAGTCCCGGAAGAGTGGAGGAAGGCAAATGTTGTCCCTATTTTCAAAAAGGGGAAAAGAGAGGACCCAAATAATTACCGCCCAGTCAGTCTGACATCAATACCAGGGAAGATTCTGGAGCAGATCATTAAGCAAACAGTTTGTGAGCACCTAGAAAGGAATACTGTGATCACCAATAGTCAGCATGGATTTCTGAAAAATAAGTTGTGTCAGACTAACCTGATCTCGTTTTTTTGACAGAATTACAAGCCTGGTAGATGAAGGGAACACAGTGGATGTAGCCTACCTTGATTTCAGCAAGGCATTTGACAAGGTGCCCCATGATATTCTTGTAAAGAAGCTGGTAAAATGCGGTCTTGACTATGCTACCACTCAGTGGATTTGTAACTGGCTGACTGACCGAACCCAAAGGGTGCTCATCAATGGTTCCTCTTCATCCTGGAGAAGAGTGACTAGTGGGGTGCCACAGGGTTCTGTCTTGGGCCCAGTCTTATTCAACATCTTTATCAACGACTTGGATGATGGACTCAAGGGCATCCTGATCAAATTTGCAGATGACACCAAACTGGGAGGGGTGGCTAACACCCCAGAGGACAGGATCACACTTCAAAACGACCTTGACAGATTAGAGAACTGGGCCAAAACAAACAAGATGAATTTTAATAGGGAGAAATGTAAAGTATTGCACTTGGGCAAAAAAAAATGAGAGGCACAAATACAAGATGGGTGACACCTGGCTTGAGAGCAGTACATGTGAAAAGGATCTACAAGTCTTGGTTGACCACAAACTTGACATGAGCCAACAGTGTGACGGGGCAGCTAAAAAAGCCAATGCAATTCTGGGCTGCATCAATAGGAGTATTGCATCTAGATCAAGGGAAGTAATAGTGCCACTGTATTCTGCTCTGGTCAGACCTCACCTGGAGTACTGTGTCCAGTTCTGGGCACCACAGTTCAAGAAGGACACTGACAAACTGGAACGTGTCCAGAGGAGGGCAACCAAAATGGTCAAAGGCCTGGAAACAATGCCTTATGAGGAACGGCTAAGGGAGCTGGGCATGTTTAGCCTGGAGAAGAGGAGGTTAAGGGGTGATATGATAGCCATGTTCAAATATATAAAAGGATGTCACATAGAGGAGGGAGAAAGCTTGTTTTCTGCTGCTCCAGAGAAGCGGACACGGAGCAATGGATCCAAACTACAAGAAAAAAGATTCCACCTAAACATTAGGAAGAACTTCCTGACAGTAAGAGCTGTTTGACAGTGGAATTTGCTGCCAAGGAGTGTGGTGGAGTCTCCTTCTTTGGAGGTCTTTAAGCAGAGGCTTGACAACCATATGTCAGGAGTGCTCTGATGGTGTTTCCTGCTTGGCAGGGGGTTGGACTCGATGGCCCTTGTTGTCTCTTCCAACTCTATGATTCTATGATTGTCTTGGAGCTCATGTTATAAGACACTGGAGAGAGTGAAGGGGCCTTCCATGTCCCTTGTGCCCAAGAATATTGTGGCAATGGAAGGATGGTGCCATCTCTGACCCATAAATGTGCTCTCAAAACTGGTTAACTCTTCAAAACTTTAAACACTGCTTAATGTTTTGTCTAAACTGGCACTGGAATGAGAGAGTTAAAAATTATTGATGAAGCTTATCAAGCACTGCGGGACGCAGGTGGCGCTGTGGGTTAAAGCCTCAGCGCCTAGGGCTTGCCGATCGAAAGGTCGGCGGTTCGAATCCCTGTGGCGGGGTGCGCTCCCGCTGCTCGGTCCCAGCGCCTGCCAACCTAGCAGCTCGAAAGCACCTCCGGGTGCAAGTAGATAAATAGGGACCGCTTACCAGCGGGAAGGTAAACGGCGTTTCCGTGTGCGGCTCTGGCTCTGGCTCTGGCTCTGGCCAGAGCAGCGATGTCACGCTGGCCACGTGACCCGGAAGTGTCTCCGGACAGCGCTGGCCCCTGGCCTCTTAAGTGAGATGGGCGCACAACCCCAGAGTCTGTCAAGACTGGCCCGTACGGGCAGGGGTACCTTTACCTTTTATCAAGCACTGCATCAAAACTTCGCAGGCTTGACTCCCTGCTGTTTCCATGTGTGAAGTAGGCAGCTCGGTCCCAGCTCCTGTCAACCTAGCAGTTTGAAAGCACGCCAAAAAGTGCAAGTAGATTAATAGGTACCACTCCGGGGGGAAGGTAAATGGCATTTCCATGTGCTGCTCTGGTTTCGGTGTTCTGTTGTGCCAGAAGTGGCTTAGTCATGCTGGCCACATGATCCGGAAAAACTGTCTATGGACAAACACCAGCTCCCTCGGCCTGTAAAGCGAGATGAGTGCCGCAACCCCAGAGTTGTCTGTGACTGGACTTAACTGTCAGGGGTCCTTTACCTTTACCTTTTTTTACCATAATGATATTATAATGTTTTGTGATGATGCAGCAGAACCAATTCGTTTGGTAAACCTCTTGCCCCATGCTTGTTCTGGGTTTTCCAGTTTCTAGTTATCCCATTCCTCAGTTGCAGTTGGTCTCTGCTTCCAGTTATGATCGATTACCATGGTAGTTGCCGTAGTAAATCTCTTTCTTCCTCCTCCTCCTCCTCCTCCTCCTCCTCCTCCTCCTCCAAAAAGGCGGGTTTTTGATTCTCTGCAGGGGTCATTCTGTAGATCTCTGAATTGAAGCTTTGTCAATGCAGCAGAGGTTAGGGAGTGAGGGAAGGTGTGCCATATTCTGTTAAGAGGAACCTACAGCTGCTGTTGCTCTAAGAGTGATTGCTCTAAGAGTAGTGTAGTTTTTGTATTGATTTTGGCATTAATGCATTTTGTTGGAGTTCTGTGTCTGCTACTAATCAGTTTTCGTGTAAGTTTATTTTGCCCTATTGAGTGCATGTTGTGGGAGACTTGCTGTCAATATGTTTTCACCTTTCTCTGCTACATGGATTTCAGTTACTTTGTTTCCAAGGTCATGCCTTTATTAGAAGCTTCCATTTGCACATGTAGTAAATTGCTGCCCTGCTTTGATATTATCTGCTAAACTTGCTTACAGTAATTGCTTGTAAAGGTGACCCAGAGACATCTTTCACACTAATGGGGGAAGAACTAAAGTCTCAAATCAAAGTAAATCAACAGTGCAAGAACTTTTAAAATGTAATCCTTTGGGCTACATGTATTTATTGCACCTGTTATCCCTAAAAAAGACTTTCATATAATTCTCAACTATGTCCTTCCTTTGTGCCATCACCTTCTTTAAATATGGACAATATTCAGTTGTAGCTTACAGTAAATGATTATTATAATATCATGTTTGTTTATATCCTGCCTCTTCCCCCTCAAGGTAGCTTACACATTAAAAGAGGAACAGCTAAAACTTGTGTGTGTGTGTGTGTGCGCGCGCGTGCAGTCATTAAAACAATTAAACATTAGTTCAATATAATGCAAACATATCTTTACAGTGAAAACATCAGAGCACCAGTCCATCCCTTAAAGCAGTCAATTCTCGAAACCCTCTTGGAACAAGAAGGTCTTCACTTGCTGGCAGAAGGACAGCAAGGAGGGAGCAAATCTGGCTTCTCTGGGGAGGAAGTTCCAGAGTCTAGGAGCAGCCACCACCGAGAAGGCCCTCTCCTGCACTCCTTTGCACATTTCAGCAATAAAAAGGCTTAGGTATTATTACTGCTGCTACTATTACTACTATTTATTAAATTCGTGTACTGCTGTTCATCTGCAGATCTCAGGGCAGTTCACAACATAGCTAAGGAAACGTAATTTGATCAATATCTCAGATGTAATAGTGGAACAAGGCTGGATACCTGTGTATTGCAGGATGAAGCCTGGGACAATAATAGCAAATAACTGGGTGAAAGATTGTCACCAGGAAACTGATGGCAGGTTTGAGAATAATTGGAAAGAGACAGCCCCAAGTTGGATGGAGACAGGAAAAGGGGACAAGGGCTACGTTTGGGAAGATGCAAGCGGCAGAGAGACGGGCAAGGTTTGGGATGGAGGAAGGAAGTAAGAGCAGGAGACAAGGAAGAAATACCTAGTCTTAGACACATGGGAAACTTTGGATATGTTGAAACAAAATAAAAAAATTCCTTCCAGTAGCTCCTTAGAGACCAACTAAGTTTGTTATTGGTATGAGCTTTCGTGTGCATGCACACTTCTTCAGATATGTTGTCCATTTTTTTTGTAATTTCTCCCTTATTCTAAACTCTGTTATTGTTACAGATTAAGTAATATTTCAAATCATTTGTGCGCGCGCGCACACACACACACACACACACACACTCCTCCAGGCTTGCTGTGCTTTTCCTAGGACTGGGCTGCAAGTCTGTCTTCTCTGTCCTCCTCTGTCCTTGTGCAGCTAATGATGTGTCTCAGCTGCCAGGAAAGAAAGAAGGATAGAGGTGCCTTCTGCCTGTGCAGCACAACATTTTGGTGCAGTCACTACTGCTTTTGTCAACAGTGGAAAATATCTCCAATATCATCTGCTTCATTGGTGGGAAGATGAATTATAACACTGCTTGCTCCCTCAGCACCGTTTTTGTTCCCAGTTTTCCTCAAAGTTACTTCATCATTCATACACAGTGAATTAGCCCTCAATTGATTTCTGTCATCTATTGCAAACTAGACATTGATGCAGGATTGATTCCATGCCTTTCCCTCTGTGTATGTATCTGAGTGATATTTAGATTACTGTGATATTACCTTTGCAGGTAAAAGGTAAAAGTAAAGGTACCCCTGCCCGTACGGGCCAGTCTTGCCAGACTCTAGGGTTGTGCGCTCATCTCACTCTAGAGGCTGGGAGCCAGCGCTGTCCGCAGACACTTCTGGGTCACGTGACCAGCGTGACAAGCTGCATCTGGCAAGCCAGCGCAGCACACAGAACGCCATTTACCTTCCCGCTAGTAAGCTGTGCCTATTTATCTACTTGCACCCGGGGGTGCTTTCGAACTGCTAGGTTGGCAGGCGACGGGAGCGCACCCCACCGCAGGGATTCGAACCGCCGACCTTTCGATCGGCGAGTCCTAGGTGCTGAGGCTTTTACCCACAGCGCCACCCGTGTCCCCCTACCCCTTTGCAGGTAGTGTTTGCCAACTCATGGTGTGCCCACGGATCTCCAGTGCATTCCAGAAACCGGCTTACTAAGCGTCAAACCTCCTTGCACCAGTGGAAAAATGGGTTTGAACTGCACATACCTGTTGCCCTGACAAGGCAATCTGGCTTTGTAATTCTTAGACATAACTGTCTACCAGAGTTATACAAAGGAGCAAAAAGGGGGAAGTGTACAATGCAGTCTTACTGTTTGCAGGTCTAGGCCCCAGAGCTGCCCCAGCAGTCAAAGACAGGTTAATGGCACCAGGGGCCCAATCCAGCTGGTGCTCTGCCAGACAAGGCCAAACAGACAAGGAATGCAATCTGTTTTGTTTTGTTTCTCATCCCAAGTAAATAAGGCTAATAATAAAACTGGCCGCAAGTAGCTACTTGATGATGGGTTATGAATAATGGTAGCAACACTGGAAAAAGCAGATTTAGATATGGGGATATAATGATATCCATTATTGTAAGAGCTGATCACACCACTGACAATAACGTTATTTTTGCAAATCAGCATACCAGGCTGAGATCATATAAATTTAACAAAATGTCAAGTGCTACAGACCAAGTTAGAAGGTGAGCAGGTTCAGAAAAGGTAACTCTATCCCTACTTAACATGTAACTAAGTGTCTTACTTGGTTCTGAATTGCTGTCACAATTTCAAGTAACTTCCTCAGCCCTTTTACTTGGGGGGGGTGCATGTGTGGCCAAACAGGAACCAAAAATGGATGCTTAGAACTCCTGGGTGCTGAATTTTGCTGTAATCTGCCCAATTGCTCAACATTTATTAATGTTGGAGAACATGCTTCATGACTGCCTTGTTGGTGGCCTGAGGGACGAGAAGCTGCAACAACACCTCTACACCAAGAAGGACCTAACATTCCAGGTCGCTCTGGAAGAGGCCCCAGCAACCAAAGCCGCCGAGAGGTTGGCGCAAGAGGCACGGCCGAGCCTGCTGTCCCAACTGAAGGTCCACCACGAAGACCTCGCCGACAACTCAGAATCCAACAGGGAGGAGGTGCACCGAGTGCAGTGGTGCACTCAAGCAGTGCACACACCACAGCTGCCTCAACCGGAAGGAGGGAACTGCGCAAGCTGCGGGGACAGCCACGAGAGGAGGACCTGCCGTTTCCGCAACACAGAGTGCAGGCAGTACAGAAAATTGGGACACATCAGATGATTGACATCAAGATGATTGACATCAGATGATAGACATCAGATGATTGACCCAAGAGCCCCAGGTTCCGGGGCCCAACGCACCAAGGCAACTCGATGGAGATCACGGACTGCCAGGTATACCAGTTGCCCCATTCCAACATGGTGAAAATTTATGTTTTTTTTTTTTGCAATTTGGTTGAATGTTAAGAAGGATGCTAGATCATAAATAATGGCCCACCACTGAATTAGATTTGATTTTGACGATAAGCGAGATTAAGTAAAATATAAATTTATTGGAGAACTGATAGATTTTATTTAAATGAGCGGAGATAAGATTGTAAACAAGTGGGTAATTTGCTTGGAAAATTTTTTATTTTCTGTAACAATGTAAGTGAGAGCGGGAGACGTGGGGGAGTCCAAAGAAGTGATGAAACTATGTTATAAGATAAATAATGTTGTTTATTTATGTATTTTTATTCAAAAACCTTAATAAATATGTATTAAAAAAAAACACATGGTGAAAATTTAAGTAGAGGTACAGACAGAGGGCCCCCCGTGCCGCATGGAGCTTGACACAGATTCAACTCTATCCATAATCTCGGCATGGACCTTAAGGGAGCTGTGCCCTAATGGGCGGTCCCAAACTCAGGCCGGCCCCATTCACACTCTGGGACTTCCAGAAACGTAAGGTCCCCACCCCCCAGTGGAGACCTTCAGGGTGCAATATCGAGGGTGGAAGCGGCAATTGGACTTGCTTGTGGTCAAGGGCCCCTACACTAGCTTACTGGGATTGGCATGGTTTGGACCACTGGGGCTAGCCATCACCGGGGTGAACCGCACTAGCTTACAAGTGGACGTGGACACCATATGCAAAGAGTTTCTGGTGGTTTTCGACAGGGCATTGGGACAATATATGGGAGCCCCCCATTGCCCTACAACTAGACCCCACCGTACAAGCTATCAGGCTCAATGCCTGCCGGGTCCCGTTCACCCTGAAACCCTGCATCTCCATCCTGGAGAAGAGTGACTAGTGGGGTGCCACAGGGTTCTGTCTTGGGCCCGGTCTTATTCAACATCTTTATCAACGACTTGGATGATGGACTCAAGGGCATCCTGATCAAATTTGCAGATGACACCAAACTGGGAGGGGTGGCTAACACCCCAGAGGACAGGATCACACTTCAAAATGACCTTGACAGATTAGAGAACTGGGCCAAAACAAACAAGATGAATTTTAACAGGGAGAAATGTAAAGTATTGCACTTGGGCAAAAAAAAATGAGAGGCACAAATACAAGATGGGTGACACCTGGCTTGAGAGCAGTACATGTGAAAAGGATCTAGGAGTCTTGGTTGACCACAAACTTGACATGAGGTCTTTAAGCAGAGGCTTGACAACCATATGTCAGGAGTGCTCTGATGGTGTTTCCTGCTTGGCAGGGGGGTTGGACTCGATGGCCCTTGTGGTCTCTTCCAACTCTATGATTCTATGATTCTATGAATTGCACCGGCTCGTGGAGCAAGGAGTGCTGGAGCCGGTGCCTAATGCCCCCTGGGAAACCCCGATCGTCACACCTGTCAAACCTAATGGTTCGGTCCGCATCTGTGCAGACTACAAATGCACCATAAACAAGGCCCTCACGGCCCACGCATACCCAGTGCCAGTGGTCAGCCATGTCCTCACCACCCTGGCTGAGTGAAATTTTTTTCGCAAGCTGGACTTGGCCCAAGCCTATCAGCAGTTGCCGGGGGACGAGGCCACAGCAGAGGCACAGATGATTGTGACACACAGAGGAGCATTCAGGGTAAAGCGGCTGCAATTCGGCATCAGCATGGTGCCAGGCATATTCCAGAATCCAATGGGCTCTCTTCCTAAAGGGATTCCTGGAGTCACCCCCTTCTTCACTTATGTGTTGATCGCTGGGCTCACACCAAAGGAGTTCGGGGACTGCCTCTGCTCCATATCCAGATGGCGAGCCTCAAGGTGAAGTGGGAAAAGTGCCCCAGGTGGACTTTCTGAGATTTATGGTGGATGCAGAAGGGGTCCACCCGACCGGTGACAAGGTAGGGGCCATTTGTGATGCCCCAGCGCTCAAGGATAAGACTGAACTTGAGGCCTTCTTGGGACTATTGAACTTTTACCACGCCTTCCTTCCCCATAAGGTGGCAGTAGCAGAGCCCCTACACAGACTCCTAGACAAGCGGGCCCCTTGGATGTGCGGCCAGCTCCAGGAGGCCGCATTCCAGGCAGTCAAGGACTTCCTTGTCTCTAACTCAGTCTTGGCACACTTCGACAAGAGGCTGCCACTGGTGCTAGCATGTGACGCCTCGCCCTATGGCATTGGCGCTGTCCTGGGACACCAACTCCCAGACGGAAGAGAGGTGCTGGTGGCATACTTTTTCCAGACACTCACCACAGCCAAGCAAAACTACTCACAAATCGACAAGGAGGGTCTGGTAATTGTGAAGGGAGTAAAACAATTCCACGATTTCTTGTATAGGCAGCCCTTTACCATGGTGACTGACCACAAGCTGTTGCTTTGGCCTCTTTGCCCCCGAGAAGCAGACCCCCCAAGTGCTGTCTCCCCGTGTCCTCAGGTGGTCAATTTTCCTCGCCGGCTACCAGTATGCACTGATCCACTGCCCTGGGAAGGCGATGGGCCACGCGGACGTCCTCAGCAGGCTACCACTACCAGAAACAGGCCCTGACCCAGCGCCCGTGCCTGGAGCTGCTTGAGCTGCTTCCAACCACCCCATTCAGGCACAAGAAGTTGCGCACCATTCCACGAAAGATAGGCCCAGCTGAACTACTGATGGGCTGGTGCATCGCAACTAGACCGAAAAGGAATAGGAGCACATTTTTGAAAATTACAGTGAAGGATGGTTCCACTCTAGTACAGAATTCAGGGATCCAGAATACATAATTTGGTACTGAACTTCGCAAAATTCTTATGCATCTTTAATTGTGACCCAACTATTTTATGAATCTGAGAATTTACCACCATTTCCTAGAGGTGCTACAGAGCAATGACATTACTTAATGGCAGATATCCAATTTTTTTCCTCATACAAATGCTGTACTCACCTTTGTCCCTTAGAAAACTCATTTCATGATGTGACATGCTTTTATAGCATTCCTTTGAAGGCTGATTGACAAGTCTTCAAGTCCTGTCAATCCTAAGGGACATTCCCACATTATTTTCAGTAGTCCCACATGCTAGCTAACCAATGCTCTAGACAGGTGAAAGTGCCTCTTTAAAGCAGCAGACAGCAACCCATTGATAAACTACCCTGTTCTGCTGAAGAATTATTTTGGTAGAACTGGATTCTTCAGTCCAAATTTGTTGTTAATTTCTGACTGAATATGGGATGTTTGGGTTCCAAAATTACAATTAAAGGAGCTGAACTAGACCCCATGTGCTTGTGTCATGAAGTATTGTGTGCACCAATAAACTACTGGAAGTCACCAGACCCACTGACAAATTTCAGTAATCCAATTCCATCTGAACTAGATTGCCCCTTCCTCCAAAATCCAATCTAACCTTGTTGCAGGAGAATTTTGCAACATCCCTAGAAAATTATCAGTGGAAAAAAGCCCAAAAGTAAAGCAAGAATGGGGACGCGGGTGGCACTGTGGTTTAAACCGCTGCACTGCTTGGACTTGCCGATCAGAAGGTTGGCGGGTGAGCTCCCATCGTTTAGTCCCAGCTCC
The DNA here is from genome assembly GCF_951804945.1 of Podarcis cretensis. Lineage (NCBI taxonomy): Eukaryota > Metazoa > Chordata > Lepidosauria > Squamata > Lacertidae > Podarcis > Podarcis cretensis. The sequence goes on along the minus strand of NC_137172.1, from coordinate 125,412,344 downwards.
TGCCAACCTAGCAGTTTGAAAGCATGCAGTTCAAGTAGATAAATAGGTACCACTCCAGCAAGAAGGTAAAAGGCGTTTCCGTGCGCTGCTCTGGCTCGGCCTGTAAAGCGAGATGAGTGCTGCAACGTGAGTCGTTTGTGACTGGACTTAACTGTCAGGGGTACCTTTACCTTTAAAGCAAAAATGGCTGGATCTTTCAATAATTGTTCTTCTATTATGTGTATAGCTCAGTCAGATAAATGGACATGTTGAAATTTTCATCCCTCTAGCACTGCAAAGTTTGTTTCTTTCAGAGCAAAATTCGTGCAACAAAGGAGACAGTTCTACCAAAGGATTCTTTTTTAAAAAGTGTGCCCATTGTTGAGAGCTAAAGGGAGCTATAGGAGAGTGCCACATCTGAAGGTCAAAAACAAAAGGCTACAATCCTTATCTGTTTGATCTGAGTAAACACCAGATGTTTACGAAATTTGAGTGGAAGAAATGACAAGAACATCACTAGCAGTAACAATAAAAGAGCATTAGCTAGGTATAAAAATGCAAATGTATTTTAGCAAGGCATGGAGGCATCTGGTATATTAACAGCAGCATAATGATATGCATAATAACATTCCACAGAACTGGATTAATGAATATGTTATTAGAAATTGTATTATCTAGACAATAAACATGAAAAGTAAAAAAATATTAACTTATCCCCAAGACTGTAAATGCTGAAGGACAGCAAGAACATTTAAGGGACTGAAGGCTTTTCTTTTGGACTTTAACTGCATCACATCCCTGGTTTCATAATATAGTTCACATACTTAACTGCTTTCATATGAAGTTTGCTAGACACAGTTTAAAGCAGGGGTAGCAACCTAAGGCCCATGGGCCACAAGTGGCCCACGGGGGTCGTTGAACTGGCCCCCGAGCCACCCCCGAACTGAGCCGCCCACTTGCTGAGTCCCCGCGTGCTGCGCTAAACCGGCGCAGTACGGCATGGGGACTCCCTTCCACGGCACCGGAAATCATGTCTGCGCAGACGCCGGAAATTGCAGGTGTGCGTACAATCCGGCCCACAGAGGGATCTCCGCTGGAGTGAACCGGCCCAGGCAAGGTAAACCTTGCCAACCCCTGGTTTAAGGGAAATCCCAGGTTTGGAGTACCCTTTTCTGATTTTGGAGGCAGTCTGTTAACCAAAGCCCCATTCTAGCAGGGGCGGCTGTTCACCTTGTTTCTTTGGAGCTACCCAAAGTGATGACTCTGCAGCAGAATGTATTGACCTGTCTTCTTTGAAGGATTTCGCACTCGGCAGCCAATCAGTACAGTGAAATCTTCTGCAGCTTTGCAAAGGCAACAATGCCAATTTGCCTGCCCAGTGAGTTGTGAAAGGCTCTCCAATGTTTGGTGTGCTTGTAACTTTCCAAGTCTGCAGTGAACCAAGAAATAGTGTACTGAGGTGGAACCATTGGAGAAGAAAAATAATAATTAGATTCTCTTTTTTAAAAATAATAATAATATTTATTAACATTTTACAAAGAATTAAACAAAACAAAACAAAACAATGCAAAAACAAAAACACCACACAACACCAACCCCCAAACATTAAATTAACAAAACCAAACAAACACAATTTAAAACACATCTAATAAGTTCAGTATCTTAACTTTCATTTACTTGTTTCAACGACCTCCTCACACCTCCCTTTTTTGTATTCCACTTTAATTAACTGTTTCAGCAATTCCTTTCCATCTTCCTCTGTTTTCTCTCCTGTAATTTATCTTAGCATATTCTAACCTTATTTTTCCCTTTAATATATAATTGTCTTAACATATTTTAACTTTATTTTCCCTTTAATACTCTAATAATCTATTTGTACTTAATTCCTTGTAACATTTCTACTAAAGCCATAGAGCTCCTTTCCAACATTTTTCTAACACTCATTAATTTTACAATATTTTTATAAATAGTCTTTAAACTTTTTCCAATCTTCTTCCACCGACTCTTCTCCCTGGTCCCGGATTCTGCCAGTCATATCCGCCAATTCCCTATATTCCATCAACCTGGTGATCTTCTGTCCGATGCTCTTAACTCTTTTCCAAGTCCCTTCTGCGAGTCTTCTTCATATTTATACATGAACTTTACTTTGCCTTCCACTGATAGAATCATAGAATCATAGAGTTGGAAGAGACCACAAGGGCCATCGAGTCCAACCCCCTGCCAAGCAGGAAACACCATCAGAGCACTCATGACATATGGTTGTCAAGCCTCTGCTTAAAGACCTCCAAAGAAGGAGACTCCACCACACTCCTTGGCAGCAAATTCCACTGTCGAACAGCTCTTACTGTCAGGAAGTTCTTCCTAATGTTTAGGTGGAATCTTCTTTCTTGTAGTTTGGAACCATTGCTCCATGTCCGCTTCTCTGGAGCAGCAGAAAACAACCTTTCTCCCTCCTCTATGTGACATCCTTTTATATATTTGAACATGGCTATCATATCACCCCTTAACCTCCTCTTCTCCAGGCTAAACATGCCCAGCTCCTTTAACCGTTCCTCATAAGGCATTGTTTCCAGGCCTTTGACCATTTTGGTTGCCCTCCTCTGGACACGTTCCAGTTTGTCAGTGTCCTTCTTGAACTGTGGTGCCCAGAACTGGACACAGTACTCCAGGTGAGGTCTGACCAGAGCAGAATACAGTGGCACTATTACTTCCCTTGATCTAGATGCTATACTCCTATTGATGCAGCCCAGAATTGCATTGGCTTTTTTAGCTGCCGCGTCACACTGTTGGCTCATGTCAAGTTTGTGGTCAACCAAGACTCCTAGATCCTTTTCACATGTACTGCTCCCAAGCCAGGTGTCACCCATCTTGTATTTGTGCCTCTCATTTTTTTTTGCCCAAGTGCAATACTTTACATTTCTCCCTATTAAAATTCATCTTGTTTGTTTTGGCCCAGTTCTCTAATCTGTCAAGGTCGTTTTGAAGTGTGATCCTGTCCTCTGGGGTGTTAGCCACCCCTCCCAGTTTGGTGTCATCTGCAAATTTGATCAGGATGCCCTTGAGTCCATCATCCAAGTCGTTGATAAAGATGTTGAATAAGACCGGGCCCAAGACAGAACCCTGTAGCACCCCACTAGTCACTCTTCTCCAGGATGAAGAGGAACCATTGATGAGCACCCTTTGAGTTCGGTCAGTCAGCCAGTTACAAATCCACTGAGTGGTAGCATAGTCAAGTCCACATTTTACCAGCTTCTTTACAAGAATATCATGGGGCACCTTGTCAAATGCCTTGCTGAAATCAAGGTAGGCTACATCCACTGCGTTCCCTTCATCTACCAGGCTTGTAATTCTGTCAAAAAACGAGATCAGGTTAGTCTGACATGACTTATTTTTCAGAAATCCATGCTGACTATTGGTGATCACAGTATTCCTTTCTAGGTGCTCACAGACTGTTTTCTTAATGATCTGCTCCAGAATCTTCCCTGGTATTGATGTCAGACTGACTGGGCGGTAATTATTTGGGTCCTCTCTTTTCCCCTTTTTGAAAATAGGGACAACATTTGCCCTCCTCCAGTCTGCCGGGACTTCGCCTGTTCTCCAGGAATTCTCAAAGATGACTGCCAGTGGTTCTGAGATCACATCTGCCAGTTCTTTTAATACTCTTGGATGCAGTTCATCTGGCCCTGGAGACTTGAATACATCTAAACTAGCCAAGTATTCTTGTACGATCTCCTTAGTTATTCTGGGCTGTGTTTCCTCTGCTGAATCATTTGCTCCAAATTCTTCAGGTCCGGCATTGTTTTCTTTATCGGAGAAGACTGAGGCAAAGAAGGCATTGAGGAGTTCAGCCCTTTCTGTGTCCCCTGTTTGCATTTCACCATCTTCTCCTCTGAGTGACCCCACTGTTTCTTTGTTCTTTCTTTTGCTACGAACATACCCATAAAAGCCTTTTTTGTTGCTTTTAACCTCTCTAGCAAGCCTGAGTTCATTCTGTGCTTTAGCTTTTCTGACTTTGTGTCTACACGTGCTGGCTATTTGTTTGAATTCCTCTTTGGTGGTTTCCCCCCTTTTCCATTTTTTGTACACATCCTTTTTTAATCTTAACTCAGTTAAAAGTTCTTTAGATAGCCACCCTGGCTTCTTTAGGCACCTTCCATGTTTCCGTCTCATTGGTATTGCCTGAAGTCTCTTATTTAAGGATTTTTTCCTCCCACCATCTTATTTTCATTTTCCTTCCTTTGAGGCTAAAGAGTAGATCTCGGGGAAACTCCCACCTAAAGATGATTTTATTCCTTCTCGACAGGGCAACCAAATCTCCGTAGTTAAATCTAAGATCCGAAAGGTATTTCAGGACGTCTTTCAAAATTTCCACTCTTGACTGTTGTTCTTCTAAGTTCCTCTGGTATTTCCAACAGTCTCTTATTTTGTTCTTCTCTTTTTTCCCTCCTCTTCCAAGTCCGAGAGCTCTCACAGTTTTAACCTCTTCTTGACCCAAGTCCCGGTCCCAAAAGTCATCAAATTCCTGTGTAGGGAAATCTATCAAACTTTCCTTCTCCAGTTCAGGTAGGGCTCTGATCCTCGAAATCTGATTTTCTTTAAATTCAGTCATAACAGGCATCAACTTTTGATCGTCAAATTGCATCTGTAAGGCTGGGACTCTCTCTCTCTCTCTCTCCAATTGTGTTACTTTAGGTTCAACGGCAATAACTTTCTCCCTAGCCTTCTCCGCAGCTTGCCATGTCAAAGTAGATTCCTGTGTCAGTTTCTGAATAGTTTCTATATTGGTGTTCACTTTTTGTCCCAAATTGTCAATTTTGGTGGTTACCACATCCACCTTATTGTGAAGCTGTTCCAATGAGTCACTTATCTTGCATAATACATCCACTAAGGCCTCTTCTGTCAACATTCTTAACTGATTCAAGGTTCCCAGAATCTCACAGGTTTTTATCTTGCAGCTGGAGATTCCCCCAGCTCAACTCTTGTGACAGTTTCAAAAGCTTCCTCTAGAGGGAAACAGTTCCTCTAGAGGGAAACAGTTTCTATTTGTATTAGTCCTTTTAAACTCAATTCAAACAATAAAGTTAGTTTCAATTTTCTGTTACTTTTATTCCTTTTTAAATGCAGACGGGGACCATGGAAACAATGTATTCCTCTTATTTAACTAACTGTCAGTGAACGTTCTAATCACGGTCAGTCCTGTTGGCAGCCCATTTCCAGGATTGGAGCGGTGGTATATTAACTCTGTTCGCTCTCTCCTGCAGGTATACTCAGTCCAAAACTTTCCCCCCTCTTCTCCTGCCACCAAGGGGGGTTTAGTATTTTTTACTGATGGAAATTTAGTCCTTTACAATAGGCTTTCCGAGACTTTAGCTTGCATCCTCATTGCTTCAATCTATTTACAAAAGGGGAAGGTGGACTTCCTGTTTTAGACCTCCCCGTTTCGGCACCAAATTAAGACGTTTAAAAATCCAATTCTCAGCTCTACTCACGGGTAGTTGCTTTAAGATCAAATTGTCCACAGGAAAAAGTCAGCGCTCTCCAGCAACAGCTATGCAGCTTCGCTCCGTGGAAGAAGCAGTCAATTCGAAGCACCACGCCGCTCACCCTACGTTGCTCCGGATCCCCGAAACCGGGTCTCCCTGCGAGTAGGGGAGGCGCTAAAGGTGCCTGCCGAATCCCACGTTCACAGGCTTCACCTGCCTGTGATTTCTAGTGGGTCTCCGCCTTCGCCGTGGCGGCCAGACCCAGATTTCCACGAGGCAAATTCCTCCCGATCAGAGGAATTCAGCCATTACTGGAGGCGCTAACCCGGAAGTCCATAATTAGATTCTCTAAAACAGTACTCTGGACTGCAGCTCTTGCCCACTGTTTGGGGGGGGGTGTCAGGGTTTCTGATAGGGTAAAGGGCCCAGACTGGAAAGAATGGCTGGTTTCAAGCAATAACATTTCTTAGTTTAATTTGTTATGTAGCTGCTCATAATTTAAAATTCTCAAAAGATTTAGATTTCCTTCTGTGAGGCTGTACTCATAACTTGGATCCTACTCTGCCTTTTGGCAACTGACTTTCAATAATTTAGCGTCCAAACTGTTCCTCTTTGGCAGCAACATTACTGGAGAAGGTGCATATAAGTCTCTTGAAGAAATAATCTGAGAAAATAGAGGCTCTGCTTCCATGTCGTCCTTAAAGCCAAAGAGGAGCAGCTTCATGTCACTGAGAACATCCTTCCTTGCCCAACACAAGTGTACTTAGTGTGGGCAGAAAAAGAAGTATGCGTTATAACCAGAGACCATATACTGCAGATCAGTGGTTGTCAATCAATTTTCGGTGAAACCAATCTTCTAGATCGTTTCATTTGTGCTTTAGGCCTGTTGTGGCACTGGATCTACCTTAGTCACCCTGTGTGAACTGCCTTAATTGCTTGCGGAGCCTTTGCTCTTCATATCTGCTGACTATAGAATCCTAGAATCATCAAATTGTATAATGGGAAGGGACCCTGAGGGTGATCCAGTCCAACCGCCAGCAGTGAAGGAATCTCAACAAAATTTTTTGTTCTAATACTGAGCTGTTTTGCCTTTGAGTTCATTTTCACAACCCCTCTTTGCAGTTTTTAAAATCCTATAATCAGAGTTCAGTTCTAAAGATGTCTATCAATTTGACATTTACAAATTAAGCATCACCTGGCCCAGAATTAGAGGTCAGGCAATGGACTGGAGCTAGGCATTCAGAGCATGTACCAGCACTTCTGACTAATTGGCTGCCAATTAGTGCCGGTTTTGACCTATAAAGCCTAACCCTAACCTAGTCGCCCAAAAACTTACTTTCTCCATGTTTAATGAATACCAGAGTCTTCAGAAACTCTTTTATTGTTATAAAAGTTGTATACAACAGCCTCAACAATCTCAATAATGCAGATGTTACTTGTGCAACATTTTCACTTCCCATACTGTATCATATAAAACATTGCCTGTCTTTTCAGGATCACTTTTCACCACACCCTATATAGAACCATAGAATTGTAGGGCTGGATTGTACCCAAGGGTCATCTATCCAACCCCTGCAATGCAGGAATCTGAACTGAAGCTCCCACAACAGATGGCCATACAACCTCTACTTAAAAACCTTCATGAAAGGAGATTCCACCACCTCCCAAGGGAGTTCATTCAACTGTTGAACAGCTTTTACCATCAGAGCAGAAGAAAAGAAGCTTGCTCCATCTTTCATGTGGCAGCCCTTAAGATATTTCTTCTTAGTCTCCTCTTTTGCAAGCTTAAACATACCCAGCTCCTTCAACCATTCCTCATAAGGCTTGGTTTCCAGATGTGAACTTAGGAGCTCAAAGCAGTGAATGTTGCGTCTTCTACAAAGCGGAAGTCGTATATTTGGGTTTTCCCCCTGTTTTTGTTTTTGTTGTTGTTTTGTTGTTTGCTTTTTGTTTGTTGAGTGTGTTAAGTAGTTTTCTTTTTCTTTTCTTACTGTTAGTACTGATATTATATTACTAATTGTTGGCTATTGGTATATATTTGAGCCTACCCATTCAGAATCCTTTTTACTGTTGATAGAACTACTTTATACCTTTCTCCCCTTCTCTTTACTTCCTTCTTTGAATATTTTCAAATAATAATTATTTGACTGGGGATACTTAAAGTTAACTTTAGTGTGTATATAGACATAATGAGTAGACTCTGCCTTATATATACTTGGATATGTAAGAATGTTAATTATTCATATATTTTGCAATCCATATGTTAAACATAAGCACGGTTAATATATGACTCAGGATGGAGTGATAATAATTTTTAGTACATTTGGTTTCTATTAGGCCTTCCAAAGAATTTTGTTAAAGATAAAATAGAGAGGAAAGCTTACAGATTAAAGCCATAATGAGAATTATAAGTATGAATGTCAAGGGGCTAAATGAAAAGAAAAAACAAATCCTAACACTCAAATACGTCCAGTCGTTTAAAGGCTGATATAGGTCTATTACAGGAAACACACTTGACAGCACTAGGGGCTCAGACTTTGAAATGTCAATGGGTAAAAGAAGTTTTTTCAACAAACTTAGACAGAAATGCTAGGAGAGTTACAATTTTATTTAGGAAAGGCTGGCCTTATGAAATACAAGATATAATAAGAGAGGAAGATGGTTGATGGTTGAATAATTGTAATCAAAACAGAAGGGACAGAAATACCAATAGTAAATGTCTATGCCCCAAACACTGATGATCATAAGTTTATTCACACCTGCTTTAAGAGATTAAGCCTTCTATCGTATCAGCACTTGATAATGGGTGGAGATTTTAATGAAATTTTAGATCCACAGATGGATACCACCTCAGTAGCCAGGAAAAAAGGACAAAGGTTAGAGAGACAATTAATAACCATATGATACAGTGGAATTTAGTGGATTCATGGAGATTGCGCCACCCTAAGGAAAAATCAAGGACGCAGGTGGCGCTGTGGGTTAAAGCCTCAGCGCCTAGGGCTTGCCGATCGAAAGGTCGGCGGTTCAAATCCCTGCGGCGGGGTGCGCTCCCGCTGCTCGGTCCCAGCGCCTGCCAACCTAGCAGTTCGAAAGCACCTCCGGGTGCAAGTAGATAAATAGGGACCGCTTACCAGCGGGAAGGTAAACGGCGTTTCCGTGTGCGGCTCTGGCTCTGGCTCTGGCTCTGGCTCTGGCCAGAGCAGCGATGTCACGCTGGCCACGTGACCCGGAAGTGTCTCCGGACAGCGCTGGCCCCTGGCCTCTTAAGTGAGATGGGCGCACAACCCCAGAGTCTGTCAAGACTGGCCCGTACGGGCAGGGGTACCTTTACCTTTACCTTTAAGGAAAAATCATATACATATTATGCAGAAATTGATAATACCCAGCATAGAATTGACTTTTTCCTAACATCAGCATCATTACATACCTTTACTAGCCAATGTGACATTGATATTCCCATTATAGCTGATCATTCAGCAGTAATACTGGAATATAATTTATCTAAAACCCAGGAAGGCATGAGAGATGTATCTTAATGTATCATTATCAGAGCTTGCAGGGCAGCAGCTGAAGAAGGAGCAAAAAGGGTTTTCTCGTGTGTGTTTCTTTGTGGCTGATTAGCTGCTCTCCCTGTGCAAAGATCAGAGGGGGCAGGGTTTCTGTTGAGGCAGGTGATTAGCTGTGGGAGGAGCTTATCAGAGCTTGCAGGGCAGCGGCACAGTTTGACCCATCTTTTAGATTTAGGGGAGCTAGTCTCAAACATTTGTTGGGGGAGACCTAGGTTTTTTTGGGGGGAGTTATCTGTCCTGTCTTCACGCTTTTTATGATGGAGGACCACTGTAGCCACCCCCAATGACACGTTCTCAAGATGGAGGGTGAGGGAACAGCTGCAGTCGCCTGCGGTTCCTGCACAATGTTTGCCATCTTGCCAAAGGTTGCAGGCAGCTTTACCTGCAGCAATTGCATGTTGATTGCCCTCTTAGAAGACAAAGTCCAGCAACTGGAGGAACGTGTAGCTACGCTCCAAAGAATTAGAGAGCTGGAGCTCTTCTTGGAAGCAACAGAGCACACCGTCTCCACCAAGGAGGAGACAGGGGACTCCCCTGAGAAGGAGGCTAGTTCACCAACACAGGAGCCAGATATATGGAGAAACGTGACGCAAAGAAGTAGGAGGCCCAGGGTTCGCTCTGATTGTTTAGAAATACACAATCGCTTTGAGGTCCTCTCCCCTAGCATGGAAGACGAAGAGCAGACTCCATTTGAGGATCTCTCCCTCGTTACAGTCGATCAGATATATGAAGACGAGCAGCAAAGTCAGTCCTCAGGGAATGTGCAGGCGAACTTGGAACGGACAGCTCGCGGAAGAACCCCGACCAAACCTAAGAGGAGGCGTGTAGTGGTGATAGGGTATTCCCTACTGAGGGGAACAGAAGCAGTGATCTGTGGGCCTGACAAGATGTCTCGGGAAGTGTGCTGTCTCCCCGGGGCTAAGATCCAAGATGTAACTGAACGACTGCAAGGAATCATAAAACCCACTGACAAATACCCCTTCCTCTTGGTTCATGTGGGAACCAATGACACTGCAAGCAATAGCCTCCAGAAGATCAAAAGAGACTACGAGGCTCTGGGCAGGAAACTGAAGCAATTAAATGCACAAATTGTCATCTCATCTATCCTCCCAGTTGAACGACGTGGCCCAGGGAGAGAGGGAAAAATAGTGGAAGTGAACAGCTGGCTTCGCAAATGGTGTAAACAGGAACGGTTTGGATTCTTAGATCACGGACTGCAGTTTCTTGAAGATGGACTTCTGGCAAGCGATGGGCTGCACCTCACAACGATTGGGAGGAATGTTGCCAAAAATCTCAGAAACCTCATCAGAAGGGCTTTAAACTGACTAATGTGGGGGAGGGAGACAGTGCTCCTGAAGGTAAGAGTTTATCAATAGATGAAGATGATCATCCAAATGTCATAGACCAAATGGAGCAAACAGCATGCAGACCTAGTGGTGGGAGGAAAAAATCCTTAAATAAGAGACACGGGGGAATGACTAATGGACTTCAATGTCTGTACACTAATGCGCAAAGCATGGGTAATAAACAAGATGAGCTTGAGCTCTTGGTACAGCAAACTAAATATGACATAATAGGCATCACTGAAACCTGGTGGGATAAGTCCCACGATTGGAATGTAATAATGGAGGTATACAATCTCTTTCAGAGAAACAGACCAGACAAGAAAGGAGGAGGAGTGGTGTTATATGTCAGGGATGTGTATACCTGTGAAGAGATCCAAGATTTAGAACCTCAAAGCCAAAGTGAGAGCATTTGGGTCAAAATTAAGGGAGAGAAGAATAACAGTGACCTCATTGTGGGAGTTTACTATAGATCCCCAAGCCAAACGGAGTACATAGATGATGCCTTCCTGGAACAGATGGCCAAGCATGCAAAAGGAAGGGAGATAGTAGTAATGGGGGACTTCAATTACCCGGATATTTGCTGGATGTCAAACTCAGCCAAGAGCATAAGGTCAAACAGATTCCTCACTGGCCTTGCAGACAACTTCATTGTCCAGAAAGTGGGAGAAGCAACAAGAGGAACAGCCATTTTAGATCTGGTCCTAACCAATGTTGATGACCTGGTTAGTGGGGTAGAAGTGGAAGGATCATTAGGCGCGAGTGATCATGCTCTTCTGAAGTTTACTATACAGCGGAAAGGAGCAGCCAAGCATACTAGGACTCAATTTCTTGACTTTAAGAAAGCCGACTTCATAAAACTTAGGGAAGTGCTGGGTGAGATCCCATGGACAGTAATACTAAAAGGAAAGGGAGTTCATGATGGCTGGGAGTTTGTTAAGAGGGAGATAATAAAAGCACAACTTCAGGCAATACCAATGAGACAGAAATATGGAAGGTGCCTAAAGAAGCCAGGGTGGCTATCTAAAGAACTTTTAACTGAGTTAAGATTAAAAAAGGATGTGTACAAAAAATGGAAAAGGGGGGAAACCACCAAAGAGGAATTCAAACAAATAGCCAGCACGTGTAGACACAAAGTCAGAAAAGCTAAAGCACAGAATGAACTCAGGCTTGCTAGAGAGGTTAAAAGCAACAAAAAAGGCTTTTATGGGTATGTTCGTAGCAAAAGGAAGAACAAAGAAACAGTGGGGTCACTCAGAGGAGAAGCTGGTGAAATGCAAACGGGACACAGAAAGGGCTGAACTCCTCAATGCCTTCTTTGCCTCAGTCTTCTCCGATAAAGAAAACAATGCTTGACCTGAAGAATTTGGAGCAAATGATTCAGCAGAGGAAACACAGCCCAGAATAACTAAGGAGATAGTACAAGAATACTTGGCTAGTTTAGATGTATTCAAGTCTCCAGGGCCAGATGAACTGCATCCAAGAGTATTAAAAGAACTGGCAGATGTGATCTCAGAACCACTGGCAGTCATCTTTTCAAAAAGGGGAAAAGAGAGGACCCAAATAATTACCGCCCAGTCAGTCTGACATCAATACCAGGGAAGATTCTGGAGCAGATCATTAAGCAAACAGTTTGTGAGCACCTAGAAAGGAATACTGTGATCACCAATAGTCAGCATGGATTTCTGAAAAATAAGTTGTGTCAGACTAACCTGATCTCGTTTTTTTGACAGAATTACAAGCCTGGTAGATGAAGGGAACACAGTGGATGTAGCCTACCTTGATTTCAGCAAGGCATTTGACAAGGTGCCCCATGATATTCTTGTAAAGAAGCTGGTAAAATGCGGTCTTGACTATGCTACCACTCAGTGGATTTGTAACTGGCTGACTGACCGAACCCAAAGGGTGCTCATCAATGGTTCCTCTTCATCCTGGAGAAGAGTGACTAGTGGGGTGCCACAGGGTTCTGTCTTGGGCCCGGTCTTATTCAACATCTTTATCAACGACTTGGATGATGGACTCAAGGGCATCCTGATCAAATTTGCAGATGACACCAAACTGGGAGGGGTGGCTAACACCCCAGAGGACAGGATCACACTTCAAAACGACCTTGACAGATTAGAGAACTGGGCCAAAACAAACAAGATGAATTTTAACAGGGAGAAATGTAAAGTATTGCACTTGGGCAAAAAAAATGAGAGGCACAAATACAAGATGGGTGACACCTGGCTTGAGAGCAGTACATGTGAAAAGGATCTAGGAGTCTTGGTTGACCGCAAACTTGACATGAGCCAACAGTGTGACGCGGCAGCTAAAAAAGCCAATGCAATTCTGGGCTGCATCAATAGGAGTATAGCATCTGGATCAAGGGAAGTAATAGTGCCACTGTATTCTACTCTGGTCAGACCTCACCTGGAGTACTGTGTCCAGTTCTGGGCACCACAGTTCAAGTAGGACACTGAAAACTGGAACGTGTCCAGAGGAGGGCAACCAAAATGGTCAAAGGCCTGGAAACGATGCCTTATGAGGAACGGCTAAGGGAGCTGGGCATGTTTAGCCTGGAGAAGAGGAGGTTAAGGGGTGATATGATAGCCATGTTCAAATATATAAAAGGATGTCATATAGAGGAGGGAGAAAGGTTGTTTTCTACTACTCCAGAGAAGCGGACACGGAGCAATGGTTCCAAACTACAAGAAAGAAGATTCCACCTAAACATTAGGAAGAACTTCCTGACAGTAAGAGCTGTTCGACAGTGGAATTTGCTGCCAAGGAGTGTGGTGGAGTCTCCTTCTTTGGAGGTCTTTAAGCAGAGGCTTGACAACCATATGTCAGGAGTGCTCTGATGTTGTTTCCTGCTTGGCAGGGGGTTGGACTCGATGGCCCTTGTGGTCTCTTCCAACTCTATGATTCTATGAGGAAATAGCTCATAAAGGTATATCTGCTACAACATTCAATGAAGCTTTAATAATAATTATACCAAAACCTAACAAGGACCCTACTAAATGTGCAAATTATAGACCAATATCATTAATGAATGTTGATGCAAAGATTTTGAATGCAATATTGGCGGCAAAATTACAAAAAGTTATTCAAGACTTGATACCTAATAATCAAACAGGTTTTATAAAAACAAGACAAGCTACAGATAATATCAGATTAACAATAGATTTGATAAATTTAAATAAAGATGAAGAGGAGTTTATGATATTGTCATTAGATGTAGAAAAGGCTTTTGACAGAATATATAAGTAATTCATAGGGTTTGTGTTGCGTAAGTTTGGTTTCCCTATAGAATACTGTAATTGGATTAAAATTATTTATAAACCCCAACGTCCCGGGTCGTTACAAATGGAAGAATTTTGAATTTGATTAGTTTAAATCGAGGAACGAGACAAGGATGTCCTCTTTCTCCGTTATTATTTAATCTGTGCCTGGAACCATTGACAAGAGCAATAATTCAGGATGAGCATATCAAGGGTGTAAAACACAACAAAGATAATTACAAAATTGTATTATTTGCGGGTGATATCCTTTTATTTATTACAAAACCAGAAGATACAATTCCAAAAATTATGGAGAAAATAAAAACCTTTGGCAGAATATTGGGATATTCTATAAATTGGACAAAATCAGAGATTTTACCAATTGGGCCAAGGGCTACATTGTATAGAAACCATCAATTTCGGATGTGCAAAGACTTTATTAAATATTTGGGTATAATGATTTCATTGGATATAGACCAAATTGTAAAATTAAATTTGAATCAAATTATAAATGAGATTTTTTTTTTTGGATATTGAAAGGTGGGGACCTCTAAACCTTTCCCTTTGGGGAAAGGTTAATGTCCTCAAAATGAATGTTGTTCCAAAGCTTTTATACATTCTCAGAGGATTACCAATACATATTCCCAAATTTTATTTCCAAAAAATAAATCAGCTATTTAGATCGTGCCTGTGGGGTACAAAGCCACCAAAAATATTACTACGTAAAATGCAACTTCCAACTAAGGAAGGTGGCTTTGGTCTCCCAAATCTGGAACTATATCACCTGTGGGAGTCTTAAAGCCAAGGCAGAGGCTTGTAAATACCACAGGGTGCCCTCTGACCTCGGCTGACCAGCACTCTGAGCTTTACAATGTATAGGAATGTATTGACCTTAAATGGAGTTGTGTTTCCTCTGGGCAGTGTTTCCTTATATGGTGAGGGGAGTGTCAAACCATTACCAGGCATGTAACGTGAGACATTGCCAGATGACCATGCTGTTGGTGAGGACAAAGGATAATAAAAGTTACCGGGGAAGGGAGAGGTTCGAAGGAGCTGCCCCTCCATTATGAAAATACTCGCTGCCTCATTGTGCCTTCTTTCTATACTATGCTAAGCACCATCTATGACGGCAGGACTCCGTCAATCACCAGGCCTACCTGCTGAGCAAGACTAATGACTGGAGAGCTAGCAGGAATCCCAATTGGGCTACTCTCAAATATAGTTTCTTTGAACCTCTTGTAGGGTAGACAAAACTGGGCTCCAATTTTATGAAATATCCTATTACCCTGGAGACTATTAAAGCACCTATAAAAATTTGGTTGAATATAAATAAAAATAATAAGAATGGCAAACCATTTTTAGATCTGCAATTAAATCTACTCATGCTATTGTTCTGTTCTGTAGGACTAGGCCAAAGAGGTACATTTATTCTTGTTTGGGAAGGCAAGGCAAATGGCATGCTTGCAGTCCTGGTCCTTGTAAAACTGATTGAAAAGTTGGGTGTCTTTTTCTTTAAAAAAAGATAGGAAATTTATGTTACTAAAACAGACTAAATAGCCTTTGAATAGAAACACTAGTTTATCTTCATTATCCCTCCTCTGTTTCAGTATGAAACAGTAATAAATTGCTTTGAAACTAAACCTCAGCAAAATTCATCACAAAAGCTACATATGTATAAATAGAATGAGAATTAGATAAATCCCTTTTATGCACCTGTCAGTAACCTGTGAAAAGAACCCCCTTTGGTGATCATTTAATGCAAAAAGCCCTCCACTCCCCCCCCCCCAATATCCAGACTGTGCTGTACGGAAGTGAAAGAGATGTGACAGTCCAGGGAAGAGTCAGGGAGCCTTCTGGGTGCTAGTCTTGAAGGGCAGGAGGTCCCAGCCATCACAAGATGGTGGGCAGTGAAATTTTGTGAGCGCTGGGATTTTGGCTCTATTATGAGATTTTGCAACGAAGCTTGGCGTGAGGCTACAAAGCTCCATCCTCCTGGCCTCTGGTCAGTCATTCGCCATGAGACTGGGTCACAGGCCAAGGAGTGGGATGTAAGATAAACTCACTTGTGGGCCTTATGGCTGTGCGTAATGTGGGAAACCTTGCCAGGTATGGGCACGGAAAGGTACTATGACAGATGGGTCACTGTTTCAATTCAGTGGGGGGTGGCACATGGCCCTTCTTAGCTGGTGGAGCAATTTGTCTGGTCAGTTCCCAAAGTTAATGAGACAGGCATGGTAACAGGCTTTTATTGGTTGATTTCAATTGTTTACTGTCTGTGGTATTCCACTGTTTTGATCATGCAATAATCTATCATGGAAACTTTGTTAAGGGGTAAATAATAAATATGCTAAGTAAAAACAAATAACCAAATACTGGGGATCTGTGGCCTGGGAATGGGTGAGAAAGAGGGAGTGGGAAGATTGCCCATGGCACCTCTCCTCCGGGCCTTGGGGCTCCCCTTTGCTGCAGTACATGGGCTCTGTGGAAGGGCTGCCATCTGGCTTCTGCTCCAAAGCAGGCAATGAATCCCACCACAGACCTCCTGGGCTCGACAGGTAGCATTTTGCTGCCAAAGCAGGAACCATGGCATGCTTTAGGTGCTGCAGACTTTGGCTGATCAGCCCCCCCCCCCCGGATCAGGTGGGTATGGAGCTGTGTGGTTCTGTGGTTGGCAAAACAAGAGGCTCAGGAAGGCTCAGGAAGGTACCGCCCCCTTCTACTCTCTTTAGAAACCATTTGCACCTACAGCAACTTATCATAGAATCATAGAGTTGGAAGAGACCCCAAGGGCCATCGAGTCCAACCCCCTGCCAAGCAGGAAACACCATCAGAGCACTCCTGACATATGGTTGTCAAGCCTCTGCTTAAAGACCTCCAAAGAAGGAGACTCCACCACACTCCTTGGCAGCAAATTCCACTGTCAAACAGCTCTTACTGTCAGGAAGTTCTTCCTAATGTTTAGGTGGAATCTTTTTTCTTGTAGTTTGGATCCATTGCTCCGTGTCCGCTTCTCTGGAGCAGCAGAAAACAAGCTTTCTCCCTCCTCTATGTGACATCCTTTTATATATTTGAACATGGCTATCATATCACCCCTTAACCTCTTCTTCTCCAGGCTAAACATGCCCAGCTCCCTTAGCCGTTCCTCATAAGGCATTGTTTCCAGGCCTTTGACCATTTTGGTTGCCCTCCTCTGGACACGTTCCAGTTTGTCAGTGTCCTTCTTGAACTGTGGTGCCCAGAACTGGACACAGTACTCCAGGTGAGGTCTGACCAGAGTAGAATACAGTGGCACTATTACTTCCCTTGATCTAGATGCTATACTCCTATTGATGCAGCCCAGAATTGCATTGGCTTTTTTAGCTGCCGCGTCACACTGTTGGCTCATGTCAAGTTTGTGGTCAATCATCTACTTGGCCAACTTGGCAGGGGGACACTTCACATATTTTGCTATTTATTTCACAAAGAATGACTATTTTATCTCTTCTCCAATCTTTTGTGTACATTGCATTGTGCATACAGTACATGTATGCAATATGTAAGTGCACCATTGTAAGCATTCATTAAAGAGGTGTGTTTTAGTGGAGCTGGGAAGGGAGGAACTTGTGGCCATTCAGGATCAAGCACTGGAGCAAGAATGCCTTGGGCTAGAGCAGGGGGAGGCAACCTAAGGCCCGGGGGCCAGATCCGGCCCAGTCGCCTTCTCAATCCAGCCCACGGATAGTCCAGAAATCAGCGTGTTTTTACATGAGTAGAATGTGTGCTTTTATTTAAAATGCATCTCTGGGTTATTTGTGGGGCATAGGAATTCTTTCTTTCTTTCTTTCTTTCTTTCTTTCTTTCTTTCTCTTTCCAAAGTTTAGTCCAGCCCCCCCCACAAGTTCTGAGGGACAGTGCTGAAAAGGTTTGCTGACCCCTGGGCTAGAGGCTCCAGGATGCAGCTTTTCCTCACTGCTTTATGCTCACTCTGTGGGCCCATTAGCAGGTGAGGGGGATCCTCCTGGGATCCTTGGCTTTAATGGAGCTCTGAATGGGATGGCAAGTCTGCATCACTTGTGACCATCCAAGCTGCCAGAGGCTCCCTGGATGGGCTATTTTGGTTACCTGTCTGGGGTGACCAAAGTATAGAGGGTCCCTTCTCAAGCACAGTCCAAGCTGACGGGCTGAATCAGCTTGATGGACCAGAAGTTTGGTGAGGCCTATGTCAGATATGCAGATGACACAACCTTGATGGCAGAAAGTGAGGAGGAATTAAAGAACCTTTTATTGAGGGTGAAAGAGGAGAGTGCAAAATATGGTCTGAAGCTCAACATCAAAAAAACGAAGATCATGGATACTGGTCCCATCACCTCCTGGCAAATAGAAGGGGAAGAAATGGAGGCAGTGAGAGATTTTACTTTCTTGGGCTCCATGATCACTGCAGATGGTGACAGCAGCCACGAAATTAAAAGACGCCTGCTTCTTGGGAGAAGGGCAATGACAGGCCTAGACAGCATCTTGAGAAGTAGAGACATCACCTTGCCAACAAAGGTCCGTATAGTTAAAGCTATGGTTTTCCCAGTAGTGATGTATGGAAGTGAGAGCTGGACCATAAAGAAGGCTGATCACCGAAGAATTGATGCTTTTGAATTATGGTGCTGGAGGAGACTCTTGAGAGTCCCATGGACTGCAAGAAGATCAAACCTCTCCATTCTGAAGGAAATCAGCCCTGAGTGCTCACTGGAAGGACAGATTGTGAAGCTGAGGCTCCAGTACTTTGGCCACCTCATGAGAAGAGAAGACTCCCTGGAGAAGACCTTGATGTTGGGAAAGATGGAGGGCACAAGGAGAAGGGGGCGACAGAGGACGAGATGGTTGGATAGTGTTTTCGAGGTTACCAGCATGAGTCTGACCAAGCTGCGGGGGGCAGTGGAGGACAGGAGTGCCTGGCGTTCTCTGGTCCATGGGGTCACGAAGAGTCGGACACGACTAAACGACTAAACAACAACAAATGTCAGGCACAAGAACTGTATTTGGGAAGGGTGCTTTCAGTTGTAGCTCTTTGGGGTAAACCACAGTTCCTGGGTTTCTTTGTGGGAAGACATGGGCTTAAAAGTTGGGTGTGGCTGTGAACTACAGTGGGGTTGCTTCCAAAATCTATTTTTTAACAAATAACAAAGAGTTAAAAGAACATTTCCCTGCATCTCAAATGCTCTTTTCTACTACATTTTCTTTTCTTTTCTTTTTAAATGCTGGCAAGTAACCATTAAGAAGAAGAGCTTGTAATGTATAATTGATGTTTTGCAAGTATCTGAGAACTTAGAGCAATTAGGCCCAAGGTACAACATGACTTATTCATCACCATCTGGGAACTTACAACTTGGGGAGCCCTGCACTGTTTATGTTTCTCTGGCAGAATTTTTTTAGCCCTGAATGGCTGCATTCTGCTGCAGAAAGTAAATATTTAATGGGATCTGTGCTTAATTCAGCTGAGTCATGAAATGCCCATGCTATGTGGTCAGGGCAGACTAGGATGCCGATCAAGCAAAGTGGAAAAGAGGCCACAGTGTAGTCCTTTGAAAGAAATGGCACTCCCTTTTGTAACTCTCTTGTGCGGATTAATTGCCTTGGTCAGAGAATGTGTCATGTATAAAACAACTTGCAGAAAGTGTGCACAGCAAATACGCAACACCATCTTCAGTTCCAATTAAATGCACAGAGCTGCAATTTGTAGTGCTGTATTTCTTCAACATAGCATTCCTTTAACAAATAGCAATGAAGCAGATGCATTGGAATACTTCTCCATTTAGGGTTTGGATGAGTTCATATCTGTACTGCATCCCATACATGCAATTCACATGCACCATCAACCCATTCCTGTCCCGTGTGGAATCGGCCTGCCCAAGTTGCGCTTTTGTCACAAGCTGCTTTGCTAAAAAATAGAACTACTTTTCTAGCCGTTTGGGTAAAACAATGTTAGTCCAAAACTGGCACCACATGTAGCTGCCACATGGGAATGCCTAATATTTGACTTCCGTACACACATTTCTGTATTTACCTTTCCAAAACATCCATAATTTTTAAGTCCAAATTACTTACCGGACCAGTTCAGAAGTGACATTGTGTGCTACCAGGGACCAGTTCTCCACATCTGACACATTTTTTAATAAAAAGGAAGAACAACATCTGAGGGCACAGGAGTACACTGTATTTCAGAAGAGGATTTTTGCGTTTGTGCTGAAGGAGGCACAATTTTTGCATGCTTCCATTTCTCTGAACTGCTTGCAATTCCCAGGAGACATCTTATCAGGTGAGCATTGTTCTGCCCTCCCAGAACATGACTGACTACTATTAGATAAAGAAGAAGGTTAATAAAATAGAAATTTCAGGTTACAAGCAGTGTTTTAGCCAGAGGCATTCTACAAGTTGCTGGAATGGAAATAACAGAGAATCAGCTGCAGGTAGTCACCAACAGCGGCACCATTTCTTGATGTCTATATTTTGAGGTTGTCCTACAGGCACGTGTGAGGAGAATTGTGCTGCTGGTGGCCCCCCCCCCCTGCTCTCCAAGACCCAGGAGGGGAAGCAGCAGCTTTGCACACTGTCCGCTGGGGAGGATGAGACAACTGTGAGGGCTTCACATGACTGCTGCGTTACAGCAAGTGAAGTGTTTTTTTTTGTACTCTGCCTCCCGCCCCTGAAAAAAGACGCAACCCAAAGTGTCACGTCTGTGCACGCACGCAACGCAATTTAGTGCTTATGCATGAACGGCGTGAAGCCGGAAGTAACCCATTCTGGTACTTATGGGTTTGCGCCGGTCGCAAGCCGAGGGTGACATAAGCCGGAGGCAACGTAACCCGAGGTTCCACTGTATCCTGTTTTGTAAAGGCCTCAAAATGCAATATGGAGTCAGGCCTTAAGTGCCCCATGGCTCAAACAACTATCCAGAGTCATCTGAGCCAGAACTCCAGAGATCGGCCGGCCCTGAAAGTGACCACAGAGACAGTGATCCTAACTGGATCTGCTCATCTGCAGTAGCTATTTAAAAGAGAAGGCAGGGATTTGCTAATGCGCTAATTTGCATGCATTGATGCAAATTTAGAAATAATTAGCATATTTTTAATAGAAACACACTGCATCTTGCCTTGGCAGGGACAGAGCAAGGCGGATGTGGCGGTGTTGCGCGCTCCAGGTGCCATCCTGATGGGGGTGACATTCTGCCCCCTGCCTGCCCGCCACAACTCCCACGGCAAGCCTACCCGCTAGCCATCGGCTGCACGCGGCTTTTCAGCTCCAGCTCTCCGACACTCCGAGGCGGAGGGCCCCCCTCCCTCCCCAGCTCGCTGTAAAGTGGCAGAGCCGGGGAGGGGGGGGGGAAGGCGCTTCCCCATTTGCAGCTGCTTGCAATAACCTCCTGGCGCACGCCACGCCCCCGGGCAGGGACCGGAGCAGGGTGCTTCGCCTCTGTTCCTTGGTAGGAAAGACTATGTGCAGATGACCTTTGTGACAGTTGTATTAATATTATTAAATTTATATACTACTTAAATGCCAAAATAGCTTCTGTCCAGTTTACAACTATAAAATCAATGACAAAATCCAAAGAAGGCGGGGATTTGCTAATGTGTTAATTTGTATGTATAGATGCAAATTTAAAATTACTATAATTTTAGTAGAAACATAGTCCATCTCACCTTAGTATTCCTCACCTATAAGGGCACACTAGGTATCATTAAAAAATCCCACTAGCTTTCAATAAATGTTTCTGATGTGCATTTGGGCTACAGGTCTCTCTTGCTCTGAGAAAAGACTTTGTCAGTTACAGCCACAAAGCTCCTCTGTTTATTTCAATCCCCTAAATTGAAGATTTTGAAAATACTCTGTACATGCAAAAGAAACTGCAAAAGGTTTTTTTATACAAATGTATTTATTAAAATATCAACTTACAGTAAGCAGTTTGTAAGCAAATACCCAGGGACTGAGGTGAATCAGTGACACTTGGAACACTTCTTTTCACATCCACATTTTTTTTAAAAAAAACCCAAATATTGTGCCAATGGCTGCAACAGAAACTCTATTTACTCAGAAGTAGAGTCTACTGAGCTGAATGGGATTTACTCACAAGCAAATGTGTTGATTCCGAATCAGTGAAGCCACTTGCACTCCTCAGTCTGCATTCCTCTGGACTTCAATGCAAAGATCACAGGGAGCAACCAAATAAGCAAGAAACAGTATAAGGAATTAGCTAATGACCACAGAATGACCCTTTGCAGTACCCCCCAATGGGTAGAAGTGGCAAAGAGTTCTCCAAATGAAAAGGAACTAGGTTCTAAATTCCCATAAATGTTTCTGTTCCAGTTAGTATCCATTTCATTATCCTGGTGCTTGATCAGCTGCTTTCCAGGGACTCAGCTACATTAGTCAAAAAAACTTTGTTTTGAATGCATTATATACATGCAACACCAGATAACGCTGGAGAGCAAAAAGAATTTCTTTATGATTTTCCATAGTAGTTTCCCCCCCTTTTGTTATAATGATTTAATTTCTGACTTATTTATAGCGGGTTTTCCCCCATGTGTAGATCCACCCCAGGACTGATCTGTGGAAGGGCGACTTCAAGGCCTCTGCTCTCATTTCTTATTGTTCTTGATCTTGATAGGGGATTAGGGTCAGGCAGCCCTTCAGGTATTCATTATTACATTTATACCCCACCTTTCCTCCAAGAACCCCAAGGTAGCGTCCGTAGTTCTCTCCTTCCATATCTTATGTGGATGTGGAAAAATAAACTAAAGAAAAAGTAGCCATTGCCATTATGAAAACAGGAACACATACTTTGGGGCAGAATAAAGGATACTTATGCTGGCTGAGTAGCAGAAATCGCAGGTAGCCAGGAAAACCAGATCTGGCCAATTTGTAGCTAGTGGGATCATGTTCACAACAAAGGTGGACAGGACAGACCCTCCTGCCAGTACAATTCCACTTGTTTTAGTATGGGCATAAAATTCCTGCAACAACCCTTGGTTTGCGGTCCAGCCCTTTTCTTGCTAATGTCCCAGATTACTGGAAGCCAAACGTCTATACGGTTCTTGAGTATGGAATAAACTAGTAATTCCTGATCAGGTGTCTGTTTACTTTTTTTTCTGCACCTCATTCCTGAGTTCCAGCTTCCCGGCCAAGAACGGAGTCAGTACCCTAATCTCTGCTGAGAGATTTCCCACAACACCCACAACACCCCTGTGAGGTAGATTATGCTGAGCTTCATGGCTGAGTGGGGGGTTTGAACCCTGGACTTTCAGGACTTACTACATCACACGGACTGTCCACAAAAGAGGAATGCTGTCTGACAGCCCTTTAAAAGATGGTTTGCTGTTTGCTACTCTAGGCTTTTCCCTGCTCCTTACCAGTTTTGCATATCTTTGGGTGAAGCCAGATGATCAAATAATAAGAAAAATTACAATAATTTTACCTTCTAGCTCTGAAACAGAGAAGAGACATACATAACAGCAACTCCAGTGCTGGGTCAACTATAGCTTCATTAACTATGAACCCCAAATTTGGGATCCCCTTGAAACTGGTGCCAAAGTTTTGCAGCATTTTGCAGCAAACCCCCACGTTTTGCAGCACCTCACAAACTGAGTAATTGATACTCAAAACTGGGGTCATAGGTATCACCCAAAAGCTCAACATTGTCCAATTCACTCCAAACAGGTCTCTTAATGTGATCCATACTGTTATTTTTCTTTCAGAGATCTTAACGTGAGATTAAGCTCACTCACCTAGAAGCATACTTTTTTCTGGTGGCCCCTCTGTGTACTGTCTAATAAAGCAGGGAATCTGCCTAGGCTGTTGTGGAGGAAATGCAAGGGCAGTAGAGCATCTGGACAGAGGCACAAACGTGTCCCTCGAGTCCAGAGCTACCTTCCATCGAGCCTTGAAACCCCTTAGACCCAAGGGAAACTAATGCAACAACACTAGGAAATGTTATGATGCCACCAGCACCTCCCACAAAGGCAAAATAGGGGCAGAACAGATACCTGTAAAATAGGGACTGTCCTTGGTTAACATGGGGCAGGTGGAGGTTATGGTTCTTCAAGCCAAAAGTAGGAAACTTGGACTGTAAACAGATACAAAATCAGCATACATGAGCAAGATAAATATTTGCTAAGAACAATGCGGATCTTGGCATATTTAGCAGTATTTTTAATGCCTTTTTTTTTTAATCCATTAATAAAAATAACAAGGCTGGGGACTTCTGGGTTGGCGCCTCCGGCAATGGCTGAGCTCCTCCGATCGGGAGGAACTTACTCCGTGAAAAACAGGGTCTGACCGCCACGGCGAAGGCGGAGACCCATTGAAATCACAAGCGGGAGAAGCTTGTGAACCTGGGATTTGGCTGGCACCTTTTGTGCCTCCCCTACTCGCAGGGAAACCCTGTTTTGGGGATCCGGAGCGACGTGGGGTGAGTGGCGCGGTGCTTTGAATTGACTGCTTCTTTCACGGAGTGAAGCCGCATTGCTGTTGCTGGAGAACGCTGACTTTTTCCTGTGGACAATTGGATTTTAAACAACTACCCGTGAGTAGAACGGAAAATTGGATCTTTAAATACCTTAATTTGGCACCGAAGCGGGAAGGTAATAAACAGGAAGTCCGCCTTCTGCTTTTGTAAATAGACTGAAGCAAAGACGTTACAAGCTAAAGTCTTTGAAAGCTTTTGACAAAGGATTAAATCTCCATCGGTTAAAAATACAAAACCCCCCTTGGAGGCAGGTGAAGAGGGGGGAAATTTTGAACTTAGTAAGCCTGCAGGAGTGAGGGGAAAATCAAATTACCACAGCTCCGAACCTGGGAACGGGTTAGAATCATAGAATCATAGAATCATAGAGTTGGAAGAGACCACAAGGGCCATCGAGTCCAACCCCCTGCCAAGCAGGAAACACCATCAGAGCACTCCTGACATATGGTTGTCAAGCCTCTGCTTAAAGACCTCCAAAGAAGGAGACTCCACCACACTCCTTGGCAGCAAATTCCACTGTCGAACAGCTCTTACTGTCAGGAAGTTCTTCCTAATGTTTAAAAGGTAAAGGTAAAGGTACCCCTGCCCGTACGGGCCAGTCTTGACAGACTCTGGGGTTGTGCGCCCATCTCACTTAAGAGGCCAGGGGCCAGCGCTGGTATTATTTATACCCCGCCCATCTGGCTGGGCCTCCCCAGCCACTCTGGGCGGCTTCCATAAAAACCAAAAATACAGTAAAATATCACACGTTAACTGAACAGGGCTGCCTTAAGATGTCTTCTGAATGTCAGGTAGTTGTTTATCGCTTTGACATCTGCTGGAAGGGCGTTCCACAGGGCGGGCGCCACTACCGAGAAGGCCCTCTGCCTGGTTCCCTGTAGCTTTGCTTCTCGCAATGAGGGAACCGCCAGAAGGCCCTCGGCGCTGGACCTCAGTGTCCGGGCAGAACGATGGGGGTGGAGACGCTCCTTCAGGTATACGCAGACCTCGTCCGGGAACAGCCAGGAACCTCAGGCGAGCCAGAAGTCTTCAAGGCAAGCAGAGGTTGGTTTGACCGGTTCAAGGCAAAATCTGGAATCCACAGCGTGGTCAGGCATGGAGAGGCTGCCAGTTCTGATGTTCCTGCGGCTGAAGATTTTGCAGCAGAGTTCCTGGAGGTTGTGAAGACGGAGGGCTATGTTACACAGCAGGTCTTCAACTGCAACGAGACCGGGCTGTTTTGGAAGAGGATGCCCAAAAGGACTTTCATCACACAGGAGGAGGCCAAGTTGCCTGGCCACAAGCCCATGAAGGACCGTCTGACCCTGCTCTTCTGTGCCAACGCAAGCGGCGACCTGAAGATCAAGCCCCTGCTGGTGTACCGCTCGGAGAACCCACGGGCCTTCAAGAAACACAAGGTCGACAAGGAGCAGCTGAGTGTCATGTGGCGATCCAACAGTAAGGCTTGGGTCACACATGTGCTGTTTGTGGACTGGGTCAATCTTGCTTTTGGCCCTGCTGTCAAACAGTACCTGCTGGACAATGACCTGCCGCTGAAGGCTTTGCTTCTGATGGACAATGCTCCTGCTCATCCTAAAGGCCTTGAGTTGGACTTGTTGGAGGAGTTCAGCTTCATCAACATCATGTTCCTGCCGCCTAACACCACGCCACTGCTCCAGCCGATGGATCAGCAGGTCATCGCCAATTTCAAAAAACTCTACACCAAGGAGCTTTTCAGGCGATGCTTCGAGGTGACTGATTACAACACCATCACCCTGCGGGAATTCTGGAAGGACCACTGACATCGTCACCTCCTTGAAGATGATCACCACGGCCTGGGACGGGATCAGCCAGAGAAATTTGAATTGCGCTTGGCGCAGCCTGTGGCCGGACTGTGTGGCACCAAGTGACTCTGATGCACCAGAGTCAACAGTGGTGCAGGACATTGTTTCCTTGGGGAGGACCATGGGCCTGGAGGTCACAGAGGAGGACGTCTGCGAGCTGGTGGAGGAGCACGACCACGAGCCGACCACCCAGGAGCTGGTCGAACTGCGGGCAGAGGCTGCGCAGGAGCGGGCCTCGCTGGAAGATGAGGAAGCAACTGAGGAACGGCTGTCCTGCAAAGAACTGAGAGACATTTGCCTGAAGTGGAAAGATGTGCAGGCTTTTGCACAGCGGCGCCACCCTGACAAGCACGTGGCACATGACCTTGCGAACACTTTTGATACGAGGGTCATGTCGCCTTTCAGGGAGGTGCTGAAAAGGCGGATTAAGCAGCAGACCATGGACAGGTTCTTGAGCAAGAAGCAAAGAGTGGAAGAGGAACCTTCTTCGAGTGGTCCCCCAGAGGCTTAGAAAATGTACTGTACACTTTGTTGATTTTTAAATGTTTTTCTGTCATGTTTAGAAACTTAATTTATTGTTCCTTCAATTTTTGAAATGCTCTTTACAGTATGTGTGACTTTAAAGAGCAGTTAATAAATTCTTTTTGTACCAAATTTGGCTTTGTTTGGACTTTTTTTGACCATAGGAACGCATTAATTGATATTCAATGCATTCCTATGGGATTTCGTGCTTCGCAAGACAAAAAATTCGCTAGATGAAAAAACTCGCAGAACGAATTAATTTCATCTTGCGAGGCACCACTGTATCGCAAAATTAATGAGTGATAGAAAAATGGTGGATTGATATTTTATGGATTTAGCAGAAATGTTATAAGGAGTTAAGCATATATAAGTATTTTAGTTTTAATGTTAAAATTAGGTTTAAAAAAATATGTTATTTATAATATGATAGAGAATAGAGAAAGATGGAAAGAATGGAAAGTCTGACATCAATACCAGGGAAGATTCTGGAGCAGATCATTAAGCAAACAGTCTGTGAGCACCTAGAAAGGAATACTGTGATCACCAATAGTCAGCATGGATTTCTGAAAAATAAGTCATGTCAGACTAACCTGATCTCGTTTTTTGACAGAATTACAAGCCTGGTAGATGAAGGGAATGCAGTGGATGTAGCCTACCTTGATTTCAGCAAGGCATTTGACAAGGTGCCCCATGATATTCTTGTAAAGAAGCTGGTAAAATGCGGACTTGACTACGCTACCACTCAGTGGATTTGTAACTGGCTGACTGACCGAACCCAAAGGGTGCTCATCAATGGTTCCTCTTCATCCTGGAAAAGAGTGACTAGTGGGGTGCCACAGGGTTCTGTCTTGGGCCCGGTCTTATTCAACATCTTTATCAACGACTTGGATGATGGACTCAAGGGCATCCTGATCAAATTTGCAGATGACACCAAACTGGGAGGGGTGGCTAACACCCCAGAGGACAGAATCACACTTCAAAACGACCTTGACAGATTAGAGAACTGGGCCAAAACAAACAAAATGAATTTTAACAGGGAGAAATGTAAAGTATTGCACTTGGGCAAAAAAAAATGAGAGGCACAAATACAAGATGGGTGACACCTGGCTTGAGAGCAGTACATGTGAAAAGGATCTACGAGTCTTGGTTGACCACAAACTTGACATGAGCCAACAGTGTCATGCCAATGCAATTCTGGGCTGCATCAATAGGAGTATAGCATCTAGATCAAGGGAAGTAATAGTGCCACTGTATTCTGCTCTGGTCAGACCTCACCTGGAGTACTGTGTCCAGTTCTGGGCACCACAGTTCAAGAAGGACACTGACAAACTGGAACGTGTCCAGAGGAGGGCAACCAAAATGGTCAAAGGCCTGGAAACGATGCCTTATGAAGAACGGCTAAGGGAGCTGGGCATGTTTAGCCTGGAGAAGAGGAGGTTAAGGGGTGATATGATAGCCATGTTCAAATATATAAAAGGATGTCACATAGAGGAGGGAGAAAGGTTGTTTTCTGCTGCTCCAGAGAAGCAGACATGGAGCAATGGTTCCAAACTACAAGAAAAAAGATTCCACCTAAACATTAGGAAGAACTTCCTAACAGTAAGAGCTGTTCGACAGTGGAATTTGCTGCCAAGGAGTGTGGTGGAGTCTCCTTCTTTGGAGGTCTTTAAGCAGAGGCTTGACAACCATATGTCAGGAGTGCTCTGATGGTGTTTCCTGCTTGGCAGGGGGTTGGACTCGATGGCCCTTGTGGTCTCTTCCAACTCTATGATTCTATGATTCTATGATTTGCTGAAATAACTAGTAGAAGTGGAATACAAAAAGGGAGGTGAGAGGAGGTCGAGGAAACAAGGGAATGAAAGAAAGAGTATTGAAAAGGGAGGATGTATTATTATTATTATTAGGGTTTGGTTTAGTTTAGTTTAATGTGTTTAGTTTAATGGGTTTAGGTTGTGTTTTGTATTGTTTATATATTGTATTGTATTGTCTTTATTTCCTCTTTTGTTTTTTCTCTTCTCTCTTTTTTCCTTTTAAAAGTAATAAATATTATTTTGAAAAAATAAAAAATAAAAATAACAAGGCTGGCACCACTGTGTCATGCACATGAGTGCTCTGATAATAGAATCTCAAAGGCAGCCCATGACTTACAGCAGTTGAAAGTGTCTGCAAGCAAATATTGGCTGAAATTTCAGTTCTTTGACTTTTGTCTTCTGGGTTTCTGGGGGTTTTCCTGTTGTTATTCTGTCTCTCACAGCTACAATAAACCTGCCATTAAAATTATGGACTGGTCATTTCTTCATCAGGGGCAAATGGGGAAATTTAGCAGGGGATCAAATACTTTCCCCCCTCACTGTATGCATGTCTGAACACTGGCACATGTTTATACCTTCCTCTATAAAGATGGTAATATTTTGCAATTTGTGCATCTTTTTGCAATTTGTGCATTCTTTTTCTCCCCTCTTTCTGTCATTATATATATATATATATATTCAAATACAAAATAAAATTATAACACTCCATACATCTTAGTTGCATCTTATTTCGACTTCCCTCAACTTGTCTGTGAATCCTTCATTTGTTAACTTTAAACACATTTCTATTTTATTATTTATATTATTACTGTGAACTTCATCCCATTTTAACTTATTTCCCATCACAGTGCTTCATTCTTTCTGTCATTTTCAAATGCCATAAATAAACCATTTAAGAACCACTTGACTCTCACGAGCTTCTTGCACACTTCTTTTTTGTTTGTTTGTTTCTTAAAGCAGATAGACAAACTTCTTTCTTCCTCTTGAGAGTCGTCACCTGAGCTAAGGGGCATTCTGCCAGTGGAACATGAATGCCAAGGGTACTTTGCATGCCAGGGATGAATGGAGTCAGAGACTAAAAGGGTTCTGATTGACAGTCCAGAATAAAGGCTATCACATATTAGGGTTTCCAATGTTTTTCAGGTTGCCTCGGAAGGAAGTCCTATTAAGTTTTTGGGTTTCTGATATGTATTTATTTATTTATTTATTTTATTTAATATATAGCACAGCATAGCTAAACTATGTAAAGCAAAACTGCAGAAAAACAATTCTTTCAGCTATAAACCAACATATGTCTGTCAAACTGATTACCTTAAACTAGCAAAAATAACAAATATAGCCTGACATCTCCAAATTTTTCACTACAAAAGATGGTAAAAATTGCATATTTTTCAATAAATTTATTTTCAATTCTTATACTTTCTCTTGCTCAATTGTAGTATGTAATTCTATATATAGCTGCTGAAACCCATACCCTATAAAACCAGTCGGATGGGGTATTTAGAAACGGTCAATTTAGCTGGTCAGCAGTACTGCAATCATTTCAGCATCTCCTTCCCCCATGTAGTCTTCTAAATAATTTAGAAGTACAATTATGGCATGATCTGGTAAGTTATAAGCCACCATTTCTTTGAAATTGCTCAGAACTAAGAACTGGTGTTATTTTATTTTATGGCAATTCCAGAAAATGTGGATATAATCCACACCAGACTTTCCATGTTGCCAGCCTTTGTATTATGATACCTTATAAATATATTTCAGTTTATGAGGAGCCCTATTGCATTATAACAGGGGAAACTGCTTGCAAAAAAATTGTTTAAAATCTGATAGCACTAATGTTTTGCTGGAATCCGTGGCACCCCAATTGTTACTTCTCTCCAGGTTGACAGGAAGCCATTGTTGTACCCTCTGGGCACAGCAAATCAACCAGCTACAAATGCAAGCCACAATAGCATGGTCTAGCCTAAATTTTACAAGCTTGCCAACATGGCTTTAAGTTGGATCAAACAAGGCCACAACTTTATTGACTGCAGATGTAAGAGGTTTGGCACAGGCATTGGGTACAACCTATATGACTCACATCAAATAGGAATGTCCTCACCAGGAAGACCACTTTCAGGAGTGCTGGGGCTGTAGATGACACCCCCCCCCCCCCCGTGCATGTGGACAGAAGCACTTTCTCCAGGATTCCTTTAATGGGATGCCCTTTGTCTTGGACAGTCAGAGGCTTACCAGGTAAAAAGTAAATGTAAAGGTGAAGGACCCCTGGATGGTTAAGTCCAGTCAAAGGTGATTACGGGGTTGCAACGCTCATCTCACTTTTCAGGCCAATGGCACCAGTATTTGTCCACAGAAAGCTTTCTGGGTCATGCGGCCAGCAGGACTTAAACCAGAGCACATGGAAACGCCGTTTACCTTCCCACTGCAGGGGTACCTATTTATCTACTTGCACTGACATGCTTTCAAACTGCTAGGTTGGCAGAAGCCGGGACAGAGCAACCGGAGCTCACCCCGTAATGGGGATTCAAACCGCTGACCTTCTGATCGGCAAGCCCAAGAGGCTCAGTTGTTTAGATTACAACACCACCTGCATCCCTTTAGAGGCTTACAACCCACCCTCCAACCATGGCAAAGGCTTAAGGTAAAGGTAAAGGTACCCCTGCCCGTACGGGCCAGTCTTGACAGACTCTGGGGTTGTGCGCCCATCTCACTTAAGAGGCCAGGGGCCAGCGCTGTCCGGAGACACTTCCGGGTCACGTGGCCAGCGTGACATTGCTGCTCTGGCGAGCCAGAGTCGCACATGGAAACGCCGTTTACCTTCCCACTGGTAAGCGGTCCCTATTTATCTACTTGCACCCGGAGGTGCTTTCGAACTGCTAGGTTGGCAGGCGCTGGGACCGAGCAGCAGGAGCGCACCCCGCCGCAGGGATTCGAACCGCCGACCTTTCGATCGGCAAGCCCTAGGCGCTGAGGCTTTAACCCACAGCGCCACCTGCGTCCCTCTTGCCCAATGCTTAAAACTGCCACCTGAGCTGAGCCAATCTCCAGGCTTGCTGCCAAACCACTCACATCTGCAGACAGCCCTTAAACCTTTGACAATAGCCTTCAGCCACACATAACAGCAGACAGGTGGACACCATTGGATCTAAACAAAGTCTCTTTGTCAAAGGGGATGTCAGGATGATAATTCACCAAGCCACCTAATAGCTACACTTTGCTCCTCACCTTCTTCCTTGAGTAGTTTATACTCACCAGGTCTGAAATAGCATGCCATTGCCTCCTTTCCAATAAGTCTGACCAACCAATGACCTTCCACGGGTGCATTTCTCACAGTGATTCAAAGTTCGCAATTACAGCCCAAGTTAAGTCTATGTCCTTTTGCAGGCCCAGGTCATTCTCACCCAGCTGAATGACCATGGCATCAGTTGGTTCATCAGTTGAAATTCTCGCAAACAGAAAGAGCTCATTGTTATGTATTGAAGTTCTCACCCTGGGCCAGCAGGGGGATACTGTAGATAGTTTTTACTCAGGTCCATATATGCAAATAAGGGATTGAAAGTGACGTTCAGTGATTGGATAGTTACAGAAAATGGTTACTGTTGAGTACTGTTGATTGGTTACAGTTTCACCAACTAAACAATATTTTTAAGATAGATAAAAAGAAAGCTTTCAGTTATGATACCTCAAGATTTGAAAAGGACTTGTTAGAAAATAATATAAAATTACTGTCAAAAACGTACAGATTGCTTTTGGAATGGCATGCAAAGGATGAACAGGTTAAATCTATAATGATACACTGGGCAAGAGATTTGGTGCATAATATCCAATTTTCAGATTGGAAAAGGTTATGAAATTCTCGGCATGTTGTACACTGAAAGAAAATTACATGAAAATTATGTACTGGTGGAATTTGACCCCTAGTAAGTTAGAAAAAATGTATAAGACAATTACAAATAACTGCTGGAAATGTAAGGAAAAAGAAGGCACCTTTTACCATATGTGGTGGATGTGCAAGGTAATAAAAGCATTCTGGGAAATGATATATAATGAATTGGAAAAAAATGTTTAAAATAACATTTCTTTAAAAAAAAGAAAGCTTTTTTATTAGGAATTGTAGGTACCAGATCCCAAAGGAGCAGGAAAGACTTTTTATGTATGCGACGACAGCCGCATGGATGTTACTAGCCCAGAGATGGAAAGAATGACGGCTCCCCACATCAAATGGGGGGCGCCTTTTGTGTGGTCACGCACAGCCCCCTGGATCCCAGCAAGGCTCCCAGTGGTACGGGCTGGCTTCACCCTCCCCAGGCTGTATACCTGGAGGTCTCCGCCTACCTCAGCCAATCACCCAATGCCGCCTGGGGAGGCATTGCCAGGGGATTGGCCAGGTAAGGGTAGGGACCACCCTGCCCACACAATGGAAGGTGAATCTTACCTGTGAAGCGTCACTTGGCTCCAGAGATATAAAATAGGGATTACTGAATGAGATGCAGTTGAAAAGGTTGACAATGGGACCCACGGAGGGGAAGGTGGGAAGTCCAGAGATTCAGAGAAATCTCTAAATATGGATATGTATTTTGTATTGTTATAATTATAATTATAATTATAATATAATAATATTGTTACATGTATAGAAATACATGTAAAATCAAATAAAAATTATTTATTAAAAAAAGAATTCTCAAGAGTTATTGACAGGGGCTCTGAGATGACACCTGCAAATTCTTTTAATATTGTGGAATGCAACACATCTGACCTACAAGACTTGAATTTATGTGGCCTAGCTAGGCATTTGTGTACGGATATCTTTCTTGGGCTGTAATTCCTTCCGTTAGCCATTGATCTTGTAGGCATACACACTGCATGGGCAGTGCTCAAAATTCTTTGAATGGAGAAACTTGTTTGAAAGGTCTAGTGTGTTACACAATCTTAACCATTCGATCTGTTTTCTGCTAGGACAAGCAGTTTCCCTTGTGGTAGAAGACAGAGGCAAAGGAGAGGCAGAATGGTTCTGTCACCTGCTTACGTTTCTCCATCTTCTCCAAGTGTCCAAGAAAGAGCTTACTGACAATAATGGAGTAATCCATTCACCTCCTGTCATTCACTCCCAGTTCCTGTCAATCTAAGGTTTAGCGATATTCAAAGCATGAGAATACATGACACTGAAGATCCTATCTTTTCAGAGTCAGATAGACTTTTCTGTATTCATAAATTGTTTCCAATTTATCCATAAAAGAGTTTCCAAGGGGCTTAGAACTCTCTAATAACAACACAGCCATGGCAAAGTTTTAATTACTGACAAAGTCTAGGCATAACCCAGCCAAGGTAAAATATTCTTTAGTCCTCTTGAGTTCAGCTGGAAATATGTTACCTTGAGTCTTGATTTAAAAAATAATAATTTTATTTTCCATTTTACAACATTCAAAATTGAATATAAATCTACACAAATCAAATAATATTTTCTGCAACTTCCCTCCCTCCTCTTCTACGGTTTCTTATTTTTCCATTATTTTCTTACTGCATATCCAAATTTATCCTTTTTACAAATTTATCCTTTATAATTCTTTTTAAAATTTTACTGCTCATGTTTATATCAGTCCTGTTAACTATTTACAATTTGTTTTCATATGTTCGATAAATTTTCCCCATTCTGTCACAAAAGTCTGTCCTCTTGATCTCTTATTCTTTTGGTAAGTTTTGCCATCTTTGCGTATTCCATCAGTTTTAACTGCCAGTTGCCTCTTTTTGGAGCCAGTTCCTCTTTCCAGTTTTGGACATATATCATTCAGGCAGCTGTGGTTGCATACATAAATAGAATTTTCTTTTGTTAAAAAAAATAATATTTATTACTTTTAAAACTTACAAAAAGGAAAGAGAAGAAAAAAAACAAGAAAAAACAACAACAAGCAAAGGAAAAAACAATACAATACAATATATAAACAATACAAAACACAACATTAACCTAAACAAAACAAAACAAAAACAATTTAAAACCATACATTGTACCATTTCAGTAGTCTATCTTTCATACCCTTGTTTCATCGACCTCCTCTCACCTCCCTTTTTGTTTTCCACTTCTATTAATTGTTTCAGCAATTCCTTTCCATCTTTCTCTATTTTCTGTCATATAAATATCTTAACTTATTTTTACCCTTATTTTCCATTGATACTATAATGCTTAGAATCATAGAATCATAGAATCATAGAGTTGGAAGAGACCACAAGGGCCATCGAGTCCAACCCCCTGCCAAGCAGGAAACACCATCAGAGCACTCCTGACATATGGTTGTCAAGCCTCTGCTTAAAGACCTCCAAAGAAGGAGACTCCACCACACTCCTTGGCAGCAAATTCCACTGTCAAACAGCTCTTAGTTATGCTTATTTATGCTTAACTCCTTATAACATTTCAACTAAAGCCATAAGATTTCATTCCAACATTTTTCTAACACTCAGTAATTTTACAATATTTCTATTTCTGAAAATAAACTTTAAAACTTTTTCCAATCTTCTTCCACCATCTCTTCTCCCTGGTCTCAGATACTGCCAGTCATTCGTCAATTCCAAATAGTCCATCAACCTGGTGATCTTCTGTCCGAGGCTCTTAACTCTTTTCCATATTTATACATGCACTTTACTTTGTCTTCTACTGATCTTGTTCTTATTTTCCTTCCTTTGATACTGAAGAGCAGATCTCGGGGAAGCTCCAACCTAGCAATGCTTTTATTCCTTCTCGACAGGTCAACCAAATCTCCATGGTTAAATCTAAAATCCATAAGGTATTTCAGGACATGTTTCAAAATTCCTCCAAATCCAAAGGCCCCCACAGCTCTAATCTCCTCATGACCCAAGTCCAAATCCCAAAAGTCAGTAAATCCCTGCATGAAGGGATCTGTCCAACTTTCCTTCTCCAGTCCAGGCAGGGCTCCGATCCTCAAAATCTGACTTTTTCTAAAATCAATCATAAAAGGCCTCAACTTATAGTCCTCAATTTGCCTCTGTAAGGCTGGGGCTCCCACTTGTATTACTTTAGGTTCAACAACAGCAACTTTCTCCTTCGCCTTCTCGACAATTTGCCCTGTCAAAGTAGATTCCTGTATCAGATCCTGAATAATTTCTGTATTGATAGTCACTTTTTGTCCCAAGTTAGTCACTTTTTGTCCCAAGTTATCAATTCATAAATAGTATTTTCTGGTCTTTCGGCATCTCTTCTCTGAGTATACCTAAAAGAAAAGCTTTTGATTTTTAAACAAAAGTTATTTTCAACACTTTTTTCAATTCATTATGAATCATTTCTGAGAAAGTTTTTGCAATCTCACACGAGCACCACATATGAAAAAGTTACCTTCTTTCTCTTTACATTTCCAACAAATATTGGATTCAGACTTCTACATTTTAGCTAGCTTACTAGGCGTCAAGTACCCTCTGTACATCATCTTTATATAATTTTCTTTTAATGCATAGCAAGCTGTGAATTTTAAATCTCCATTCCAGAGTCTTTCTCACGCTGTCATGCCAATATTATGACATATATCCATTGCCCAATGTATCCTTTATGATTTAACCATGTTTTATTACTTCTGTTCTCAGTCAAATGGTTGTATTGGGCACACTTGCCTCTTGGCATCTCTGGTGGCAGTGAAAGCAAAGAGGGTTTAAAGCCCCGAGCAGAATGCCAGCTCAGAGCTGTGCCCGCCTCTTAACGTGGGAGAAGGCGGGTGTGAGGGTGGTCCCAGACAACAGAGCAAAACTGCTTCTCCCTCTTCAGCCACCACCTTCCCTCCCACGGGCAGGCGCTCATGTTCTTTGGGGGGGGGGTGACAAGGTCCCAGTACTGATCCTTGGAAAACTCCACTTTCTGTGGCTCTGTCTGTCTGGAGACCTGTCCATTTCTTCACGCTCTTTGCTTCCTGCTATGGAATGGGTCCTGGCCCCGAGGACCACGCTCTGGCTCCAGGGTCAGAAGCAGCAGGATTCTGAAGGCCCCTTGGTGGGGAACTCAGGAGGGCCCTGCGCTCAGGTCTGGAGGGCTTCCCATAAGGAGCATCTGGAGGAGACCAGGAGGCCAGATCCAGCAGGCCCCCACCTCAGTTGGCCACCCCAGGACACCACAGTCAGCCAGGAAAGGGTGGGGGCAACCGTCACATCTTCATATAAGCTCACCATGAGGAAACATTGGGCACATTGGCTCCAGGGTCATCCAGTGAAATTGACTAGCCGTGGATTCAGTAAAGGCAAGATGAAGTACTTCTTGACACACAGCATAACTGATTTATAGAATTCATCGCCACAAGGAAGAGTGGTGTCAGCAGACATAGAGGGGGTTATAAGGGCACAGATTTCTGGCACTTTTTGCAGAGCTTGCGAAGAGTAACTGGGAGAAGTCAGTACTCCAAATTTTTGGCCTTTGCCATCTATACTGAGTACACGTGTGTGAGTACCGATTTGTGAATACTGCATGCGTCGTGTGCTTCTGCAAACATACCACATTGTTCATTCATTTTACTGAAACACATTTATTTGGGCTGAAATTGGGCTGGGGAAAGCGGAAACACTGAACAGTCCCCAACAGCGAGGAA
Source organism: Podarcis cretensis (assembly GCF_951804945.1). Classification (NCBI taxonomy): domain Eukaryota; kingdom Metazoa; phylum Chordata; class Lepidosauria; order Squamata; family Lacertidae; genus Podarcis; species Podarcis cretensis. The sequence goes on along the minus strand of NC_137172.1, from coordinate 125,375,489 downwards.
AAAGCGAAGCCGCAGGGGAAGGGGCGGAAGGGCCTCCGAGCCCGGCGGATCCTGGTGCGGGGGAGGCTTGGGCGGCGAGCAGCGGGGATCCAGCCCGCAGGCAGGCGGCGCTCCGGGGCAGCAGCCCGGCCGGAGCCAAGCCGCCCCGGCCGCCCGGGATGGGGCGCAGCAGGAAGGCCCCGGCCCCCCCCCCCGAAGTCCGGAGCGGCGCCCGGCCGAGTCCCTCGCGATGGCTCGGCAGGATCGCCTCGGGAGGGGCGGGGGGGGGGGCTGCTGCAGTCCCGCCGGCGAGGATGCTGGCGGGGGAGAGGCAGCCAGCCGGGGAAGCCCTGCCCTCTCCCCTCTCCCCCCTCCCTCGCTCCCCCCCCCCGGACGGCGCTTCTCCTCGCGCTGCTGCAACTTGCTGCAGTGTTTGAACGGCGCGGGCGCGCGGGCGGGCGGGGGGCGGGGGCGGCGGAGCGGGCGCGCGCGCCGGGCGTGCAGGCGGCAGGCGGATCCGGCGCGGAGCCCCGGCGCGGAAGGTGCGCTTGCCCGCTCGGCGCCGGCAGCCTGGCGCCGGCTGGGGCGGAGGAGGATGCTGCGGCAGGCGATCCACAGAGGGCTCCGCTCGTCGTGCCACCAGCTGGGCTTGTTCGTCAGCCGCCACCCGGTCTTCTTCCTGACGGTGCCCGCAGTGCTGACGCTCATCTTCGGCTTCAGCGCCCTGCACCGCTTCCAGCCCGAGACCGACCTGGAGCGCCTGGTGGCGCCCAGCCACAGCCTGGCCAAGATCGAGCGCAGCCTGGCCAACAGCCTCTTCCCGCTGGACCGCTCCAAAAGCCGCCTCTACTCGGACTTGCACACCCCGGGGCGGTATGGCCGCCTGATCGCCCTCTCCAAGCCCGGAGGCAATATTCTGCATCAGGCAGAAGGACTGCTGCGCATCCACCGAGCCGTGCTGGAAATGAAGGTGAACCACAAAGGCTATAATTATACTTTTTCCCATCTGTGTGTGTTGAGAAATCAGGATAAGAAATGCGTGCTGGATGATATAATTTCAGTGCTAGAGGATCTGAGGCAGGCTGCCCTCTCCAATAAGACAACAGCCAGGGTGCAAGTGAGCTATCCCAACACTAAATTGAAGGTATGCTCTCAACTGCATGCTTTTGCCCGTTAAAGAGGCAGCACTTCCTTCCTTGTCCTCAACAGCAAAGAGAAGCGCCGTGGTCATTTCTGGGGTAGTTTTCCAAAGACGGCACCCAATGACATACTTCTGTGGGGAATCCGGCGGGGGGGGGGGCAGGGTCGGGTAGATTTGGGGGTGGGTGGGAATGGTGTGGAGTGGGAAATTGTCCCGTCTGCAAATAAACAGCATGGGGTAAAGCTCTGCAACGCTTTTCAGGCAGAGGTTAATCCATCACAGGAATGTATATGGGAAATGTCACATTTTTTGCACTTGTCATGAACTCCGCTTGGTACGGGAACAGACCTTTGATATGGTCCAGAAAAGGCTTCCCTCGGGTGTATTTTAGGAAACCTGTCCTGTAGTGTGCTGATGGCAGAAGTATTGCAGTAGTGATTCTAGGAATTGTGTCCGTTAGCTGCATGCCTAGGGTGGCCCGCCTTGCCACTGGCTATGATCTGGCATATAGGATTGCACCATCAATGCAATGCTCAAGTAAAGGCAAAATGGTGGGATATGGAAAGTTTCTGCCCAGCTAACCCTAATATTTCATATCCCAAGGCAAACAAAGGTTCCCTACCTGAATCTAAAAAATGCAACCGTGGATATGAATGCTTGGCTCAACAATTTCTCCACTGGTAGAAATTTTATTCTAGGATTCTTCTTGAGACTGCTGTGTTGCATGGCAGACAGAATTTCAGGTATAACCTGCAACCTTTTGTTATCACTGACATCACTGGATGTGCAATTTAAGCCTTAGCCACGTAGTTCAGAAACCATATCTTATTGTTATCCCTGACACCCACCTTTAGCCCAAACATGCATTTGGAAACCCACAAAAACTTCTTATTTTTCTTCAGGAAAAAAAGACCATTCATTTTTATGGTTGTGACCTACATTAGCTCAGGCTGCAGCCCTAATAGTGGGTTCTCCTGATCTACCTGGAAGTTATAAATATGAGCACAATGCAGCAAAACCTGGTCACATCTAAGCCCTACTGAGATTAAGAGGGCTTGTTTAAGGCTGCAATACTTGGCACACTTTCCTAGTAGTTAAGTCCTATTGAAAGCAGAGGGACTTACTTCCAAGTAACCATGCGCAGTGCTGTGTTGCATGTCCCATTCCATCCCATCCCATGTTGCCAGAAGAACTTTGCCAGCATTAACTTTTGCTGAATTATACCTTACATGTTTCTTTCAGCTATTTGTGTGTGTGTGTGAATGATAATGTCCTACATGGGAAAATATCCATACTTGAAAATGTGCATAAAGTCTACCATAAGCCCTAAGTGAAGTAAGAAAAACACACTGTAGTAGTTCATTTTCTTTCACTGAAATTATTTATTTTGTGTAGGAAAGATATGACAGATGGAGTACATAATAATAACAGCAGCAGCAGCAGCAACAACAACATATTCATATGCCATAATTTATTATTTATATACCACCCATCTGACTGGGATTTTTTCTGATTTCTATAACTGAGGGGCATTTTATGTTTATTTCTGATTCATATACATGACTTGTCTTTGTTGGGCAGGAAAACGGCTTTGAAAACTAACAGTCAGGGAATTAAACTTTGTTCCATGCCGTTAGTGAATCTTTCTCCATGCTCAGAAACACCTAATAGACGTGCTGTAACTTTTTGCATTCCGAGAAGCCCCTGAGTCTAGAACTGTGAGTCTGCCCCATTATGTGGCAGGTCGTCCTGGATGTTCTTGACTTGGTGGAGACGGGGTCAGCTGGAACTGCGGGAGTTTGCCATTGCCATTGCACCACATCCTGGGGTGGTTTGGGCCTCCAGCTGCTGCTGTCCACCGTAGGAAGAAGAGGTTGATTAGGTCCCACCCTAAAGGTTGATGGGATCTAATGTGTTCCTTTGGGCTCTCAGGGAATTTCTGGCTGGCATGGTTGGTGCTCCTGTGGAAGTCCATGTTGCTCTGTGGAATATGAAACTGTGCATTAACACCATAATTTATTTCCATGTCTCTGTGCACAGCTATTAGGGAATGAAATCTTTAGGTTTAAAGGTTCTCTTCCATAGGCCCAAGATCAGTTAACGTGGCCAAATATTGGTTAGCTGTTCTTTTCACTTGCTCCTTCTAGTTGTAAAGAACCTTGAGACTCAAGAGATGCAGCTCCTGCTACCCTGTCCTTGGTTGCACTTTGGACCGCAGCTTCTTTCAGGGAGAGTGAGTTGACCCAAGGCTGGCCCTGTATTCCTCCCCTATGAAACCTTGCCAGCTCTCTGCCCTTGTGTCCCTTGGGCAGGCCAGCCAACCAAACAGAGCAGAGTCCGTGTTTTGGTGATGAAGGTAGCACCTTCCTTGGTTGAGTTCACTTTGACCAACCACCCGGGAAAGAGGCCAATTCTACCACATATATGACACCCACAAGCCAAACAGGCCAAACAGAAAACATCCAAGTGCAAAAAAACGACTTCAATCAAGGTTCAACACCAGTTGCAAGATTTATTACCACCATTGAAGATTTGATGGATTAAAAAAATCTTGTGTTTAAAAAGGAATGTTATAACTTTGTAACAATGACATGTATGTTAGTTTTTCTGTCTGTCCATGTAGCAAGACTGCCACACATAACGTCTGTGCATGATATACAGATACTTTTACCATAGAAATGTGTGTAAAAAAAGCATATAATGTTTCTAATTTTGATTGCTCCTGCATATTTTAAAATTCCCCTCATACCACTAATTGTAAATACATAAGGAAATGGTAAGAAAATCCAAAAAAGTTGCTAACCTGAAAAGAACAAAACAAATACAAAACAAGAGCTGTTTTGGACTGTGGAGAAGGGCCTCTCCTTCATTTGGTAACCCATTTGTGGGGGAGATGGTCCCAGAAGAGGAGCAGAACACTTTGGTCCTTCTCACACCAGCCTGCTACATGTAGTTCTTTGTTTTCTATGAATACCTTCTAAGTGCCCAAAGAGCAGACTGGGCAAGGCCTTTGGTGTGATCCGGCAGCGCTTAGCTTAAGGCACAAGAGGCCACTGTGACCTTGCTGAAACTCCTGTGTCTGGTCAGTACCTGGATACCACATATATTCCAATCTGGGTTCCATGAAAAAAGAAAAATGAGACAGAAATTTCATATACAGTATAGACACACACAAATATGCTAATAGACATGGTTGTCATTCCCTTTTAACACTTTCCAAGTTGATGGCCATCGCTACATCTTGTGGTAACAAATTACATCGTTTAACTTTGTGCAGTGTAAAGAAACGCTTTGCTTTGTCTGTGCCTCTTCCAACATTCAGCTTCCCCGGAAGGCCCTGGGTTCTGGTGTTACTTTTCCTACACCACACATAGTTTTCTACAGCACTATCCCAGCCTCCCTCCTTACTTGTCTCCCCCCCCTAAACTAAAGAGCCCCAAATGTGGTAACTGTAGCCCACAGAGGAGTTGCTCCAGCCCCTTAAACATGTTGGTCACCCCTTTCTGCCCCCTTTCCAGCTCTATAATATCCTTGGGGGGGGGGCGCATGGGGTGTTTGGGGAAGGGCTCCAAGAAGCTGTCAGCATGCCCTGAGAACAGCTTTGACTGGCCAGTGAGCGGAGCTGATGGGTCTCAATCTCTCTGCATTCAAAGACAGGCTCTGGTGGATTGAGCAGATGAGACCAAGAGTGGGTCCAACAGTCAAGGCGGTTTCTGCACATGCCATAGAGGGAAGTGAGATGGGGGTTGTCAGTCTAGGAAGGTAGCCCATCTGGCCCATCTAGGAGAATGAAATCTCTGATCCTATACCTCTGCTGCCTTGTGGGATATCTTCAGAAGAAGAAAAGGCTCAGGAGTAAAGCCTTCACAAATCCAGTGGAGTCCCTAAGGTGGTTGGATGGCACCTGGTGCGCCTCCTTCCAGCAACTCCTGCAGACGATCTGGTGCCAAACACCTTGCTCTGCTTTCCTGTGGACCCCATCAGTGAGGCTGAGAAGGGGGTCTTGTTGTCTGGGCAGCCCAGCACCTCCAGACACACTGCCCAGGTCACTTTGGTGCTGCTAATGCAGCGGTTTTGCTTCACCACTGGAGATGCACTCCATTGTCTCTCAAGACAGACGGTGGCCAAGGCCAAGGCAGTCAAGGCCAAACCAAGCCCAAGACCCCCAAGGCCAAAGTGGCCAAGCCCAAGAAGAAGAGGCTCCCTGGACCCACCACTTGCCCTCGGCACGTGACCCCAAAGACTCTTTTAAGAGCCACCAAAAAAAGAAAGACAGATGCCAACAATGCCCTTTTTGAGTTGTGGTTACCAGAAATGTACACAATATTCTACACATAGCCACATTTATAAGCATTTTGATTTATGCTATGAAGGCATTGTGATACAGACAGTTTCATTTTCTATCCCTACCATTAAATTCACCCTTTTCATAACAGTTACACACCAATGCAACATTTTCATCAAACTGTGACCCCAATATCTCTTTCTTGGTCAGTAACCACCAGAAACTTAGGATATTTGCCCCAATGTGTAACACTTTACTCTTGTTTACATTGAACCACAACTTGTTGCAACCCCTTTTGTCTTTTACCAACCTGAATAATTTGGTGTCATCTGCTCAATACTAACTCCAGGTCATTCATTCATGAACAAATTAAAAAGCATTAGTTCCAGCTGATCCAACGTTTTGCATCACCGTGTGCTTAATGACACACTAAAATAACTCTTAAAAAATTATTTGGACAGGTCTTACCTTTTCAGAAGCCATGCTGACTTTTCTCTGTGCTTGGTAATTTTGTCTTTAGTCATGCTTTCCATCACTTTTCCCAGAACAGATACAAAGCCAACTAACGTATAATTTCTTGGACCCTTTTGAAAAACAAGCTACATATGTATATTATTATGATGTGAACTATGGGTGAACTGAGATCTATGGATGTGAACTGTGATCTATAGATGAAGGACAATATACTACTGTTGCTGCTGCTGCTGCTAATTTCTTAGAGGACCAGAAATTTCACATTTGAGTTCTTTAAGAACTTTTGGATAGATGCCACCTGATTTTTAATTTGGGAGGGGGCGTCTGCTGCAGCTGTTGCCAAAATCTCCACTCCCACATACCAGTTAGATTCTAAAAAACTTCCTATTGGGTCTAAGTCTGTTTCTTTCCTACATACTTCAGAAAATTTGTCATAAGAGCAGTTGAATTAGATCAAAATGTTTCTTTCTTTTCTGGTAGAGGAATGGCATAGACTTTTAAGGAGCATAGCTGTCAAGTTACAACTGTAGTCTGGAAACTGACTTGCAGAAATCCTTGGTTCTCTATTATAGAAACCAACACATTGGCAAACTGAACTTCAAAATGTTAGGTAGGGCAGAAACAAGAGTCAGACTTGATTGCAACATGTTGCCCAGTCAGGAAGCAAGGTATGAAACTCAAGGCTGGATCGCCATCAGGCAGAAATGCTATTGTTGCATCCTGCACAGAGCCAAGGTTTGGACTAGGTGACATCCAAGGTCCATTCCAGTCCTATGATTCTATTCTATGGGACACTGGGGCAGGGGTAGAACAAAATAACACATTCACACGCTTGTGCACATTTTACACAAATTTACACATTTGTGCACTATTTAATCCCTGACTCCTCAGCTGTCCATGACTGTGGTCAACATGCTTTATGGATTATAAACTATGGGGAAATGTTGTGAATGCTCCCTTGTTTTAGGGTTAGGCTAATGTTCTGGCTGTTAATGCCCTAAGATGCTCTTAGTGTTTAGTGCAGTTGACTTTACCATCGAAAAACAATATTTTTGACATTCTGTGGTTATTGAGAACTTTAACATGTACAAAGGTGAAAAAGACAGGAGATGCCATCGCTCTGAGGCGTTTTCTTTGTGACGAAGCTGCCACATACACTTATTCTATATCGAACTCTCACATGTTGTTCCAAGCGCCATTCAAATGTCCTTCATCGTGGGCCCACCACACTCCAGCTCTGAACTCGCTTCACCATTGCAGTGACAGGAATACCTCAGCATGAATTTATGCTAGATGATTTCTTCCGCAGCTGCCCTGGGACCACTCTATGAAATCTAGCTTACATATTTATGGGAAGAGGGAATTACCCCCCACAGAAGGAAGAGAAATTAAAAGTCAGGTTACTGCAAAACATATTGCCTGACTTTGGCAGCTTGTAAAATCGGGGCTGCTGTGACATTATGGAGTGAATCTCATGGGAGTCGATGCACATTCCAGCATTTACTGAGTGCCATTAGCCAACCATGTATATACACTTCATCAGGTGCTTCTAAAATGACCTTTAATAGCTTACAACAAGGCCAGGTGTCCTGCCAAACTCATATTCCCCAAAAATAGAACAAAATCAAACAAATGAACTGAAGATTAATCCAGATAAGACTGTGGCACTGTTTGTGGGTGGCTCCCTAGACTGGATGGGTGGAGCGTCCCCTACTGTGGATGGGATGAAATTCCCTCTCGAGGAGCAGCTATGTAGCTTGCGGGTCCTTCTGGATCCATTGCTGTTGCTTGAGGCTCAGGTGGCCTCCGTGGCGCAGAGTGCCTTCCATCAGCTTTGGCCAGCAGCCCAGCTATGCCCCAATTTGGACAGGGATAGCTCCACTTCTGTTGTCTGTGCTCTGGTCACCTCTAGGTTAGATTACTGCATTTGGAGACAGTTTGGAAACTGCAGCTGATGCAGATTTCAGCAGCCAGCAGGGCTGACCAGGGCAGGACAGTCTGAACATTTAGCAGCTATCCTGGCTCGACTGCACTGGCTATCACTTAGTTTGCAGTGCTGGTTTGACCTACAACCCATGATACAGCCTTGACATATAAAGTCTCAGGACTCCAATGCCTCCAGGGCTGCCTCTGCCCACATAAACCAGCCTGGACACTGCAGGCGCCATTGGAGCTCCTCCTTCATGTGCCCTCTCTGAAGGAAGAGTCCAAGATGGCGGCATGTGAATGGGACGTTTCAGTGGTGGCTCCCCACCTGCAAAAGGCTCTTTTCCAGGAAGCACATCTGGGACCATTGCTGGGTAAGCTTATTTGTCCAAACTTAATTTGGAGGGTCACTGAAAGCAAGGGTAGGACTTGTTCCCTTTAAACATATTGTCAGATGAATATTTTAGTTTTTTTGCTGTTTGCATCTGATTTTTATGACTATGTCATTTTATTTTTGCTTCCCTTGATTGCAAAAATCACTAAAAATATAATAAAGAATAATAAATATAGAAACATCATATCAGTGCTCTAGTATCTTCTCTTCATCAAAACTCTGTGCACCTTACTTAGCTCCCCATCAGTGCATATAAAAATAAAATACAGACCTTAGGTGTTTTCAGTGTGCTCTAGGTCACTTGGCTAAATGAGATTTACCTTTAATACTTTTGCTTTTTTAATGCATGACCTACTTAGCTTATAAGCAAAAATGACTGAAATGTTAGGTTGACTGAGAACAGCGCTGTTGTAGAAGTTTTTCCTCAGTTCCCTTTTAAAATGCAACCTCCTTAAGTCTGAAGTAAAAACATTTCTGCTATGGAATATACTCTGTATTCCTTATAAAATACCTCTTTGTCACACCCTAGCATGGCCAAGAAACACAATGCGGACATTCCAAGAGGAGGGACATAAGAGACCTTTGAACATGACGCAGTGCACATGTGTACTAATGTTCTCCACATTCATACAAACACAGCACTAAGAAAATTAGCTTCAGGGTGACAGTGGACTCCATGACATATTTGCTATAGAGAGCTACCAAATGAAAATTATGCATGTTATCCGATTTTCTTTTATTTTGTTGATGTAAGCTCACGTTGTTTCATATAAGAAACAACTATACCTTGTCGATAGACCACTAAAATACAGGGGTGGGCCTACAAGGCAGGAAGCACAAAGCAGCGGGTCCTTCCCATCATGCTGCCTTCAGTCAGGCAATTGTAGCAAACTCCTGCTCAGCACCGCAACTCAGGGTGGAGACTGGGTGAAGGCAATGCAGGTGTCCCCCGGGCAACTCTAGCTCCTGTTTTAAGCACAAATGCTTGTTTTCTGGGGTGCATCCTACCAACCCTAGCTGTGCAAATTTAATCAAGGAAGCAATTTTGGATTAGCTGTCGCAAAATAAAAATGTCCAATTGCGCATACCAGTTCTGTGCTGGTTTAAATAAAGGTTAAGTGGTCATGACCCTTTCTGTTTCAGTTCAAGACTGACAGCTCCTAAGTGGCTCTTTACTGGCTGTGTGTAAAGAAGTGAATTAGTACATCTCAGAGCAGTAATGATGAGGCAGGTGCACCTGCCAAATTTCTCCTCACTCCTAAAGACACAAGAGTCACCTCTGGGCCAGGCATAGAACGTCCCAGGCAGTGCATATGGGAGAACTGAATCTCCAAATAGGAACGCATTTGTGTTTCTTTGTATGCCATCAATTTAAAGGGTTCTCACCACGTTTCCTCAGAGGTTTGTTCCACTGGTTCCTCTGAGCTGCTTCCCATCTGCTTCTCACTTGGGGACACTTTTTGTCCCAGAGAGCTGTTGTGAGGGTGAGCATATATTATGAGGTGTTTGGTTATTCCAGTCTCCAAATAATCTCCTGGTAATCAGAAACATGAACATGTTCTACCAAAGAGAGAGATGACTGTCTGCATTGACTTAGATTTTTATTTTATTTTTTCACCGCTTGAGTATAAAAAACCTCAAACAGTTTACCAAAGACAAAACAGTAAAATCAAGAAAAATTCAGAGCCATCCTTTAAAACATACAAAAGCTAAAATATTAAAACAGATTAAAATTATCTCAACATTCTCGATGTCTGGGTATGCTTACTTAAACAAGACTATTTTAGCTAGTTCCGAAAAGTGTGTGGTGAAAGTGCTCATTTGATCTCAATAATGACACAAAGAGAATGGTTGTCGTTGCTGCAGCAGACCAACATGGTTCCTCCTCTGGAAACGGAATAATGTGTCATCAGTCTGTGCAGGGTGCCAGTTGTGCCACTGTTAATCTCCCCTGCTCCCTCTGGAAGATTTGGCGAGTTTCTCAAATGCTTCTTTCCCGTGGTGTATCCCGTGTTGTGTAAGATAAGTGCTCCTGTTGAGGGCTGGAGCTAAGTTAGAAGAGCAGCGCTCCTGGCCTCAGGGCTCCATCAGGGACTCAGCTACACAGCTGCAAATAAAATGTTTTAAATGTGTTGTAAAGTGTAGTATACAAATGTGGCACTAGGTGGCAACAGTGAGCTACGTATTTTTCAAAACACCCCCCCCCCCGCGCGGTGGGGGGGGTGGAGGCTCGGGTCGGGCTCAGCCACGTGTCTTTTCACGGCTTCCCTTGCCCTCCCGGTGCTCTTTCTTACCTCTCCTCCTTTCCCTTCTCAGTGGCGGCGTTGGGGACAGCAGCAGCAGCAGCAAGGTCATGGCTCCGTGTCTTTCTTTGCCCACTATTTCTCTCTCTTCTCTCCTCTTCTCCCCTGCGCCGGCTTCGGGATCTTCTTGGTGCCAGATTGTCGGCTGGGTGGCTGGGTGTCCTCACTTTCGTTCCTGGCTCGGCCTGCGGGGAGGGGTTGGCAGCTCCCTCAGTTGGCACACCGGGCGCCCCCAGTTCCTTGTCGATTGTGGCAGCAGCAGCAGCAGCAGCAGGCCCTGCAGTCCGGGAGCCAGCCAGGTAGCCCACTTGGTTCTGCCTGGCTTCAGGAGATGCTCACTGCCGTGGCGTCTGCCATGATGCCTCCTCACCAGAAGACGAGTTTTTTTCTATGTGTATAGATTCCACCCAGGAGACACCTTCCTCCACCTCTCCGTTTCACAGGAGGAGGGGAGATGCTAAACTCGATTTGCATCTCTCAAACCCTAATCATTTCCAAATGAATTTATTTCTATCAGGGACTTCATCAAGCTGTTTTCCCCATAACCTGTTTTCTTTTTTCTACCTAACACCCTCAGCATTCCATTTCTCCTCCTTCAGCTTGCTGGGCTGAGGTGGGCTGTCTCCTTTCCAAGTTACAAGCCCCTATTTTTCAGCATGCTTAGAGGGTTCTCCAGATGTGAAGATACAATTGTCTTGTCAATAGGCATAAAACCACCAAGGCTGAGATTAGAAGGAACAAGTTAGAGGCCTGTGAGAAATTGTGTGTGTGGTGCCTCTGGGTGAACTGCTGTGAAATCACTCTTTATAGCCCAAATGGATGAGCTCCCAGTGCCAAGTCGTGAAGCTATGTGAGCAGATGCACTGGCGGAGGAAGGCGGGTGCGGGGGGTGCGGTGCGCACTGGGTGTCAGCCGTGAGGGCGGGTGACATTGCCGCACCCCCACTCCCCGCATGCTCGCCGCGCCAGGGCACATCGTTCCACCCCTGGCAGGATGCTGCCTATGTGGTCTGGAACTAGAATGGATACAATGTGAAGGAGGTTATATTTATGGGAGAGTCTCATGACATGGATCTCTGGCCCTGTTTTCATCTTTCCTCCTAGACAACAGAAAAATTGCCAGGGGCTAAAAGAGAATTTGGAGCATTTCCCCTCTGCTCCTAATTCATCACCCCACCAGGAGTTGACTGTTAACTGTATGTATATATTGCACAGCTCTTGGCTCAGCTTCAAAGAGGTCAGGCCCTTAAAAGTTCATTACATTTTGGACTGGTGGGAATTAGGGCAGGGAAGTCCATTTCTCACACTGCACATTCCCCAGCCACAACTCCACACAACCCTCCAGGATATTGCAAGTTACCAGGGGCTCAAGCAGACCGTTGTGTGTCCTCCAACTGCCCCGCCCCTTGGAGAACAATGAGCATGTTGAGTACTTATTGGGCTCTTATTTGTTTGTTTACAGAATCATACTCAGGAAGCCCTCGAGGGACTCTTCTCTCCATGTGGTCCTGCTTTGGTGCTCTGCTGATAGCTAACTCAATAATTGTGTTCCTGCAATAAAATGTTGCAGTTTATTTCCAGCTTCTAATAGAGAACAGTACACCTGCTCAGGACTAAAGGCACCCTGGAACAAGAAGTGTTATATGGGACTTGGTGCATGTTTGTTTGTATGTGGAGGTGGGGGCAGAGAGAGATTTCATCCAGAATTTCCCCCTCACTGTAGCAATAGTAGCCCCAAACTTGAGCACTTTCATAAAATTGTAGAGTTGGAAGGGATCCCAAGGGCCACCTAGTCCAACCCACTACAATGCGGGAATCTCAGCTAAAGCATCAACGACAGATGGCCATTCAACCTCTACTTAAAAACCTCCAAGGCAGGGCAGTCCACAACCTCCCGAGGGAGACCGTTGAACTGTCTAACAGCTCTTACTTTTAGAAAGTTCTTTCTGATGTTTAGTTGGAATCTCCTTTCTTGTAACTTGAAGCCATTGGTTCAAGCAAGAGAAAACAACTTTGTTCCATCTTTCATGTGACAGCCCTTAAGATATTGGAAGATGGCTATCATATCTCCTCTCAGTCTCCTCTTTTCCAAGCTAAACATATCCAGCTCCTTCAACTGTTCCTCATAAGGCTTGGTTTGCAGACCCTAGTTGCCCTTCTCTGCACATGTTGCAGCTTGTTAACATCCATCTTAAATTGTGGTGCCCAGAATTGGACACAGTATTCCAAGTGTGGTCTGACTAAGGCAGAATAGAGAGGTACTATCACTTCCCTTGATCTGGACACTAGACTTCTGTTGATGCAACCTAGAATAGCATTAGCTTTTTTTGCTGCTGCATCACACTGTGGACTCATGTTAAGCTTGTGGTCCACCAAGGTCCCTAGATCCTTTTCACATGTACTGCTAGTAAGCAAGGTGTCCCCCATCCTATATTCGTGCATCTGCTTCTTCCTACCTCAAAGAAGAACCTTACATTTATCCCTATTGAAATTCATTTTGTTAGCTTGTGCCCAGTTCTTCAGTCTGTTAAGGTCCATATTGATTCCTGATTCTGTCTTCTGCGGCATTAGCTATCCCTTCCAGTTTGGTGTCATCAGCAAATTGGATGAGCATCCCTCAATTTCTTCATCCAAGTTGTTTATGAAGCCATTAAACAACATGACAGAACCCTGCAGCACCCCACTGGTCACTTTTTATAGTGATCACCCTTTGGGTTCAGTCAGTCAACCAGCTACAAATCTACCTAACAGTTACCTTGTTTAACCCACATTTTATCAGCTTTCTTGCAAGAATATTGTGGGGAACTTTGTCAAATGCCTGACTGAAATCAACATACACTATGATCCGCCAAGCTTGTATCTACTCCATCAGTTACAATGTCTGGAGCTGCTTTAAGGCGTGTGATCTGGGAGGGACCCAGCATTTAAAAAACTCCGAGGGCTTTCCATAGCCTGTGAGTGGAATATTTCAACACATGCTTTTCATGCAGAACGTCCCACGTCCCATCCCTGCAGCCAAAATGATCGAGTGGCAGGTGCCACAAACACTTCTCTCTTGAGAGCCTGGGAAACTGATGCCCACTAGAAGTCACAACCCTAAATGGGCAATTAGTGTCAGACTGGATATTTCCACAGTCTGTTCCATAACGGAGCCAGAAAAACTGCAGTTTGTCTGGTAAAGCTTGCAAATACGGTGAGAACCCCAGAAGACAGAGAGCCTGATAACGGCTTTGTAGAAAAACGGAGTCTCTTTGTAACCTACTGCTCTATCAAGGTTCAAGGCAAAATAAAACCCATTTATTAAACTCATAACTTTACTTTGATTTTTGAAACCTCTGGTTTTAGGCTCATTATTTGTTCTGGATGCTGTTGCCTTTTTCTTTGCTATCCCCCCTCCCCCATATTTTTGTTTTGTAAGCCTTTGAATTGTAAAGAAAACCAGGGGAGAAAACTACAGCAACACACACTTTGGTCTAATTTAAAATCTCCATTTTGCCATGTTAGAGGGTTAAAAGCTTAGTTGCATCTGCTTGAAAATGAATCCACATTTGCATTTCACTTGGCTTTGGTTTCAAGGGATGGAGATGGCAATTTAATTAGATTTATGCTGGATGCAAACTGCGGTTTGCTCTATGGTGGGTAGGATCTCTTTTGGTATAAGTTCGTAACACACCAACAGAAAGGATCAGGTGCTGTACAAAGAATGATATAACATCAACTGCAATGTTATTAAGCATTTTAGCAATCCTGATTATACAAAACAAATTGGTACATTATTTTTGCATTTAATCTATATTCCCCACGATTGATAAAATAAGAGTTTATACTGCTATTCTGCTCAGACATGTCAATTATATATTTTTACAATTTTCTTGATAATTTTTAATTTTCTTCATAAGTGGGACAGAATTAAGTTCTAAAAAGTTTATTTAGATTTTTAAATATGCTTACTCCCAGGTACTGTATCTTATTATTTTGTTTATTACTGGCAGCTGTCCAGTCCTTTACTAGTTTTTGTTCTGTTTCTGAAAGTCCAAAACATAATTGTTCAGACTTTCTGTAGTTAATATCCAGTCTTGCAGTAATCCCATATTCATTAGTCAATCTAACTGTCTCAGGTAGTGAGTGTTCAGGCATTGATAGGGAAAAGATTGTATTGTCTGCAAAAAGTCCACACTTATATTATTGACCATGAAAAGAAATACCTTTGATTGGGTTATTATCTATTATATGGGCCAAAGGTTCTGTGGAGGAGGCTTGTAGAAGAGGAGATAAGGAACAACAGTGTTTGGTGCCCCACTCCAGACTGGAAGAGTCTGATATTGTTTACTCTAAAACTGGCTTTATTGTTTTTGAGACATTTAATGAAAGAGTAAGATAAGGAATTATTATTATTACAGTATCATTATTATTACATAGTACATCAGATTCAATGTTTTGCATATAAGAGCCTCAATATGCTTAATTTTGACATCCCTCCCATCAGTATATTTGGCAGCCATTCTATGCAAGCATTCTGCCAAGAGGCTTGTGAATAACTTGGCATATCAAACTTACAGAATAAGCTGAATCAGCATCTCCCTAGGTTTTAAAAATCACAATTATTTTAGGCATCTCTATAGTTTGTCCTTCCATCATTTCCCCTAGCAACCAAGATGCATTTCCCCCAGGGTGGGTTTGTCTAAGATCAGGTACTCCCTAGAAGTTATTTTCTGAAACGTCTTCTACTCAGTAACTGTAAGTGTATGTTAAAGATTCCCCCTCTCCCCAAAAGCCAAATGTGAACATTTTGCAACGAAGCTAAAGTAAGTCTCCTGCTATACAGCAGTTAAGGGCCAAGTGATCACTAAAAATTCACTGTATAGTTAACTTACAGTACAATGTCTGCTAAATAGTAAAACTGTGCTTGATGTGGCAACCTGGACTCTGGTTCAGAGTCGGCATTGGGGAAAACCAGGGTTTGTGCCTTTAAGAGCTGTATGGCAGACAGAAATCAAACAAGTTAAACCTTCTATAGTATGGAAATACATTATGGGGAAAGCTTCACCATGATTTTACTCTCTCTAATTTTGTGTTTTGCCATGCCCTTGCTTGACACCCATGTTTTTAAGGACCTGCCCCCATGGCAGCCATTTTGTGACTGGCACCCGCAGCACTCTCTCAAAATTCAAAATGATTTGGCCTGAAACATTTTGGAAGCTACCTGATTTGCTTCTAGTTAAAATCTGAATCCCAATTAAAATGTAAAAACAAAGGATGATATCCAGTGTTGATTATTTTAATGGATCTGGTCAGAGTGTGAGTAGATCATACCCATTTCCTCTGCTTAGGCAGGTGTGGCCAAACTTGGCCCTCCAACCATTTTTGGGACTACAATTGCCATAATCCCTGACCACTGGTCCTGCTAGCTAGGGATCATGGGAGTTGTAGTCCCCAAACAGCTAGAGGGCCAGTTTGGCCATGCCTTGCTTACAAGCTCAAAAGAGCTCTCCCTCCCCCTCCCCGGCATTTCTTCCTTGTTTATATGAAAATTGGGGGACAAATGTTTCAGTTTTTGCAGACACACTTTCTGCATGGTTTTCAAATGCCCAAATCACTTAGAAGCCCCTCCTTTGGTTAGGGGTGCTGAAGAGGGATTCTGCTTTGGCTCAAACAGGCCTCAAATCTGCCCCAAGCAACCCCCTTCCGATTGCAGTTTGTCCGAATCCACTGCTTACCCTCATTGCAGTGCTTTGCTTAGCAAACTGTCACATTTGAGGAATGTTCTAAAAGAAAGAGGGCTTCTCTGAATACTCTGAAACTCATTAAAAAGTGAAAACTGTCAGATCTGAAGAGTAAAGCAGTGGGAAGCTTTCAGGATGTTACTCCTTTTTAAATTGTTAATAAAATGGACCCCTCGTCCAGTATGTCTGCTGTCACTGGTGGGGAACAATTCAAGTTTCATACCATTTTGATGGAATGTGCTGTAAGGAATGTAAGAATGAAAAACAAATGAGACATCAAATGGGAAAGGAAACTAAAAATTTCAGGTATGCATTGAAAATCATTTCATTCAGCAATGGCTAAATTTCATGGTGTTAAATTTTTACAGGCAACATTTGGGAGAAAATATTCATGAAAAATACATATCCATATTCTATTTTAGGTCTTAAATATTTGAATTTTGAATAAATACTCTTTCAGTCTGTTAACTGAATCACAAAATTGCAAAGTGGACACTTATTTATTTCAACTTCAACTTAGTATGATAAAATGCAGCAGAGAATAGCAGCTCCGTCAACAGCCAGTTGTAGCAATGGCATAGAATAATTTACATGCAAGAAGAAAATGAAAGAGACGTTGTTCCTAAACCTAATTCCCTGTCCTGGGTCAACAGGGTTTTCTAGTGTGCAGCTCCTCCCTTCCCTTTGGAAGCCTGACCCATTTCTGCCACATTAAGCCACCGAGGCTGCAATCCTATATGCGCTAACCTGGTAATAAGCGCAGTTGAACTCAGTGGGATTTATTTTTAAATATCCATGTACAGTATAGGATTACACCGCAAAAGGATGATAAGGAGAAGGACACATTGTGCAAATGTATCAGATCAGCACAAAGATGTCAGAGCAGGGAAGAGCCACACTTTCTCTTTATCCTCCGGTGGCCGCCCCATGAAAGCTGCTTTAAATGGGGGCATATAGAGACACAAGTGTTTCTTGGTGAGCTTTGCAGACGTCATAGGAGGCTGGCTCCCTCTATGGTTGTGGCTGCACTACAGGCTTCAAACTTTAATCAAATTGCCTACGTGTTTGGGGAAACTAGAAAGACTGTAAGACTAAACACATTTGCAATTGCTGAGCTTTTCTAAGGTGGAGAGTGCTATGGTTTGGGTTAATGGGAGGAAAGTGCAGCATTCTAACCAACTTCTAGTGATGCTTCTGAAACTTGACATTGAGCAGTTTGTAAGTCAAATCTAGTATGCTTACAGTTCTTGAATGTATGGCAAGCTCTTATTTCAATCCAATTAATCCAATAATCCAAGCAATAATTCAGATTATGTGTTAATTTATATGTTATGTGCCTGCATTGTTTGCATGTGTGAGAGTCGGTGGTGGGGCTTCTCAGTAAACTTGCAATAATACAAAGTGGCCCAAGGGCTCTTCAGCCATTTTCTTCTTTATTTTCGCCTCCCTGCTATGTGCACAAGTGGCTGCAGCTGCACTTCCTGTCCTCTCTGAGAGGCTCTTACCTCTAAGCAAGCAAACCAAAGAAGAAAATGGTTTAACAGCCCTCAGACAACCTCATATTATTCTAAGTTTAAAACAGAAGATACTTTGAACTCTCATAACAATGGGACTTTTAACAGAATTTATGGCATGAGTAAATTGCAAATTACTGTTGGGTTGGTTCACTTACCACTTCTTTTGCTTTTTAAAATACTTTCTTCTTCAGGATGGAAGAAGCAGTTTCATCGGCCATCAGCTTGGTGGGGTCATGGAATTGCCAGGCAGCAAGGACCAAAGGGTCAAGTCGGCCAGAGCCATCCAAATCACTTACTACCTCCAAACCTACCATTCTGCAGTACAGGACCTCATTGGTGAAAAATGGGAGAATGAATTTTGCAAACTGATACACAAACTACAGCTGCACCAGGAGGACCTGCAGCTGTATGCTCTAGCCTCCTTCAGCCTGTGGAGGGATTTTCACAAGACCAGCATTCTGGCCAGAGGCAAGATTTTGGTGAGCTTAATGCTGATTCTGCTGGCTGCCATCCTCTCAAGTTCCATGAAAGACTGCCTGCGCAGCAAGCCCTTTCTTGGCCTCTTAGGAGCACTCACGATCTGTATCTCCAGTGTCACTGCGGCAGGGATATTTTTCATTACTGATGGAAAATATAATTCGACTCTGTTGGGAATTCCTTTCTTCGCAATGGGTAATTATTTATCTTCATAATAATAGGATTAGCATGGCTTAATGACAGGATTGTAGAATGTGTCCTGAGCTACAAAGATGCAGTGTTTAATTTATTTATTTACCTTCAACTTTTTTAGCCTGTTAAATTGCTCCATCCACTTACAAAAGGGGGGGGGGATCTCCAAACAAAGGAAAAGGGTAAAATGACTGTGTTTATAACCTCGGCCAATATGAGAGATGTGTTTTATTGATCCAAGTTACAAAACGAAGGAGAAATTGTTATTGAAAACTAGTCAAGTCAGCAGAGAAAATGAAGAGTTGCTGAACAGACTTTGATGCAGGACTGGGGAGATGGGCCAAAACAGGGAAACAGAAAGACTTGGAAGGAGGCTTTTTAAAAGGGGAAATGTGTGCAGCATCCTGTCTGGCATTCCTGCCCCCGCCCCATTTACACAGAGGGAAAATAATGTAATTTGGAGAGGAAATCAACTTTCTGTTCCTATAAAGGTAGATGTGGAAGATAGTTGTTCTGAGTTTGGTAGGATTTACTCCTTGACAGTATTATCATGTGCATGTTTACACAGAAGCAAATTCCCCAACACTCCAAAGTGAGTGTGGGCAGGATTGAGACCAAAGCCAGCAGTTCTAATGACCCCTGCCCAAGTAAAGTCCATTAGCTCTGCTCTTGACTGCCACCCACTGAAACGAGTGGCGCTTCCTTTGAAGTAAATGGACCATAAATGCCAAATGTTTGCAAGAATGTAAACAAAGGGACGTTACAAACCCAGCCCTAATATTTGCAAGAGACTGCAGTGTGGGGCCATTCATTCCACCTAAATAGCAAGCATGATATTTTTGATAAAGTGAAATTGATTTGGGTTAGTTTTCTTTTGTATTATTTAAACTAATTGATCACAAGAAGTAACTAAACAAAATGTTGATTCTAATCAGAAGAGTGGGTTTTCTAGATCCTTATCCTTATTTTCAGATGTGAATGAGGTAGGTTTGTATCCCAGAGGCTACAATAGCTACAATATCCTTGTGGAGAGGTAGCCAGAATTTTGCACCGTATTCCAAGTCTGGTCTCCACATAGGCAATGCTGTTGTTGTTGTTTAGTCGTTTAGTCGTGTCCGACTCTTCGTGACCCCATGGACCAGAGAACGCCAGGCACTCCTGTCCTCCACTGCCCCCCGCAGCTTGGTCAGACTCATGCTGGTAACCTCGAAAACACTATCCAACCATCTCGTCCTCTGTCGCCCCCTTCTCCTTGTGCCCTCCATCTTTCCCAACATCAGGGTCTTCTCCAGGGAGTCTTCTCTTCTCATGAGGTGGCCAAAGTACTGGAGCCTCAGCTTCACAATCTGTCCTTCCAGTGAGCACTCAGGGCTGATTTGCTTCAGAATGGAGAGGTTTGATCTTCTTGCAGTCCATGGGACTCTCAAGAGTCTCCTCCAGCACCATAATTCAAAAGCATCAATTCTTCGGCGATCAGCCTTCTTTATGGTCCAGCTTTCACTTCCATACATCACTACTGGGAAAACCATAGCTTTAACTATACGGACCTTTGTTGGCAAGGTGATGTCTCTACTTCTCAAGATGCTGTCTAGGCCTGTCATTGCCCTTCTCCCAAGAAGCAGGCGTCTTTTAATTTCGTGGCTGCTGTCACCATCTGCAGTGATCATGGAGCCCAAGAAAGTAAAATCTCTCACTGCCTCCATTTCTTCCCCTTCTATTTGCCAGGAGGTGATGGGACCAGTAGCCATGATCTTCGTTTTTTTGATGTTGAGCTTCAGACCATATTTTGCACTCTCCTCTTTCACCCTCAATAAAAGGTTCTTTAATTCCTCCTCACTTTCTGCCATCAAGGTTGTGTCATCTGCATATCTGAGGTTGTTGATATTTCTTCCGGCAATCTTAATTCCGGCTAGGGATTCATCCAGCCCAGCCTTTCGCATGATGAATTCTGCATATAAGTTAAATAAGCAGGGAGACAAAATGCAGCCTTGTCGTACTCCCTTCCCAATTTGGAACCAGTCAGTTGTTCCATATCCAGTTCTAACTGTAGCTTCTTGTCCCACATAGAGATTTCTCAGGAGACAGATGAGGTGATCAGGCACTCCCATTTCTTTAAGAACTTGCCATAGTTTGCCATGGTCGACACAGTCAAAGGCTTTTGCATAGTCAATGAAGCAGAAGTAAATGTCTTTCTGGAACTCTCTAGCTTTCTCCATAATCCAGCGCATGTTTGCAATTTGGTCTCTGGTTCCTCTGCCTCTTCTAAATCCAGCTTGCACTTCTGGGAGTTCTCGGTCCACATACTGCTTGAGCCTTCCTTGTAGAATTTTAAGCATAACCTTGCTAGCGTGAGAAATTAGTGCAATTGTGCGATAGTTGGAGCATTCTTTGGCACTGCCCTTCTTTGGGATTGGGATGTAGACTGATCTTCTCCAATCTTCTGGCCACTGCTGAGTTTTCCAAATTTGCTGGCATATTGAGTGTAGCACCTTAACAGCATCATCTTTTAAAATTTTAAATAGTTCAGCTGGAATACCATCACTTCCACTGGCCTTGTTATTTGCAGTGCTTTCTAAGGCCCATTTGACTTCACTCACTGATAAATGAACACTAGGAGCTAAATGGCACCTTAAACCTAGGTTATGGGCACAACAACGGAATGTCTAGGTACACTTTTTGTAACAAAAACACAAAGCTGAAAATGAATGAACTGCAGTTAAAGTATTATGTTCATTTTTCACATGGGCTACTCCTACCCCTGCCCACCCCCCTAATATCTGAAGAAGGTCTTCAGAGAGTAGCTGGAGGCAGAAAAAGGTCCGCCTTTCCTTCCACTCTATAGTTTTAATCTGAAATCTTAGGCGCAGGACTGCGCCCAGAGCTCAGAAACTGTTCACGCTGAAGAAATTCTCTGTCGCAAAATGCGACTAGAACAATGGGAGTTTTGAACACTGCCCATAGGTTTCTATTAACAAGCCTATGGTTAGCATTTGTATTTTCCTAATGATCCCAGAAATGGAACTAGGCATTTTCTCAGCTGCCACATGCTGGGTCAGCATTTTCACTGTGCTTTCCGCTGTGGCCACAAGGTGTCATTCCTGGCCATTTCAGACTCTGTGAACGTATTTATGAAATTGAGATTTTGTTTTGCCCTGACATGCATCACTTTATTCTTGTTTATAATGAATTGCATTTACCATTTTACTGCCCCTTCATTCCGTTTGAAAAGATCCCTTTAGAGTTCTTAACAATCTCTTTTTGTTTAAACCACCCTGATCAACTGGGTATCATCAGCAAACCTGGCTACCTCATTTCTCACCCCAAATTTGAAATATTTTATGAACAAGTTAAAATGGCACTCTTTCCTTGCAGCTACTATATTCACACATGAGAAAATGGAGTACTGGTGCCTTTGTGTAGTATTGTGGGAACACAGGATTCAGGCAGTTGCTGATAGGAAGAGGAGTATCTAGCCTGGAAATACATAGCCTTGGAAATACACTGGGATAATTTTTTTGCAGCGTTATTTTGTACATAGCAGTTTGCAATCGTACTCAATTTCACACAACAATATAATCTAAAACAGCAGCTACTATCCCTGTTGTCTGTACACACAGGTGGACATGCTTTCAAATTAGTGCACAATGCGTTATTCATTCCCCTCCCCTCATCAGACCTTAAAAAACAACCACAAAACATTTTTTGCAGTCTTGTGGTTGCTTTTTGCTTGTGCCTCTATGTGGTGGGGGTGGGGGTACTTGCTTTTCAGCACAGTTGAAGTGGTTCTCTCTCTCTTTAGTGCTGCTCTGTGTTTAAACCAAATCTGGGAGCCTACCTGATTCCAAAGATTCCCAAAAGAAAGTTAGAGGGTTCCTGGTGACAGAAATTAGAATGCGCTGTATTTGTTGTGTTCAGATATACTCAAAGTCTGGTCTTATTTTTGTACTTTCAGAGATGGTGTGTATTCCAGCATCATCAATGTACATGACACTGATAGAGTGCTGTGAGCAGAGCTTGATCCTGCCTCAGTCCTCTGACAGTGGGATCCGCTCACAACGTGAATGGCAGCAGAATGCCTTTTACTTTATTCATTTTAGCTATTTGTATCAACAACTTTCTCATGGCAGTCATGCAACTAATCAAATAAGTATAGAGACCAAACATATCTGATTTTGGCATTCCTTGTGTGCTCAATTTGTACAGCAGTCAAAACACTATATTGCATTGTGTTTTGAGAGGTAAATGTACTTTGCTCTGCACACACATCTCCCTGTTACTTGGGATATTCAGACTTACGAAAATAGGATGTTGTCCTTGCTTTTCTCCAACCTAGGCTATGCAATCTTTGTTGATCTGTTTTCTTTAAGTAGCTGTCCCAGATCAGCTGCTACTCTGGGGTTGGTTTAATTTATGAAAACTGTCACCCTTGTATTTAAAATGTAGCAGTGCATATCATATTAAGCACAATTTCATTTAGGCTGAAAGGAGCATGCTTCACAAGAGGGATGATATAGTATTGTATGCACATCATCCTTTGTAGGAGACTGCCAGATATAGCCATGAACTCTTCCAAAAGCTAGCAATTCTGCAGCAGATCTTCAGGACACCAGAAGATCTTCTTGCATTGGGCCAGAGGCATTCTGCTCTCACCATGGCCCACCAGATACCTATGGGAAGCCGACAAGCTTCCTTATGGTGGCAAAAACAGTTGCAATAAGAGGATGAAGAGAAGCCTCTGCTGTTCATTACAAATGAAGTCCTTCAACACTGAAATTGGAAATGTTTTGCCAGCCCACAGAAAATAGTGGTTGTCACCACCTGCTTTCTGTTCCCTTCCTCTACATCAGGGGTCAGCAAACTTTTTCAGCAGGAGTTCAGTCCACTGTCCCTCAGACCTTGTGGGAGGCTGGACTATACATTTTTTTTTTGGGGGGGGGGTGGAATGAACAAATTCCTATGCCCCACAAATAACCCAGAGATGCATTTTAAATAAAAGGGCACATTCTGCTCATGTAAAAACACGCTGATTCCTGGACCATATACGGGCTGGATTTAGAAGGTGATTGGGCTGGATCCAGCCCCCGGGCCTTAGGTTGCCTACCCATGCTCTACATATATGGCAAAAAGTTCAGTTTCGAACTTTTGACACAGCACTAGGAAATGACATCACTCATTGTAATACATCACCCAGGCATACAGCAATGCCCTCTTAGTTGCCAAAAAAAAGAAAAGAAAAAAAAGAGTGGCAAGCCTATACGAAGCACTAACAGGTGGCCAAACAGACTCTTCGGTCATTGTTTTCCCTAGCTCAATACTTGGTATGCTGATTGTCCATTGTTCTCAAATAATTTAGAATTTAATTGGGGGAGATAAGTCCTCAGAGAATCTGGAAGAAATTACAAACTCGCTGTCAACAACCAAAAATGCTGTCCCTGGAAAACTGGTGGAAAGTATTGTTAAAGGTAAAATAACCAGTCTTATAGAAGAACAAGGCTCACTGCAGCAGAGTCAGCATGGCTTCTGCAAGGACAAACCTATTAAGAGTTCTTTGAGAGTGTCAACAAGCATATAGATAGCGGTGATCCAGTTCTTGGACTTTCAAACGCTTTTGACAAAGAACCTAACCGGAAACTCCTGACTAAGCTTGGCCGTCCAGGAATAAGAGGAGAAATTCTCTTGTAGATCAGGAATTGGTTAAGTTGCAGGAAGCAAAGAGTAGGCGTAAATGGACAGTTCTCCAAATGGAGAGAAAAAGAAAGTGAATCCTCCCAAAGACTTAGCTGGTCTAGCCTGAAAACTGCTTCTTTCCGTTCTGCTTGTTGTGGCCATCACATACTTTTAACTCGCAGCAGCAGCCAAGCTGAAAGAAGAGGGCTGAGAAAATGCCTCTTTTGTCTGAGCCAGTCGAGCTGTCCAGGAGATGAATAAAGGCTACACAACTGAGGAGCAGAGGTCCAAGAGGAACTGAGAAAATATCACCTTGCTTCTGTGCATGATTTCCACAGACCCATTTCCAAAGAATTTGTGGAAGATGTTTATTAATCTTTTGAAAATAGTAACAGTTTAGGGGGCGGGAACCTATGGCACTCTCATTGTTCTTAACTGGATTGATGCCCTGTGGCAGTTTTAATGTTCCTGTTATTATAATCCGATGGGATCCAAATTATACAGAAGAACACTGCAAGCTCATCGTTTAATGAAGACAGCTGGTTGCCAACTATATACTCAGCCCAAAATTGTGATCAGCATTTAAAACAAACCTATTCTAAAATTAAAACAAAGTTTGTACACTTGTGGAAGCTTGCTGCCTGTCATACATTTCACCTATTCAATCAGAAACAAATACTTCATTCCCATCCTTTGTTTCTCATTGTAATCCTTAGCTATATATTAGCATTCATTTTCCAATAGAATAATGGCCAGAAAGCTTCAAGATGTTTCCAACTTAATTTTGTTAATATGCCATGGATTGATGCCAGCAGAGCCACCATATTGCCGTCAACTTCTGTGGTTTGTATCCAACTCAGCTGCCAGCAAAGCTTCCATCAGTGAAATGGGAAAGAAAGCAATTTCTGGCATTTCCTCTTTTCCTTTCAGCCTCTTCCTCCTCCCCATATATAACCAACATGCTTAAGTCTAATTAATGCATTAAGGGGTTAATACCATATAGTAAGCTGTCCTGCCAGGCTCAGTGAGGTCATTTCCCCTTACTTTGGGAGGAATGGGTAATGAAGCCTTTTGGCCAACTTCTAGTCTACCTGAGAAATGTGGCATCTAAAGAGGTTTGACCTGGTTGCACCAGCTCAGTCTGCCTGGCTCTCACAAGCTACTCTTGAGTTCCTACACCAATAATTTAGGGACTTTTACCACTTTGTAACTAAGCCAAGTTTTACTGCCTGTGAAACTTTTTCTGAATGCTCTGTGGAAAATGCAAACAATGCCTAGGTGACGCCATCACACCCAGGGCTGGCCCAAGACATTTGGTCACCCGAGGTGGCCCCCAAAATGGCGTCTTCCTGCCTGCCAAAGAAGAAGGGGTGAGAGAAGATCTACATCAGGAAAAAGGAGGAAGAAAGATTGATTGATACAGTGGTGCCCCGCAAGACGAACACCTCGCAAGACGGAAAACCCGCTAGACGAAAGGGTTTTCCGTTTTGGAGGCGCTTCGCAAAACGAATTTCCCTATGGGCTTGCTTCGCAAGACAAAAATGTCTTGCGAGTTCCTGCGGGGTTTTTTCCCTCCCCCCCTTTTCCTAAGCCCTAAGCCGCTTATCAGCTGATCCGCTAAAAGCCGCTAAGCCGCTAATAGCGCTAATCCGCTAAGCTGTCAATGGGCTTGCTTCGCAAGACGAAAAAACCGCAAGACGAAGAGCCTCGCGGAACGGATTAATTTCGTCTTGCGAGGCTCCACTGTATTGGGATCTGCTGCCCAGTGTATCCTGCTGCCTGAGGTGGTCCCCTCACCTGCCTCATGGGTGGGCCAGCCTGATTACACCTTATAAGGAACCTTTGATCTCAAGACAAGCCAGTCTTAGCAAATTAACCCCACAATCCCCAAACTTGCAATAAGTACAGTACGTCCAATACAGTTCAGAGCATTTCCTTCACAGGCTACATTTCCATTTTACCTCAGTTTAGTCTGTCATTATATTTATCATTTATTATTATTAGCAATAAATCCTTTGATCATTCAGACATTTCGTTAGCCCTTATATTCATTGTTAGGGTGTACATGCATTTTATTGAACTAATATGTGCAAATTGGAAGTAACTAAAGCTTCATAACAACAACAACAACAACAACAACCAATAAATTCATACCCTGACTTTTCCCCTGATGGCATTCAAGGCAGTTCATAGGTAAAAAGAAGGACCATTACAAGCGGGGGGGGGGGGGGCTGGTTAAGGAGGAGAACCTGTGGGACACATCTTTGCACGCAAATGCTGGAAATGACAAGGAAGGGTAGCTTGGAGGTGATGTCACCGTATACGTGAAAGATGATAGTCAAACCAGCTTGAAATCCCAGAGGGGCAGACTATATTAGGGAATATGATAATGTGCAAGAGAAGCAAATGTGTTATAAACCAGAAAGGGAAGTTGGGGGAAGTCGTGGGGTGGGGGATATTTTGAAACTTAGTTTGTGATTATATTATCAGTAGTGATTATGTTAAAATTTGTTGTAAAACCTAATAAAAATATTTTTTAAAAAAATCCCAAAGGGGCAGAATCCAGCACATAATGTTTTTAGTGGCAATAGCCATTTCGAGGATACACTATCACCCCCCTGACCCAAATTCCCAGAGACAATCCTGAGATGGAGAATAAAGAGGCGTCCAAAAGAGAAGAGTTGTTGCAAAAGCTGAGTTCAGCTACCTTCACGTTGACTGGGTGTTCCTGTTATGATAAAGAGGTAAAACTTACAATCTAAATGACCATGCCCCAGAAGAGCTGCTCCTGGAACCTTCCAGAGGACAAGTAAGCATAGAAGTGGATCTGGTGCAAGATGCAAGTATTTGTGGAACTGATTTGGAAACTTGAACCAATTCAGCATGTATGTCAGAAGACAATCGCCAGCAAAGTCAAACGCAGTCACATTTGACTCCCAAAGAGAAAAATTCTGAAAAAAACAAGGCTATTGACAAAAAAGGAAGTTGAAAAGGAAAGTCAAATCTCTCCAAGCCCCAAGAGGATGCCAGCACAGGTAACAAGCAAAGTCAAGGATGCTCTTAGGAGGCAAGAAGGCAGCTGTCAGAAAATGGAAATCTTGGCCAAGTGAGCAAAACAGAACAGAACAGAACACAAACCTTGGCGAAAGAAATGCTTGCAGACAATAAGAGATGCTAAAAATAAAATACCGAGAGTTATGTACAAAGAAGCAAGTCCAAAAATAAAAAACCCTTTAAATATTTTGGGGTTAGGACAGGGAAAACTCTTCTGCCCAGGAAGTGATTGAAGCTGGAAACGAGTATGTAGAAGTTTATTCCCCTCCTTGTGGGAGGAGCTTGGATTGCAAGCCAGGCTCAGGTGAAGTGCTGGTCCATCTCTAGCAAGGTTTAAACTCTTCAAGCGTTGCTAACAAAATGATGTTACTATCAATCTTTGCAATCTTTTTGTTTGGGTGTTTGGCAAACCAAAATGCAACTTTTAAAGGTTGTAACTCTTTGTAGGCATGTTGGCTCAATTCTAATCTCTTTGCAGGACACATTTACTTTTGTGTATCCGTGTGTGTGTGTGTGTGTGTGTGTGTGTGTGTAGTATCTCCTGCAAACCTCTCCTTGCCATCTGTTCCTGTGTAGATAATTCCTGTTAAGGTGACACCGTAGAATCATAATCCGGAGTCTCCTTTTTACCTCTTTGTGTTTGCTAATCCTGTTCCTCAAACAGTCAAAACACAAATAATCTTCTAACTGACAACTAAGGCCTCACAGCTATTCCCAAAGGAAAAGCTGCAAAAGTTGCATCCTGGCACACAGCCCACAGGAGTGTGCTGCATTTGATGTGGAAAAGGGAAGCAGGGGATGTGTGTGTGTGTGTGTGTGTGTGTGTGTGTGAGAGAGAGAGAGAGAGAGAGAGAACACATGACCCTACTCTTCTTTTGAATGCCTAGCAAGAATAATAATAATAATAATAAAAACAGTTGGGTAAGGGGCAAAAGAAAATGAGCAGTATCAGGCTCCACAGAACAGGGCACAGCAGTTGCAAGAGCAGCCCTAGAACTAGAAGAGTGGAGCAGGGTATACTTTTCAGGCTGGAGGTGCCCCATTCAAGTCCTGAAAAGCATTTTCAGAACCCACACTATCAGAAGGCACAGTGCATAGGCCAATAGCCCAGTTCCTTTGTGGACCCTCCAACTCTTTTGGCGCACTCATACCCCTGGCAACCTACGATTCCTTTGCCCCTGTGTTGTCTGCTAGGCCAGCCCTTCTGGTTAGCATCCAGGTGAGCTCAAAACCTCTTCTCCTCTTTCTGCCGCTTGTCATCCTTTTATACCTTGGCAGCATACCTTAAGGATGGCCTCTCCCCATACAGACTGACCCAGACCCTGTGCTTGTCACCCAAGCCCCTTCTCTATGCCCCCCTGCCTAAGAGGTTCGGGGGGGGGGGTCACATGAGAATGGGCCCATCTGTAAAGTGCTCTCCTCAGAGAGGCTCACTTGGCGCCATCATTACATGTCTTTAGGCACCAGGCAAAAACATTACCCAGACCTTCGGTTATTAAACAATTGATGGCCTTTTAAAGTGTGTGTGTGGGGGGGGACTGTTATGATTTTTTTTCTGCAACTGTTTCTTCATCATCATCATCATCATCATCATCATCATCATCATCATCATAGGCCATAGCACCCATCCCACTTGAGAGCTCTGGGATGCCTGCCAGCTTACAGTTCAGGCCATTGGCCCTAACCCTATCAAGCCCACCCCAAGGCCTGGTGTTTCCAGCTTGTTCTAGAATTTCAATGGCTTTATTGAACAACCTCTGAGATGGAGGTAACCCTGAAAGGAAAGGTAAAAGGTAAAGGTACCCCTGCCCGTACGGGCCAGTCTTGACAGACTCTGGGGTTGTGCGCCCATCTCACTTAAGAGGCCAGGGGCCAGCGCTGTCCGGAGACACTTCCGGGTCACGTGGCCAGCGTGACATCGCTGCTCTGGCGAGCCAGAGCCGCACACGGAAACGCCGTTTACCTTCCCGCTGGTAAGCGGTCCCTATTTATCTACTTGCACCCGGAGGTGCTTTCGAACTGCTAGGTTGGCAGGCGCTGGGACCGAGCAGCGGGAGCGCACCCCGCCGCAGGGATTCGAACCGCCGACCTTTCGATCGGCAAGTCCTAGGCGCTGAGGCTTTAACCCACAGCGCCACCTGCGTCCCTATACATTAATACACTTTTGTCTTAATGTATTGCAGATGATTTTGTGTTTCATTCAGGAGATGTTGTAAATTTAGTTTTAATCATGATGAAAGCATGATTAAATCAGGAACACCCTAAATCAATATAATCCAACTTGCAAAGCTCAAGGATACAGATAGAGTCCACTCCACATGTACTTTGAAAGCTACTTTCTTTTCTAAAATATCTCTCATTAATATTGTAGCCCTGACCAGCATGAAAGAATTAATGAAGAATTCTTCAAGAGCTCATCAAATGTGAAGAATTTTTTAAAAAATGCTATAACAAAGGAGAGCCTTTACAGTAGAGTAACAAATCCACTTCAGTGGTACCTCTGCTTACGTACTTAATTTATTCTGGAGGTCTGTTCTTAACCTGAAACTGTTCTTAACCTGAGACACCACTTTAGCAAATGGGGCCTCCCGCTGCCACTGCGCCACTGCCACGCGATTTCTGTTCTCATCCTGAAGCAAAGTTCTTAATCTGAGGTACTATTTCTGGGATAGCGGAGTCTGTAACTTGAAGCGTATGTAAACTGAAGTGTATGTAACCCGAGGTACCACTGTATAGTTCTCAAAGCCAAATTCGTCCAGAACTAATTAAGTGGAACTAAGCCAGAGAAGATGGTCAGGGTCACTGAATTTTGCTGTTTTGCATGATGCTGTAAGCTTAGGGCACTTCATTTTTGGTAGACTTACTCTGAATTTTCACAAGACGAATTGTAATCCTTATTCTTTTGCACCAATCCTTCCTTTTTTGTTGAGAACCTGCTTTGCCTAATAAATTTCCTGTTTGCCTTGAGGGTACAAAAAAACCCACAAATGTTCTAAGGTTCTGTTTGTTTAAATTATGTATTTTCCTCTTAATAGAATTCCTGTTTGGGAACTCTCTAGTGCATCAGGCGTGGGCTAGAAGAAGAAAGGAGCCCAAGAAGCCAAACACCAAAGTGGGGAAAAATACAATTAAAAATAAAATTAAAACATATTTTAAGACATTGAGAATATTAAAAAAACCAAACCCATGTCACATACCCGGTCACATACTCTCACAGCTAATAATTACAAGGTTGCCAGGAACAATGTATTTCAGCCATCAAATGCCTGGATAAACCTGAATAAAAGTTAATAAAGATGTTATGCACGTTTCATGTTGCTCTTCTCCTTGACGCCTGCAATTATTAGTTTAATAACATCTTTCTGCTATATTGTTAGCACTAACATCGTAAGAGGACATCATAAGAGCCTTCTTGGATTCGACCAAAGGCCCATCATGCGCAGGGTGTTGTTTCCACAGTGGGAAGCCCACAAGCCACACCTCAGAGCCACAATGCAATTCCTGCTTAGGGTTCCCAGTCAATGGTGTTCAGTCCCCCCTCAGCCAGGTAGCCCAAGGCCAGTCACTGCCTCTGAGCCTGGCCCACCTCACGCAGTTGTTGTGAGGATAAAATGGGGATGTGGAGCCTTTGAGCCCTTGGGAGGAAATCAATCAATCAGCATCATGACTAGCGACAGTAGATAGCTTTGTCCTCGATGAATTTGTCTAGTCCTCTTTGAAGGCCATCAAGGTTGCTGGTCACCCCTAAATCTTAAGTAGTTGAACTATGAGCTTTGAGAAGCTTTGAGTTGTATCTGTTACCTGCATCTGGGTCATGACGTCCCTTCCTCACCCCTGCAATTTGGCCGCAAAGGCTTTCTTGAGCCTAATAACAGAGCGGGGCTGGGTTGAGGGATTTCACTCTTCAGGAAACGTGCAGCGGAGGAAGGCAATGTTATCCTCTAGCAAGGTTGTTGCAGCCTCAGACATCCATCATTCCTTTGCTTCTGGACACAGCGGGATGTTGGCTCTCCAAGGAGATGCCATTTATAAACACAGCAGTGTTTGTGTGATCAATCATTAGGTGACCATTTTTGCTGTCTCAAGAGTGGCCTAGAGTCATGCACAAAGGGCCACAGGAGTGCACCTTGCAGCAACACCTCCACTGCCCTGCCTCCTGCCAGGTGGCACAACGGGTCTGTGCATCTGGCTGTTAACCAGAGGGTTGGTGGTGTGAGCCTCCCCAGGGACGGCTTGCAGGGGGTTGGACTAGATGGCCCTTGGGATCCCTTCCAATCAATTATTAATTAATTGAAAAGCCAGTCAAGGAGGCTGGGCTAGGCATGCAGAATTTGCAGGTGCTTTATAGGTTGAAAAGTAACAGCCTTCTCTTAGGCACATAACCAATCGCTTTATTTGTACCCACTCCTCTCATTCCTTCTTTTTGGCAAGTATAAGCACAGCCTCCTTTTCATTTCCTGCTGTTCTCTTGCTGTGCCTGTTGGCCTGGCAAAAAACAAAGTTAATTAGACCACCTCCTCAGGCACAATGGGAACTGCATTTAGACAGAAAGCAGGAAAACGGAATGCTGCAGGCTTGTGCCTCCTGCCCTATTCCTGTAGACATTGAGAGCAAAGCTCCTTTAATAGAAGATTGCAGCCCTGTGTGTGTAGCAGCACAGACATTGCCAGTAGCTTAAAATACAGTTTCACATGTTTCTTGGTAAATAGACTAGAAATATTTAGTTCTTTGAGAGTCATCAAACAGTCCACTTTGCTGTGCCTTGTGCAAGTTCTGTTTAAAACAGTTTGCACTTATTTGTTTTATTTCATGCTTTATTTCAGAGTTATTGGCTGATGTTTCCTTTCTGATTTTTAGAGGGAAGTGGCGGGGAGAGCTCAAATACAACATTTAAATTATACAACATTTATATTTTTAGTATAAAAGCCAACATTTAGGAAAGTATTATTTTGGCCAGTAAGATGACCACTTTAAATTCCCCAGCCAACTTCCGGGTTGGCGCCATAGCCGAATGGCGGATTCCCTCCGAGCTCCGGAGGGAATCTGCTCCACAGGGGTCGGGTCCTGCCGTGCCGGCGACGCGGGGACCCTCAAAAACCACGGGCGCGGAAGCCCGTGGACCTGGTGACTCGGCGGGCACCGTTTGCGCCCCCCGACCCGCGAAGGAGCCTTTTTAAAGGCTGTGGAGCGGGGGATGGGGAGTGGCGCGGTGCTGTGAGTCTTCTGCTTCCCCTGCCGAGCGAAGCCGCAAGCCATTCGACCGAGAGCGCTGACTTCTTCTTTTGAAAATCTGGACTAAATTTGAACAACCCGTGAGTAATTTGGAAACTTGGATATTGGACTAAAAATTCTTTTGGATTCGGTACGAGCGGGGAGATGCAAAAAGGAAGTCCGTTTCCCCTGCCTTGTAAACAATCTGAAGCAAGGATTAAATAATTAAGGTCGAAAGACTATCTCATTTTTATTGGATTAAATTATTAATTACACGGATTGACTGTATAAGTAATTGTGCTGGAGGATAAGAGCTAACTTTGAGAGCTAAAGTCCCCCCCCCCGAAACCCGGGAGCGATCCGCGAGAGGAGCCTGTGGAGGAGACGCAGAAGACTTTGACAGCTGTCAAACTTGCTGTCAAAGCGGGAGAAAATAGAGAACTTTGTTTCTGACACTTTTGCTGGCTACATTTGCTACAACATAGTGATAAATTGTTGAAAATAAAGAAGAATTGAAACAAGTTAACTGGACTGTTGGGCTGGAAGTGTAAAGGAATACTTAATAACCAGAATCCCTCTAGAGGGGGTTCAGGGACACTACAAGAATGGAAATTGGCCGGAAGATATTAGCTGACTTGGATGAGGTTGCCTTTCTCGTGAGAAAATTGGTAGAGCAAAGTTATGTTTTGTCTACAGTCCAGGCAGCTGAACAACAAAAGAAACTTGAGAAATTTGAGGAAGTGGAGAAAGAGATATTTGTTGAAAACGAGCAGCAGGAAGGAGGGGCTGGAATGGTGCAGGAGGCAAAGGAGAGCCGGAGGCCTGTCAACATGGATATAAAAGGAAAAAAGGTTTGGATGATGAAAATTTGTTTGGAATTGAAAAAGGAGGAATGGAAAGATCTCCCTTTGTGGAGATCTGAAGATTTTGGGACATTTGGACCTAAAAGGATTAAGAAACATGCTTTGAGTTCCACCTCTAAATATGGAGGCCCGGCTGTAAGAAACATGGACATTTTTGGGACAGAGCCCTTCCGAGATCTGGTGGTTAATGCAAAGGACTATCAAAAAAACCAGCAGATAGGAGCTGAGAGGGAATTAAGAGCCTCTGATGTGAGGAATCCAGGCTGATACAAGATGGACTAATGGACAATGGTTTAGGGATTGAAACCGGGAAAGGGAGGGAGGGGTTTGGGAATCCGAAGGGTGTACAAACATATTTTGACTCTTTTTATTGTTTTTGTTTTTTTGCTTTTTCATAGGGGAATTCGTGTAAGGGAAATTGGATCGACCTTAGCAAAAGTTTTTAAGCATAATGATTATTGTATATAAGTTAAAATTTGATATATAAATTGAATTAAACATAATAACAAACTAGGGTTAAAAATTAGGGACAAGAACTTGTTGAATAAATATTTGGACATGGAATACAAGAAGGGGAGGCGGGGAGAAGTCGCGGAAGAAAGTTATTGAAAATTAGGATTCTAAATGTTGAATGTTCTTTCTTTATTTTTGCTTTTTGCTTTTTCTTTTTTTCTTTTTTATCTTTTGGTTTTTGTGTATTTTTTGAAATTATAATAAATATCATTTTTTTAAAAAAAATAATAAATTCCCCAGCCAATACATTTAATTTTTTTAAAATGAAGCATTAATGATGTTAAGTTGTGGGTGAACATATCAGACGACACAGCGATTCTCCAAACAGCTCTTGTTTATTCAGAGGCCAGAACAGAACTGAACTGAAGGGTTTA
Source organism: Podarcis cretensis (assembly GCF_951804945.1). Taxonomy (NCBI): domain Eukaryota; kingdom Metazoa; phylum Chordata; class Lepidosauria; order Squamata; family Lacertidae; genus Podarcis; species Podarcis cretensis. The sequence continues at coordinate 125,341,397 of NC_137172.1, read as the reverse complement.
GCCAGCCTGCTTATATGGAGCTCCACTAGAACGCAACAGTAACCATTTTCTGTAACTATCCAATCACTGAACATCACTTTCGATCCCTTATTTGCATATGTGGACCTGAACTATCTACAGTATCCCCCTGCTGGCCCAGAGTGAGAACTTCAGTACATAACAAATAATATTTTCCCCCAACATCCAGTCCTTTCATACCTTTCAACATTTTTTTTTGCATGAGTTCTTATAGGCTAACCTACTTTGATTCACTTCCACATGCTAAATCACTGAACCTCTCTGCCAATGTTCTGTGCTTTATTTTTTATTCAGAATTCATTATATACAAAGAAGGAAAAACAAAACAAAAAAGGTTAGCACTTTGATGTTCATTCATTGCATTCTTTTGATGACATAAGTCCCTACCAAAAGAAATGGATTAACTTGTACACATTCTTAAACCTCGAACTTCATATGGCTGTAAGGAATGGGGCAGGGGGTTAAATGCCAAGAAACAGGGTTTATTTGCCTGTTTACACCTGCAGGAAGGAAGTGCAGATCTTACAGTATGGCCCAAAGCATTGTGGGCAACCTTCCCTCTCCCCTGCCAAGATGGATCTCAGCCCTTCTTCCTCCTCCTTTTTCCCAGGAATCCCTGCTTCCAAACTCCCTTTTCCTGCCCCCCCCCTCAAACAAACACACCATCTCCTTGGTAACATCTCACTCCCCAGGCGAAAAGATTTCTCTCCTCAAAGGCCCTTGCTTGGCCAGGCTGGTTTGCATCATCTAGCCCAGGAATTCCCTGTCTGGCACAGTTCTGCACTTCAATCCATATCCCAATTAATCAGAACCCTGGCATTTATTAATTTAGAGGGTTTACACCACTTTACTCCCAGATATGTGGGCACAGGAGGGCAGCCTAGGAGGCTTTGGTTTAGTGTCAGCATTAGGGGAAACTTAGTTCTTGTTCTTTTCACACAACATATCTCTACAGCCAGGAGCAGCAGGAGAGAGTTGACTGCCCATGGGAATCATGAAGTTGTCTTTGGGGGCAGGACCAGCAAGGGCTAGACTCTCTCTAATTTTATGTTATGCTTTGCCCACATGGCAGCCATTTTGTAACTGGTGCCCACAATGCACTCTCACAGTTCCAAATGTGGCCACGAGTCCCAAAATGTTGGCAGCTCTTGAGTTCCATGGAAGCACTGAGTGAGCTCACTGGGCAATTTGGACTGGGATGACCCCCGCAGGCTTACCACACTCCACTCTATTTATCTGTGTCATATGAATCAAGTGAGGCTGTTCAGGTTCTGGGCTGGTGCTTGTTAAAAAATGTAGAACTGCTACCTTGAATCAAGGTTAAGATCAGTTTGGGGCACAGAAATTACTTGGTTGCTCTGTACGATGACCTCTGACAGAAGAGGGATGTGTGTGTGTCCGCCCTTGTCAATCCTCCTTGATCTGGCAGCAGGTTTCAATTGGTATCTTGCTGGAATGGCTGTCCAAGTTGGTGGGCAGCACCACTTGGCAAAGGTTCCAGTCCTGTTTGGATTACCATATTCAGAGGTGTTGTTTGACCTTGTGAGCCCTCAGCATAGGAGTCAACTCCTAGGGGCCATGGGGGCTTTGGCCCCCACAATAATATATTTGAGGGGGCTGGGCCCCCACAAAGTTGATGGGCATTCCAATTCAAATACTGTGTGTGCATTGTGTCATGTGATTGATTATGCAGGGCAGGACTTACCTGGGCCCCCACAATATTCTATTCAAGTTGGCACCCCTGGCCCTCAGTGTGCCACAGGGTTTGATCCCCCCTTCCCCCGCTGTTTAACATCTACACGAAACCACACTGGGGTCATCCAGAGTTTGGGAGTGCAGTGACAGCAATGTGTAGTTCTGTTTCTCCTGCTTCTCACATCTACAGGGTTTGCCGTGGATGTGCAAGACTAATGTCTGACCTCAGTCATGGACTGGATGAAAACCAACTGACTGAAGCTTAATCCAGATAGAGTGAGACATTGTTAGTGAGTGGTTCCCTAGATCAGATGGGTGCAGAGGTGGACTTTGATAATACGGCACCCTGTGCCAGGCTAAAATTTGGCATCCCCAAATGGATCTTCTCCATTTTGCATCCCCTCCAGTCAGCACCCTTGATGGGGAACCACCTAAATCTGTACTGCCCTAAATCTGGTGCTGGGTGGGTGTGGAAGAGGTACACTGCCTCTGAAGGAGCAGCTGTGTAGCCTAGACCCACTATTGTCACTTGAGACAAGTGGCCTCAGTGGTGGTCCTGCTATGCCCTTATCTGCACAAGGATAGCCTAACTTCTGTTGTCTATGCTCTGAAGCTCAAGATTAGATTTCGACAATGTGTTCTGCAATATAATAAATCTAAATAAATATATTCTGTGTGACATTTTGCATCAGTTAAATGTAGAGATATCAAGATCATTCATAAGTACAGTTAGAGAAAGAAATGTGATAATCAATGAAAAGAAATTAATAGATGGCCCTGTTGTCATTGCTATAGGTCATGGAACCAAAGGAGTGTTTGAACTTCTGTCAGGATGGCGCCGGACCAGAGAAAGCCTGCCCTTCAAAGACAGGGTTGCCGACGCCTACTCTGATGTGATGGTCTCCTACACCATGACAAGCTCCTTGTACTTCATCGCCTTTGGCATGGGTGCTAGTCCTTTCACCAACATTGAGGCTGTGAAAGTCTTCTGCCAGAACATGTGCATCTCTATCCTGTTGAACTACTTCTACATCTTCTCCTTCTTTGGTTCCTGCCTGGTCTTTGCTGGACAGTTGGAGCAGAATCGGTACCACAGCATCTTCTGCTGTAAAATCCCCTCAGCAGAATACCTGGAAAGGAAGCCTATTTGGTTCCAAACCATGATGAGTGATGGCTACCACCACTCTTCTCACCACGAAACTGATCCGTACCAGAACCACTTTATTCAACATTTCCTGCGGGAGCATTATAATGAATGGATTACTAATATCTATGTTAAGCCCTTTGTGGTGATACTGTATCTCATTTATGCTTCCTTTTCCTTTATGGGCTGCTTGCAGATCAGCGATGGAGCCAATATTATCAATCTTCTCTCCAGCAATTCTCCAAGTGTCTCCTATGCTGTCGTTCAACAGAAGTACTTTAGCAACTACAGCCCAGTGATAGGGTTCTATATCTACGAGCCCCTTGAGTACTGGAATGGCACCGTCCAAGATGACTTAAAGAAGCTGACTGAAGGTTTCAACACCCTGTCCTGGATTCAACAGTATTACCAATATCTGAAAGCTGGGAATATTAGTGCCACCAACAAAAGCTATTTCCATAGCATCCTGCAAAGCTCCTTTTTAAGAAAGCCAGAATTCCAGCACTTCAAAAATGATATCATTTTTTCCAAGGCAGGAAATGTTAATAGCATAATTGCATCCCGCATGTACCTTGTGGCTAGGACTAGTGAAAAAACACAGAGAGATGTTATTGAGTTACTGGAGAAGCTGAGACCCCTGTCTCTGAAGCAGAGCATCAAGTTCATCGTGTTCAACCCCACCTTTGTCTTCATGGACCAATACAGCCTCTCTGTAACCATGCCGGTCTTGATTTCAAGCTTTGGCATCTTACTGGTGTTGCTGCTTACCTTCTTCCTGGTGATCCATCCTCTAGGGAACTTCTGGTTAATTCTCACTGTCACCTCAATAGAGTTGGGTGTTCTTGGCTTGATGACTTTGTGGAACGTTGACATGGATTGCATTTCCACACTGTGCCTTATTTACACTTTGAATTTTTCCATAGATCACTGTGCACCCCTGCTTTACACATTTGTACTAGCAACTGAGCACACCCGAACTCAGTGTATCAAAAGCTCCCTCCAAGAACACGGAACAGCAATTTTGCAAAACGTTACTTCTTTTCTTATTGGGTTGGTCCCCCTCCTTTTCGTGCCTTCAAACTTGACCTTCACACTGTTCAAATGCTTGCTGCTCACTGGCAGTTGCACACTTCTGCACTGTTTTGTAATCTTACCTGTCTTCCTAACATTTTTCCCACCCTCCAAAAAGCACCACAAGAAAAAGAAACGAGCCAAACGAAAGGAGCGGGAAGAGATTGAGTGCATAGAAGTTCAAGAGAATCCTGATCACGTGACAGCAGTCTGAGTCACGCAGAACTACATGGTTTTTAATTGCGAAAAGAAATGCTACACTGAGCTGGAGGGAAAGTAGAGCAAAGATCTCCGCTGCTTGCGCTGGCCCACACAAAACAAGTCTAAGGAAGCCCCCAAAAGGAGTATTTGTGGCACATGGAGGTGAAAGTGTTGTTAAATAATAACCAGAGGTGTCCCCCCCCTTTAAGGGTAGAGGAGGAAAACAAGCCCCAAATTTCCCCTATGATCCTCTCAATTCACTGAGGGAAATGTTCCACAATACCCTATAATATAAATGGAAGTTTCTGGGTAATATCTGTTGGAGTCCCTCTGCTGATGGAAGGCACCCCTCAGTGGAATGGGAAGAGAGGCCATTTTGGGCCATTTCCCCTCCCCTGCAGCCTTTGCTAAATCTGCTGTGTAGGGTTGTGGGGCTCTCTAGAACAGATACAGGGGCTGGGCAAGGGGCTGAAGGGGGAGGCAGAATAATTGACTAGAATCCCGCTCTCCCACTGATGGATGTCTTTCAACAGCACAGAGACCCCCCTGGGCACCACTCCATATTGCCAAGTTCCATTACCAATAATTTTCAAGCCAGAAAAGGTAACAAAAACAGAGGGGAAGTAGTTATGATCATAATAGGGAGCATGTTTATTTTAAGAGATTGGTCTAAGTAAAACCTATGCAGTTGGAAAGAAAATGTTCAGTAAATCAAAGCCAAAGTACTTCCCTATGTGCCACCATGAAAAATTGTGCCATTTGTTCAGAGAGTAAACCTATGCTCCCCTAAAATTAATTGGAGAGAAATTGGCTAAGCAGGCCTTTGGCGATACTCCCAGGGCACTTGAGAGCATCAGAGGCAGCCCCACGTATGTCAACCTGAATTCTAAGAGAGGCTCCTGGCTGCGCCACGGTTGCACCACCTGTAATTTTTGCAGTGCTGTCCTTTGGCTTCCTACACATTCTCTGTACCAACATTAGACCAGATGTGTCCACCGTCACAATAGCTCAGGCTCCAAAGACACAGCATGGAGATCACTTTGTGCCTGAATCAAAAGTATTGAGCACAGAGCAAAGGGAAGCTCCACGTGTGAAGTTCAAAGTGAAATACCATTTCCCTGCCCTGAAATATTCTCTAAACTGCGCATCTTGCATTTCACATCTTGGCAAACTGATCAGTTGATGATGCCTTTTGCCACAAAATATAACAATAATGAGAGTTATTAAGCATAAAGGCACCAGCTGCTTGGGAAATTGGTTTTTATGCAGCATTACTATTAAATGCCTGATAGAATGTCTGAGGCAAAGCAAAGCTTTATGGCTGTTGAGAATTATAGATGAACGCAGTAAATTTGTCTCTTACTGCTTGAGATTAGAGTTATACCATTACAAAAGGGTAGTCTCTGCTTTACAAAGTATACAAGCTTAGAAGTGCAAGAGAAGGAATGGAAAGAGAGTGAGCCAATAATACTCAGAGAGGGTGATATTTTGCCCTGAGTTAAGCCACGTATTTCTCTCTTCCAAAAAGCATTCTAGAAAGTGTTTGCTTCCTGCATTCTTGAATGCAATCTAGCCTTGCATAAACAATGTCTTCCTGCAATATATTCCATATATTACAATCACTGTTTAAAACAAATGTCAAAGAGAGTGTGAGGAAGGGGTTCATCCCTTTCGAAGGAGGTCCAGACCGCCCGCCCAGTCCTTCCATGCATGTGGCTGTGTTTGTAAGAGGGGGCTGAGACACCGCTCAGTGGAGTCCTCCCCTCCTTCCCCAGCTGCCCCTTCAGTAAGGTGGGGTGAGTAAATCCTAAGCAAAATCCTGGGGATGAGGTGGAAGTGATCACGATTCTCCCACGGAAAGTAATGACAAGCCCAAATATTGGCAATGCAGGGGAGAAAGAGGGCTTCCACGTCCCACGTTCTTGGTTATAGCTGCTATCTTAACTTCCATGACACCAATGCTGTAAACAGATTCTGATTAGCAAATGTGTCTGATCCAAAGCCATATTCTGTAAAAAAAACACACACCATATTATGTCATATTGAGTCAGACCATCTAATTCTTATTCTGACTGGTGGTAGCAATTTAAGACTGAAGGCAGATTTCCTTTTAACTGGAGATGCCAGGGATTTAATCTGGGACGTTCTACATGCAGAGGATGCATTCTAGCAAAGCATTGTTATGTCTCCGCAGCTAAAGTGTTGTGGATAACTATTACCCTGCTTATACATTTTCCATCTCCATTGATTTTATTTTATGAAAAGCATATCCTTAAAAAAAGGTAACTGCTCTCAAAATCCCCATATATGCCATCTGCTGCCACAAGATGCTACCATTTTTCACTTATTTTCTCTGTTGACAACATCAGTATCTGAAATGTTTAAATCCAAATGAAAAAGTTTAACTTAGTGTGGAATTTGTCCACTTAATCTGGACGTTCACCATTTGGTTGAAATATTCTCATTGGCAGGTCTTTGTCTACAGCATTTGAAGACTCAAGTATTCTCATCTGGTAAATCAGCATTTTAAATTATGAGCAACACCTTAATGTCACATTTTGGTACATCAAATCTTTTGAAACTTGATTTTGTAACAGGCTACATTTTAAAATCTTGTCATGCCAAAATCAGGGATGGTGGGAAGAAGATGGGCATTGCAGCATTTGTCGAGGACTCACATACTCATTCATCACAATCTCTTGTCTTCCTGAACCTATTCAGATGACAACAGGTGAGGTCCAAGCATGGTGAGAAGGGAAGAGAGGATACTTTACCTGAGGCCGGCTGGAGGGTGGGAAAAGACCAAGGCTACTTGATCGCCCATTTGATTGCCCTATGGAAATGATCAAAGTTATGTGTTAGATGCTTTAGGTGGCACCTCTCCTGTTCCATCCCCACCATCAGGCCTCAGTGCCCTTCACCTGTTGGAGGTTGAAGGTGTGCAGCAAGGAACCCAGTAAACTTGTGCCGTCTTCTGGCATGATTTAGATGATTGACTCTGCAAGGTTCTTGAGCACTTGGAGGCTTTAATGGGGCCAAGAGACAAGGATGCAGCTCACGGCTGTCGAGCATCCCTGCTTTGCCTCTCTTTGTGCAAGGACAAGGACAATTGGACAGAGTTTATATTTCTCTATATCTTTACGGTGATATTTCCTGGAGCCAAACAGAAGTAGTGTTAGAATGTGTATGCATGTTTGTGTTTGTTTGTTTGTTTGTTTGTTTGTGTGCCTGTGCGCGCGTGTGCAGATAGATAGGTAATGTGCTTGCTTGTGCAGGAAACTCTAGGAACTGTAGATTGAAAAAGTGGTACACCTTTCCATCTCTCTCTTGTTACATAATCTGTCAAGCACTAAAAGAGATCCTTTGTTCTTCATTCATTTCCTACATTCATAGGCAGGAGGAGACTGCAAGGTATGGTAGTAGGAATGAGGGACTAGCACCATAAGAATCTGGTAGATGGAGGGCCAAACTACAAGTGTTCACACGGTTACAAATAGCAGCCTCCCAGGGAGAACAGGGTTAAGGCCATTGTGCCAGGGAGGAGGAATGAAGAGCTACTACCACAGTCCCAAAGAAAATCTCCCCTGAAGCTGCTGCTTGAATTACAGTAGTAGGGATCCCACTGCTACCGAAGGGTGCTTTCTTCCCAATGCAAACAGCAGCTTGCGGGAAGGCAGTTTGCATGAGGACCACGGCATGGGAGGACTGGATTAACTCCCCTACTACAGGCCGTGGCCCTAGTCATAGTTGCAACTACTGTTTGCAAAAAGGTTATCTTGCAAGTTCTAAAAATCCAGGAGGCCTTCTCTCTCCTTCTCCTCCACCTCTTTATCTCTGTCTCTGTTACAGTTTTTTACTGAGCCCATAGAAATGAGCTTGAGCACTTCACACAGAAAGAGGCAGACACCTCCTACATTGCAAATCATTCATTATACAAAGACTATGCCCATTCTCACCTGTTTCCAGGCAGGTTCCTTCCACAGTGCTTTGAAGGCAGGGGCGTAGGAAGGGGGGCGGACTGACCCAGATGTCATCCCAGAGGGGGGAGACAAAATCCCCCCACCGGGCAGATCACCGCCACGCCGATCACCGCCCTGGGCGGATCGCCCAGCCCCCAGGTGCACGGGGTGTGCGCTGCTCCGGGTGCCCGAGCGGCTGGCTCTGCCGCTGTTTGAAGGCGGTTTCTTTTCTTATGCCATGTGATAAAGGAACAACTATAGAGACAAAAGCAAACCCCTGGGTGCAATACAGAATAATCTGCTCAAATGCAGCTGCAACACGTGGCTAATGAATATAGTAAATGTGTTATTAGTAGTAGTAGAATGTCATCCAAAATTACAATTCATCAACTTCAAAATAATATATATATCAGTCCATAACCAAGAAGTAGTCGACGAAATGAATTGCTGGTGGGGAACACCATGACTCCTTTCAGTGGATGAAGTCCAAGACAGTATATCCGGATTGAATTAATTGTTTCAAAGATGAATCTTCGTCAGCTGATGATGAAATTGAATACATTACATACAATGAATGACTTCTTGGTTACGGACTGATATATATTGTATACATTGGAGCAGCCTTTGGCTATAAGCAATAAACTTTGACTGACTGACTGGTATATATATTATTTTGAAGTTGATGAATTGTAATTTTGGATGACATTCTACTACTAATAATAAAACATTTACTATATTCATTAGCCATGTGTTGCAGCTGTATTTGAGCATGTGATAAAGGAAGGCAAGAGGAAAACATTTTGAGAGGACCTGAAATGCCCCTTTCAAGATACCATTGTAGCTTATCAATGTATTCATTTTTTTGCATTAATACTGTATCTCTGTTCCACAGCATTCTGGATCTGTCCTTTGGTTATAGCAGAGCTGTAGTCCATAGACCTTAGTCTGCAGGAATCAGACTAACTTTGAAGACAACTTTGGAGAGTTGCTATGTTCTTTTGCTGTTTGTGTTAGCCACCCAAGGAATACATGTGATTTGTACTAGACATATATAGTAACAGTGCAATATATAAATGTCTACTCAGAAATAAGCCCCAGGAAAGCAATTCTATGCTCTGCAACTAGGTCTGGTACAATAACAACAATTTTTGGGATGGTAGGGGCAAGAATAAGGGGGTTGTGAGTTTGTTTGTGGGGGGCCACGTGCTCAGCTAGAGTGCATGGTATGAGTGGGAGGGGCTACTGCTGAGAGGAAGCCAGGCTGGACGAGGAATCAGAATTGTAGAGTTGGAAGGGGCCCCAACGGTCATCTAGTCCAACCCCTTGCATTGCAGTAAGTGAGTTGTGGAATGATTTAGCAGCCAGCAGCCGCTTGACTTAGCTGCTTGCAGTCTCTGGGAGCTCGTGACCAGGACACCTAAGCAGGGGCTGGAGTGTGGTCTCATGGTGGGCATAGGACCAGGAGGCTGGGGGCTGGGGGAGCTGCTGCAGCGCCCGGAAGCGCCTGTGCCATGTTTGCCTTCCAGCCTGAAAATGTGCAAAACTGCCCCTGCATCAAGTGCAAGCACTCGCGGGAGGAAAAGGCACCGCAATTGAGGCCCTCCTATCTGCACTTGGAGCTACTGGGCAAGTTGAGGGATTTCTTGATAGAGCAGAGTGGTCTGTCCAGGATGTGTGCACTTGTGAAGGGATCCGTGACCTGGAGCATAGAAGGCAGATGGGGAGTACAGTGGTACCTCGGGTTACATACGCTTCAGGTTACAGACTCCGCTAACCCAGAAATAGTACCTCGGGTTAAGAACTTTGCTTCAGGATGAGAACAGAAATTGTGGTGGCAGCGGGAGGCCCCATTAGCTAAAGTGGTACCTCAGGTTAAGAACAGTTTCAGGTTCTTAACTGGATCTCCAGAACAAATTAAGTTCTTAACCCGACGTACCACTGTATATGGGTAAAAAATGTAGGAGAGAAAAAGACCAGTGACCTCATTGTGGGGGTCTGCCATATAGACCTCCGAGCCAGACTGGAGACTTGGATGATGCCTTCCTACAGCAGGTTACGAAACATTCAAAAAGGAGAGATATAGCAGGCTTAGTCGTTGTTTGAGGACTTTCCCTGCCTGCAGGTCTGGTCCTGACCGGAAGGATACTGGAATCAGCAAGAGAAACGTACATGACCTGAAAGTGTTGCTGTGTAATGCCAGGTCAATGATGAATAAAACCACTGCCATCCATGACCTGATTGTGGATTTGACCTGGCATGTGTGACAGAGACCTGGCTGGATGAAGCAGATGGGCCTGTTCTTGCCGCTGCTCCCCCCCCCCCCCCGGTTTCTCTTATGCACAGCAACCCAGGCCTTGTGGGCGGGGAGGGGGCGTTGCAGTGATTTTTAGGAAGTCATTAGTCTGCACCAGGCATCCTATTAGGAAGACCCAGTTTTCTGAGTGCATGTTCTGGAAGTTGGGCAATAGGGGCAGTGCAGGATTCCTATTGGTGTACCGACCTCCCCGCTGCACCGAGGATTCCCTGCCCGAGTTGCTTCGGGTCATGGCGGATGTTCTCCTGGAGACACCTAGTTTGGTTGTCTTAGGGGATTTTAAAATCCATGCCGACACGACCTTACAAGGGGCTGCTCGGGACTTTGTGGAAAGCATGGTCTCCATGGGGCTGTCGCTGAATACGTTTGGTGATCTGACACTAACTAAAAGTGAAACAAAAAAAGTGCCATGGTGAGATCACTTCCTGGTGCAACTGGACTTCTCTGCGACCCTTCCCCTCTGCAGGGAGGTGGGACCAATTCGGATAGTCTGCCCCTGCTACTTAATGGATCCAATTGGCTTCCAGAGAGTGGTAGGGAATGTTTTATCCCAAGTTGATGGCCTTTCAGCTGATTCCCTGGTGGCACGCTGGAATGCGGAGTTAACCAGGGCTATTGACTATCTGGCTCCGAAGCGCCCTCTCCAATTGCATGGAGCCCGGACAGCCCTGTGGTTTTCCCCGGAGCTGAGGGCGATGAAACAATCGTTGAGATGGCTAGAGTGCCGGTGGCGGAAAACTCATTCTGAATCAGACCAGGCACAGGCTAGAGCTCAACGTCGAGCCTACCAAGTGGCAATGGCGACGGTGAAGAGGGCCTTCTTCGCTGCCTGTATTGCATCTGCAGAAAACAGCAGCAGGAGACTTTTTCAGGTGGTTCGCAGTCTATCGGAACCACCTGCACCACCGGGGCCTGGTAGGGACCCCGAGATCTCCTGCAATGCTTTTGCAAAGTTTTTTGCAGATAAAGTCACTCAGATTCAGAAGGAGGTAGACTCCACCGTGGGAGCAGGTCCAGGGCAGGAGAGTGCTAGAGTTCTGTCTAGTCTTGTTACATGGGATCATTTCCAATCTGTTGCCTCCAAGGATGTGGACAGGCTGCTTGGACAAGTGAAACCGACCACCTGTCTCCTTGATCCTTGCCCATCCTGGCTGATAAAAGTGAGCCAGGAACGGCTGGGCGATGGGCTCTGTGAGGGAACCTTCCCAGACCCGCTGAAAGAGGCGGTCATTAAACTATTGCCCAACTATTGCCCAGTCTCAAATCTACCATTCTTAGGCAAGGTGATTGAGCAGGTGGTTGCTAAACAACTCCAGGCACGCCTGGAAGAAGCAAACCATTTGGATCCCTTCCAATCGGGATTCAGGCCTCACCATGGGACTGAAACTGCCTTGGTCGCACTGGTTGATGATCTCTGTTGGGCTAGGGACAAAGGTGAGAGCTGTTTCCTAGTTCTGATGGATCTCTCAGCTGCCTTTGACACTATCGACCATAACATCCTTCTGGACCGTCTAGAGGGGCTGGGAGCTGGGGCACTGTTACACAGTGGTTCCGCTCCTTCCTCCTGGGCTGTGTCCAGAAAGTGGTGTTGGGGGAATGAGTGTTCAGACCCCTGGGCTCTCACTTGTGGGGTGCCTCAGGGTTCTGTCCTCTCCCCCATGCTTTTTAACATCTTTATGAAGCCTCTGGGAGAGATCATCAGGAGGTTTGGGCTGGGTGTTCATCAGTATGCAGATGACACCCAGCTCTACCCCTCCATTAAATCAGACCCAGTGAAGGCGGTGAAGGTCCTGTGTGAGTGCCTGGAGGTGGTTGGAGGATGGATAGCGGCTAACAGATTGAGGTTGAATCCTGACAAGACAGAAGTACTGTTTTGGGGGGACAGGAGGCAGGCAGGTGTGGAAGACTCCCTGGTCCTGAATGGGGTAACTGTGCCCCTGAAGGACCAGGTGCGCAGCCTGGGAGTCATTTTGGACTCACAGCTGTCCATGGAGACGCAGGTCAATTCTGTGTCCAGGGCGGCTGTCTACCAGCTCCACCTGGTACGCAGGCTAAGACCCTACCTGCCTGCAGACTGTCTTGCTGGAGTGGTGCATGCTCTAGTTATCTCCCGCTTGGACTACTGTAATGTGCTCTACTTGGGACTACCTTTGAAGGTGACCCGGAAGCTGCAATTAATCCAGAATGCAGCAGCTAGACTGGTGACTGGGAGTGGCCACTGGGACCACATAACATCGGTCCTGAGAGATCTGCATTGGCTCCCAGTACGTTTCCAAGCTCAATTCAAAGTGTTGGTGCTGACCTTTAAAGCCCTAAATGGCTTCAGCCCAGTATACCCGAAGGAGCGTCTCCACCCCCATTGTTCAGCCCGGACTCTGAGATCCAGCGCCGAGGGCCTTCTGGCGGTTCCCTCATTGTGAGAAGTGAGGTTGCAGGGAACCAGACAGAGGGCCTTCTCAGCAGTGGCACCTGCCCTGTGGAACACCCTCCCTTCAGATGTGAAGGAAATAAGCAGCTAGCCTATCTTTAGGGAAGTTTTTAATATTTAATGCTGTACTGTTTTTAAAACTTGATTGGGAGCCACCCAGAGTGGCTGGAGAAACTCAGCCAGATGGGTGGGGTATAAATTATTATTATTATTATTATTATTATTATTATTACTATTACTATTATTATTATGACTATTATTATTACTATTATTATTATTACTATTATTATTATTATTATTGGGGACTTCAACTTCTCCAGTATCTGTTGGAACTCACACTTTGCCAGAAATGTAAGGTCCAAAAAATTCTTCCATTGCCTCACTGACAATTTCATTTCCAAGACGGTGGAAGAAGGAACAAGGCGATCATCATGTTGTGGACCTGCTCCTCACCAACAGGGAGGAACTGATTGATGAGGTGGAAGTACTGAGAACCTTGGGAGGAAGTGATCGTGTTCTCCTATTTGCTTCAGTGCTGTCGACATGGTTTGGGATGTCAAACCAATGGTACAATCGCAGGCCACTTTTATACTAACATCTTCCGGTACATTTTTTGAAGTTGGTGGAATTCAATATCCATTATGTTCTCTTCCAGCTCTTCCTTGAGGGTTTTCAAGTATAAATTAGGGATGGGGAGCCTCCATCTATACTATCGATGGACTGCTTCCATTAGTGACTGCAGAGATGTTTTCATCCATACTGCGTACATTTCTCAGAGAGCCATCCATCTCATCTCTGCCACTTTGAAGGATGTCAATTTTGTAAGTACATTATGAATATTGGCATGGGACGTCCATGAATTTTTTTGCCTAGCGTCATAGATGTGTCTAACATCAATGTCATAGCCATCTTCTGGGGAAATCACTGTGCTTAGTCTGTTTCACAGGACTACATGTCCCCTGGAATGTAGCTTCATGGAGATTTTTCTCCGTGTAGTCAACTGAAAGGTTCTGAAGAACATTTGTCCATTGCAAAATAAATAAATAATAAATCTTTGCAGAATGGGATGCACGGTGACTGTGTCAGTCTTCCTGGGCTGGATTGCCTACAAAATTGTGTTACAGCATTTGCTAGTGGGCTTATCCATGCTTCAACTTCTCTGTCCCACTGCTTCCCCCCACCCCACCCCAGGGAAAGCAGCTCTTACTGCTCATGCAGAGCAAACGGCAATTTGGGTTTTCTCTGGATTGCCGTTTATTCCAATTTAGAACTAAAGAATGAATTTTCCATTCCATGGGAAAGGAGTGAGGCAAGGGGGAAACCGCTCATGCCTAGGAAGGGTGGGTCAAGTGGGAAACTGCTCGGTCCCCTGCTTTCTGGGCATGGGAGAAGCAGCAGTGTGGACAAAGATCTTAGAGTCTCATATCACTCTTTCACTCAACCCAACTTGCCTTTACGGGTGCCATTTTGATAACAACCTCTCTCCCGTGATGCCTTGTGCCTGCTGAAGTGCTCTGATGCACTGCCTGTATGCATGCTCAATGTGATTAGGCTTCTCTGCTATGGCATAAAACCTATGCATGGGCACTAGGACTTTCTGTAAGACTTCCTTCCTTCCTTCCTTCCTTCCTTCCTTCCTTCCTTCCTGCTACATAGGATCCTTTTGGATATTAACATTTTAGCAGAAACAAATAATAGCTGTTCTGCTTTACACTGTACGTGGAATAGTAGCTCTGCTCCCATGTGTCATACACTCTGCATCCTGTGGACAGTCCTCCCTTCCCTTTGACCGATCAGGATTTCCCCATCAACCATCATAGGCCAACTACTCTTTTGGAAATTGTGCAGCTAGCTGCGTTCTGAAAAATAACAGGAAGTGAGGTGTTTTCTTCAAAATGAGTGAGTGAACAAAGAATGTGTCTGCCCAGGAAGCAGACATTGTGCGCAGTCAATATCCAGCCTTAAAACTTTTGTCTGGCTCATGTTCATCCAAGTCAAATGTATGGAGGCCATTGATTTGCAATTTATAAAGAAATGTTACAAAAACATGGAAACCCCCCTCCTTCTCCTCCATCAACTAAGCGGGATAGCTCAGTTGGAAAGAGCATGAGACTCTTAATCTTAATCTTAATCGAACCCCACGTTGGGCAAAAGGATTCCTGCATTGCAGGGGTTAGGACTAGATGACCCTTGGGGTGCTTTCCAGTTCTACAGTTCTATGTTTCTAAGGCTAGACTAAAGTGATCAAGCATAAAGGAATATCATCCCATGTAAGGGAGAGATTGACAGCTGTTCTGAATGTCCAACTCACACCACTGCACTTGCAGATGCCAAACCATTGCAGGCAGACATCTTCAAGAAATCCATGCCCCAGTATTGCATCACAAATCTCCCTTGGAACCCCCACATGTAACCAATTATTCCATGACTAGCAGAATTGCTGCCTAAGAAAATATATAAATAAAGGTGCAATCCCCGCAGACTGTTTTGCTTGCCAGATTGGCAGCTCTGCCTGCAGGGTCTGGATGTGAGGTTCCACCTGGCGGTGCAGCAACATCCGCGGTGCCCTTGGAAGTGGGGCAGAAGAGGCCCCTTTCTTATGATGCCGCCTTAGGGTGTGCCTGAGCGTCCACATGGCAGTGCAGGTGAGGACGCTCATCCACAACCAGTTTCATGGACTGCATCTGCACTGCCATAGTTTCTTCTATGTGTATGTAAAATATATTTTGTATCTCTGTGTGTATTACCTTTCCTGCCCTGACCTGGCCACAGTGATCCATGCGACGGTCATCTCCAGGCTTGACTATTGTAATTCGCTCTACGCGGGGCTGCCCTTGAAGCTGTCCCAGAAACTCCAGCGGGTGCAGAATGCTGCAGCAAGGCTCCTCACAGGGTCTCTGCCATGGGAGCATATTCACCCAGTGCTTTTCAAACTGCACTGGCTCCCAGTGGAGTACAGGGTCAGATTTAAGGTGCTGCTTTTGACCTTTCAAGCCCTTCACGGCCTAGGACCCTCGTACCTACGGGACCGTCTCTCCCGGTCTGCCCCACGGAGAGCCTCAAGGTCCATAAATAGCAACACCCTAGTGGTCCCGGGCCCTAAGGAAGTTAGATTGGCTTCAACCAGAGCCAGGGCCTTTTCAACTCTGGCTCCGGTCTGGTGGAACGCTCTGCCTCACGAGACCAGGGCCCTGCAGGATCTGATTTCTTTCCGCAGGGCCTGTAAGAGAGTTGTTCCGCCTGGCCTTTGGCTTGGAGCCAATTTGATTCCCTCCCTCCCTTTCTTTCTTTTTTCTTTTCCTTCTCCTCCTGCGATGAGGCTACATTTTAATATTTTAATTGTTTCAATATCTTAATGTTGTATTTTTAATTTTGTTTTTAAGTTGTAATCATTTAACTTGTTTTTATTATTGCTTGTAAGCCGCTCTGAGCCCGGCCTTGGCTGGGGAGGGCGGGGTATGAATAAAAATTATTATTATTATTATTATTATTATTATTCAACTCAGCTATCATTTGGGGCTTGTGTTGTTCCTTTCAGTATCTAAATCTTTGAATGCCATTTATTGATTCACGTGGCCCATTCTTTGGCATTGTTTCTGAAGCTACCATTTCATAAGGACATACGAACATGGATACATGATAACTCATGAAAAGGTTTGTGCAGGAAGCTGGTTTTGGTAGCCAAACAGGTTTGGGGGCTTTTTTAAAGCCAAGAAGCTTTGAAAAATAACACTAGCTACTGTTACCACCAATATGATCTAGTGAATGTGCTGGCATAGGGGCAGCAATAATAAGACCCCAAGAAACCTGGAACCAGTACTCTTATTTCAAAATGCCTTTCCTCCCTCAAATAGACGTTTTGAAACACACACACACAAACATCAAATCAGCACGAAAACGTTCAGGAAATATGGAAGATGGCTAGCTAAGCAGCTTTAGTCCAGGAGGCGACCCTCAAGTCAGGTCATGGCCTATTTGGCTAGGATTACACAATTGAGCAGTCCAGAAATCATTGCCTTCGAGTTTGTTCTACATGGGTTTTCTTGCCCCTGTGAGAGCAGCACACAACCAAATCAAATTGCCTATGCAGCATCACATTCAGTACAACCCCTATGGGCTGTGAGAAAGAAGCCCTGGCCTGGGAAAATGGCACTGAGCAGCATTAGCAGATATGTTAGTGAGTAGCAAGTGGTCCCTCCCTCCCTCCCTCCCTCCCCCCAAAAGTGAACGTTTTCTTAGTTGGCTCCCACTTCCAAAACCTGGAAGTCAAAGTCCTACTTGAAGTTAAAACTGGTGCCAGTAAGTAGCATAAGAGACAGGAGGCAGGGAGATAGTTTTATATTTGAAGGCTGCCTTTCCAGTTTAAGGTTATCAAGGACAGTAACACCCCGTCCCAATAAGTGTCAGAGCGTCTGAAGGGTTCGAAGGCAACCTCCATGTAGAATAATAGAGAATGTCGGGAGCTGCAGGAAGCGGGGAAGAAGCACATTCAAGTTGACTTACATGAGGTTGAGGGAGAAGCTACTCACTTCACTATTTGATGTTCCTAAATCAGGAAACGGCCTCAGAGGAGCACTCTGGCCCAGTTAGCCACATTCACGGGGACTGGACCCTCATAATAATTCCTATGCTGCCTTTCCATGTCATTGAACAACAAGAAAACTCCACATTGGACGCAAAGATTGTGGAAAGTGGATTGCTAAATTTAGGTTCCTAAAAAATTCATTTAAGGCTGAATTATTTAGGTATAGAAATGTGACCTGAATTTCAGAAGTGTTCAGCATCCTGCAGGTCTTTCTGACTATTTACACATTGCTTGAAATATATATATATATATATATATATATATATATATGGAGGGGGAAAATAGGATGAGGGAAGTTAAGGGGAGAGATGGGGGCGGGGAGGGAGATAGCTTCCTTCATGCTTCCTACCAACATCTCCCATCAGCTTCTGTACAAGGGTGGTGGAATCTCTTGAGGGCTTGTGAGAAAGGCTGGTAATTACAAATACATTTACATCTCTTGGAGGCGTTTTCCATGTTGCTTCTAATTCCTGGTTCCAATATAAACTGAGCAGTGATATCAGAAATACTTATGTGAGGCGGCCCTTTTGAGATGGATGATCACACATTTTCTCTGAACTCCTGATGCAGATGGAACATGAAAGGCCATGGTAGTTTCCCCTAGTGTTAACTTCAGGGACAATAAAGCACAACTGAAGAGAGGGAGAGGGAGAGGGAGAGGGAGAAAGAAAGAAAGAACATTACATAAAAGAACTAAGACATTGTTAATATGTTGGTTAATATGTTTGTGGGATAGGTTTTTAATAGCTGTGAGTTAAATTCAATACAGCTGCAAAACCACCATCACTGATAAATTCTGATAAACTATTATTATTACCATCAATTCATAATCATAGGGAATAATAGTTTCTGTTGGATTGGAGGTTTGCACAAAAAGGACACTGAGTTTGGAAACAATCAGCCCCACCTTCCATTTTAAAAATATGGGTTAGAGAAAAAAGAACATTCAAAGGCAGCATTTTTTAAAGCCCCCCATTAGCATAATCTGCATAAATTTGTAGCCAACTAACTTTTACTCAGAGTAGGCCCAACTGTTTACATCCAATTATTCTTTCAGAACCTCAAGGTGGTGAACATGATTCACCTCTTCCCCAGTTTATCTTCATATTAATCCTGTGAGATAGGTTTGGGTTAAGAGATTATGACTAGCCCAGGGTCAACCCGTGTGAGTTTCATGGCTCAGTCGGGATTTGAACCTTGTTCTCCTGGGTCTTAGTCCTGCTGAGGGACTTAAAAATATTTATTGACATGGAATGTGCAGCAGGGTCTTCTGCAAAAAAGTAAGATCCTAAAAATCCCACCACATAACTACAACCTTCAGACATATTTCAATGTATAGCTATGCTGTTATTTTGTTGCTGTTGTTGTTGTTTAGTCGTTTAGTCGTGTCTGACTCTTTGTGACAATTCATATGATTTTCCATCAGTTGAAAGGAAGCTAAGGTGAAGGCCATATTTCTCATTTAGGGAACAACTGAAAGTATCTATAGGTTGAAACTGTTGGAGCATCACAACAAAGCTTGGACCTGAGGGATTCAGCACCTTCTCATTCCTCCCTCCCCTGCCAGCCCAGAGACCTAGCAGAATGAGCTTTCCTCCTATTGTTTCCTAAACTTGATCTTGGATTGAGAAGAGATCCTCCCATTGTTTCCAGTGGGACAGAAATCACCCACTTAAAAGCCTGGAGAAAGAGAGTTGTGCTAGAGTGCAAACCTGGCTGGGTGTTGGATGTGGTGCTTCGGCTGCCTTCCCTTCTTTCCCTTGAGGACGGCAGACGAATGAGAAATGTTCATTTAATCCTCACTCTGTTCTTAACAAGAGAGTATCAAATATGCTATGCAAAATGAAATGCAAACTTTACATTCCATGTTGTTATTTCAGTGCTGTTCTTCATTTTACAGAAACAAAGTAGAGATTTAAACTTCCTCAGACTTTTATTTAATGCCAGGCTTTTACCACCGAAACTGTGATCCTGGGAAGCCCTTTCTAAGTTGCTTAAGGAAGTCATATGCCTTTTGCATTCCTTGCCATTTGCAGAGCTGCCATCACAACCAAGCCATAAACTCCACCATCTGCACTGGGGAAGTGCTGGTCTTGGGGGCGGTTGTGTGGTGCTGAATTTGAGGAGATGCAAAATATTGTGTGTTTATCAAAGATAGCAATTAGTATTCAGTCCAGTTAATGGGTGGCGCTGTGGGTTAAAGCCTCAGCGCCTAGGACTTGCCGATCGAAAGGTCGGCGGTTCGAATCCCCGCGGCGGGGTGCGCTCCCGTCGTTCGGTCCCAGCGCCTGCCAACCTAGCAGTTCGAAAGCACCCCCGGGTGCAAGTAGATAAATAGGGACCGCTTACCAGCGGGAAGGTAAACGGCGTTTCCGTGTGCAGCTCTGGCTCGCCAGAGCAGTGATGTCACGCTGGCCACGTGACCCGGAAGTGTCTCCGGACAGCGCTGGCCCCTGGCCTCTTGAGTGAGATGGGCGCACAACCCTAGAGTCTGTCAAGACTGGCCCGTATGGGCAGGGGTACCTTTACCTTTTACCAGTTAATGGGAGATACTACTGTAGGCTTCAATATTGCCATCTGTTTCATGGAGCATTTAAGTGTATTGTAATACACTTGATCCATCAAAAACTTCTTGCATTCATTACGTGAGATTTGGAGGGGAGAGCTGCAGGTTCCATAAGAACCTGCAGTGCATTGAAGTCCCCCGGACCATTTTAGGGACTGAAAGAAAGCCCACCGGATCCAGTATTTGTGTGAAGGTTGCATTTCACCAATTTGCATGCTCTTCACATTATAGCACAACATAACATACCAGCACATACTCCAGTACAAAATTACGGAATGGGCCGTATGAGTTATAGTGTTGATTAACTATGCTAATCGGCACATATTTACATTATTTTACAGGGTTCATTGTATTAGGATTCCTTATACAGCTTTATTATTTTGTTGTAACCATCAGCTGTTTGGCTCACTGAAAATTGTCAAGGAATCCAGATTATTAGTATTGTCCTATATGCAGTTATTCGTAGGGTGGTGACTAATATACATTTTATATTAGAAGTGTAGATTGGGCGATGATAACCTGATGAATGCTCTCAATTATTCTGAAGTTTTGTTATGTTTATCTTCTGGGGGGAGGGCACTATTCTCAGTATCTTGCCAAAATTTACCAGCTTGTGTAATTTTGTATCAAAAGAGAAAACTGATTTTTAATTAAACTTCTATAAAAATAACAAAATGTGTTACTTTTTATTTCTTATGCGGTTCTGTTAAACAAATGCAACATACCATAGCTCATCTATGACCAGGAGTGACCCAGGAGGGGGACCAGTGAGGGGGGCGGGGAGTTGGTGCTGCCTGACAGAGGAGGACAGGCCAGATGTGGAAGAAGAAGAAGAAGAAGAAGAAGAAGAAGAAGAAGAAGAAGAAGAAAGGGTATCTTAAATTTTGCTAACCTTTCACTGCTTAGCGCAGATATTCATGGGAATATCAAAGAAACGTCAAAGAAAACATTCGTCAAACGTGTTCTAATTTCTTTGAGGACCTGTTTTCTTAAATGAAAGTTTTGGCAAAGATGGCAATAAAAGAACCTTCCCACATCTGTAGTAAAGGTAAAAGGACCCCTGACCATTAGGTCCAGTCGTGACCAACTCTGGGGTTGCAGCGCTCATCTCGCTTTATTGGCCGAGGGAGCCGGCGTACAGCTTCCGGGTCATGTGGCCAGCATGACTAAGCCGCTTCTGGCGAACCAGAGCAGTGCACGGAAACGGCGTTTACCTTCCTGCCGGAGCAGTACCTATTTATCTACTTGCACTTTGTTGTGCTTTCAAACTGCTAGGTTGGCAGGAGAAGAAGAAGAAGAGTTTGGATTTGATATCCCGCTTTAGCACTACCCGAAGGAGTCTCAAAGTGGCTAACATTCTCCTTTCCCTTCCTCCCCCACAACAAACACTCTGTGAGGTGAGTGGGGCTGAGAGATTTCAGAGAAGTGTGACTAGCCCAAGGTCACCCAGTAGCTGCATGTGGAGGAGCGGAGACACGAACCCGGTTTACCAGATTACGAGACTGCTGCTCTTAACCACTACACCACACTGGCTCTGGGACACCACACTGGAGCAGGGACCGAGCAAGGGGCGCTCACACCCATCGCAGGGATTTGAACTGCTGACCTTCTGATCGGCAAGCCCTAGGCTCTTTGGTTTAACCCACAGCGCCACTCGCGTCCCTTGCTTTAACATGTAGTTACCTTTTAAAAGAAAGCCATCTAATAACACCATTTTCACACTATCTGCCTCGCGATAATAAATCATTCATACATGGTGCTGCAGTCTCAGCAATCTACGTACCTAGAGCAGGAGGCAATCAATATTGCTCCAGATCTAAAGTGGGACGTGGTTTTGAGAAGGAACTCTGAAAGGATGGCTCCTTAGCCCTCAATCCAGCCCCCTTTTGGATGTGCTGCCCCGCTTGCATGGCGCACAGCCCAGAAGCTCCAAGGGACTAACTGGCCATCCCATCAGCAGCACTTCAGTGCACAGTGAGACCTCTTTCCTGGACTAGAGAAAAGTACTTGCTGCAGAAGGCATGGGAAGAGCCACACAACAACAAATTTTGAATCACTACTTCTACTCATATCTTGAAAATGTTGCATTGCAATTTTCTTATTGTTCTGCAAGCACATTTTCATAGGTATTATATATTTTCTACAGCAAATGAAGACTATGACTATGTACACACCACCAGCTTAAAACACAGTGAAATTGGACCTCCCCCCCCCTTTGCTGTGTCTCTAATCTCATGTTCTGTTCACGTCAGTGGGTGAAGAGGGAACATAGATGTCCTTTTCAAATTGGATCAAAGGTGGTAGGACACATAAAACCACAGTATTTCTCAAGGAACTACCAGTTAGAAGTGAACTGTGGCTGATGTCATGTGTGCACAGCAACACAAATTACTGGTGGGAGCAACCGGGTGCCCAGGAAGTGGGAGTGAGCAAACAGCCCCCATGGAGAGAGACCCATTACTCTTGCAATTCTGTTTAACAATTTTCAACTCAATAAGAAACGCACATCGTAAACAATCTTTCTGCGGGGGTTGACCTTCAGTCATTTGCCCAATGAAGTCTGCTGCTTGTGTATGGCTGTTGCTGACCAGAGTGAAGATATTTTAATGAATGAAAGCAGAGCAGAGCAGAGCAGATGTCAACCTTGTCAATGGCAAGCACTTTGCAAGAATGAAGCTTGTGTTTACATTCTTATAACATACACAAACAAAACGATTATTTTTTGGGGGGAGATCTTTCACTTGGCATGGAAAAATGCATGCAAATAAAAACACAGCAAAATAGAGCTAAATTAATGTTAAACGTTGTAAAGGAAGCAATTAAGAAAAGAGTTGCTTGGTAGGTTAAAATTACTGTTTACAGAGTTTCTTCGCTGTCCAGTTGAGTTTCATTAATTACTTCAGAATTGTTATCTGCAGATATTGTATACGGCCTATGGGAAGAAATAAAATAATGTCATATGACCTTGATGTCATATTAATCTTGATTAATGTTAAATAATAAATAAGGTGTTCACCCAGACTTTTCCTCCCTCTTTAGATTGCACAACTGAATCCCAAGTAATATCTGAGTACAATCAAGGAAAATGAGTGTGTATTTATCAAATGGCCCACAAAACTGCTATCTTGAGACACCTAAAATCTGAATAAATGTTAAAACAACTAAAATACAGGAGTATCTCATGTAAATACAGCATTTCCATATGTTAAAACACAGAATTCGAACAGAATTGGGTAAAAAATTAATGCGGAATACAAAACCCTCCTGCCCTTAAGATTAACTTACTTTCTACAGCTTTTGTTGTTGTTGTTAAGCACTTTTTCTCCTCCACTGATCCTGATACCAGAAGTATATTCAGCTGGATGAATAGTGCTTGGGGTGGAGGAAGGAATATGTTGGGGGGGGGTGTATGTCTGCATTCCTTAAATGCTAATCCTCACCCTCAATATATGAATTATTGGGCCTTCCATCACTTCAAGTTTGGTCCCCTTGGTCATATTGTTGTCATGTTACATCCCCATGTATTTTCAGAAATGGGTTTCAATCCCTCAAGTCCTGCACGTCTTTGGAAAAGTACTGTTTAATGCCACCCCAGTCTCCGAGCAGTGAGAGATTCCAGGGCCTTTGCCTTCCTTGGAAGGAGGAGTGCTGAAGACTGTAGCGTCTTTATGCTATTTGGGTTATTCCCACATATATACAACCCTTACTGGATCCAGGACCCCGTAATCTAGAAGGGACTCAGGTTTCAAACAGACTGACCCCCCAAACTCACACCAGTACTCTGACAACAGCATGCAGAAATTGGCCACTTCTGAAAAACATACTGGGATCTCTTTAAGGAGGTTTTCTTCTGCAGTGGCTTGAGAGGACATGGCCGGCAACAGGCAGATTTGCAGTCAATGACTTGGTAAATGACAGGGTTGTACATAGCGGCAGACTTTGCAAGTAAGGTTGGGATCACAGAAACTTTGATGGGAACTGAATTTGGCCTTCCAAACGCTGACCACACGGAGACAACCGCATAGGGTATCCAAGCAATTAGGAATCCTGCACAGATCAACATCGCCACCTGGTGAGAAGATTCATTTCATGAAATGATAAGGATAAAACCCCACTTAGTATAATAGACATATGAATATACTGTACGTTGTGAGCTGTATAACAAAAGGCAGATACTGTGAAGCAAGCAGATTTTGGTTTTTTTCACATTGAGAAAAGCATAACACATTTATTTAAGTTTTGACATTTATATTCAGATCTATTTCCACTTGGTATAACACAGACATTCTTTTAGCAGACATCTATGCTTAAGGTTAAGAATAAGATAAAAAATATATATAACAGAGGCAAAAATTAGAATGGAAGGACTAGAATGTATGAAGGACTAGAATGTATGAAGGGCTAATTCATACAATACTGCAACAGCCTCTGTCTTCTTCCATGATGCTCCAACAATAGGCAGGCGAATCACATGGATGTGGCAGATTGTATGATATTTTCCCATCCACCCATCACCCTCTATGGGGTATGGATGGGAGGGAGACATACCGTTCACCCCATGGATGGTGAATAATCCACCAGTCATGCTTGGAGAAGGCCCTCTGAAATCCATGGACATGGCTAGCCCAAGTCGAGTGACTTCTATTCTGTGTGTGATTTAGGTAAAGGTAAAGGGACCCCTGACCATTAGGTCCAGTCGTGGACGACTCTGGGGTTGCAGTGTTCATCTTGCTTTATTGGCCGAGGGAGCCGGCATGCAGCTCTTGGGTCATGTGGCCAGCATGACTAAGCCGCTTCTGGCGAACCAGAGCAGTGCGCGGAAGCACTGTTTACCTTCCTGCCAGAGTGGTACCTATTTATCTACTTGCACTTTGTGCTTTCGAACTGCTAGGTTGGCAGGAGCTGGGATCGAGCAATGGGAGCTCACCCTGTCACAGGGATTTGAACCGCCGACCTTCTGATCGGCAAGTCCTAGGCTCTGTGGTTTAACCCACAGCGCCATCCGCGTGATTTAGATGGATAAAAAACTGTGATTTGGACATAACAGCGCACAAAAATATGCCTATGCTCTCTGGGTGAGCAGGCAAAAGTTTGATTGAACTTTTATCCTTCAGTCCAAGCAGATGACTTCCAAAAACCGCTGAGAGTCCTGTACCCACCTTAGTTAACTTCATTTCCAGCACATGGGTTTTTTGAATCCTGGTGTCATAATGAGCTACTTCTTTTGTGGATGACTTGACCTTTGCTATTATTTTAATATAGGAAAACATGATCACTGCAGTTGGGAATAAGAGACAGAAGAAAAGGATATTCATAATAAAAGCCTGTCCAGCCGCAGAACCTTGAGCTAGCCACCAGTCCAGGGTGCACGAGGTCCCAAATGGTTCTGGAGCATAATTTCCCAAGCCAGCAAATGGTATTGTTGCCCAAAACGTAGCATAGGACCAGATTATTCCCAAGCAGATAAAGGCGTGGCATCTCTTTAGCCAAGTACCTAGAAAAGAATAAATGTATTATTGCTAAGTAAATGCTAAAAACATGCCTATGCAATAAATATACAGTGTTACCTTGGGTTACATATGCTTCAGGTTACATACGCTTCAGGTTACAGACTCTGCTAACCCAGAAATAGTGCTTCAGGTTAAGAAGTTTGCTTCAGGATGAGAACAGAAATCGTGCTCTGGCGACGCAGCAGCAGCGGGAGGCCCCATTAGCTAAAGTGGTGCTTCAGGTTAAGAACAGTTTCAGGTTAAGAACGGACCTCCGGAATGAATTAAGTACTTAACCCGAGGTACCACTGTACATGTACACATGTGAGTAATCCAATTTATCAGACCTTTTAAAAGTCCCTGGGAGAATGTTTAAATTACCAACCATGGAGGTTTGGCATAATTGTATGGGCCCCTCCCATTGATCTCGGTGCCCTCCTCATATGGCAGTGACCCCATGAAAACACAGGGCTGTAGCTGGGGAGGGGGTGAGGAAGGCCCCCGCTAGGCAGGCGAGGGGCGCGCACACAAAATTGGCTAAAGTATGTCCATAAATACATCTATAAATAAAAATATTGATTAGTGTGTGAGCAACTGAAGTGTGTGAGGAATTGAATGGATGGAGAGGGGGGTTGGAGGAGAGGCAGAAAAAAGAGCTAATTTGTCCATGTCTGGGGGGCGCAATCTGGATGGTTCTGCCAGGGGTGCAAGATCACAACCCCCACACATTAGGCTCCTTCCGCATCTATTGTGGAATTGCTGCTCTTTGCATACTTGCACTTTACAGGGAATCTGCATGACATTATGTTGTTTAGTCGTTTAGTCGTGTCTGACTCTTTGTGACCCCCTGGACCAGAGCACGCCAGGCACTCCTGTCTTCCACTGCCTCCCGCAGTTTGGTCAAACTCATGCTGGTAGCTTCGAGAACACTGTCCAACCATCTCATCCTCTGTTGTCCCCTTCTCCTTGTGCCCTCCATCTTTCCCAACATCAGTGTCTTTTTCAGGAAGTCTTCTTGTGCTGGTCCCGGGGGGGGGTGGTGGTTACCATGCGGCGTGGTCTGAGTCCGGTCCTGGGTCGAGAGTATGGAGGCTGTCCATCAAGGGCGAAGCGGGGTCCAAGGCCAGGAGCCTGGCGTGGTCAGGAACTCTGGAAGAGCAGGACAGGGTGCCAGCAGGAACAGGTTACCAATGATGTTGCTCCCGCAACCTGGGACTGGGTTGACTGGCCTTTATCTCCTCTGAGGCATAGGGCGGTCCCGGCCCACAGGTGACTCGCCTCTCCTGGCCTTAAGGCGAGCACTCCTCCTGAGAGAACTTAGTTCCCTCCGCCTCTCTGCCCTGAGCCTCTGCAGGTCAGGAGAGGCTGGAGGGTTACTGGACCCAGAGGCAATCTCACCTTCCCCTGACAGGGCTGATAGTGGAGCACCTGCAGGCAATGGGTCCCCGATCACCTCTGGAGCCAGAGTGGATTCAGCTGGTGTCTACTCCTGAGGATCCGGCACAGGTGAGGGCCCTTCAGGTTCAAGCCCCAGCCCTGGCTCAGCCAGCCCTGGAAGCGGGGACTCCAGTGCAGGCTGGGGTTCCTCAGGTTCAGCCTCTGAATCCAATTCCCACGCCATCACACTTCTCTTCTCATGAGGTGGCCAAAGTATTGGAGTCTCAGCTTTAGGATCTGTCCTTCCAGTGAGCACTCAGGGCTGATTTCCTTCAGAATGGAGAGGTTTGATCTTCTTGCAGTCCATGGGACTCTCAAGAGTCTCCTCCAGCACCATAATTCAAAAGCATCTATTCTTCAGCGATCAGCCTTCTTTATGGTCCAGCTCTCACTTCCATACATGGAATGGGATGGTTTTCGTTGCTACCTCCTGTATAATGTTGAGAGCCTCCATCCATAGTTCTTCAGGTACTCTGTCCAGCAAATCTAAATCCTTAAACCTGTTCTTCACTTCCACTGTGTATTCATAAGGGATTTGGTTTAGATTGTATCTTACCGGCCCAGTAGTTTTTCCTACTTTCTTCAGTTTAAGCTTGAATTTTGCTATAAGAAGCTGATGATCTGAGCCACAGTCAGCTCCAGGTCTTGTTTTTGCTGACTGTATAGAGCTTCTCCATCTTTGGCTGCAGTAATCAATCTGATTTCGATGCTGCCCATCTGGTGATGTCCATGTGTAGAGTCGTCTCTTGTGTTGTTGGAAAAGCGTGTTTGTGATGACCAGCTTGTTCTCTTGACAGAACTCTATTAGCCTTTGCCCTGCTTCATTTTGAACTCCAAGGCCAAACTTGCCAGTTGTTCCTTTTATCTATTGATTCCCTACTTTAGCATTCCAATCCCCTATAATGAGAAATACATCCTTCTTTGGTGTCAATTCTATAAGGTGTTGTAAGTCTTCATAGAATTAGTCAATTTCAGTTTCTTCCGCACCAGTAGTTGGTGCATAAACTTGGATTACTGTTATGTTAAATGGTCTGCCTTGGATTCGTATCGAGATCATTCTGTCATTTTTGAGATTGCATCCCAGTACTGCTTTCGCCACTCTTTTGTTGACTATGAGGGCCACTCCATTTCTTTTGCGGGTTTCTTGCCCATAGTAGTAGATATGATGGTCATCCGAACTGAATTCGCCCATTCCCGTCCATTTTAGTTCACTGATGCCCAGGATGTCAACATTTATTCTTGCCATTTCATTTTTGACCACCTCCAACTTACCCAGGTTCATGGTTCTTACATTCCAGGTTCCTATGCAATATTTTTCTGTACAGCATTGGATTTTCCTTTCGCTTCCAGGCATATCCGCAACTGAGCGACCTTTTGGCTTTGGCCCAGCCGCTTCATCAGCTCTGAATCTACTTGTACTTGTCCTCCACTCTTCCCCAGTAGCATGTTGGACGCCTTCCGACCTGAGGGGCTCATCTTCCAGCGTCATAACTTTTATATGCCTGTTGTCTTTGTCCATGGAGTTTTCTTGGCAGGGATACTGGAGTGGCTTGCCAGTTCCTCCTCCAGGTGGATCACGTTTGGTCAAAACTCTCCACTATGACCTGTCCATCTTGAGTGCCCTGCTTGGCATAGTTCATAGCTTCTCTGAGTTATTCAAAGGGGGCATGACATTATACTGTAAGCTAAATGTGGCCTCTCAGGTTTTGCCCCTTTTGCTTCCTCTTCTTTTCAGAGCTTAGGAAATCTGCCTTCTTAAACTGGAGGGTTAAGGTGAGTCAGGGCACAGCTATCCCATTGCTTTTCAGCTAGAGAGGAGCTCAGACATGGGCTCTATAGATTTCCGATCTCTATGATCTGTCTGTCGCCTTCAGGTAACATTGCCTTCACACCCTTTTAAATATTCTTTTAAATCAGTTGCATTGCATCCAAATCAGGATCTGGACCAGCAGTGAGATGAGTAGCAGTGTTTAGCCCTTTCCCTAATGCCAGGATCCTGGCAAAAAATCTCTCTCTCGTGCACGCATGCACTCACGCTTGAACAAACACATACACAGGCTGGAGAAAAGGCTCAGAGTGGAACTGCTCAGAGTTTCCACGTGGGTGGAAATAGATCTGGATTGTGTTTTATCTGGGTCTGTGATATTGTTGGCCAGATATTTTCTAAAAACTTTTTAAATCTAAGATTTAAGAAATCTTTTCTAGTTCATTATGCCTAACTGTATAGTTTTGGATTTCTCGTCTGCTTTTTTATTTCTACCCATCTTATCCAACTCATAGCAGTCACTCAAAATTCTAATTCTAAAGTAATTATAACACTACAGTTATGTTTAACTAACCATCTGACTATTCAAATGACTTTAGACCTCCTGATGTTTTCTACATCAATTTTATGAGCACAAAGGGATTTTTATTAATTCTTGCCCATTTACAAGGACACAATTCTTGGATGACATTCCTCTGAACAAAAGTTTGCCGCTTAAATTGATGGAAAGAGAAATTTACTCTCTAGTTTCCAAAATAAAGGAGGGACATTAATCCTCCCCAGCCCACCCAGTCACTTACCATACGATAAGTAGCAGATTTTGAAATATCTATCCAGGCTGACTGCTGTCATGGTAATAAGACTTCCGATGCCAAAAAAGAAACCTGCCCATCCATACCAGCGGCAGGCGCTCCAACCAAAAATCCATCGATGGGAGAAAAAGGCAATGATGCTGAAAGGCTTTCCCAGCACTGGAAAGGAAAGCGCAGAGTTGAATGATCTTGCACTGCCGCCCTCAAAGCAGCATTTCAAGAAGGAGATGCGCGAAAGTGAACTTTTCAAGCAGCGCAAAACAGCATATTCAAAAACAGAATGACATGGCAGGATTCGCAGAGTATAAACAGATCTGCCTTTTTATGCAAATAAATTACTGAGAAGAACAACAACCAAGACCAACAACACTTCTGGGTTAGCGCCATCGCCGAATGGCGGATTCCCTCCGAGCTCCGGAGGGAATCGGCTTAGCAGGGGTCGGGTCCTGCTGCGGCGGCAACGCGGGGCCCCTAAAAAACCACAGGCGCGGAAGCCTGTGGACCTGGTGACTCGGCCGGCACCATTTGCGCCCCCCCGACCTGCGAAGGAGCCTTTTTAAAGGCTCCGGAACGGGGGACGGGGAGCGGCGTGGTGCTGAGAGTCCTCTGCTTCCCCTGCTGAGTGAAGCCGCATGCCATGGACGGAGAGCGCTGACTTTTTCCTGGGAACATTCGGATTAAAAGCAACAACCCGTGAGTAATACGGAAATTGGACTTCTAAAAGAAAAAAAAATTTTTGAATTTGGCACGATCGGGGAAGACGCAAAGAGGAAGTCCGTCTTCCCTGCTTTGTAAACAATCTGAAGCAAGGACTAAATAATTAAGTTCGAGAGAATATCTCCTTTTTATTGGACTAAACTATTAACTACACGGATTGACAGTATAAGTAATTGTGCTGGAGGATAAGAGCTAACTTTGAGAGCTAAAGTTTCCCCCCCGAGACCCAGGAGCGATCCGCGAGAGGAGCCTGCTGAGGAGACATAGACTTTGACAGCTGTCAAATTAACTGTCAAAGTGGGAAAAAATAGAGAACTTTGTTTCTGATGTTTTTGCTGGTTACATTCGCTACAATATAGTGATAAATTGTTGAAAATAAAGAAGAAATTGAAACAAGGTAACTGGACTGTTGGGCTGGAAGCGTAAGGAATACTTAATAACCAGAATCCCTCTAGAGGGGGTTCAGGGACACTACAAGAATGGAAATAGGCTGGAAAATACTAGCTGATCTGGATGAGATTGCCTTTCTCGTGAGAAAATTGGTAGAGCAAAGTCATGTTTTGTCTACAGTCCAGGCAGCTGAACAAGAAAAGAAACTTGAGAAATTTGAGGAAGTGGAGAAAGGGATATTGGCTGAACAGGAGCAGCAGGAAGGAGGGGCTGAAATGCTGCAGAAGGCAAAGGAGAGCCGGAGGCCTGTCAAGATGGATATAAAAGAAAAAAAGGACTGGATGATGAAAATTTGGTTTGAATTGAAGAAGGAGGAATGGAAAGATCCCCTTTAGTGGAGATCTGAAGGTTTTGGGACATTTGGACCTAAAAGGAATAAGAAACAAGTTTTGAGTCCCTCCTTTAAATATGGAGGCCCGGCTGGAAGGAACATGGACATTTTTGGGACAGAGCCCTTCCAAGATTTGGTGGTTAATACAAAGGACTATCAAAAAAACCGGCAGATAGGAACTGAGAGAGAATTAAGAGCCTCTGATGTGAGAAATCCAGGCTGATACCAGATGGACTAATGGACAATTGTTTAGGGATTGAAACCGGGAAAGGGAGGGTGGGGTTTGGGAATCCGAAGGGTGTACAAATATATTTTGATTCTTTCTAATGTTTCTTCTTTTTTGCTTTCTTATCAATACAAAGATGGGGAATCCGTGGAAGGGAAACTGGGTCGATCTTAGAAAAAGTCTTTAAGCATAATGACCAATGTATATAAGTTAAAATTCGATATATAAATTGTATTAAGTATAATTAATAAATTAGGGTTAAAAAATTAGGGATAAGAACTTGTTGAACTAATATTCGGACATGGAATGCAAGGAAGGGAGGCGAGGGGAAGTCGCAGAAAAAAGTTATTGAAAATTAGGATTGTAAATGAGGAATGTTTTCTTTTCTTTTTTAATTTTTGTCTTTTCTCTTCTGTTTTTTCCTTTCTTTTTCTTTATATTTTTTTCTGGAAAGCTGTTCTTGGCTTTCTGTATATTATGTGAAACTACAATAAATATCATTTAAAAAAAATGAAAAAACAAAAAACAAAAACCAACAACACTTCATGGATAATTATTCATTCTCAGGTAGCGATTAGTAAGCTAGAATGTTTTGCTGACATTCAGCTATTACGTAATTTCAGAACTCTGGCGCTTGAATTCTAAACATTTTAATTTCCAAAACACATTTGACCAAGATGGGGTTCCAGGTGCAAGGTGGTATCTCATATCATTACCAATAAATTGTTATTTATCCCTAGCAGGACGCAAGGCGCTGTATAGCATATGGACAATGGAGAGTTCGGGGGGGAACAGGGGCAATGGAAGGCAGCCCAGGCAAGGTCATGGAGACTGAGAGAAGTCTTCGTGAAAGAACTGCGATGCAGGGAGGAGCTGGAGGTGGGAAAGTTGCTTATTTTATTTTAAGATAATTTTATCTTCCCATGAGATTCCTAATACTGCTTTGCCAGAACAAATTTGCCTTCAAATATGAACCATGGCAGTTCTAGCTGCTGTTTTTGTTTTGAAAGTGTGAATTATGTGATTTCAATAAGTCACCTGAATATTAATGTAACTTAAGTGATATAAATTATTTCATTATTCTTGTTAAAATAAGGCTACATTTCTTCAGAACTGGGATTTTTTTAAATGAAAAATGTCGCAGAATGATGTCATGAGAACACACACTGTAGCTCTCAGAGTGAATATGTACAGTGGGTTCAAGGAAGCACAGCAGATTTTGGTAAGAACATCTAAATTTGCAGGATTCCTCATTTCTGCTGTTTGTGAATCTCTCTCTCTCTCTCTCTCTCTCTCTCTCTCTCTCTCCTCTCTCTCTCTCTCTCACAATTTTCAGTGTTTCTTAAAATAATAAATGATTAAATATAAGGCTAAAAAGAAAACAAAGCTGTCATGTTTAAGTAATCAATTTAACAATGTTGATCACTTATATGTTAGACAAAGTAACCTGTGGAAGTGCTAAACGTTTGGGCCTTTGAAAGTCGCTAATGATTTTCTATAATCATTACTCAAGGCAGAAATAATGCCAACCGAAATCTGAATGTGAAAACCATGTAGAGTCCACGCCTGTCCATAGGAACAGGAACTATGGTAATATTTTCATTCTCAGCTCCGCTCAAGTTAAATTACCTGAAATACCCAGGTCACACACTGCTAGATTGACAGTCATTATTTCCGCAGGCCTCAGCTTCTTTTTCCGTTGTGTAGACATATAAAGGACATATCCATTGCCTAAAGTGGACATAATCCCTGTAATGAAAAATCAAACAAAAATGGTGTCGGTGTACTCAAAAGAAACTTCAAAATATTTTCCCCAGAACTGAAATAATTTCTGCTCCAATTGCATACACAGCAATGAAAACGAACTGTAAGAGTCTTGAAATGAACAAGACTAGTATAAAGAGCTGGAGAGCTCAGCCATTGCCGTTCCCTTGACATTCTTTTGCCACAAGATTCACCCCATGGCGCAACAAAATGAAGCTTCTTCACCATCATCACAGTATGGGCTCCAAAGGCCACATCAGATGTCACATCAATCTGCGCATGTCTAAAAATGCAAATGCTTTTGTGCAGATGGAGAGGAGGGGGTGAACGCCAAAAAAGAAGTCCCCTTGGGGTACCTTGGGATGGGGGGGGCAATAATTTTCATTGGAATAGCAGGGTGTGAGTTAAATACTAACCCTTTTGCCCCATCCACTGCGGTCCAGGACTGTGCCTCTCCAGGACAGCTCTTTGCACTGGAAAAACAGGGCATGCAAATTGCATCTACACAATTAGCACTGTATCAAGTGTGGACAAAGAGGAGATGTCATCTTTGATGTGTTACTACCATATTTTTCGCTCTATAAGACGCACCAGACCACAAGACGCACCTAGTTTTTGGAGGAGGAAAACAAGAAAAAAAATATTCTGAATCTCAGAAGCCAGAACAGCAAGAGGGATTGCTATGCAGTGAAAGCAGCAATCCCTCTTGCTGTTCTGGCTTCTGGGATAGCTGTGAAGCCTGCATTCGCTCCATAAGACGCACACGCATTTCCCCTTACTTTTTAGGAGGGAAAAAGTGAGTCTTATAGAGCAAAAAATACGGTAATTTCAAGTCCCCTGAGGAAGGAGGTGCCCACTTCATTCCAGAAGAAGTTACACTACAGACCTGTGTGAAAATCAGATTTCTGAAAGAGAAAGAGCCTCCTTCACAGAAGAATACTTTCCTAGGTTCTCTGGGTAAAGAGAGCTATTATCAAACCATTTTAGATCTACGATGTAGATATGTTCTTAAAAGCTGTAACTGGCTCATATCTTGAATGTAACCATGGTGAGAAAACAGTATATGAGTATTTACACATAGGCAGGTCACAGTCCTAGGGAAAAACTACTGTTGCCTGCCACCCCAATCTCTGAGCTGTGCAAGATCCCAGGGGGTCCAAGCGTTCACTCAGGGTCCAGGTTTCCTTTGGGACAATGAGACACAGCAGAGACAATGGTGTCTGTACGATATATGGTTTATTTACAAATACTGGTGTTCCCCCACTTGCACGTGGGTTACGTGCTGGGCCCCTGAGTACCTAAGCAAAAATCATGTGAGGACCACCCTCTGAAAAGGCTCTACATGCCCATTTTTTGTCCTGCTTCCCAGCTTTCTCTCCCCAGTCCAGACCAAAATATCTGGAGTTGAAGCTCTGGGGGCAGCTGGAGGCTGGAGGGTGCACTGTTAGGCAGGGAGGCTGAGCAGCCTAAACAAAGCCTTGCTGTGCCTCTGGTCTCTTTGGGGCTTCCTCCGTCCTCATCAGGTTTCAGCGAGGGTCTCTTTGTGAGCCACAAGGTCTCTCCAGCTCTCTCCCGCCATTTCCAGCTTTGACTCTTTTTATTTAGCGCATATACATGGTTGCGTGCTATATGATCACACGTAAGGAGGGGGGCACCTGTATATACAGCCTGAGCCTGCGATGGAGGGGTCCCCAGTGTTAACACCCCAAGAAGGTCCTGCTTCTCCCAGAGCCACAGCCTTGGGTCCCAGCAGAATTCAGGCCTGGCTCTGTCTCTGGCTTCCCAGGCTGCTGCTTTTGCCTCCAGCTTCTAGCTCATCTCCCTCCCCTCTCGACTCTGGCCTTTTGTCTTCCTAACAGACAGTGGAGGGGGGCACCCATTTGCCCTCTGACACAGAGCCACTCCCTTTCTTTCCTTACCAACCCACACCTGGCAGGAAATTACCATGCTGGATTGAGGAATTAGAAAGGGGGCTCAGGCATATAGCCTAACCTCCTCCCCGCAACTCATAACACTATTAATAAAATCATGAGACGTAAAGCTTTTTGACCTTGCAATGGATTCAGTGGTAAAGTGTTCACAGAAGAAAACCTTGACAGAAAATAGATTCACACTAATGGAAAGGCTGCTTAAATGAAAAGCACCCATTTTTGTTTTCTATTTTCATTGTGTCAAAAATTCATCCACAGAATCAAGAAACCATTAATCATCAAGAAACCATTAATATTCCAAGAGATAATATTTAAATTCATCAATTTTTATTAGTTTCAATATTCAAAGACGTGCAATAGAAATATATGGATTTGGGCTGTTTGTTCTTATCACTCCCCTCCCATGGCCTCCAGTGTCTCTTCACTTTCCTGTGATGCCTCTCCCCTCAGTTCTCTCTTATATCTTTGCCAGAATTTCGAAACTTATTCAACAGATCTGAAGGTCTTCCTCCTGTCTTTAAATGTAAAGGAAATCCTCTCAGGGATTTGTACCTTACATGATTGCTCTTTAAGGCCTCTGTTATTGTCCTGTAATTCAGTCTCTTTTTAAGAAGTCTTTTTGGTATTTCTTTGTATATTATTATATTTCTCGTCAATCACCAGTTTCCTTTTCTGCAAAATTTTATCTTTCAGCAGTCTTGAATTCAAAAAGACCAGGCAATCTCCTGGTCCTTTGGTTGACTTGTTTGTTTTCCTGATCTTATTCTGAATATTTTATCTATATCTTGTAGCAATTCATTTTTTTGTACTCCTAGCCAACTGGTGAGCTCTTTTGATAGTTTAGCTTCTATATCTTCATCTTGAGTTTCTGGATCACCTCTAAAGCGCAGAATGAGTTCTCTTCGATGCATCTCAAGAATTGCAATCTGGTCTAATGTTTCCTTTTTAATTCCGCCATTTCCTCCATGATTGTATTCTGGACCCTCTTCAGGTCTTTATTCTCGTTATGGATCTTCTTAGTTATTTCTTTTGTGAGTTCCTCATGCTTATTAGTTCTGGATTTTAGATCTTGAACAGTTTTCTCTGTTTCCATGTTCTTGATAGTCAAATCTTTTAGCTGTCCAGATAGATCCATTATTAATTTGGAATTCTGTTCTATCTTGCTGCCCATATTATCAAGATTGTCATTTACTGATTTATTCATTCCTATGATGAGCTCTCTTTGGTCTGCATTGGTGTCTAGTTCAGCTGATTGATGTCTTCAGGCTACTGTGGAGGTCATTTGTGTGGTTTGATTTTTCTTATTTGCCATTATGACTGTCTTTCTATGTACACACAAGTATAAACTTTGTCCCAGTCTTAGTTGACTCCTTTTGATTATTATTTACATTTTCCAACAAATATAATGAAATAAAATAAAAATATTAAGAAAATATATAGAATTAAAATTAAAAATGAGCCTCAGTATCTGTACTTCCTTATTTTAGAGAGAACTGGGTGGTACTTGGTCAGTTAACTACCCCCCATTTGGGGTTACTAGATTTTAAATTCCAAATTCTTCCTTTAACAATGATAACTTGAGGAGCAATATAACACACCCCAATTAAATAAAAAGGGATTAATTTGTTTCTGTAATTCTATTTGTACACCTTTATATCCGTTAAATTGCATAATACCAATGTATCAGATTTATCAGTTTATCAAATTATATTACTTTACAAACTTTGAGGGACCCATGCAATCAATTGCTTTTTACATTACATTATAGCATCAATGGTGCTGGAGGAGACTCTTGAGAGTCCCATGGACTGCAAGAAGATCAAACGTATCCATTCTTAAGGAAATCAGCCCTGAGTGCTCACTGGAAGGACAGATCCTGAAGCTGAGGCTCCAAGACTTTGGCCACCTCATGAGAAGAGAAGACTCCCTGGAGAAGACCCTGATGCTGGGAAAGATGGAGGGCACAAGGAGAAGGGGACGACAGAGGACGAGATGGTGGGACAGTGTTCTCGAAGCTACAAACATGAGTCTGACCAAACTGGGGAGGCAGTGGAAGACAAGAGTGCCTGGCGTGCTCTGCTCCGTGGGGTCACAAAGAGGCGGACATGACTAAACGACTAAACAACAACAAATAGCATCAGTATAAATCAACAGGCTCTTTGAATTCATACAGGTTAGTAAATGCTTATAAAATTGATTAATTGAGCAGTCTTGTGGAATTTATTACTTGAACAGTCTTGTGGAATTGAATAGTAGATTCTGTTGTTGGGATGGATGGGATACTCCTATAGTCGTGAGTCAGATGGTATTGGTGTGTGTGTGTGTGTGTGTGTGTGTGTATACACACATATACATATACATATACATATACATATACATATACATATACATATACATATACATATACATATACATATACCAATTTCTATCTTTGGAGGTGCAGTTGCCTTGTCCCTCCGCTAGGTGTCCTTGCCATCTTGGTTGTATCTCTTCCCTCTGGTGGCGTATTGGCCCTGAAGCGAAGTTTCTTCCTGTTCCAGCCAGCCGGGAGGAGGCGGAGGCGATGACTCAGCTTCTGGTCATTGCCATTTTGCTTCACTTTTGGTCGCTGCTGGCCTCCCTTTCTCCCCGTTCCAGCCATTCTTCTCTCCCCTTTCCCCTCTTTCCCCTGCGCTCTCCTGCTTCGTCCCTCCGCGCCGCGCTTCTTTCTCCCCCTGCTTTATTTGTGAGGCTCTTGTCTGTTTTTCTGCCTTGAATTCTGATCTGGGCGGGGGCGTTTCCGCCTGGTTCCCCTTCCCCCTCTTGCTCCCCTTCCTTTCTCTTGATGGGTCAGTTGTCATAAAGAATTTTTCCGTCTCGGCTCTCTAGATTCTGATGAAATGTCTTCAGTCTTATTGTAGTGTAATTGCTGCAGGGTAATTCAAATGGCAGTTTGAACTGATTCAGCTTTCCGCTTTCACGTTTTTCTATAGCCTGGTGCTTGTCTCCATGGTCTTTCTTTTTGGGTCCGGGGGCGTCCCGGGACGGGGATGGCGGCCCTCTCTCGGCCCCTGCTTGCTTCGGACCTGGCCGCCCCTCAAGCCTTGGAGGGCCAGGA
Source organism: Podarcis cretensis (assembly GCF_951804945.1). Lineage (NCBI taxonomy): Eukaryota > Metazoa > Chordata > Lepidosauria > Squamata > Lacertidae > Podarcis > Podarcis cretensis. The sequence goes on along the minus strand of NC_137172.1, from coordinate 125,303,397 downwards.
GCATAGACTTGTTCCGCCACACATGCCCCTTTCCATGGGTGCCTCTTGGGGATCAGGGCTTTCCCATTGGAGCATGTCTTCCTGCAGGGCCGAGGCCACTGGCATCTGTCGGTAGAGCAGAGACTCTTCATCTCAGGGTTGTGGGTTCAAGCCCCACGTTGGGCACAAGATTGCATTGCAGGGGGTTGACTAGATGACAGACTTTGGCTTGCATGACAAGGTTTCCTTTTCCTCCTCTTCCCCCTGCATCCCTCTGTGCAGCTCAAAATCTGCTCCAGAGGGTTGGGCAGATGCTCTAGGGCAGATTTGGGAGGTGCAAAGGGGGCTGTAGGGAGAGGAAAAGTACGCAAAGCTTTGCTGCACAAGCAGAGGTGCCTCCCCCCCAATGATGAATTCTACCTGTTATGGTTATTTGTAATTTTCCCCAATATGTGTTCTGTTATATTTATTGTTGTTGATTTGACATAATGTGAGCCACCTTGAGGCCAAATTTTAACAGATGAATGGCTTATGAAGTTTCCATTTGCAATACATTTTGGAATCCCCATAACCATCTAATAACAGGAAAATGGCTATAATGAAGCTGCCAAAGGGGGGATAAAGGGGGGTGGGGTCCCCCCATCGGATTAGGGCGTGATGGAAATCAAAACTAATATTATCCACCCACACTTTATTTTCATGGTTGATACTTGGATATATCTAGTTCCTTTGCAGACATCCAGAGATAGTACTATACGGTATATTCACGGGAATAATTTGAGAATCTTACCAATTATTAATAAATAAAATCCAGCAACTATGTCAGCTTCTTTTGAGAGTTTTGATTCAAAGGGGTCTTCATGTTCCTCGTAGGGAGTAAGAGAGCCATCTTCAGATGAGATATTTTGTTTTGAGTCCATTTCAGTCAAATAGAAATTAGTACCTGAGAAGTAGAATAATATTAATGGCGCATACCTGGCACAATGCTACAAATCTAGAAACCTTTTCATTTATAAAAATGGGGAAATACCAAAACCTTATTCCTATTTGATGGAAGTTTTTAATGTGAAATGGCCACCTCTGATTTTGTGTTTGATTAAAACTGATTAAATGGTGTTGGCTGCACCAACAGGGCACTTCTATGCACACTTACATGGGTGTAAGCGTCACTGAATGTGGAGGCTTACTTCTGAGTAGGTATGCTAAGCACTGCCCTGTTAATGGTCTGGTACTTACAAGATGTAACCACGTAACAATTTTAATGCAAAATTTATTCTTATAATTATTCATGTGCTGGGCAGGGGAATGGTCAGCTGGGGTGAACAAGCCTAATAATTAATAATATGGAAGTAAATGCAGTGGTACCTCGAGTTACAGACGCTTCAGGTTACAGACGCTTCAGGTTACAAACTCTGCTAACCCAGAAATAGTACCTCGGGTTAAGAACTTTGCTTCAGGATGAGAACAGAAATTGCACGGCGGCAGCAGGAGGCCCCATTAGCTAAAGTGGTGCTTCAGGTTAAGAACAGTTTCAGGTTAAGAACAGACCTCCAGAACGAATTAAGTTCTTAACCCGAGGTACCACTGTAGTAGCAATAATACTGAGAGCAGCAGCTGCAGGCAGAAGGATGGCCCTCCCTGCCTGTGCGCTGTGATTTCCACACCTCAAACATCCCTCCCAGGACACCATTAGGCTTCTGGAAAGCCTTCCATGGGGCTTAACTGGAACCAGAATGGAGGACTTGTTTGAGGACAGATGGCTGAAGGCTGCGCCTCAGCCCACATTCCTTGAGAGTGCCAAAAGGAAGGAATCCCTGATACACCATCAAAGATCTTCTTTTTTATTTAGGGTGCAATTCTATAGCTGCCCAAATGTATACGGAATGCATCCAACAAATTTTAACGTTTTATATTGCTGTAACCTATCCTGGGACCTTACGGTGAAGGGAGGGTAAGAAATTGAATCTATGTACTACTCAGAGTAGACCTATTGAAAATAACAGGTCTTAGTCATGTCTGTTGCAAGTCCTGAAGTGGCTTTCCTTCCCATTCACTTCGATGGGAGCGATTTTTATTTTTTTAAGTGAGACACTGAAACAAAATGGGGGGGAAAGACCTGCTTGACTTCCCCCCTGGCTGGAAGTGGTGCTTTTCCACCAGGAAATCTTCTCTCTGCTATTTACCAAGGGTTTCCATACAGAGAAATAAAAAACCTTTCCAGCAGAATTTCGTCTATATGTTCAATCATGTAATAAATAGGTTCATAGTTCTTCCTCTGAAACGATATTCCAACTTGGGTGGAGGCAGGCAGACCCTTAAAGTTGATGGTAAAACATGAGAAGCACCAGCTCAAAGATATAATCAAATAATTATTAATTATAATAGTGAAGCCATGGATTTTATTATGCAGGTGCAATTACCTGGCCATATTAGGAGACTTACACGCAAGAAAGTATTTTAGAACTCTTTATTTTATACTAAAAATGGTTTTGTTTTATTTGAAAACACAGTACACCCTTTTGAGCTGTGTCCTTATTTGCCTGAAGAACTTGAAAGGGCAATGTAGGCAAAAACAAAACACTAAGTCCCAGTCCTGAAGAGCTTTCTGTGATGGAGGAGAAGACGCAACAAGCAGAACGGAGGGAAAGAAGGGTGTCAGCGGGGGATGTGAGCGAAGGAAGCCTTGGAAAGAACTTCCCCGACACTCTGCCCTGCATCTACCTGTCATGTATTAAAGATATTTAAATATCACATCCCAAGTTGGGCAAGGGAGGAGGCATGGTGAAAAGCTTAGATGTAGTATTTTACAAATATAGCGTGACAGCAGAAGGTAAATGCCTGTAGCATCTCTGGAGATTTAGGGTTTGTTTGTTTTTTACCTTTTCTTATACAGTATCTACCAAACAAATGGCAGATTCTGCTGGTTTCTGTGGGTCAAGCAAGAAAGAGTGACAGGATGGACTTATATTTGAATGCAATACGGAAAAAAGAGTAAAGAGTGGACTCAATGGGTGGATGGCCAGCCTTGGACTCCCTTTCGCTCAAAACAATTTAGCCCTGCGATTTAAGTAATGATTTTATGAATTCCACCCCACAGGATTTGGGTGGTTTTACAGTCATATTGGACAACTTTGGAAGAGTTGAGTTGAGGACCACAGTGCTAGATTGCTGTCAGTGTCTAATAGGACAGCCATCAACCTTTCCAGACCGGCCATTCCCATTTAACTCCCATCACCAGATACAGGAATTTTTATATTTTAGTTATGCATATTTGCCTTTTTCATTCTCTCTCTTTCTCCTGTTAAAGTGTAAAAAGACAAAGAAAAATAGTGGTTGTGACATGAATAGGATCCACCCCATAATTAGACACAACTGAATGGTCACAACCCTCACACTAAAAGCTTATAAACTAAACTAAAGCACCTCCTTCACTTTCTTTATTGTCATATATTATTCAAGTTGCCTCCTGCCTAAATTATTGCCATAAAAAGGAAGGAAGAGAAGGGAATACCAGAGTAGCTCTTATTAACTTGAAATGCTGCTGCTAGCATTCTGATTGTACTGTGCATCTTCACCTGGAATTCTTACCTTTTCTGAGAGATCAACAAAATAACATTTTGGTTCATTTAAAATTGAAAGAGGGGCACAAAATAGGACCTTTTTTTGCACCATCATCTTCTTTTGGGAGTATGTGAAGCTCTTCAACAGGTAAAATGGATAACTGGTTTTCAGTTAAAGCCATTTGAAAACCCCTAAAATTAATGCTGCTGTAATCCAAATCTTTTGTACTTTAAATAAATATAGCACATTGGCAAGTAAAAGATTCTAGACATGATAGCTGCAACAATCTGAACCCCCTATTAGTACATTATCTTTATTTTAAATAAGCCAATCAATTTTAATCTCAGTCTCTTGTTTTAAAGGTGCCATGCAAGTTTCTTAAGTCTCGTTTACTGAAATCACATTTCCTTGAAAACAATGGGAACTAAATTTGATGGGATGATGCCCAAACTTTGTAAATGGGGAACACCAATTCCATTGTGGAAGCCTAAAGGAGCATTAATAAAAGCCAAGGATTCCTCAGCAAGCTTTCTATTTAGACTCGCAGCGCCGAAGATGTGACACACTGTATTGTACAGATTGGAGCTGTACAAAAGCCCCTCCTTCAACTATGTATTCTCTTGTGGAGCAAGGCATTACCCAGACAACAAAAGTTATTCTTAAAATGACCTCATATTTCACACACACACACACACACACACACACACACACACACGTGCAGAACCCTCAGATATAGCCTTGAGAAAAAATGTTCTTAAAAGTTAGAAAAGAATTCGGAAATACCTGTGTCTTGAGTTTTGCACAGTACATCCCTCCAAGCTCTGCTCTTGGTTTCCAGATCAGAAGTAATTCCTTGACTACTGTCTATGGCGAATTGTGCTCTTTTCAGCGGAGATGTGGCAAGTGGTAGTCAAGAAGAGGAAAGGGCTTCCTCACAGCCTGGCAGGATGTGCTGTTCCCCATGGGCTCGCTGCTCCATCCCACCCGCCTTCCCCGCTTCCCGCATGCTGGGGCTTGAGAGTCTGGCGTTTTAGCACCTGCTTGGAGCTCTTTCTCCGTCTGGAGCAGCCCCTCCCCTTGGGGACCTGCTCAGTCAGAGCTCTGAGGAGCCAATGAGAGAACAAGAGGCAGGGAGAGATGCTGGGGATGCTGCTTCAGTCCTGGACTTTGCCTGTGACTGGGGTGAAATTCCACATATAAATACTGGTATTCTCTTTTGCTGCTAGCTGCTGTTCATTTGCAAAAATTGATGCAGTTTTACTATGTCAAATTCAATAATTATTGGAAGGCTCATGCAAATCTTGTTTGAATGAATCGTCTATTTTTGACTTATTTTTTTTTCCAGGAGCCAACATTTCACAGATCTTGTCACCTTTCAAGCCAGAGGTTACGTGTTTAGAGACATAACCAAAACAACACATAGATTTCCATAGACCAAATTGAAAAGGTGAGGATTTTACATAGCCCGAAAGAGCCTCCCTTTAGCAGTGACAAGCAATACCGATGATTTGTCTATAGTACAAAATTTTCCTGTTATCTGGTGTCCATAGAAGAAACAGAAGCTCTGCAAATATAGTTAATTAATGCAAGTGCCTGAGCTAATGATGTTCATCATGTAGGGTATTTTTAGTTTATTGATGGTTAAAGAGGATGAAGAAGGTCTACTTTTGCTGATAAGATAAACTCAGGGGGCAGAATTGAAAAAAGAGAATGAAGACAGATGTGTCCTTGTGGACTCTAAGTAATTTTATTTTTGTCATTGAAAATCCACTGTCCAAGAATGTAAATGCTTAAAAACAATCTCCTAACTTTAGGTAGTATGGATTGTGAAGTCTGGGACCCCACCAAACTCCCAACTGCCTTCACCAGATAATACTAGATAATTGTGGTCATTTGGAACCTTTTTCATCTTCATTTTACTGCTAACAGATGGAGACTTGTTTGCTGTTAATTCTGGAAACACTTTGAGTAAAACATTCATTTATTTGCAAAGCTAAGCATCTGCAATTTATTCTAGCCTAGCTGAAGCATTTTTGTGGGGAACAAATCTACACAAATTTTCATGTGCTTGGAGCAATCACCATTGTGCTTATCTCAGCTACAAGAGAGTAAGAAATCTCTCTTCCAAACCTCTCTCTCTCCAGCCTTGACCTGCTGGTCTGCAGGCGGATCCTGCCCCTCTCCAAACTTATTTCTGTACCCACCCACTTGAATTTGGTGGCGGAATTGGTGGAGGATATTCAGGCCTGCAAACACTGGACTTTACATGCACCTCCTTGGCAAATCCAGTGTTGCCAGGTTTGCAGCATCCATTTGCTGGCCCCAAAGAAATGTGTGTCCTCCTTGGCTTAACAGGCTAAGGCATCTTCCATCACAGCAGCAGCAGCAGCAGCAGCAGCCCTTCTGGCCTTGTACACGATGACTGGATTGCTGTTGTGACAACAAGAGGCTGGAACCAGCAAAACAGGGCAAAGGAATCTGCAGCTCTAGTAAAATACAAATTTATCACATTTTTGTTCCTGCCTGGAAGAGAGATGGCTGAGGTCTTTTGGGCCTTACATGGTGACTGGCTGAGTGGTGCAGAGAGCTGACTGGCTGGGGAGTGGGAGATTGACAGAAAAACCCAGGAGTCTCTCAAAGTTCAAATGAAAGGACTTGAGTATGGAGGGGGCAATAAAAAGTGTGGCTTTGAGATTTGGGGAAAACTATAAAAATAATTGCTTGGCATTTCCCTTGGTGGGACAATGCCCTAATTGGGCAGTTTCTGTTGCCAACTTCATCAGACCAAAGGCCCATCTCACAGTGACCAGTCAGAGGCCTCTGTGAAACCTGGGAACATTTGTAGGTGTGTGCCAACATTTGTGGGATGCATCTGCATGTAGTGTGTGCATGTATTTCTGTCTGTGAGAGACTGTCAGGTAGCCATGCCCACTTTGGGGGCACAAACCACTGCTCACACCAAGAGATTGCAGCAGGGCAATGCGGCTCTCTGGGTAAAAAAAGTTTAGCAACCCCTGCACAAAGGCATCTTCTCTTGTAGAGATAGAGGGAAGACCAAATAGCCATTACTCAATGGGGCAAAAGGGTGAGAGAGCATTCATCGCTTCCATATATCTGAAATACTTATTTATTTTTCATATTTATATAACATTATTCAGAATGGTTAAGCAGTTCGCATGAAATGTTTTTGAAAAATGTCCACATGCACTGGCAAAGTTTGCACCATTGTTGCAAGACTATGTTTGGGAGACGATGGACAGCAGAACTACAGACTTCTTTAAAACTCAGAGACAGAAGCCCCATCTGTCACTTTCTGATTCATTTGTTGCTGTTGTTGTTTAGTCGTTTAGTCGTGTCCGACTCTTCATGACCCCATGGACCAGAGCACACCAGGCACTTCTGTTTTCCAATGCCTCCCGCAGTTTGGTCAGACTCATGTTTGTAGCTTCGAGAACACTGTCCAACCATCTCGTCCTCTGTCGTCCCCTTCTCCTTGTGCTCTCCATCTTTCCCAGCATCAGGGTCTTTTCCAGGGAGTCTTCTCTTCTCATGAGATGGCCAAAGTATTGGAGCCTCAGCTTCACGATCTGTCCTTCCAGTGAGCACTCAGGGCTAATTTCCTTAAGAATGGATGTGTTTGATCTTCTTGCAGTCCATGGGACTCTCAAGAGTCTCCTCCAGCACCAGAATTCAAAAGCATCAATTCTTCGGCGATCAGCCTTCTTTATGGTCCAGCTCTCACTTCCATACATCACTACTGGGAAAACCATGGCTTTAACTATACGGACCTTTGTTGGCAAGGTGATGTCTCTGCTAGACAGCATCTTAAAAAAGCAGAGACATCTGATTCATTAATATATGGTAATTGGTTTAGATGATGATGATAATAAACTTATTGTTTCTACCCTGCCCATCTGACTGGGTTGCCCCAGCCACTCTGGGCAGCTTCCAACATATATAAAAACATAATAAAACATTACCCACATATACGCATTAATGACAGGCAAGAAGCAACTTTGGGTGCAAATATCACTCAGGAAACAAGAGCTAGAAAAATAGCAGATAGTTATTTTATGTAACAATTGATAGTTCAGCACTTACAAGCAAGTAATAGGTAGCCAGCATAGTGTATTTATTTTCATTCATTTGGTATATTTATAATACACTCTTCACCATACTAGTCCCCAGTACACGTTGCTATACATAAAGTCCACAAGATCACATAAAATTAACTAATACAATCAAAACTGCAATTCAGCAGAGCATATTGGATAAGACTGAACACTGCATTCACACTATATCTTGAATGGCATTTATTTTATTGCATAACAGGGAGGCAACAGAGGGAAAGGGTGGTTCGGCAAGGTTTGTGAGATTTAGCCTTATTTCCCCTTTCATTTCCCCAGAGTTTATTCTGGGAACATGATGGTCAATGATAAACCAGTTTAAGGTCTTTGCTGGATACTTTACAGAAGGTTTAGGTTTGCAAGTCAGATGCTTTGACGCAGCACTCATCCAGAGTAAAAAGCTATGCACTTTTGTTGTTCTATTTCATGAAAAGAGAACACACTGGAGACCTGAAGAGCAAAGTTATTAAAGAAGTATGGAGATTTGCAGTCATTTTGCATGTAGGAGACGGTCACATTCTCAGCTCTGGTTGTTTTTCATGGTCCAGAAGGAATTCCTTAAATATTGGATTTGATGGAGTAAATATCCTCTGTGAACTGCAAAGTTTGCACTGTGTTGACAGGGAGGTGTGATCATATTTCAGGAAGCTGTTGCCATTGATTGATATCTGATAGCAGTTGTTCTTGACATCAGCTTGAAAGAGTCACCTGGCTGGAAGAGCACACCGAAAACCTCTTCTTCCCAGGGTCCTTCTATGCACATGATTGTTGGCCTTTCATCCAACCATGGGTTGAAGTGGGAGGCTGCGCCTCTGTTATAGCACACTAGATCAACTGTGCTTAACAGTGGAGAGATGTTCATTGGTGTTAGTTAGTCTTCTATGCACACCCTGTCATGTGACAAAGATTTCAGTCAGAGTCAGTCTGCCTCAGTTGTGATCAGTATGTAATCTCAGTCAAACTGTTTGGAACCATGTTGTTTATGAAGAAGTTTATTTTAATTCAGTAAAGCTTTTATTCTTTAAAACTCTGCATTATTCATATAAATTATTAATACCCAATGAGCATCACACCCAATGAGCAGCAAACAGATTTATTTCTTTTGTCTGAAAAAACTAGTGAGTGACTTTTATCTCTGAGCTTTCTGGATAAGCCCTGTCCTTTGCTTCTGTGTCTGCTGGGTTCCAGAGTGTTTGTCTTCATCTCCAAAAGCCTGTCCCAGTCATAGCTGGGAACTGAAGGCACAGGCTTGAGGAACAAGACCCAAGGTAGAAGGAATACTAGACATTCATGCGACTCATCCTGGTTCAAATCCCCTGAAGAAGTTCCTGCAATTAGACTAACCTGTCACAAAAGCTGTTGGCAGGCAAATGCCCCAAATGAACAGAGTTCAGTGAGGCTGGTGGGGCAGGATTCCAGGAGCTCAGCAGTAGGTGGCAGTAGAGGCGATGACAGGCAAAACCAAGTGATTCTGGTTTTCCTTAAATCCTCCTCCCTCTGCTGGCTGAGTTCCAGGACTGATAAACAAACAATTTTTCCATAGAATCATAGAATCATAGAATCATAGAGTTGGAAGAGACCACAAGGGCCATCGAGTCCAACCCCCTGCCAAGCAGGAAACATCATCAGAGCACTCCTGACATATGGTTGTCAAGCCTCTGCTTAAAGACCTCCAAAGAAGGAGACTCCACCACACACCTTGGCAGCAAATTCCACTGTCAAACAGCTCTTACTGTCAGGAAGTTCTTCCTAATGTTTAGGTGGAATCTTTTTTCTTGTAGTTTGGAACCATTGCTCCATGTCCGCTTCTCTGGAGCAGCAGAAAACAAGCTTTCTCCCTCCTCTATGTGACATCCTTTTATATATTTGAACATGGCTATCATATCACCCCTTAACCTCCTCTTCTCCAGGCTAAACATGCCCAGCTCCCTTAGCCATTCCTCATAAGGCATCGTTTCCAGGCCTTTGACCATTTTGGTTGCCCTCCTCTGGACACATTCCAGTTTGTCAGTGTCCTTCTTGAACTGTGGTGCCCAGAACTGGACACAGTACTCCAGGTGAGGTCTGACCAGAGCAGAATACAGTGGCACTATTACTTCCCTTGATCTAGATGCAATACTCCTATTGATGCAGCCCAGAATTGCATTGGCTTTTTTAGCTGCCGCGTCACACTGTTGGCTCATGTCAAGTTTGTGGTCAACCAAGACTCCTAGATCCTTTTCACATGTACTGCTCTCAAGCCAGGTGTCACCCATCTTGTATTTGTGCCTCTCATTTTTTTTGCCCAAGTGCAATACTTTACATTTCTCCCTATTAAAATTCATCTTGTTTGTTTTGGCCCAGCTCTCTAATCTGTCAAGGTCGTTTTGAAGTGTGATCCTGTCCTCTGGGGTGTTAGCCACCCCTCCCAGTTTGGTGTCATCTGCAAATTTGATCAGGATGCCCTTGAGTCCATCATCCAAGTCATTGATAAAGATGTTGAATAAGACCGGGCCCAAGACAGAACCCTGTGGCACCCCACTAGTCACTCTTCTCCAGGATGAAGAGGAACCATTGATGAGTACCCTTTGGGTTCGGTCAGTCAGCCAGTTACAAATCCACTGAGTGGTAGCATAGTCAAGACCGCATTTTACCAGCTTCTTTACAAGAATATCATGGGGCACCTTGTCAAATGCCTTGCTGAAATCAAGGTAGGCTACATCCACTGCATTCCCTTCATCTACCAGGCTTGTAATTCTGTCAAAAAACGAGATCAGGTTAGTCTGACACGACTTATTTTTCAGAAATCCATGCTGACTATTGGTGATCACAGTATTCCTTTCTAGGTGCTCACAGACTGTTTGCTTAATGATCTGCTCCAGAATCTTCCCTGGTATTGATGTCAGACTGACTGGGCGGTAATTATTTGGGTCCTCTCTTTTCCCCTTTTTGAAAATAGGGACAACATTTGCCCTCCTCCAGTCTGCCGGGACTTCGCCTGTTCTCCAGGAATTCTCAAAGATGACTGCCAGTGGTTCTGAGATCACATCTGCCAGTTCTTTTAATACTCTTGGATGCAGTTCATCTGGCCCTGGAGACTTGAATACATCTAGACTAGCCAAGTATTCTTGTACTATCTCCTTAGTTATTCTGGGCTGTGTTTCCTCTGCTGAATCATTTGCTCCAAATTCTTCAGGTTGGGCATTGTTTTCTTTATCGGACAAGACTGAGGCAAAGAAGGCATTGAGGAGTTCAGCCCTTTCTGTGTCCCCTGTTTGCATTTCACCATCTTCTCCTCTGAGTGACCACACTGTTTCTTTGTTCTTCCTTTTGCTACGAACATACCCATAAAAGCCTTTTTTGTTGTTTTTAATCCCTCTAGCAAGCCTGAGTTCATTCTGTGCTTTAGCTTTTCTGACTTTGTGTCTACACGTGCTGGCTATTTGTTTGAATTCCTCTTTGGTGGTTTCCCCCCTTTTCCATTTTTTGTACACATCCTTTTTTAATCTTAACTCAGTTAAAAGTTCTTTAGATAGCCACCCTGGCTTCTTTAGGCACCTTCCATGTTTCCGTCTCATTGGTATTGCCTGAAGTTGTGCTTTTACTATCTCCCTCTTAACAAACTCCCAGCCATCATGAACTCCCTTTCCTTTTAGTATTACTGTCCATGGGATCTCACCCAGCACTTCCCTAAGTTTTATGAAGTCGGCTTTCTTAAAGTCAAGAGATTTGCTTTCTGGAGTGAGATCTATGAATGCAGATTCCTTGTCTGCATTGCAGGCATAGATATTTTGCAATGTGGAACCACTGCCCTGCCCACTTCCTCAGGCTACCGATAACAGCATATGATGAGCTCTGGATCACAGCCACTGACGTTTTCTTTCGCCTCGTGTGGCCAGGGGGCATGGGGTGCTGTTTCTTTATCCTTACTGAAGGAATTGACGAAAACTGCACACACAAGTGTTCTCTTGTATTAGGAAACCGGATAATGCTTAGCCAAAATAAGCACAATACACGAGATTCCATTTGCTTTCCATTGAATAATGAACAGAGAGGAAAAGGGGCTTATTTGAGTAAATGAGTCTGTTTAATATTGTTCAGCATCTGCATAAATGCATCACATAAAGTTAATACTGTAAAAGCTGTCTTTTTTTGAAATGGTCAGATACTGTCATGGACCAGTTTGCTGCAGAGGAATGGTGGGGGGAACCAGCAGGAGAACCCCCACGGCAAGAAGGCTCAGAGCCCAGGGTGTAGTGGTGGGACAACAAGGAGTGGTCAGAGGGGGAAGACTGGGAACAAGAGGTGTCAGGAGGGGTTAACGGGTCTTCATCAGCTGGAAGACTCTGACAACGAGAAGTCAATAATAATAATAATAATAATAATAATAATAATAATAATTTATTTATACCCCGTCCATCTGGCTGGGTTTCCCCAGCCACTCTCGGCGGCTTCCAGCAGAATATTAAAATACAATGATTCATCAAATATTAAAAGCATCTCTAAACAGGGCTGCCTTCAGATGTCTTCTAAAAGTCAGACAGTTGTTTATTTCCTTGACATCTATTGGGATGGTGTTCCACGGGGCAAGTGCCCTCTGCCTGGATCCCTGTACCTTCGCTTCTCACAATGAGGGAATCCCCAGAAGGCCCTCAGCACTGGATCTCAGCGTCCGGGCCAAACGATGGGGGTGAACACGCTCCTTCAGGTATACTGGGCTGAGGCCATTTAGGGCTTTAAAGGTCAGCACCAACACTTTGAATTGTGCCCAGAAATGTACTGGAAGCCAATGTAGCTCTTACAGGACCGGTGTTATGTGGTCTTGGCGACCACTCCCAGTCACCAGTCTAGCTGCTACGTTAGTTGTAGTTTCCGGGTCACCTTCAAAGGTAGCCCCACGTAGAGCGCATTGCAGTAGTCCAAGCGGGAGATAACCAGAGCATGCACCACTCTGGCAAGACAGTCTGCGGACAGGTGTCTGCGGATGGTGTCTCAGCCTGTGTACCAGATGGAGCTGCTAGACAGTTGCCCTGGACACAGAATTGACCTGCACCTCCATGGACAGCTGTGAGTCCAAAATGACTCCCAGGTTGCGCACCTGGTCCTTCAAACATCCCCTACCACTCTCTGGAAACCATTTGGATCCATCAAGTGATTGGGTGGACCATCCGAATCGGTCCCACCTCCCTGCAGAGGAGAGGGTCGCAGAGAAGTCCAGAATCAGAAGCCGAAGCTGGGGGGGCGGGGGGCGGGACCAAGAGGCAGAGATGAGTCCTGCAAGTCAAGTGTCACAGGTGTCTCCCCCTCCTGCTGCAACTAGCTCCCCTCCCCTCTTGTCTCCCAGAACTAGAAGAGGGCTGAAATGGGTGGAGGAGAGGTAGGCTGCACACAGACATAGTTTCTAATTGCTTGGAAAAGGCCCTGCAGAGGAGGGGACTTAGACAGTTGTGGGGAGGTGGGGACTTTCAGTCTCAGCAACTGATTCATGGGGTCAGACCTGCTGGGGATGAGCTGCTGTGCTCATTAGGCCTGACACTCAGCCAAGTCTGTGAAGATTGTGCTTCTGCTACTAAACAGTGTGATTTACTGCTGGCTTGCTCTGTGACAAATGCCTTGGGGGTTTCTTTGCAGAGAAGTACTAAGTGAAACTGCCTCAAGTTATGCTGGGGAGACTTGAACCAGTAAGTTGCTTGGGTAGGGACTGAGACATTTTCAACCCTCCATCCCCAGCTTCTCTTTGGCACAGAATGGAAGCTTTGAATGGTGGTGAGTTCTTCACTGGAGCTGTTAATTCCCATGGCCTTGTCTCGCATTGGGCACCACAGCTGCAGAATGCATGCCACACATTTCAGCATTTGGGCCACGATGCTGGAATCTCTACATAACTTCTAAATGCATTATAAATGTTGCCAATGGTTCACTTGAATAGCGAGAAAAAGAAGAGTCGTCTGGGGAATAAGCCACCCAACACTTCTGTGTGAAGTGTCAGTTTCTGAGATTCTTTCGCAGGTTCCGTAAAGCCTAAAATCCCCACAAGATTTGTGATAACATTCTGCACTCAACTTTATGAACTTGTCAACTGAACTGAATCTTAAGATGACGCTGAAACACCCCCCACCCCACGGCACAAAATTTTGCCAGACCCCAAACTAGCAATAGGATAAACTAAATGGGAGAAACTGACTTCAAGGGAAGAGTGGGCACCTGCATGCCAGCCCTGCGCCCAGTGCCCCCCGTCATGTCTGCTCTACCCTGGACCTTCCTGGAAGGTCTGCAAGGAGCTTGAAGGGAAACCCCCCCCCCTCGATCAGGAACTGTGTTCACCTTGGCAAGGGTGGGGCTAAGAGGTGCACATGGGAGAGAGCACCTTCCCACTCCTTCCTAGCTGAAGCTCTCACATATTCTTTAGAATCCTTGAAGTATATATTAAATAAAAGCAGGTTAACTTAGATTCAGAGTCCACTCAGCCTTTTTCACACTACCTGCAATACATGGCATTTCTCATCTTTAAATGGAAAGACTTACAGAAAAAGTATATATCAGTTTTGCTACAGATTTTTAAAAATCAAGTAGAATTAATTTGCTATTCATCTGTTGGTCAATTTTCTTAACAGAAGGCATCCATTAAGAAACAAATAACTTCTGTGTGCTGCCTTGCCTGGTTGAACAAACTAGGGAGTGTTTCGCACAAAGGCCTCTGCAGTCAATTTTCAAATTCCCACAGGGTCAATGCAAACCGTCATGAAAAGAAAAACTGCATTACAGTGAAATGACAGTTTGCATTACATTTGCACCTTCCGTGGCTGTCTGGAATAAAATGGCACAGTGCAAATGCAAGGAGAGTGTTGACTTTGTGTAGACCGAAACTCCCTTTATCAAGGTCACAGGCAGCTCAAACTTTTAATGATGCATCTGTAGAGTTGGTGTTTCCTTCTTTACTGCATTACTTAGTGACTTAGCCAAGTTAAGCAAAGGAAATCATTGGAAGGAACTTCTCTACGCCCCCACCTCCAGCAGCCTTGGGAACAATATTCTGGGGGAACTGTTCAAATCTGTGTTTTTTTGTTTTGTTCTTATATAATTTTATTAAACAAACATTACAAACATAACATACAAAGAAAGCAAAAACCAAACTAATAGTACATTAGATATTCCTAGATAGTTATTACAGTATACGTGATTGAATTGTCAAGAATCCAAAATAAATATGTATTATATAAAAGAAGTAAAAATAGAGAAAAAAGGAAAAAGGAAAAAAAGAAAACAGAAAAATTAACAAAACTAAAACTACCTATTTAAACAAAAATCAATATTTAATTAATTCAAACTAGTACCAGGGTATTCTACTCACAAAGTCCCTCATACTGGGTTGAGTCCCTTTTTTATTTTGTTGGTTTGTTGACTTCCGTCTACTCTTTGCGGTTTCAATTCAGCCATTTCTATCTTTGATCTGTATTTAATTATTTGTCTCAATCTTGGGATACCTCTATCTGCGAAATTAATCTAAACACAGCCAAGTGTTATTGCTGGAACCATATTTATTCAAGTAATTTTTAAAATATTCCCATTCTTTCTTAACCCTATCTATCGACTGATTTCTTATCAACTGTGTCATTTTAGTAAGTTCTAAATACTTGCATAATCTTAATTGTCATTCCTCCCTTGTTGGCGTTAGTTCGTTCTTCCAATATTTCACTGTTAAGACTCTTGCTGCTGTAACTGTGTAGAGGAACACTCTTTTATTTTTGTTTGGAATGTTTACTGTGAAAATGCCCAATAAAAATGGTTCTGGATTTGTTTTTTTGAAATGTATGTTTTAGCTTTTTTTTTAACTCTTCATAAATCATGTCCCAAAATAATTTAATTTTGGGACAGGTCCACTTGCTGTTCCTACCTGATGTTTACATCTCCAACATTTGTTGTTGTTGTTGTTGTTGCTGCTGCTGCTGCTGCTGCTGTTTGTTTTGGCTAATTCTGACGGGGTTAAAGGTAAAGGTACCCCTGCCCATACGGGCCAGTCTTGACAGACTCTGGGGTTGTGCGCCCATCTCACTTAAGAGGCCAGGGGCCAGCGCTGTCCGGAGACACTTCCGGGTCACGTGGCCAGCGTGACATTGCTGCTCTGGCGAGCCAGAGCCGCACACGGAAACGCCGTTTACCTTCCCGCTGGTAAGCGGTCCCTATTTATCTACTTGCACCCGGAGGTGCTTTCGAACTGCTAGGTTGGCAGGCGCTGGGACCGAGCAGCGGGAGCGCACCCCGCCGCAGGGATTCGAACCGCCGACCTTTCGATCGGCAAGTCCTAGGCGCTGAGGCTTTAACCCACAGCGGTACCATCTAAAGGTCATTTTCATGAAATTTTCTTTAATTAGATAGCACGCTGTAAATTTTAAATTGCTTTCCCACAATTCCTCCCATTTTTGTAGTTCAGTTGGGTATCCGAAATCCTGCGCCTTCACCATCACATCTTTAACTTCTTCATCTTTCAAGTTCCAGTCCAGTTGTACTCTCTATATTTTTGATAATATATTTCTATTGTTTTGTAATAATTCTTTGTCTAAATCCGATATTTTGGTCTCAAAGTCCTTCATTATTTTGGTCTATTTTAAAGATTTCATTTAAATGGTAATTTTGTAACCAAGTCATACCTGTCTCTTGGAGTTCCTCTTTTCCTTAAGTTTCAGTTGTTTGTTTCTTCCTCTAGTAGTTCCTTGTATGTTGGCCAGTTATCTTCCATATTATTTTTTTTTACTGCTATTGCCTCAACTAGTGACAGCCACCATGGCGTTTTAGGTTCCAATAGTTTTTTGTTTCGTTCCAACACGGTGAATAATGATTTTCTAATTATATGGTTAAGGAATCTTCTGTGGTTTTTAACTTTATCATATCCTAGATAGCCGTGCCATCAGAATCTATTGTCCCAGCCTTCAATGTCGAGTATGTTTACATTTTTAAGAGTCATCCAATCTTTGAGCCATACCAGGCATGCTGCTTTGTAATACAATTTAAGATCTGGTAGCACAAACCTGCCTCTATCTCTAATTTCTGTTAACAATTTGTGTTTTATTCTTGGCTTTTTACCCTGCCAAATGAATTTTGCCAAATGAATTTTGCCAATCTTTGAAACAATTTACTCCACTAATTATTGGTATTGTTTGGAATAGGAACAACATCTTCAGCAGCACGGTCATCTTAACTGTGGATATCCTTCCCCAAAGGGACAAATTTAACCTTCCCCAGATTTCCAAATATTTTCCCCCCTTCTTTCCATGTTTTTACGTAAAGTATCGTTGTAAAGATTTATATTTTTTGTCGTGATCCAAATTCCTAAGAATTCCGCTTTATTGGTTATCTTTAACCCCATCCTGATTTCTAATTCTTTTTTCTTCATCATCAAAATTTTTCACTAACCATTTTGTTTTATCTTTATTCACCAGCCTGGGTGATTTCCCCATTTTTGTTTTGTTTTTATTACTTGTAGTAATTCTTCTGTACTTATAGGTGAGTTTAAATACATTTGTTCCTCTTCTGTTATTATTGGTAATTTATTTTGATTCAAATATTTTACTAGTTTAGTTTCTTCTTTTTCTTCAGTTTTATATAATATTTTGTAATAATTTATGAAGCTCCTTTTTATTTTTTTCTGGATCCTCAATCTCCTCCCTTTGATTATTTATTTTTCCTATTATTTTATCTTTTTGTCTTTTCTTTAGTAACCATGCTAACATCCACCTAAGCCTAATGCCTAAGCCATTTGATTTTGTTTTCTACTTCTTTGTTAATTAAATTCGAAATGTGTGCTTGTAGGATCTTAATATCTTGTCTGGCCTTTTCATTTTGGGGTTTTTTTGACCAAGTCTTTCTCACACTGTCTGATCTGTTTTGTTATTTGCTGTATATTATTTCCCTCTTTCCCCCTCTTTATTGCTGTCAAATCTGTGTTTGGATCTTAAAACAGGTTAAGTTAGAAAGCATGACAGCCATTTCCCCTGTACCCCATACCTGATTCCACGTTGCTCAGGGGGGCTTCTTGGCTGAGCCCATGTAGACTTCTTGCATCGCCGGGGGTTGGACCAGATGAGCCTCGTGGTCCCTTCCAGCTCTACAGTTCTGTGATTCTGACTTACATCCAAAGCACAAATCATGGATGAGGATGTTTTTATTATGGTCCAATCCAAGGGCTTAATGGATGTGCTTCCTTCAAGAGGAGGGGGAGGGCTGGACAAGGAACAGATACCAAACACCCAGGTCTCTGCCCAAGATGGCACTCCTGAAATTAGAAAACATATTTGAAACCCCCTGGTACCTGCCCACCCATTTTAGCACCATCATTCAGCATTACCATATACAAGTGGGAGATCAGGGCCACAGATGAGAAGCTCCGGACTAGCAGTGTGCACATCCCACACTCTCAGGAAAAAGATAGTAAGTCCGCTTCAAGTCTTCCCCCACCAAGTCAAGCTTCCCCTCTGCCAGTCTCTCTCCCCAGGCTGTCACAGGACTGTCTCCCATTATGCCTGGCCTACAATTCCACGGCTGACAGTGGGGGGCGCCCTCCCCTGTGACTGCCACAGGTGGTATCCTGCCACAGCAAAGTCAGGCCCCAGACCTCCCACCCCAGCGATATCCATTCAGCCAGCCACCAAACACAGCCCCACCCTGCAACTGCAACCAACACTCTCCTACCTCCAGGCTGGTATCTCAAAGGGCAAACAAACTGATGCGGGCCAAAGACATAATACTCTTCTTGGCTGGGAGAATGGGGACCAGGATGATCCCAGCTAGCCTCTCCTGGCTTAGTCCTCTGCCTGTTGGCTACTACAACCCAAGGTACAGCAGAATAGTTGCAGCAAAAGCACTCTAAAACACGCTTTATTGTGGTGTTTCTGCACTCACATTTAGGAATGCCACTCCAATGGAGCCCCCGCCCCTATAGCCACTTGTATGCCTTAAGGACAGCATTTTGTAACTGCTGAGAAAATGGCAAGCCACTAATTAGAGCAAAAACTTCTAATTATCAACACTCTGCAAAGTTAAGACAAATAAGGCTTTTGCTTACATTGTGTACTTTTACATTCAGCCAGATATATTGACACTCTAGGAGCATTAGGGCCAACTTAAATTATGGTAACATTCTGATAAATGAAAGAGATAACCAGGCAACACAACCTTTATCCTTTCCACCCCAGAGGGAAACTCATAACCAAATTCAGATTGTGAAGAGAGCTGTAGGGCAGTTTTACATTAAAAGTGTTACTTCCAAGAACGAGCATCTGACTGATTTATTTAGCGTTAGGGATTTAATTAAGAACCTATGCACTCATATAAATAGTATTTCCCACATGATACAAATGTCCTCAGGCGGTGTCAGGGATCAGGCTGGGGAGTCCTGCTTTGGTGAGAAGTGGTGGGAGCCCCCCCCCCGAACCAGGATCCTGGGGCTCTACAGGAGCAGGAGAGGAGGACTGACCTGGAATGATGGTTTGCTGAGGGGCACAGTTCGGAGGACGGAAGCTGGGCAGAATTGAGGCAGAACGGGAGGAGAGTTATGTTATGTACTGAAGTTCTCACCCTGGGCCAGCAGGGGGATACTGTAGATAGTTCAGGTCCACATATGCAAATAAGGGATCGAAAGTGATGTTCAGTGATTGGATAGTTACAGAAAATGGTTACTGTTGCGTTCTAGTGGAGCTCTATATAAGCAGGCTGGCTGAACCCTTCAGTTCAGTTCTGTTCTGGCCTGTGAATAAACAAGAGCTGTTTGAAGAATCGCTGTGTCGTCTGATATATTCACCCACAACTTAACACTGGCAACGAGAATGGGATGGATGGACAACAGAGCACAGCCAGATGCAGCCACCCTCTGAGCGGAGCTGAATCACTGAGCTGAAACATCGAGCGAAATCACTGAACAGAACCAATTCAGAGGTGACCGTTCTGGCTAGAGCACTGTGTTCCATCCATTGCCTCCACATCGGCATCGGAACCATGGCTTCACTTGTGCCTCTACCGCCGTTTGCGCCAGCCTCTGAATCATGGGACTCCTACCTCGCTCGGTTCGACTGCTACCTCCAAGCCAACAAGCTGACGGAAGTATCACAGGAGCGTAAGCGGGGCCTATTCCTCAGCCTCTGTGGGCCTGAGGTGTTCGAGACGGCTCGAGCATTGGTTGCACCTGTAACAGTCCAGGCAACACCGTGGGACAAGATTCAAGAGAAGCTCTGCAACCACTATGCGCCAAAGCCATCCAAGATTGCTGCCCGCTATGCGTTCTACCACCGGAACCAGGCAGAGGGGGAGTCAATTAACAACTACACCACTGCTCTCCAACAGGCTGTAATGCACTGCGAGTTCCCAAGACTTAGACGATGCCCTGATGGATCGAATTGTCTGCGGGGTCCGGGACATCCATCTGCAACGGCGTCTCCTCGCCAAGCCAGACCTCATGCTGCAGAAAGCCATTGAGGAGGCTGTGGCCTTGGAAGCTGCTGAAGCCCGCGTCTTGCTAGGAAGCCAGTTCCAGTGCATCATGAAGAGGCCAGCAGTGATGAGGCATCCTCCAGTGAAGATGATGACGTGCACCAGACAAAGCGGGAGCGCAGGAAGTTCCAAAAGAAGTCCAAGGGCCAACCGGAATGTGCCGGCTGCAGAAGCAACCATTCCCGTGCCAAGTGTCGATTCAGAGACGCCATCTGTCGGACGTGTTCCAGAAAGGGCCACAACGCTAAGGTCTGCCGATCGGCTCCGTCTGACACCCCCATTCACCGACTCGCAAGTCCAAGTCTACACTCCAGTCTGCCAAGGAAAGCTGTTTCGCTCTCACCAACTGCTGCTGCCCGTCTGGAACCACGATTGGCCAAACCGACTTGCCTACGTGACGCAAGCTGAACGTCACGGTGCTCATTGAAGACTGGTTTGATGCCCTCGGCCTGGAAGTCACCGGCATCAACTACATCTCTAACGCAGAGACTGAGGGTCTGGTCAAAGACTTTGCCAAGGTTTTTGATGGCACTTTGGGTCAATATACAGGTACGCCCATCTCCTTTAGCCTTGATCCTGGGCTATCTTATCAACGCCTCCAGCCTTCACCCGACCACATCCAAGATCCAAGCTATCCAGCAGGCCCCCATCCCAAAGAACAAGACGGAGTTGCAGGCGTTCCTGGGACTGCTGAACTTTTATAACATGTTCCTGCCCCACAAAGCCACGGTGTCTGAGCCTCTTCACCGACTCCTCAGCACGAAGACACCTTGGTCCTGGGGTCATCAGGAGACGGCCGCCTTCAACGCGGTCAAGGCTCTCCTTTCATCGGACAGTGTGCTGGTACAGTACAGTGAAGCCAGGCCGCTGGTCCTTGCCTGCGACGCCTCACCTTTTGGCATCGGCACTGTCCTCAGTCACCATTTTCCAGACAGAAGAGAAGCACCGCTCACCTACTTTTCCAGGACGCTATCTCCGACCAAACGGAATTACAGCCAGCTCGACAAGGAGGCACTGGCTCTTGTGGCTAGAGTGAAGAGGTTCCATGAATACCTCTACGGCAGGACTTTTGACCTCATCACCGACCACAAGCTGCTCCTGGGCCTCCTCGCCGGTGATCGACCAACTCCACTGGTACTCTCGCCGCGCATGCTCGATGGACTGTTTTCCTGGCTGCCTACCACTACCGGCTCTTCTATTGCCCGGGAAAATCGATGGGCCATGCTGACGCCCTCAGCCGTTGCACTCTTCCAGTGTTTGTGGAAGACCCGGCTCCTGCTTCATTGCTCCTCCTGATTGAGGATCTTCCGGCAGCATCTGTATCGGCTGCCACTGTGGCCTCCGCATCTGCCCTGGATCGCACCATCAGCCGTGTGCTCAACTGGGTGTGGAGGGGGTGGCCACAAGGGCCTTTTGCATCAGAATTCCAGCCCTTTGCAACCAGACAACACAAACTCTTGGCTCATCGCACTGACAAACTGGAACGTGTCCAGAGGAGAGGGCAACCAAAATGGTCAAAGGCCTGGAAACGATGCCTTATGAGGAACGGCTAAGGGAGCTGGGCATGTTTAGCCTGGAGAAGAGGAGGTTAAGGGGTGATATGATAGCCACGTTCAAATATATAAAAGGATGTCACATAGAGGAGGGAAAAAGGTTGTTTTCTGCTGCTCCAGAGAAGCGGACACGGAGCAATGGTTCCAAACTACAGTGGTGCCTCGCAAGACGAAATTAATTCGTTCCGCGAGTTTTTTCGTCTAGTGAATTTTTCGTCTTGCGAAGCACGAAATCCCATAGGAATGCATTGAAAATCAATTAATGCGTTCCTATGGTCAAAAAAAGTCCAAACAAAGCCAAATTTGGTACAAAAAGAGTTTATTAACTGCTCTTTAAAGTCACACATACTGTAAAGAGCATTTCCAAAATTGAAGGAACAATAAATTAAGTTTCTCAACATGACAGAAAAACATTTAAAAATCAACAAAGTGTACAGTACATTTTCTAAGACTCTGGGGGACCACTCGAAGAAGGTTCCTCTTCCACTCTTTGCTTCTTGCTCAAGAACCTGTCCATGGTCTGCTGCTTAATCCGCCTTTTCAGCACCTCCCTGAAAGGCGACATGACCGTCGTATCAAATGTGTTCGCAAGGTCATGTGCCACGTGCTTGTCAGGGTGGCGCCGCTGTGCAAAAGCCTGCACATCCTTCCACTTCAGGCAAATGTCCCTCAGTTCTTTGGAGGACAGCTGTTCCTCAGTTGCTTCCTCATCTTCCAAATTTCTCTGGCTGATCCCGTTCCAGGCCGTGGTGATCATCTTCAAGCAGGTGACGATGTCGAAGTGGTCCTTCCAGAATTCCCGCAGGGTGATGGTGGTGCAATCAGTCACCTCGAAGCATCGCCTGAAAAGCTCCTTGGTGTAGAGTTTTTTGAAATTGGCGATGACCTGCTGATCCATCGGCTGGAGCAGTGGCGTGGTGTTAGGCGGCAGGAACATGATGTTGATGAAGCTGAACTCCTCCAACAAGTCCACCTCAAGGCCTTTAGGATGAGCAGGGGCATTTTCCATCAGAAGCAAAGCCTTCAGCAGCAGGTCGTTGTCCAGCAGGTACTGTTTGACAGCAGGGCCAAAAGCAAGATTGACCCAGTCCACAAACAGCACACGTCTGACCCAAGCCTTACTGTTGGATCGCCACATGACACTCAGCTGCTCCTTGTCGACCTTGTGTCTCTTGAAGGTCCGTGGATTCTCCGAGTGGTACACCAGCAGGGGCTTGATCTTCAGGTCGCCGCTTGCGTTGGCACAGAAGAGCAGGGTCAGACGGTCCTTCATGGGCTTGTGGCCAAGCAACTTGGCCTCCTCCTGAGTGATGAGTCCTTTTGGGCATCCTCTTCCAAAACAGCCCGGTCTCGTCACAGTTGAAGACCTGCTGTGGAACGTAGCCCTCCATCTTCACAACCTCCAGAAACTCCGCTGCAAAGTCTTCAGCCGCAGGAACATCAGAACTGGCAGCCTCTCCATGCCTGACCACGCTGTGGATTCCAGATCTTGTCTTGAACCGGTCAAACCTCTGCTTGCCTTGAAGACTTCTGGCTCGCCTGAGGTTCCTGGCTGTTCCCGGACGAGGTCTGCGTGCAAGGCCTTGGCCTTCTCACAAATGACAGCCTCAGTCACTGTGTCCCCTGCACGCTGCTTCTCTTCTAACCAGATGAGCAGCAACTTCTCCACCTCCCCCAGAACAGCTGGGCAGTTCTTCACGATCCTGGTGACTCCCTTGGCTGCATCAGTCGCAAGGATCTTCTCGATGGTCCCGATGGTTGATGGATTCCTCCCGTACTCCCTGGCGAGGTCTGTCACACGCATTCCGCTGTCGTGCTTCCGGATGATCTCCTTCTTCATTTCCAGTGCCACCTTCTCCTTCTTCCTCTCGCCGGCCTCTGCAGCAGCAGTCTTCTTGGGTCCCATGGCAGCACAGCTCCAACCTTCGTAAACTCACACACACACACAAAAAAAATCATCAGTGCTGTGCTTCAAATCCAAAAAATTCAAAAGCACCCAGCCACCCACCACACAGAAATTCAAACCCAGAACCAAGTCCTTGAATCCCAAACACCCCAACCCAAAATCCAAAAAAACCCCCAAAAAGTTTAACTTACCAAAAAGTTTAACTTACCAAATGGATGCAAAAGAAGTTCTGGAAAAGCTTCAAAAATCACCAAAGTCTTCAAAAACCTCAACTGTTCCCCCAGCCACCCACCCACCACACAGAAATTGCAAACCCCTCCCCAACTGTTGCAAACCCCTCCCCAACTGCTCCCCCAGCCCCTCCCCAACTGCTGCAAACCCCTCCCCAACTGTTCCCTAAACCACCCAGCACACAGAAATTCAAACCCAATTTTTTTAAAAAAACAGCAGAGTGGCCCAATGGTCACAGAAAAACAGAAAAATGCAGGAAAAAACCCCCACAAGCTCCCAGATTTCTGCAAACCCCTCCCCAACTGTTCCCCCAGCCACCCAGCACACAGAAATTCAAACTCAGAATTTTTTTTAAAAAAAACAATATGGCCCAATGGTCACAAAAAATCATAAAAATGCAGGAAAAAAACCCCACAAGCTCCCAGATTCCTGCAAAAACCTCCCCAACTGTTCCCCCAGCCACCCAGCACACAGAAATTCAAACTCAGAATTTTTTTTTAAAAAAACATGGCCCAATGGTCACAAAAAAATCATAAAAATGCAGAAAAACCCCCACAAGCTCCCAGATTCTTGCAAACCCACCCCCCAACACCAAGTCCTTGAATCCCAAACACCCCAACCCAAAATCCAAAAACCACAAAAGAAGTTTTAAAAGTTTAACTTACCAAATGGATGCAAAAGAAGTTTTGGAAAAGCTTCAAAAATCAGCAAAGTCTGAAAAAAGGCTACCAAACCGCATGCTAACAGTTGCTCCTCGAAGTCAAGTCGCAACTGCAGCTGTTCAAGCAAAGCACCCTTGGTTTTAACGGTTTTAAGACAAAGGAAACAAAGCCGCAAGACCATAGGGAAATTCGTCTTGCGAAGCAACTCGAAAACGGAAAACTCTTTTGTCTAGCGAGTTTTCCGTCTTGCAAGGCGTTCATCTTGCGGGGCACCACTGTACAAGAAAGAAGATTCCACCTAAACATTAGGAAGAACTTCCTGACAGTAAGAGCTGTTCGACAGTGGAATTTGCTGCCAAGGAGTGTGGTGGAGTCTCCTTCTTTGAGGTCTTTAAGCAGAGGCTTGACAACCATATGTCAGGAGTGCTCTGATGGTGTTTCCTGCTTGGCAGGGGGTTGGACTCGATGGCCCTTGTGGTCTCTTCCAACTCTATGATTCTATGATTCTATAAAGACTCCGTCAATGCGTCCTTGAGGCTCTGCACATTGGCCACCCGGGAATCGTCAAAATGAAGGCGTTGGCTCGGTGTTACGTCTGGTGGCCTAACCTGGACGATGCCATTCCTGCCTGGGTTTCCGCCTGTCAAGCGTGCCAAGAATCTAGGCCTGCACCACCAGCAGCTAAGGGACACACCTGGGAGACTCCCAAGACACCCTGGTCTATGGTGCACATCGATCTGGCAGGCCCCTTTCACGGCAGGACCTTTATGGTAGTGGTGGACGCCTATTCCAAATGGCTGGAGGTGGCCCTGATGCCCTCCACCACTACCGAGGCCGTCATCCGGGTGCTGCGAGGCCTGTTTGCAACGCATGGGTGTCCTGATGTCCTCGTCTCCGACAATGGACCGCAGTTCACCTCAGGCACTTTTGAGCAATACCTTTTGGAACTGGGCATCCGCCATGCCCTAAGAGCCCCATTTCATCCATCCCGCAACGGGCTAGCGGAGAGAATGGTGTGCTCGGCAAAAGAGGCACTGGCGCGCCTGGACCGGGGAGACTGGCATGAGTGGGTCGCTGAATACTTGTTCATGCAACACATCACCCCTTATGCGGCCACAGGGCGGAGTCCTGCTGAACTGCTTATGGGCCGCTGCCTCAGATCTCCGCTCGACTAGCTGCACCCTGACTTTGCCGTGGCTGAACCCCCAGGCTGTGCCAACGTGCCACGGTCCTTTGTTCCAGGAAACCAGGTCTTTGCCCGGAACTTTGTGGGGGACATTCCTTGGGTGCCAGCCACAGTAGTGGGAATCACTGGACCTCGCTCGTACCAGGTGGCACTCAAAAACGGATGTTTGTGGCGCCGGCACATAGACCAGCTTAGGCGCAGGGTTGGGGACTTGGACACTACCGTGGTGCCCCCAACTGCACTCGTCGCTCCGGAACAGACACTTACAGATGGCGAGGCTCCACCTACACCTCTCTCGCAAATTGCGGGCGTTGAGCCGAACCAAGCCACTTCAGAGGGTCTGCCGGACTTACCACAGACTCAGACCACTGCCGTGCCTGACATTCCACCAATTCCACTTGCGGAGGTTCCATCCACAGCAGCAGATCCAGGGGACTTGGTTTCAACGCCACCTAGGGTTGCGCCACAGCCTCAGCAAGAATCGGGCGGGCCCCCCGGACCTGGGTACCGGTCCCCGGCGGTCTGGCAGAGTTTCCAAGCACCCAACTTATTTAAAGGACTATGTTGTTGGACATGTAACACTGCCGATCTAATGGAAGTATGTGAAATGTAATCGATATGCTTTTGTGCCTAATTGAACCATTACGTGTAGTGCTGTATATAAGGAAACCATCACGATTGTAACTAACGACTTATCTCGGTGGGGAGGGGTGTTATGTACTGAAGTTCTCCCCCTGGGCCAGCAGGGGGATACTGTAGATCGTTCAGGTCCACATATGCAAACAAGGGATCGAAAGTGACATTCAGTGACTGGATAGTTACAGAAAATGGTTACTGTTGTGTTGTAGTGGAGCTCTATATAAGCAGGCTGGCTGAACCCTTCAGTTCTGTTCTGTGAATAAACAAGAGCTGTTTGAAGAATCACTGTGTTGTCTGATATGTTCACCCACAACTTAACAAGTTAACGAAATCTCCCACACTGGAAGGTATACAGACTCAGGGCTAGGAGTCCCAGGGCTAGGAGACTGGATAAGGTAACTTCACGGAAGGCTATTGGTTGAGATTGTGTAAATAAGAGAGGGGGTGGTGGAAGTGGGAGGAACTTAATGGGGAGCACCTGCACTGCGAAAATGGTTGTTGTTTTTTTGCTGCGTTCATTAAACGTTTCTGATGCTGGCAAGAGACTGCTTTATCTTGCATTGCTTATCTACGGTCCAAGTGAGAAGGAAGCTGGCCCAAAGCCTGACAGGCATCAGGATTCACAGGGGCAGATCCAGATGTTGATCTTTCTTCCTGCCTTGATCCGAAGGTAGATCTTCCCTCCCCTCTTCTTCCCTGGCAGGGCGTGGGGACACCATTTTGGAGTCTGCCCCAGGTGCCAAAGGGCTTTGGCCCAGCCTTGCACACAGCACCCCCAGTTGGCAGCATCACCCCATTGGCAATTTCTTTTAGTGAAGTATCTCTCACACATAATCCCAGAATATGTTGACGGAGCTTTAGTATTCACATGACAAGTTACCCACCAATCACAAAACTAAGGTAATGGTATTTAAGCATATGCCTGTATTGCAAAGCTGATTTCAACAGATAGAAAAAGCTCAAGGGAAGATGTCTTGCTGTCGTTCCTTCAGAAGAGTCTAAAAGGCAGTGTGCTGGAGAGTAAACAAAGATCTGCAAGATCTTACCCCCTCTTGTTCTCCCAAAATGTCTGCCAAAGGAGCCCCCAAGTATGCCATCTCTGGAGCTGGCCACAATTTACCCTTACTGGGAGGTGGGCAAATGTTTTCCCCGGCCTTATGAGGAAAGGTTGAAGGAGCTGCATATATTTAGCCTGGAAAAGAGGAGACTGAGAGGAGATATGATAGCCATCTTCCAATATCTCAAGGGCTGTCACATGAAAGACGGAACAAGGTTGTTTTCTCTTGCTTGAACCAATGGCTTCAAGTTACAAGGAAGGAGATTCTTACTAAACATCAGGAAGAACTTTCTGACAGTAAGAGCTGTTAGACAGTGGAGTGGACCTTGGGAAGAGGTGGGGTCTCCTTTTTTGGAGGTTTGAAGCAAAATCTGTAATGGATGCTCTAGTTGAGATTCCTGCATTGAGGCAGATTGGACTAGATGACCCTGGGGGTCCCTTCCAACTCTACAATTGTATGATCATGTAGCAGGAATAATTAGGAACAGCTGAACTGTTTGGCATTTATTTAAAATGTCATCCAAAGGAGAAAAGGCAATCTTAGTGTTTTATGCTCGAAGCAGCTTTAAGGGAAAATAGTGCTTTGACAACTTCTGTGCAAAACTATCACTGGAGAATAAATTCAGCGCACAGTATTTCCCCCTATACTGTGGTCGGGGAAGTCGGAATACCATAGCAGAACAACTGGAGCATGCAGATGAGCCCCAAGCCATGCCTTGTAAAATAATGAAGAGGAGAAAGTAAAAAAAGCTGGGGGGGGGGGAGACTTCACCTTGCTCCCTGGCAG
This sequence comes from Podarcis cretensis, assembly GCF_951804945.1. Lineage (NCBI taxonomy): Eukaryota > Metazoa > Chordata > Lepidosauria > Squamata > Lacertidae > Podarcis > Podarcis cretensis. The sequence continues at coordinate 125,275,250 of NC_137172.1, read as the reverse complement.
GTATCTGTGGGCTCCAGTTCACTATGATCTGAAGGGGCATTAACCAATCAGCTCCATTTGTGATCCTGCAGTTATCCACAGAGGCAATAATAATAATAACTAAAACAAGTAATTTTAAACACAGTAAAAAGGATGACAAAAAATTATGTACATCACTTTACCAAGGAAGTTTACAATCCAGAAAAACTCGGAGAGCAGGCACAGGCCCAGCTCCACTACTGGAAAAGTTGCCATTTATATTACACGACAAATGGAACAATGATGTCTCTTGGCACCACGAAGGAAGGGCAAAGGCCTCACCGGTTTCAGCCAAGGTGTGAAATACAGTGGTGCCCCGCAACACAAATGCCTCGCAAGATGGAAAACTCGCTAGACGAAAGAGTTTTCCGTTTTGGAGGTGCTTCGCAAAACGAATTTCCTATGGGCTTGCTTCGCAAGACGAAAATGTCTTGCGAGTTCCTGCGGGTTTTTTCCCCCTTTCCCCCCTTTTCTAAGCTGCTAAGCCGCTTATCCGCTAAAAGCCGCTAAACCGCTAATAGCGCTAATCCGCTAAGCCGTCAATGGGCTTGCTTCGCAAGACGAAAAAACCGCTAGACGAAGAGCCTCGCGGAACGGATTCTTTTCGTCTTGCGAGGCACCACTTCTCACCTGCAGGCACCTTGTCCTACTCAGCACACATCCCTTGCCCCACATAGCCCTGTCCTCAGCCACTGCTTTTCTCTCCAGAGCTGCCACGGGGTTTGCGAAGGCAGTGCCAGCGGAAAGACGGGGCAACATCCCTGGATGCCCATTTCTTTCCAAGTGTCCAGTGCTGGTATTGTTTTGTATGCTTGAACCGCAGAAAGGAAGACATGAGAGGCGAAATGTATCTAAAGAACAGATTAAACATTTTAATAGGCTAATGCCATTTGGCTTTAAGAATATACAGTAAAGGATATTTTCTAACAGTCGCCAGTAGAGCTGTGTTTTTCAAGCTATTACCAAGGGTACTGATCAACAATCCCCTCAAAAGAGAACTTTCTCTCCACTTAAAATCTTGTCGTATAGAATTTTTTGTTACATTTAGATTATGAAAACATGCATCTATATTCCTCGTATACAAAAATGAAGGGGCATAAATATATAGCACCACCCTACAGACATCTATGTCTATGGGGAAAGATTTCCAGTTTTGAAGCTAGGTGTATAAATTTGGATTTTTAAAGAAACCCACAAACAAGAAGCCCACGTGACATTGGATTGTCTTTTCCCGTCTGAAAACAAACTGTATGGAGGGCTGGAAATAAGTGAAATGAAAAGAACTCTCACTAGGGATTCTGAAACACCCCCCCTCCCCCCAAAAAAGTTGCACTCAACTTTCTATAGCTTCCAAATGAGAATATTATGGCAGTTAAAAAGGGCAGAACAAAAGAGAACCATAATAGCCATCACCTCAATACAAATAATTAATATCAGTGGTAGCAATATGGTTGAATTATTTCCATATTGCAGTGTGGACTCTTTAAAGCATGGAAATATTTTGTTCTATGTTACATCTAGCTGAATTACATCTAAGGGGTCTGAATGTTTATGGAGGGAAAATCACATAACATATTAACAGCATATAATTTTATTGTGGAGTTTCAATAGCATGCATAATTTTACAGCACCTGTGAACAAGTCAGTGAAGCATAACTGCTTGAAATAACTTGCATTCTTTGGAATGTCTGCATACGTTCCCTATTTCCCATTATACAATATTAATTTAAGACATATCAGTGAGACCTCTATTGCTAAAAATACTCATAGCAGCATCTTTTAGAATATTTTTATTATTATTATTATTATGAAATCAAGTCATTGCACTTCATCATTTATTGCTGCAGCAAAAAAGGCCATTTAATAATTAACACGTCCGATTTCATTGATTGTCAGGTCCTATTCATCTGCTATGAGCTTCAAGGCAGACAAAACTGTCATACAACAACTGATAATTAATACCATTTTGCCTTACACTCTGAATTTTATGTGAAGACCACATAAAAGAACTTCTTGTTCTGCACAAGAATAAAACTTCAACAAGCTGGGATCAGAGAGGAGCTATTTCATTGCCCATTTATCTGAGATAGCACAGACTAGTATTTGTGATGCAGCTGAACTACCGCCAGGTTGTAAGGACTAGAGGCAAGGGCCCCTCGCCCAGGGCCACGCAAAACGGGTTGGGGGCCCAAACGAGACAGGACAAATGTAGGCCCCATTTCTACACCTATCTATTTTTATCTGCATTAATCTCTTCTGAATCTTTTTAAAATATATTTTGTGCCCTTGACTTTCTTTACAATACCAATTATCTTGACCCAAGGGTTCTCCTTTGCCTCTGCCCGTGGGGCTCAGAGGGCATCCCTTCAAAATCGGGAGGCCCCGACCAACTGGCCCCTCTTCTGTTCTGGCCGGCCCTCACCCCAAGTCCGGCAGGCATCTGTGCTTCCACCAAAAGTTCTGTTTGTGGGGAAATACTTTTCCAAGAAAGAACATAAGGATAAGGTTTTTGCCTCCTACAAATTGGGCTTCTGTTGTTTCTTTTCCCCCTTTTTCTTTTTTTAAAAACCTTTTAGCACCTCATGGTAGTTTTCTGCAAAAACCCAACAGAAATGGAGAGAAACTGTTCCTCTTTTCTTTTCCACAGACGGTATTTTTTTTGAGAGGCAGTAAAGAAATGCTACTCCTAAAAATTCTTGAAAAGCCTTTTTTATGGCAAAGGAAAGCAGCTGCTGTTTGGCAGGAGACAGCAGGAGAGTGTGGCTGGTGTTTCTAAAAAGGCCCAACTTGCAGTGCAAACAAAATCACCTCCCTTTTCCCTCATGGAGAATAGAGAAGAAAGGAGTGGCAGTTTCAGTCCGGCAAACTGCGCTTTTGTAGAAAGCTCCAGGAGCAAAGTACTCCTGTAAAAATCCCAATGGAAAGGGAAGAAATGGCCCCTTCTTTTTTACATGAACCAGGGCGGTGGAAGAGACGGCTTCTTGCTCCCCCTTTGGGCTTTTCAAGGCTGCAGCACAAGCACAACCTGTAGGATGGCAGTCACCTGTCTCCTCCGCTTTTCCTTGAGCTTCTGCAGCAGCAACGGCAGGAAGGTGCCGTTTGAACCTTCTGCAGAAAGTCCCAACTCTGGGGCAGACGCCCTCCTCCCCACGTCCTCTGCACATGCCAGGAGACTCAGTGGGAGGAGGAATCAATGGCAACACAAGTCACAGGTCTGGCTAGTAAGACAAGACAAAAGTTGTTGACCAAGAAAAAATATGAATTAGTATCAAATTAGATTTCCTAGATCTGCCTTTCTTAACCATGGGTCCCCAGATGTTGTTGGACTACAACTGCCATCATCCATAGCCAGCAGCAGTCAGGGATGATGTGAGTCTGGCAATATTTGGGAACTCAAGGTTAAGAAAGGCTGCACTAGACTGATGGTTTGACTAGTAAGTTAGCAAGTGTGAAAAATGGCAACAACAACAACAAAAAAACATTAACAACTGATTCATTAGATGTTTGTCATTAGTTAAGCACCAATATGGTAACCAAACAGGCATTTTGTTTTTAGACACCCATTTCCGTTCCTATATTTTCATAGAATCATAGAATCATAGAGTTGGAAGAGACCACAAGGGCCATCGAGTCCAACCCCCTGCCAAGCATTTTAATCCACTAATTCACAAGTGATATACCTGCAAGTAGAAATTCAGATTTCTGCACTTGCTAACAATTAATAATTGTTGGTTTTCTTATACAACTATGACAAAATACTTATGCCATCCAAGTTTTGTTTAATTAAAGGAGAGCAGATGAACATGAAAACTACTGACACGGGAAAAGTTAAGATTTCACATTATTTTAATTTGGTTAACTAAAAACCACTCTGGAAATATTGCCTTTTTATACTCTTTTAGAAAAGAAATGAAGGAGAAACAAGAGACAGAATGGGTTTTGTATTTTTAGCATTGGCTTGAATGCAACGTGGAGCCTTTTTAGTTTTCCTCCTTTGTAGGAAGAAATGGGGAGGGGCAAAATGACTCCAAAAAGAAGTTTTTCTTCCAAACAAAATCAACTCCTTTCATTTAGGAGCACATTGCAGTACTATGATGTACACAAGAATCCAGTCTCTACGAATCCTCTTGTGCCTTAGTGTAGGTAGCAGCAGCCCTGGCAAGATTGCATGTCATCAACAGGTGGGTAGCTCTAAACACTTCACTGTCACATGAAGATTTTAATAATGCTATTATGATTAGTGCTAAAAATCTGTATGAAGCTGTAAGATACTGTAGTGTTAGAATAAAATTTATGAAAGTGAAGAATTGCTTAGCATGCCATGTGCTGCAATATTTAGGCACAACAGGGTGAATTACAAGACCATTTCAACCTTATGCCCACATTCGTTGTGGAAATTAAGCATTGACCTGGGTGTGGGGGTTTGTGTGGGGTCCAACCCCAAGTCCCTTTCATGACTCCTATAGTGCAAGTGACAGAATATTCTTCTCAAACTATTAAGCAGTTGTGACTTTTCTGCTCCATAGCAAGAACAAACTCCCAGCATCATCCTGAACTATAAAAACAGCATATTATTAATACTCTCACTGCAGACAGGCACAACAGTGTAACCCTGGGTAGAAATGCAAAAAAAATAATTAAAAAAATACAAACATCATATTCCCTTTAGCATTGTGGGGAAAGTAGTGGCTATAGTAAGTACAAGGGTAGACCAGGTGCCTCCCTAGAGGCTCCTTTACAGAGTTTCTTTGCAAAGATATACTGCCTTATATATATAGTACAGATCTCTTAAAAATTAGACTATAGATGCTCAATAAAAATCTAATAAGAACCCCTCTTTTTATACAGATTCAGTAGTATTTTCAAGCAAACCAAGGAAATAAAGGTCTGCGATTCCAGCACAGTAAGAAATAAGGCCCCTCCTATATTGGTAAGAAACAAAAAAGCGGTTCATTTTCTTCTCTTAGCTCACGAAATAGAAGATTATATTCATTTATCCTTTTTTTATGGAATGCTGCCCATTCATTGGTTTGAAGTAAAAAAAGAAAAGTCAAGTTAGCTTCATTTGTATTTTGACTCTGAAATCCTGGCAAGGTCTTATGGCTCTTTCATGTCGTTATGACAGCTTTCTTCAGCTTCTCTATTTCCACCTGTGGATGAGACACATTAAAACTTTTAATACAGAAATGAATAACTTTGTCTATATTTTCCAGTAATGCTTAAATACGTGCTACAACATCTTTGGTAGGAAAGCTGATCACCAGAGCCGGGATGGGGGAGCCTGTGCCCCCTCCCCAGATGTGGTCAGACTCCCATCTGCCCCAGGCAGCCTGGCCATCAGTCAGGGAGGAGGGGAGTTGCAGGCCAACAACATCAGGTGCCCACAAGTTCTTATCTTCTATTGTAGGGCTAGTGAAAAGCTTAAGAATTTCAATTGTATTCATTGAGCCATCCAGCCTTTGAAACATCTTTGTGAAATTAATGTGCATTTAACCTAAGTTAGGTTTTGTACCATAAAACACTCCAGCAGATAAACATATTTGCTCACAACTGAATGCGTTGAATACAAATGTGTATTGAAACTGTGGTTTAAAAAATAATAATTCTAAAGCTTTTCACTAGCACAAATGATAATAATTTCATGTTATTCATTATCTGCTTCTAGACTAATTGCAACTGAGGCTACTTAAGCTTAAGGTGTGATTCATAAAGAAACATGGCAGAAGCATGGGCTCATCCCCTCAATATTTTGGCACCTAGCATTGTTGGTAGAGCATGAGACTCAATCACGGGATCGTGGGTTCAAGCCTCCACTTTAGGCAAGATTCCTGCCTTGCAGGAGATACTAGATGAGCCTCGTGGCCCCTTCCAATTCTACAATTCTATGAAAAAACTGTTCCTTAATACAAACCTACATCAAAGTGATACAGCATAAAAGTATGATTAATTTAGTCATGAACAGCTGCTAAACAATCTTAAATGAGGCATATACCGTATTTTTTGCTCTATAAGACGCACCAGACCACAAGACGCACCTAGTTTTTGGAGGAGGAAACCAAGAAAAAAAATATTCTGAATCTCAGAAGCTAGAACAGCAAGAGGGATCGCTGCGCAGTGAAAGCAGCAATCCCTCTTGCTGTTCTGGCTTCTGTGATAGCTGCGCAGCCTGCATTCATTCCATAAGACGCATACACATTTCTCCTTACTTTTTAGGAGGGAAAAAGTGAGTTTTATAGAGCAAAAAATACGGTATATATCCAGTTTTCTAGAAAAGGTTTTAGCCATTTTGAATGCCCCCCTTCCTGCTCTCAAAACAACACTCGTGGAAATGGCAACACCTGGATTTCAACCTAAGGACTGGGAGATATCTCAGGAAAAACAATGCTCCAATATTGTTCCCCCAAGTTTCCTATCCAGTCTAGTGTCTCTACTTTGTATTTGGGGGAATTCTTCTCCCCGTGAGCAAAACAATAAAGTCAATGTGTGAAGCATTTTTTAGTGGCAGAGTTGAATTTAGGACAGAGCGAGCCATGCAGTCACACTGGGCATGCAGCCGAGGAGGGCACCTGCTCAAGGCCCAATAAGTGCTTGCCTGTCTTTGGGAAGGAGGTGTGAGGACTCTGAGAGGGCCCTAGAGTGCTCTTGCTTCCTTCCTCAAGTTGAGCAAGTATTTACCTGTCTTTGGGAAGGAGGTAAATGGCTCTAGGACTCTGCCAGAGCCCCACACCGCCTTCCCAAAGCCTGGCTCTGCAAGGGCAGTGGGGAGCGCATCAAATGGTCTTGCACAGGGCAGCATATTGCCACGGTCCACCCCCTCCCACCCCAATAGGGGCTGCTTTATTAAACAATAGCCCCTCATTCAACTTCTAAAAATAATGGAATTATGAAAAACAAAGCCTCCTACTGCTTCAAATAACTTATTCAAACACATTACCTCTAGGCTACTTCGCATCTGCTTCTCTTTCTCCAACTCCCTTTTCAGTTTTTCCAGTTCCTTCCTTTAAAAGTTAAAGGCAAACCTAGTTAAATTTTGTCATGTGAAATTTTACTTCTTTTTGTGGTTGAAGAAACATGATAGTATATAAACTATGCCCAGACTCAAAGCAGAAAGAACGGCCACAGAGGAAAGTTGCGCAAGTGCTTTGCCTCCAGAATTACACAGTGTGGATCTAAATCAGCAAGAACATCGGCTGGTTTAAATCCATCTCATTCATATTGCTTTATATAGTTCCTAAACAATCGTGCAAAATCTGACCACTAAACTATGTTAATTTGCAACTAAAGAGCATTATTGACACTCATTTCATTTTTGTAACTGGCCCTTGCACCATAAACATTTCGACTGCTCCCTCCCCTTTTTTTTACCACTAGAGGGAATGTCTTTAAAATATTACCCTACAGGGTTTCTCATACAAGTAGCAACCATGACAGCTTGTTAGTCAAAAACAATCCTATATATGTTTACACAGAAGTAAGTCGTGATGAGTTCAAGGGGGCTTTCTCCCAGGTAAGAGGGTAAGGGATTGCAGCCAAAGTGTGGGAATACAGGAGCTGGCACACTGGAGAACGGCTTGTCTTCTTTCTGAGGCTGCCCCTTCCTGCTTTCCTCTGTCTTGGCTCAGACCCACCCTCAGAAAAACAAAGAAAGAACTGCCACCACCAACCAATGAAACAAGAAACAAGGAAAACAACCCATGACTGATGGTTCGAAGGAAGGGCTGAGAGGTATGGAGCAGGCTACAGCACGGGAGAATCACATCACATGCATGAGTTTTGTTCCAGAGGCAGTGCAAAAATGCTTAACGCCAAACTTCTTGGCTGCTGGCTGGCAAGCAGGGGGCAGCCCTGTGTGAATGTCCTACTTGTTTCTCCACTGCCTTCCCTCAGTTCTCCACAACTGCTTTCCCTGCTCCCTGGGTTGTTGAGGCAAGGAGGAGAGAGTGCCGATAGGCAACCCGGCTCCCTTGGAGAGACACTGAGACAGAAGGGAAGCAAACCCTGAGAAACGCAGGCAGAAGAACAGGGCAGAAACAGGTCTGCAATGGAGCTGCACCTTCGGCCTGCATCCCTGTCTTCCTGCCACTCCTCTGCTGCAACCATTGCTTGGAAGGCCACCACAGGAACCAATCACCCCACCACTGCTTCTCTGCTGGCTGTCCCAGCCATGGGAGCCAAGTTCCTGCTCCAGACTCTGTCCTCCTCACTGTGACACCCCAGAGGGGAGGGGAGGGTGCAGAGTGGCACCCGGCTTCCTCGGCTGAAACAGTGGGAAGCAGCAAGACAAAAAGGGAGCTGGAGGGAGACCCAGGCAGAAGCTGCACTTCCATTCCAGGCTTTTACTTCTGCCTGGAGATCAGCTCGAGACCAGGAAGTTAAGACTGAATTTGAACAAGTTCAATGCATGTGCGATGTGACTCCACTGTAGTATAGTTTCCTCAAGTCTCAGGGTATCATCTGAAGGCACATGAGACCCACACCTTAAAGCTAAGGACACCTGGGTCTGCTCAGCGTCTCGATGGAGAACCTTAGAAAAGGCCTTCTCCCTTGCAATCCATAAGGGAGCACAGGTGGAACATTGGGAGGTATTTAAATGGAATGAACAAATAAATGAATAAAATGCTGGCTAGATAAAAGCTGAAGCCTAGCAGGCTAGTGCTTAAATCTTGGGTGGTCATATCCACACACACATCCCAATTTGTCCATTTTATAAAAAAAAAAATGCAAGATAGATTCTTTTTTAAAACAAACAAACAAACAAAACCTTACTGCCCCTGCTGATCCCCACTTGATGCCAACCCAGTCCCCACCCTGCCCTTAAGACATCATATAATATTAATACAGGAGGCTATGCTAAAATCCTTGCACAAAAGAGCCATGACATAAATCTGCTGTATCTTTCCTCTATAAATCCAGTGAAATTAGCACTTACCCATGTTCTTTCTTTAGTGTTTCTACGACAGCTAGCAGGTCAAAAACCTGTGACCTGAGGTCTTCCAGAGAAGGCTTCTCCCTTTCATCTATTTCCTGTTTAAGTTTCATTTCCCCAGTAACAGCACCGAGTACAAAAGAATTTGGTCTGGGTGATGAAGACAGAAGTGGCTGAGCAAATAGAGATGGCTGAAATAAGAAGGAAGTCATCTAATAAGTAAATGTACACTATGCAAATAATGCAAGCTGTCAAAATTGTATATTGAAGGACAAGCAAAGTCTGCTTAATTGCTGCTGACCCTGCAAAGAAGGGAAGCTTGAAATACTTCCAGTGACCCCTGGGAAGACAGCTGCCGGTGGCAGGGGAGGCTCTCCTGTGGCCCTTAGAAGCTGAGGGACTCCCCTGGTGGAAGTGGAAGTGCAGCAACATTTGGAGGGCCACAGACTCACTCCTGCCACTCAACAGTGGCTTAAAGAGCAGTTTCTTGTATTTCCCACACAGTGGAAAGCCAGGCTTATTTCAGTGTTTCTTAAAACTCTGCCCATCTGACAAAGAGCATCTCCACAAAAGCAACGTATCAGTTATGACCCTCATTACCTTTCCCAAGCAATCTTCTAAGCAAGTTTTTAAAATGTATGTTGCTAACAAAGTTAGTGCTAATACTCTGAGGAAATTTTACTTAGAACAGCAGAGAGTACATTCAGCTAAAGTGACTTTTTCTATGAGCCACTCAAAATAAATGTATACGCCTTTTCTGTATAGAATCATATTACATGAGTGGATACAACAAAATTATGACCTACTATTATTAGATTTCTTATCACAACTAACTTAAGCCATCTCAATTCTGTACCTTTTTAACTTCGGGTGGCTTTACTTTGGCACTTTCTTCCTCCTCTTTATGCTCCTTCCCACTTTTCTCTATGCCTAAATTCTGAGTAGTCTAGAGGAAAAAAGAAAAGGGAAAAATCTGCATTCTGTGTGAAGCAAACCCACCTATTTTAAAAGCTAAAAGCACACATTTCCATCTATTACTCCTATTTGTACTATGCATCTAGTACATTCATTCATATATACATTAGACTTGTAAGTGAAAGAGTTATGAAACCTGACATTTCTATGTATTATTATTATTATTACTACCTATTATTGATTAAATTTATGGTATACCCCCCAATACACAGAAGATAGACAGAAGACACACAGTTCCCTGTACTCACAGAATTACTGCCGTGGAAGCGAGTGGGAAGCCTCCTGCCAGGCATCTTTGGCCGATTAGCAGTGGGATGTATTAAATTATCTGAGGTAGCTATTATATGATCAAAACTTGAAATTTCTGGAAAATATTTGAAAACAGAGGTCACAATTAAAGCTCAGAAAACAATCTTAGAGGAGAAGTATAAAATGTTGTCAAAATATATGACAAAAACCATCAACACAATATGACAGCTGGGACAGCCTGGTCGGTAGAGCTGGAGACTCTGAAGCTCCACGATGGGCATTGCATGCAAGTGGACTAGATGACCCTCGTATGAATCTATGATTCTACCAATATCAGTGCAGAAAATAAAGATTAGAGTGGCAATTAATATGCTAAAAGAGGACTCCGTATTAAAAATAAAGGTGACAATGAAAATTGGGAGCAAGACACAAAACTCAACTGACTCTGTAACTTTCTGATCTCTTTCTCAGAATAAGATTGCAATTAAACATTTAGAATACCATATACAACTACAAGTGTTAAGTAAATGATTCTATGCGATTAAACAGCTATTCAGCCACTCAAGTCTCAACTTACCGTCTCTGTAATGCAGCAACCTGAGTAACAAAAGGATGCATGAATGTATGTATATGAGCAGGGTTGCCAAGTTGTGAAAACTAAGCGCCAATGCAGAGCTTCCTGCAGCCAATGCGAAGCGAGCCAGCATCGTGGAAGGCGGTCCCCGCTCTGCTCCGCACTGGTTTAGCCAACTGAGCGGGCGGCAGGGGTCCCCAAGTGGCAGCGAGGGTCCATGTGGCCCATGGGCCTTAGGTTGCCGAACCCAGGTGTAAAGTCTATGTGTTAACCTGCTGCAGTAAAAGCAAGCATCGTACTATGCCACAGACTAACCCACGCATTTATGTCATTAGCTTTCCTGAACAGAACATTTGTCCAGTTATACTTCTTCCTTTCTTTTTAAAGCTTACCTGCTTCTTTTAAGTTGTTTATTGCAACTGAATCTACCTCTACTGATTTTGGTCTCAGTGTTAACTGTTCAGAATCTAACTTTGGTTTTGTTGTTGGTTCAATTTCCGATTTTGGTCGCCAGGAAACAACATCCCCATTTGACCTGTGTTTAAAAGAGAAAATAATTTAACATTAGGTATTACAGCAAAATAGGGAAACAAAAACCCCCCAGCATAATTTTGACAATTTAAGGCTTATTTTTTGATACACATGTTCATAAAAATAGGCTCATGAATCTAGTTCTCCAAATCTTGGTTTGGAGGCTCAGGAGTGGATCTGGTCCCACCTGCTTCAGTCTCTCCTCTTGCGCATGGATTCTTCCCTTTCATCATCCTTCTAAAACATTCTCTCAAGGAGAATTACACACAGAATAATTTAAAACAGGTAAAACAACAACAACTACTACTACTACATTTAAAGCAAGACTGAAACCCTAACAAATGGATACTTGTGGTAAAGACCCATTTACCCAGCAGGGAAAAGCCTTTGGGACAAAAACATCTTCAAGTGCTTCTGGAAAGAGCAGCTGGCAGTTGCTTGTCATATCTTGACAGAAATGCTGTTCCACAGAACAGGGGCAACCACACTGTAAACCCTGCTGAGTTACTGCAGAGGGGCCTTTGGAGAGCTTAGAGCTTGCAGGAAAAGCTCTCCTACAGACTGCAGCGACCCACTGGGTAGATAAGGAATAAGGCAGTGTCTTCAGTAACTGCTAGTTATGACAGCCACCTCCAGGATCAGAGGCTCCCGTCTCCAAATACTGGCCACTGGAGAACAGTGGAAGAGGGCAACTGCCCTCCTGTTCTACCTGTGGGCTTCCTGTAGGCATGTGGTTGGGGTTGGACTAGATGATCCTTGGGGTCCCTTCCAACCCTACAATTCCGTGGCTTTCACGTGTAAGGAAAGGGCATACTTACTTAGATATTGGTGGTTGCACAACTGGTTTATCTGGCCATTTTAAAGGAGAAATCCCAGATCTCAACGCATTATTTGCCTTGTTTGGTGGGATAGGCTTTTTGGGTGGTACTTGAGGAGCTGCTGGTTTAGATATTTTCTGATCCAAACTTGATTTTTCATCTGGCAAATAAAACAGAAATATCTGTCAGTAGTATTTGGGGGACTGGAAGAAAACGACCTTCTACAACTACCATTAGCTATTTCATAAGCTGACATCATACAAATAATGCAGTTACAATTTATTAGGAGCTTCTCCCAGATATAGGGTGTTCCGTCTGAGCAGAGGGCCCCCAAATGTGTAGCCCTGCTAGGAAGAATTCTGAACAAGGCTGGCTGTGAAAGAAGTAGAGAAAGCCAAAACTGGATTAAGGCCTAAAGCAACAAACTACTCCCTTCTAGTCGGTATTCTCAGATCCAGAAAGTCCCATGGGGACTGAAGCTGGTGTCCAGAAAGTCAAGAGCTGAAAAAAGTTACATTTCTCAAACATCAACATTCATGAACATTATTAAGTTCTCTAAATCAGTAGGGGGGTCAACAAGAGCCCTAGGAAAGGAAGAGCCATCATTTCTAATGGACTCCTTGACTTTTAATCAAAAGATAAAGATGTGTACTGTAAGAATTTCAGAATGATCAGAACAATGAGGAAACTCAAATAGATATAAATAGTATCTATATAATACTTAATATAAATTATCAAGAACATTTTTTTAAAAAAAACCCCACACTCATACAAAATATCCAACAAGAAATACTATGAACCACCAACTACAGGTACCTGGTAAAAAGTTAATTTCAGCTATGAGTCTCTCTCACGTTTATACAACTGATTGATGGCTTCTAACTTCTTAGGAAATGCTCTTTATCACTTTTCAGCTGGAATCAACAATAAGCCATAGTCCTTCCAAAATGGCTGTGTAATATGTGAAGGTAAAGGTAAAGGTACCCCTGCCCATACGGGCCAGTCTTGACAGACTCTGGGGTTGTGCGCCCATCTCACTTAAGAGGCCAGGGGCCAGCGCTGTCCGGAGACACTTCCAGGTCACGTGGCCAGCGTGACATCACTGCTCTGGCCAGAGCCAGAGCCAGAGCCGCACACGGAAACGCCGTTTACCTTCCCGCTGGTAAGCGGTCCCTATTTATCTACTTGCACCCGGAGGTGCTTTCGAACTGCTAGGTTGGCAGGCGCTGGGACCGAGCAGCGGGAGCGCACCCCGCCGCAGGGATTCGAACCGCCGACCTTTCGATCGGCAAGCCCTAGGCACTGAGGCTTTAACCCACAGCGCCACCTGCGTCCCGTGTAATATGTACAATTCTTCAAACTTGCTGCATCACTCTTTATACTAAACTGTTTCCTAAAAATGTAATTCTCTCCATAATAATATGCTGCATAATATTAGAATTAGAAATACTAAAACAAGTTTCACATCCAACATACTTGTTATCAACTAGACCTCCATATAAAATGCAAACTGGCTGAAAACCAGTCTTAATTCCACAACCCTAAGGAAGAAAACTCACCCCAAAAGTATCTCATTTTACATTAACTGTAACATCCTTAAAATGGCATGGTCTCTATAACAGACATGGCTATTTATTGATGTCCTTTGCCTTTCCCCCTACGCCTGAGTCGGTTGGTGAGGGTCCTGCTGTCCCTGAGGAGAGCCAGGCAACAGCTGAATCCTTGCCAAGGGGCTCCTTCCCTTCTAGGTTTGTGGACATGGTTCATGACAGGCAACGTGCAACAGGCAGCAAGAAATGAGCTAAAGAAGAAGAAGCAGCCATAATCTTTCTCTATAATGCTTTATAGGCAATTTCTCTAAATTTCAAAAACCTGAGTTTTGTAGTTCTAAAAGCTCTTGGGTCTCCCTAGCTGCTTTGGATACTCACCTGCTAGGAAAGAACAAATCAATTTGCTAAGTGCCCAAAATAAGAGGGTGGAATCTTGTAACTTCTACACGCTGTTGAAATCTCTCCAAGGTTCAGTTTACAAGCTGGCTTGCAGAGCAAGAATAACCCATAGTTTCTTTGTTTACACAAACATCAAACAATATATTGCCACCAAAAAATACATTTGAAGTACAGAGCCTGTGTGAAGGGGGAACATGCCAGCTCAAGGTTCTTAAGTGTTTGTTCACATAATGCTTTGATACTGCGTTTTCATAAGTCCACCATTTGTCAGTCTTGACATATGCGGAGCCCTGAATTACCATCCTGCCCTTCCTCCCAAAGGAGCCCAGGGTAACAAACAAAGCAGTAGAACACCACACCATGATGAAAAATAAAATAAGGAAAAACATTTAAAAATTGTACGAGCATCAAACAATAAAGACTACTGCATGCCCTTGTAGCTAATACTGTAATCCCACAGTTGCCAGGCTAAGTCTGAGGTCTGAAACAGAACTTGCCCCACCTTCTGGGAGCTACAGTCCAATGGAGCTAAGGTTGGTATAGCAAATAGGAACTGTATCACCACAAAAAAGAGGCATCTATCTCGCCACCCCCCCCCCACTCTCTCTCTCTCTGCCCTCTTCTAATGTTAGATGATTGACACGTGGGGGCGGTTTGCCCAAAACACATGGCAGGGCTTACTAGACCTGCAGACTCCCCACTGTTGCCCTAAGGGCTCACATCTTCTCTTATGACTGCTTTTAGAATTGGCTTATTCCAGTTTTAGTAATTAACCTTTAATTGTACACCACTGTGAGCATTTTTTAACAGAGTGGCAGACTATAAATGTTTAAATAGAGTAGTGTAAAGTAATTCCATAAAATTCTCAGACCTCTGTAGCACAAAGTCTCAATATAAAATAAACTTGGCATGCTATAAATTAAAATCCTACTTGATTGCATCTCCTTTGACTGATAGATAGCCCAGAATTCAGTTAAGAACTTTATTCAAGAGAAGCATTAAAAGGGGGTGGGGGGTGAGAGAAACAGTGAGCATGTGCCAGAAGAGGAAAATAAACTACACTGGATTACCGGTCTTCCTAGCTCTGAACTGGATAAACCAGCAGAGCAAACTTGTCCCGGTGTTGCTTCTGCAGTTGGCAGGCCCTTGAGATGGTTGACAGAGGAGTGACAGAGCATAAAGACAGAATGGCATGTTTTACGAGGCCCTAGTGAGGGGGAAGCCCATGCAGGCGGCGGAAGCACCAAATGTTAAGAATTGGCAAAGATGCAGCGAAGGTTTCCCTGTCAGAGAGCCCTGTGGATGAAGAGGGAAGGTTTCTTGGGGAGTGTAGAGTAGTAGTCAACTACAGAGAAATTGTCAGGCATGGCAGGTTCAGAGACCATGTACATTAATTTTTTTTTTTTTTTTATAAACTACTGTGTCAGTCATTTATTGTCTTGATGTGATCAGGGATCAAACTGGCCTTTACCTTTTTCTTCATTCTTAGGAAGAGGAAACTTCTTCTCTGCCATCAGAAACTCTGGCTTTAAACCTGAATGCAAAGCCAATAATTAACTTAGGAACTATGTTTTTTTCTTTTTTGGGGAGGGGGAGGGAGGAAGGGAGAATCAGAATCCTTATAGTTTTAAATTTATACAAAAATGGCAGGCAACACAAGAAAGTACAAGTATTTCAAAATGTGTGTTAAGTCCACAGTCCTTGTAAAAAAAAAAAATTGAAATAATTCCATGACATGGTCATGGAAAACCCTTTATGCTATTATATGCATTGCTACAAAAGGAACAGTAGGAAAATGTTGGATACATAACATTCAAGGTATCACACGAAAGCAACTCATGCAACACACTGGTGTTTATGCTTACGTACACATTGCGAGTTAAGAACTCATACAATCTCAGCCATAGCAAGATTTCCCCTATGATCTTTAATACTGGTCAACTGTGTTTAAGTACCGTATTTTTTGTCCTATAGGGCGCACCGGCCCATAGGACGCACCTCGTTGTTTTTTTTTTTTTTTGGCGGGGGGTGGAATGAATAAAAAAAATATATTCCCTCCCCCCCCCAGCCGTGGCTGCCGCCCCAAGCCTTGTGCACACCTGCCCGAAGCATGGGGCACCCTCCGGAGGGCTCCGCGTGCTTCGGGCTGCAGGCTGCCGCCCCAAGCCTCGCGCGCCCGACGGGAGGTCCAGCCGGGTGTGCAAGGCTTGCGGACACTCGCCCGAAGCACGGGGAGCCCTCCGGAGGGATCCGTGTGCTTCGGGCGGCAGGCTGCCGCCCCAAGCCTCGCGTGCCCAGCGGGACCTCCCTCCGGGCGTGCAAGGCTTGCGGACACTCGCCCGAAGCACAGGGAGCCCTCTGGAGGGCTCTGCGTGCTTCGGGTGGCAGGCTGCTGCCCCAAGCCTCGCGCGCCCGGTGGGAGGTCCCGCCAGGCGCGCAAGGCTTGCGGACACTCGCCGGGGCTGCAGGCTGCTGTCCGCAAACCTTGTGAGCCTGCGGGAACTCCCGCCGGGCTTGCAAGGCTTGCGGATAGCTTCCTGAAGCCTGGAGAGCAAGAGGGGTCGGTGCGCCTCTCACTCTCCAGGCTTCAGCGAAAGCCTGCATTCGCCCCATAGGACGCACACACATTTCCCCTTCATTTTTGGAGGGGAAAATTGCGTCCTATGGGGCGAAAAATACGGTATATTTTAATGTTGGACCACCTTGAGCACTATTTTAAACTAAAAGGCAGGGCTTTAAAAACAAACTTGTGTATCTCCAATAGAACAGTGTACCAGCCCCAAATCAATTCTTCTTCTTTTAGTCAAAAGTTAAAGAGATAAAATCTTGGTTTGCATACCTGGACCTTTTGCAGGAGGTGGTGGCTTCTTTGGCTTCTGCAAAGGGGACATGATATCAATCACCACTGAAGGTCAATTATAATGCTGAATGCTATATGCTGACTTAGACAATGGTCCCCAGGTGTATCCAGCAAGTCGATTTTCTTTGCTGTAGGTTAGCTGCACTTGGATTAAGGACACCTCTGGTTTACTGGATGTACCCAGGGACAAACTATGCCATTAAAAGGTAAAGGTACCCCTGCCCGTACGGGCCAGTCTTGACAGACTCTGGGGTTGTGCGCCCATCTCACTCAAGAGGCCGGGGGCCAGCGCTGTCCGGAGACACTTCCGGGTCACGTGGCCAGCGTGACAAAGCTGCATCTGGCGAGCCAGCGCAGCACACGGAAACACCGTTTACCTTCCCACCAGTAAGTGGTCCCTATTTATCTACTTGCACCCGGGGGTGCTTTCGAACTGCTAGGTTGGCAGGCGCTGGGACCGAGCAGCGGGAGCGCACCCCGCCGCGGGGATTCGAACCGCCGACCTTTCGATCGGCAAGCCCTAGGCGCTGAGGCTTTTACCCACAGCGCCATTACTAGTCTGTAAAATGCCACAGGTATTGTAAAATTTTCAAGAGTTGCATATATTTCTGTAACTTAAGTGCTATGACTAAATAGTAATTTTAAAAGAAATTACTGTTATTTTTCGCCCCATAGGGAGCATCTTGGTTTTTTTTTTTTGGGGGGGGAATAAAGAATCCCCCCCCCGGCGTGGGGCTGGGGCAGGGGCAGGGGAAGCCCGACCCCTCTCGCTCTCCAGGCTTCAGCGAAAGCCTGCACTCGCCCCATAGGACGCACACACATTTCCCCTTCATTTTTGGAGGGTAAAAAGTACGTCCTATAGGGCGAAAAATACGGTAATAATGAGGCCTAAAGAGTAAAAATGACCAATGAGCTAAATATGTTCAGTATTTGTTCTATTTCTGCCTTGAAGTAGGGGTACATGATTTCTATAAAATGATAGTGAGAACTTACAGGAAAATCTTTATCTGATTCATAAATCTGAACTGCAAAGTTGTCTGGAAAAACTCCTTCTTTTCCACCAAGCTCGCCTTTCCACCACCCAGCCTCTCCAGTATCCTAGAACAACAAACAGTTCTTTGTAAAACCAATTTTAAAAGTTGTAGAATATGTATTTTTTTTCAGAAAACACATAGTTTGGAGGAAAATATAATTTACTGCTCAGTTTTCAAAATAAATGCAACTTACACAATGAGAGCCCAGATTTTGTTTCTTTAAAACAACGGCTGTTTAAAAAGCCTGAGTGACTAAGAAAGCCTGGCACCCACAGCCGGCCTTTCACTGCCAAGTCTGCTGTGTACCTGCCTCAACCTCATTTGGCTGAAACATACAAAGCAGGGACTCTGAATAGGATCTAGTGGTTCAGGCAAGCATATACGGAGGAGAAGGCAATCTCCCAGGTAACCTGGTCCCAAGCCATTAAAGCGTAAACAACAGTACTTTAAATTGGGCCCAGAAATAGGCCGGCAAAACAGGCTCAACCACCCTGTCTGTTAAAAACCTTGTGGTCCTATTCTGGACCAACAACAGCTTCCAGACCATTCTTGAAGGCAGTCCCACACTCTAAAGGAAATGTGATCATAGCGCCCAAGCTATTTCCATCTGGCTGTGGTTGAAGCTGGTATATTAGCGAGAAAAGCTAATAAAAAGATCTCTATCTACGAGAGGCCACTTGAGCCTCTAACAACAATGCTGGATCAATAAGCACCTCTAGACAGTGGACCTAATTCTTCAGGGGGAGTGCAAGCCCATCCAGAATGGGCTGAATACCATTCACCTGGGTGGATGACCCACCCACCAATAGTACCTCCATCTCGTTTGGATTGAATCTCAGTTTGTTCACCCTCATTCAGTCCTTTACGGCACCCAAGCACCGATTCAGGTCATCTACCACCTCACCTGCATCTGATGAAAAAGAGAGATAAAGCTGGGTGTCATCCACATAGTGGTGACACCTCAGACCAAATCCCCAGATGACCTCTCCCAGAGGGTTCAACAGCATGAGGGGCGGGGGGAGAACCAGATCCCCAGGGCCCCATAACATAAAGGCCAAGGGCTCGATCAACGTTCCAACAGCACCACCTTCTGCAATCAGCCATACAAGCAGAAGTGGAACCACAGCTAAGCAGTGCCTCCTACTCCAAACCTCCAGAAGGATACCATGGCTAATGGTACTGAAAGTCACTGAGAGGTTCAAGAGAATCTACAGGGTCTTACTCCCCATCCCTCTCTTGGAAGAGGCCATCCCACAGGGCGGCCAAGGCAGTTTCTGTTCCAAAACCATACTAAAACTCAACTGAAATGATTCTAGAAAAACAGTCTCATCCAGGAGTGAGTGGAGGTGGCCAGTCACTTACTCAGGAAGGGAATGTTAGTCACTGGCATAGGATTGTTGACATCCTCTGGGTCCAGACTACATTTCTCCACGAGCAATTATCACTTCCTTTAAAGAAACTGGGGCTTCAGGAACTGATGCACAAGTTGTCATATGAGTGCATATTTATGCATATGCTTACAAGCATTTATGTGAATGCTTACATATGCATATCATGGCAAACAAGTCTAATAGATCAATTAATGAATGATCATCATCATCATCACCACAAGCTGTATGTCCAAGCAATCAAAAAATATATATTATAAAGGTTAATTATATAGGGAGGCTCCAATTCAGATGTACAGAAATCTTAATCATAAAGGTAAAGGTAAAGGTAAAGGTACCCCTGCCCGTACGGGCCAGTCTTGCCAGACTCTAGGGTTGTGCGCTCATCTCACTCTAAAGGCCGGGAGCCAGCGCTGTCCGCAGACACTTCCGGGTCACGTGGCCAGCGTGACAAGCTACATCTGGCGAGCCAGCGCAGCACACGGAACGCCGTTTACCTTCCCTCTAGTAAGCGGTCCCTATTTATTTACTTGCACCCGGGGGTGCTTTCAAACTGCTAGGTTGGCAGCCGCAGGGATTCGAACCGCCGACCATGTGATCAGCAAGTCCTAGGCGCTGAGGTTTTACCCGCAGCGCCACCCGCGTCTCTTATAAAACATATGAACCAAGAATAGTCCAATACTGAATATACTTATTTGTTAGTTTGTTAGTTTAAGCATTCAAAACTTAATTTTACTGGACAACATCCAAAAACCTTTGAAACTTCACTTTGGCATGCCTAGAACTAACAGAAAAGGAACATGGATGAATGTCTTACCTTGCTTATTATTTGAATAATATCACCTTCTTTAAAACTAAGTTCATCCTCATTAGTACCTTCATAGGCAAATGAGGTCTTGCAATATTCCTTAGCTGAAAAAAGAAGTATAAATATTATGCGTGCCCAGCGCACTCCTGCTGCATGAATGCCAGTGTTTAAAGCTCACCATTAGGACATTGGGGAGATGGGTGGCAACAAAATAGCTAGTAAAATATGCTGAATTTACAGTAATTGAACACAAATGTACTTTAAAAATCCAACATGTAATTGCCCAGAACAAGACCACTGTTTAACATTTAGCTGGCAACAATGTGTTGGTGGTTCCTCAGAACATCAGGGATGTCCCCACAAGACTAGTTAGATGGGCAAATAGCAGTGGGAGGGAGCAAGGATTGGTGAGCTGGAGTTGGCGGCGGCGGGGGGGGGGGAGAGTCCACTGGTAGCAGAAGAGCAGCAAGTAAAATATAGTCAGCTGTGGCTTCAAATTCTGAGTCATAAAGAGAAAGAGAAGGATAGAGGAAGTGAGCTAAAGGATAAGAAAGAGAACAAGGAGGATATACAAAGATGCAACATGTGGATTTTATACACCGTATTTTTTGCTCTATAAGACGCACCAGACCACAAGACGCACCTAGTTTTTGGAGGAGGAAAACAAGAAAAAAATTATTCTGAACCCCAGAAGCCAGAACAGCAAGAGGGATCGCTGCGCAGCGAAAGCAGTGATCCCTCTTGCTGTTCTGGCTTCTGGGATAGCTGCGCGGCCTGCATTTGCTCCATAAGACGCACACACATTTCCCCTTACTTTTTAGGAGGGAAAAAGTGAGTCTTATAGAGCAAAAAATATGGTACCTACCATGTGCTTGCATACATTGTCTTGCAATATTCTCTGTCCTTGAAACCCTCATAAAGCAGAAATGTTGTGTTTGTGTGTGGGTATTTTTCTGTCACCCATAAGCTTTACTCCACCCCTGCCAAATTGGTATGGAGACCATGGCGTATGGGGCCCAAGAAGGTGGGCAGCTGTAGGGCGTTTTTTCAGTGGGAACTCACTGGAACTCAGTTCCGGCACCTCTGAGGTGGGCACCATTGTCATTCTAAGAGAACAAGGGAGTCCCAACACCTCTTTTTCTAGGAAAATAGCAGTGGGTGGCTGACAGATGGGGGATTAATATGGCAGCAGGAAAGCAGCGTCTTGAGGGAAGGGGTGACGGAAGAGGCAGAATGCTAAACTATAAGCCGAGAGAAGCCTCCCGTGATCAAGCGTGGCAGGCTAGGAGAAAGCCTCCCGCAGAGCCTGGGGTTGGAGGGGCTACATTATCATGCTGGTAGTAAAGGGACAGAGAGGTAGACTAACAGCCGGACAGGGAGCTATTCCTATTCATCCATCAAATGAGGAATTCGTGGAAGCGTTTGAGAAAAACACTGGCTTGCTGAAGTTTTGCACAGCCTTAACAGCAAACCTTTCAATAATGGCTTCTATTTTAAAGATTTAACATGAAGATCACAAAACAATATGAAAATATAAAACAATACCTTTCTGTTTGCTTTCTGTTTCTGTTTTTGCTACCTCAGTTGCAATTTCTGTTTTCGTTGCACCAGGAAATTGGGTTACTTTTGGTCCAGATGGATGAGTAAATAATGGCTACACAAGAAATGTGAAGGTTAAAAACGGTCCCTAGGCAATTTGCAATTAAAGCTCCTGCCCACATGATCAACAAGGTGTAGAACAAGCATTATAATGTAATACATATGGTAATAATTTTATTCTTGTTTGGAAAATTATTACTTAAGTTTAGGAACAGTAGCAATGTTTCTGACTTGGAAACAGTCACCTGCCAACTAAAATGCTACTACAGTGGTACCTCTAGTTACCAACTTAATTTGTTCTGGAGGTCCGTTCTTAATCTGAAACTGTTCTTAACTAGAGACGTGCTTTCGCTAATGGGGCCTATTGCTGCCGCTGTGCCACTGGCACATGATTTTTGTTCTCATCCTAGGGCAAAGTTCTCAACTCGAGGTAACTCTTCCAGGTTAGTGGAGTTTGTAATCTGAGGCGTTTGTAACTCGAGGTACCACTGTACAGGAATCAAAGCAGTGTTCCTTAAAGGTAATATGCAGACATTTACACAATTTGTACCTGCTTTCTGTGCCAAGCTATCTGGATTTGCATTTATATTTCTATGGCTGCTAGTTTAAGAATTAATCCTCTCCAAATGGAGCACACGAATGTGCTTCCTCCAGCTTGGTCTGTGTTCTAATGGTGCACTCTCTATCCTTAAGAGCTGCCAAGGTCTATGATGAGGCTTCAGCATTCCCAGAGGGAACAGCAGCATTGGCGAATGACAGGCGGCAGCACCAGAACCAAGGTAAGCGTCGCATATAGAGAATCATGCAGAACAGACAGCTCTCCATTCACTGTCAAATAGCAGAGCAGGAGCAACCTCTATACTACCAGAATGGGATGATGAAACACCCACAGGGGAGAGAGAGAGCAAACCTCAACTATGTGAGGGGGTCTTCTCAAGGCAGCTTTGCACCTACACTTACCACATCAGAAATCATACATACAAAAACTGCTTTACTACCAAGGAATTCTGGGCATATGGAAAGACTGCACTTTCTCTTTCAAAAGTAAGCCTGGCAGGTTACTGACCAATATACTTCCCGAGGTGAATCTGCCTATTGTGATACGTGTATAGAAGAGAAACAACAGCTTCTAATGTGGCAAGTGCCCACCCAAAACTGCCTTGAGAAAAGTACAGCTACAGCAGGAACTGATTTTATCCAAACGTGTTTCAACAGGCACACTTAGAGGACCACAGACGCGACTCCCTACCCTGACTCTTACCTTGACTATCAGTGGACACAACAGCGCCATTCAAACGGGAGGCTGCTCTGCCACCTACAGAAGGGCATTTTTCATTTCATGTAATATCTGAGAACATTTGGCCGTGACTAGTTGATTGGCATCCCAACTTCAGATTTTTTTAAACTGTCACATTTTCAAACTTCTCCCTGTAACGATCAAAGACTAGAAACTAAGGATGTTCCTCTCCCAATGCAAAAAGTGGGATACTGTGCAATTTAACAATTCTGTGCCTGCCACTGCTCTACATAAAAGCCGCCAGCAGTAACTGTTGCAGAAGGTTGTCTGTGAAGCAGCAACTCTTCAACAGAATAAAAATCTTCAGCAAATAAGTTACAATGCTAATAGACGCATAAGATGCTGAGTAGTAACTAATGTTGCTGTTTTGGAAAAGATGCCATCACAAATTACACATGGAAAATAAAATACCTTATCTTGCTTCTTCTCTTCTGAATCATTACTGGGTGATCTTGTCTTAAGCTTCACAGAACCTTCTTTAAAAATATCTCCAAACCCAACTCCTCGAATTTTCTTTGGCTGTGCTATCAGCGCAGGCCCAGACTCAATAATATTCCCTGGTGGGGTTACAGGTGAGAGCAGGTCAGGAAAAACAGGCTCTGTGTGGAAATGTGTGGAAATAGTTAACAAGCAATGTTAAGGAGGAAAATGTCTTAATACCTATACCTTAATACCTAGGACTTGTTTCAAGTTTTACTTTTTGTTTTAACTTAGTTTAAATTTTTGAACTAAAATAGAATGACAGTTGACGGTTGACACCTTCATACATTACAACAGCAAAAAAATCATGCAGAAATTGTTACATATTTCCTCAGAAAATAGCAGACCTTTTTCCTTTAGCCTATTAAAATACTGTTTTTATCACTGACCCATTTTGCACGAGTGAAGATTGGAGCTGCTGCCCTCTTCTCCTACCATATAATTGTCTGCAAACACAAGATGCGCTACCTGCATCATTCGGGTCTTCATGGGTTTCCCCGTCATCTACGACCTCCAACTCTTTTACAAAATTAGAAGGAAATAGTCCTAATTTGCCATTTAGTGTTCCGCTCCACCAGCCTTCTTCCACCTGTAGAAAGGATGATCACAAAGGGAAAATTAACTCACAGCTTTTGTAACATGCCAATTAAAGAAGACCGTCAGGAATTCAATATTGGATAATATGTATCCAATATTAGCACTGGGGGATCAAACAGAACACAGGTTGCTCACAGCGAGGGTTTCTCCTGCCTTGGTATTCAACAATGGCTTAATATCCTGCATTTGCTTAGGAAGGCAGCAAATAAAGTAGTCTAGCTTTCTCCACTGCAGATTCTGCCATCAGTTCTGCCCCACGACCAAGCTTGAGACAGAATGCAGAGAGGAGAGAAAAAGAGAAAGAGCCTTAACAGGGCAAACCACATGCAGCCCTCGTGAATGGGCTAAAGCAGTGGTCAGCAAACTAAGGCCCGCGGGCCAGATCCAGCCCAACAGCCCTCTGGATTTGGCCCGCAGATGGTCCTGGAATCGCTGCTTAGATCAGCGTGATTGTTCAGGCTGCACCATTATTGGGGCATTTTTTTCACGGGCGTCGGGGGAGCTGGGCTTTGATTGGTGCCAGCCAACCCCCCGGCCTCTCCGTCCATGTCCACGCTGTGGGCATCGTGACAGGCATTGAGGGGCTTTGGCTGGAGCTTGGAGGGCCTTCTGGCCCCACACCAGCGAAAGCTGGCCCGAAAAGGAGAGGCGCCGCCACTGTCGCCAAAGCGCAGGCAGAGCAGCGGAGGAAGTAGGAAAGCAGGGGGAGGGGAGGGGCTGGAGGAGAGAGAGAAGCCCTCCTCCACCACAAGGTCTGAGGGACCTCCTAAAAAAGTACTGACCCCTGTGCTAAAGAGTAGCATCAAAGGCCCATTTCAAGTTGTTTTGTGCCAGCGCCTGAGAGCAGAATATAATCTTGGATACATCCATGCACCTAACCAGAAGGAATCCTCATGGTAAGTAAGTAACAAATGTCCTGTTCTACATTTTAAGTCAGATAGCAAATAATCAGGCGCATCACAGTTACATTCTAATTAGGGGGCAGTGGTTGGTCTAAGGGAGCGGGGGACAGAAAATGAACTTCCTCTGAGACAAAGAAGCTAATTTTGTGGTGGCCAAGTTGAAATCAGAACACGGAGACAGTGATGTAT
This sequence comes from Podarcis cretensis, assembly GCF_951804945.1. Classification (NCBI taxonomy): domain Eukaryota; kingdom Metazoa; phylum Chordata; class Lepidosauria; order Squamata; family Lacertidae; genus Podarcis; species Podarcis cretensis. The sequence goes on along the minus strand of NC_137172.1, from coordinate 125,250,056 downwards.
AAAACTGCTCAGATGGGTCATGATGATCAACTCACCTGTAAAGGCAGTTCCAAAAGCTAAAGCTGAAGTTTTGTAAGCTTTTTAAAGTGATAGACTAGAGTGTCTCTTGCTCACCAACATGGTGCCGTCAAGTGTTGGATTCCAGGTTGCATCAGCCCCAGCCAGTATGGCCCAGGTATCCGGAATGATGGGAACTGGAGTTCAACCACAGCTGGTGGGCACCGCACTGGCAACTCCTACCTCAAAGTACTTAGAAGTGAGATAAGGCCTGAGGCCAAGGAATGGCTAGCAAGGGGAGCAGGAACTTGCTTTGTCCTGGCGGGAAGGAGTCTCCACTTTCACCCTTTAGGAAGAACTTAGGAAACATGAGGAAGAACTTCCTGACAGTAAGAGCTGTTTGACAGTGGAATTTGCTGCCAAGGAGTGTGGTGGAGTCTCCTTCTTTGGAGGGCTTTAAACAGAGGCTTGACAACCATATGTCAGGAGTGTTCTGATGGTGTTTCCTGCTTGGCAGGGGGTTGGACTCGATGGCCCTTGTGGTCTCTTCCAATTCTATGATTCTATGATTCTATGATTCCTTTCCAAGCTGGATACTGTAACTAACACACACCAAACCCGTCCCCTGTCCCTCTGTTCACGTAACACCAGAATCGTTCCAGCAATACCTTGCCACAACTTGTATTTTTTTTTTTTTAAAAAAAGATATTTATTACATTTTCAAATATTACACAAAAAGAAAACACACCGATAAAAAACAAACAACAACAACAAACAAACAAGTATAATTTCAATCCCTTATTTTCATATACCTAACTTCCCCGACCTCCTCATACCTCCCCTTTCTGTATTCCAATTTCTGTATTGTCAGTTCAACAAATCCTCTCCCTTATTCTCAAATTAATTTTCACTTTTCCTTTCTTTTTTCTTAATCAATACCGCTGAAAACAACTTAACTTCTGAACCCACGTCATTCTAGCACTCATTAATTTTACAGTATTTCCTAATATAGTCCTTAAATTTCTTCCATTCTTCTTCCGCCGTCTCTTTTCCCTGGTCCCGGATTCTGCCAGTCATCTCTGCTAGTCCCATGTAGTCTATCATCTTCAACTGCCACTCTTCCAAGGTGGGTAGATCTTGTGTCTTCCAATACTTTGCGATGAGTACTCTTGCTGCTGTTGTTGCATACATGAAAAAAGTTCTATCCTTCTTTAACACCAATTGGCCGACAATACCCAAGAGAAAGGCTTCTGGTTTCTTCAAGAAGGTATATTTAAATACCTTTTTCAATTCATTATGTATCGTCTCCCAGAAAGCCTTAATCTTTGGGCACGTCCACCAAAGGTGAAAGAATGTACCTTCACTTTCCTTACATTTCCAGCATTTATTATCGGGCAAGTGATAGATTTTTGCCAGCTTGACTGGGGTCATGTACCACCTATATATCATTTTTATAATATTCTCTCTCAAGGCATTGCATGCCGTAAATTTCGTACCGGTGGTCCACAACCTTTCCCAGTCAGCAAACATAATATTATGACCAATATCTTGTGCCCACTTAATCATGGCTGACTTAACCGTTTCATCCTGTGCATTCCATTTCAACAGCAAGTTATACATTTTTGACAAATTCTTAGTATTGGATTCTAACAGTTCTGTTTCTAGTTTTGATTTTTCCACCTGGAAGCCAACTTTCCTGTCCAACTTATAAGCCTCCATTATTTGGTAATAATGAAGCCAGTCTCGCACCCTGTCTTTTAATTTCTCAAAACTCTGCAATTTCAATTTATCCCCTTCTTGTTCCAGAATTTCCCAATATTTCGGCCATTTGGACTCCATATTAAGCTTTTTCACAGCCTTTGCCTCCATTGGCGACAACCACCTTGGAGTTTTATTTTCCAAAAAATCTTTATATTTAATCCAAACATTATACAATGCTTTCCTGACAATATGATTTTTAAATGCTTTATAAATTTTTGCCTTGTCATACCACAAATATGCATGCCACCCAAAACAATTGTTGAAACAAATAATAATCCAACAGAGTCTCATGCAACTTCTTAAAAAAATCAGATTTCCCCTCATTCGGTGCATAGATTCCTACAATCAAAAATTTCTCTCCTTGAACTTGTATTTCAATTGCCAAAAGTCTTCCCTGTTCATCTTTAAACATTAATTTCGGTGACAATCTTTCCTTTGCATATATCACCACTCCTCTTTTTTTGACTCTATTAGAAGAAATAAATTCTTGTCCCAATCTTTTATTAATAAGTATTTTCCTGTGTAATCTCGTCACGTGTATCTCTTGTAAACAAATCAAGTCCAGTTGTTCTTTCTTTAATATATGAAAAACAGATTTTCTCTTTCGGGGTATATTTAGACCATTACAATTCCAACTTAGAAGTTGCAGAGCCATGGTGAGATTATTTACTTTTGCCTCCTACCGCTCCGAGTAGTCGTTCTTCTTCTGTCGGAGGTTGCAGTCCAAATGATAGATTTGCTATATCCAGTATTCCTTTTGCTGGTGAAGTTGGCTCTTCTCCAGATTCCGCCTCTTTCTGAAGGTCCTCCTCGTGATCTCTCAAAAATTTGTCTTTGTCACTTACTGTCTTTATTTTAATCTTCCTTCCTTTATATTTAAAAGAAAGGCCTTGTGGGAATTCCCACCTAAAAGGTATGCTATTTCTTCTCAGTAGGCCCGCCAGATCTCTGTAATGTGCTCTCACGTCCAAAATGTATTTCGGTATATCTTTGAAGATCTCCACGTAAGAATCTTCGATTTGCAGTGTTTTTTGGTAATGCAGATTCAAGATTTTGTCTCTTTCTTCTTTGGATCTTAAAGTTATCAAGCAATCCCTTGCCTTGTTCCTTCTTTGCCTTGTACCAAGTCTAAATGCACTTACTATCTTGATTTCTTCCTTCTCAAGTTCCTGTTGCCAAAATTCTGAAAATTCTTTTGTGAGAAAGTCCACCAAATTGTCCTTTTCACTTTCCGGTACTGCTCTAATTCTTAAATTTTTCTCTTTCCGCTGCAAATCTATCATAGACAATGTCAGTTCGTGCTCTTCCAGTTTATTAAAAACCGGTGGGATTTTTTCCTGGGTAGAAATCGCAATTTCCTTGGCCTCCTCTGCAATTTTCCGAGTTGTAGCCGATTCTTCCACTATTTTTTGAATAATCCCTGTGTTAGAGTTCACCTTCCTTCCAAGTTCATTTATACTTGTAGTATTTAAATCAATTTTATTTGAAACCTCAGCTACCTTCTTATTAGTTTCTGCAATTTGTTTATTGGTTTCAAGAAGTTGTTTGGTTGTCTCTGCCCCTTGCTTGGTTAAATGTTCCAAAGATTCATTAATTTTTCCAAGAGCCTTTGCCAATGCATCTTCCGATGACATAATTCTTTGTTTTGTCTGTGGGGCAGCAGCTGCTCCTGAAGCTCCGGATGTAGAGGCCCTTCTTTGTGTTGGAAAGTCTATTTTGTATTGTCTACCAGATCTTAAACTTTTTTGCAGTGACTCTGTCTTCTTTGCCATCCATAACACTCTCAAAACACTCTCATGCCGAGCCAAGGTCACTCACACAGATGTTAGATTCAGTTACAGATAGGTAGCCGTGTTGGTCTGCCATAGTCAAAACAAAATAAAAAAATTCCTTCCAGTAGCACCTTAAAGACCAACTAAGTTAGTTCTTGGTATGAGCTTGGTATGAGCTTCGTGCATGCACACGAAAGCTCATACCAAGAACTAACTTAGATGTTAGATTGTTTAACATAGGAATTTTCCAGTGGCTCAGCAACTATTTAATTCAATTTTAATTGTAACACTCAAGTCTCCTCTAGAGGGCGAAGTCTCTGATTTCTTTTGCCAATTTTAAAACAAAATATTGTTTCCCAAAAGTCCAGAACATCAATTTTACTCAAATATATTTAGATGCAACACAGTCCATAATCCAGGGGTACACTGTATCCCTTTCAGAAGGTTCAGTTTAGCAGTCTATTCAAAGGTTACTTTTTAACTTGCTGAGCAGACAGCCTGTAGCCAGTTCCTCTGTCAAGGCAGTCCTTCCCAGGGTATTAAAACAGCGGTAAAAGATTCAAACTCCTTAATTCATACAGGCAAATAAGATACACAATTTCCTCCCCTCCGTTCCTGTCCACGGGAGAAGGATTATTTTTTGACTATGGGTCTGTTATTGTCCAAAAGTGAATTCTCTTACTGTTGCAGCTTAAAAGTCTCTTTGTTTTAAGCAATCTACAGATCGGAAAGGCAGACTTCCTCTTTGTACCTTTCCCGCTTCGGTGCCAAATTTCCTCAAATTACTCCAAATTTACTTCAAATTTTTGCCCTTTGTATTCTTTCAATTTAATCCTACTCACGGGTAGTTGCTTTTGTTGACTCCAATTTTTTGGAAAAAGTCAGCGCTCTCCGCTAATGGCGACACGGCTTCACTCCACAGGCTCGGTAGACGACTCTCAGCACCGCACCGCACTCCCGCTGCTGTTCCGGAGCCTTTAAAAAGGCTCCTTCTCAGTTTTGGGGTGGCGCAAATGGTGCCCGCCGAGTCTCCTTGTTCTCAGGTTTCCGCACCTGAGATTTGTAAGGGTCCCCGTTTCGCTGTAACGGCAGGACCCGAACCTACAGAGCAGACCCCCTCTGGAGCTCAGAGGGAAATCCGCCATTAAGCGCTGGCGCTAACCCGGAAGCTTGTATGGGGGAAGCAAACAGCCAGGTGCTGGGGAATTTCAGGCCCACGACCAGACGTGGTCCTCCAGGCTGCTCTCCCTGGGCCTGGAGGCTCTCCCTAGGCCCTGCCTCCAGGCTGTGGCCCTCACAGGGTGCTTATCCTACTCTGAATGGGCCTTGAACTGGAGCAGGGGCTCTTGTTTGCATGGGGGGAGGATGCCCCTGGAGCTACTAGAAGCCTGTGCCTCTCCCTCTCTACTAAGATTAAACAAGGACCCTCCTTGCTGAACTTCAGGCACACAACTAAGGTTGTATTGTTACAGCAGGAAGTTTAAGCTAGTGTTCATTTTCATGGTAAGTTTGTGTGTGTGATTTTCTGTAAATTGTTTTTATGCAAACTGCTTAGAAATATGAATAATCAAGCAGTATATAAATGTCTTAAATAAATAATATAGATAAGCCTGAGGTTTTTTGCAGGGTTCCAATTTATCTTCCTGAGGATGTAGAAATGGAATTATCCAATCTGGTGATTTTAAACAGATTACAAGTGCTTCCTGCATTTTGCCAAGTACTTGGAATCTGTCACGATTGAACACTAAGCAAGTTATTTCCATTATTTTCCCATGACGTTTTATATCCCGAAATGCATTTCAGACAGAACCCCCTTACCACCTTCTCAGTCAAGTCTATTTGTTTTATAAAATACGCAGCTTCACATCCTCCTCTTATCAAATCTAGCTTCCTCATTATTTCACTATGTATACTACATACTTCCAAAGTACTCTAACCCTCTAATTTCTAGGTTATCTTCAACTGTCGACATCTTCATTCTGACTATCCCATTTGGTTAATTTCCCAATGTTTATGTGGATAGTTCAGTTATTTCTTTCTGTGAGAAACAACTTTCATTTTATCCCCCATAATTCTGTAAAATGGCTTACCTCTTCATTAACGTCTATAATATCTCCAAGCTTGAGCTCCAACTCATCTTCATTCTGAGGAACATACTCAAAAAGAACTTTACATTGCCGCTTTTTCGATTCTGTTGAAAGTGAGAAACAAATTAACTCAAAGTGAAGTTTACCTTTAAAAACAATTTTATATGTTACATATTGGAATTAAGTCATTAAGATATGCATTCTTATAGAATGATCAAGGTCTCTCATGGCAGCTTAAAGCCTAACATATTGTTTATAGCACAGGCTTTGTGGTCTATATGTACACCATGGCTGAATGTTAAGTGAACAAGCAACAGCAAGCCTTATGGTTCCTGTCCTAAACTAACGGTGATTTGTCATTATGTCCCCAAAGGATGAATTGTTCTTTTTGCATGCAATGATAAACCAGTTAGTTAAAAGCAGGAAGCAGGTGCTTGTAAACTCTTCCTTGTAGCGACACCTTCTGGAAATTATCCTATATATATGCCTTCTTTCTGGTTGCCTAGAACAAGCAATTTTTGTGTGGATCAGTTTGAAATTCATTTGTAAATGCTGAAACGTAGCACAGGTGTTCATTTTAGTTTCGTTACTCATTTCTAAACATGTTGAGAATTGCAAGGGACTCTCAATTCAAGATGGTGGCTAGGAGACATCTTGAAATTGACAGGGCATTTAACAATGAAAGGAACACAGAACTCATTCAATCAATTGTGTCCTGACTTGCATTTGGAACCAAAATTAAACAGATCTGTAAAAGAAACTATACTTATCATTGCACTTGCTGAAGCTGCGTGTAAACAATGGTTCCTAACTGCAGCTATTCAAGTGCAAATACAGGAAGTGTTATGTATTGGTTTATTAGCGGAACACATAAATATTTTCAGAAATGGGTGTCCTTAAAATCATTAAAGATGAGTTAGCAGACAGCAGTTTCAATAGAAATTGAGCAAATCCACATGAACAGGCAGATACTTGCAGCACATAGTATCTGGTTACAAGGCTCCACAATGTAGAGCATAATCCATGTATCTGTTGAAAATGGAATGAAACAAGTTCATGATCTTCTAAAAGTGTGCCTACAAACATGTTTGTTTGGGATCCCTCTAAGGATTTGCACAAGCATACTGCCAAAGGGGAAATTTTCTACCCTCTTATTGCAAAGTTGTATGTCATTTGAAGATGCATTCATTCAGTGAGCCATATTTGTGCATCATCATTATCCTCTAGTCATGAGGTATACCTATTTAGGCTCCGGAGGAAGGCATTTCAGAACAATGTCGAGAAATACCTCCTGATATCAGCACTAATACAGGCCAAATGCAGATATTTGAAGGGATATTTGTAGAGACATTTGGGAAACTTGCTGAAGATCTCTTAAGGACTATTCTCACGGCACCACACACACTTAAGAGCAGAAGGAGTGGCATGGAAGAGTTCTGCTAACGGTTCAATAGAAAACATGATGGAAAATGCAGATATCCTTGCTGGGTGCTGCCAAGCAGATGGAAAATGACTGGAGTCTAGAATGTAAGAAGAGACTGCTGTATCAGGCTAGGAGCCCATTTACCAGGATCCTGTTAATGATTATCTAACTACCAGCATGTACAAAAGGATTTTCCTGTAGTAATTGTACAGCAGTGGGGCATGGCTGTTAGAATTTGTGATCAGATTTCAACTTCTTCCACCAGCTGAATTCAAAAAATAAATGTAAAAAACATGTCAACATGTGAATAAGAAAAGTATGACAGTATTTGAATTATAATGGTTTGAGAGGGCGGTATAATACCTGCCAATGGAGTGACAATGTTATCATATATTAAACAGATATCCTTGCATTATTATTTTTTCTGAAATAATTTAGGAAAACAACCTGCAAGACCTATTTGCACGTGATCTGAAAGTACCCCAATGATATCACCACTTAACAAGAGATTTATCTAGCTATCAAGGAAATGATTGCATACTCCTCTTGAAGCTTTTAGACTGGGAAGTGGGCAGGAATCCTCCTGCTGGAAGCCCGTAAGTGCTCATGCGCTGAACAAGGTTGGCAACATTTCCATGCCTTTCCTTCTTGACTGGCAAATCATCATTCTGAGAGTCCGTCTCTTTCTTAACTTCCTAGTAAAGATAAGAACAGGGGGGCAGTGGGATGAGAAGAGAGATTGACTACAGGAGCCTAAAATATTCATAACAAGCTATAGCCCTGCACTGAAGGAAGGGAAGCCTCAGACAGCTTGCTCCCTCCTCCATGGAACAGCCCTGTAGCTATCTGAAGATGTCTCTCATATCTCCTCTCAGCCTCCTCTTTTCCAGGCCAACATACCCGCCTCCTTCAACCATTCCTCATAATGTATCAGAAAAGGGTCATTCCTGGTACAAACCATTTATTTAAACCTCTATATAAACTCAGAGTTATCTAAGATTTGCTTTGCCATAACAAATATAGGAGAGATTTGATTTGAAAACACTTTAAAGGGCTGACAAAGGCAAAAGCACATTTAGAACTTCTGCACTGACGATAAAAGTAGAGAAGTAAAGTTTTTCCTTACAGCAACTGTCACATTTGGCGCAAGAGTTAAGGAAATAACCAACAACCAGAGTCTATTTGTATTTTCACTTTAGAAGACAGCACCAAAGCAAAATTATACCAAAAAACCCAGTGCAAGCTTCCTGAACAAAGCAGGAACACTGTGAGGAGCTCCACTCCCCAATATGTAAATTCAGATGAGCTGCATCTTCATGAGTTCACGAAAAAAAATATTAACAACTTGCCAAAAAATTAAAAGCAGCATCTGAATCCAAGCATTATAAAATTGAACTAAACTAGGCAGTTATGTAAACCTAGGAAACTTCACATAATTTACAGACATTACATCAGACTAGGTCATGAAATTGCTTAATTGTTTTTTAAAAATCAGAGTACAATAACAGTTTAACCAGGTTCAACCCACTACTCACAAAAGGTTGTGATTCTCATACTATATCACTGCTTTTAACAAGGGAAAAATGAACTTACTGGTTCTAAAGACATATTTGCTTGAACACACCCAGGTATGTCTGTGCGTATTGTGTATTTTGAACCAAGTTTCAAGCCACGTTCTTGCTCTGGCCAAAGTTCAAGTATCAACTAGCAAGCTTCCTGGTTCATACAATGTTTGAAGCAGCTGCTGCTGCTGCACAAGGAGATCACCAACCTTTTCTCCAGCAGTGAACTGGAGCTCCAATCACAGCTCATGAGCACAAACAATTAAAAATTAAGAAGTTTTAAAATAAATAAATAAAAAGCTCTTTCATTTGCCTAAGTGCCTTGAACAGATAATCAAAGTAACAGTTCAGTCTGCAATATTAGTATCAGAAATATTTATGCAAAAGATTCATTTACTTGATAAACTGCTTCACAAAGTCAAAATAAATATTTTTAAGAGTACTAGCAGAAAGAACAAATGGTGGGGTGTTCATGACCTATTTACTGGAAAGATAAAGGTTGCAAGTTGAATCCAATGCTGTTCCTGTGTGAGCCGAAAAGGTCTCCATTCGCTCACAGCCCCCAAAATCTGCTCTGGAGGCTGGACTGGGTCTTCCAGGCCTACAGTAGCTTCTGGATTATCTGAGGGACCACAGGGATGTTGCTGGAATGGGGTGTGGGGGGGGGCAGAAATAGGAATATAATCCATAGTTTACAAAGAATGACGTTATGCAGACAGAAACATAATCTGTGTTGCTGCCTGATAGTGGAAGGAGTAAAGGTAAAGGTAAAGGTACCCCTGCCCGTACGGGCCAGTCTTGACAGACTCTGGGGTTGTGCGCCCATCTCACTTAAGAGGCCAGGGGCCAGCGCTGTCCGGAGACACTTCCGGGTCACGTGGCCAGCGTGACATCGCTGCTCTGGCGAGCCAGAGCCGCACACGGAAACGCCGTTTACCTTCCCGCTGGTAAGCGGTCCCTATTTATCTACTTGCACCCGGAGGTGCTTTCGAACTGCTAGGTTGGCAGGCGCTGGGACCGAGCAGCGGGAGCGCACCCCGCCGCAGGGATTCGAACCGCCGACCTTTCGATCGGCAAGCCCTAGGCGCTGAGGCTTTAACCTACAGCGCCACCTGCGTCCCATGTGGAAGGAGTACAGGCCAGTAATCTTGCACTGGGTCTTGGGTTAGAAGTGGGGTTTTTTTTGGGGGGGGATTCTTGCTGTTTTGCAGTTATTTTTTTGTATCTGTATTTTAGATCTGATTATGATTTGTGTGGAAATGGTTCAGTTTGGCTGTGTACTTTTTGATGCTTTATTTTAATGGTGACTTTTGTTGTGTTTGTAATTTTTTTATGTTGTAAGCCTCCTTGAGCATGGTTTAGAATACCTAAAATGATGTATGTATGCTGTACGTAATCTTGGCAGTGATTGAGAAATCAGAATAGGTACTGCTCTTCAGATGTTCACCTTGTGAGTAGAAAGTGGCAGTTTTACAGGGCTGAACTCCCAGCAGTCCAAAAGCTGCTTTCTCCAGAAGTACTCACGATAAAACGATGTGTACAGCGTGTGGCACTCAGGAAATTCCAAGGTGAAACTCCTGCTTATGTGAAAAGGCACCCACCTTCTTGCTGCAGGAGGAAGCAGGCAATAATGGTAATGTGAAAATGCTGGTTGGGCGGGGGCAGGGGGACTAGTCAGTTTCAATCTGGAAATGAAATGCTGGGGTGGGGGAGGGGAGGGGAACATGCTAGGGCTTCAAGCTGGCTTGTTTCTAACACCCAGTTAGAACTGGATTGGCGTTCTAATGGTCAGAGTCAGTTTTATAGGGTACGCTTTAGCCTCTCTGAAATGCTCTTCCTTTGCAAACTGTAGCTCTGTGGCAGAGCAGCTGCTTTGAGTGCAGAAGGTTAAACCCCCAGCATCTCCAGGAAGGGCTAGATCTTGTGCTGCAGACTTGAGTTCAAAAAGCAGACAACACACATTCAGTAAATCTCACTCACGGTCACAAGTGGGGAGGACCAAAACCCAGAATGGTTTTGTTATCTATTTCAAGATATACCGTATTTTTCGCCCTATAGGACGCACTTTTTCCCCTCAAAAAATGAAGGGGAAATGTGTGTGCGTCCTATGGGGCGAATGCAGGCTTTCGGTGAAGCCTGGAGAGCCAGAGGGGTCGGAGCACACCGACCCCTCTCGCTCTCCAGGCTTCGCGGACCTCTCCGCAAGCGGCGGGAGCGCCTGGGGGGGGGAAAATAATTTTTTTCCCTTTATTTCCCCCCCAAAAAACTAGGTGCGCCTTATGGGACGGTGCGTCCTATAGGGCGAAAAATACGGTAAGAATATTTATTCCCCTTACACTCTTCTCTCCATACCAAATACGCCATCGGATACACAAAATCAAACTTCAGAATGCACAGGTAGGGCACCCCCCCCACCCCGCAAAAACCCTCTTTTTGTCGTAATTTCCAGTCTGCTCTCCCCACCCCCATGCTCAGCCTGCACGCCTACAAAGCAAAATGATGCAGCAGAATTCAAATAAAGGGGGAAAACCATTATTCTTCCTGGCAAGCCAACAAAAATATAATTATGAGAAGAAATGAAGGAAAATGCAAGAAAAGAGGCCCTTGCACTCTTGAAAAGCAAGATCACCATGAGAAGCCCCTTCAATAATCAACCAGCTCATGAAAGCCTTACAAGTAAGCAAAGGGGGAGTGAGGCTGCTTGGCACTGGGCTCAGGCGCACAGTCAGCTGGTGCAAAAGAGATGCCCCTTGAAACTGGGTCCCAGCTTTGTGCAGCGCTTCAAAGGCTCCTGACAAACAGCTGGTTGCCAGGCACTTTGGGAGCCGCACAAAGCAGGTTTGGGGCAAGCCCCATCCTCACCTGTATGATGCCAGGTGTAGGGCAGGTAGGTGTGGCTTGCCTGAAATGGCCTCAGCGGACAAACGTGGAGAAGCCTGAAGGGGCACAAGGGGCATGCGAGCTGAAGGTTCCTCACCCCTGAGCTAAACGAAGCTTTTGGGAGAACAAAGAAAGCCCACTGCTGCTAAGTTCATTATTTAACATCACCAATCAGAAGGTTGGCGGTTCGAATCCCCGTGACGGGGTGAGCTCCCGTTGCTCGGTCCCAGCTCCTGCCAACCTAGCAGTTTGAAAGCATGTCAAAGTGCAAGTAGATAAATAGGTACCGCTCCAGCGGGAAACGGCGTTTCCGTGTGCTGCTCTGGTTCACCAGAAGTGGCTTAGTCAGGCTGGCCACATGACCCGGAAGCTGTCTGCAGACAAACGCCGGCTCCCTCGGCCAATAAAGCGAGATGAGCACCGCAGCCCCAGAGTCGATCACAACTGGACCTAATGGTCAGGGGTCCCTTTACCTTTACACCTGGCAGCTGAGGTAACTTACACTCTCATTCTGACAGGCCAACAACAGCTCTAGAAATTCAAGTTTTAAAATACAGTAGTACCAAATGTGAAAGCACAATTTTTTAAAGTGTAGGTTAAGGTATCTGTACTGTAGAATTGTTGAGGGTATTCTGAAGTCCATTCCCCTTCTGAATCCATTACATTCCTAATACTTGGCAGGCAATTTGTTTCAGTGCAACAACATCAACAGCATTTCATTACTCAGAATAGGACATCAAGCATGTCATCCTGCTGCTGCTGAGAAATTGTGCCCTTCAGCCCTGATGAAAAATATTCTACATACATCCTGAAAATGTGCAAGTTTGGCTTTGTTTCCTTATTTCGAATCCTTTAGCTTAGGGATGGAGAAACATCAGCCCATGGGCCTGATGAGGCCCCACCAGCAGTCCCAATCTGGCTTCCAGTTTTGTTTCCCCAAACTATACCACCTCCCCCATCATACTAGTGTAGAATCAGGAACCTTAAGTTGAGCTCCTGTTTCTGCTTGGGTAAAAGAGGCTTGCTCTTACTGCCCATCAGCTGACTGGCAGTAAAAGGGAGCTAGTTGACATCAGCTGTGCAGTCCTTGAAGGGGCTTGCATATTATGGAGCAGGGCCCTTTGCAAGCCTCTTGCTCCTTACAAAGAGCCCTGCTCAGCTCTTTGAAGCACTAACAATCAGCTGGCAGGTGGTGCTTCAAAGCCCCCAGCAAGGCTCTTTGCATGGTGCTTTGAAGTCCCAGCAATTGTCAGGACCCGCCAAAAGGTCCCATCATCTGACATCGTGGCCATGTCAAGTGACTGGCTGCCCACCTGCTCATCTGACCCACAAGGGGTAGAAGAGATCAGGATCTGGCCACCTGTCCAGATCCAATTCTCCAATTCTGTTTTAACAGCTCTTTTCGCCACACTCAAGTCATGATATCCAGGGGATCAGAATCTTCTCTATCCCATTTCACCACCAGCTGTTTCTCCTTTTAAATTTATATTATATTATGAGATTTCAAGGAGTCATTATGTTAGGCAAAATAACAAGTAACTCATACAATCCAAATTGCAGAATGTCAGATGGTGGATGCAAACAACAAAGCAGGTAAATATTCAAGAAGGATGAAAACTTCTATACAGTGCAGAAGAATCTCTGCATTGATTGAGAAATATCTTGGCCACAGATATTCATTTTTTATAAAGTCTTTGAACTTTAGCTCCAAAACCACTCTGTACAAGCTTCTGTGCAGAGAGAAGACCCATTCAAATGGAGCAGTGAGGGAGACAAGACCCAAACCCATTTCTGGACCAAAAGCCACTAGTGAGGTACCAAACATAAATGACTCTGTACACTATCCATTTTCCATCCAACTGCATCTAGTACACCATCTTGAAGTCATTATATTGGTACAAGCTAAATCAGACATAAAGGCTGAGAAGGGGGTAACTAGATGCAAGGATACAATTTTCATCAGTCACCCGTAATGTCAAGTTTGGCCCACTGTGATGCAATATGCAAGAACCTAGTAACTTCTTCCTTGCACATTTGTTATGTCAGTTGCAGAGAGGAATACAACTGGCATTAAAGAATAGAATGGGTTCCAATTCAGAGCTTTTGCAAGTTGCAACCTTAAGAAGAAAATGCCATAAAATATAAATAGGGAAAGTCGAATAGTAAGCTGCAATACGAAAGAAAACAAATCACAGCCTTAAATTTACAACTCTTCAGAATATTCCCAGCCAATTTCTAGAACTAATCAAGGTCTTTCTTCCTACAAAGGTTTTCGCACACCACTCTAGAATTTCAGCTGTATCATTATTGAAATAGTTCTGATCTCCAAGCTTAATGTCAAGTAGTACAAGTATGATTTAATGTTTGAAGTTGCACAACTGTTATAGCAAAGAATTGCGATGAACTTGCCTTAACAAAGTTGTCAGGAAACATGCCTCTTCGCCCACTGAGCTCTCCTTGAAGCCATCCTTCTTCTTCTAGTTTTGCCACGTTCCTTATGATTTCTCCAACTCGAATAGTTAGCTCGTCATCATGCACTGCATCATAGTCATACTCCACAACATACTCAACTAGGAGGGAGAAGAGAAGAGTCAATAATAATAATAATAATAATAATTTATTTATAGCCCACCCATCAGGCTGGGGTTCCCCAGCCACGCTGGGCAGCTCCCAACAGAATATTAAACAGAATAAAACTTCAAACATTAAAAAACTTCCCTAAACAGGGCTGCCTTCAGATGTCTTCTAAAAGTCAGATAGTTGTTTATTTCCTTGACATCTGGTGGGAGGGCGTTCCACAGGGCGGGTGCCACTACCGAGAAGGCCCTCTGCCTGGTTCCTTGTAACCTCACTTCTCGCAGCCCTCAGAACTGGACCTCAGTGTCCGGGCTGAACGATGGGGGTGGAGACGCTCCTTCAGATATACTGCACTGAGGCCGTTTAGGGCTTTAAAGGTCAGCACCAACACTTTGAATTGTTGCTCGGAAACGTACCGTATGTAATTCAGGCACATGGAAGTACAAGCCCTACTTGTGTGTGTTTTTACAAACTGCTTTAATACTCATAACACTCACAAAACCAAAGAAGAGCAACATACCAAGGCTGTAAGTTACAAGAAAGAAGCTCAAATGAGACGGTAACTAAGTTGATATTCAAGATTGCGAAGTGTGTGGCTTTGCCTACATCTGTCCATGCAAGGGACCTGCCTTTGCCCTTCCAATCTCTATCCCTTTTAGGCTCCACGGCCCATCAAAGCTACTGCCACCTGAGGAAGCCACCCTGGCACCCAGTGTTAGCGCTGAACCCTGTGCAGACCCAAGGTTTCCTCAGATGAGGAGCTGGGCCCTCTAGCAGATATCCACCATGGCCACAGTCTTCATTGCAAGGAGCCATCAGATATGTCTATCTGATGAGGAGAAGAGGAGACTAAGAGCCAGGCAAGAACTTCAAAGCCGCTGGCGAAGTGTCCACCAACTGTGCATGGGGCTCCTCAGGAGTACGGGAAAGCACACAGTAACGCTTGCCCCAGTTCCTATAGAAACTCCCAGACTGAAGCAATTGCTCTTATCAAAGCTTCAGTCTTCCTAACCTGGGAAAACAGACACCCAAATAAGCAGACCAGAGGTTTTTTTAGCACTGGCAGGCAAGTCAATACAAAACAAAATAAATCACATATCAACTGATTAACGGCTAACAATTCCCCCCCCCCAAAAAAAAAAAACCCCACACACCACCGATGCAGGACTGCTTAGTAAACACTGGACAATGGGAATAGGAATCCAACATGCTCCGGAGGGAGAGAGAATAAGTAACATTCCTGTTCACCCAAGGCAGGGTGCTAGCCCTCCAGTAGGCCCTCAGGCCAATAAAGCAGCAAAAAGAAAGAAAAAAGGGGGGAGAGTTAGAATAAAGTTCACTCAAGAAAGAAAAGAACCAAACAAAAGAAAAGAGAAAGCAAAAGAGGTAAAGGACAGGGCAGTAAAAGGGAGAATGAGCTCTCTGGATGAGGAAATAACTTGACAATAGTGCTCTTGTGGTGGCCAGAAGGGAATTTAATGGGAAAATAGTAATTCCTGCCCCTTGAGTCTTGTACACTCTCATGGGGCAGGAGGCCTCTTGTACCCAGAGGTTTGTAGCTCCCTTCCAAATATTGCTTCGTTCTGATGTGGCCACACAAAGGCCACAATGAAGAATTTAGGTGACAATCCTGTGCATAATCACATGGAAGTACCATATATACTCGAGTATAAGCCAACCTTTTCAGCAGATTTTTTATGCTGAAAAGGTCCCCCTCAGCTTATACTCGAGTGAGGCGGGCGGTGGCAGGACGAGCGGCCCGAAAGGAGCCGTTTTGGGCTGCTTGTTCTTCCTGCCACCGCCACCACCAGGTCTGTGGTGTGGTGAACCAGCTTGTACTCGAGTCAATAGGTTTTCCCAGTTTTTTGTGCTAAAATTAAGTGCCTCGGCTTATATTCGGGTTGGCTTGTACTTGAGTATATATGGTAATCTTTATTTACATAGGATTAGGGTGCAAGTCCAGATGACAGGTTTTGTTGTTATTTTAGTTTGCTTGTTTTTTTAAAGTCACAGATTTAGACCTGAAGGTTAAAAGCAAGTCAATAATCAAGAGTTAATTTTAGCCATTTTTGTGTGTCTGCTGTTTTTCCTCCTCTCTGGCTATAAACAGACTGATATAGCGTCACCCACACTACCACAACCATTTTCTACATATGCCAGCATTTCCCATTTCAGCAACAGGCTGGGTTTTTTTTAAGAATAAAACGGGGAGAAAGGCTTCTGGCTAAACAGTTCAAGCACAGCAATTTACATTTCAGTAACTTTTGGAGATAAAAATATGAATTATTAGCAGTGGTCAAAAGTTTTTATTTCATTCTATGCACAAGGGAAATAAGGATCATGTTCTGCATTATTTTATTAATATTATTGCCTAATACAAGTTTGTCATGGCTTTTGCCTAGAACAATAAACTTATGAGCTGAACTTGGCAAGCTGCTTTGCCACCACTACACACCCCCCCCCCCGGGGCTGCTACTTGCTTATTTCTCTCTCCAACTTACGAAGTAACATTCAACCACTTTAGACTAGTGGAAAAGCTTTAGAGAAGTTACACAATATGTATACGTATAACACATACATACACACATACTGCATTTTAAACTTTACTTTGTGCCCAAATGATTATAAAGGTAAAGGTAAAGGTACCCCTGCCCGTACGGGCCAGTCGTGTCCGACTCTAGGGTTGTGCGCCCATCTCGCTTAAGAGGCCGGGGGCCAGTGCTGTCCGGAGACACTTCCGGGTCACGTGGCCAGCGTGACGAAGCTGCTCTGGCGAGCCTGCACCATCGCAGCACACGGAAACGCCGTTTACCTTCCCACTATAAAGCGGTACCTATTTATCTACTTGCACTTAGGGGTGCTTTCGAACTGCTAGGTGGGCAGGAGCTGGGACCGAACGACGGGAGCTCACCCCGCCGCGGGGATTCGAACCGCTGACCATACGATCGGCAAGTCCCAGGCGCTGAGGTTTTACCCACAGCGCCACCCGGGTCCCACAAAATGATTATAAAAGGATGACTTTAAATTAGGATAATCAAAGGAAACTTTTACTCAATTTTGCACAAGACTATTGTGGAATAGATGAGATAAGTATGTTTTAAAGATGTTTCCTACTCATTACATATTTACAGAATGTTAGAAGCATTCTGATGTGTCTAGGCATGTGACTATAGCAAAACATACTTTGTAACACACAGGAAATTCCTTCCCCACCTCATCCCAGTACAGTGGTACCTCGGGTTACATATGTTTCAGGTTACATACACTTCAGGTTACAGACTCCACTAACCCAGAAATAGTACCTCAGGTTAAGAACTTTGCTTCAGGATGAGAACAGAAATCGTGCATCGGCAGCAGGAGGCCCCATTAGCTAAAGTGGTGCTTGAGGTTAAGAACAGTTTCAGGTTAAGAACAGACCTCCGGAACAAATTAAGTACTTAACCCGAGGTACCACTGTATCACAGCAGAAATCAGTGCACATTTGGGTAGGTAAAGGTAAAGGTAAAGGTACCCCTGCCCGTACGGGCCAGTCTTGACAGACTCTGGGGTTGTGCGCCCATCTCACTTAAGAGGCCAGGGGCCAGCGCTGTCCGGAGACACTTCCGGGTCACGTGGCCAGCGTGACATCGCTGCTCTGGCCAGAGCCAGAGCCGCACACGGAAACGCCGTTTACCTTCCCGCTGGTAAGCGGTCCCTATTTATCTACTTGCATCCGGAGGTGCTTTCGAACTGCTAGGTTGGCAGGCGCTGGGACCGAGCAGCGGGAGCGCACCCCGCCGCAGGGATTCGAACCACCGACCTTTCGATCGGCAAGCCCTAGGCACTGAGGCTTTAACCCACAGCGCCACCTGCGTCCCCTATTTGGGTAGGTAGGCTGTCCTAAACATCTGTTTGGTAGAGAAGATACAAGCATTTATAGTATGCAAGAATTTCTGAATCAGAACTTCTAGCCTAGTTCACCTGTCACACTAAATCAAGGGTGGTTAACCTTTTTTGGCCTCGCAGGCAGAAGGAAGTGATGGCTGAACAGTCACATGTGATTCAGGGACTTAGGAAAAAAGCTTCCGAAGTCCGTCTACCAAGCTGTGCGGGATGAAGAAAGCAGAACATGGAAGCCTGAGGCTCTTGTCAGCTTCCTCCTCCTCCTCCTCCTCCTCCTCCTCATCTTGTTAAACCAGGGTTTAGCAAGACATGCAAATCAGGTCTTTTTATCTTTGAAAACTGCCCAGTTAGCAGGAAACAAAGGTAATTAAAATTATGCAAGAGGTAACGGACAACAAATTTACCTCTGAACAAAGAGAAAGGTGTAACTTGTAGACAGACAAACTTCAAAGAAAAACTTTTCCTTCTTACTAAGAAGTTAGGCACACAGTGCTTCTTTTGTTACACTATGTGATCACTGACAGCATATGCTGGAGTCTTGGGCTTTGCTTCAGTACTTTCCAATTTAGAGGTGGTCAAATGTAGAGCAAAGCCCATCAGCAACAACATCCTCTTCCCAAGGAAGAAAAATAATCAAGTTTTATCAAGCAACATTACAATACACAACATACACTGTATATTATTTCCATATAAAAGAAGCCAGAATCACTGTTGAGCCACGTTTAAAGCAAGTGGTAATTAAAGAGTAAAAACAAGCCACTGGGCACTTCCTCCAGTTATTACATGGCATTTGTTAGGTGGATCTTATTATTTTCAATAACTATATACAGTTGCTTTTTGAATGTAGCCTTCTGTAACTTCCACTGCCAGCTCCCAAATGTCTTCTCCAAAGAACTGCATGTCATTAGTTTCTCATTAAATTTTTCTACTCTCTGTGGCTCAATGAATTCTTTCCTAGCTAGCCTCCAACGCTACTCTGTCCACAGGTGTTCTTCTTTCACATGAATATCCTCTCCCTTTTACAATTTTGAAAACATGCATCATTTTGCAAGCGTGCTGTTCCTCAATATGTTCAGGGGGATTCAGGCTTTGCTGGTATCTTTTTGCGGGTTTATTTCCAAAACCATCAAGACATTCAACAAACACAAACATTTGTTTGGAATTAGGTTCCTCTGGATAAGCAATTATTGACTTCTAAATCGTACACAGGATCAGGTTACATGAAATTTCCCAACTGTCCCTTGTAATTCCAATTTAATCTTAAAGGGAACTGTTGAGAGACAGTGGCCCTTATACTCGACAGAGAAAACCAAACCATCCTTTGACACTCCCCCACAGGCGGCAGCAACTTGGCCTGAAACTTTCATCTGAAAGCAAAGCGTGGGGTCGGAGGAGCCTGGGGGCTGCTTGACAACCAGAGGCCTTTTGCACAGGCTCGGAAGAAGTACCGGGCAGGAGGGCCGGGAAGCAGCACGGCAGGCGCCAGCGGCTTTCCCGCCCCGAGCAATGGGCGCCCATCTCTGGGAGGAAGGATGAAGCCTTTTGCCTCCTTCCAAAATGGAGGAGGAGGAGGAGGAGGAGGAGAGGCTGCAAAGGGGCCGCCAAGCCCGGCCACTCGCTTCCCGCTTCCGAGGAAGCCCCTCCCGCTTCCCAGGTGGGGCGACCCCTCCGGCTCGGACTGCGGGGGGCGGGGGGGGGGGGCTGGCTGGGAAGCCCCTTTGGCGGCAGCGGCAAGCGCAGGAGGGGAGCCCTGTCCCCCCCCCCCATTATGCCCGGAAGGCGAGCCAAGCTGCCCTCTCTCTCACGCCGCCAGTCCCTGGTGAGGAAGGGAAGGCGGAGCGGGGGCGGGCGGGGGGGGGCAGGACCCGCCATTTCCCTGAGGCGCCCCCCCCCTCCCTCCCTCCCTCCCTCCGGGACGCCCCTTACCCATGCTGCGCGGACCCGGCTGGGCGGAGGCAGCGCGGCGCGCCGCTCGGAGCCCCTCGCCCGACACCGCTCAAGCCGGACGCGGCGGGTCGCGAGGCCAGATTGGCCGCCGCCAGGAAGCGAGGGAGGGAAGCCCGGCAGGCCCCGCCGCCGCCTCCGCCCTCCTGGGCGCCGCCTCCTCGCCCGCCCGCCCGGCCGGCCGGCGCCGCCCCCGACCCGACCCGCCGGGCCAGGCCAGGCCAGGCCAGGCCAGGCCGCGCCGGAGACGGGCCGGGAGGGGGCTGGCGTTGGGGCGGGGGCCGCCCGGCCGAGGGAAGGGGAACCGCACCCCGAAAGGGAGAAGACGGCGGCCCCCGGTCTTCCTTGGCAGGGGCGTCAGCCAGCCAGGCGGAAGGAGGAGAAGGCGGCCAATGCTCTTCACGCAGTAGCTTATTAAAGGCACATTGAAATACAGTATAGATTAGAAATTAGGCAAAGACTGGAAGTGTTACTTCCTATGAAGTGTTTGAACTTGGAGACAATAAATAAACGAATACAGTAGTTTGTGAGGGATAAATGATTCCAAGCTATTCATATTAACTTTCTCATTTTAGAGGGTAAAAAATGCAGCTGTTTCCACAGCAAGACAAGGGGAAGGAAAGTCTCCCTCGATAATTTTGCTTCGAGGATTGCTCAAAACCTCTTTAATATTAAAAATACACAAGCCCAGGCTTTACAAAGTCCATTCAAAAGCAGAAGTGGATGTGCTGGGTTCCCCTCCCAAAATATCTGGGCAGAAAACATGACCCACCAAAGGGGGGGGGGATCAAAGGTGACAAATCAAGCAATCCAGGTTATTTTCCCGTAGGAAGGTGGGTGCCTCACATTTCCAGGCCTTGTGGTGTACAAAATAAATGGATGCCAAACCACACAATGCCTTTAAGGTGTTGATTTACCTCTTAGTAGTCCAGAAATTATTGGTTAACTCCTCCAGAAGGGCAAAGGTCCCAAGCTCTTGCAGGACTGCCTCCTGTCTGTCTGTCTGCCTCCTTCCAATGGTGTGAAATTGTAAGATGGGCAGCCATTGACATAAAGTTTATCAAGTTACCGTTTTTGTCCATAAAAATGAAAGATGAGCATAGTTCAGGAGCTCCATTTACAGGTAGACCTCACTCAGCAGAGGCTCAGGTGGTACCCACTGCTGGCCATTCCCACCAGAAGCAGCAGGGTTCCTCCAAACCCACATTCCCTCCAGCACAGCTGAGAGCTCGGTCCCATTATTCTGCAAAGACACACGGGTGTGTTGTGCTAGCACCAGATTTTAACCACATTTGCTTGAATTCTAGCAGATCTAGAATGGAGGTGGTTGCCTGTGCTACAGCTTGTTCCCATTTATTTCCCTGTATCTTGTTCCCGCTTCTTTTGATTGCTCCAAAGTCTGTTCACTCTCATTTTGAAGAATGACTAGAAGCTCTGCATGGTCTCAGCAGAGTTGTGCCTTGAAGGAAAACTCTGCTCTCTTTCACCTGGAGCCATCCTGCCATCTCCCACAGACCATTCTGGGCAGTTATGCTGTAGCCTTTCCTCAATATAATTGTCCTGGTTTTCTTCCCAGGAAGGAGCAGGGGACAGCTGAGCACCGTGTGCTAACATCTTCAACTTGGAAGCAGAAGCCCCATTTCTAAGGCAGTTTGGCTTCGTGAAGTTAGAGACATCATCTGCTGAGACCAGCAATGCTCAGTGTCAAGGTTTCAGAGCTCACATCCTGCAATGCCAGTAGAGCTGAACCATGGGCGGTTGAGTTTTGACAGTCATAGGCTGCCCGTGCCAGTTTGTATTTGACACTGAACCTCTCAAAAGAAATGATAGCAACTCTGGGCCTGGTGGTAGAGAAGGATGTAGCCTAAGGCCCTTTATGCTCTTTCCGGATCTGCTGCCTTAGTAAAAGGTAAAGGTAAAGGTACCCCTGCCCGTACAGGCCAGTCTTGACAGACTCTGGGGTTGTGCGCCCATCTCACTTAAGAGGCCAGGGGCCAGCGCTGTCCGGAGACACTTCCGGGTCACGTGGCCAGCGTGACATCGCTGCTCTGGCGAGCCAGAGCTGCACACGGAAACGCCGTTTACCTTCCCGCCGGTAAGCGGTCCCTATTTATCTACTTGCACCCGGAGGTGCTTTCGAACTGCTAGGTTGGCAGGCGCTGGGACCGAGCAGCGGGAGCGCACCCCGCCGCAGGGATTCGAACCGCCGACCTTTCGATCGGCAAGTCCTAGGCGCTGAGGCTTTAACCCACAGCGCCACCTGCGTCCCGCTGCCTTAGTAACCAGGTTCAAAAAAATTGCCACCGTTTTGAGAGCATTTTAGCAGCTCACAGAAATGCACCCTACCTTTCTGAAGGAAACTTTCAACTCTTGTTGGCATACCTTTTGAGCAGAAGACAAGCAGGCTGCCTCTTATGGCACTTAAAGAGTAATACAGAAATCACGCTGGAGTAATCCAAAGGGCAGGGGAAATGGGCAGATGGGCAATTTTTAAATTTCATGTAGCCTTTTTTTCCACCCATATTTATTGGTCAAAGCGGGGGGGGGGGGACTTTAATAAAATATTGGGGGCCTAGGCCACTCTGCATAATCGATAACATGATGCAGTGCACGGACACCATTTGAACAGCAATGCCCATCTTGTTTGGCAGCCCCCTCAAATATTTTAAGGGGGGGGGGGGGCAAAGGGACCTCAGCCCTTAGAAGTTGGCTCCTGTATATGAAGGCAACACCAGACATTTTTTTATATAGAGTACAAAGCTGTTATGCTTAAAATTCTACAAGGAAGGCTCAAGCAGTATGTGGACCGAGAACTCCCAGAAGTGCAAGCTGGATTTAGAAGAGGCAGAGGAACCAGAGACCAAATTGCAAACATGTGCTGGATTATGGAGAAAGCTAAGAGAGTTCCAGAAAGACATCTACTTCTGCTTCATTGACTATGCAAAAGCCTTTGACTGTGTCAACCACAGCAAACTATGGCAAGTTCTTAAAGAAATGGGAGTGCCTGATCACCTCATCTGTCTCCTGAGAAATCTCTATGTGGGACAAGCTGCTACAGTTAGAACTGGATATGGAACAACTGATGGGTTCAAAATTGGGAAAGGAGTACGACAAGGCTATATATTGTCTCCCTGCTTATTTAACTTATATGCAGAATTCATCATGCGAAAGGCTGGGCTGGATGAATCCCTAGCCGGAATTAAGATTGCTGGAAGAAATATCAACAACCTCAGATAGGCATATGACACAACCTTGATGGCAGAAAATGAGGAGGAATTAAAGAACCTTTTAATGAGGGTGAAAGAAGAGAGCGCAAAATATGGTCTGAAGCTCAACATCAAAAAAACGAAGATCATGGCCACTGGTCCCATCACCTCCTGGCAAATAGAAGGGGAGGAAATGGAGACAGTGAGAGATTTTACTTTCTTGGGCTCCATGATCACTGCAGATGGTGACAGCAGCCACAAAATTAAAAGACGCCTGCTTCTTGGGAGAAAAGCAATGACAAACCTAGACAGCATCTTAAAAAACAGAGACATCACCTTGCCAACAAAGGTCCGTATAGTTAAAGCTATGGTTTTCCCAGTAGTGATGTATGGAAGTGAGAGCTGGACCATAAAGAAGGATGATCACTGAAGAATTGATGCTTTTGAATTATGGTGCTGGAGGAGACTCTTGAGAGTCCCATGGACTGCAAGAAGATCAAACCTATCCGTTCTTAAGGAAATCAACCCTGAGTGCTCACTGGAAGGACAGATCCTGAAGCTGAGGCTCCAATATTTTGGCCACCTCATGAGAAGAGAAGACTCCCTGGAAAAGACCCTGATGTTGGGAAAGATGAGATGGTTGGAGAGTGTTCTCGAAGCTACCAGCATGAGTTTGACCAAACTGTGGGAGGCAGTGGAAGACAGGAGTGCCTGGTGTGATATGGTCCATGGGGTCACGAAGAGTCAGACACGACTAAACAACAACAACAACAACAACAACAAAGCTGTTCCTTTAATCTCCATTTTGGGATCACAGAACTTTAGCAGCCTCCATTTGTTTAAGAGAATTAATAGGAACATGTTAATCAAAAGATGTAGAACTGGTCGTGCAGTTAATCATTATACACAGGAAGGTGGGGTTTTCCTTGCATTGTTCAAAGCAAATATTTTTCTCCACAAGGAAATGCAATGAGATGTCGGTTATTAAGTGTTTGCTGCCACCTCCTCAGCTGTACTCAGGTTCAAGATAATCTCTAGAGCTTTAGTGTAGCAAGTTTTTGGAAATGTTTGAGGAATGATAGCTGACAGCTTTGGGGCCTTTAATCTTCAGCCCCCCAACAACACTCTTGACATCTAAATGATGAATCTTTCAGCATCCTTGTCCATTGGGTGACACTCCTGAGATGTAAATATACACAGGAGAAATACAAGACTCAAAAGTAGAAGCCTCCGACTGAAGGTCATTTCAGCTCTTTAAAATATGGCGAGTTGACGACATGTTCAGTCGCTTGCAGTGAGAGGCTTGCTGGTGCCATTCCTGAAGACTGCCATAGCCTGTAAGTATGTTTGTGGTTTCTGGGCTGCTACTGCCACCTACGGGTACTGTAAGAAATAAAACAAGTCAGAGTGTTCTCATTTAGTATAGTAGTGCAATTTCTAGCTAAACCATTGCCAATCCCAGACCACTTCATTTGGACAGCTTTATTATATTCAGTAGTTTGCTTGTTTCCTTACATGTTTCTATCCTCCTTTTCTTTATTGAAAAACAAAAACAAAGCAGCATAGATTTACAAAACACACACAACAACCCAAAATCACTAAAAACTGTACCTATGATTACCGCAATATTAGATATCACCCAAAAGCATTAAATTACAGCACTCCTGATTTTAAAAGAGAGGGAGCAACTAACCCCTGTCAAAAAGGCCTTGTCTTGTGTCCCAGCCAATCAGTTGTTGTTGGCACCTGTCTCAAGAGACAATGGAGTGTGCCTCTGGAGGCGAAGTCAAACTGCTGCATCAGCAGCACTGAAGCGACCTCCTCAGCGTGCGAGCCTGCCCAGTGTGTCTGGAGGTCCGGGGCTGCCCAGACAAGACCCCCCTCTCAGCCTCCCTGATGGGGTCCAAAGTAGAGCAGAGCAATATTTTTGGCATCAGCCCATGCAGAAACTGCCTTTTTGGCCATTGGACCCACTATTGGTCTCATCCACTCAATCCACCAGAGCCTGTCCGGTTTGAGACCCATCGGCTGCCCTCTCCTGGCCAGTCAAAGCCCTTTCCCAGAGTGCGGCTGCTGTCGCAGGCTAACAGCTTCTAGGAGCCACAGGTGAGAGCTGAGTGCAGTCTGGGGACATTTCTAAATTTGTTTAGAAATTTAGCGAAAAGATTTATAAGCATCTCAGTTTGCCTAATTACTAAATTCCTTTTATGTGCTTTATCTCTCACTGGGTTAATAGAAAATTAGGAAAGGTGTTAAGTTTCACAGCTAATTTGCAATTTCCATTGTGAATATTTCTTTAAGCCAGTGGTTCCCAATTAGCTAATTACTGAGGACCCCCAATTTTTCAAAAGCCAATCCAACCCCTACTTTTGAAAAAAAAAATGATAACTCTATGGTGGTTACCTCTGCGAAGCAATTTTCTGAAAATGTGGGGTAGCCCCTGATAAGCAAAGGATTTTAGGTATACAGTGGTACCTTGGTTCTCAAACACCT
The DNA here is from genome assembly GCF_951804945.1 of Podarcis cretensis. Classification (NCBI taxonomy): domain Eukaryota; kingdom Metazoa; phylum Chordata; class Lepidosauria; order Squamata; family Lacertidae; genus Podarcis; species Podarcis cretensis. The sequence continues at coordinate 125,224,472 of NC_137172.1, read as the reverse complement.
TGGTTCTCAAATGCCTTGGTTCTCAAACACCGAAAACCTGGAACTAAGTGTTCTGGTTTTCAAATGATTTTCGGAAGCTGAACTTCTGATGTGGCTGTCAGCTATTGTTTCCGGGGCATCTGCACCAATCAGAAGCTGCACCTTGGTTTTCGAACATTTCGGAAGTCAAACAGACTTCTGGAACGGATTACGTTTGGTGCTTTTGTTTTTGCTATTTTGCATTTTTGTTTTTGAGGCTTTTTCAGTTAATTTGTTTTTGTGACTGTGTGGAAACCAGGTCAGCTACTGATTGATTGTGTGACTGCGGAAATGGATAAAAGCCCCCCTCTAAACAGTGACTATCATCAGTGCAGCTAAGAAAAAAAAATTAAGATTAATTTTTATCATCTACAATACTGCCTTATTTATTTTATAATACAGTACATTGATTATTGCTTTCATTTTATGGATCAAAGGTCTCATTAGATAGTAAAATTCATGCTAAATTGCTGTTTTAGAGGTTGTTTTTAAAAGTCTGGAACGGATTAATCCGTTTTGCATTACTTTCTATAGGAGAGCACGCCTTGGTTTTGGAACGGACTTCCAGAACGGATTGAGAACCGAGGTAAAGGTAAAGGTAAAGGTACCCCTGCCTGTACGGGCCAGTCTTGACAGACTCTGGGGTTGTGCGCCCATCTCACTTAAGAGGCCAGGGGCCAGCGCTGTCCGGAGACACTTCCGGGTCACATGGCCAGCGTGACAAAGCTGCATCTGGCGAGCCAGAGCCGCACACGGAAACGCAGTTTACCTTCCCGCTGGTAAGTGGTCCCTATTTATCTACTTGCACCCAGAGGTGCTTTCGAACTGCTAGGTTGGCAGGCGCTGGGACCGAGCAACGGGAGCGCACCCCGCCGCAGGGATTCGAACCGCCGACCTTTCGATCGGCAAGCCCTAGGCGCTGAGGCTTTAACCCACAGCGCCACCTGCGTCCCCATAGCGCCACCTGCGTCCCCATAGGAGAGCACGCCTTGGTTTTGGAACGGACTTCCAGAACGGATTGAGAACCGAGGTACCACTGTACTAAAAAAACCAGACTAGGGCTGATAGATATCTGGTTTTCAACATTATGATGTATTAGCAGCTAAAACACTGCAATATTCCAATATATCATGATGTCTGAAATTGGAGATCAGGTGTGGGGATGAGGGAAGGAGCAGACATGGAGATTAGATGGGTGGGGGGAGGAGAGGAAGCGGAGTCACCCCCACTGCATGCTTTGAGTGGGAGGAGGTGGGTGGGGTGGGGTGGGGGTGCATCAAGTCAGTGGGGCAGCCAGCCAAGATGCACGTCCACTGGGGCTGCTGTTGCTTTCCTGCTGACTGAAGTAAGGGCGACCTGTTTTCCCTCACCGTGAGGGAAGGCTGCAGCTTATTGGCTGCCCTCATCTCCCTTATATCAGTGGTGCCTTGCCGTCCTGCTCTCCCTCACACAAGGAGCGATATATTGCTGCGTATTGCCAGGTCAAAATGGTTAGCGCAATGTGATTTCAAAACCAATTTTGGACAATGTATTGAAAAATCTCACAGCGTGAAAACAGAGAATAAAACTTGTGATATCACCATGCAAAATGACAAAAATTTAGTTGGGGGAGGCAAGAGATGGGGCTGCAGACCCCCTGTGGTCCCTGGACCCCCTAATTGGGAACCAGGGCCTTAAGCACTAACTTGCATTGACTGCTCTCTTTAAATTAACTCACAGTTTCCAAGTCGAAACAATAAGCTTTCTACAGACTGCTTAGTTTCGGGTAATCTTATCAACAGCAACTTAGAACATGTAGAACCACCTCTCCCCAACAGACAATAAACTATTGTAGGTGTGAAGCAATCTCCCATTTCGGAAAACAACAGCAAGACTTTGAGCAATGAAGAATAGGCTTTGTTCAAGAGAAACTGTCAAATACGGTAAGCCCCAAACCAAGCAGATCCTGAAACACCTGGTTTAGGAAGTCAAGGGGGCACCAGGTCACCCCCATCCTACTCCTACGCCCCCTCCCCCTCTCGCTAAGGACACTTTTCAACTTCGATGGATTTTGTATGGGGCTGATTTGTAAATCGGGCGCCTGGTCCCCTGCCTCTTGCTCCCTGGACCCTCGGAGGCAGGCGGCCCGAGGTCCCCCCAGGGCTGGAAAAGCGGCGGAGCGCATGGCAGGGCGGCAACTGATGGGGGGCCAAGAGGAGCCGGCCGTGTTTGGCGGAGAGTCGGGCCGGGGAGCAGCGGCTCCTCCTCCCCCGTCCCCCGAAAGGGGGGGGCAGTTCCGGCCCCGACGCCACAGGAAGGCGATTGTGCTGCGTCCGAGGCGGGGCGGGGCTTCTGCGGAGTGACGTCACGGGAGGGAGAAGCTCCGCCTCCGCCGCCCCCCGCCCATTCCGCTGCAGCAGCAGCAGCAGCCGGAGCAGGAGCCGGAGCAGCAGGAGCCGGCGGCGCGGCGAGCGAGGCGTCGTGGCCTGGGCTGGGTCGCTATGGGCAGCCGGCCGCGCCCGCAGCCCCCGCCCGCCCCGCCGCAGCCGCCCTCGGAGGCGGCCTCTCGCTGAGGCCCCAGGCGCGCTCCCTCCGCGGGCCAGGCGCCGCCCGGGGCTCTGCTAGCGGCCTCCATGGGCTCCTAGAGGACCCCCGCCCGCCGCCCGCCCGCCATGGGCGCCCCCGGAGCCGCCCTCGTGGCCAGCCTCGTCGCGGTGAGTGGGGCGGGGAGGGCAGAGGCGCTCTGCACATGGGCCGAGGCCGCGGGAGAGGCGGGGCCTGAGAGAGATGGAGCCGGCGAGGAAGCCAGAGCTCCGCCCAGGAGCCCCGGGAGCGGGGCAGGTTCCTCCTGCGCATGCAGGCAGCAGCATGAGGGTGCGGCTGGGGTTGGAAGCAAGGAGGCAAGAGAGGAGCTTCTCCCTCCCTTAAGGGTCGCTTGCTGACCGGGGCCCTGGATCCTGCCACCCGATGTCTCATAGGCCAGGTGCCAAGGACCTGGATTTATTCTGACCCTGTCTAGTACTGTTACAGCAGAACACCTGCATGTTTAGTACATTTATATCCCACCTTTCCTTCAAGGAACTCAAGGCAGCAGCATTCAGGGTCCCCCCCCCCCCAGTTATCTCTGCCCCCCCAACCCCTGACGGAGTGGCACCGTCACATAGACTGTATCTTGGCAGAGCGGGGAGTTGAAACCAGGGCTCTCCATTCTTAATGGTGCGCCCCTAGCCACCACACAACTTGGAATGGTATTTTTTCTGGGTATATTGAAAGCATAAGTGTTTGAGGTTCCACATGTGTATCTTTGCAACTGAATCCCTCTGTAATGTGTGTGTACAACTTGTGCAAATTTTGATTGTATGCAAATAGTAATCCTGAAAGTCCAGCAAAAAGAATTGAAACTGCCATCAGGATGCACCATTTGTACAAAAGCTTTTTAAAAATAGCAAACAATCTTCTTGGGGTTTTCGTGACCAACAGGCAGAGCCTTTCTGAAGTCCAATTTATCCTTTGCATGGTTCTTGCCACCATGCTATCATTCATTTTAATCTTGCGTGCATAGAAAAATGACTATTGTGATAGATCCTGGGGCATAGATTTGTTACGTTTTCTCCTATTCTTTGAAAACAATCTGGTTACCAAAATCTCCAGCATGAGTCTTAAAAGGAAACAACAACAACAACAAATCAATGGTTTTGCAGAAGTGGAGGATGAGTGCCCTGGTGGAACTGCATCCATTGTGTGCTCGTTCTGGGAAGGGGGGGGGGGACACCCAAGCTGAAAAGCAAAAAATGATGGGGAAATGGCAAGCACTCCCACTGCACCCACCCCCAGGAGTCCGCCAATCCAGCCGTGGTTGTGATTGTGCTTGTCAGAGTGAGATTGTAGCTGATGCAGGGGTGGCCAGCTTTGAGTAAATTTCCCTTTCCATTAAGCTAGTGGGGAGGAGCTTCCCCTGCCACTTTGGAGCTGGTATAAAGGAGTGTGCCTGGCGGTTTGCAGGGCCAGCCATTGTGCTGGCCTGTCTGCCATGCCATCGGCTTCTCCAGCGGCAGACCTTCTAAATCAACTTAACTGGCTTAGCAGGGGAAATGAGCCCAGGTTTCTCCTACCCGAGTGCAGCAATCTACTCAAGGGGGGGGGGCAGAACATATCCTGGGATCCAATGGTAGATCCCAAGACCATTTGCCTAAAAGATATCCTTGCTGCTGTGAGCAAGCCCGCTCAGCTCAGGCCCCTGGGAGATGGAGTGGCTGCAGAAAACACTTAAGGGGTTGTGGTTGTTACTGGAGAACAAGGTGAAGAAGACAGGCCATCTGTGGGGCAGGATGAAGTGAATACCGTATTTTTCGCCCTATAGGACGCACTTTTTCCCCTCCAAAAATGAAGGGGAAATGTGTGTGCGTCCTATGGGACGAATGCAGGCTTTCGCTGAAGCCTGGAGAGCGAGAGGGGTCGGTGTGCACCGACCCCTCTCGCTCTCCAGGCTTCGCGGACCTCTCCTCAAGCAGCAGGAGCGCTCCCGCTGCTTGCGGAGAGTTGCCTGCATGCCGAAGCCTGCGCGCGCTGAGCTCAGTGCTCCAGGCTTCGCGGACCTCTCAGCAAGCAGCGGGAGCCAGCGCTGGGCTCCCACGGCTTGCAGAGAGCTGCCTGTTTGGGGACTGGGGTCGGGGGAAGCTCGGGCCTCCCCCGCCCCAGCCCCGCGCCTGGGGGGAAATAATTTTTTCCCCTTTATTTCCCCCCAAAAAAACTAGGTGCGCCTTATGGGACGGTGCGTCCTATAGGGCGAAAAATGCGGTATCCGGGGTGGAAGCATTTTGTACTGGGGAGAGATTGGAGAAGAGGAAATGTTATATGGCCACTCCCTATGTTCCTTTCTGCAGCCGAAAGGCTTTTGTAACTGCTTCATCAAGGGCTCCCTATTAAAATTCCGTCTCAGTGGGTTTCCACAGTCTTTCCTGCCCTGCCTGAGAAGCCATGTCTGGGCAACCATTAATCAGAATATTAACCCTGACAGAATATTAACCCTGGGCCACTCCCCATTTTTCAGCTATAAGTACATCACATCTTTATTGGGCCTTGATGACAAAAGCAACAAAATGACCTTCCATTGTTGGTACCGACATTGTACTCTTAAATCTCTAGAAATCTCCAGTGCAGTTGCATAGCTGCTGGGATGTGAACAGCCCTGTGGCCATTTATTTGATAAACTTGTAGGTTTTAAATTTCACAGGCAGTTGTGGTAGTTTAGTATTTGGGGCCGAATCTTATTTGGGAAGATATAATGGAAACAATTCTTTGCTCTTCCAGTGACCATCATGCTCAAAATGCTGCACACCCAAAATTACAGTCACTTGGTTGACTGCTAAGAGTTCAACAAAAGTGTTAACCACTTGCATGTGCTGGCTAACTGCAGCTGATCCCAACAAGAGCAAGAATGCAGGATAATAGTCTTGAAGGGCACTTAATTCCAGTTGCTATAACCATGTGGAGTGGACTTAAACTTTGCAGCCCTGAAAACTGAGCCAGTTTAATTTAGCAACTCTGTTTTGTTATCTACTGGCGAAAATCTTACGTTTCAAAGTATGATTTCAAAATAGATTTGAATTTTTTTAATTGACACCACTTCAGATATCTATTTTATTATGCCAGCATTAAATCTGATGCGCTGGCATTGGGGCTTCTCCTGACCCCCACCCCTAGCTGATGCTCATATGGGGGGGGGGCATGGGGAAGGAAAAGGGGGGAAGGCCCCATCGTACTAGCAGAAGTATTTCTGCAGGCTTCTGCAAACAGGACTCATTGGTTGAATCCAGTGCACAATGAAATGGATATTTGAATCAACAGTCATTAGTGACTAATGCATGGAGATAATAGAATAATAGAACTATAGAGTTGGAAGGGATCCCTAAGGGCCATCTAGTCCAACCGCCTGCAGTGCAGGAATCTCAGCTGCTGAATCCCTGGCAGATGGCCATCCACTCTGGGCTTAAAAACCTCCAAGGAAGGAGAGTCCACTACCTTCCAAGGGAGTCCGCTGCTTACTATAGCCTGCATAGCCATTTTAATGCCCTTCCTTCTAGTTGGGAGACATGGGTTTAGAGCTCCTTCCTACCTCATTTAGTCGTGTGTGTGTGTCCCCTCCCCCGAATTATTTCATGTCACCAGCAAGCTTGACCACCCTGCTGTTCACCCCCTTAATGCCAGATAATTTATAAACAAGCTAAAAAGCACTGGCACCAATATAAATCCCCCCCCCACACTGATTACATCCCTCTATTAGGGAAGTTGTCAGTTAATTCCCAGTCTTTGCTTCCTCTGTTTTAGCCCGTTTCCAATCTATAAGAGGACTTCCTCTCTGAGAAACTTTATCTAACACTTTTTGAAAGTCCAAGTATACTGTGTCTTTCCGCTCTCTTGGATCATTCCTTTCCATGTGTTTATTGACCCTGTCACAGAACTGAATGATTCTTTCACCAATTTACCCAGAAGTTATGCTAACAGGCCTGTAACTTCCTGGATCCTTTTTCCATTGGCTGCTTAATGTTCTCTGGCAGATGAGGGCACTTGGAGAGGCTGTTTTAGGGCTACAGGAGGAGGACAACAGTTCCTGGATGGGGGCAGCTCAAAGGGTCAAAGGCAGCTTCTCCTCAGAGAGTCTTCTGCCCCAGTCCTCTGCCAGAGGCTTTCCAAAAGGCAATTCAGAGGGAATGGGTTACACCTGCCTGTAAGGAAGAACCCCACAGGGTCTATACTTGTCTGTCAGGATGCTATGGAAAATCTTTAAAGTGCCATTAGTAGACATTTTGTTGGCAGCTTTTTAGCAGCTTGCGTATTCCTCCCTTCAGAAGCCGATGACCTGCCTAGCGATCAGGGCAGTAAACTTCGGCTCATGGATTGGTAGATGGGCAAAAACTCTTCCAGGCCGCGAGCCGAGCATGTCTTTCAAATGCAGTTACCTAAATAGAGTAAAGCTGATACGGCTTGCTGTGACCTGCCTTATGGTCTGTAGCTAACTTACATTCATCTCTGTGTTTCAGGGATTTATGTTCCTTGGTACCACTGACGCTCAGTCAAAGCTGACATCTGAACAGAATGCCATAAGCCTCTCTTCTGGCACATACAGCCACTTGGATCGTGCCACTAACACAAAGCTGACTTGTGACAAATGTCCCGCAGGAACCTATGTGTCTAAGCACTGCACAACGACCAGCTTAAGAGAGTGCAGCCCATGTGCCAGTGGAACATTCACAAAGCATGAAAATGGGATAGAGAGATGCCATCCATGTAAAAAGCTATGTGAGCCGCCGATGGTTGAGAAAACCCCTTGCACTGCTTTGACGGACCGTGAGTGCATCTGTCCACCTGGTAAATTTCGAGACGGTGATGCTTGCAAATCTTACTCCGTGTGCCGCGTTGGGTGGGGCCTAAAAAAGAAAGGAACTGAAACAGAAGATGTCAAGTGTAAACCTTGCCCTCGTGGCAGCTTCTCTGATGTGCCTTCTAGCATGCTGAGATGCAAAACATTCACTGACTGCTCACAAGCAAACATGGTTGTGATCAAACCAGGGACAAAAGAGAGAGACAACACTTGTGGACTTTCACCAGCTTTTCTGACTGGAGCTGGGCTTTTGTCACGACCGGAAAAGGGTGGAGAACATTACAAAGTTCCTTCTACTTTTCTTTCCAAAGGTAAGTGAACGGCATTGCCAAACGTCTGTAGCTAGGGCATGCAAGATTGGGCAAGAAGTATGGTATCTTACATTTTTGTATATATTTATATCTTTTTTATTATACACATCTTTGTTGTCGTCCCCCATGCCCTCACTTCCCCCTTTTTTCTCTGTATCACTTTTTCTTTAGAATTGAAATTCTTTCAATAAAATATTAATATTAATTTTTAAAAAATTAAGTGTGCTTTTCTGAGAAAGGAGCTGGTAAGGCGTTAGCTGTGTTTTGGAATGCCTTCTGTACAGAGGCACTTCCAGCTGCCAAGCGGTGCAATTATCTCTTGGGTCAGCTCCACACTGGTCAGGGTCTATTTCTGCCCTGGTGGTGGTTCTGTGTTTAGCATACCATGCCATGACTTTTCTGAGCAGTCTGTAGCCATGGAGATGGGAGAGGCTTTTATCTTGTGATCCTCCTATGCCTGCATCCCTCACAGGGACTCTCATGGAACTCCGTGGGAGTTCTGGGTAGATATGCCTGGGATTATATCAAATAAGATCTTATTTTATCCCAAACACTTCAGACTAGCGCCATCCTGTTCACGATTCTGTTGCTTTGCAGCAGTCAGGAGAGTAGGTGCTGATTGATTTGAATGGTGGCTTGTTCCATTTTGTTTTGAAATTTATATATTGTTATGTAGACACCTCCAGGGACACACAGGTGGGCATCCCTCCTTTGGATACAATCCAAACTGCAACCTTCGTAGCTCTTGCATAGCAAGGGTTGTGGAATCAGTTTGTACTCAATGTCCATTCACTGTTATGGATCAAAACACCATTATTGCAAATGTTTGCCATAGCATAAAAATCACAATTGGAATAATTTTATTATCTAAGTCTATATATGCTGTTTCTTTGGAATGAACTAAAAACTGGGTTGAAATGCAATTGGAATATTCCCAGTGGTTATCAGATACCTCCAGTCCTTTTCAATACATAAACTATTGTATTGGGGGGATAAAATGTATTTTTGTTAACTTTCTAGCTGACATAATGTAGCAACAGCTAATCTTAGTACAGTGGTACCTCGGGTTACATACGCTTCAGGTTACAGACTCTGTTAACCCAGAAATAGTGCTTCAGGTTAAGAACTTTGCTTCAGGATAAGAACAGAAATCATGCAATGGCGGCGTGGCAGCAGCAGGAAGCCCCATTAGCTAAAGTGGTGCTTCAGGTTAAGGACAGTTTCAGGTTAAGAATGGATCTCTGGAACGAATTAAGTACTTAACCCGAGGTACCACTGTATTAATAAGCTACTGATCAGTTTTGCTGAAACTTACCAGAAAAATAATAAATCAAGATAACAAACTTTTAATAAAAGAATGGAAATGGTTTATTGAATATCTACAAACTAAACAGATAAGAACATTGGCAGGATTATTGTAATAACCTGTAGTTTTATAAGAGTATATATTTAAAATACATGAATAACTTAAGATAATTTAGAATATGCAGGAAATGTAAAAAATAAATTTAAGGAACCACAGAAAGAGGAGGAAGTAAGTCAGGGACTTTAAAATGGCTTCAGTGGATCCATCGTATTACCGAGATGTAGCTATTGCAGTCGGATCTGATTGTGGTAACAAAGTATCGTATCAAAAATATGAGGGACTGAATCAAGGTTGTTAAAATAAGATGCTGGTCCATTGCTGCGCGATACATTCTGACAAAGCATGGCTGCCAAACTGAAAGAGGCGAAGCAATAGACGTGGGCGGACTTGAGCCAAGATATTCTCTTGGTCTCAGCACAGCATGTTTAGAAAACTTAATTCATTTCTGACACTTTTTCTTTGTAATGAACTATCAATGGCTTTCACCATAAAATCTGGTCATGCCTAATCTAGAACAAGGAGAAAAAGCATGCTCAATGTCATGTGCATGTTTGATTATTTTTGCAAGTTGGGGATCCCTGCAAAACAATGGCTACACTTTGTCAGAACAATGGGCAAGGTGCTGGTTTGACTTTTGCTCTTTAGTTTTGGTGTTGTAAACATTTTTGAATATTGCAAAACTTAACTGAAAGCTTAATTGTGCCTGTGACATTTGGGGCTTTATTTATAGATTTACTTTTAGATCATCAAAGCAGCTTGCAAACTTGTTTGGAAAAAATTGTTCAGAATCTCATCAGGGACAGGCTTCCACATACAGACCTTCTATTCTAGAACTATCTCCCTTGCCCTTTGCAATTATTCGCAACCTCTTCAGTCTGGCTGTCTTGGCCTCCAGCAGTCGAGCAACAGAGCGCCCCTTTCCCAGAAGCGCATTCCCTATTAAACAAAATTTGGGGCTGTTGTTGATACCAATGTATGGGTCATGAGGTTCAACTTGCTCCTTCCACCCAGTTCTTCCTGTGGATGCTGTTATATGTATATTTGTTTGCACTCACATAACATAAATGAGAACCCCCTTTGTAAGTCCTCTAGGAATCAATCGTACTTAAAGGGCATTTGGGCCAGAGCTACAGTAAGAGTGGGTAGGTTCTATACCTGCTGCTCTAACATTGCATTTGTTTTTCAGGTGTGAATGCTTCGGTTTCCAATTTTTCTGCCACCCCTACCCCAAATGTGTCCGTTGACATGGTGGAGCCAACCAACAGCTACAATGGGACTTCAAAGAATGAGACTGTAGTTGTCAACGTGACTGATATGGGATATGCTACGCCTTTGAATCACCAGCAAACCTATTACCATAAGTACGCCCCTCCCATCCTGAAAATACAGCCAGCGCTGGAAATGAGTGGCAGTGTGAAATCCAGCATTCCCTACAAACCCCCCAAGAGAGGCACTCCAAGGCAGGCTGCCCACAGGCATTTTGATATCAATGAGCACCTGCCCTGGATGATCGTGCTGCTGCTGCTGCTTGTGCTGGTGGTGATCGTTGTGTGCAGTGTCCGTAAAAGTTCACGAACTCTAAAGAAAGGACCACGGCAGGATCCCAGTGCCATTGTCGAAAAGTCTGTTTTGAGAAAATCTTCCACTCTGACTCAGAACAGGGAGAAATGGATCTACTACTGCAATGGCCATGGTGAGTGATGTCGAGCAAATTCCACAAATGAAACCTAGAGAATTCTGTTCATAACTGAAATTGTTCATCCTGTTTAACTTAAAACAACAGTTTTGCAGCACATTAAAGACCATGCTATTGAAGCTGGCATTTTTCAGTTGGGGGAAAACAGCTTTGTGACAAGATGGGATGGCAGCTTGGAGTAGGAAAACAAGCAATGGGAATAAGATCTTTCCCACCTCCACCTGCCCCAGAACTAGAGATTGGAATCTCCCATGGCTACTTTTTGGAAAGAAGCACGGCCATTCCGAAACAGCAGCTTAAAAGTTGCCTCTGGTTTGATCCTAAACTTAAAGCACTATGGAAGTGGAGTGGCGTGCCTTGACGAACTTTATATTCGTAAAAGCTGTTTGCTATTAACTCCCGAGCCTCTGTGATGTGGTAGTTATCTCAAAATGGCTCAGCAGGTTAAAGCAAATGCTGATGTGGTCCATTGCTCTTGTGTATTTGCTGGCTTACCTGCCTGTGTCTGTGCCAGGTGTATTCTTGCATTACTTAAGGCACGGTTCTTCAAATAGTTCCTATAAGGATACTAGTATAAATGCATAACATTTCCATTGTCTTCAGCAGAGAATAAAGCAAGAAAGCCCAGAATGGCTATCATAATACTGTTGATAGATCAGTCAGCTGAAAAATGTATGCAGGCTTCCAAGTTAGTTTTCTTATTCAGCAGAATAGAAATATGCTCAAGGTTGTGGAGAGTCCTCAGGACTACTTTGAATTGCTGTCTTCAGAGATGGCTAAGCCCCAGCTCAGGGACCCAATCTGCCCCCTTCCCAGGAAAAATAAAGTAGGCTGTGCTGGGGTGAGCAGAGCCCAGTGCCTGCTGCGCAACTGGGACTCGCACAGTTGGGTGGAGATCAGCTGCAGAGAGAGGGCTTATTTGGCTTGTGGAGGGTGGTTGCCCCCATTTCTGGCTACCCCAGCTGCTGGTATACTGTCCCTGCAATGCTGGCAAAGGTAAAATTTAGCTCTTGGGTCAGGAAAGGTTAGCCAGCCCTCCATTAAACTATGCCACAATTTTATGGACCCCTCAGCAGGTTTAATCTTCCCCCAAAATATATTATGCTACAAAACTTAAATACAGAATCAGTGATTACAGTGGTGCCCCGCAAGACGAACGCCTCGGAAGACGAAAAACTCGCTAGACGAAGGAGTTTTTCGTTTTCTTAGCCGCTTCACAAGACGCATCTCCCTATGGGCTTGCTTCGCAATGCTTGCGCGCCTTCCCCTCTGTCCCCGGAGATTGCGGGGCAGGCAACGGGGAGAAACAATCTTCTCCCCGCCGCCCCTTGCTTCAAAAGAGGTCTGGGGACAGCGGGGAAGACGCGCTGCGCTTCCCCTCTGTCCCCGGAGATTGCGGGGCAGGCAACGGGGAGAAGCAATCTTCTCCCCGCCGCCCCTTGCTTTAAACAGGTCCGGGGACAGATGGGAAGGCGCGCAGCACTTCCCCTCTGTCCCCGGACGGTCTCCATAGGAACGCATTGATTGATTTTCAATGCATTCCTATGGGAAACCGTGCTTCGCAAGACGAAAAACTCGCAAGAAGAAAAAACTTGCGGAACGAATTAATTTCGTCTTGCGAGGCACCACTGTATACATCACAGATGGCTTTAAGACTTCCACCGCTTTTATATATTTGCAGCAGGAGCTCCAGAGAGAGAGAGAAGCTATGCTCCTGGCGTTCCCCCCCCTGTGATACACCACCATTGCCATTAGTTTTAGTCTTGCCCACAGTTGGCATGTGACCCACCCAAAAACCCTAAGAGGATGTGCCTTTTGACAAAAACTGGGGTGGAAATCTATCTAAAATTTACAATAAGAAAATTCTACCTCTAGCACACTTTTGTGCCCCCTTTGGCAGGCCCACTTGCAGCTTCGCCCCCACCTCTGGCATTAAGCCTGAATAGGGAATTCTGTGTTCATTCATAAAGCCAAGGCTCTTCTCTCCGCCTCCAGTTACTTTTGGCAAATGGGAACACACAGCTCTTCCATGTGATTATGTGAAAGTGGGCTGCTGACTGCATCTTCCTCAACTTCAAATGCTTCTCTAGAGGCTGTACTCTTTTCTTTTTCTTTTTAAACAAACATAGACGCTGCCTTCACTTCACTCTAGGGGAGGCTCCTTGTTTAGCATGAACTGCCTAGTTCCTGGAATATAGATTTTCAAGCAACTTACAGGGTCTTCACTGAGTCACCCTGCCAGTGCATTCTTTCGATAGCTGCCTCCAAGCTGGCTAATGCGTAATGGCGATATGCAAGTATCCTGGGGCGGGAGCCTACCTGTTAGCCTTTGCTTGCTTGATGCAGGGAAGGCAGGGAACCAAACCGGAGCCACTCTTAGCAAAACAGGTTACTGTGGCGCACACTGCCAGAAAGGGCTGCCTTTCCTAGTTGTTTCAGTCTGTTGCTCTTAATTGATCCCTTTGCCCTTAATTTGCCCCTTCTTCTTTTTTTAAAATAAATGTTATTGTTGCAACACAAACACACACGACACTAAAAGAATAAACTTAAAAAGAAAATACTGTACAAATACAAGTACGAATATAGACACAAATACTAAACAAATAATAAACATATCACCATATTTCACTTCTTCCTTTCTTCTAATTGACTTCCTTCGTCCTCAGCGTGGGTTTAAAAAGGTAAAGGGACCCCTGACCATTAGGTCCAGTCATGACCGACTCTGGGGTTGCGTTGTTCATCTCGCTTTATTGGCCGAGGGAGCCAGCGTACAGCTTCCAGGTCATGTGGCCAGCATGACTAAGCCGCTTCTGGTGAACCAGAGCAGTGCGCGGAAACGCCGTTTACCTTCCTGCCAGAGTGGTACCTATTTATCTACTTGCACTTTGACGTGCTTTCAAACTGCTAGGTGGGCAGGAGCAGGGACTGAGCAACGGGAGCTCACCCCGTTGCGGGGATTCGAACTGCCGACCTTCTGATTGGCAAGTCCTAGGCTCTGTGGTTTGACCCACAGCGCCACCCGCGTCTACTTTCATATTTAATAAACTGTTTCCTTCTCATTTTGTTTTTTCCTACTTTTCTTTCTATTTTAGACTTTTACAGCTTAATTTGTTTTGCAAAAATTAATCAAAAGAAGTCCACGTATTAATTTGAGGGCACTGCTTTTTAAGATAATCTCTATATTTTCCCCATTCCTTTTGAAATTTTTGTTTAGACTGACCCCTAACTGCATCTGTCATTCTAGCCAACTCAAAATAATCACATAATTTTTCTTGCCATTCTTTTTTTGTTGGTCTGACTTGTTTTTCCAATTTTTGGCAATTAGGATTCTTGCCGCCAATGTTGCATACAGGAATATTTTTGTGTTTTCTCCAGTGATATCTGAATCTAATATTCCCAATAGAAAAGCTTCTGGGTTGTTGTTTTTTTACAAAAGTTTGTTTAAATATTTTCTTCAACTCTTCATATACCAAATCCCAGAAGTTCTTAATTTTATCACAGGTCCACCACATATGTAGGAGCGTCCCCGCTGCTTGATTGCACCTCCAACAAAATTTAGATTTTGTTTTACACATTTTAAATATTTTGCGTGGTGTTAAATACCATCTATAAAACATCTTTAACAAATTTTCCTTTATCGTCTCACAAGCTGTAAATCTCCAATTCTCTTTCCATAATTTCCCCCATGATGATAATTGAATAGGTTTGCCTATGTCCATTGCCCATTTAATCATTACCTCTTTTACTTGTTCATCCTTCACCTCCCACTCTAGTAAAGTTTCATACATTTTTGAGATTACCTTTGTCCTATTTTGTAACAATTCTTTGTCCTATATTCAAATTTCTCTTGCAAAACCTTTTTTGTTATCTGTTCTGAAAACTTCAGAACAGTGTTCTGATGGTGGTACTGAATCCACCCTGTTTGGTGATGTTTTACTTCCTTATATTTTTTCAGTTTCAATTTGTTATCTTTTTCTTCTAGTAATTAATTTGCCCCTTCGAGGCAACTATGCAAGTTGAGCCCTGAAGGAGAAAGCTGGACTGGGCAGGGCTGACAGGGGGCAATGAGGTAGGGTGTTCATGAGCAGGGGGACAGAGGGCATCTTTCCCAAGCACCCCCCCCCATAAAAGAGGGGGGGACTGAAGCCAGCACAGGAAAGGAGGATGGAATCATGGAAATTAAATGGAAAATAAAACAGGGAGGGTTTAGATAAAGGAGGAAATTAATTGGAGCATATGTGATTATTATTATTTTTTAAGATCCATAACCTTGATTTAGTTGATCCATAAGCCTATAATCTCATGGAAAGTAGTAGCATAGAAAATGTTTATATCCTACAAAATGATCATTTTAATATTTTTCCCCAAGTAAATATCACCCAGTCTAATGAGACTTAGTTCACGTACGTAAAAATGAAAGCTCGGGATTTGTGACTTTGCCATCTGCTACGATTTGGGGATAAGGGGAAAGCCGATCTGCAATATCTGTTCAATGAGAACAGCAGTCTGCAAATATTCAAAACTAGTTTGCAGCTTTAAATTGCCTTTGTCCTGCTCCCCTTGCCCCCCTCTCAGTCCTCCTCACAAGCTCTTCCAGGTGATTTGTGTTTATGATGTGGTGTTGTTTTCTGTCCATGTTTGGGTTATTGTGTGCTGAGCCTAGTTAGCTTGTTGTTAGAGAAAGGCACTCCACGCGTGTTCAGAGGTACTGGCTTGAGTTGGGCTGGTGTTAGACTCTGTAGTGAGGAAGTCTCAAGCTTGTTGAAAGCCTGACGTAATATAGTGAATAAGAACAATTATTTATCAGCTGGCATTCCCCCTGCTTCAAGTCTCAGCACTATCATGAACTCACAAGGTGACTTAGAATCATAGAATCATAGAGTTGGAAGAGACCACAAGGGCCATCGAGTCCAACCCCCTGCCAAGCAGGAAACACCATCAGAGCACTCCTGACATATGGTTGTCAAGCCTCTGCTTAAAGACCTCCAAAGAAGGAGACTCCACCACACTCCTTGGCAGCAAATTCCACTGTCAAACAGCTCTTACTGTCAGGAAGTTCTTCCTAATGTTTAGGTGGAATCTTTTTTCTTGTAGTTTGGAACCATTGCTCCGTGTCCGCTTCTCTGGAGCAACAGAAAACAACCTTTCTCCCTCCTCTATGTGACATCCTTTTATATATTTGAACATGGCTATCATATCACCCCTTAACCTCCTCTTCTCCAGGCTAAACATGCCCAGCTCCCTTAGCCGTTCCTCATAAGGCATCGTTTCCAGGCCTTTGACCATTTTGGTTGCCCTCCTCTGGACACGTTCCAGTTTGTCAGTGTCCTTCTTGAACTGTGGTGCCCAGAACTGGACACAGTACTCCAGGTGAGGTCTGACCAGAGCAGAATACAGTGGCACTATTACTTCCCTTGATCTAGATGCTATACTCCTATGGATGCAGCCCAGAATTGCATTGGCTTTTTTAGCTGCCGCGTCACACTGTTGGCTCATGTCAAGTTTGTGGTCAACCAAGACTCCTAGATCCTTTTCACATGTACTGCTCTCAAGCCAGGTGTCACCCATCTTGTATTTGTGCCTCTCATTTTTTTTGCCCAAGTGCAATACTTTACATTTCTCCCTGTTAAAGTTCATCTTGTTTGTTTTGGCCCAGTTCTCTAATCTGTCAAGGTCGTTTTGAAGTGTGATCCTGTCCTCTGGGGTGTTAGCCACCCCTCCCAGTTTGGTGTCATCTGCAAATTTGATCAGGATGCCCTTGAGTCCATCATCCAAGTCGTTGATAAAGATGTTGAATAAGACCGGGCCCAAGACAGAACCCTGTGGCACCCCACTAGTCACTCTTCTCCAGGATGAAGAGGAACCATTGATGAGCACCCTTTGGGTTCGGTCAGTCAGCCAGTTACAAATCCACTGAGAGGTAGCATAGTCAAGTCTGCATTTTACCAGCTTCTTTACAAGAATATCATGGGGCACCTTGTCAAATGCCTTGCTGAAATCAAGGTAGGCTACATCCACTGCGTTCCCTTCATCTACCAGGCTTGTAATTCTGTCAAAAAACGAGATCAGGTTAGTCTGACATGACTTATTTTTCAGAAATCCATGCTGTCTATTGGTGATCACAGTATTCCTTTCTAGGTGCTCACAGACTGTTTGCTTAATGATCTGCTCCAGAATCTTCCCTGGTACTGATGTCAGACTGACTGGGCGGTAATTATTTGGGTCCTCTCTTTTCCCCTTTTTGAAAATAGGGACAACATTTGCCCTGATGACTGCCAGTGGTTCTGAGATCACATCTGCCAGTTCTTTTAATACTCTTGGATGCAGTTCATCTGGCCCTGGAGACTTGAATACATCTAAACTAGCCAAGTATTCTTGTACTATCTCCTTAGTCATTCTGGGCTGTGTTTCCTCTGCTGAATCATTTGCTCCAAATTCTTCAGGTCGGGCATTGTTTTCTTTATCGGAGAAGACTGAGGCAAAGAAGGCATTGAGGAGTTCAGCCCTTTCTGTGTCCCCTGTTTGCATTTCACCATCTTCTCCTCTGAGTGACCCCACGGTTTCTTTGTTCTTCCTTTTGCTACGAACATACCCATAAAAGCCTTTTTTGTTGCTTTTAACCTCTCTAGCAAGCCTGAGTTCATTCTGTGCTTTAGCTTTTCTGACTTTGTGTCTACACGTGCTGGCTATTTGTTTGAATTCCTCTTTGGTGGTTTCCCCCCTTTTCCATTTTTTGTACACATCCTTTTTTAATCTTAACTCAGTTAAAAGTTCTTTAGATAGCCACCCTGGCTTCTTTAGGCACCTTCCATGTTTCCGTCTCATTGGTATTGCCTGAAGTTGTGCTTTTACTATCTCCCTCTTAACAAACTCCCAGCCATCATGAACTCCCTTTCCTTTTAGTATTACTGTCCATGGGATCTCACCCAGCACTTCCCTAAGTTTTATGAAGTCGGCTTTCTTAAAGTCAAGAAATTGAGTCCTAGTATGCTTGGCTACTCCTTTCCACTGTATAGTAAACTTCAAAAGAGCATGATCACTCGCGCCTATTGATCCTTCCACTTCTACCCCACTAACCAGGTCATCAACATTGGTTAGGACCAGATCTAAAATGGCTATTCCTCTTGTTGCTTCTTCCACTTTCTGGACAACGAAGTTGTCTGCAAGGCCAGTGAGGAATCTGTTTGACCTTATGCTCTTGGCTGAGTTTGACATCCAGCAAATATCCGGGTAATTGAAGTCCCCCATTACTACTATCTCCCTTCCTTTTGCATGCTTGGCCATCTGTTCCAGGAAGGCATCATCTATGTCCTCCGTTTGGCTTGGGGATCTATAGTAAACTCCCACAATGAGGTCACTGTTATTCTTCTCTCCCTTAATTTTGACCCAAATGCTCTCACTTTGGCTTTGAGGTTCTAAATCTTGGATCTCTTCACAGGTATACACATCCCTGACATATAACACCACTCCTCCTCCTTTCTTGTCTGGTCTGTTTCTCTGAAATAGATTGTATCCCTCCATTATTACATTCCAGTCATGGGACTTATCCCACCAGGTTTCAGTGATGCCTATTATGTCATATTTAGTTTGCTGTAGCAAGAGCTCAAGCTCATCTTGTTTATTTCCCATGCTTTGCGCATTAGTGTACAGACATTGAAGTCCATTAATCATTCCCCCGTGTCTCTTATTTAAGGATTTTTTCCTCCCACCCCTAGGTCTGCGTGCTGTTTGCTCCATTTGGTCTATGACATTTGGATGACTTGAGGCAAGCCACAGTCTTACACCCCCTTGATGTGAGAGTCTGCCTAACTTACCAAAGTATTGTAAAGATTGCTGTGAGGGAGTTGTTAGACTGCAGAGAAAACAATCATTTTAAGGAGTAGTAGATTTATTGTGGCATAAGTTTATGGACTGGAGCTCACTGCATGCATCTGTGAGTACTCTGTACTACAAAATGTCATGCTGCAATAAAGCTGTTTTCCAATGTCAGAAGATTCTTGCAGTCGGTGGAATTCAGTGAGTTTGGCAAGAGTTCCCTTAAGAGATTCTTTCAATACTGTTAAGGGAACTCTCCTCGAACCCACTGAATTCCACTGATGGTAGCAGATTGGCAGGGCGAATGGAGGTGGATCACCCCCACTTGATAGAGGCACTGACAAACACAGCATTCCTCAGATCCAAAGAGAGACCCCTGGCTTGCATATATTCTTCCAAAGGACCGCTGCAATGTCCTACAGGGGTAGTGGGAGGGCGGCCCCCCTGGGGCATGGACAAGGCTGTCTGCCTGAGGAAGGGAAGACTGATGAGCCAGAAGAGGCTCTAATGGCCTGTTGGCTTGCTTGATCAAGACCTCCATTCTGAAACTGCAGAGGTGCTTTCTGTGCAGCCGGTTTGCAATGGGGGCACATTTCACACCTGTGTTCTGAGAGACTTGCGGCCAAAATGCCTTATCATGCTGGGACTTCAGCTCATATGTTGCGTTTGTATTTTTCATCTCTCCATCAGTACTAAACAAGGTACCTGGTCCCTGAGTTTTGTTTTAAAGCTGCTCTTTGAATAGAAAGGTCACTGCTTGCAATAAAAGGAAAGATTTATTTCCTTATACTAGTGAGTTGGCTGTGCAGTCTCTCTGAATTTGGCATCAGCATAAATGCCAGAGTAATTCTGAAATAGATTTGAGTTGTAACCAAGTGTTGAAGGTGGAAAGGAAATAATGGCTATCATCTTCAGTCCTCCTCAATTTAATATATATCTTGGTCTTTCAGCTTCAAATTCTATGTGGTGCATGGCTTCCATGCTCCTGGTGGCAACAAACAAGTCTCCTTGTCCTTTGCTCCATTGCCAACGGGAAGCAGAAGACAATTGGCTGGCAGCCTTTGGCAATGAAGACAAATTAAAGGAGCCCTCCCACCACTTATGGCATATGGGAAAGGCATCTTGAAGCCCAAAGTAAGCTGGATCCACAGGTTGCAAGAGGTATTTTCCTCATGTTCTCTCCTCTGGAACTTCACATAGAGGGAAATGGGGAAGGGTGCCTTCTGGATGCCTGTGGAGCCCTGAGGTTCTGTATGGATAGATAAGTGAGACAGTTTCTACTAAGCTTTCTCCAGAGGTGGCCCAGGTCATCCATCCTTTTCAAATCCCAAAACTCGTCCTATTATTATCCTTTCAGTCATGGGGGAATGTTGCTCCCCATGGGCCCAACTCACCACTGCCAGACTCCAGTGGATAGAACTTGGGGTTCTAGTAAAAAACAAAGTAGATCCTGAAAGTCCAAAGTCTGACCATCTCTGCAGTATGGGAATTGCAGAAGCACAAGCAATAATACCCATTTTTTAAAACCCTTCAAATTTAGGTGAACCAAAGTAGCATTGCCATAACTGCATGAGGCAATGATCAGGGCTACTCATAGGATCCCCAACTTGGCACATTTTTGGAGGACATAAGGTGGCACCATCAACTATTAAGAAAGCTAGAGCATTGGTGTTTGCCTCTCAATGAACCTTCTGGTTCAGAAAAAATATTAACCAGTAGACTACAAAAAAGCTTTTGAAATACCGCTGTGAGGGACCTTGTTGCTTGGTCCGAATATGCAACGATGACCCCTGGGAATACTAAGCAAAATTCAATTTTCTTTTGGGTTATCACCCGTCAAACAGGCATTGACATTCTGAAGCTGGTGGCAGCCCAAGTTGGAAGCCAGTGGAAGGAGATCTACCAGTTCCTGTGCAATGCAAGCGAGCGGGAGGTGGCTGCTTTCACCAGCAGCTATTCTGCAGACCACGAGAGGGCCTATGCAGCTTTACAGCACTGGACCATCAGGGGCTCTGAAGCCAGCCTTGCCCAGCTGATCAGTGCTCTCCGTCAGCACCGGCGCACGGATGTGGTGGAGAAGATCAGGGGCTTAATGGAAGACACGACACAGGTAAGATACACATGTAATGCTTGGCTCTGTTAGCTCACGCCCAGCACAATCCTGACCATGTCTGCTCAGAGGTAAGACCTATTGGATTCAATGGGACTTACTTTCAGGTAAGTGGAATTAGAGCTGCAGCATTAGTGAATTAAGGCTCGGTCCCTGCTGCTGATTTTGAGGCCTACAAACAGGATAGCCCTTTGTAGGGTTTAACTACCTTCATAGCACCATAGACTTGTAGAACTGGAAGGAAGACTGGTGGTCATCCGGTCCAGTCCCCTGCAGTGCAGGAATCTTAACTTATATCTTTACATTCCTGGCAAAATGTTGCCAGTTTCTTATGGCCTGAAAGATTTTCCTCAACGATCTGATGGAGCTCCACTTACTTTTTTGTGTTCCATGAATTCATGGAACCTGGAGGAGATCATACTTCCCGTTTTGAGAACTGGCTGTGCCGATAGATAATAACGGAACCCTTGTGTTCTGTCCCCCCTTGGACCAGACCTTTGCCTCCTTCAGGCATCCTGGTATTGGTTACAGGTGTCAAGCGGGAATTGTACAGCAAAATACAGGGAGCTAGCAGAAGAATTCCCCTTTCCCCTTGTTTCCTTGTTCCTTGTTTCACTCCATGCTGCTGTAAGCAGTTGGAAGCCCTGAAATGACACTAAAGGTAAAGGTATCCCTGCCCGTCCGGGCCAGTCGTGACCGACTCTAGGGTTGCACGCTCAAGAGGCCGGGAGCCGGCGCCGTCCAAAGACACTTCCAGGTCACATGGCCAGCATGACGAAGCTGCAGCTGGCAAGCCAGCACCAGCGCCGCACACGGAAACGCCGTTTACCTTCCCACTATAAAGCGGTACCTATTTATCTACTTGCACTTAGGGGTGCTTTCGAACTGCTAGGTGGGCAGGAGCTGGGACCGAACGACAGGAGCTCACCCCGCCGCAGGGATTCAAACCGCCGACCTTACGATCAGCAAGTCCTAGGCTCTGTGGTTTTACCCACAGCACCACCCGCGTCCCTATGAAAGGACACTAGTACCTACCAATTAAGCAGTGCATAATGTAGTTTAAAGTTGCTTTCTGAAACAATTGGCCAGTGTCAATCCTATAGGTAAGCAGCAAAGTGGGACTTTACCACTATCTTCCAGCAATCTCTCAGTATTACGGAGATCCTGATTATACCACAGAGAGTGCAGCATTTCATAATGCCAAGTCAGCAGCAGGTGATTTTCTACACATTTGTTTAAATCAGGTTTGCCTCTGCCTTTTATTTTTAAACTGTATTATACTTTCCAAGCACGTTTCTGAGCACAATTCAAAGTGTTGGTGCTGACCTTTAAAGCCCTAAATGACCTGGGTCCTGTATACCTGAAGGAGCGTCTCCACCCCCATTGTTCTGCCCGGACACTGAGGTCCAGCTCCAAGGGCCTTCTGGCAGTTCCCTCACTGCAAGAAGGCAAGTTACAGGGAACCAGGCAGAGGGCCTTCTCGGTGGTGGCACCCGCCCTGTGAAATGCCCTCCCATCAGATGTCAAGGAAATAAGCAACTATCTTACTTTTAAAAGACATCTGAAGGCAGCCCTGTTTAGGGACGTTTTTAATGTTTAATGCTGTATTGTGTTTTTAACATTCAGTTGGGAGCCGCCCAACTGATGGGCGGGGTATAAATAATATATTATTTATCATTATTTTTATTATTATTACTTATGGGCATTCATGTTTCCTTTTTGCTGGAAATCTTCTCTCTGGAGAAAGACCTGACTAACGCAATATGTGGGTTGTTGGTCCAAAGCCCAGAGGCTTTTCTGACAACATTGAGCTTTTGTTCTTGTTCCTGTTTTCCCTAGTAAATATACTTTGCAATAGATCATGGTGTATCAAAAAGTTTTGTGTGTGTTATTGTGTTCTTTTCAGTGGGGCAGTTTTTTAACGAACAGGTTGCTGCATGAGTGACTCCTCCTCGTCTGTTTTGTGTTATCTGAAATTTGCTCTCCTAGGCTTCGTTCTTGTGGGTGCAGGATTCTCAGCTGTAACCTGAGCAGAGTCATCTGTGCACCAAGCTTGGCTTCTGATTCATTGTTTTAAATAATGAATACCTTTGTCTCACCACGTTATGCGCTGCAGTTCCTGTTCTAATTTTAAACAGCAGAAAGCTAAGCATTTTTCTCTAACCTCTTCTTAACTGTGCCACATACAGCTGTTGTCTCTGTGTTCTGTGCTAGATGAGTTCTTGCATCAAATATTTGTGTCTAAAAGCTTAATGCAACATCACCCTACCTAAAATCATGTCATGAATTTGATTCTTTGTCTGTTATGTTTCTGTGGGAACTCAAAGGAACTGCAGGGTGTGGTAGTGGGTGCAGACTTCAACTTGTATCTTAAGAATTCATTCCTTCGTTCATTCAAAGCTTCACAGAACAGCTTACATATCAATATGATGAACAAAGTCCCTGCCCTCAGGCTAGCAGTGTGAAAAGACCTGGACACACAAGGAAAATGGACTGTCTGGTGAGGTGCTGGGCTCTCCTACCTTGGAGGTCTTTAAGCAGAGGTTGGTTGGCCATCTGGGAGGGAGGGATGCTTTGGCTGAGATTCCTGCATTGCAGGGGTTGGACTAGATGACCCTCACGGTCTCCTCCAACTATGTCCCTTCTATGACAAAGGAATGGGGTGAAGTGTAAAGCAAGTAAATTCAGACAACAAATTCCTACTGCTGCTTAGAAAAACCAGTTGGGTTTGAAACAGCTGGTTCACAGTTCGAAGCACAGGGCTTGTTGGGCTTTGCAAGGGAGCCTGAGGTTGCAGCGCACCCTTACAAGGTGTGGTCTTGGTCTTGGCTTTCATTGGCTTTTCTGGTTGCCAATGTACATATTCAGTGGGTGATATCCAGCCAAGTCATAGTCTGAGTACTTAAAGTAATTCACTTAAGTCCATTGATTTCAATGGGCTTACTGTGAACATGGCTGACACTGACTATTGCTCAACCTCCCCCATGCCCGATGAAGTCTCCAAAGTGAAAGGAATACAGTGGTGTCTCGGGTTAAGAACTGAATTCGTTCCGGAGGTCCGTTCTTAAGCTGAAACTGTTCTTAACCAGAGGTACCACTTCAGCTAATGGGGCCTCCCACTGCCGCCGCGTGATTTCTGTTCTCATCCTGAAGCAAAGTTCTTAACCCGAGGTACTATTTCTGGGTTAGCGGAGTCTGTAACCTGAAGCGTTTGTAACCCAAGGTACCACTGTAGTTTCCATGGGGCAGATGGTGGGGCTTCAGTGCCTTGTGTGTAATTAATTCCTTGGCTCATCCCTATGACTGCTGGAAAGTGAATAAATGAGGTAAAATGAGGAAGTGTGTAGATTTGCCCAATTCAAGCCAGTTGCAGAATTTGGTTACTTGGTGCAGAAGTTTGATAACAGTTTTGCATACAGTCTTGGAGGTGACAGAAAATCAGTCCTGGGTTGTTGTGTTCAGTATTCTGTTAGTATCCATTCCTGCTCCAGTAGGATATCCGATAAGAAGTCATCATCGTCTGATTGTCCCAGTGCAAAATCCTGGGCACTATTCATTTGAGTCCTCTGGTGTGGCATGTTTAAAAACCACTCTGTGCAGTACATGGGGACAGGAGAAACTGCCTTTTGCTGAGCTCGGCTGCTGGTTCATCTCTCTCAATACTGGGCTGGCATCAGCTCTCTGGGGTTTCAGAGGGGATAATCCCAGCCCTGCCAAGAGGGACCTTCTTCTGCATGCCGAGCAGGTGCTCTGCTGCTGAGCTACAGCCCACCCTTCTCCATCGCTGCAGTTTGTCCAAGAACATCAAGTGTGTACAGGACTGACTGACTCTTTGGCAGAAAGCCAGCGGTGTTTCATAACAGCCTCCTAGTGTTTTGCTTACAGTACATGTACAGTCAGCAGATTTGCATGACATTTTTCCTGCATAAATTGGGCTTCTAAAAACTATTATTGCATGAATGCCATAAAACTGAAGGAAAGGAAAGCAGTCCCCTTGAGTGCATCTGGCTGGCTGGCTGGGTGGGTGGCTCTTTGTGTTCCCAGACCCTTGTCCCCATTGCCAGGATACTGTAAGTTGTTAGGGGTTCAAATAGACTAATAATCCCTAATTCTTCCCCTCCCTTTTTAACTGACACTCTCAATGTTTCATAAGTCCTGGAATATTGGTACTGTCAGGCTGTTCAGATTCTTGTTTGCAAACTAATACGCTTCTGTGTATCTGGGAGGAGGGGGAAAGGGCCCTAAGTATGCAGAAATGACTGACTTGTTTTGGGTGGTTTTGCTTTGCTTTGCTTCCCAACCACCGAAGTTTGGTATTAAAGGTAAAGGGACCCCTGACCATTAGGTCCAGTCGTGGACGACTCTGGGGTTGCGGCACTCATCTCACTTTACTGACCAAGGGAGCTGGCATACATCTTCTGGGTCATGTGGCCAGCATGACTAAGTCGCTTCTGGCGAACCAGAGCAGCGCACGGAAATGCCGTTTACCTTCCCACCGAAGTGGTACCTATTTATCTACTTGCACTTTGTGCTTTCAAACTGCTAGGTCGGCAGGAGCAGGGACCGAGCAACGGGAGCTCACCCCGTCATGGGGATTCGAACTGCCGACCTTCTGATCGGCAAGCCCTAGGCTCAGTGGTTTAACCCACAGTGCCAGCTGCATCCCTATGGATGCTTGCAACAAAATGCTGCAGTGTGACAAATCCCCCAACAGGAATGCTCCTGTTCAAGCTGCGACCAGTCAAGAGCATTATGGGGGCTTCCCTGCGCCCCACAATTCTGAAAGCTTTCATTCTGTGTCAGAGGGTTTCAACTTTCTTGGGTCCACGGCTCACTTGACCAACGACCTTCTTTCTGCGGGACCCCCGTGGGGTTCAGGAGCCCAGTTAGGTCCCCCCTTGCCTGCAGCACTGGCAGCCCCTCACTCTTTTTCAAACACCCTTCCTTGTGGAGTGTTCCCTCAGCCTCCTCTCCTCTCTCCTCTCCTTGCGATTCTTTTGGGCAGCCACTGCTGCCGCCCCGAATCTCTTGAGGTGCCTCCCAGAGGAGCCTGTAGCCAAGGCTGCTGCAACATGCAGCTGTGGAAGCCTTTGGGAGGCAGAGGAGGGAGGGAAGCAAGGAAACAGGGACAGAGGGCAGTGTTGCCCAAGGCACCCCTAACCATCATGCAAGGCACCCCAGGGTGCCACTGCACAGGGGTTGAAAACCACTGTTCTATGTGATATAACATGTGGAAACCACCAACAGGGGTACACAGGAACCGGGCCACCAACCAGCAGCAAACTCCGACTCCTGAAGACCTTTTGTTGTTGTTTGGTCGTTTAGGCGTGTCTGACTCTTCGTGACCCCCTGGACAACAGCACACCAGGCACTCCTGTCTTCCACTGCCTCCCACAGTTTGGTCAGACTCACGTTTGTAGCTTCGAGAACACTATCCAACCATCTGCAAGGGTCAGAGGGGGCAGGGTTTCTGTTGAGGCAGGTGATTAGCTGTGAGAGGAGTAAGAGCTGTTCGACAGTGGAATTTGCTGCCAAGGAGTGTAGTGGAGTCTCCTTCTTTGGAGGTCTTTAAGCAGAGGCTTGACAACCATATGTCAGGAGTGCTCTGATGGTGTTTCTTTACATTTCTCCCTGTTAAAGTTCATCTTGTTTGTTTTGGCCCAGTTCTCTAATCTGTCAAGGTCGTTTTGAAGTGTGATCCTGTCCTCTGGGGTGTTAGCCACCCCTCCCAGTTTGGTGTCATCTGCAAATTTGATCAGGATGCCCTTGAGTTCATCATCCAAGTCGTTGATAAAGATGTTGAATAAGACCGGGCCCAAGATAGAACCCTGTGGCACCCCACTAGCCACTCTTCTCCAGGATGAAGAGGAACCATTGATGAGCACCCTTTGGGTTCGGTCAGTCAGCCAGTTACAAATCCACTGAGTGGTAGCATAGTCAAGACCGCATTTTACCAGCTTCTTTACAAGAATATCATGGGGCACGTTGTCAAATGCCTTGCTGAAATCAAGGTAGGCTACACCCACTGCGTTCCCTTCATCTACCAGGCTTGTAATTCTGTCAAAAAACGAGATCAGGTTAGTCTGACATGACTTATTTTTCAGAAATCCATGCTGACTATTGGTGATCACAGCATTCTTTTCTAGGTGCTCACAGACTGTTTGCTTAATGATCTGCTCCAGAATCTTCCCTGGTACTGATGTCAGACTGACTGGGCGGTAATTATTTGGGTCCTCTCTTTCCCCCTTTTTGAAAATAGGGACAACATTTGCCCTCCTCCAGTCTGCCGGGACTTCGCCTGTTCTCCAGGAATTCTCAAAGATGACTGCCAGTGGTTCTGAGATCACATCTGCCAGTTCTTTTAATACTCTTGGATGCAGTTCATCTGGCCCTGGAGACTTGAATACATCTAAACTAGCCAAGTATTCTTGTACTATCTCCTTAGTTATTCTGGGCTGTGTTTCCTCTGCTGAATCATTTGCTCCAAATTCTTCAGGTCGGGCATTGTTTTCTTTATCGGAGAAGACCGAGGCAAAGAAGGCATTGAGGAGTTCAGCCCTTTCTGTGTCCCCTGTTTGCATTTCACCATCTTCTCCTCTGAGTGACCCCATGGTTTCTTTGTTCTTCCTTTTGCTACGAACATACCCATAAAAGCCTTTTTTGTTGCTTTTAACCTCTCTAGCAAGCCTGAGTTCATTCTGTGCTTTAGCTTTTCTGACTTTGTGTCTACACGTGCTGGCTATTTGTTTGAATTCCTCTTTGGTGGTTTCCCCCCTTTTCCTTTTTTTGTACACATCCTTTTTTAATCTTAACTCAGTTAAAAGTTCTTTAGATAGCCACCCTGGCTTCTTTAGGCACCTTCCATGTTTCCGTCTCATTGGTATTGCCTGAAGTTGTGCTTTTACTATCTCCCTCTTAACAAACTCCCAGCCATCATGAACTCCCTTTCCTTTTAGTATTACTGTCCATGGGATCTCACCCAGCACTTCCCTAAGTTTTATGAAGTCGGCTTTCTTAAAGTCAAGAAATTGAGTCCTAGTATGCTTGGCTGCTCCTTTCCGCTGTATAGTAAACTTCAGAAGAGCATGATCACTCGCGCCTATTGATCCTTCCACTTCTACCCCACCAGGTCATCAACATTGGTTAGGACCAGATCTAAAATGGCTGTTCCTCTTGTTGCTTCTCCCACTTTCTGGACAACGAAGTTGTCTGCAAGGCCAGTGAGGAATCTGTTTGACCCTATGCTCTTGGCTGAGTTTGACATCCAGCAAATATCCGGGTAATTGAAGTCCCCCATTACTACTATCTCCCTTCCTTTTGCATGCTTGGCCATCTGTTCCAGGAAGGCATCATCTATGTCCTCCGTTTGGCTTGGGGATCTATAGTAAACTCCCACAATGAGGTCACTGTTATTCTTCTCTCCCTTAATTTTGACCCAAATGCTCTCACTTTGGCTTTGAGGTTCTAAATCTTGGATCTCTTCACAGGTATATTCATCAATTACCAGCAGAGCAAGTTGTGGCTTATGCTAGAAAGTAATGGAATTGGGTCATTAATCTCTTTAGTAAGCTGTACTTAAGTCTTTTCAGTCACTTCCACACACATCTTAATAGCTTCAGGGAAGTAAAGCAAGGCCTTTCCTTTGTAAGCTCGCCACGAAAAGTGAACCCATGGAAGGTGTCCCTTTGGTTATGATAACTTCAGACACTTGCAAATATGTCTTTCACAGTATTTCTCCAGTTCAAGCAGTAGCATCAGCTTAGTGGGAAAATGCCAGTTTATTTTATTCCATTTTCCATGAAAGCAATTTCCCCCACATCTTCCTTAGTCAAGGAATTTGCATCTTCTCTGTCTCAAGCACTGGTGGCGCTCAGACTGCAAGGCTGGAACGCAAGCATTCCAGTTCATACATCTTGATTTGAAGGCTCCAGGTGTTAGGGAATAAAGACATATATCCAGTGACTTTGGCACTTGTGCACTTCATTGGCCTCGCTGCCTTGCTATTCTGTGCTCCCACACTCAGAATTCCTAGATCTACTCCCCTCCGTTTAAATTTTATCTTCATCCCAAAGGGAAATTTGTTCCAAACCAGACCCTCATTTCTGCTCTGAGTAAAATTTAGTTGTGTGGACACTGGTTTTAGAGGACAGCATAAAGTGGGCAAAATCAAAACCTGGTAGAATGGAGGGCATGATTGTTGTGGAATTTGGCCTCAAAAGTCAGTGCAAAGGCGCCTGTTTTTGTGCCATTTTTGCAATTTTCGTGTTCTTTTAGGACCGCTTTTGCCGCTTTTAAGGCCCACTTCTGCATGTGTGTGCAGTTGTGTGTGCCTTGAACTCACGTAAATGGCAACTTGCCTGTACCAGTTTCTGGGAGTCACAGCTGGAGAGACTGCTGTTGTGCTTCTGTGCATCTCATAGGTAGCTGGTTGGCTACTGTGAAAACAGGAAGCTGGGGGTTAGATGGGCCCCTCCCTTAATCCATCACATTTGTTCAATGTCCTTATCTACAAGAAATATTCAGCTAAGAAGGTGGCAGTTGTCTAAACTGGGCAAAGAATGTTGCAGTCTCCATTGAGTGTGATGAACATATAACAATAAAAACTGAATGGATCAGTAATACCTGCAAATGATTATTGGTCTTTAAAATTGTCCAGAAATCTAAGTCTTAAAAAACATAAAAAGAAAGGTATTACTCTGGCAAATATGGAGCACTTTCCCTTTTATTTTTCAGTGTTATTGGAACCCAGAGAATTCCTACTTAGAACACAAAGTATCCTTCTATAACACAGCTGGCCCAATCCGCATCTGTATGGCCTGGCTGTAGAAAAATGTTCCTTCAAGGACAAAGTGCTTTTCAGATTTGAGGTGCATTTTACAATGAGCACAGTTGCACTGGCTCTTCAGACAGCATCTTCAGCCATGCTTGTTCTCAGAGGCATCGATGATGAAATGTAGGTTAAAGCAGGATTAGCCTTCTAGACTTCTGTGAAATCTGGATCACCAAAGGCAGCACAACCACCCCCCCCCTCTCTCTCTGTGTGTGTGTCTGTCTGTCTGTCTGTCTGTCTGTCTGTCTGTCAGTGGTTCTGGTGGGATTTAGCAGCTAGCAGGTGCAGTTTCGGATATCTGTAATGCAAAGTGACCGTTTCTTGAAACTTAAACTATACACTATCTTCTTGAGCTTGCCCTATTAGGAAAGGGAAGGGAATTTAGTTGAGGACAAATGCAGTTTTGGAAAAGACTCAAGAAATTATGCAAAGAGATTCTTTTTTTGCAGAAAATGTTCAATTGTAGTCTATTTCCATGAAAAGTCAATTTCTACAAATGCACAAGACAATGAATTGAAGCAACCATGGTGAAACTGGGACATTTCAAAGTCTTGTGGCATCCGAATGACTTAACACATTTGTTGCAGCAGAAGCTTCCTGAACTGCAGTCCGCTTCATCAAATCACGAAGTTTTAGCATGTGTATATACAGGTGAAACTTGGAAAATTAGAATATCATGGAAAAGTTCATTTATTTCAGTAATTCAACTTAAAAGGTGAAACTAATATATGAGATAGACTCATGACATGCAAAGCGAGATATGTCAAGCCTTTATTTGTTATAATTGTGATGATCATGGCGTATAGCTGATGAAAACCCCAAATTAACAATCTCAGAAAATTAGAATATTAAATGAAATCAGCAAAACAAGGGCTGCAAATAGAGCAATATTGGACCTCTGAGAAGTAGAAGCATGCATATGTACTCAGTGGCCACTGGGCAACCTGGCTGTAGTTGTTATGCAGGTGCTATAATTAATACAACACTTTCCATTTACACAGCTCTTTATCTCACCTGGCCACAACCTTGTAAGGTAGGGCAGCAGGATTACCATGTGGACTAAGGCTGAAAGAATAGTGACTGGCCCAAGACCATCTATTGGGTTTGTGACAAATGCGAGATTTGAATGGAAGCGAGTTGAGTCCCACTTGATCATTTCACTTCCCCAGCTCTGCATGTGGTTGGAAATTTGAGCTTCTAATCTGCTCTTTGGCTACAGAATCCACCCACCTCTGGTGAAAATAAAGGAAGGGGTCAGGTATGCCCCTGGGAGAAATTCTGGCAGACTAGACACCTACCATTTTGATGTTGGCACTGATAAGGAAAAGTTCTGGGGTGAGAGACTACTCAACAGCCCAGCTTGTCGGGGTACAAGTCCCCCACGGTCCATGCGGTCAGTAAAAGAAGGAAATTCTAGTCAAACAGTGGTCAGTAGATCATGATCTTTATTCTTGCTCAGCAGGTCCCCACCAGGAGTAAGGAACCCCGAGCATGGGGCAACATTGACTTTTAAAACTTCCCACAATATCCCAGAATACAGTTCATACAGCATCATTGATACATCATCATTACATCCCTGACATGTCACCAAAGGGGAGGGGTAGACAGAGGTTACACTAGTTCAACCTTGGCAAACATGTCTAGACGAGACCTTGGTACAAGATTAGCATAGGCAAAACATGTCCAGGCGCCTCTCATGGGTTTGTTTTTGTTCGCATTTTTTATTATGTGTTTCGTGTTTTTTATCTTGTATTTTTTATGTTGTGAACTGCCCTGAGATCTATGGATAAAGGGTGGTGTACAAATTTAATAAATACATAAATAAAAATATTTTTAAAATACAGGATTTTAGCAGAGAATTGCATGACTGGGATCTGAAGGCTGCCTAGAAGGAGACACACAGAGTCTGGAGAGTCGTGGTGGATTATACTGGGTTCATGGAGATATTTTATTAGCAGTCATGGGAGCTAATTGGCTTGAGTAACTGAGGGTAACAGTATCTGCTCTCCTGGGCGTCCTCTTCTGTCCTCCTATGACCCCTTTTCATTTCCCGTTTCCCCCTGTCTCTCCCTTCCCTGCCAGTGCCAGCTGCTCCTGACACATTGCACAGAGGCAGCCCTTTCTTTGGGAAGGGCCAGGAAGCTCTGGGGCCCAGATGCTCCATGCTGCCATTTAGGAAAGCCACAGTGCTGAGAAGCAGTTTAGGAACCTGCTTCTGAGCCCAGTGGAGATTCGGCCGACTGCTTGAACGAATGGCTCAGAATGTGTTTTTATTGCCGTTAAACCTTCTCAGTTTAACAGCAATGACTTCTGTATATTGATGATTCTGACTGTGGAATATTTACTCATTTTGCGTCTCGTGTTTGGGCCATGTATTGAGGCCTTTTTACTGGTGGTTAGCAATATTAATCTCTCTTGACTTAAACTGCCAGGAATGCCACAGCTACGAATGTTGGGTTGATCAAAAAAGTAGCAAGCTATCTCTAGTTAGCAAAGCAGTAAGTATTTGGATGTTTGCGAGACCTAGCACCCTTGACGGAATGCTTGTGAGCTGGAGGGAGGCAAGCAAGTCCTGTGCTCACCTTGGTCCAAAATAAAAAAAATTCCGTCCAGTAGCACCTTAGAGACCAACTAAGTTTGTTATTGGTATGAGCTTTCGTGTGCATGCACACTTCTTCAGATACACGAAAGCTCATACCAATAACAAACTTAGTTGGTCTCTAAGGTGCTACTGGACGGAATTTTTTTATTTTGTTTCAACTACAGCAGACCAACACAGCTACCTACCTGTAACTAGAACTATGGAAGGCATCACCTCGGTCCAGTGAGTCGCACCACTGAAAGGCCCTTCTGCTGACTCTGGGGAATGGAACGGAGGCGGGCAGATACTCCCTGAGCCCAAGTAGAGCAGAGTTTTCTCCTGGGAATGCAACCCGGGGCTCAAATGTCATTCTCCCCAGTGGAAATGACGTGGATAATGTTAATTTCCACCTGGGGCTCTGTGACTAGTGGTCCTGGCAGGAAAAGGCGCTCCCCCAGTATCTGCTGAGGAGACCTGCTGCTCTCTTCCCTGCCCCGTGGCAGTTCCTGGAGCTTAGGGAAGGGACAGGCAGCAGAATACAGTGGTACCTTGGGTTACAAACACCTCAGGTTACAGACTCCGCTAACCCAGAAATAGTACCTTGGGTTAAGAACTTTGCTTCAGGATGAGAACAGAAATCATGCGGCAGCGGGAGGCCCCATTAGCTAAAGTGGTGCCTCAGGTTAAAAACGGTTTCAGGTTGAGAACGGACCGCTGGAACGAATTAAGTTTGTAACCAGAGGTACCACTGTACTAGGCTTTGGGAGCAGTCCTTGAACTTTGTGTGACTGTTTTGTTTGAACGCTGGCAAATAAATGGACCCTTTTGGGGTGAGCAGTTCAGTTGCTTGTGCGTTCCTATTTCCAGCGAGGAAGGCAGTAGCTATTTGGCCGAAATGCATTTTTAAGGCTTTGATCATGATTGAGCCTGAGCAAGTGGCTTTTCTTCTTGGTTTAATACAATTCTAATTCCTATTAATTCTCTTTCCTTGCCATATTCAAATATATGTACAGGCCGTAGCTCAGAAGCAAAGCACATATCTGACGCCGACATCCATTGTCCCCAACACCTTCCATTAAAAACATCTCTGGTTGCATGGCTGGAGGTACATGTGGCCGCAGGAACATTTTAGCTTCTGCCTTTGGCATTGTCTCTGAGCATGGCTTCTCTCTCACACAGTGTTCTGCATTCTGTAACAGGTAAAGACACTGTAGCCTAGCACCTTCTTTAGCATGCTAATTTCCTACCCACAAAGGGAATTTCCAATAGGATGAGCCCCTCCTGCGATCTGGTCCACCTCATTCTGCTGCCTCCTAGCCTCCATTACGTGTGCTCAAGCACAAAACCATGCACAAGGGCGCTCATTCAAAGGGAGAAGAAGAGAAGAGGACGGAGCTACTAATCATCTAAGCTACCAAATATCAAAGCCCAAACAGCTGCTGTGTAGGAAACTTGTTTCTGCTTCCCTCTTTTTGCATGTGGAACCTGCACGTGCTCAGCTGAGTTCACTTGAGTTTTAAGACATTTTTACATGAATGCTGCTTTGTTCAAATTGAGAATTGAATTGGCTAGCTGAGCACTCTGTGTGTGCATGTGTTTATTCTCCTTTTGTTCTTGGGAACCCTCCCCCCCCTTTAAAGCAAGGCTCTGTGGGTGAGTCAGCGTTCAGCCATGGCTGCAATAGACTTGCTCTTGATGTCAGAGCATTAGGCAGGATGCTGGCAATGCACAGAGGGTCCTAAGAGGCTCTTTGCCCATCTAGTGGTTAAATAGTTCAGTTTTACTCCCCCCCCCCCACGCACTTTTACTGTGTCCACTTCTTTAAAAAATCACTTAAAAGTATATTTCTTTAAAAGCCCCATTGGATGTTCAGGTTCCAAAAGAACATTCTCAAACCGGAAAATCACTTCTGGGTTTACAGTGTTTGGGAGCCAAAATGTCCGAGTTTCAGGGCGTTTGACAACCAAGGTATGACTGTATCTTCTTGGGGAAAGGGCAGCCTCTTCTTACTATTCAACACAGGCACTTTTGCCTGCGTGAGTGTTGGGAGGGCCGCTCCCTCTCTTGTCAATTCCATCTGGCCCAGGGGGCGGGGCCTGCACTTACCACTACAGTTTAGAGGCCTGAGCAGCTACCTGCAGCAAGGGACAAAATGGTTTTAAATGTTTTAAGCGCTTTTAATTTGCAGCACCTTAAATGGTGGTGGTTGTTTTTTATAATATTATTTTATTTTATTATTTTATTTTTGCTTGGGGTGGGATAAGCATTTAGTCAGCGTGGGGAGTAGTTTAATTTGAGCACTATTGTTTTTTGCTTTGTTTTTATTTTATTATTCTGTTAAGTTATTATATAGTTCGTACTTTGCTTTTTAAGGGGAAAGGGTCAGGGCTGCCTGGGAGCGGGCCTCAGCCAATAGAATGGCTGCGGCAGGTTCCACAGGGGGGGGGGGATGTATTGGGACACCCGATCTCAGTGATCATGGGCAGGAGGAGGAGTTATGCTAAGACCAGACCATGTCATTACCGAGGAGGCAGGTTTAGTCGTTGTTTGAGGACTATTCCTGCCTCCGGGTCTGGTCCTGACCAGAAGGATACAGGAATCAGCAAGGGAAACCCACATGACCTGAAGGTGTTGCTGTGTAATGCCAGGTCAATGATAAATAAGACCACTGCCATCCACGACCTGATTGTGGATGGAGGATTTGACCTGGCATGTGTGACAGAGACCTGGTTGGATGAGGCAGATGGGCCTGTTCTTGCCGCTGCTTGCCCACCAGGTTTCTCTTACGCACAGCAACCCAGGTCATGTGGGCGGGGAGGGGGGGTTGCAGTGATTTTTAGGAAGTCATTAGTCTGCACCAGGCGTCCTATTGGGAAGACCCAGTTTTCTGAGTGCATGTTCTGGAAGTTGGGCAATAGGGGCAGTACAGGATTCCTTTTGGTGTACCGACCTCCCCGCTGCACCAAGGATTCCCTGCCCGAGCTGCTTCAGGTCATGGCGGATGTTCTCCTGGAGACACCTAGCTTGGTCGTCCTAGGGGATTTTAACATTCATGCTGACATGACCTTACAAGGGGCTGCTCGGGACTTCGTGGAAAACATGGCCTCCATGGGGCTGTCCCTGAATAAGTTTGGCCCAACTCATAGCCGCGGACATGCCTTAGACTTGGTGTTTACCTCTATGGATGTTGGTGATCTGACACTAACTAAAAGCGAAACAAAAGAAGTGCCATGGTCAGATCACTTCCTGGTTCAACTGGACTTCTCCGCAACCCTTCCCCTCTGCAGGGAGGTGGGACCGATTCGGATGGTCCGACCCCGCCACTTAATGGATCCAATTGGTTTTCAGAGAGTGGTAGGGGATGTTTTATCCCAAGCTGATGGCCTTTCAGCTGATTCCCTGGTGGCACGCTGGAATGCGGAGTTAACCAGGGCTATTGACTGTCTGGCTCTGAAGCGCCCTCTCCAATTGCATGGAGCCCGGACAGCCCTGTGGTTTTCCCGGAGCTGAGGGTGACGAAACAATCGTTGAGACGGCTAGAATGCCGGTGGCGGAAAACTCATTCTGAATCAAACCGGACACGGGCTAGAGCTCAACGTCGAGCCTACCAAGTGGCAATGGTGACGGTGAAGAGGGCCTTCTTCGCTGCCTGTATTGCATCTGCAGAAAACAGCAGCAGGAGACTTTTTCAGGTGGTTCGCAATCTATCGGAACCACCTGTACCATCAGGGCCTGGTAGGGACCCCAAGATCTCCTGCAATGCCTTTGCAAAGTTTTTTGCAGATAAAGTCGCTCAGATTCAGAAGGAGGTAGACTCCACCGTGGGAGCAGGGCCAGGGCGGGAGAGTGCTAGAGTTCTGTCTGGTCCTGTTACATGGGATCAGTTCCAATCTGTTGCCTCCAAGGATGTGGACAGGCTGCTTGGACAAGTGAAACCGACCACCTGTCTCCTTGATCATACTGCAATGCGCTCTACGTAGGGCTACCTTTGAAGGTGACTCGGAAACTGCAATTAATCCAGAATGCGGCAGCTAGACTGATGACTGGGAGTGGCCGCCGGGACCACAACACCGGTTCTGAGAGATCTGCATTGGCTCCCAGTACATTTCCGAGCACGATTCAAAGTGTTGGTGCTGACCTTTAAAGCCCTAAACGGCCTCGGTCCAGTATACCTGAAGGAGCGTCTCCACCCCCATCGTTCAGCCTGGACACTGAGGTCCAGCTCCGAGGGCCTTCTGGCAGTTCCCTCATTGCGAGAAGCAAGGTTACAGGGAACCAGGCAGAGGGCCTTCTCGGTAGTGGCACCCACCCTGTGGAACGCCCTCCCACCAGATGTCAAAGAGAAAAACAACTACCTGACATTCAGAAGACATCTTAAGGCAGCCCTGTTTAGGGAAGTTTTTAATATGTAACGCTGTACTGTTTTTAACACTTGATTGGGAGCCGCCCAGAGTGGCTGGGGAAACTCAGCCAGATGGGCAGGGTATAAATAATAAATTATTATTATTATTATTATTATTATTATTATTATTATGCAAGTTACTGATGCCTCAAAGCCATTTATTAGTTTTAGTGTTTAACGGAAACCCAAATGAGTAACTGTACATTCAAAAGTAATTGTTATAAACTCCTATAAGATGGCATGCAGTTTCATAGTGCAATGAAACCAGAGCTTTTGCCCTCCTGAAGAGCGTCAAGCAACTGCCTCAGGCAGCAGCAACAGACAAGGCAACAGGAAGGGAGCTTCAGAAAGCAGAGGGTTGTCTGTTGCTCCCTCCCCTAGCCTGGCAGAGTGGCAAGAAGCCCTTGCAGAGTCCGGCCCCGAGCCCCTCGCCCCGCATGCTCAGCAGGGAAGCTTTGCAAGGGGTTCTCCTTAAGGTTGTTCCACCCAGCTGTGAAAGTTAGACCGTGGGGTGCAGAGAAGGACCTGGCCCACCAGCCAGAAGGGTTCTCCACTCCTGCTCAAAACCAGCATTTATTGGCCTGCGATTTTAAACCTGAGTGAGAGGGAACCTGCACTGGCTCATCTTGTGTGTGTGCTCAGCCCTGTTGCTGCAACTGCTTCATCATGAGGATCAATTGAGGCATCTAATCATAGCCTGCATTTTTATTGAGGATTGATCAGGGCCTGTATTTTAAAATGAGCTTAAAGATTTTCAAATGTTCATGCCAGGCAGAAGACCAGCTGCCTAAGAACCTTGGCAAGATGTTTATTCTCCTGGACAAGGGGGCCCCCTGATTTATAGCAGAAAACAATTCTCAAAGTCGTAAAAAGGGAATTACAGGCTGACAGCCAAGGTTACACTGACCCTACATATTACAGAAGATAAAAAAAGAGATAAACATAATTAAGAGTGAGTAAATAGTAAAATATGGGACGCAGGTGGCGCTGTGGGTTAAAGCCTCAGCGCCTAGGACTTGCCGATTGAAAGGTCGGCGGTTCGAATCCCCGCGGCGGGGTGCGCTCCCGCTGCTCGGTCCCAGCGCCTGCCAACCTAGCAGTTCGAAAGCACCTCCGGGTGCAAGTAGATAAATAGGGACCGCTTACCAGCGGGAAGGTAAACGGCGTTTCCGTGTGCGGCTCTGGCTCGCCAGAGCAGCGATGTCACTCTGGCCACGTGACCCGGAAGTGTCTCCGGACAGCGCTGGCCCCTGGCCTCTTAAGTGAGATGGGCGCACAACCCCAGAGTCTGTCAAGACTGGCCCGTACGGGCAGGGGTACCTTTACCTTTACCTTTACCTAAATAGTAAAATAAAACCATGTGCCTCCCATTCAACTTGAGCCATATTTTCCTAAGGTTCAAAGGTCAAGAGCAATGGAAAAGCATCCAGCTGGCAGAAAGGAAGAGAGTATTTTGGGAAGTCTTTTTCTAAAGTTGTTTCTTTCTTAAACTGAGATCCTTTTAAGATTTCTTTTCCTTTTAAAAGGTTATTTATGTTATGTATTAAATATATTGGCTTAAATGTAATTATGCAAAGGAATTAGAAACTAAGAAATGTTAAATCCTTATGCTAGATTCTTATTTCATATAGTTGGAAGAGATCACAGGGGCCATCAGCCACCAGCCCAGCCCCCCCTGCCAAGCAGGAAACATTAGAGCACACATATGGTTGTCAGGCCTTTGTTTAAAAGACCTTCAAGAGAAGGAGATCTTTCAATGATGATGTGAACTCAAGATCCTTGACATCTGTTTAAGATAAAAATTTGAGATTAAACCATTTGTTTTGGAGGGCAATAGGGCGAGGTGAGCTGGTAATTAAGGTTCCTTGTTGAGACACATGTAAGATATATTACTACTTATTTGTCATTTATAGATAGAAGAATATATATCTTTTTGTTTCCCATAAAAGGACAAGAGGAAATGGGTGTATCTTTTGTGATTGGTTCTAGCAAACAGCCAATAGGAATTTCAACCAGGCTGATTGGACAGAGGCAGCCACAGGAGGAGCAAGGGGGCTGGATTAAGGAAATATAAGTGCTGGCCAGAATGGCAGGAGGCCAGGCCAGAGCTTGGTAACCATATACCACTGTGCCTCATATTTATTTGTCTGACAAATAAATTATTATTTTAATTTCTCTATTGCTGCGTTGAATATTTCATTCCAGCTAAGCGTTAACCACAAGCAGGGTGCTACACAATCATTGCATTTTTTCTGTCCCTGAATGAACAACACCCCCCCCCCCAAAAAAAAAAAGGTACAGGAAAGATTGGCAATGTCCTGCTCCTTTTATTGGCCTCACACTCAGTTGTGGAGTGGGGAATTTCTTTAGCTAATAAGCTTTTCATGTTAATGCCGAATAATTCTCTGCAAGCGGGTTGTTTTAAGTTCCCCTAGAAGTGGATTGGCTGATGGTTCTTCTCAGCCCTCCAGAGTGTGACCTCTTTCACTGCAGAGATGCAGTACTGCTGACTCCTCATGTCCGATGCATTTTGCGTCCTTGTCTTTCAGCTTGAAGTTGACAAATCGGCTCTTCCTGCAAATCCTGCTCCTGTAAGTCCTAGCCCAGCTCCAAAGCCAGATGCAGCCATTATCCCCGTGGATCCATCTCCCTTGGAGAAGAACAAGTGCTTTTTTGTGGATGAGTCAGAACCGCTTCTGCGTTGTGATTCAACCTCCAGTGGCTGCTCTGCTCTGAGCCGAACAGGCTCCTTTATTACCAAAGGTACTGAATTTTGCCAGTCTGAAATCTCATCTCATGCTTTAGTGTTTTTTGTCAGACTTCAGAGTAAATGGAACAACAGTAACGTATTAGCAATGCAGACTTATATTTTGTTGCCCAAAATACAGCAGTGTGTGTTTCTAAACATTCCTTTTGATGATCATCACCCATAAGGCAAGTTATCTACAAAGATGTTATCTACAAAGCAGCTTTGTTGTTGTTTTTATGCCATGCCAAACATTTTAAAATAACTGCAATTGTTAGTTCCATTTTTTCCTGTCATTGCTCAAGGTGCAAAGGGAACATACACAATTCCCTCCCACTACTTTATCCTCACAAACCTGTATGGCCCAGGTGGGTCATCTGGGATACCATTTTCCATAAGCCAGGCAAGAGGATGATGAGCTTCCATGATAGAGGTGTTTGGAAGAACCTTCGCCACAAAAATGCTGGAATCTGAGCTTATAGGAAAACAGGATAGAAATAAGAAGCTCAGGGTCTTGCAAACAGGCCCTTAAGTGGGCAGGAAGCGGATTCCACATGAAGCAGATATGGATGGATTAATGAGCAGCATTTGCATAGCAAGTTTAGGGATGGGGTGCGCTGATTTGCTGCAAGAATGCAGATTTCCCTGTTGGGTTGGATCCAGACTTGTTATTCCAGGCTGGAGGGGTTTGGGATGAAGTGGAGGTGTCTTTCCATTCAGTTCTTCTTGGTTGTGCCGTTGGAGGTTTTACTGTTTCATCCTTAGTCTCTGTTAGGTACTTGCAGCTACCAGGCTGCCCTTAGGACTCTGGGATAAGCAAGAAGTGGGTGGTCTCCATTTTTCAAAACATTAAGCTCATCTGTTGCTGCAGTCTCTGTTACACACAGATTTCTGGTTAGGCAGAAAGCAGGTGCAAAGAGAAATATGGCAGTCTTAATAGTATAGAAGAATTTCCTTTGATCAAACAGTGTCTGCTCTAAGCACGCTGAGAGCCTGGATCCAACCTCAGGAGTGTAACTTATAGTTTGGCTCTGTGTTGAGGCTTCCGTTTGCAGCTGCAGAGGTTGCTGTGGCCAAGGGACTTCTGGCAAATCCCGGGTTAATAGCAAAACGCCCTCTTTCTTTCCACAGAAAAGAAGGATACTGTGCTACGACAGGTGCGCTTGGACCCCTGTGACCTGCAGCCCATCTTTGACGACATGCTTCACATACTGAACCCAGAAGAGCTGCATGCCATTGAAGAGATCCCACAGGCAGAAGATAAGCTGGACAGGCTTTTCGAAATTGCTGGTGTCAAGAGCCAGGAAGCAAGCCAGACTCTCCTGGATTCGGTCTATAGCCACCTGCCTGATTTGCTCTAGACTGGCTCACCAAATGATTGCACGCTGCACACATATTCTGGCTGTTACTTGCGCTCGCTTGGCGCCTGTTAAAGACAACATGCTGGCAGGATATTTTGTAGAACTTGTGGCCAGTATTTTCTTCTAGGTTTTGCTTTTTTCTTCCTTGCCAGAGGAGGGAGGGACAAGGTGCCCCCTTTCATGTTTATTATCTGAATTAAAAGGTCTTGTTTCCCCCTCTTAATTACAATATTTTAACCTGTCATTCTAACCACTTAAAAACAACAACCACAGATATTCTTTTCAATTTTATCTGTTGAATTTGGACCGGCTTCATCTACTCTCATCAGTTAGGGGTGTTTTTTGTTCTGCTTTTGATGTTTTATGTGTGGTGTTTTTTTTAACTCCAACTTGAAATATATTTTTTTTTTCTCATGGCAGGTATTTTTAATTCTTGTTTACTGCCCTGCTCATAACTGGAGGCTTATGTGAAAAACGGTTGTCAGTTTGATCAGCTTTTCTTAAGACAATATAAAGAAAAAGCACCTGCACAGCTGGATGATTCCAATTGTTGATGTTTTACGAGCTCCTTGTATGGTTTCCAAGTGGACAAAGCAGATATTGGTGGGTGACTCCTCCAAAACATGTTACGTGTAATTTCTCCAGCCTTCAAGATAATGACATTTTGGCCTGCAGATGAATGTAATTCTGTCCACTCAGCTCAAGAGGAGTACTTTGCCTTGTCATTTTAGGATTTCAGTGGGCTTGGTAATTTGGGTCATTTTTGGAGTAGCACCTGGAGCTGGACTCTGGAAGGTAAACAAGACCCTGGCAGGGCCACATTTCTCATTCTACAAGACTTCTTGATTTGTGCTTCAAATTTTTGTCTTTTTGTGTGTGTGTTTTTTTTAAAAATCTATACGGATGTGGCCAATAGGTTTCAAATACCTCACTTGGTCTTTGCATTTCCCCCCTCCACACAGACATCACTTTTTATTAAAAATGCTGCATTGTAAGAAATCTGCCTCTATTATATTTGCAACTACTATGCCAGTAATAAACCAGTCCATGGTAATGTTTACTTTGGAGAGGATGTTGCAAGGTGGAATGTCCTACCTTGCATGGGGAGGGGAAGGAGAGGATGACATTGAAAGAAACTTGCCTTCTGGTATACTAATTTATTAATAAATAGGTGTTTGCTATGTGATGATGTTTCTGTCTTAACCGCCATCCTTTGTTGGATACCTTGAATCATAGAATCATAGTTGGAAGAGACCACAAGGGCCATCGAGTCCAACCCCCTGCCAAGCAGGAAACACCATCAGAGCACTCCTGACATACGGTTGTCAAGCCTCTGCTTAAAGACCTCCAAAGAAGGAGACTCCACCACACTCCTTGGCAGCAAATTCCACTGTCAAACAGCTCTTACTGTCAGGAAGTTCTTCCTAATGTTTAGGTGGAATCTTCTTTCTTGTAGTTTGGAACCATTGCTCCGTGTCCG
Source organism: Podarcis cretensis (assembly GCF_951804945.1). Taxonomy (NCBI): domain Eukaryota; kingdom Metazoa; phylum Chordata; class Lepidosauria; order Squamata; family Lacertidae; genus Podarcis; species Podarcis cretensis. The sequence continues at coordinate 125,182,396 of NC_137172.1, read as the reverse complement.
CTTCTCTGGAGCAGCAGAAAACAACCTTTCTCCCTCCTCTATGTGACATCCTTTTATATATTTGAACATGGCTATCATATTACCCCTTAACCTCCTCTTCTCCAGGCTAAACATGCCCAGCTCCCTCAGCCGTTCCTCATTGAAAACAGAGTTCTCAATGCAGTGGCTGAGATTTGAATGAGTAAGTGTCCTGTCCCCCCCCCCCCCACTTGTCCAGTCTTGAGACTGCAATTCTGTACTCACTTACCAAGCTGCTTTAGATCCTTTGGGAAATGTTTCTGCCGTGCCTTGAAGTCTTTCTACATCTTCAACCATGAATGAGTTCAGGTATCCATTAAAAACACCAAATACCTGTTTTGCCTTAAACTAGTTGAATTTGGTTTGAGCAGTTACATTCCTTGTGCTGCTAATCATGGCAAGGAAACCAGAAATATTTTGTGTCGCTGGAGGTTCTGCTAATGGGCTTAAAGGATGTTGCAATCCTTGAACAAAGAGCAGAGTGAGCACAACTGGAAGGAATGTGGAGGCAAAGTCTCTGTATTGTTTCCTGTGTCTAAGTCACAGCGATCTTTCGGCAGGCTTCCTTGGCTACCAAGCCAGCAGCCTCATTTCCCCACGCTTCTGTCCTGGCCCTGCATATCCAGCAGGAAAACACAGCTTTTCCTGCACTTTCTAAAATAAAGGTATTCCCTGACATACTCCGCAAGAGTATTAATTAAAGGGGCAAGCATGCTCTAAATTAATTTTGCCACCAATGGGAAGCTAAGAGTTGCCAGGTGTGTCTGTCTGCTTTAGACACTGCCTTTTGCAGTCCTAGTGAATTCCTCTTCAGTGGATGTAAAAAGACTTGGTTGGTGTATCAGAAGTGAAGAGTCGTTGGGGGGGAGGGGGGGATGTCCAGAGAGAACCTGAGACCCCAAGAGGCATTTTCTGGGTTACATTGACAACCTAGCTATACCCTTCTGATCAAGTTACTGTGGAGTACAGTATACTCAAAACATCAATTTTTGTGGAATCAGCTCAATTTTAAATCTAAAGTGACACTACGTGTGGATGCAAAAGCAACTTTCCACTGACTTTGCAGAATGAAACATTTGTAACTGTTGCATTCATCTCAGAGATCCTTTGCAGCATTCCAATAAGCATTTATAATCTAATCTGTGAACTAATGATTTCCTCCAGCAACACAGTATAGGAGATGCCAAGAATCTCAGAGGTAGGAGTCTAAAGATAGACTCCAAAAAGCATTGCCATTCAGTGCTAGCAGAAAAGTATTATCTGAACAGCAAAACTCATAATGGCAAAAATTCATCTGACCCTGTTAATTGAGCTGACATAAATCCTACTTATAAATCCTACTATCAGCCTCCCTCTTGCACAAAAAGGCTGCCTCTCTATTTTCTAATCAGAATAACCCATGAAATTAATTTGGCATGAGCATGTTGACTAAGCAATGGGATACTATAGACCAGGGCCTCTCTAGCTGTTGTAAGCGCACTTGGAACTGGTCCTCATATATATATAATTTATATAATGCCACCCATAAAGGGGTTGCCAAGTAGGTCATCTCCAAGACTACCCATGAAAGGGTATTAGCAGAAGGAGACACTTGCACCTCTGGGCACCTACAAAATTGCCAGTTAGAATATAAACTAGATAACTTTATAGCGCCCATTGGCTTTAATTTGGATTTTGACCAATTGATCACCTAGCCAGAAATTCTGATATGGATGATTCAGGCCTACTAATAAACTATTCATCTGCATGCATGGCTATTTTAAATTCCACTCATTCATGTACAAAACCATCAGCCTGTCTTTAGTGCCTAACTGCACATCCCAATGGATATAAACCTAATGCAAATAGCAGCCCTTACATCTCTAAACCAGGCAAGAGAAAGCCATTTGGCCTCATCAGTGATTTAGTCCAGGGTACAAGTACAATGGGGACGCAAGTGGCGCTGTGGGTTAAACCACAGAGCCTAGGACTTGCCGATCAGAAGGTCAGCTGTTTGAATCCCCGTGACGGGGTGAGCTCCCGTTGCTCGGTCCCTGCTCCTGCCAACCTAGCAGTTCGAAAGCACGTCAGAGTGCAAGTAGGTAAATAGGTACTGCTCCGGCGGTAAGGTAAACGGCGTTTCCGTGCGCTGCTTTGGTTCACCAGAAGCGGCTTAGTCATGCTGGCCACACGACCCGGAAGCTGTACGCTGGCTCCCTTGGCCAATAAAGCGAGATGAGCGCCGCAATCCCAGAGTCGGTCATGACTGGACCTATTGGTCAGGGGTACCTTTACCTTTACAAGTACAGTGGTACCTCGGGTTACATACGCTTCAGCTTACAGACTCCTCTAACCCAGAAATAGTACCTCGGGTTAAGAACTTTGCTTCAGGATGAGAACAGAAATCATGCGGCGGCAGCATGGCAGCAGCAGGAGGCCCCACTAGCTAAAGTGCTTCAAGTTAAGAACGGACCTCTAGAACTTAATTAAGTACGTAACCAGAGGTAAAAGGTAAAGGTACCCTTGCCCGTACGGGCCAGTCGTGTCCGACTCTAGGGTTGTGCGCCCATCTCAAGAGGCCGGGAGCCAGCGCTGTCTGAAGACACTTCCGGGTCACGTGGCCAGCATGACGCTGCTCTGGCGAGCCAGCACCAGTGCAGCACACGGAAACGCCGTTTACCTTCCCGCTATAAAGCGGTACCTATTTATCTACTTGCACTTAGGGGTGCTTTCGAACTGCTAGGTGGGCAGGAGCTGGGACTGAACGACGGGAGCTCACCCCGCCGCGGGGATTCGAACCGCCAACCATACGTTCGGCAAGTCCTAGGTGCTGAGGTTTTACCCACAGCGCCACCTGCATCCCTTGTAACCAGAGGTACCACTGTACAATAGTCTAATCCGGAGGAAACCCAATTTTTTCCTAAGCAATAAAAGCCTTTTTCAGCATGTTGTTGTTGTTGTTTAGTCGTTTAGTCGAGTCCGACTCTTCGTGACCCCCTGGACCAGAGCACGCCAGGCACTCCTGTCTTCCACTGCCTCCCGCAGTTTGGTCAAACTCATGCTGGTAGCTTCGAGAACACTATACAACCATCTCATCCTCTGTCATCCCCTTCTCCTTGTGCCCTCCATCTTTCCCAACATCAGGGTCTTTTCCAGGGAGTCTTCTCTTCTCATGAGGTGGCCAAAGTATTGGAGCCTCAGCTTCAGGATCTGTCCTTCCAGTGAGCACTCGAGGCTGATTTCCTTAAGAATGGAGAGGTTTGATCTTCTTGCAGTCCATGGGACTCTCAAGAGTCTCCTCCAGCACCATAATTCAAAAGCATCAATTCTTCGGCGATCAGCCTTCTTTATGGTCCAGCTTTCACTTCCATACATTACTACTGGGAAAACCAGAACTTTTACTATACGGACCTTTGTTGGCAAGGTGATGTCTCTACTTTTTAAGATGCTGTCTAGGTTTTCAGCATAAAGAGACATAATTGCAGCTGTGCCATATCAATTACTGTTTGAAGCAATTAAATTTGTTAAAAGGGAACGGTAAAGGTACCCCTGACCATTAGGTCCAGTTGCGGATGGCTCTGGGGTTGCGGCGCTCATCTCGCTTTACTGGCCGAGGGAGCCGGCATTTGTCCACAGACAGCTTCCAGGTCATGCAGTCAGCATGACTAAGCCGCTTCTGGTGAACCAGAGCAGCGCATGGAAACACCATTTACCTTCCCGCCAGAGTGGTACCTATTTTTCTACTTGCACTTTGACGTGCTTTTGAACTGCTACGTTGGCAGGAGCTGGGACAGAGCAATGAGAGCTCACCCCGTCATGGGGATTTGAACCGCTGACCTTCCGATCGGCAAACCCAAGAGGCTCCATGATTTAGCCCACAGTGTCACCCGTGGTCTAACAAATTTGTTACTAGCCTTAAATTATCTGCACTCTGCCTATGGTGAATAAAACTCACCTGACCTGGGTGTACTAATGTTGCTAACCTTTTAGCATCTATTGCTGTTAGTATCTTGGCACGTACATTAAGAAAAACAGCCTCTATTATGCATGGTGAGTACTGTCCTCACCAGGTTTGGGAATAATAGATGGTTCTTTGTGGACAGATAATGTGCTCACTGGAAGGACAGATCCTGAAGCTGAGGCTCCAGTACTTTGGCCACCTCATGAGAAGAGAAGACTCCTTGGAAAGACCCTGATGTTGGGAAAGATTGAGGGCACAAGGAGAAGGGGATGACAGAGGACGAAATGGTTGGACAGCATTCTCGAAGCTACCAACATGAGTTTGACCAAACTGTGGGAGGCAGTGGAAGACAGGAGGGCCTGGCGTGCTCTGGTCCATGGGGTCACGAAGAGTCGGACATGACTAAATGACTAAACAACAATGTGCTCAATGACCAGGTTTTAGGCACGTTAACTGCTCATCTGACATTTCCCCTAACAGATACCGTATTGCATTTCATCTGTGCAGTGATGTGCAACCTTGAAAATTACCCTCAAGGTTGTTGAGAGTGTGAACTACACAAATCTTTGTTGCCCAATATACAGCTGACCTAGCCTGGCTGTCCGCTTTTAACATGCTGACACCATGCAAGTAATGTCACTGTGGCTGACACACTGTGGCCTGGTTTGCATATCACTTGAAACCACAGTTAAAATAAACTATGGTTTAATGGGGCTGTGCTAAAATCACAGGAGCTTCCCTCCTCCTTGCTGCTGTGCTGCCCCAAAAAGCTTAGCATTATGGCTGAACCCAAGATCATAGTTGGTTTCTCTCCAAACAAACCATAAGTACCGTAGATTCTGGTGTATAAGGTGACTTTTTAGCCCCGGAAAACAGGTTAGAAAGTCGGGGGTCGCTTTATACACCGGGTATGGGTGGCACGGAGCGGAGCCCGCCCCCCCCCCCGCGGCTCCGAAGCAGCGGGCGGCGGGCTCAGCTCCACGCCGGGCGGCTTTCTCCCGATGGGGAGCTGCCCAGCATATTAGGTGACTGGGCTTATAAAACAAATCCCCAAATTGCAGCTGCTAATTTGGGTCATCTAATACACCCAGTCGCCTAATATGCCAGAATCCATGGTAGTAGGTCTGTTCCTGACTCTGCTTTCACATTAAATGGAAGTTTGTTTTAACTTTGATTTCGAGTGCTATGTAAAATAAAACACTCTGCACTGCATATCGTGCTTCTGAACTGCCTCAGCCTTATTGTCTCAGACACCTTGAATGGCTCCATACGTTGGGCTGCTCACCAGAACAATTTCAAACCTGTAGTTTTCAGGTTTTAGCAGTTGCCTAATCATCATTATATCTACAGAGGGCAGAAGGTAAGTGACATATCAATTCTGAAAACACTAGCTGGTGACTTCCTGTAAAGGAAACCTATTAAGGTCTGCAAAGATTGTTCTAGGCTTCTAGCTAATGATTAATCCAAGCTAATCCTCTCTATTGTCATATTTGCTAGTCTTAGTCAATTTGAAGTTTCCACTGAATTTCACCTGCAGCACAAGTTGAAGGCCCACCAGGGACTGCTGCAGGCCACAAAATATGGAGGGGACAGCAGTGGCCGCCCCATGCCCTACCAGAAACAAGTTTTGCTAGAACTTGGGATTTTGTTCATTTTTAAAAGATACATAAAATTCATACACTGCTTGATTGTGTTGTGGTTTTTTACAAAAAACATAAAACCATACAATTATCAATAATAAAAATTAACAATAATAATTGGAAAAGGTGACAGCGGTACAATTAGGAAGGTGCAGGACTCAAACTGCAAGTGTCTCTGGTCTGATCAAAACTCTTGACATTAAGAGCAAACAGGAATCTCCTCAACTTGTGCTGTAGGTGAAATTCAGTGGAAACTTCAAATTGACTAAGACTAGCAAATACAGTGGTACCTCGGGTTACATATGCTTCAGGTTACATACTCTTCAGGTTACAGACTCCGCTAACCCAGAAATAGTGCTTCAGGTTAAGAACTTTGTTTCAGGATGAGAACAGAAATCGTGCTCTGGCGGCATGGCGGCAGCAGGAGACCCCATTAGCTAAAGTGGTGCTTCAGGTTAAGAACCGTTTCAGGTTAAGTACGGACCTCCGGAACGAATTAAGTACTTAACTTGAGGTACCACTGTATGACAAGACCTGGCCCTGCAGCTGTGCCTTCCAATCTAAGGAGCACGTTGCTGCTTGGATTAAACATGGGGGGGGGGGCTGTTAATAAAGGGGGCTTGCAAAGCCTCTTTTTTTTCCAGAGAAGTTGGCAAGTTCACTTTCAAATGGGGATGTTGCCTCATTTAAGACTTCCTTCCAGCTGCACTGTTTGTGAAACTCTTGCCAGCAGTTTGATATTCACAGAACGAAGCAGCTCTTCTGGGATCCAAAGGGGGTAGGAAGCACTGACTCATCATTTCAGCAAAGATCAAGGCAGCAGCAACTAGTTGTAACCTTTACAGGAGGTTGGTCCTTGCTCCAGAAATACCTCCCCACGTGTGAGGTGGATGCCATGGACTCTTCTTGAGTTTCTGGGAGTGATGCAGACGGCAGCTGCCATCCCTCCAGGTTACCTTCTCTCCTCATTTGCTCCCAGATTCCTCACTTGTCATGGCAAAGTCCAAGACACTGATGAAAAGAGCAATATTTAGACATAGGAGCTATTTCTGAGAAGCTTCAAAGAGAAAATAGAAGGGTCTGGGGAAAGCAGTCTGAGGCAGGAGGCCAGAAGACCAGTTGCAGGAAATCACATGTGGGGAGAGGGCTTCTGGGCTTGAATCCTGTCTGTGAGTTTCCCACAGAATTCTGGTTGGCCCCTGTGGGAACTGGATGCTGGACAAAATGGGCCATTGACCTGACCAGGGCTTTATTCCAGCCTAAGTTGTTGCTTAAACAGCTTTAACAGCCCTGAGGTCATCGTGTCTTCAGTCTCATGCTTCTCTTCTTACTCTTGGAAGCCACACTTTGTGGTGGGATGTCCGTATATGCAGGCCTATGCACAGGGGTTTTTTTCAGCGGGGACTCAGTTCCAGCACCTCTTTTTCTAGAAAAATAGCACTGGACCTGATCCAGTAGACTCTTCTTATGTGAAACGGCTCATTAGGTCTACCTTAGCAATCAGTGCTGTAGAAATCTCATGAATATGCAATAAGGACTCTAGCAGGTGGGTTATTTGTCCGCTGCCCCCCCTCCGGTGGCTGAATGCAAAAGATGGCCTTCCGTACGGCTTATTGAGAAACAAATGTCCCAGATCTGTATTGTTCATATGCATTTTAGAAACAGAGATACACTCTTCCTTTTTGCAAGTGAACTTATACAAATTCTTCTCCTATGCCTTGTGAAAAGTCTTGTGAAAAACACAACACAAATGTGTTTCTGGCATCACTTTCACACCCCAAACTGAAACTGAGCACAAAGATACCAAATCCTCTACTGACACTCGTTTCTGTGGGCTGCTGTATCATTGCGCCTAAGAGGTTGACCTACTGCGGACCCAGAAGTCACTGGGTCCCTGGCTGCCCATGGGAAGCCCTGCCTTTGAAAAAGAGGGGGAATAATCTAACATGATTATCAAAGGCTATCGTAGAGCAACAGGGAAACTGGAATGGAATTGGAATAATATATGCTTAGCCCTTTGAACACAACACTGTAAAACTGTAGTCCTCCTCTCTAGGCTCCTAGCAAGGAGCACTCCTCACTCTCGGCAATGGGCTTTGCTTTTGAGTAGATTACATCCTAAACACTATAGAAATGAAAATAACAATGTTTTATTCCTACGTGGTAATAGCACTGCCATAATTCCCACAAAGGTGACCCCGGTTTGAGTGTCAATTTCTCAGTTTGTGGGGTGGCACAAAACATGGGGGTTACCGTACAAAACTAGCACAAAAGCTTGGCACTTGTTTGGAGTCAGTCAGACAAGGCTGGATTTTCTGGCATTAACTTGTAACCCTAATTTGTTTTGTCAATTGCTTGATTTGGGGGGTGGCACAAAATGTAGGATTCATTACACAAAAGAGCACAAAACATGCGCAGAACTTTGGCAACAGTTTGGGGGTCACATGTTAATGAAGCTCTCTCTATTTGGCAGCTCCACAACCTTTGTGCCAGGGGGGCATATCTGAAACACAACACCCCCGTTTTGATTTTCTCTGTCCTGAGGGCAGCTGCTGCACATATATGTCAACAAGGACCAGTACCCCGCCCCCCCGGACCTCTGCCCTGCCCCCGGCAGCGATGATGCAGATACTGACCCTCTCACTTCTCCGGGAGTCCTTGGCAGATCAGGGTGTCCCAGAGGCATTTGCTAGAATTTTGAAAGGGCAAAGTTGTATATTACAGTACGGACTTGGAACCATTTTTAGCTGCATGGGAATTCATCTGCCAGCAATGAGACCATTTCCAGTGGCGTGCCTAATCCTGCAACGTGGAGAAGGTGAGTGACTGACCAAAGCTGCCTGCTCACTCTGACGTACGTATGCTTCACTTTATAATGAAAACAGAAACAGTCAAATCATTGACAGCAGGCAAAATATTTAGAATATTTAGAATACAGTGGTACTTTGGTTTACGAACTTAATCCATTCCAGAAGTCCGTTCTTAAACCGAATCTGTTCTTAATCTGAAGTTCACTTTCCCTAATGAGGCCTCCCGCCACCGGTGCCCTTCCACCGTTTGGATTCCGTTCTTAGACCGAGGTAAAGTTCACAAACTACTTCCAGTTTTGCAGAGTTCGTAAACCAAATCGTACGTAAACAGGGCTATTCTTAAACCGAGGTACCACTGTATATGTTTGTATTTTATACGCTTACACCCATTTTTCATACATCGTTTTTTTGATGTATCAACCTTTAAATGCCTGCTGAAAAAAATTCCCTTCTTTTTTTAAAAAATGAAACATTTCATTTATTCATTTAAAGTATGTCTTCTAATGTTTAGTTCAAACATTTCAAAACCACACTTACCTAACAGACCCCATGGTGTTGGACCATAAACATAGAATTCTATTCAGACAAAGCACAGAATACAATACAACATTCTTCTGAGGAGAAAATAGCACATAGAAAGCAAATGGATGAAACATAACCTTTAAGCCCAAACATTTCAAGGATATTATCTTTTGTTCAAAGTAGTTTGCATTTATTGTTGATTCTGCATAGCTCTCAACCACGTTATATAAAGATATATTTTGCAGCCATTGATATAAAAGGTTCATTAGACTGCAGTGCCCAACATCAGGAAAGTTCCAGAATTTCTTTTATTTATTTTTATTTTTATTTTTGTTTTATTTTTCCCCATGCTTATTTCCATACTTATTACATACAAAAAAATAATAATACTGAAAAGGGGTACAACACAATCTGTTAATAAGATAAAGATTATGATAAAAATTTGTGATTGCAATTTCATGTTACAATAAAAATAAAAATCTCATTATCTTTTATACGCAACCTCCCATTTATTCCTTAATTATTTTTACATAAATTTACTGCCATAACAAAATACTATTTTTTATGTTAATATTTTCACAATTTATAAATGTTTATATTTATATAAGCAATTAATAAAAACTGCTGGGATCACTCAAAAGCTGCTACAGATTTTAACATGGTATAATTTTGTTCAAGATATGTTCTGAAGGCCTCCCATTTTGATACAAATTCAATTCTCGGTTGTTGTTTTTTTCCAGATGGACTATCTAATTCAGCATATTCAATCAATTTTTGCATCCACTCTTGTCTAGAAGGAATTATGTCGCTCTTCCACCTTGTAGCTATAAGAACTCTCACTGCCACTGTTGAATACAAAAAAAAAACTATTTAATTTTTTTACGAATATCTGAATCAGTGATGCCTAACAGATATGCTTCTGGTTTCCCAATAAATGAGATTATTAACATTTTTTTCTGGTTCAAAGTGGATTTCCTCCCAGAATTTATTTATTTTGCTACATTACCACCATATATGGTACAGTGTGCCTGTTTGGTCTCCACATCTGCAACAATTACTTTTGGCTCCTTTGTACATTTTGGCTAATTTCCACGGAGTTAAATAACACCGGTGTTGCATTTTTAACAAGTTTTCCTTATGGCATAGCACGTAGTAAATTTCCAACTATTCTTCCACAGGTTTTCCTATTGTGACATTGTTATAACATACCCAAAATCTTGAGACCATTTTATCATGGCTGTCAGGGAACTGCCATCAGTACTGGAGGGGGAGCGCAAAAGCCACAAGGATTCCAGAGAGCGTCCAGGGATCGGGAGAAGCAGCCCATCTTCTGGGGAAGAGAATCAGCGTAGCACCAGTGGAGAAGGGGGGCAGGTGGGGGAAGTGGCGAGGCAGTCCCATGACTCCTTGCCTGGGACCAGCGGGGAGAGTAGGGGTCCTCCGTTGCCCACGCCCTCCCTGCGCAGAAGGCTTTCACGCAGAGAGGGTAGGTGGAGACTAGGCGTCAAAGAGCTTCTTTGCTGGAAGAAGTTTAAGAAACGCCCACTCACGGATCCTGCCAGCGATTGAGGCGGCCACGGGTGAGTGGCTGTCCGGACAGAGGAGGTTCACTTTGGCAGCCCAGCCAGGTGTTTGCACCCAGCCAGGGAGATAGGCACCTGCTTACGCACGAGCAACCCCTTAGAACCATTACAGCAATCCGTGAGTCCCTGACGTTGCTTGTGTGCAGCCCGGGGGAGGCAGCACAAGGAGCCGGACAAGACCAGCCAGAGAGACAGAGCAAGAAGCCATGGTGCGAGGTCTGGTCGAGAGGCATCGAGACCTGGAGGCACACGTCGCTACCCTGTCGGCGCGGCTGGAGGAGAGGCGGGCTCAGGATGCGCAGGTCAGAGCCACCCTGATAGTGAGGAAGGTCCCTGGGCTGGTAGATAAGTTTGGAGGAAAGCCCCAAGACTACAATGCTTTCCAAACGGAAATTCAATACGCTTTGGAATTGCAGAAAAATGACTTTGCTGATGACCGGGAGAGGGTGGCATACATTATTGGACATCTGCAGGATGGGGCGAGGGAATGGATCAGGACCTTGATGGCGACGGGGAATGATGCATTAAAAGATCTTAAATTTTTTTACCAGGCAATGGACGCAATGTTCTCCAGCGAGGTGGAGCAAAGTGTGACACGGAGGGAGCTGCTGGGGTGCAAGCAGGGGAGCCTGTCCGTCAGAAGCTACTGGTCGCGTTTTGCAATGTTAGTCCACAAGCTCGGTTGGGACTTAGATTCTGAACCCGTACAAACGCTGTTTGAGGCAGGTTTGAATCCAGCAGTGAAAGACGAGTTGTCCCCCGCCCAGGTCGATGGATCAGCTTACAAAGACTGTGCTTGCGATTGGTGTACGCCAGGAAGCGCGGGCTCAGGAAAAGCGGGAGATAAAGGGGGAGCGTTTCCACGGCAACCGCATTCCTGAGATGCCGAGGGAGCCTTCCCAGGCGGCAGAGCCAATGGAAATTGATGGAGCGCGCACACGCGAAGTTTCAAATGCTAGAGAAGTCCGGAAAAAGGAGGGGAAGGAGTGGAAAACTACCAAGAAGTGTTTCCTCTGTCAGCGGCCAGGACATTTTGCGAAGGTCTGTCCCCAACGAAAGGCCTGGCAAGGCATGATGGGGACAGCAGGCCACGACGAGAAGGGGGAGGAGGGGCCAGTGCAGGGAAACGAGAAAGCCTGGCTGCCGACCAGCAGGGGCAGCAGCCAGGCCAGCGACCAATAGAAGTGCCCCGGCCTGACCCTCCCAAGGCAGCTATAGCCATTGAAGTGGTGCTAGAACTCCCAAATGGGCACCCAGTCAAAGTTAAGGGACTGCTGGATTCTGGCTCCTCATGTAATTTCTTCAGTAGAGACTTTGCCCTGGAGCACCAGCTCCACCTGTTGCCACTAGATTTACCCTTGCAGGTGACCACCATTGATGGCAGGGACTACTGGGAGGGGAAGTGACACACCAGACACCGCCAATGCGGACGAGTGTTTCCAGGCACACGGAAACCATGGCCTTTCACATGGCCATGCTGGCGGGACCCCCAATAATACTAGGAATGAGCTGGCTGGCACTACATGACCCAGTGGTGTCATGGCATCGCTCACCTTTGGGTCAGCTTACTGCTTAGAACACTGCCTGGGAGGAAAGGAACCAAGAATGACTGTGGCCAGGGTGGCTGGGGTGGCCCTGGAGGAAAAAAGGCGGGTGCCACCACAATATGCAGATTTGAAGGAGGTCTTCAGTGAGAGAGAGGTGGATAGACTGCCCCCCCACAGACCATATGACTGCCAAATCAACCTGCTTCCAGGGGCCCAGTTACCGGTGGGTAAGCTGTACGCCATGTCCGACCAGGACATGGAGGAGTTGAGGCAGTTTATTGACAAGAACTTGAAGAGGGGCTTCATAAGGGAATCGAAGGCGGTGGGGGGGGGGGGGGAAAGCCAGTGTTCTTTGTGGACAAAAAATCAACCAATCAGCCCAGACTTGTGGTGGACTAGAATCATAGAATCATAGAATCATAGGGTTGGAAGAGACCACAAGGGCCATCGAGTCCAACCCCCTGCCAAGCAGGAAACACCATCAGAGCACTCCTGACATATGGTGAAGGTCCTGTGTGAGTGCCTGGAGGCGGTTGGAGGATGGATGGCGGCTAATGGATTGAGGTTGAATCCTGACAAGACAGAAGTACTGTTTTTGAGGGACAGGGGGCGGGCTGGTGTGGAGGACTCCCTGGTCCTGAATAGGGTAACTGTGCCCCTGAAGGACCAGGTGCGCAGCCTGGGAGTCATTTTGGACTCACAGCTGTCCATGGAGGCGCAGGTCAATTCTGTATCCAGGGCAGCTGTCTACCAACTCCACCTGGTACGCAGGCTGAGACCCTACCTGCCGGCGGACTGTCTCGCCAGAGTGGTGCATGCTCTGGTTATCTCCCGCTTGGACTACTGCAATGCGCTCTACGTGGGGCTACCTTTGAGGGTGACTCGGAAACTACAACTAATCCAAAATGCGGCAGCCAGACTGGTGACTGGGGGCGGCCGCCGAGACCACATAACACCGGTCTTGAAAGACCTACATTGGCTCACAGTACGTTTCCGAGCACAATTCAAAGTGCTGGTGTTGACCTTTAAAGCCCTAAACGGCCTCGGCCCAGTATACCTGAAGGAGCGTCTCCACCCCCATCGTTCTGCCCGGACGCTGAGGTCCAGCGCCGAGGGCCTTCTGGCGGTTCCCTCATTGCGAGAAGCAAAGCTACAGGGAACCAGGCAGAGGGCCTTCTCGGTAGTGGCGCCTGCCCTGTGGAATGCCCTCCCATCAGATGTCAAAGCGATAAATAACTACCTGACATTCAGAAGACATCTTAAGGCAGCCCTGTTCAGGGAAGTTTTTAATCTGTGACATTTTAGTGTATTTTTGGTTTTTATGGAAGCCGCCCAGAGTGGCTGGGGAAACCCAGCCAGATGGGCGGGGTACAAATAATAAATTATTATTATTATTATTATGGTTGTCAAGCCTCTGCTTAAAGACCTCCAAAGAAGGAGACTCCACCACACTCCTTGGCAGCAAATTCCACTGTCGAACAGCTCTTACTGTCAGGAAGTTCTTCCTAATGTTTAGGTGGAATCTTCTTTCTTGTAGTTTGGATCCATTGCTCCATGTCCGCTTCTCTGGAGCAGCAGAAAACAACCTTTCTCCCTCCTCTATGTGACATCCTTTTATATATTTGAACATGGCTATCATATCACCCCTTAACCTCCTCTTCTCCAGGCTAAACATGCCCCGCTCCCTTAGCCGTTCCTCATAAGGCATCGTTTCCAGGCCTTTGACCATTTTGGTTGCCCTCCTCTGGACACGTTCCAGTTTGTCAGTGTCCTTCTTGAACTGTGGTGCCCAGAACTGGACACAGTACTCCAGGTGAGGTCTGACCAGAGCAGAATACAGTGGCACTATTACTTCCCTTGATCTAGATGCAATACTCCTATTGATGCAGCCCAGAATTGCATTGGCTTTTTTAGCTGCCGCGTCACACTGTTGGCTCATGTCAAGTTTGTGGTCAACCAAGACTCCTAGATCCTTTTCACATGTACTGCTCTCAAGCCAGGTGTCACCCATCTTGTATTTGTGCCTCTCATTTTTTTTGCCCAAGTGCAATACTTTACATTTCTCCCTGTTAAAGTTCATCTTGTTTGTTTTGGCCCAGTTCTCTAATCTGTCAAGGTCGTTTTGAAGTGTGATCCTGTCCTCTTGGGTGTTAGCCACCCCTCCCAGTTTGGTGTCATCTGCAAATTTGATCAGGATGCCCTGGAGTCTATCATCCAAATCGTTGATAAAGATGTTGAATAAGACCGGGCCCAAGACAGAACCCTGTGGCACCCCACTAGTCACTCTTCTCCAGGATGAAGAGGAACCATTGATGAGCACCCTTTGGGTTCGGTCAGTCAGCCAGTTACAAATCCACTGAGTGGTAGCATAGTCAAGACCACATTTTATCAGCTTCTTTACAAGAATATCATGGGGCACCTTGTCAAATGTCTTGCTGAAATCAAGATAGGCTACATCCACTGCGTTCCCTTCATCTACCAGGCTTGTAATTCTGTCAAAAAACGAGATCAGGTTAGTCTGACATGACTTATTTTTCAGAAATCCATGCTGACTATTGGTGATCACAGCATTCCTTTCTAGGTGCTCACAGACTGTTTGCTTAATGATCTGCTCCAGAATCTTCCCTGGTATTGATGTCAGACTGACTGGGCAGTAATTATTTGGGTCCTCTCTTTTCCCCTTTTTGAAAATAGGGACAACATTTGCCCTCCTCCAGTCTGCTGGGACTTCGCCTGTTCTCCAGGAATTCTCAAAGATAGCCAGCACGTGTAGACACAAAGTCAGAAAAGTTAAAGCACAGAATGAACTCAGGCTTGCTAGAGAGGTTAAAAGCAACAAAAAAGGCTTTTATGGGTATGTTCGTAGCAAAAGGAAGAACAAAGAAACAGTGGGGTCACTCAGAGGAGAAGCTGGTGAAATGCAAACAGGGGACACAGAAAGGGCTGAACTCCTCAATGCCTTCTTTGCCTCAGTCTTTTCCGATAAAGAAAACAATGCCCGACCTGAAGAATTTGGAGCAAATGATTCAGCAGAGGAAACACAGCCCAGAATAACTAAGGAGATAGTAACTAAGGAGATAGTACAAGAATACTTGGCTAGTTTAGATGTATTCAAGTCTCCAGGGCTGTTCTCCAGGAATTCTCAAAGATGACTGCCAGCGGTTCTGAGATCACATCTGCCAGTTCTTTTAATACTCTTGGATGCAGTTCATCTGGCCCTGGAGACTTGAATACATCTAAAGTAGCCAAGTATTCTTGTACTATCTCCTTAGTTATTCTGGGCTGTGTTTCCTCTGTTGAATCAGGGGCTGGCTGCTGCTTTGGACCCAAACTGGCTGAAGCTACGTGAGGAGCAGCGAGAGAAGCTCTCGGGGTGTAATGTTCTGTACTTCCTCTGTGGTGTAAGTATGTGTAAAATGAGCCATATTTCATAAAGACATTAGTCTCATTCCAAAGGAACACAAACCCTGGTTACGTCTAAAGACCCCTGGACTCTTTCTATCGCTAGGCAGAGATTGGGGTTGTGTGTGGCCTGTATCAACACACATTACAAGTGTATGTCCATTATCTACAATGAAGGTAAGGAAACAGCAAGTGGATGAATTCAGTCCTCTACGATTTTCAATTCTGTGGGAGGCAAATGTTCTCAGCAAATTTGGAACATTGCTTTTCTTTAGCAAATTTTCATACCAAGTTTATGCATTTTTGAAATTAATATACTAGCTCTCAATCTCAGCTGCCCACCCCATACAAAAGAATGACAGAGCCTCTCAGCTGCCCACCCCATACAAAAGAATGACAGAGTTCCCTGGGAACTTTCCCCTCCCTGTCTCTCACCTGGGAGATTTCCTCTTTCCTTCCTGAATGTTAACTGCTGTACATGTACGGCATCCATGAACATCAGTTTGGCCTCATATAGATCCAGGATACATAGATGATTCTTCATCTATTTCAAATGCATGCATCCACTCAATAGTTGCCTGTAACTCCCATCCTGCTTGCCTATGGCTGCCCTCCACCGAATATCCCTTTCAGGAAGAGGGAACTAATACAAGGTGCCCTGTTCACTAATGGCAACTCAGGTCTGCACAGCAATACAGCACCTGGCTCAGCTGAAAGACGTCATCACAGTGCTACTGAATCAAACTGGTACTTTGCCCATTTCTACCTTCTGAGTAATTGGCCCTCTGCTCCTGAGAGTATGAAAGCTGGTAGGAGAGAGCCTTCCTCCAGAGACAGCTGTCATGGGAGTAAGACAGACAAGGAAATGGAAGGATGCTCAGAGACGAAAACAAAACAAGAGGGTAAGAAATTAGGAAAGATATTATTCAATCACTGCTTCTCAAAACAGCTTACTGAGCATTAATATTGAAAAGGTCACAAAATTCACCAGAATAAAGAGAAGAAAAGACTTTACTTTTAATTAAGAGAGAAACATTTGGCCCCTAGGAGAGTGAATATATTTCTAATAACTTGATTACTAGGCAGAAAAGGGATGGATCCACATTACAAGGTTAGTTCTTTGTCCTACAAACAGTTGTGATCCCCTCATTCCATAGATCATGGCAAGGGCCATGCAGACTTTGGCTCATGTAGACACACTGGCAATGGTGAAAAACCTTATTCAGGTGGGAAAAAACCCAACCTTAAAAAATTTGACATAATTATGTGTTGATTCTCACTCTAAGACAGAGGGGAAATGACAGAAGTGATATGAAAAAAAGAGTTATGTTAATCAGCTCCATCCTGGGCTCATGGGAAGAATCCTGCCCAGGTCAATGCAAAATCCATTCTTGGGATGTATGTTGTTTATGCTCAATAGTTTGATTCAGCCCATGGATTCCTGTGGGCCACACGAAACTGCATGGTGTCTTCTATGGAACTTGAAAGCAGCTCAAGTCAACCACATACGGGTTGGTTGGAATCAGTACCGACTGAGTTCTGCCCCCCTCTTGATGATGGTTTTCCCCCTTTGGTCCAAAGGGACCCCCTCTAGGAACAAGGCCTGGCTTCTTTCTTCTAGGCTACTCAGACTTTGACCTAATTCTGGAGTCTGCCAGTAATGCTAATATTTACTGGGGCAGCTGGAGTCTTTGCACTGTACATGTGGAACCATATAATAACTAGCAGATTGCTAGTAAAAAGCAGCCCGGAGGAATTAAAAATACAACTTTCTGATGGAGGAAGTGACTGTTCAGCTCTCAGTAAATAAAGCAGTGCTTGGAAAGTGAAAACTCTTGTTTGCAGGCCCAGCTGGTGCCAAGTAACAAGGCTGCTTTCACCTGCCAGCAATATTTTTCCATGGTCATTGCCTCACAAAAAGCCGCTTGTTTGCTTCTGATGGCGAGATCCTGACCAAGTGATCCAAAATAAATGAGGGCATGTTGACACACCGATGAAAGTTTGAAATGTGGATGGCTAACGTAAGGTATTGTTGACACAACTTGGTCAGTTATGGGTGGCGGGCGGCCTGGTTCTCCTTGTACCTGAAATTTGCAAAACTGATCTTAACATTGTGAAATGAGCACAGAGCACACGGGATAAGATGCAAAAGGTCTGGATGAGGTCTGTATATCCTGAAGGACAAAATGAAGGGTGTGGTGGGTTAGTCGTGTGAGTCAGCTTTTGGACCTCAAGTTCTTTGGAGGAAGAGTTGGATACACATCCAATATATAAATAAACCTGAATCTAGAGGGTTTGAAAGGGGCCAGGGTGGCACTGGATTTGAGCTAGTTTAATTTTGCTCCTAAAGATTTTCCTCCAAACTAATGCTATTGTCAAATACATTATAGATATTGCCTAAATCTTCACATATTTACCAAAATATTTGTGTTTTATTTGTGCAATCCTCTATGTGAGTTAGGCATGAGTTACTTTCAGGCAGTTCTACAAACACACTTTGCTGTGAATGTGAGAAAGAATATGCAGCTGATGACTGGAATGCATATAGAGCAGTCATGGCCCTGACAAGTAAGAAATGTCCAGAGGGAGGAACTCTTCATTGTGGAAAATCAACTTTCAAGTTAGGGAAAGGCATGTCCATCTGTCCTCTGTCTCTCAGCTTCTCCTAGGTGTGCACCCAGTGAGGCAGTGGCTGCAACAGAGAGGCCTCGCTCTTGCCCCCGACCTTGGCTTGTGCATCTCCCCCATCCGAGCTGTGTGCAAGCAGTGCAGACTCCACCTGCGTGTCACCTGCTTCCATCCTTGCCTGGCCCTTGGAGGCAGTAGAGCAGGAGAGGTGAGGGCAGGGAAGGAGGATGTGGGGAAGCCCCTGAATTTCCACCCACAGACCCATCTCGCCCTCCTCCTGCCCCTGTTCCTCACTCTCCAGCCCTGCAGCTTCTCTGCTCAGATCACTGATCCCTTCTTCCAAGCCGGTCCTGACCCCCACCTTCTTGTGCTGCCCACTCCTCAGTATCCAGGCATGACTCCTCAGCGCAGGGGCGAAACTGGGTCAAAGACCCCTGCACACGCATTTGTGTACACATACACCCCGTGTGGGAGGCCCAATGGCACCCCTTTGGGGGCTTCACCTGGGGCAGAAAACCTGGCTGGTCCCCCTGTAGCTATGGCTCTGCCTCAGCATCCAGCCAGGCCTGGAAACAGCTAAATGAAGAGCATGCAGCCAGCCAGCCATGCAGAAGGATATGGAGGATAAGGATAAAGCTGCTTTTCTTTTCTCTTGCTTTCTGACTTTTTCTTTTTTCTGCCTTTCTTTCCCTCCCTCCTTTTTAATTAAAAAGGAACATGTCCTCTACAAGATGGCATTGACTTGCATCTAACTCAGTGCTGAAGATTTTGTCTCAGTAGCCAATCCTACGCTATCATAGAATCTGATGTCTCTAGAAATAGAATGTGGGTCATGGTGATCTGGACTGGAAGCTGACCTTAAACTACCAGAGAGAGATTTATGGACCAGACATCTGCAATAATAGAATTTGACACTGACATTTTTGGCTTGGGCCATTGACCAAAATATTAATGACTATAGAATGGCACTGACAGGGAATGGCCATACAGACAGAGGGCAAGTTATTCACAAAGTTCCTTTAACTTGATTCCCTGCATAGGGCGAAGATGCTTCAAGGTTGCATTTGCACTGGCAGCAACTGTGTCATTTCACCAGTGCTCTGTTGCAAGAAGCGCCATGACTCCCCTGAACATATTAAACTCCTGCAACAACTTCCCACAGCAGTCTGGAGCACTGCAAGCACTGCAAGCACTGCCTATTGTGGAGCAATTATGAAATTGAGGCTACCTGAATTACTTTAAAAAAATGGAACTACTGTATAGCAGGTTCTAAAATACAGTGGTACCTTGGGTTAAGAACTTAATTCATTCCGGAGGTCCGTTCTTAACCTGAAACGGTTCTTAACCTGAGGTACCACTTTAGCTAATGGGGCCTCCTGCTGCCGCCATGTGATTTCTGTTCTCATCTTGAAGCAAAGTTCTTAACCCAAGGTACTATTTCTGGGTTAGCAGAGTCTGTAACCTAACGCATCTGTAACCTGAAGCGTCTGTAACCCGAGGTACCACTGTAGGTCTAACCAAATCTGAGTGGATGGCTTTCGCTCGGTATGGAAAGGACAGTTAATGCTAAGTTAGCAAGTACTTGTTTAATTCCATGTGTGGAAGCACCAATAAGATATCTACCCACAATACAAAATAAGGGAACTGAGCATTCTATGTTCTTGTTTATATTATATATTTTAATGCTGTGAGCTGCCCTGAGATGTAGGTGTATACAAATCTAGGCAGTATACAACTGTATTTAATAAATAATAAATATGTTGTTGTTGTTTTCCCAGGACAGGTTACAGCAATTTAAATTCCAGTATTAAAAACAAATTACACTCACAGGCATAGGGTGGGTCCTGAAAACAGGACAGCCAGGTGTATCTTCAGCAATGTTGAATGATGAGGTCCTCTCCTGGGCTGCCAGCACCACACAATTCTGAGGGCACCAAGAGGTCCCTCTGCTGATCTTAATGAACTGAGCATCACTAAAGCCCAGCTGAGTTTAAACCAACAGTTGACTCAATGAATAAAACACTAAATACAGCACAACCAGTTACACACCCAAATTTAAAATTCCATTATGCCAGTTTCTATTTTTAGTTTTCATAACTATAACAAAGCATATAAAAATAAAAGCAACGTAAGTGAAATAATCCAGTCTCTCCAACAGAATTCTTACACTGATCTTATAAAATTCCACACATGCCTTAACTAGTGTTATTAGGAAGGCAACAGCTCTTTTCAATCTTATTATTATTTACCCGACCTTCAACCAGATGTCCCATGATGGATTACAATCTAAGCACAATACTAAAAACAATACTAAAAACATTTTAAAACAACTTGCTGCTGGCATCATCCATCCGTCTTGAGGGACAATGGGGCGCCCTTCCCAGGGCAAAGTCAAACCACCAGGGAATCACAGCACCCGCTGCGGCTGTAGAGACCGGCAACTCATAACAGCTGCCTCCAGTTTTTGCACTGTAGTGACTTCTCTGGTGTGCAAGTCTGGGCCCTGTGTCTGGACAAGTCCCCTGGCCTTGCAAAGCAGAGCAAGATGTTTGGCACCCACTTGGAGGCAGGAGTTGCTGGAAGGGGGCATATAAGGCGCCACCCAACCACTCCACTCCAGATCTGTGTAGGTTTTACTCCTTAGCCTTTTCTTCTTGTGTGCCAAAGACCAGGGTACAGAGTTGTGTCTTCAGCATTTCCTGGGATCCATATAGTCAAGATGCTACACAGACCTCTGTGGAGAGTGGAACTCACAATTTAGGAGGCACCACAGAGAAGGCCCTCTCCAGGGCCAGCCCCCAGCCTCCAAGGGGGGAGGAACTACCAAGAGGACCCCCTCAGTCCATCTTTGTACCACAAAAGGTCTGTAAGACTATCTTGATATCCTTATTAAACAGCAAACAAGAGGACTATACCATATGCATTTAGCAAGACAGGAGGTTTCCCCCCTCTGGTTGCTGTAGAAAAGACTGTTTTATCATTCATATAATAAACATGATCAATGCATCAAAAGCAAGGTTTCAAATCCCCAAATGCTGCAGACAATCATCTCTTTCTGCCCTTCAGCACAAAACCATGAAAGTAGAGAAATTACTAATTTTCCTCATCATATTTGATTTTAACCTCAGCTTCTTGTCATATCAAACAAAATGATCAATTATTCACTGCCATACATTCACTTTTTCCCCTCCAAAAATGAAGGGGAAATGTGTGTGCGTCCTATGGGGCGAATGCAGGCTTTCACTGAAGCCTGGAGAGCGAGAGGGGTCGGTGCGTATGGACCCCTCTCGCTCTCCAGGCTTCAGGAAGCTCTCTGCAAGCCTCGGGAGCCCCAGGGCTCCCCAGGCGTGCAGATAGCAGCCTGCATCCCGATTGGTGCAGATATCGGGCAGCCCCACAAGCTTGGGGGACAGCGGGGAGGCGAAGCTTGGGGATGGCTGCGCAAAGCTCTATTGTGATGTCAATATAAACACAGAAACAAACCCTGAAATGCAATATTCCTTTATTATCATATCCTACATTTCAGTTTATTTCCTGATAATTTTTTATTCTCAGTTCAGTGAAGCAGAGCTTGCAATGGCTGATGATGAGGCTCCTGTGAATTGCTTGGAAATTGCTTTAAAACTCCCAGGACTTCAAAATGGCATGCGTTTTGTAAGCAGAACTCTGAGAGGTGCACCTAAGGGAGGACAACTCTACATAGAAAAAAATGGAGCATGTTTATAATATATTGGTAGGTGCAGTAGAAGTCATTTATTAAAGTCACACACACACACACACACACACACACGGAGACCCTCCTCTCCCCCCCCTTATCACCCAAGTCATCTACTGCAGACAAGAGAGTCGTCCTCTTTCCTCCTGCCCCCCTCCTCTCCCGCCTCCAGCCTTGGGCAGGATCTTGGGCAGGGCCTCTTAAGTATATCAGGGCTGTGGTGCAAAGATCCCTCTGTCCCCCCCTTTCCCAAAGTTGTTGACCTTTTTAAGGAAAGGAACAACTCTCCCCAGAGTTGTTGACCTTTCTTTTGGGAGCTGACATTACGCTTACACATTATCTCGAACAAGCCCTTAGAACAAAATAAAATGAAAAGGCAGAAGAAAATCTAATGAAGTCCTCAATTCCAAAGCAAGACTCATTCAAGACTCAGCAGTTCTTCTAATTCATCCTCATGATTCAAATCACCACATATCAAAAAGTTAAAGCAATCTCCAGTTTGTTGTTCTTTAAATAAATTAATAAAGACACAGACAATGAAGTTCCCGGCCAAGTTGTGTTTAAGTACAAAGCTGACATTTTCAAATATTGTGGGGGGTGGGTGTAAAGCAGTGGCATCCTGAACCTAAAAAGGACCCAAAACTTGGGTCACAAAGGCTGCAGTGCTAACTGCACTTACCTGAAAGTAAGCCCTGCTGAATCTAATAGGACCTTACTTCTGAGTAGACAGTGGGACTGCAGCAAGAAACACAGTCGGGAATTAGGGCTTTCTGTTTTAAGTCTCAGCCAGAGGAAAATGTAATATTGGAGATTAGGGAGAAAGGAATATGAATAGATTGGGGGGAGGGGGCTGATGAAGAGACCAAAAACCACAGGTAGCAAGATAAGGCACACTTTCTGGGGAGCAAGGCTCACACACAGCTGCTTGGGGCGAGGACTGCAGAGGGACCATAGTTGGGTTCTGCGTGTGTGTTTTTCAGAAAAACGTAGAATTGGAAGGGACCCTGTGGGTCATCTAGCCCAGCCCCCTGCAATGCTTTTTAGCTTGCATTGATCTCAGAAACCTTGAGTGCCTTTTTTTGTAGTTGGATAGGCAATTAACAGGCTTGTTTCACAAATAAGGGAGAAGGAGGGTTGCTGGCTTGGTTTGGTTTGCCTTTGTTCTAGTTTCTTGCACGTGCTTAGTACTGTAATTTCAGGCTGTGAGCTGCCCTGATATCTATGGGGGGAGGGCAGTAGTAGTAGTAGTAGTAGTAGTAGTCATGGTGATGATATTTTTCGCAGGGCTTGGAGTGGGTGATGGCCAGCTGCTGGGATGAATGGGGTCGGTGCTAAATGGTCTGGCTTGCTTTACAACCCCTAGGGACCCTGTTGGTGGGGGGGGGCAGAAGGAGCCCACCCCCCAAGAAGTAGAAGAAGAAAAAGAGCGATGGGAGGAGGCTTCCCTTCCCCGGGATAGAGTTGCCCGTAACATTAAACACAGGGCACGATTCCAGGGAGAGAGAGAAACCAGGGCAGCAGCTGCTACTACTCACGGCTGGGGCTCGATGTAGCTGAACAGGACGGGCAAGGGGACCCTGCAAGCAGAGCTGCAAACCCAGGAGGAAGAAAGGGGGCAAGTGGGGGCGCGCCTCTCTTCTTCTTCTTCTTCTTCTTCTTCTTCTTCTTCTTCTTCTTCTTCTTCTTCTTCTTCTTCTTCTCACACCAGCCAGCCCTAGAGTTGGCGGGTGCAGGGAAAGGGGAGGCAGCGGCAAAGCCGCACAGCTCCGCCACTGGCTGGGGCGCCCCGGAGAGGCCAGCGCCCTGGCCCAAGGCACCAGTAAGCCCAATAGGAAAGACGGTTCTGACCTTGGGAAACAGCCAATAAAAGCAGTGCAATGACAGACTAGTGCAAATATAGTATAGAGAGCTTCTTTTGTACACACGCGCACACACACACACACTTAAATATTTTACTTATTATTGTTATAATAACTTTATGAGAATTAGAAACAAATTAACAACAGCAAGGGAAATATTGAGCCAGCCGTGGGGTTGTACAGCAGTGGAGGGCTACAGCAGAGAATTTTTTAAGTTTGTAAGCAGTTAAAGGGAAGTTCACAAAAAGCACAACAGGAATGGATTTGGGAGAAGTATGTAGATTGTGAAGCTGAGGCTCCAGTACTTTGGCCACCTCATGAGAAGAGAAGACTCCCTGGAGAAGACCCTGATGTTGGGAAAGATGGAGGGCACAAGGAGAAGGGGGCGACAGAGGACGAGATGGTTGGATAGTGTTTTCGAGGTTACCAGCATGAGTCTGACCAAGCTGCGGGGGGCAGTGGAGGACAGGAGTGCCTGGCGTTCTCTGGTCCATGGGGTCACGAAGAGTCGGACACGACTAAACGACTAAACAACAACAACAACAACAATGTAGTTTCTTAGGAATGAAATATTGCACTGACACCAGACTTAAAGAAAATATTGGTACTTCATCTGGAAGAAATGTCCCTTTTTCGCAAAAAACAAATTCATGTGGAAAGACTTGGAAAGGACTAGTTGTGCCTTTCTAATAGTGGCCATGTGTGTAACACACTGTGGATTCAACGGCATGAGCAGCAGGGTAGCCTGCAGAGCCTAAAAATATGGAAGGGACCATAACATTCCGTATAAACCTTCTGCGGTTCAAATTATTTACAATGGACACTTTGCACCAGTAGGTGGTGGCCACGTAGCAAATCTAGAGCATTAGCACCTCTCTGGTGTCTCATCCTGGGAAAAGTCTAGTTTTAGCCAATGGCTGCTTAAAAAGTGGGCAGGGGCAGCTCTTTTCGGCTGCAGGAGCCTCTGACCAGCTCTGGGCCTCCCTGATCCCCATGCCAGCACAAAGCCCTTTTTCTCCTTTCCTTCTGTCCAGGCCCAGGGGGCTTGTGTGGATTCCCTGCCAGAGAGGAGCAGGACAGCCGTGACAGGGCTCCATCATAAATGGTTGCAGTGCCCCTCAGCAAAATGGCATTGCTACTGAGCCCTGTGGGAAATTACAGAGGTGGCCACTATACAGCTGCAAATAAGATGTTTTAAATGTTAACAAGAACGTCAAATACATGGAGTAGGCTTTGCTATCAAAAACTGTTATGTAGTGAAGTTTCACCCTGGGCCAGCAGGGGGATACTGTATATAGTTTTCACTCAGGTCTGTAGATAGTTTTCACTCAGGTCCACGTCAGTTATTTTAGGCGGGAACTCTGGGCTGTTGTTGCTACAATGTTGACAGCCGGCTGCCTATAAAAGCAGGCCGGCTGAGCTGTTTGCAGTCAGTTCTATTCCAGCTTACAAAATAAAGAGCTACTTGGAGAAATCGCTGTGCCGTCTGCTATGTCAACCCACAACTTAACACTGGCGACGAAGGTGGGATAGATGGACATCAGAGCACAGCCAGATGCGGCCAGCCTCTGAACTGAGCTGAATCACTGAGCTGAATCACAGAGCAAAATCACTGAGCAAAATCACTGGACAGAACCAATTCAGAGCTGACTGTTCTGGCTAAGAGCACTGTGTTCCATCCATCGCCCTTCACGCCGGCATCGGAATCATGGCTTCGCTTGTGCCTCTACCGCCGTTTGCGCCAGCCTCTGAATCATGGGACTCCTACCTCGCTCGGTTCAACTACTACCTCCAAGCCAACGAGCTGACAGCAGTATCAAAGGATCGGAAGCGGGGCCTATTCCTCAGCCTCTGTGGGCCTGAGGTGTTTGAGACGGCCCGAGCATTGGTTGCGCCTGAAGCAGTCCAGGCAACACCATGGGACACGATCCAAGAGAAGCTCCGCAACCACTACGCACCAAAGCCGTCCAAGATTGCTGCCCGCCATGCGTTCTACCACCGGAACCAGGCAGACGGGGAGTCAATCAACAACTACACCACCGCCCTGCGACAGGCTGCAATGCACTGTGAGTTCCGAGACTTAGACGATGCCCTGATGGATCGAATCGTCTGCGGGGTCCGGGACATCCATCTGCAACGGCGTCTCCTCGCCAAGCCAGACCTCACGCTACAGAAAGCCATTGAGGAGGCTGTGGCCTCAGAAGCTGCTGAACGCTCCGCCCAGGAGATCCGCAAGTCCAGCAGCCCGCGTCTTGCTAGGGAGCCAGTTCCGGTGCATCATGAAGAGGCCAGCAGTGATGAGGCATCCTCCAGTGAAGACGATGACGTGCACCAGACAAAGCGGGAGCGCAGGAAGTTCCAACAGAAGTCCAAGGGCCAACCGGAATGTGCCGGCTGCGGAGGCAACCATTCCCGTGCCAAGTGTCGATTCAGAGACGCCATCTGTAGGAAGTGTTCCAGAAGGGGCCACATCGCTAAGGTCTGCCGATCGGCTCCGTCTGACACCCCCCCTTCATCGACTCGCAAGTCCAAGTCTTCACTCCAGTCTGCCAAGGAAAGTTGTTTCGCTCTCACCAACTGCCGCTGCCCGTCTGGAACCACGATTGGCCAAACTGACTCGCCTACGCAACGCAAGCTGAACGTCACGGTGCTCATTGAAGGAGCTCCATGTGACATGGAGATCGACACCGGGTCTGCCCTGTCCATCATGTCATGGAGCACCATCAAAAGACTGGTACCCAGAGTGTCCAAAAGGCAACTCGACTCTCTCCGCGTACACCTGAGAGACTACCAGGGAAACGACATTCCCGTGGTAGGCGTTGGCCGGTTCCGGATCGCCTTCAAGGATTTTTCGGGCCTGCTCCGGTTGGTGGTGGTTGAAGGTCAGCGGCCAAGCCTCCTAGGGCTAGACTGGTTTGATGCCCTCGGCCTGGAAGTCACCGGCATCAACTGCATCTCTAACGCAGAGACTGAGGGTCTGGTCAAAGACTTTGCCGAGGTTTTTGACGGCACCTTGGGTCAATATACAGGTACGCCCATCTCCTTTAGCCTTGATCCACAAGTCGCCCCCATCAAGCGAAAGCCACGCCGGGTTCCCTTTGCTCTCAAGGCTAAGGTGGACGAACAACTGGACAAACTGATCGCCCAAGGAGTTTTGGAGCCGGTTGACCACGCCAAGTGGGAAACCCCCATCGTCACGCCTGTCAAGCCAGATGGGTCGGTGAGAATCTGCGCTGACTACAAGTGCACGATCAACAAGGCACTTCAGCAGCACGCTTATCCGGTTCCTGTTGTCCAACACCTGCTGCATTCCCTGGGTGAGGGTAAGGTCTTCGCTAAGCTGGACCTTGCCCAAGCCTATCAACAACTGCCAGTCGATGATGCCACTGCTGAAGCCCAGACGACCGTCACCCACCGGGGGGCATTCCGTTGCCGCCGGTTGCAGTTCGGGGTGAGTGTGGCTCCTGGCATCTTCCAAAGCCTTATGGAGCGTCTCCTGCAAGGGCTTCCGGGCGTGGTACCATATTTTGATGACGTCTTGGTGTCTGCAGACTCACACCAGCAGCTGTTCGAGCGCCTCCGTGCCGTGCTGACCAGGTTCCAAGAGGCCGGGCTCAAGGTAAAGAGGGAGAAGTGCCAGATCGCCGTTCCACAGGTAGAGTTCCTGGGCTATCTTATCGATGCCTCCGGCCTTCACCCGACCACATCCAAGATCCACGCTATCCAGCAGGCCCCCACCCCAAAGAACAAGACGGAGTTGCAGGCGTTCCTGGGGCTGCTGAACTTTTATAACATGTTCCTGCCCCACAAAGCTACAGTGGCTGAGCCTCTTCACCGACTCCTTAGCACTAAGACGCCTTGGGCCTGGGGTCATTGGGAGACGGCGGCCTTCAACGCGGTCAAGGCTCTCCTTTCATCAGACAGTGTGCTGGTACGGTACAGTGAATCCAGGCCGCTGGTCCTTGCCTGCGACGCCTCACCTTTTGGCATCGGTGCTGTCCTTAGTCACCGTTTTCCAGACGGAAGAGAAGCACCGCTCGCCTACTTTTCCAGGACGCTATCTCCGACGGAACGGAATTACAGCCAGCTCGACAAGGAGGCACTGGCACTTGTGGCTGGAGTGAAGAGGTTCCATGAATACCTCTATGGCAGGACTTTTGACCTCATCACTGACCACAAGCCACTCCTGGGCCTCCTCGCCGGTGATCGTCCAACTCCACCGGTCCTCTCGCCACGCATGCTGCGATGGACTGTTTTCCTGGCTGCCTACCACTACCGGCTCATCCATCGCCCCGGGAAATCGATGGGCCATGCCGACGCCCTCAGCCGTTGCCCTCTTCCAGCATTTGTGGAAGACCCGGCTCCAGCTTCATCGCTCCTTCTCATTGAGGATCTTCTGGCAGCGCCTGTATCGGCTGCCACTGTGGCCTCCGCGTCTGCCCAGGATCGCACCATCAGCCGGGTGCTCAACTGGGTGCGGAGGGGGTAGCCACAAGGGCCTTTTGCATCGGAGTTCCAGCCCTTCGCAACCAGACAACATGAACTCTCAGATCATCGCGGCTGTCTGCTGTGGGGAGACCGCGTCGTGATTCCCCAGGGACTCCGTCAGCGCGTCCTGAAGGCTCTGCACGTTGGCCACCCGGGAATTGTCAAAATGAAGGCGTTGGCTCGGTGTTACGTCTGGTGGCCTAATATGGACGATGCCATCACTGCCTGGGTGTCCGTCTGTCAAGCGTGCCAAGAGTCGAGGCCTGCACCACCGGCAGCTAAGGGACACACCTGGGAGACGCCAAAGACACCCTGGTCGAGGGTGCACATCGATCTGGCTGGCCCCTTTCACGGCCGGACCTTTATGGTAGTGGTGGACGCCTATTCCAAATGGCTGGAGGTCGCCCTGATGCCCTCCACCACTACCGAAGCTGTCATCCGGGTGCTGCGAGGCCTGTTTGCAACGCATGGGTGTCCTGATGTCCTTGTCTCTGACAACGGACCGCAGTTCACGTCAGGCACGTTTGAGCGGTATCTTTTGGGACTGGGCATCCGCCATGCCCTAACGGCACCCTTTCATCCATCCAGCAACGGGCAAGCGGAAAGAATGGTGCGCTCGGCAAAAGAGGCACTGGCGTGCCTGGACCGGGGAGACTGGCATGAGCGGGTCGCCGAATACTTGTTCGTGCAACACATCACCCCTCATGCAGCCACAGGGAGGAGTCCTGATGAACTGCTTATGGGCCGCCGCCTCAGGTCACCGCTCGACCGGCTACACCCGGACTTTGCCGTGGCTGAACCCCCAGGCTGTGCCAACGCACCACGGTCATTTGTCCCAGGAAACCAGGTCTTTGCCCGGAACTATGTGGGGGACATTCCTTGGGTGCCAGCCACAGTAGTGGGAGCCACTGGACCAGGTGGCACTCGAAGACGGACGCTTGTGGCGACGGCACATAGACCAGCTTAGGCGCAGGGTTGGGGACTTGGACACTACCGAGGTGCCCCCAACTGCGCTTGCGGCTCCAGAAGAGACACGTACAGATGGCGAGGCCCCACCTACACCTCCCTCGCAAACTGCCAGCGTGGAGCCGAACCAAGCCGCTTCAGAGGGTCTGCCAGACTTACCACAGACTCAGACCACTCCACTTGCGGAGGCTCCACCCACAGCAGCGGATCCAGGGGAGTTGGTTCCAACGCCACCTAGGGTCGCACCACAGCCTCAGCAAGAACTGTGTGGCCCTCCGGACTTGGCTACCAGTCCCCGGCGGTCTGGCAGAGTTCCCAAGCGCCCAACTTATTTAAAGGACTATGTTGTTGGACATGTATCACTGTTGGTCTAAGTATGGGAAATGTAACCGATATGCTTTTGTGCCTAATTGAACCATTACGCGTAGTGCTGTATATAAGGAAACCATTACGATTGTAACTAACGCCTTATCTCGGTGGGGAGGGGTGTTATGTAGTGAAGTTTCACCCTGGGCCAGCAGGGGGATACTGTAGATAGTTTTCACTCAGGTCTGTAGATAGTTTTCACTCAGGTCCACGTCAGTTATTTTAGGCGGGAACTCTGGGCTGTTGTTGCTACAATGTTGACAGCCGGCTGCCTATAAAAGCAGGCCGGCTGAGCTGTTTGCAGTCAGTTCTATTCCAGCTTACAAAATAAAGAGCTACTTGGAGAAATCGCTGTGCCGTCTGCTATGTCAACCCACAACTTAACAAAAATGATCTTGTGAAGCTCTTGTCAGAAGTCCCTACCAGCATTAATGAGCGACTCTCAACCCTTCAAATAAAGCTCACCAAAAGCCAACAGGCTATTATTCTAAGTCCTTATGCACCAATACTGGGTGCCGATGAAGACATTACAGAAAAAAATTACTCTCAGCTGGATACCATCCTATCAGAGACGCTTAAGGAGGATAAAATTACCTCCCGGATGATTTTAATGCAAGAGTTAGATGAGATTCCGATCTGTAGCCTGGGACTTTTGTGAAAGAAGGAATCGGCAATAACAGCCAGAACGGAATCTTACTTTTGATGATATGTGCAGCGCACAACCTTGTTATTACCAACACACTTTCAACAGAATTTTTTTTAAAAAAACTTCATGGAGGCATCCTCGGTCAAACCACTTACACTTCTTAGACTATGTTATTGTCCGTGCTAAAGATCGCCATGATGTGCTCCTTACCAGAGCTATGATGAGTGCCGACGACTGCTGGATAGATCACTGACTAATATGCTCCACGATGGCTATCAAGATTATACTTCAACGCAGGCTTCAAGGAAGGAAACCAAGGCACAAAATGAACACTCAAGCCCTTCAAGCTCCTATTAAGCGGGACTGCTTCCCAATGACTCTTAAGGACTATCTGCTTTTGGAATTCCCTGATAGCATCAAGGGACACTGGACCAAGCTAAAAACATCCATTATTGCAGCCTGTGAACAAACTATTGGATACCAAACCAAGAAACCCCAGGACTGGTTTGATTAGAATGACTGTGAGATTGAGTGCATGATTGACAAGAAAAGGAAGGCCTTTCAGAACTGGCAAAGAGACAGAAACTGTGCCACTAAGGAAAAAACCTATGCCAACTGTTATGTACTGAGTTGAATAGGATCTCCTGGGCATAGTCGGCCAATTGGTGTTAAAGAAAGATAGAACATTTTTTATGTACGCTACAACAGCAGCAAGAATACTCATCGCGAAGTACTGGAAGACACAAGAGTTACCCACCGTGGAAGAATGGCAGATGAAGGTGATTGACTATATGAGTTTAGCAGAGATGACGAGCAGAATCCGAGACCAGGGAAGAGAAACGGCGGAAGAGGATTGGAAAAATTTTAAGGACTATCTAAAGAAATATGCAAAAATTGGTGAATGTTAGGTTGATGCTGGATGAGAAAATAGGGGTTGATAGCGGTAATGGATAAGTAAAAAGAAAATGAATGTTATTAAAATTAAATTGAAATAAGGGGGGGATTTGCTAATAAATTACTGACATGAGAATGCAGAAAGGGGAGGTATGAGGAAGTCGGGAAAGTAAGGTATAAGAAATTAAGATTTGAAATTATATGTGTTTTATGTTTTTATTGTTTTGTATTTGTGTTTTGTTTGTGTTGAAAATTTTGTGGAAACTTTAATAAAAATTAAAAATTTTTTTTAAAAAAGTGAGTCGAATAGGATCCAAACTGCAGCAGTCTGATTGGTCCTAGAACAATGCAGCAGTATGATTGGTTGGCAGGAACCACCCAATCATTCTCCAGATAGAAGTGAATCCACAACCTGATTGGCTTACAGTAGAATTCCGGAATTAGTCAATCATGTGCAGCCCATTGTGTAAATAATGTATATAAAGCAGATACTTTGAGGGGACTTTCATTCATTCCTCCTCACCCCTATGAGCTGAATAAAGAGCATGAAATCACTTTGCGACTCTGAGTATATTTCACTGGCGACGAAGATGGGATCCCGCTGAGCTGACTGCCACACACAGCACTGCAGCACCGCCACCTGCCGCACCGCTGCCTCGCACCATGTATCCAGGCTTCAGCTTCGGGACACAAGGAACTCAGAATGGCAACCGACAGCAGCTTCTCGCCGTTCAACCCAGCGACTTCCGGTCGGCGCCAGTGATTAATGGCGGACTTCTCCCGGAGCTCCGAGAGAAGTCTGCTCCGCGGGTTCGGGTCCTGCCGCTACGGCAAAGCGGGGACCCCCAAAAATCGCAGGCAGTGAAGCCTGCGAACAAGGAGGCTCGGCGGGTGCCTTAGGGGTCTCCCCAAACCGCAAAGGAGCCTTTTTAAAGGTTTCGGAACAGCGCGGGGGGAGCGCGGCACTGAGAGCTGTCACCCAGTCCGTGGAGCGAAGCCGCATCGCCATTATCGGAGAGCGCTGATTTCTTCCGGCAAATTGGACTCAAAAAACAACTACTCGTGAGTAGGATTAAAAGAATTAAATTGGACTTAAGAATTTCAGTAATTCCGTCACGGGAAAAGGTACAAAAAGGAAGTCTGCCTTTCCCGATCTGTAGATATAGCAAAAGCAAAGAGACTGTTAAACTGTAACCTTTGAAGACTGCATTTTGCCTAAAGGTAACCCATTGATAAAAAGCAAGATTTAAACCCCCCACCTAGCTGGCAGGAGCGGTGGGGAGAATTTCTGTTGAAAGTTTACTACCTGCATGAAAGGAGAAGGGAAACAATGCCCATTGTCTTTGCATCCTGAGGGAGGACTGCCTTGAAAGGGACAAAGACCTCTGAATTGTGGAATAACTGTGAACTTTACTGAACTTTGTGGAAAGATACTGTATTGGAGGATTGCTTCTTAAAAACTGTTACATATCTGCAACTATTTAGAAAAGAGCTGAGACTTGGGCTTCTCTCCTTTTGAGAAGAACTAGGGGGGGATTTGTAAAAAGTATCCTGTTTAAAAGACTCTGAAATTAAGTTGGGAACTTCCCCCCCTAGAGGAGACTTTGTTACTTCTTGAAATAACTAAGCTACTAGAAGCCCAGCCAGTGGAAATTTCCTATTGAAAACAAATTCTTAAGTCTGAGACTGACCTTGACTGGGCATGATAGTGGCATGGCAAATGATAAAAGAAAAATAGAAACATTTCAGGAGAAAAGTCTCAGATCCGGCAGACAATACAGAGTTGATACCTCACAGCAAAGAAGGGCCTCATTGACAGGAGCAGCTGCTGCCTCACAAACAAAATCTAAAACTATGTCATCAGAAGATGTTCTGACTAAAGCACTGGAAAAAATAAATCAATCTTTGGAACTTCTCACGAAACAAGGGAGTGACACAAGTAAACAAGTTGCAGAAACAAATAAAAATGTAGCTGAGATTTCAGCAAAAATCAATTTGAATACTTCAAGCATAAAAGAATTGGGAACACAAGTCAATGTAAATGCTCAAAATATAGAGAAACTTTTAGAAGAATCAGCAACTACTAGGAAAATTGCCGAGGAGGCAAAGGAGCTTGCAACTGCAACACAAGAGAGAATACCACCGGTTGTTAAGAAACTGGCGGACCATGATTTGTCCTTTGCTATGTTAGAGCTACAATGGAAAGAACGAAACTTAAGATTGAGATTTGTACCAGAAAAAGAACAGGACAATTTGGTGGATTTCCTGACAAAAGAGTTTTTTGACTTTTGGCAAGAGGGCCTGGAAGAGGATGAAGTAAAGATTGTGAGTGCATTTAGACTAGGAATAAGACAAAAAAGGAACAAGGTAAGAGACTGTTTGATTACTTTGAGATCAAAGGAAGAAAGAGACAAAATTTTGAATTTGCACTACCAAAATCTACTGAAAATTGAAGATTCTTCTGTGGAGATTTTCAAAGATATCCCTAAGCCCATTCTAGATGCGAGAGGTGACTACAAAGAGCTGACTACATTACTGAAGAAAAGCAGAATCTTCTTTAGATGGGAATTTCCTCAAGGCCTGTCCTTTAAATATAGAGGGGAAAAAATAAGAATCAAGACACCGAGCGACAAAGATAAGTTTTTGAGAGATCACGAAGAAGACATTGTGAAGGAGGTGGAAGCTGGAGAGGACCTGACACCATCGGGAAAAGGAATTTTGGACCTAGCAAACTTATCGTTTGGACTGCCGCCACCAACAGAAGAGGAACAACAACTAGGAGCTGTAGGAGGAGTAAATAAATAATCCCACCATGGCGTTGCGACTTCTGAGCTGGAACTGTAATGGTTTGAACATTCCTCGAAAGAGGAAGAATGTATTTCATATATTAAATAAGCAACAATTGGATTTAATTTGCTTACAAGAGACACATGTGATGAGAGCACATAGAAACTAGGACAAGAATTTGTCTCATCTGATAGAGTGAAAAAAAGAGGAGTTGTTTTATATGCAAAAGATAGACTGATGCCGAAATTGATATTTAAAGACGAACAAGGAAGATATCTGGCAATTGAGATTCAAATACAAGGACAGAAATTCTTGATTGTAGGAGTTTATGCACCGAATGAAGGTAAATCTGAGTTTTTCAAGAAGTTGCATGAGATCTTACTCGATTTTTTAGAATGGAATGTGATTTTGATGGGAGACATGAACGGAGTTGTCTCCACAAACATGGACAAAGCGCAAAGACAAGTGATATCGAAGGATGGAAGACTACCAAAAACTTTCTTTGAATTGACTGACAATATGGATTTGGTTGACATTTGGAGAACAAAGAATCCCCTTGAAAGAGAGGGAACCTTCTTTTCTGAAGCCAAAATGACCTGGACTAGAATTGACCAAATATGGGTTACTAGAGGATTGGCACCAAAGATAAAAAAAGTGGAAATCTGCCCAAAAACATGCTCTGACCATAACGCCGTGAAGATGGAAATGAACCAAACAACAGCTGGCACCTTCAGATGGAGAATGAATGACACCCTATTCAGAGATAAATAATTTTGTAAAAAGGCCCAAAAAACTTTGAGAGACTATTTTGAGATTAACCTGAAGACCAATGTGGAAAAAAGAGTAATCTGGGACTCAAGTAAAGCAGTTATGAGAGGGTTCTTGATACAACAAAACGCAATAAAAAAGAGAAGCCAGAATGTGAGAAAGGATAAGATTTTGGAAAAGATAAAAGAAGGAGAAAAGAAATTAAGATCAAAACCAAAGTCTCAGGAGATCTTGAGAGAAATTAAATTATATCAGGTCCAGTATATGGAATTGATGAATCAAGAAATAGAATGGAAAATTAAACTAATGAGACAGAAGACTTTTGAATCCGCTGATAAATGTGGTAAATTCTTGGCTTGGCAATTGAAGAAGAGACAAAAGCTTAATACAGTGACAAATTTAGAAGTGGATGGAAAGAACATCTATAACCCAACTGAAATTAGAAGCTGCTTCCAGAGATATTTTAAACAACTGTACACACAAGGGCCACAAAAAGACTCTGATATAGAACAATTTTTGGAGAAAAATGGACTGAAGGAAATCTCAAGCGAGGACAAAGTATTTCGGAACCAGAAAATAACTGAACAAGAAATAGAGAGTGCCATTCAAAGTATGCAACTGGGCAAATCTCCGGGGCCTGATGGACTCACTTCCAAATATTACAAAGCTTTAAAGGAATGGATATTACAACCTTTGAAGGAAGTTTGCAACGAAATTCTTGAGGGGAAAAAGGCACCTGAAACGTGGAAAGAGGCCTACATCACGCTTATACCAAAGACAGAGACTGAGAAGACCCAACTTAAGAACTACCGCCCAATTTCTTTACTAAATGTGGATTACAAAATCTTTGCTGACATTTTAGCTAGAAGATTGAAAAAAGTATTGATGGGGGAGATTCATAGGGACCAAGCAGGCTTTCTCCCTAGAAGACATCTATCAGATAATGTAAGGAATATAATAGACATTTTGGAGATGTTAGAAGTTAATATAAACACAAAAGCTGTTTTTATATTTGTGGATGCGGAGAAAGCCTTTGACAATATTTCTTGGACCTTTATGAAGAAGAATCTCCAGGGTATGTGGGTAGGCCAAGGTATAGGTGCAATATATTCTGAACAAAAGGCTAAACTTATTGTGAACAATGTGATTACGGAAGAATTTAAAATTGAGAAAGGGACACGTCAGGGGTGCCCAATCTCCCTGTTACTCTTTATTTCGGTCCTGGAGGTCTTGTTAAACATGATAAGAAAAGACCAGCTGGTTAAAGGGGTACAGGTCGGAGCGAAACATTATAAATTGAGAGCTTTTGCAGATGACTTGGTACTTACATTACAAGAGCCAGAATCTAGTACAAAAAGAGTTTTGGAACTGATGCAAGAATTTGGTCAATTGGCAGGATTTAAACTGAATAAATTAAAAACTAAGGTATTAGAGAAAAACTTAACAGTAATTGAGAAAGAGAAGTTTCAGAATGAGACAGGTTTAACTGTGGTTAAAAGTGTAAAATATTTGGGGATCAATATGACAGCGAAAAATATGAATTTATTTAAAGATAATTATGAGAAATGTTGGAAACAAGTGAAAAAAGACTTAGAAATCTGGTCAAATTTGAAGCTTTCCTTGTCTGGTCGAATAGCAGTTATAAAGATGAATGTATTGCCTAGAATGTTGTTTTTGTTTCAAACTTTGCAAATTGTGGACAAGATGGACTGTTTCAAGAGTTGGCAGCAAGATATTTCTAAATTTATCTGGCAGGGCAAAAAGCCCAGGATAAAATTTAAGATTTTAACTGATGCGAAAGAACGAGGGGGATTTGCCCTGCCAGATTTGAAACTTTACTATGAATCAGCAGCATTCTGCTGGTTAAAGGACTGGCTGCTTCTTGAGAATACAGACATTTTGGATCTAGAAGGATTTAACAATTTCTTTGGGTGGCATGCATATTTGTGGTATGACAAGGTCAAGGTTCATAGAGGTTTTAAAAACCATATGGTCAGGAAAGCACTGTATAATGTCTGGATTAAATATAAAGATTTGTTGGAGAATAAAACTCCAAGGTGGCTGTCACCAATGGAGGCAAAAGCGTTGAAAAAACTTAATATGGAACTTAAATGGCCAAAATATTGTGAAATTTTAGAGCAAGAGGGCGACAAGTGGAAATTGCAGAGTTTTGAGAATTTAAAAGATAAAGTGCGAGATTGGCTTCACTATTACCAAATAATGTCAGAGCTGCCTCCAGGTCCCAGCTCACAGAGGACCAACGCTAGGCTGTAGTTATGTACAAAAGTCTTTATTGAGGTTCAGTTTCCATTTTAAAGCCGCAGCGTGCAGCTCTACGTCTCGACCTTAGACCGGCGAAGTCCCGTCTGAGTCTCCTCCCCTTCCACACCAGTTTAAGACTCTAGCCTTGCTCCACCTCTTCCTAAGTTCCTTTCTCCTCTGGGCCCTCCTGCCCGCTAGGGTTTCATCCTTCCTGGACTCATCTGACGCTGACCCTGACGATTCTTGCCCCTCCTTCCGGCAGGCTTTAGGACCTGGTTCCCTATCCGGGCTACCTTCTGTGCCGCTCGCCTGTACATTTGAACTGGGCGCGCACGCCCAGCCTGCAACTTTCCTCTTGACCGTTAACTCGCTCTCCGATGGAGGCGTGGTCAACCCTGACTCATCTTCTCTCGCTGGTAGTGCATATGTGGGCTCTGACACCTGGGACTCCTCCCCCCCACTACGCTCTGGTGGGGAAGCTGGTCCTGATTTCCAACTGCTGCTCTGGGAGTCCCCGCTGGCCCCTTGCTTCTGGGGTGTCCCCCTTGGCTCGCCCCTTGCCCTGCCCATCGGCGCCCCCTTCTGTGAATCTTCCGATTCGCTGGAGAGGCTCATGGAATCTATCGGGCTGCTGTCATATTCTCCTACGCTGCCCTCGGATTGCTCCCCCTCGCTCTCCATCTCCTCTCCTCCCTGCGCTCCCGCTGAGTCCCTGACATCCATCCCCCCCTCGAAGCCCCCCTTCCCCCCTCCCCCTCTTCTGGCGTGGGTTCCGGGTGCTCCAATGCTGTGGGGGTGCATACCGGATATAGTTCTTCCCCCCTGGCATGCTGCCAGTCCATGACTGGTACATCGACGTCGCTCTCCACCGCTTCCATCTCGTTGCCGGTGTGCTCGAACCCAGGGTCCTCCCCCAACCCGTCCATGCCCCCTTGTTCCCCCATTTCCTCTGGGGAGTCTGCGTGCCAGGGCCCTCTGAGCAGTCTCCTGCGCCACTCCTCCTCAGGTTGAGTGTCCCACCAATAAGAGCGTTCCACACCCAAGTCTGAGACCGACCCCTCCGGCGAGGTAGTCTCTGGAACCGTCTCCTCAGCCGAGGAGAACCCCTGAAACGTACTGGCTGAGAGTGTGGGGGTGAAAAGATATTCGTCAAAATAATCCTCCGGCATGGGCCTGTGTGGGAAGAGTGCGTGGAACTCGTCTTTGAGGTAGTGCTCCTCCACCGCATAGTACGGCACCCAGCTGTTGGCGCTGGCCGGGGCACCTTCCCTTGCGATGAGATATTCGACCCCCTCTTCCCCCCATCTCGAGTCCAAAATCTCCGTCACCTCGTTGAGTGGCCCCGCCCTCGGCGACCCCCCTGTCATGGGTGCGTCTCTAAACGGACTGGGAGCTGTCCCTGGCTCCTGAAACCTGTGAGGTGCCTTGTAGGGCATTAGCACCGATCTATGAAAGACCGGGTGCATTCTGGAACCCTCCGGTAGTGTCAAACGGAAGGCCACTGGGTTGATCTGTGCCTCGACTAGGTAAGGGCCTAGCTGCTTGTGTCCTAGCTTCTTCTTAGCTAAGGATCTGGCCGGCACTGCCTGGGCCGCTAACCAGACCCAGTCCCCTACCCGTATGTCCTCCCCCACTCTTCTGTGTTTGTCTGCTTGCATCTTGTATACGTGTTTTGCTAGGTCTAACTGCCTACGGAGTTGTTCATGGACCTCCTGTAACTCCTCTGCCAATGCCTCTGCTCCCTGCGGCTCCCCCTCCCCCTCTTTCTCTAAGCCCGGGAAGGTTCTGGGATGTCGCCCGTTGTTGGCGAAAAACGGTGTCACCCCCGTGGACACATGTTGTGTGTTGTTGTAGGCAAACTCGGCCAGGGGCAGGTAGTCCACCCAGGTCGAGGGCTGCTGGTTGGCGTAGCATCTCAGGTACTGCTGCATGATGGCGTTGACCCTCTCCGCTTGTCCGTTGGTCTGCGGGTGTCTTGCCGACGCTAGGTTGACCTTGACGTTCAGGATCCCCATCAGCTTCTGCCAGAAACTCGAGATGAACTGGCGCCCCCGGTCGGACAGGATAGACCGTGGCAGGCCGTGTACCTTGAACACGTGGTCTATGAACAGCTTGGCTGTCTGTTCCGCTGTGGCCACCTTCGCGCAAGGAATGAAGTGCGCCATCTTGGTGAACATGTCGACTACCACGAGGACTGCTGTTTTGCCCCTCGAGCTGGGCAGGTCAGTGACAAAGTCCAAGGCCACCCTCTCCCACGGTTCGGACGGGGTCTGTAGCGGTTCTAACAGTCCCGCCGGCGGTCTGTGTACTGGCTTGGCCCTTTGGCATGTGTCGCACCTCGTGACGTAATCCGCGACTTCTCCCCGCATCTTGGGCCACCAAAAGTCTCTGGCTACTAATTCCACCGTCTTGTCCTTGCCGAAATGTCCGGTGCTGGGTGCGTCGTGTAGCTGTTGCAGTACTGTCGCGCGGAGTTCATCTCCCGGCATGTAGATGGCCCCCTTGCGGAGGAGCAGTCCGTCGCGTATCTGGAACTCGTCGTCCTTCGCCGTGCCGCTGCGCACCTCCTCCATCTTGGATCGTGCGAAGGAATCTGTTCGCAGCTCGCGCCGTATTGCTTCCAGGTCTACGGTGGCTGAAGCGCATGCCCACGCCTTGGGTGCGAAAATGTGTTTGGCCGCTACCGGTGCTGCTTCCTCCAGATACTGCGGCTTCCTGGATAGTGCATCAGCCATGACGTTGTTGTCTCCGGGGATATATTCTATCCTGAAGTCGAAATCCGCAAAGAACTCCGCCCAGCGGATGTGTCTCTGGTTCAGGAACCGCGCCGTGCGCCAGTACTCCAGGTTCTTATGGTCCGTGCGAACTTGCACCGTGTGTTTGGCTCCAATGAGGAAGTGCCGCCACGCCTTGAAGGCTGCATGAATGGCCAGCAACTCTCTGTCCCAGATGGTGTAGTTCTGCTCCGACTTGCTGAGTTTCCTGGAGTAGAAAGCACACGGCCTCCAATCCCCTTGCGGGTCTTGCTGCAACAGGACTGCCCCCACGGCTCTGTCGGAGGCATCCGTCTCCACCCTCATGGGTCTGCTGGGGTTCACATGCAGCAGTTGTTCCTCGGAAGCGAAAAGACGCTTGAGTTTCTGAAAAGACTGCTCCGCCTGCTCCGTCCAGATGAACTTCTTCTTCTTGGAGCTGAGGGTGTCCGTGATGGCCGCCGTCTGCATAGCGAAACCCTTGATGAACTTGCGATAAAAGTTAGCAAAGCCGACAAACCTCTGGACCTCCTTCCGATTGCGCGGGCTTTTCCAGTCTAGTACTGATCGTACCTTGGCGCTGTCCATGGCGATTCCCTTGTCGGACAGCTTGTAGCCCAGGAAATCCACCTCCGTCATGTCGAACTGGCATTTCTCCAGTTTGGCATAAAGCCTGTTGTCAGGGACTCGGTGGGAGCGCAGGGAGGAGAAGAGATGGAGAGCGAGGGGGAGCAATCCGAGGGCAGCGTAGGAGAATATGACAGCAGCCCGAGAGATTCCATGAGCCTCTCCAGCGAATCGGAAGATTCACAGAAGGGGGCGCCGATGGGCAGGGCAAGGGGCGAGCCAAGGGGGACACCCCAGAAGCAGCAGTTGGAAATCAGGACCAGCTTCCCCACCAGAGCGCAGTGGGGGGGAGGAGTTCCAGGTGTCAGAGCCCACATATGCAC
This sequence comes from Podarcis cretensis, assembly GCF_951804945.1. Lineage (NCBI taxonomy): Eukaryota > Metazoa > Chordata > Lepidosauria > Squamata > Lacertidae > Podarcis > Podarcis cretensis. The sequence goes on along the minus strand of NC_137172.1, from coordinate 125,141,852 downwards.
CACCAGCGAGAGAAGATGAGTCAGGGTTGACCACGCCTCCATCGGAGAGCGAGGTTAACGGTCAAGAGGAAAGTTGCAGGCTGGGCGCGCGCGCCAAGTTCAAAGGTACAGGCGAGCGGCACAGAAGGTAGCCCGGATAGGGAACCAGGTCCTAAAGCCCGCCGGAAGGAGGGGCAAGAATCGTCAGGGTCAGCGTCAGAGGAGTCCAGGAAGGATGAGACCCTAGCGGGCAGGAGGGCCCAGAGGAGAAAGGAACTTAGAAAGAGGTGGAGCAAAGCGAGAGTCTTAAACTGGTGTGGAGGGGGAGGAGACTCAGACGGGACTTCGCCGGTCTAAGGTCGGGACGTAGAGCTGCACGCTGCGGCTTTAAAATGGAAACTGAATCTCAATAAAGACTTTTGTACAGAACTACAGCCTAGCGTTGGTCCTCTGTGAGCTGGGACCTGGAGGCAGCTCTGACAGTAAGTCCCGTCTCCAATTTCAAAGAACCTCGCAACATGAGAGGACGCAGCGAGGGGCGAAGATTGGTGCTTCGCGAGCTCACAAAAGCAGCACAAGATGACTACAGAAGAACGACTGGCAGCTTTGCAAGATGCCGTGGTACAACTTAATGCAGAAATACGAGCGGCAAGGAGGAGAGAAGAGGAATCAGATGCTGTCTGCAAGGATCTGCAAACCAGGCTGGAAATGTTGACTAAACAGGGGCCACCGGCAGCCAAATCAGAAGGGATCGGGCTCGGGAAGAGAGGGGGGAGCCTGGTGTCGCATTTCGATGGGAGTCTGCAGCAATATCCTAACTTCAGAGCAGACGTAGTTTTTGCGCTAAAGTTGCTGGAGAAGGACTTTAGAGATGAGCAGGAGAAAGTAGGCTTCATACTAACCCATCTCCATGGAGAAGCTAAAGCGTGGTTGCTCAATCTGTGGAGAGATAATGATCCAGTCCTCCAAAACGCAAAAGCCTACATTAAGGCAATGGACGATTGTTTTTTATCGGAGATAGATGTGGATGTCGCTAGAAAAGAGATTCACGGTTTGAAACAAGGCAGAGCCACTGTAAGGCAATATCATTCCCGCTTTTTTGCATTGGTCAACGCGCTGGGATGGGAAAAAGACTCAGCGTCCGTCAGGGACCTGTTCTGGGAGGGACTCAACGGGGCTGTGAAAGACGAAATCGCAAGGGGGGAGAGGCCACGGAGCACTCAAGAAGTGGTCCAGAAGGCGCTGACGATTGGTGTGCGGCTAGAAGAACGTCCCTGGAGCAAAGATGAAGGGCGTTGGGGACGCACGCCAGCAAGGGCACCTCCTTTCTTTCCCAGAGACTCAGCGCGCGCTCAATCCACGCCTCCCCTGGGAGGGGGAGAGGAGCCGATGGAGATAGGTGGTGCCAAGGCTCAGTCAGCGACCAGAGCCCTCACACCAGGAGCAGCCAAGGTGAAGCCTCCTAGAGGGAACAGGAAGTGTTACATCTGCGAAAGTGCTCAGCACATGGCAAAAGAGTGCCCCCAGAGGCTCCGCAAGCACAATGCAGCCTCAGCAAAAGTAACAGAAGCAGCTCAGCAGAGGGAACCGCAGCAGGGAAACGACGAAGTCTGGCTGGAAGCAGAGCCGCTGGGGCCCAGCCAGACGAGTCAGTGAAGCAGTCCCCAGGAATCTTACAGCCCACAGACCCCCTCCCGCCCAAACCAGTGGTGCAGCTCACCGCAACACTCCAGCTTCCCAATGGGCTCACCATGGAAGTGCCTATTACCATTGACTCTGGTAGCAATGCAGACTTTATAGGAGTGGATTTCATCAAGCAACATAGCATAGCGCTCCTGCCTGCCACGATGCCCCTGAAAGTAGTGACAGTCGACGGAAGAGGATTGCTGGGGGGACAGGTGGTACAGCAAACGCCGCCAATGGTGATGCGCATTGGAAATCACCGCGAAGTCATCAGCTTCAACGTCACCCAACTGTCAGACACGCCCATAGTGTTGGGCATGAGCTGGTTGGACAGGCACAGCCCGGCATTGGCATGGTACCAGCGTAAATTGACCTTCTGCTCCTCCTACTGCACAGAACATTGCATCATGACTAACCAGGAGGACGAGGGGCAAGAGGATGACCCACAGCTACAACTGGGCATGCTGCAAGCGGTACCCGACAAGTACAAGGCGTTTTTGGAGGTCTTCTGTGAGAAGGAAGCGGACAAGCTGCCTCCCCACAGACCCTACGACTGCAAGATTGACCTCCTGCCGGGGGCAACGCTGCCGACCGGAAAACTGTACTCCATGTCTGAAGACGAACTGCAAGAGCTCAGGGAGTTCATAGATCACAATTTGAAGCGGGGATTCATCCGAGAATCCAAAGCAGTGGGGGGCAGTCCTGTGTTCTTTGTGAAGAAAAAAGACACGCCCCAAAAGAGGCTTGTAGTTGATTTCAGAATTTTAAATTCGAAAACCAAGCCCACGGCTTTCCCGATGCCCAAGATCGACGACTTGCTCGCGACGGTGAGGAAGGGACGCATCTTCACCAAGCTGGATCTACGAGGGGCGTACAATCTTATACGCATGCGGGAGGGCGTCGAGTGGAAGACGGCCATGTTCACGCCCTTGGGCACCTATGAGTATAGGGTTATGCCCTTCGGTTTACAAAATGGCTCACACTGCTTCCAAGCCTTCATGCATCACGTGTTAGCGGGGCTCCTCTACAAGAAGTGCGTCTGCTTCCTGGACGACATTCTGATCTTCTCGGAATCGCAGGAGGTTCACGAGAGAGATGTCAAGGAAGTCCTGCAAAGACTACGTGAGCACAGGCTTTACGCCAAACTGGAGAAATGCCAGTTCGACATGACGGAGGTGGATTTCCTGGGCTACAAGCTGTCCGACAAGGGAATCGCCATGGACAGCGCCAAGGTACGATCAGTACTGGACTGGAAGAGCCCGCGCAATCGGAAGGAGGTCCAGAGGTTTGTCGGCTTTGCTAACTTTTATTGCAAGTTCATCAAGGGTTTCGCTATGCAGACAGCGGCCATCACGGACACCCTCAGCTCCAAGAAGAAGAAGTTCATCTGGACGGAGCAGGCGGAGCAGTCTTTTCAGAAACTCAAGCGTCTTTTCACTTCCGAGGAACAACTGCTGCATGTGAACCCCAGCAAACCTATGAGGGTGGAGACGGATGCCTCTGACAGAGCCGTGGGGGCAGTCTTGTTGCAGCAAGACCCGCAAGGGGATTGGAGGCCGTGTGCTTTCTACTCCAGGAAACTCAGCAAGTCGGAGCAGAACTACACCATCTGGGACAGAGAGTTGCTGGCCATTCATGCAGCCTTCAAGGCGTGGCGGCACTTCCTCATTGGAGCCAAACACACGGTGCAAGTTCGCACGGACCATAAGAACCTGGAGTACTGGCGCACGGCGCGGTTCCTGAACCAGAGACACATCCGCTGGGCGGAGTTCTTTGCGGATTTCGACTTCAGGATAGAATATATCCCCGGAGACAACAACATCATGGCTGATGCGCTATCCAGGAAGCTGCAGTATCTGGAGGAAGCAGCACCGGTAGCGGCCAAACACATTTTCGCACCCAAGGCGTGGGCATGCGCTTCAGCCACCGTAGACCTGGAAGCGATACGACGCGAGCTGCGAACAGATTCCTTCGCGTGATCCAAGATGGAGGAGGTGCGCAGCGGCACGGCGAAGGACGACGAGTTCCAGATACGCGACGGACTGCTCCTCCGCAAGGGGCCCATCTACGTACCGGGAGATGAACTCCGCGCGACAGTACTGCAACAGCTACACGACGCACCCAGCGCCGGACATTTCGGCAAGGAAAAGACGGTGGAATTAGTAGCCAGAGACTTTTGGTGGCCCAAGATGCGGGGAGAAGTTGCGGATTACGTCACGAGGTGCGACACATGCCAAAGGGCCAAACCAGTACACAGACCGCCGGCGGGACTGTTAGAACCGCTACAGACCCCGTCCGAACTGTGGGAGAGGGTGGCCTTGGACTTTGTCACTGACCTGCCCAGCTCGAGGGGCAAAACAGCAGTACTCGTGGTAGTCGACATGTTCACCAAGATGGCGCACTTCATTCCTTGCGCGAAGGTGGCCACAGCGGAACAGACAGCCAAGCTGTTCATAGACCACGTGTTCAAGGTGCACGGCCTGCCACGGTCTATCCTGTCTGACCGGGGGTGCCAGTTCATCTCGAGTTTCTGGCGGAAGCTGATGGGAATCCTGAACGTCAAGGTCAACCTAGCGTCGGCAAGACACCCGCAGACCAACGGACAAGCGGAGAGGGTCAACGCCATCATGCAGCAGTACCTGAGATGCTACGCTAACCAGCAGCCCTCGACTTGGGTGGACTACTTGCCCCTGGCCGAGTTTGCCTACAACAACACACAACACGTGTCCACGGGGGTGACACCGTTTTTCGCCAACAACGGGCGACATCCCAGGACCTTCCCGGGCTTAGAGAAAGAGGGGGAGGGGGAGCCGCAGGGAGCAGAGGCATTGGCAGAGGAGTTACAGGAGGTCCATGAACAGCTCCGTAGACAGTTAGACCTAGCAAAACACGCATACAAGGTGCAAGCAGACAAACACAGAAGAGTGGGGGAGGACATACAGGTAGGGGACTGGGTCTGGTTAGCGGCCCAGGCAGTGCCGGCCAGATCCTTAGCTAAGAAGAAGCTAGGACACAAGCAGCTGGGCCCTTACCTAGTCGAGGCACAGATCAACCCAGTGGCTTTCCGTTTGACACTACCGGAGGGTTCCAGAATGCACCCGGTCTTTCATAGATCGGTGCTAACGCCCTACAAGGCACCTCACAGGTTTCAGGAGCCAGGGACGGCTCCCAGTCCACTTAGTGACGCACCCAGGACAGGGGGGTCGCCGAGGGCGGGGCCACTCAACGAGGTGACGGAGATTTTGGACTCGAGATGGGGGGAAGAGGGGGTCGAATATCTCCTCGCAAGGGAAGGTGCCCCGGCCAGCGCCAACAGCTGGGTGCCGTACTATGCGGTGGAGGAGCACTACCTCAAAGACGAGTTCCACGCACTCTTCCCACACAGGCCCATGCCGGAGGATTATTTTGACGAATATCTTTTCACCCCCACACTCTCAACCAGTACGTTTCAGGGGTTCTCCTCGGCTGAGGAGACGGTTCCAGAGACTACCTCGCCGGAGGGGTCGGTCTCAGACTTGGGTGCGGAACGCTCTTATTGGTGGGACACTCAACCCGAGGAGGAGTGGCGCAGGGGACTGCTCAGAGGGCCCTGGCACGCAGACTCCCCAGAGGAAATGGGGGAACAAGGGGGCATGGACGGGTTGGGGGAGGATCCTGGGTTCGAGCACGCCGGCAACGAGATGGAAGCGGAGGAGAGAGACGTCGATGTACCTGTCACGGACTGGCAGCATGCCAGGGGGAAAGACCGGTATCCGGCATGCACCCCCACAGCATTGGAGCACCTGGAACCCACGCCAGAAGAGAGGGAGGGGGGAAGGGGGGCTTCGAGGGGGGGATGGATGTCAGGGACTCGGTGGGAGCGCAGGGAGGAGAAGAGATGGAGAGCGAGGGGGAGCAATCCGAGGGCAGCGTAGGAGAATATGACAGCAGCCCGAGAGATTCCATGAGCCTCTCCAGCGAATCGGAAGATTCACAGAAGGGGGCGCCGATGGGCAGGGCAAGGGGCGAGCCAAGGGGGACACCCCAGAAGCAAGGGGCCAGCGGGGACTCCCAGAGCAGCAGTTGGAAATCAGGACCAGCTTCCCCACCAGAGCGCAGTGGGGGGGAGGAGTTCCAGGTGTCAGAGCCCACATATGCACCACCAGCGAGAGAAGATGAGTCAGGGTTGACCACGCCTCCATCGGAGAGCGAGTTAACGGTCAAGAGGAAAGTTGCAGGCTAGGCGCGCGCGCCAAGTTCAAAGGTACAGGCGAGCGGCACAGAAGGTAGCCCGGATAGGGAACCAGGTCCTAAAGCCCGCCGGAAGGAGGGGCAAGAATCGTCAGGGTCAGCGTCAGAGGAGTCCAGGAAGGATGAGACCCTAGCGGGCAGGAGGGCCCAGAGGAGAAAGGAACTTAGAAAGAGGTGGAGCAAAGCGAGAGTCTTAAACTGGTGTGGAGGGGGAGGAGACTCAGACGGGACTTCGCCGGTCTAAGGTCGGGACGTAGAGCTGCACGCTGCGGCTTTAAAATGGAAACTGAATCTCAATAAAGACTTTTGTACAGAACTACAGCCTAGCGTTGGTCCTCTGTGAGCTGGGACCTGGAGGCAGCTCTGACACCTGTGCTCCCGTAGTCTTTGCAGGACTTCCTTGACATCTCTCTCGTGAGCCTCCTGCGATTCCGAGAAGATCAGAATGTCGTCCAGTAAGCAGACGCACTTCTTGTAGAGGAGCCCCGCTAACACGTGATGCATGAAGGCTTGGAAGCAATGGGAGCCATTTTGTAAACCGAAAGGCATAACCCTATACTCATAGGTGCCCAAGGGCGTGAACATGGCCGTCTTCCACTCGTCGCCCTCCCGCATGCGTATAAGATTGTACGCCCCTCGTAGATCCAGCTTGGTGAAGATGCGTCCCTTCCTCACCGTCGCGAGCAAGTCGTCGATCTTGGGCATCGGGAAAGCCGTGGGCTTGGTTTTCGAGTTTAAGATTCTGAAATCAACTACTAGCCTCTTTTGGGGCGTGTCTTTTTTCTTCACAAAGAACACAGGACTGCCCCCCACTGCTTTGGATTCTCGGATGAATCCCCGCTTCAAATTGTGATCTATGAACTCCCTGAGCTCTTGCAGTTCGTCTTCAGACATGGAGTACAGTTTTCCGGTCGGCAGCGTTGCCCCCGGCAGGAGGTCAATCTTGCAGTCGTAGGGTCTGTGGGGAGGCAGCTTGTCCGCTTCCTTCTCACAGAAGACCTCCAAAAACGCCTTGTACTTGTCGGGTACCGCTTGCAGCATGCCCAGTTGTAGCTGTGGGTCATCCTCTTGCCCCTCGTCCTCCTGGGTAGTCATGATGCAATGTTCTGCGCAGTAGGAGGAGCAGAAGGTCAATTTACGCTGGTACCATGCCAATGCCGGGCTGTGCCTGTCCAACCAGCTCATGCCCAACACTATGGGCGTGTCTGACAGTTGGGTGACATTGAAGCTGATGACTTTGCGGTGATTTCCAATTCGCATCACCATTGGCGGCGTTTGCTGTACCACCTGTCCCCCCAGCAATTCTCTTCCATCGACTGTCACTACTTTCAGGGGCATCGTGGCAGGCAGGAGCGCTATGCTATGTTGCTTGATGAAATCCACTCCTATAAAGTCTGCATTGCTACCAGAGTCAATGGTAATAGGCACTTCCATGGTGAGCCCATTGGGAAGCTGGAGTGTTGCGGTGAGCTGCACCACTGGTTTGGGCGGGAGGGGGTCTGTGGGCTGTAAGATTTCTGGGGACTGCTTCACTGACTCATCTGGCTGGGCCCCAGCGGCTCTGCTTCCAGCCAGACTTTGTCGTTTCCCTGCTGCGGTTCCCTCTGCTGAGCTGCTTCTGTTACTTTTGCTGAGGCTGCATTGTGCTTGCGGAGCCTCTGGGGGCACTCTTTTGCCATATGCTGAGCACTTTCGCAGATGTAACACTTCCTGTCCCCTCTAGGAGGCTTCACTTTGGCTGCTCCTGGTGTGAGGGTTCTGGCTGCTGACTGAGCCTTGGCACCACCTATCTCCATCGGCTCCTCTCCCCCTCCCAGTGGAGGCGTGGATTGAGCGCGCGCTGAGTCTCTGGGGAAGAAAGGAGGTGCCCTTGCTGGCGTGCGTCCCCAACGCCCTTCATCTTTGCTCCAGGGACGTTCTTCTAGCCGCACACCAATCGTCAGCGCCTTCTGGACCACTTCTTGAGTGCTCCGTGGTCTCTCCCCCCTTGCGATTTCGTCTTTCACAGCCCCGTTCAGCCCCTCCCAGAACAGGTCCCTGACGGACGCTGAGTCTTTTCCCCATCCCAGCGCGTTGACCAATGCAAAAAAGCGGGAATGATATTGCCTTACAGTGGCTCTGCCTTGTTTCAAACCGTGAATCTCTTTTCTAGCGACATCCACATCTATCTCCGATAAAAAACAATCGTCCATTGCCTTAATGAAGGCTTTTGCGTTTTGGAGGGCTGGATCATTATCTCTCCACAGATTGCGCAACCACGCTTTAGCTTCTCCATGGAGATGCGTTAGTATGAAGCCTACTTTCTCCTGCTCATCTCTAAAGTCCTTCTCCAGCAACTTTAGCGCAAAAACTACGTCTGCTCTGAAGTTAGGATATTGCTGCAGACTCCCATCGAAATGCGACACAAGGCTCCCCCCTCTCTTCCCGAGCCCGATCCCCTCTGATTTGGCTCCCGGTGGCCCCTGTTTAGTCAACATTTCCAACCTGGTTTGCAGATCCTTGCAGACAGCATCTGATTCCTCTTCTCTCCTCCTTGCCGCTCGTATTTCTGCGTTAAGTTGTCCCACGGCGTCTTGCAAAGCTGCCAGTCGTTCTTCTGTAGTCATCTTGTGCTGCTTTTGTGAGCTCGCGAAGCACCAATCTTCGCCCCTCGCTGCGTCCTCTCACGTTGCGAGGTTCTTTGAGGGAGACGGGACTTACTGTCAGAGCTGCCTCCAGGTCCCAGCTCACAGAGGACCAACGCTAGGCTGTAGTTATGTACAAAAGTCTTTATTGAGGTTCAGTTTCCATTTTAAAGCCGCAGCGTGCAGCTCTACGTCTCGACCTTAGACCGGCGAAGTCCCGTCTGAGTCTCCTCCCCTTCCACACCAGTTTAAGACTCTAGCCTTGCTCCACCTCTTCCTAAGTTCCTTTCTCCTCTGGGCCCTCCTGCCCGCTAGGGTTTCATCCTTCCTGGACTCCTCTGAAGCTGACCCTGACGATTCTTGCCCCTCCTTCCGGCGGGCTTTAGGACCTGGTTCCCTATCCGGGCTACCTTCTGTGCCGCTCGCCTGTACATTTGAACTTGACGCGCGCGCCCAGCCTGCAACTTTCCTCTTGACCGTTAACTCGCTCTCCGATGGAGGCGTGGTCAACCCTGACTCATCTTCTCTCGCTGGTAGTGCATATGTGGGCTCTGACACCTGGGACTCCTCCCCCCCACTACGCTCTGGTGGGGAAGCTGGTCCTGATTTCCAACTGCTGCTCTGGGAGTCCCCGCTGGCCCCTTGCTTCTGGGGTGTCCCCCTTGGGTCGCCCCTTGCCCTGCCCATCGGCGCCCCCTTCTGTGAATCTTCCGATTCGCTGGAGAGGCTCATGGAATCTATCGGGCTACTGTCATATTCTCCTACGCTGCCCTCGGATTGCTCCCCCTCGCTCTCCATCTCCTCTCCTCCCTGCGCTCCCGCTGAGTCCCTGACAGAGGTCTTTAAGTTGGACAGGAAAATTGGCTTCCAGGTGGAAAAATCAAAACTGGAAACAGAGTTGTTAGAACCCAAAACTAAGAATTTGTCAAAAATGTATAACTTGCTGTTGAAATGGAATACACAGGATGAAACAGTTAAATCAGCTATGATTAAGTGGGCACAAGATATTGGTCATAACATTATGTTTGCTGACTGGGAAAGGTTGTGGACCACCGGTATGAAATTCACGGCATGTAATGCGCTGAGAGAGAATATTATGAAAATGATTTATAGGTGGTACATGACCCCAGTCAAGCTTGCAAAAATTTACCACTTATCAGATAACAAATGTTGGAAATGTAAAGAAAATGAAGGTACATTCTTTCACCTCTGGTGGACATGCCCAAGGATTAAGGCTTTCTGGGAAATGATATATAATGAAATGAAAAAGGTATTTAAATATACCTTCTTGAAGAAACCAGAGGCCTTTCTCCTGGGTATGGTAAGCCACATGGTGTTAAAGAAGGACAGAAATTTTTTTATGTACGCTACTACAGCAGCAAGGATCCTTATTGCAAAGTATTGGAAGACACCAGATCTACCCACTCTGGAAGAATGGCAGATGAAGATGACAGACTATATGGGACTGGCAGAGATGACTGGCAGAATCCGAGACCAGGACAAAGAGACAGTGGAAGAAGATTGGAAGAAGTTTAAAGACTACTTTAACAAACATTATAAAATTAATGAAGGCTAAATAAGATATGGGTTTAAAAATTAGTGGTTTGCAGGGGCGTTGATTAAAAAAAAAAGAATAGAATTATTAAAAACTATGGGAAATATGGGAATGGATTTGCTGACAAAAAAAATGAGATTAGAATACAGAAGGGGGAGGTGTGAGGAGGTCGGTGAAAGTAGGTTTTGAAAATAAGATCTGAATTTATACTTGTTTTGTTTTTGTTTTGTCTGTTGGTTTTTGTATGTTTTTTATTGTTGTTTGTATTTGTGTTTATATGTGTTAACTTGAAACTTAATAAATATTATTATTAAAAAAAAATGAAATCACTTTGCGACTCTGAGTATATTTCACTGGCGACGAAGGTGGGATCCCGCTGAGCTGACTGCCACACACAGCACCGCAGCACCGCCACCTGCCATACCGCTGCCTCGCACCGTGTATCCAGGCTTCAGCTCCGGGACACAAGGAACTCAGAATGGCAACCGACAGCAGCTTCTCGCTGTTCAACCCAGCATCTGGAGACTGGGAAGCGTACGCCTCCCGTTTCACCTTCCTCCTAGAAGCCAAAGAGGTCACCGACGAAGAAGACGCCAAGAAGAGGGCGATATTCTTCAGCGTCTGCGGAGAGGAGACTTTTGAAATCGCCCAGGCTCACCTTGCGCCTGAAGACGTCGCTACTGTTCCATACAAAACAATAATGGAACAGCTGAAGGGGCACTTTTCGCCGCAGCCCTCAGTGGTGGCTCGTCGAAATGCCTTCTACGCAAAGCGGCAAGCCCCTGGGGAAACCATAACTGGGTTTGTGACCTCTCTCCGCCAAGCCGCCCGGTTCTGCAACTTCTCAGAGCTGGAGAACATGCTTTGTGACCGCCTCATCAGTGGCCTGAAGGATGAGAAGCTGCAACGACGCCTCTACGCTAAGAAGGACCTAACGTTCCAGGTCGCTCTGGAGGAGGCCCTGGCAACGGAAGCTGCCGAGAGGTAGACGCAAGAGGCACGGCCGAGCCTGCGTCCCAACCGAGGGTCCACCACGAAGACCTCACCGACGACTCAGGATCTGACAGGGAGGAGGTGCACCGAGTACAGCAGTGCACTCAAGCAGCCCACATACCACAGCTGCCTTGACGAGAAGGAGGGAACTGCGCAAGCTGTGGGGAAAGTCACGAGAGGAGGACCTGCCGTTTCCGCAACGCAGAGTGCAGGCAGTGCAGAAAATTGGGACACATCGCACGGGTGTGTTGGGCTCGGCCCACCCAACGCCAGGCATCAGATGACCAATCCAAGAGCCCCAGGTCCCGTGGCCCAACGCACCAAGGCAACTCGACGGAGCTCACGGACTTCCAGGTATACCAGTTGCCCCACCCCAACGTAGAGAAAATTTATGTAGAGGTACAGATAGAGGGGGCCCCATGCCGCATGGAGCTTTACACGGGTTCAACTCTATCCATAATCTCGGCAAGGACCTTAAGGAAACTGTGTCCTACTGGGGGTCCCAAACTCAGGCCGGCCCCATTCACCCTCCGGGACTTCCAGAAACATAAGGTCCCCACAATGGGGGTGGGGACCTTCAGGGTGCAATACCGAGGGCGGACGCAGCAACTGGACTTGCTTGTGGTCAAGGGCCCCTACATTAGCTTACTGGGATTGGCATGGTTTGGACCACTGGGGCTAGCCATCACCGGGGGGAACCACACTAGCTTACAAGTGGACGTGGATGCCATATGCAAGGAATTTCCAGGGGTTTTCGATGGGAAATTGGGACAGTATACGGGCCCCACATTGCTCTACAACTTGACCCCGCAGTACGACCGATCAGGCTCAAGGCCCGCTGGGTTCCGTTCGCCCTGAAACCCCTTATAGACGAGGAATTGGACCGGCTCGTGGAGCAAGGAGTGCTGAAGCCGGTGCGTAATGCCCCCTGGGAAACCCCAATCGTCACACCCGTCAAGCCTAATGGTTTGGTCCATATCTGCGCAGACTACAAATGTACCATAAACAAGGCCCTCACGGGCCATGCATACCCAGTGCCAGTGGTCAGCCATGTCCTTGCCCCCTGGCTGGGTCAAAATTTTTTGGCAAGCTGGACTTGGCCCAAGCATATTAACAGCTGCCAGTAGATGAGGCCACAGCAGAGGCACAGACGATTGTGATGCACAGAGGAGTGTTCAGGGTAAAGCGGCTGCAATTCGGTGTCAGCGTGGCACCAGGCATATTCCAGAATCTAATGGACTCTCTCCTTAAAGGGATTCCTGGCGTCACCCCCTTCTTCGATGATGTGTTGATTGCCGGGCCCACACCAGAGGAGTTTGAGGACCGCCTCCGCACCGTTCTGCACTGTTTCCACACGGCAGGTCTCAAGGTGAAGCGGGAAAAATGTCTACTAGGAGTGCCTCAGGTGGACTTTCTGGGATTTATGGTGGACGCAGAAGGGGTCCACCTGACTGGGGACAAGGTACGGGCCATTTGTGATGCCCCAGCGCCCAAGGGCAAGACTGAACTTCAGGCCTTCTTGGGACTATTGAACTTTTACCATTCCTTCCTTCCCCACAAGGCGGCGGTAGCGGAGCCCCTACACAGACTCCTGGACAAGCGGGCCCCTTGGGTGTGGGGCCAGCGCCAGGAGGCTCATTCCAGGCAGTCAAGGACTTGCTTGTCTCAAACTCGGTCTTGGCACACTTCGACGAGAGGCTGCCGGTGGTGCTAGCATGCGACGCCTCGCCCTATGGCATCGGCGCTGTCCTGGGACACTAACTCCCGGATGGAAGAGAGGTACCGGTAGCATACTTTTCCCAGACACTCAACGCAACCGAGCAGAACAACTCGCAAATCGACAAGGAGGGTCTGGCAATCGTGAAGGGAGTAAAAAAAATTCCATGATTTCTTGTACGGGCGGCCCTTCACCGTGGCAACTGACCACAAGCCGTTGCTTGGCTTGTATGCCCCCGAAAAGCAGACCCCCCAAGTGCTGTCTCCTCGCGTCCTCAGGTGGTCAATTTTCCTTGCCAGCTACCAGTATGCACTGATTCACTGCCCTGGGAAGGCGATGGGCCATGCGGACGCCCTCAGCAGGCTACCACTACCGGAAACAGGCCCCGACCCAGCACCTGCACAAGAGGTTATGAGCCTGGAGCTGCTTCCCGACCGCCCCATTCAGGCACAAGAAGTTGCACACCATTCCAAGAAAGATAGGGTCATCTCCCGGGTCCTGGACTGGGTGTGGAGGGGATGGCCCAGCAGCAGCCCCGGGCCAGAATTCGCCAGCTACACAACCCGCAAACATGAACTGTCGGCCCACAAGGGGTGCCTATTATGGGGAAGCAGGGTCGTTGTTCCCCAGCCCCTCCGCAAAAGGGTCCTCACAGCCCTACACGAGACACACCCAGGGGTAGTAAGAATGAACGCCCTTGCCAGGAGTTATGTGTGGTGGCCGGGGATCGACGGAGAGATAGAGGCCTGGGTCAAACACTGCCAGGCCTGCCAAGAATCCCGCCCAGATCCCCCAAGGGCCCCAGTCCAGTCCTGGGAGCCCGCCCGAGCACCATGGTCACGCCTGCATGTGGACCTCGCTGGCCCCTTTCAGGGGAAAACATTCTTCAGTGATGGACTCCTACACCAAATGGCTGGAAGTCGCACTGGTACCGTCCACTTCTACGTCCGCAGCCATCCGGGTACTACGCAGGCTGTTTGCAACCCACGGGCTCCCTGACACTCTCGTCTCAGACAACGGGACTGCATTTACATCAGGAGAATTCCAAACCTTCACAGCGCAGAACACCATCCGCCACATCCGTTCGGCGCCATTCCACCCTGCCACCAATGGCCAAGCAGAACGCATGGTGCGGACCACCAAGGACACCCTTTGCCACATGACAAAGGAGTCCCAAGGGAACAGTGGGGCAGTGAGGCCCATAGAGCAGGAGGGGCCAGCAGGAGAGGCAGAATCAGTAAATACAGAGAGGACCTGCAAGGCCGAAAGGACACCGGAACCAGAACCACGACTGAGCGAGCCGGTTGCGCCAGACCAAACAGCCCCATCACAGCCAGCATCCTTGGAACACGAGCCAGAACCTGAACCCCAGACCAGGGAACACCCCAGGCCGCAACGCACACGTCGGCCGCCGGCGTACCTTGAGGACTACGAATGTGACCTCCCGGGCAGGACTGGAACTTAGAGGGAGGGGTGTTATGTACTGAGTTGAATAGGATCCAAACTGCAGCAGTCTGATTGGTCCTAGAACAATAGGATTCAGAATGCAGCAGTCTGATTGGTCCTGATTGCTTGGCAGGAACCACCCAATCATTCTCCAGATAGAAGTGAATCCACAACCTGATTGGCTTACAGTAGAATTCCGGAATTAGCCAATCATGTGCAGCCCATTGTGTAAATAATGTATATAAAGCAGATACTTTGAGGGGACTTTGATTCATTCCTCCTTACCACTATGAGCTGAATAAAGAGCATGAAATCACTTTGCGACTCTGAGTATATTTCACCAACACTAAGGCTGAGGTTCAAAGAAGAACCAGAGAACTAAAGAACATCTGGTGGATAAAAAAAAGTTCAAGAGATCCAGCACTTAACCAACACTCATGATGCACAGAGTTTCTTTAAAGCCACAAAGACCATCTATGGGCCAATAAATCATGGCATATGCCCCCTACGCTCAGCAGACGGTACCACACTTCTAAAAGATAAAGAAGCTATTGCACTGCACTGGAAAGAACATTACCAGCATCTCCTTAACTGCAACTCCCCTGTAGCTGCTGAGGTCCTCTCACAAAGTGCGCAGAAACAAATTAGAGATGAGCTTGCAGTATCTCCAAACCTGGGAGAGTTGTGTACAGCTATTAACTAAATAAAAAACAACAAAGCCAGTAGACCTGATGGGATACTTGTTGAATTCTTCAAAGTGGGTGAAACTGAACTTGCACAACAACTTCACAAGCTCATCGAAAAAATCTGGGAGAGAGAGGAGATACCAGCAGACTTTAGGGATGCCAAAATTATCAATCTCTTTTAAAAAGGTGACAGAACGGATTGCGGAAACTATTGAGGCATCTTTCTATTAGCTGCAGCTGGCAAAATTCTTGCTAGGATCTTAGCAAACCGTCTCTTGACAATATCCGAGGTGACCCTTCCTGAATCCCAGAATCGTTTTCGGCCTTCTAGGGGGAAAGTGGACATGATTTTCACCACTCAACAGCTTCAAGAAAAATGCAGAGAGCAAAACCAACCCCTGTATATGGCATTTATTGACCTGACTAAGGCTTTTGACACTGTAAATCGTAATGCCTGTGGACTGTCCTTCTGAAAATTGGCTGCCCAGATAAATTTGTGAACATCATTCGGCTCCTCCATGATAATATGACAGCAAAAGTCACGGATAACAAGGCTCTCAAAGTGAACCATTCACAGGGTTGCGTTATTGCCCCAACTCTGTTCATTATTTTCATTGCCATGATCCTACACTTTGTCAAAGGGAAACTCCCCTCCGGAAAAGAAATCATATACTGAAGAGATGGAAAGCTCTTCAGTCTGAGCAGGCTGAAAGCAAAGAGTAAGGTTACCGTAACTTCTGTCATGGAGCTTCAGTATGATGATCACAACGTAGTGTGTGCACACTCAGAGGATGACCTACAAACCATCCTAAATATCTTCGCAGAAGCTTACGAAAAGCTTGGCCTGTCACTCAACATCCAAAAAACCAAAGTGCTGCACCAACAAGCAGTGCCACAAATGCAACTCAATGGAGTAACATTGGAAAATACTTCTCCTACCTGGTCAGTTACCTTTCCACAAGGGCTGACATTGATGTCAAAATCCAGCATTGCCTGAGCTCTGCGAGTACAGCTTTCTCCTGATTGAAGTGCAGAGTGTTTGAGGACCAGGACATTCGCAGGGAAACCAAAATGCTTGTTTACAAAGCTATTGTATTACCAAACTTACTGTATGCTTCTGAAACGTGGACCACTTATAAACACCATCTCCAACTCCTCGAAAGATTCCATCAATGGTGTCTCTGAAAATTTTTACACATCATCTGGGAAGACAGGTGAACTAATGCCAGTGTACTAGAAGAAGCAAAGATCACCAGTGTTGAAGCAATGATTCTTCAACATCAACTTCGTTAGATTGGTCATGTTGTGCGGATGCCTGATTATCGTCTTCCAAAGCAACTACTCTACTCCGAACTTAAAAGTGGAAAGCATAATGTTGATGGTCAACAAAAGAGGTTCAAAGACTCTCTCAAGGCAAATCTTTAAAAATGTAGTATAAACACCGACAACTGGGAAACACTGGCCTGCAAGTGCTCCAATTGGAGAGCAGCCTTTACCAAAGGTGTCTTGGGTTTTGAAGATGCTCGAACTCAGGACGAAAAGGGAGAAACGCGCTAAGGGGAAGGCACACTTGGCAAAACCATGCCGTGATCATCTCCCACCCGGAAACCTATGTCCCCACTGTGGAAGGACGTGTGGATCTAGAATTGGCCTCTACAGTCACAGATTCACTGTTAAAACCGTGTTCATGAAAGACAATCTCACTTGGCTATGAGTGATCGCCAAAGAAGAAAGTGCAATACAAATGTGACACTAGATGGTGACAGTGAGCTAGGCAAAATTCAACGTATTTTTCAAAAAAAATAATAATTATAAAACATATGTGTGTAGATTCTACCAACGATTCCAAGGGAGCACAGGGCAGCGGTGTGCCCTCAGCAGCTGCCCACTTGCTGACCCTGGAGTAGATGAGTTCTTTAAACCCCTGGAGCGGAAGGAAGGAAAATATGAGCACCATGCAGCCAACATGAAGCATCTTTAAAGTCTCCCTGGCAAAAGGGAGTCAGTCTGATGCTGCATTTTCCCACTGAGGTCAATGGAACTTAAGGACAGGATTCACCGGTCACATCCCATCAACGGAAGCCCTTATCTTCTCCTGCTCTGCCCTCTGTAATTGGCTCTGGGCGGCAGGAGAACCCCAAGAACAGCACACAAGGAAAGGGGGGTTGTAATTCTTTTGCAAGCAGAACAATCAAAATAGAGCAGCTATTACTTCCCCTCTAAGAGTGCTTAAGGTATGCTTAGGAGATTCTGACCTAAGATTAGGTGCCCACTTTAAAGTTATTTCCTTTTCTCCCAGACTTGGGAGTTGGTTGACACAGACTTTTCATTACTAAAAACGTTTGTAGTCTTTTGTTTTTAAATAACACCAGCAGCTTCTCTGGGTGACTTTTAGAAGACATCTGAAGGCAGCCCTGTATAGTGAAATTTTTAATGTTTGATGTTTTAATTTGTTGGAAGCTGCTCAGAGTGGTTGGGGCTAACCAGTCAGATGGGTGACATATAAATAATAAATTGTTATTATTATTATTTATTATTATTATTATTTGACAGATTCCCTGTAGAAGCTGAAGGAAACAGATTGGGTTGCATAACAATGATGAATGACATGCAAGGAAGAAGAATGCTCTGTGGGACAAACCCCTGTCAAAGGAAATGAAACTGTCGAGTGTAAATAATTTTTATTAATTTTCTAACATACATTTATAATATCCAATCTAAATTTATCACATATTTTCTCTTTTTGAACTTCCTTCAGCCTCTCTAACAATCATCCATTATTCAATTTTTAAATTACACATTTCCTAATTTTTAAATTCGCATTTTATATACCTTCACCCTCTTATTTTTCTTCAACACAATATTCCTCAAATATTCGCAGAGCTTCTTGAAATCCCACTAGCGTTGTTTGCTCATCACATATACATGTCAAATAATCTGAAAATTTTCCCCAATCTTCGATGAACTTTTGGTCACGTAGATATCTGATCTTCCCCGTTAGTTTATCTAATTCTGCATAGTCCATCAGTTTCATTCTCCATTCTTCTAACATTGGTAGTTGTTCCTGTTACCATTTTTGGGCCAGTAGTACAAAGGAAATGAAACTGTCACTTGTTTGCTAAATGTTGGATACCAAGTGTATATAAAACTGAATTAAAAGTAACAGAATGAGTTTCATCTCCAGTACAGTATATTGGATTTATTTATTTTTGCTCAATCTCAGAATCCAGTGTGTTCTCAATAGTTGCTCAGTCAGTTGCTAAGAAGGGGGAAATAAATAATCACTCTAGATGTTATAGTTTTCATAAAAAGGCTAAAACCTGCAATCTATGGGCATGAAAAAAAATGTTCCTGTTGGCTGATGTGATTCTGCAGTGCAGTATAACTTCTGTTGGCCTTGCACTTCTCCTGAGCCTTTCAGGTCCAAATCTAACTGCAAAGGATATTGTGCCTGAAACAAGCAAAGCCTCTGTCTTCTTTTCACAGGAAGTCCCTGTCCCTCACTCAAGTGGAGAAGTGAAGTCAGTTTTGTAAACAAGAGTCTCCCATGGAACCTTGTCAAAACCCTTGCTGGTATGCTATTTAAAAAGCCTTCCTTGATCTACCAGATCTGGTTACAGATAGGTAGCCGTGTTGGTCTGCCAAGGTCAAAACAAAATAAAAAAATTCCTTCCAGTAGCACCTTAAAGACCAACTAAGTTAGTTCTTGGTATGAGCTTTTGTGTGCATGCACACTGAGTGTATCTGAAGAAGTGTGCATGCACACGAAAGCTCATACCAAGAACTAACTTAGTTGGTCTTTAAGGTGCTACTGGAAGGAATTTTTTTATTTTGTTTTGACTACCAGATCTGGTCGCTGAAAAAGAGAGAAGACTGGGCTGACATGACTTGTGGTAGGGAAACCCAGACAATGCTGTATCAGCGACAGCCTTGATACAGTGGTGCCTCGCAAGACGAAATTAATTCGTTCCGCGAGTCGCTTCGTCTTGCTATTTTTTCGTCTTGCGGAGCGTGGATTGCCCGGGTATTAACGGTTTTACGAAAAAGGAAGCAAATCCGCAAGACGTTTTCGTCTTGCGAAGCAAGCCCATAGGGAAATTCGTCTTGCGAACCACCTCGAAAAGCGGAAAACCCTTTCGTCTAGCGAGTTTTTCGTCTTGCGAGGCATTCGTCTTGCGGGGCACCACTGTATTTGTAGATCTCCGCATACTTAAAAATTATATCCATGTAGTATGAGGGTTAACCACAGGACAACAAAAATGGCCCTGAAGGATACCCCGAAGACCTTAACACCTTTGCTGCAGTTGAGCACATTTTCTTTTAATTTTGTTATTTTAAGCTGACACTGTTTTAATTATCTCTTTTGCTGCTGTTTTCACTTTAACATTTAATTGCTGCTCATTTTATTGCCTTTAGATTGCTATTAGCCGCCTTGAGCACTGCTTTGGTAAGTGGGAAGGCAAGATAGTTTTATTTCCCTGGGCCCAGGATCCTTAAGGCCGAATCCTGAGGATCGCCAAGGGCAGCAGGAAGGCAAGGGAGGACAAATGCCTGGAGAGAACTCCTCTGATTTCCTCAACCAATATATTCTGAATGGGCCCCGTTGCACTCATCCAAGCTACAAAAATCATTTACCTTCTTTAATGTAATAACCGGGCCTGGAAAGGAATGGAAAAAATCCAGTCTGGTCTGAAACAGACAACAGTTAATTCCATGGAAGAAGGATGCAGGTTTTCCTATGACAGGAAGAGCTCTCAGAAATAATAAAGAGCAAGTTGTGGTGCTCACAAAGGAGTGCGTGTCTGGAATGCGGAATGGCAAATTCTTGACATTGTATAAACATCAAGGTGGCGCATTCCTGCCCTTCAGATTCTGGCATGACAGTCCTGGCCTCTCAAGAGTCCTTGTAATACTGTTCCTGTAACCAAAACTGAAAGTCAGCATTTGCACCCAGAGGGTGTGTCATTTTAGGGGGTGAAACTTAGAGCAGAACAATGGAGGTGGAGATGCTCCTTCAGGTATACAGGACGGAGGCTGTTTAGGGCTTTAAAGGTCAGCACCAACACTTGGAATTGTGCTCGGAAATGTACTGGAAGCCAATGTAGGTCTTTCAAGACCGGTATTATATGGTCTCGGCGGCCGCTCCCAGTCACCAGTCTAGCTGCCGCATCCTGGATTAGTTGTAGTTTCCGGGTCACATACAGCGCATTGCAGTAGTCCAAGCGAGAGTTAACCAGAGCATGCACCACTCTGGCCAGACAGTCTGTGGGCAGGGAGGGTCTCAGCCTGCGTACCAGGTGGAGCTGATAGACAGCTGCCCTGGACACAGAATTAACCTGTGCCTCCATGGACAGCTGTGAGTCCAAAATTACTCCCAGGCTGCGCACCTGGTCCTTCAGGGGCACAGTTACCCCATTCAGGACCAGGGAGTCTTCCACACCAGCCTGCCTCCTGTCCCCCAAAAACAGTACTTCTGTCTTGTCAGGATTCAACCTCAATCTGTTAGCCACCATCCATCCTCCAACCGCCTCCAGACACTCACACAGGACCTTCACCGCCTTCACTGGTTCCAATTTGAAAGAGAGGTAGAGCTGGGTATCATCCACATACTGATGAACACCCAGCCCAAACCCCTTGATGATCTCTCCCAGCAGCTACATGTAGATGTTGAAAAACATGGGGGAGAGGACGGTACCCTGAGGCACCCCACAAGTGAGAGCCCAGGGGTCTGAACACTCATCTGAACACTCATCCCCCACCACCACTTTCTGGACACGGCCCAGGAGGAAGGAGCGGAACCACTGTATAACAGTGCCCCCAGCTCCCAGCCCCTCAAGATGGTCCAGAAGGATGTTATGGTTGATGGTATCAAAGGCCGCTGAGAGATCCAGCAGAACTAGGAAACAGCTTTCACCTTTGTCCCTAGCCCGCCGGAGATCATCAACCAGCGCGACCAAGGCAGTTTCAGTCCCATGATGAGCCTGAATCCCAATTGGAAGGGATCCAAATGGTCCGCATCCTCCGGGTGTGCTTGGAGTTGTTCAGCAACCACTCGCTCAATCACCTTGCCCAAGAATGGAAGATTTGAGACTGGACGATAGTTGGCCATATTGGCAGCATTTAAAGATGGTTTTTTAAGAAGCGGTTTAATGACCGCCTCTTTCAGTGGGTCTGGGAAGGCTCCCTCACAGAGAGAAGCATTCACTACCCTGCAATGTTTAAGGCTGTGAAACAAACAAGGTCCAGCGCCGAGGGCCTACTGCCGGTTCCCTCGCTGCGAGAAGCCCAGTTACAGGGAACCAGCCAGAGGGCCTTCTTGGTAGTGGTGCCGGCCCTGTGGAACGCCCACCCACCAGATGTCAAAGAGAAAAATAACTACCAAACTTTTAGAAGACATCTGAAGGCAGCCCTGTTTGGGGAAGCTTTTAATGTTTAATAGGTTATTATTGGTGTTTTGTTGGAAGTCGCCCAGAGTGGCTGGGGGGACCCAGCCAGATGGGTGAGGTATAAATAAATTATTATTATTATTATTATTATTATTAAACATTGAAATAGTCCACAACAAGACAGAAATGAGATAAAATACGAAAAGACAGATTCTGAAAACAACAAAACCTGTCCCACAGCCTCTAAAAACACCATTTCTACATCATCATCACCATTATCATCATCATCAACCCATCTTTTTCCCTGACAGGAACACAAGGACTTAATGTGAAAGGAAAAGGAAAAGTTACTGCCATTTTTAGATTATTCATTATCTTTTTTGGATAAAACTGATTTGCATTTGGACTCCAATAATGAACTGACACAAAGTGACTGTCAGTTTTTATTTTACACCTTCAGGGGCTATGCCATGGCAATGTTAGCAATATTCCCATATTTCATTGGACTACAACTTTTCCACTCAGTGTCCAAGTCTAAACTATGCAGTAACTTCCCACGCCCAGGATTTTGCCCCACTTTCCTCTTCTGAATAAGCGAAGAAGATAAAACAAGAGCAGAGCAGAACTGGCTTATTGACACCTCATGCTAATGCATGTAAATTCCTTTTCTTGTTTCCTTCTCTTTGGGATTATCTCTTCTGGCAATTGTTTTAAGGTTAATGCTGCTGAATGAGACTCTTTCAGCCAGAAATATGACACTATTTTAAGAAAGCCAGCAGACATAATTAAAAGGTAAGGAAGAACAGATTTTGGGATCCAGGCCCAGCATCCCGAAGGCCCTTTGGGTGCCTTTTTAGATCACTCTCTCTTTGTGCTTGACATAAGCCTGTGACACATATACTTCACACAAGAGCAATCCAATTCTTAATGGGCCAGCATCATATGCTATATTGCTGGAGGGCTTTTGTCATTCTGGGTGGGATTCAACTGATACGTCCCACTAGTGGGAGCCCACACAAGGACTTGCTAGCATAAGGGGGCTCCTGTACCCCCTGAAATTGGCTCTGGTGGGGTTGTGGGGGGGGGGGGAGAAGCCCATTCCCTCTGGAATGCCAAAAAGCTTGCACTGACAGAACAATATGACAGATGAATATATGAATTCAGTTACCTGAAAAGTGTGCCCTGAAGCAAGCTCTCCCAAAGAGGAACTGGGTTTGGGAAGATAGGAAAGCTCTGTGGTGACTCATCAGTGGTGGCCGTTTCTCCCATCATTATTTGATATTGCTGCCATTTCATAGTAAAAATGCATGTGTTCCCTAAAGAACATTTCTCTCCTTATGGGATGGCATGCTATAAAGCCAATAACACAAAAATTCTTTCCCTATTGTTGGCTGGAGGAACCAACAAATAAAATAATTTCTTTTTTGTCATTTATAGCTGACCAACCTAGCAGTTCGAAAGCACCTCCGGGTGCAAGTAGATAAATAGGGACCGCTTACCAGCGGGAAGGTAAACGGCGTTTCCGTGTGCGGCTCTGGCTCGCCAGAGCAGCGATGTCACGCTGGCCACGTGACCCGGAAGTGTCTCCGGACAGCGCTGGCCCCTGGCCTCTTAAGTGAGATGGGCGCACAACCCCAGAGTCTGTCAAGACTGGCCCGTACGGGCAGGGGTACCTTTACCTTTACCTTAATTTTCCCCAGTTAGGAGAATAACTTTGTTAAGACCAGCAGAAATGTCACAAAATAGCTTTTATGAGTTCTCCAGAATTGTATTTTTTTTCTTTCTTTAAAGGCCAACTTTTTGCCTAATTTTCCTGTCACGGCAGTAACAGGGAACCATAATGGGCATCCTATATCTGCCCCTTACTATTGCAAGCTGGAACCTGAATTAAGGTGTGTGTGTGTGGGGGGGGTGAACTCCTGTGCTGTTCCTGCGGCCACTTCAGCTGATGACCAGCCTCCCCGTTTCATTGGCTTTGTTCACTCCCTTTCACTCGTGAGATTCCTGCTGACCACAGGAAAGGGCGGTGGGGTTAGGAAGTGGTCTTTTGTTCTGCTGAATGTTTTATGTTTCGCACACTTGAAAACTTGAAGCTATGCTCTCTGATCACAGCTTTCAAAACATTTGACCCTTTTCCCTGGACCTGTATTGAATGTAGAAGAGAATCTGATGTGCCTTGTTGATTTCAGGGGTTTTTGCAGGGAAGGTGGGGAAAACCAGACAGCGCACAGAGCCGAGAGATGCACAGCGGCAGGAACGTCCCACAGCCTGCAAAAGAAAGAATAGAGATCCATTAGCTGGGACCTCTGGCATTTCTTTCAGGTAAGGATTAATGGAGCAACAACTGTAAATATCATTCAAATCACAATAAAAGGAGGCAACTCTCCCAAAGACCTGGAAACGTCCCACTATCAGCTAATTGTTCTAGGTCAATCCTTGATGAATCCAATTTTAAAGGAAGAGAGGCCAGCAGTCCTGCTTCTCCTTTCCTTCCCTCTTCTGTTTTTATAGCTGAGAACAGATAACGCCATCAAGACTCTCTGTACATGTGCTGGGACACATTGTTCTTTTTGTTGTTCCATACAGGCCAGGTTAGTGTCCGTCTGGGAAGTACTGAGTGAGAAGCTCATGTGGAAGGCACAAAGCAAGATCTGCTGATGTGGTCCTCACTCCCCCCCCCCAAAAAAAAAAATAGAATCTGGTTGTTTAAAAACAGGATGTGGTTTCTTTGGGGTAAAATAAAGCCCTCTGCACATACACTTATGTGAAAAAGAGGGGTGATCATTTCATCTGGCGAGCTCTTTGGAGTGTGACCCAAAGGGGAAGGCCCTTAGGCTGACTAATCCCCTCCCCCTGGGGGTGGAGTCATGGTCGTTTGTGATGAGTTTGTGGGTGCCAGACTCCTCTCTTCTCTGGATCCAGCAAGTGCTAAAAGCTAATCCAGCCAGGCTGATCCTGAACCCCTGGATCCAGCAAGGCTGGTTTCCTGCTGAAGTGATTGCTTGGGTGATGGGCTCTGAAGAGAACAAAGGAAAGGGGCCTCTGTGTAGGGTTGCCATGTGTCCAGGAAAACCCGGACATGTCCTCTTTTGGGGGGTCAACATGCCCACCTGGGCAGATTTTTACATTTTAAAGGAAATGTCTAGGTTTTGGAGTTGGTGGGCTTGGGCTTGGGCTTGGGCTGCTCTGCAGCCACTGCCAGCCTGAGCCAGGGAAAGAAGGGCCTGGGCGCTTGGGCTGGCAGTGACTTAGGCTGCTCCTTTTTTTGCTCTTCAACAGGGCACCAACTATAGGGGGCTCTGGGTGCCCGAGCATCCACAAAAATGTTGTTGTGGGTGCTCATCACCCACACTGCAGGGCCCCTGGCGCAACTCTGGAGATGCTTTCAGAGGTCTCGGAACCCGACTTGCAATGCCACCGGAAATCAGGTGCCAAGGCTGGGTGGCACAGGCTTGACATCATGACATCACATGCACGGGCACCCATAACCGGGGGCCCAAGTAGGCTCTCTGCTCTTCCAGATATGGCAGCCCTACCTGCGTGCCAGATGCCAAATGAGTCGGGTCCCTCCTTTAACTCTCAGACAGTTTGAAAAACAAAGCCTGAGTTTTAGAGCAAGGTTTGCAGTGATGTGACCTAAAAAAAGCAAATCAGCAAGCAGAGGATCAGAGAGCAAAGGCTTGATTTCTGTGTGACTCCAAGGCTGCAGTTATGGGAGAAGCAAGACCGTTTTGGGGTGCGGATGCTGTGCACTCCTCCCTCGTAGGCTCAGGCTGTATAGATGTGTCAATAAACCATAAGGACATCACAGTCTCTGCTGTGCCTCATTCCCAAGGAGGTGCTTGGAAGCCCTGGCCGCTCACACGGCTCAGAGATTGGGGTGGCTGGCAACAACAAGAAGAACTTGCTGCTTCAGACCAATTGCCCACCTAGTCCAGCATCCTGTTCTCACAGTGGCCACCCAGATCATAGAATCATAGAGTTGGAAGGGACCCCCAGGGTCATCTAGTCCAACCCCCTACAAGGCAGGAATCTCAGCTCAAGCATCCATGAACTACTGGTAGATCCCTGGCTGATCCTAGTAGATCGCGGGATCCTTACTGTGTGGAAAAAGTTATGGGAATAAAGCTAAAAAACTCTGTGCAATCATCCCCCAAAGAAGCTCAACAACTCTGGGCAATCCACCCCCCCCCCACCGCTCCTCCTCCCTCCAGTGAGGAGATCACTGTCAGTTTTTTTATACCAGGAGTAGATCGCAGTCTCTTGGGAGTTGGACATGCCTGCTATGAAACAATGACAGAAGTGGAGGTTTGCCTCCTTATTTCGCAGTGAAGATGGCTGGGCATCTGTAGCACCCAAACTGTTCCATGGCTTATCCTTTTATTTTTTTTAATTTTTCTTTTAAAAATGTTCAAATAGCTGTAATGTATACAGATAGTTATCCTATCCAGGATTCCCCCCCCCAACTTGTTTGGCTCTTTCTGTAAACATATCTGATATGAGTTTAAGAAAACCATTTTCTAATGTCTGAAGTAGAGGCGTGGGAAATTCCTCAAATAAGGCTGAGCTTCCTTTGATTGTTAAAGCACAAAGGAAAAGGCTGGAACTGCAGTCAAGTTCCTGTCTCTCTTTAACCCATTCATCTAGATGGGAAAAAGAGGCCCCAGCATCACGGCTGCTTTGGGGTGCAGAAAAACATTTTTGTTAGAGAAATTACAAATCAAGGTCCAGGCAGTGAAGTAATAGCAAGGAGTCAGTGAGAAGATTTCATGAGCAAAGTTAGGAGGCTAAAAGGTTCAGAGAAAGTGCATATGGGTGTGTTCTGTATATAATGCATATTGTAACAGGTAAAAAAGCATGAGCTGTTGAATAGTGTAGAATATAATCCAATTTTGGAGATAAATACATAGTTCATGATTAATATTTTTATTTATTGTTTTTTCAATAGTGGCTTGTTGCTGATTTTTTTCTCTGGATCTACTTTTTATATTTTATGAATATATCAGGAAAAAAAAATTGAGACAAAAACTTCATTTAAAAAATATGTTTTAAAAAACAATATTTAAGAAACATGGTATATAGACGTCCATATTTAACACAGGGTTCCCTGTGTTTACTTTTCAAAATGAATGTGCTCAGCTTCACTTTATTTGATAATTTCAAAGCAGCATGAGGCCACTTTTAAATTTCCTTGTTTTTCCCACTGCTTGAATGAATGCAGAATGTGTGATGTGACTGTGTTTGCGAAGGATGGCGATTCCCAGGCCTCTGACCAATCTCCTTCTGGCTTACCCCTGCCTGCCCAAATCCTTCCTCCCACTGTGATACAGAATCTGATAGATGGAAGGAGCTCAGCTTGTCTAGCACCAATCTCTCGACAGGATATCTGGTGTCTAATTTTCCTGTCCGGAGGCTGTTTCCGTATCGCCGTAGGATTCAGATCATGGAAATATAGCGGCATCTTCTTAAGAATCACCTGAAGGAAGGGGCCAGTGAATAGATCCCTGACCAAATAACAGGGGTTTGGACAGACCCCCAGAGTCAGCCTGTCTCCAGCCCTTTAGAGAATTCTACTCTGCCTTCTGAGCGCCTCTTCTCTCTCCACTCGGACCTTACCTTTGGCAATGGCCCACTCTGCCAGACGCTGCTGCAGCCACACACAGGAGAAGCAGAGGCCAGGCACGGACCTCTGGATCTCTCATTCTGCTGCACTTACTGCACGCTTGGTGTCAGAGGTGGGCTAAAATTCTTCTTCAGTCCCTTCTGCACTAGAGGGTGCATCACTCTCATCCTACGGACAGGACGTTACACCACCACAACTCAAATAAAACAATAAAAACAAACATAGAATAACTGCCCAAACCTTCCCCATGCTAGGGTGAAAGATGGGTATTCCTTGGGAGCAGGACCAACTCGCAAGTCCACAGCAGAATAACTGAATTGCCATTTCAATGGGTTGGATTCAGAGTCATGCTGAGAGGTGACTCACTGAGGAGACTTGTCCCATTCTTTTCAATGGGCCTCTTCTCGGTGCTTAGCCACACTTCCTCTTGTTCTTCTGCTTTCCCCCTGGGGAATCAGCTCTTGGGTTTTCTCTGGATTGACAGGCCTGTCCACACTGCCGCTTGTCCTGTGCCTAGAAAGTGTGGGTCTGACCAGTTTCCCCCTTGCCCCAATGCTTTCCCAGGGAAAACCAACACCTTAGTGCTAAATCAGAACAAATGTCAATCCAGAGGAAACACGAATTGCTCTTTGCTCTGATTGAGCACTAAAGAGCGGCTTTCCTTGAGGGGAAATAGGGATGAGAGGAAGGGTGGATGAGCGCCCACTGTTTAAGTCCAGTTACTATTGTCCCCAGGGTTGTCGTTTAAATGGCCTTCAAACCAGGGCCAACTGTATATGATGCTTATGCTTATACAAGCTTTCTAAAAGGCTGCTTAAGCTGGACAGTTTTATTTGGAGGTCTCCCCTGCCCTTGTTGCAATACACTGCTGTAATCCTATATATGTTTGCCTAGGAGTAAGCCCCACTAACTCATGCCTGATACTTGTCAGGAACTGCACGCTTATTTATTCTCGGATAATGTGGTTTCTAGGTGTGGCAGGATTAAGGTTTTGTCGAGGAAACTGCTTCAGTCTCTGCTGTTTGAGTTATGTAAATGTGGAACAATCTACACCTGCACGACCCGCTTCCTCCAAGGCCTGGCTGCCTTGATGTCTTTTCAGCAACTTTGCCGACAATAACAGGAAAAGGGTTTTCGAAAGGTTAATGAGCTGCAATGAGTAGGAAGCATCCTGCCATTGGACTTTCTAGGACTCCAGTGCTTAGCCAAGTATCCAGCTTTCACTTGCCCTAAGAACCTGGTGGACACTCTTTGTCTGTGCCTGATGATGTGCAGCTTACGAGTGCAATTTCCCAGGGAGTCTCCAAGGGGCAGAGTGGAAGGAACTGGGTCTTTGTCTCAGTTCTGGAAAAGGGAAAGTGGGGTGTCTTCCCTCCCACCTCCTGCCTCCCTCAACATGGGAGCTGCTGGGGGGAGGGTAAGGGAGAAGGACTGAGTGACTGAGTGAGTAGATCTAAGATCTGCAGGATGTTCAAGGGGTGCTTGCTGACCCACTTGTTCAATATTATATTGTCTCCAAAACAATGCACTTTAAAAGCATATCCTATAATAGTAATAGTAATAATAATAATAATAATAATAATAATAATAATAACAACAACAACAACAATAATGCTGCATAGTAACTTGAGGTCGTGGCTACAGTGGGGAAGGGCCAGCTGTTCCCTTATCGCCCCCCCCCCCTGCCTCCTAAGCCGCTTTGCTTTCTCCCCAGCTATAGCTCAGTCCTAAGGCCAAGTGACATGATTTGGGGAGTTTGCCAGGGGGAAAGCAGTATTCCAGTGCTATTCCCCCACCCCCAACCGCTGTTAGGATTGCTTCAAACATCAATGAAATTCGAGGGCGTGTGCTTGTAAAATAAATATTAGGGAAAGAGAATGTTGGTTTTTCTGTTTCTAATTATTCTAATCTTAAGCTCAGTTTACCTCATTTCTGCATCACTTTGTGCATTTTCATGCACATTTCTTCCTAATACACAATTTTGTATTATATATAATATTTGAAAGTGATTTCCCCTATTAATCTGCATTTTTGTGTATTGTTTCCAAAAATATATGCATCTTTATGTGCAGTTCCCACAATATACATGTATTTGTACACAAAAATGTGCATATTCTTTCAAGCCCCCCCCCCCCCCCTTTAAAAAATGCTCCTGGTATTTGTTTAGCAAATGCATGAAAGTTTCCCTTTTTTATTTTTAACCTGAACTTGTGTTAAAACTTTCCCCTGTAGTCCACTCTTGTGCATGAGTGGGGAACCTGTGGACTCTCAGACACCAACAGTCCCCAAGCCCCAGTATCCCTGACCATTGGCTATGCTGGCCATTAAGAAGGGGGGGGGTACATACATTATAAATAACAAATGGCAATGGCACCTCAAAATGCTCTGTTTTTGAAACTTAACAGTACCATCCTGTCCATACCTACTCAGAAGCAAGCTCCATTTAACTCAGCAAGACTTACTCCCTGGTTAGTGTACACAGCAGGGGTAAGTAACCTTCTGGTATGACATGGGAGGGTGTGCCTTTGATTGTGAGAGCCTTGCACAAGCAAACGTCCCCCTCCCCATAAATGATTTGTGCAAGTATGAAGGGAAGAGTTTATAGCGGAATCAGCTACACTGGCAAAGAAAAAACGCTTTATAGGCATTGTTCGTGCATTCTAACACTATGACACCAGATGGCGCTGTGGAGTTCCGTTTTTGCCAACCCAATTTCTCATACTGTACAAAGTTTGCAATGCGATCAGCTTAAATGCTTCTTTGCTGTGTCTGGATCCAGCCGGCCTCCTCTCCACTCATCCAAAGCCAGATCTGATGAGCAGGGAGGGACTTCTTTGCATCTGCATCTAAACCTCCCCCCTCCAAGCACTGGGTCTTTCTTTTTTCTTTTTGCTCCGGCTGCTGCCCCAAACCATGGAGTTTTGGGCAGTCAGAAAAGTTTGCAGGGGTGTGTGTGTGTGTGTGTGTGTGTGTGTGTGTGCATCAGGCACTGGGCATTCCCTCTAAATCTGAAATTGCATTCCTAACCCTGTGTGTGTGTCAAAGCCCCAAGCGAACTCAGTCCATGTGCAGAGAAGTCACTGCTGTGCCCCATGCAAAGGGCAGAACAACTGAGCTGCTGTTTCTGCCGTGTCTGGAACTGGAGTCTCCCCCTGACGACTGCTCTCCTGTCCCAGCACTCTGAAGCAGGAAATATGTCAATGCCTGCCTTTTAACCTCTAAATCCTTATCACTGCAAAAGTTGACACTTCAATCCTTAATAATTTTTGCTGTTGCTGTTTAGATTAAGCTGCTTTATCTGTAAAGGTCAGCGCAGATTTGCTCTCATTCTCACAGCTTCTCCCCTTGATTCTTGCTTTGTGTAGGGTTTTTTTTCTTACAAGTCATAATATCATCATACCCTCCAACATTCCTCAGATGAAAATAGGGACATTTCTCACTCCCCCTCCCAAGTGATCCTCTTCAACCCCCTGTTTTTGTGCCCCTTCCCACAGAGCATTTCCTATCAGAAGAAGGGTGAGTGCGCCCATCCCGACGTCAATGGGACACGGGACACAGGCCCTCCACCATCCTGAGAAAAACCCATAATCCCAATTTTATTTGATTTTATTCTTTGGTAGATTGACAAAAAGAAAAACACACACCAATAAGCAACTTTTAGAAAGGGGCAAGATTAGATGTGGATGCACAAAGCATTTATTTTTAGATCAAGACTCCTTCCACTCCTCTCTGCCCCCTTTCTTCCTGCCTAAGGGGGGGCCTGCCCTCTGTCTGCCCCTCAGAGCCCCCTGCTTGGGGGGGGGTCCTGTATTGGACTCGCAGCTGCCTGATGACCAAGCGCCACAGAAAAGTGAGGAGCCAGGAAACAGCCCCTTCCCTTGCCTTGCAAGTGCCTCAGGACCACAAGACCTCAAGAACTGCCTCTCCCCTTCTTTGTTTCCCTCCTCCACGTGAGAGAGGCAACACAAGAACGGGGCCTTCTCTGCAGTGGCTCCCTGCTTGTGGAGTGTTCTCTCCAGGGAGGTTCGCCTGGTGCCTTCCTTATATATGCTTAGGCGCCAGGCAAAAATGGGGTTGTGTCTGCAAGAGAGTTCTGTGCAGGGAGCGCTCTCTCTCTCACCCCACTGCGCAGCAGCTGATGCACAGAATTCCTGCTTTGCACAACGCGACAGAAAGTTATCAGGCGCGTTGAAAGCTGTGCAAGAGACTTTTGCAGGCCTCCCAATCCGCAGGGCCTACAAAGTCCCTTTACGCCAAGCCCTGCCCTTTCCTGCCCACACCTGACATTGTGCATGACATCAAGTGTGGGCTGGGTGTGTGTGGCTTGCCCAGAATGACCTCTGGGGCCAGATGGGGAGGTTCCCCATGGACTGGAGGTTCCTGACCTCTGGTAACACCTAAAATAATGATTTTTTTAAAAAAATAACTTAACTGAAATTTTGGGCATCATATTTGGATTTGTTTTCATTTCTTCCTCTGGTTGTTGTATAATTTTTAAATATTGCTCCATCCTTATTCTGAACTAGAATTAATTTGAACCATTTTTATGTATCTGTGATTGTCCTTATTGCTCAATTAAAATGCCTTACTTTTATGAGAAATATATTGTGCTTTAATAGTACATGGGAATTATTTTAATCATAGGAAACTAATCTGTTGATATTTTGATACTGGAGTGAAACTATGGGCTATTATTACTCAACCAATTAATAGTGCCATTGACAGAGCAACCCTAGGCCTGCGTAAGCAGAAGTAACCTCAAACGATTTCAGTGAAACTTTCCCCAGCTAAGTGTGTGCAAGATTGCAGCCTCATAGTTTGTTCATAGGAAATACAATCCTGACCTACAATACAATCAATAATATTTATCATCCTTTTATCTCAGTTTCAGCATAGCATTTACTCACAAAGGAATGAATATGGAAAAAAATGTTTGCAGGAAAATCTGAACTGGAGCCAACAAATGTATCCCAGATCTAATCAGATCTTTCCTGTAAAATTCCCAAGAATATGTAATTCCATTGAATCTAGTTTCCATATGCATTCCTGTTGGGGAAACAAAGTATGTATCATTGACAACAAAATATGTCTGGTTTTTTTTGTTCTCATGTTTTAATTTTGTTTAAATCTGCCCCAAGAACCATTTTAATGAAAGAGAGAACAATGATCACACAATTTCCACTAGTCCAGTTGTGAAACTTTTTTTAAGAATGAAAGAAAGGCGGCGAGAATACTGAAAGCAAAGGGAGCCCCATGATTCCATCTCTGCTACTTACTGATGACACAACCATCTCCATACGAGTTGGCAGTGAGGGCCGTCAGCTTCACGGAGTGGTGCACAGGATGACGCAGAAGTCAGCCCCACCACCCATGGGGAGAGGCCAGAGCCCTCCCCTCTCCCCAGAGGCAGTGGCCACCGGTTCTTTCTAACCAATGAAAGACACAGTCATTTTTATTTTGTTTTTATTGCCTGGTAGGTCATATTTCCCAGGTAAGCATCCTAAGGCACCTTGGGGCTTTGAAGACTTGGTGGGAGATACCTGAGATACAGGATTCCTTGGCTTGCAGGAAATGGTAGTGGCAGGAGACCAGTGCCCCATCTTGCAGGGCTCACCGGATCAAACGCTTCTGGCTACAAAAAAGGCCCTGGACGCTGAACACTGGCGTGTCGGGGAGAAGAGGAGGCTTGGCACTTTACCCCTGACTAAACAGCTGCAGCAACTGCTAAGTGCATGGAGGGGGTTGTCTGGGTTGGGTTCCCCATTATTTTAATTCTTGGCCTTGGAAAAGGGTCTGGAGGTGGGAAAGCTGCAGCGACCGCCCAGTGACCCAGGTAAGGAAGGCTTCTAGGGGCAGCTTTCTGGAAAGAGTTACAATACACACAGGTTCTGCTAGATGAACACAATGCGTTCTCAGGAAATGGTTTGTTAGGCGAGCATTCACATAACAAGTCAATGATTTCCATTCATTCCTATGGGGAAATTTCTAATGCATTCCTGACCCCAAATTTTGACACCAAAGGACAGAAACCCTGCCCAGAAAACTCCAGGAAAACCCCCTGAAACCCTGCAGAAGGCAAACAAGGAAGGAAAAAAAATATTTGTCTAATCTCTTCCCCCACCCCCAGTTTCTGGCAAAACAGCTGTCACGGATGAGTAAAACATAAAGAGTAAGGCTTGTTTAAGGCTGCTTGTTTTTTGTTTTTGTGTTTTTTACAGTACTACACACACCCCTGACTTTCTGGATATCTGAATCTGTGGTGTGCAAGGTGAGGTTTGGGCGCTACTTCCTTGTGTTTGGATAAGGGACTTTTCATACAGCAAGTGCTAGTGGGACCCTTGTGTTCAGTCCTGCTTCCTGCTTGCACTAAATGACAGGGCTTTAACAGTAACTTTAAAAAAGAAATGCTGCTATATATTATTGTGCCTTCCCCGTTGCTGTGAGAAAAGTAAACTATGCCAACAATATATTAGTTCTTAATTTAAATATTTGGCATCATGCTTAGAAGCAAATCTGGCAGTAGAAGTCCTCCTTAGCTATGCTTGGAGGCAAGGCAAGGCTGAAGCTTTTCTGTTGGCGTTTTCTCATCCATTTCATTGGTAACAAAAACCCCAAACAAACAAACAAACATGACAAATGCGTCTCTCAGAAGTAAAATGCCTGTGGAACATGTTTGCCTGCTTGCTCAGATAAAATAAACTGAAAAGCTTAGATCAGGTGAATGGCATCAGGAAATAACTTCGACAATCCCACTGAACAGACAGTGAAATTCAACTTCCTCCCTTGCCCAGATCCTGCCTGCACAGCAACGCGCAGCTCACTTTCTTTAACTTGCTGCCTTGGGCATGACTTCCTTTCAGTAAGCAAGAGCCCCGAACTGCGCAGGGAAGGAGATGTCCACAGATCCCAGATCTGCATAGGAGGGCTGAGTCCAGAGAAAGCTGATCAGGTAAAAAAGCAGGAATGTATCTTATGTGCCTTGAGAAGGAGGAAAGACATCAGATTGAGGGAACCCAAGAGATAGCTGTAGCATCACTTTACTAGGCTCTTTCCAGGAGGAAAGATGAAAAGTCTGAGTAGTGTCTGAATAGAGCAGTGTTTCCCAACCTTGGGCCTCCAGCTGTTTTTGAACTACAATTCCCATCATCCCTGACCACTGGTCTTGCTAGCTAGGGATGATGGGAGTTGTAGTTCAAAAACAGTTGGAGGCCCAAGGTTGGGAAACACTGGAATAGAGTATTTGCTCATTGGGAACCATTTGTCAACCCCAGGTCACGGAGTCTGAAATCTACGACAAACGAACTTACCTAGAAATAAGTCTCACTGAACTTATTGGGACTTGTCTGGGCAGCCAAGCCTAGACTTGCTCTGAGATTGTTTGCTTTATAAGAGGAGCTGGATTAAGGAGGAACAATAGTCTTGTTTTTCTCTGTGAATGAATCCAAAACCAACTTTGAAGACACAGCTAGTAGATTTTTTGGAGAAGAGACACTGCTTTGAATGGTATGTTTTGGGGGGAAAGAGGAAAGGCCAACATTAATTCCATGAAAACATCAATCTACAGACCCATTTTTCATTTTCATATATAGTTAAAGTGTTGTGTATCATTTTAAAGAAAATATATATATGGCAACAGATTTTCAAAATGGCAATTTACACATGAGTAAAACAATCAGAAGTATGACACACAAGATAACTCAGAACTTCTCTAATTGTTTTCTAAAGTTCAGTTAAAGACCTCTCCAGGAAAACAGATAATAGGTTAATGACACTTTATCGTTTTGATAATATTTCTCATTTGGTGAACTGACAATAAATTTTATCCTAGGAGCAGAATAAGAAGACCTTCAGATAACAAAATTTATGTTGGGCATGCCTGTTACATTGGTCACACAAACATGCACCTCCTCTGCCAACGAATGAAAAGAAAAATCTACATGATTTGCTTTTATTTGAGAGTCATAACCTTAAGTAAATATGATAAGATGTTACCTGAAACTTTTTTACATGCACCATTTCTTGTGACCAACATAACAACACAATGAGCAACTTGAGTAGCATAAATGTTCTATCGAGTGTGTTCACCACATGCCAGAAATCAAGAAGCCAGGATTCTTGTTGCTCAAAAATGAAAATCACAGGAAATTCCAACAGTATCGGACTGGCAAGTTAAACTTTTTGAGTATATAGAATTGGCCAAAATGACCTATAAAATCTGAGATCAAAAAGGGTCAAAGTTTGAGGAAGAATGGGGGAAATTTGTTGCTTATATAAAGATAAATTGCAGAAGTTTAAAAACTGTAGCGGGTCTGACATAAATCACGTGATGTGCACAAAAAGGGAATAAGAATAAGAATCTGTTGGAGAAGATATGTATTAAGAAAGCTGATGCGGGGGAGGAGGGAAGCCAAGGCGTGAGTATGCACTTTGTAAAGAAGACGGTACAAAATATTGATTTTTAAAGATTGCTTTATTTCTCTTTTTGTTTTTTTATTTTTATAATTTGTATCTTATGTTTTTCTTTATTCTCTTTTGTTTGTGAAAATTAATGAAAAGAATTAAAAAAAAAAAGAGTGTGATAATATAAACTGTGGCAGGAGGTAGCAGCAGCAGCAAGCTCTGCCATTCCTCCAGAGAGCTTAGGTGTCCGTCAATATTGCAGCAAGAGAGAGCAAAAGGGCTTCTGGACTTCTTTGTGAGGATTATGCTGAACTTAATTCAGCAAATGAAACTAGTGGAGGAGAGGGGTTTCCGGTCATAGTCTTTCCCCCCAAATCAGATCTGCCTCCTGTGCTTTGAGCATCACTTGAGCCCAGACTCTTACTTATCCCCAATGACCTTTTGCCCCCTGCTTCCGAGGCACAGCTCCACACTTTCCCAGCCTGTGTCTGAGCGCTTCTCGCCAGGGGCGTAGGAAGGGGGGTGCGGTCCGCCCCGGGTGTCATCCTTGGGGGGGGGGGCACTTACTGAGGGGCTTGGCCTGCAGTGCTCCTGAGCCATACGTCTCTCCAGGGAGTGCCGCAGTGGCTTGGGGCCCTGCGCTGCCCTCATGCACAGATTGCCCCGTCCCCGCCCCACCGGTTGCCAGAGCAGCTAGGTATGCCCCTGCTTCCTGCCCCACCCTGTTTTCCCCAGGAAAACCCACTCTTTAATGCTGAATTGGGACAAACAGCAATTCAGGGTTTCTGTGGAATTGTTTTCAGTGGTAAAAAGTGGGATTTCGCAGGGAAAGCAGAGATGCAGAGCTTTAAAGCATGGACCTGTGCCTAGAAACATGGCACAAAAGGACGTCTGGAAGAGCCCCGAGGAGGAGCCACAAGTGTCCCACAAGCACTGATTAGTTTCCATATTGCAACAATTACAGTTAAGCACGTGCTGCAGCTCCAGGCGACGTGTCAGTTAGGCTCAGAGGTGGATGTAGAGGAGCGTGAACTGTTTGGTCTCACAGGGTGCAGAGTCTCACGGATGCCAAACTATGTTGTAGAATGGGAGGTGGGGGGGCGCGCGCTGCATTTTGGTGTTGTCCAGGGCGCTGCTAAAATGTGAGAGCCCAAGGTCCACCACTGTCAGGCTGCTTTGCAGAGAGAGATATGGGGCTCCCTCATCATCGCAGGGCACTACTGGTCTCCTCCACTGACTGGCTTTCTTTCCCCCCTCCGCTTGCATCACACTAGTTTTCTAGAGCCACTTCAGTCTGGTTCCTGGCCTGGTTTTGGCATCAAAATAGCACTAGTTGCTCCGATGGATACCTTACACCAGAGAAGAGGCAGTGTCCCTGTGAGTTCTTCTGGACCTCTTGGTGGCTTGCGATACCATTGACCGTGGTCTTCTGCCCGACTGGCTCTCGGCGGCTGGTGGCAGTGAGTTGCAGGGGTGCTGTTTCTCCCTGGGCTGATGGGATCCAGAAGGGGGCTCTGGGGTGCCTTGAGTTAATGCTATGGGATCCTGTCCCCCATGTTGGAAGGCTTTAAAGGGAAGAAGGATTACAAACAGGGAGATTGTAAAATAAGAAAAGGAATTTGCCACAGAACAGCAGCAGCGGCATAATGAAGGAACTGTGTGTATATAGGATTCTTAAAAAACAAACATGCTAACTTTCTCTACAGCCTATTCTTTATAGGACTGACTCTTTAGAAGGGAAACTATGTTAATTTTATTCAAAAATAGTAATAGAATATCATATTTTGATTTCCTTGTAGGTTCTACAGCAACAAAACACGGAAAAAAATGCTGCCTTGGAAGATAACAATGTTCTGTACCCTCATAGTTGTCAGCACAGCTTCCCAAAATTTAAATTTTGGCTCGTTCATCCATTCACCTGTGAGTAATGTTTACTGTGTGTAGCTTCACAGTTATGTATGAGCACATGGCTGTTCTTTCAATGCAGAGACACTCTGGAAAGCATGGGAGGGTTGGCCAGAGCTTTCCTCCTGTGGCTACACTGCTGAAGCCAGCCATACCACAGGGGGAAGGAGAGGAAGAGCCCCTGCAGAAACCGTATCAGGACTTGAGGTGGCTAACCCAATTCACCCCTGTGGCTTTCTGACTCCTACTTCAGAGAGCTCTGAAAAGGCAGAGGCCCACATTTCTTCAGATCCTGCTTCTTTCTGAGCACACTCTGACTTTCAAGACTATTGGTTCACTAGGGATGAGTGGGTTTAGCTCTTCTTGGAACCCCTTCCCCGCATTGTATTGCCCTTAACCAATTTTCCTAATGTTGTGATGTTGTGGGTGCATCTCTTTCAGATTTACAGCAAAAGTAACGGAGGAAAGGAACAGAGAGAGTTGCACAGGCAGAAACGGCAGGGTACGTTAATACTTCGCAACAGTGTGTTTTGCCTGAAGGCAGAATCTTTGTTCTTAGATATGCAGTCAGGGTACTCTGGCCTGAACACAAGAAATCCTTTTCATCATGAAAGTAGTCAGATGAACTGTTTGCTAAGAGCATAGTACAATTCAGCGGAAGAATGGAAGCATCAAAGATGAACAGGTTTATGCGTGGTTATTTTAACTTTAACAATACTTTCCACCAGTTGCCCCCAAACAGACACTGAGCTGACTGACTTGTAATTTCCAGGATCCCTTCTGGATCCCCTAAAAAAAAAAAAAGAAGGTGTTCCATTGGCCACTTTCCAGATCTAGAACTGTCATCGCTTTGTCATGACTGGATTGTTGGGGGGAAAGTGGGGTTTAATACCCAACCCACAACAGTGGTACCTCGGGTTACATACACTTCAGGTCACAGACTCTGCAAACCCAGAAATATTACCTCGGGTTAAGAACTTTGCTTCAGGATGAGAACAGAAATCGCGTGGCGGCAGTGGGATGCCCCATTAGCTAAAGTGGTGCTTCAGGTTAAGAACAGTTTCAGGTTAAGAACAGACCTCCAGAATGTATTAAATTCTTAACCCGAGGTACCACTGTACTGTAGTTCAGGCTGGACAGCTAATAGGATCCAGACTCCAACTGCCAGTCAAAAGGACATTTATATGGGCTTTGCAAGTCAATGTGAGACAACCTCAACCAGCAAGTAGCTGAGGGGGTGAAGCCTTTACAAATTCTCCAACAGGAACACCTCTGCAGCCAGTCTCTGTGAGGATACCAGTTAACACCACCCAATACCACAACATTTCCTCCTTTGGACATTTCCTTGATTTCATTTATCATCTCAATATCTCCTTTAGCATTTTCATCAAGAGGATGATAGCATATCCTCGTTACTAAATTATTATCACCCAAACTGATTCTGTGACAGAGTCTGCCTTTGGGGGATTCCTGGTTTGCTGGACTCACTGTCTTTGACATACAGAAAGAGATATGTCCTTCTCTGTCCTTCCTATAGCGCTTATATCCAGAGATAACAGTGTCCTACTGGTTGTCTCCATTTTCCATTGTGTCCACTATGTCGATGTCATCTTCTAAGACCAAGCACTCCAGTTCACCCATCTGGGCTCAGCGTCTTCTAGCATTAGCATCCAGTGTCTTTGGCACTTGTGTTTTGGCCAGAGGTATTTTGGCCTCTCTAAATTGCTATCCTGTGCCTCTGCAATCATTATTTTTATGGGGCTTTTATGGGATTTTTATGCCTCCCTCATTTGAATCATCATTTTAAAAATCTTCATCCAAGGGCTGAAGGATCTTGGCTCACCCACATGAGAGAGAGAGGAGAATGAGAATGGAAATGAACACATTCAGGCTCAAAACCTTGGAAATTTGTTGGGACAAGGAGAAAGCCAGCAGCCCCCTGGTCCACAAATGTATTCTCAGGCGAGGCCTCCTTGTTCCTGAGCCTGAGGCTGTCTTACGTATAGAGAGATATAAACGATTTGTGAGACTGAAACGGGGAGTTTCTGATTGGTAATTATAACATGTCTAACTTATCAAATTGTTTTCCAGATGTGACATTAGGCATCTCACCTGTAGAATACACGGTTGCTGTTGAGATAAGTCTTCCAGATTCCTCCCTCCTGGAGGCCCTCAGAAGTTATTTAAACAGCCTTAGCTTCCCAGTCTCAGTAAATGCTTCTGATTCAGCTGTGAACATTTCAAGCATTGATGTCACCACAGGTGGGTTATATGTCACTAGTTTCCACTTTTTTAATTGGCTTTCTCTGGTTTTAGGTTTTTGTTTTGTTTTTAAGAAAAGGGGGGAAAGTCCAATGAGAAGAGGCTAGATTTAAAAAATATCTGAATTAGACTAAATGTAGCTGGCATTTTGTGATATTTCCAGAGTAATTTACAGCTGTACTGTAGGGTTTTCTACATTGTAAAAAGAGATGGCGAGCTCTGCTACTACAGTTTTAGCCAATATTAGAGAAACTGTCCAACTGTCTGGTCAAATAATGCTGACAACTTTCAAAGAACAGTTTGTGCAGTGTGAATGTCATGCACAGAGGGAATTATAATTAGGAAGCAGACGTTGCTCAGCAAAATGCCCTGTCTCACCTGCAGCCTTCCTGTTTCATGCTTTTTT
Organism: Podarcis cretensis; assembly: GCF_951804945.1. NCBI lineage: Eukaryota > Metazoa > Chordata > Lepidosauria > Squamata > Lacertidae > Podarcis > Podarcis cretensis. The sequence continues at coordinate 125,101,957 of NC_137172.1, read as the reverse complement.
ACCTTAGTGTGCAGCTCAGGTGGCCCCCAGGGCACCCACTGTTCTTGTGAGTCGGGCTATGAATGGCCGGCCAGCGCATGCAGAGCTACTCCAGCCTGTCCCAGTGCTGCGCCGGCAGGAGACAGCTGCAGCTGCCTTGCCCAGCGCCCTCCTCGGGGGACCTACTGTCAACCGCAATCTGCAGGTAGGAGGGGGGGTAATGGGCAGTAAATGAGGGCAACCATACTGTAGCAGCTAGGGCGGAAAAGGAGTATTTCACATTATGACATCTGATTTTGACGTCAGCAGAATTTGAAATTTGCTGGATTTTGACATTTCATTGAAAACACTTTTATCCCTTTCCCCAAGGAATTCAGGGAAGGGCCATTTCATGAAATTCCATTTCAGCTTTAGAATTCGTACTTTGCTTCCCAGTGCTTTTTGTAACATTTGAGCCCTTCACTTGTCACACCTTTACCATGTGAATTATCTCTAGGACTGACTGCAATCCTGTACTCGCTGACCAGGAGTAAGCCCTGAATTCAGTGGAACTTGCTTCTTAAAGATGGCCCAGCAACGACTCTGGTCTCTCTTGCCTGCACCATGGATTAGGGAACTTCTTCCTGAGAGAGGTCTTCCGCAGGACGTGCCTCTCCTTTTCCCTGCCCTCCTTTATTCTTATTGCTACACTCTCTGAGGTCTTCTCCCCGATTTTATTTACAATCTTATTCCTGCAGCCAAGCTGCTCTTCCTCTACATGCAATTCCATGTGCTTCCAGTGCTGCAGTTTAGTCTAAGGTCTCTCTTCTTTGCTGTGTGCAAAACAACAAGACAGGAACAGATATTTAAGATTTGAGGACAGATTGAAAGAATTTTACGGTGATTTTTTTAAAACAAAATTTATTGCTGTGTAGTAATCAGCAGTAGTTGCTACTAGTAGTAATACTACTTTTCCGGTTCTTTTCTGCACTAGGTGTTCCATTTATATACATTATAAAAATGTCTGTCCGGCTTGACAAAGACTTTGAAGATGATCTGAGAAATCTGTCCTCTAGCATGTTTAAGCGATACAAAAGTGATTTGGAGAAAGCGGTATGTTTGAGCTGGTTCTGCATGTGGCAGAGATATATTGCATTTCTGTTATTATTACAAGATCACAGGGCAGTTTACAATATAAAAACCCAAAAATACCGGTACATTGTTGCAAACAAAACAATGCCCTTCCCCCACCACGGTTAAAATGGCCATAGATTGTTTAATTAGTCAAAGGCCTGGGAGAGGAGGAATGTTTTTGCCTGGTGCCTAGAAATATGTAATGATGGTGCCTGGCGAGCCTCCCTGGGGAGAGTATTCCACAAGCGGGGAGCCACCACCGAAAAGGCCTGTTCTTGTCTTGCCACCCTCTGGGCATCTCACAGAGGAGCCACAGCCAATTACTGCAGGGTCTGGGTTGGTTCATATGAGGAGATGCATGTGTGAGATTAGCAGCCAAACCTAACAAACACATATTCTTGCTAGTTAGCATATGGTAAAGGTAAAGGACCCCTAACAGTTAAGTTCAGTCGCGAACAACTCCGGGGTTGTGGCACTCTTCTCGCTTTACTGACCGAGGGAGCCGGCGTTTGTCCGCAGACAGCTTCTGGGTCATGTGGCCAGCATGACTAAACTGCTTCTGGCGAACCAGAGCAGCGCACAGAAACGCCATTTACCTTCCTGCTGGAGAGGTACCTATTTATCTACTTGCGCTTTGATGTGCTTTTGAACTGCTATGTTGGCAGGAGCTGAGACCGAGCAATGGGAGCTCACCCCATTGTGAGGATTCGAACCACCGACCTTCCGATTGGCAAGCCCAAGAGGCTCCGTGATTTAGACCACAGTGCCACCCGAGTCCCTTGATACTTAGCATAAGAAGGGGCTAATACTACAGAGCTATATTGCTGATAGGCAGCTACTCATACTACAGAAAATGTAGTTGGCAGAGAGGGCTCTGTGTGATGTCATTTCCCCTCTTCCCTCCCCCTCCCTCCTCTCTCCTCTCTCCTCAGCCAGCCATGAGGACAGACCTGTCCTGCACTTGCTCCAGTTCCAGGCACAAGCCTGAGACTGTTTTTACTGTATTTCCCCTGCATAGTTTTTACTGATGCTGTAGCTGAAAACCAATGCAAGACTATTGAGTAAAAAAATCAGATTTTGAGCTTACTTTCCAGTTGTCCAATTAAATAAAGGGGGAAGCCAGCTTGATTTGTAGCTGGACTTAATTAAAGGAAGGCACCACTTACTGCCAATTCTGACAGGCCTCCATATTGCTGCCGAGGATGGGACTTCTAAAACTCTCTTCAGCCCATGCATGTGAGACCTGGAGAGGTAAATTGCAATTCATATATCCTCTCCCTGCTATTAAAATACCTCCTACAAGGTGATCCTTGAGGTATGGCCAAGGTTTTCATAGGTCAAAACTTCATGGTACATGTTATAGTGCAACATACCTGCTGAGATGATTCTAATAGCTATTGTCCGGGAGAGGCAATCGGGAAAAGATGGAAGGACAGAAACCAGCAGTTATAGAGAGCCTAAAGAGATTATCAGCAGCCTGTCGTCTGACAGTGGGTCTGACGTAGAGAGGGAGGAGGATGAGCCTGGAACAAGTCATTCTGTACACAGAGGAAGTCAGGGGAGGAGTTTCCGCAGACTTGCATGCTGGGTACGGAAAAGGAAGAAGAAAGATTAGAGGTGGCAACTGCGCAACAACGGGACGGACGCTAATTGAAACGCTGGAGATGTACGTTTGAACTGTTAAGTTGTGGGTTGACATAGCAGACGACACAGCGATTTCTCCAAGTAGCTCTTTATTTTGTAAGCTGGAATAGAACTGACTGCAAACAGCTCAGCCGGCCTGCTTTTATAGGCAGCCGGCTGTCAACATTGTAGCAACAACAGCCCAGAGTTCCCGCCTAAAATAACTGACGTGGACCTGAGTGAAAACTATCTACAGACCTGAGTGAAAACTATATACAGTATCCCCCTGCTGGCCCAGGGTGAAACTTCACTACATAACACCCCTCCCCACCGAGATAAGGCGTTAGTTACAATCATAATGGTTTCCTTATATACAGCACTACGCGTAATGGTTCAATTAGGCACAAAAGCATATCGGTTACATTTCCCATACTTAGACCAACAGTGATACATGTCCAACAACATAGTCCTTTAAATAAGTTGGGCGCTTGGGAACTCTGCCAGACCGCCGGGGACTGGTAGCCAAGTCCGGAGGGCCACACAGTTCTTGCTGAGGCTGTGGTGCGACCCTAGGTGGCGTTGGAACCAACTCCCCTGGATCCGCTGCTGTGGGTGGAGCCTCCGCAAGTGGAGTGGTCTGAGTCTGTGGTAAGTCTGGCAGACCCTCTGAAGCGGCTTGGTTCGGCTCCACGCTGGCAGTTTGCGAGGGAGGTGTAGGTGGGGCCTCGCCATCTGTACGTGTCTCTTCTGGAGCCGCAAGCGCAGTTGGGGGCACCTTGGTAGTGTCCAAGTCCCCAACCCTGCGCCTAAGCTGGTCTATGTGCCGTCGCCACAAGCGTCCGTCTTCGAGTGCCACCTGGTACGAGCGAGGTCCAGTGACTCCCACTACTGTGGCTGGCACCCAAGGAATGTCCCCCACATAGTTCAGGGCAAAGACCTGGTTTCCTGGGACAAATGACCGTGGTGCGTTGGCACAGCCTGGGGGTTCAGCCACGGCAAAGTCCGGGTGTAGCCGGTCGAGCGGTGACCTGAGGCGGCGGCCCATAAGCAGTTCAGCAGGACTCCGCCCTGTGGCCGCATGAGAGGTGATGTGTTGCACGAACAAGTATTCGGCGACCCGCTCATGCCAGTCTCCCCGGTCCAGGCGCGCCAGTGCCTCTTTTGCCGAGTGCACCATTCTTTCCGCTTGCCCGTTGCTAGATGGATGAAAGGGTGCCGTTAGGGCATGGCGGATGCCCAGTCCCAAAAGATACCGCTCAAACGTGCCTGACGTGAACTGCGGTCCGTTGTCAGAGACAAGGACATCAGGACACCCATGCGTTGCAAACAGGCCTCGCAGCACCCGGATGACAGCTTCGGTAGTGGTGGAGGGCATCAGGGCGACCTCCAGCCATTTGGAATAGGCGTCCACCACTACCATAAAGGTCCGGCCGTGAAAGGGGCCAGCCAGATTGATGTGCACCCTCGACCAGGGTGTCTTGGCGTCTCCCAGGTGTGTCCCTTAGCTGCCGGTGGTGCAGGCCTCGACTCTTGGCACGCTTGACAGGCGGACACCCAGGCAGTGATGGCATCGTCCATATTAGGCCACCAGACGTAACACCGAGCCAACGCCTTCATTTTGACAATTCCCGGGTGGCCAACGTGCAGAGCCTTCAGGACGCGCTGACGGAGTCCCTGGGGAATCACGACGCGGTCTCCCCACAGCAGACAGCCGCGATGAGCTGAGAGTTCATGTTGTCTGGTTGCGAAGGGCTGGAACTCCGATGCAAAAGGCCCTTGTGGCCACCCCCTCCACACCCAGTTGAGCACCCGGCTGATGGTGCGATCCTGGGCAGACGCGGAGGCCACAGTGGCAGCCGATACAGGCGCTGCCGGAAGATCCTCAATCAGAAGGAGCGATGAAGCTGGAGCCGGGTCTTCCACAAATGCTGGAAGAGGGCAACGGCTGAGGGCGTCGGCATGGCCCATCGATTTCCCGGGGCGATGGATGAGCCGGTAGTGGTAGGCAGCCAGGAAAACAGTCCATCGCAGCATGCGTGGCGAGAGGACCGGTGGAGTTGGACGATCACCGGCGAGGAGGCCCAGGAGTGGCTTGTGGTCAGTGATGAGGTCAAAAGTCCTGCCATAGAGGTATTCATGGAACCTCTTCACTCCAGCCACAAGTGCCAGTGCCTCCTTGTCGAGCTGGCTGTAATTCCGTTCCGTCGGAGATAGCGTCCTGGAAAAGTAGGCGAGCGGTGCTTCTCTTCCGTCTGGAAAACGGTGACTAAGGACAGCACCGATGCCAAAAGGTGAGGCGTCGCAGGCAAGGACCAGCGGCCTGGATTCACTGTACTGTACCAGCACACTGTCTGATGAAAGGAGAGCCTTGACCGCATTGAAGGCCACCGTCTCCCGATGACCCCAGGCCCAAGGCGTCTTAGTGCTAAGGAGTCGGTGAAGAGGCTCAGCCACTGTGGCTTTGTGGGGCAGGAAAATGTTATAAAAGTTCAGCAGCCCCAGGAACGCCTGCAACTCCGTCTTGTTCTTTGGGGTGGGGGCCTGCTGGATAGTGTGGATCTTGGATGTGGTCGGGTGAAGGCCGGAGGCATCGATAAGATAGCCCAGGAACTCTACCTGTGGAACGGCGATCTGGCACTTCTCCCTCTTTACCTTGAGCCCAGCCTCTTGGAACCTGGTCAGCACGGCACGGAGGCGCTTGAACAGCTGCTGGTGTGAGTCTGCAGACACCAAGACGTCATCAAAATATGGTACCACGCCCGGAAGCCCTTGCAGGAGACGCTCCATAAGGCTTTGGAAGATGCCAGGAGCCACACTCACCCCGAACTGCAACCTGCGGCAACGGAATGCCCCCCGGTGGGTGATGATCGTCTGGGCTTCAGCAGTGGCATCATCGACTGGCAGTTGTTGATAGGCTTGGGCAAGGTCCAGCTTAGCGAAGACCTTACCCTCACCCAGGGAATGCAGCAGGTGTTGGACAACAGGAACCGGATAAGCGTGCTGCTGAAGTGCCTTGTCGCACTTGTAGTCAGCGCAGATTCTCACCGACCCATCTGGCTTGACAGGCGTGACGATGGGGGTTTCCCACTTGGCGTAGTCAACCGGCTCCAAAACTCCTTGGGCGATCAGTTTGTCCAGTTGTTCGTCCACCTTAGCCTTGAGAGCAAAGGGAACCCGGCGTGGCTTTAGCTTGATGGGGGCGACTTGTGGATCAAGGCTAAAGGAGATGGGCGTACCTGTATATTGCCCCAAGTTGCCGTCAAAAACCTCGGCAAAGTCTTTGACCAGACCCTCAGTCTCTGCGTTAGAGATGCAGTTGATGCCGGTGACTTCCAGGCCGAGGGCATCAAACCAGTCTAGCCCTAGGAGGCTTGGCCGCTGACCTTCGACCACCACCAACCGGAGCAGGCCCGAAAAATCCTTGAAGGCGATCCGGAACCGGCCAACGCCTACCACGGGAATGTCGTTTCCCTGGTAGTCTCTCAGGTGTACGCGGTGAGAGTCGAGTTGCCTTTTGGACACTCTGGGTACCAGTCTTTTGATGGTGCTCCATGACACGATGGACAGGGCAGACCCGGTGTCGATCTCCATGTCACATGGAGCTCCTTCAATGAGCACCGTGACGTTCAGCTTGCGTCGCGTAGGCGAGTCGGTTTGGCCAATCGTGGTTCCAGACGGGCAGCGGCAGTTGGTGAGAGCGAAACAACTTTCCTTGGCAGACTGGAGTGAAGACTTGGACTTGCGAGTTGATGAAGGGGGGGTGTCAGACGGAGCCGATCGGCAGACCGTAGTGATGTGGCCCCTTCTGGAACACTTCCTACAGATGGCGTCTCTGAATCGACACTTGGCACGGGAATGGTTGCCTCCGCAGCCGGCACATTCCGGTTGGCCCTTGGACTTCTGTTGGAACTTCCTGCGCTCCTGCTTTGTCTGGTGCACGTCATCGTCTTCACTGGAGGATGCCTCATCACTGCTTCATGATGCACTGGAACTGGCTCCCTAGCAAGACGCGGGCTGCTGGACTTGCGGATCTCCTGGGCGGAGCGTTCAGCAGCTTCTGAGGCCACAGGCTCCTCAATGGCTTTCTGTAGCGTGAGGTCTGGCTTGGCGAGGAGACGCCGTTGCAGATGGATGTCCCAGACCCCGCAGACGATTCGATCCATCAGGGCATCGTCTAAGTCTCGGAACTCACAGTGCATTGCAGACTGTCGCAGGGCGGTGGTGTAGTTGTTGATTGACTCCCCCTCTGCCTGGTTCCAGTGGTAGAACGCATGGCGGGCAGCAATCTTGGACGGCTTTGGTGCGTAGTGGTTGCGGAGCTTCTCTTGGATCGTGTCCCATGGTGTTGCCTGGACTGCTTCAGGCGCAACCAATGCTCGGGCTGTCTCAAACACCTCAGGCCCACAGAGGCTGAGGAATAGGCCCCGCTTCCGATCCTTTGATACTGCTGTCAGCTCGTTGGCTTGGAGGTAGCAGTCGAACCGAGCGAGGTAGGAGTCCCATGATTCAGAGGCTGGCGCAAACGGCGGTAGAGGCACAAGCGAAGCCATGATTCCGATGCCGGCGTGAAGGGCGATGGATGGAACACAGTGCTCTTAGCCAGAACAGTCAGCTCTGAATTGGTTCTGTCCAGTGATTTCGCTCAGTGATTTCGCTCAGTGATTTCGCTCTGTGATTCAGCTCAGTGATTCAGCTCAGTTCAGAGGCTGGCCGCATCTGGCTGTGCTCTGATGTCCATCGATCCCATCCTCGTCGCCAGTGTTAAGTTGTGGGTTGACATAGCAGACGACACAGCGATTTCTCCAAGTAGCTCTTTATTTTGTAAGCTGGAATAGAACTGACTGCAAACAGCTCAGCCGGCCTGCTTTTATAGGCAGCCGGCTGTCAACATTGTAGCAACAACAGCCCAGAGTTCCCGCCTAAAATAACTGACGTGGACCTGAGTGAAAACTATCTACAGACCTGAGTGAAAACTATATACAGTATCCCCCTGCTGGCCCAGGGTGAAACTTCACTACATAACATGAACTTTGTCAAATAAATCAAATAGTTTGGAACTGGCTGGGAGCCCGGAGTCTTATCTATGCCAGCTGGACAGCATTAAGCCTCTGACAGCTATCATCTGCAGAATATAGATTTAATATCTTCAAAAAATATCATAAGGGATCCTTACATGGGCTGCTTTGGAAAACTGCTCAAAAACTGATTAGTGCAAAATGCAGCTGCCATGTTATTGACTGGGCGCTATTATCATTTTACAGCAGCACTGTGCCAACTGCACTGATTCCTTAAACGGGGCACATTTAGTGAGTTGAGGTGGGTGAAGGTTATCCATTCCAAAATGGTTCGGAAAGGGTCCAAAAACTATTGAGCCCCCAATATACTCCTGATGGTGACATTGGGATCCTGATATGGCCTGGTGGCCTTGCCTATTTGGAAATGATTTACTTAAGAAAGAGATTCTAATTGCAGGAGCTCAGTGGAAGTATTTTTAATCTTTAATGGATCATTTCCAAATTGGGTGCAGGTGGGCCATCCATAAACAGATAAATAAAATCAGTAACAGAGTAATGAAGTAATGTAATAGATTCATTTCATTTCACGCATGAAGTAGGCATGTTCACAGTCTACTAGGTGAAATAAAACAGTCCAATTTCCTATAAGGTTTTAATTGTCTCATAAAGATGTCATAATTTATATTGTTGGTTTTTTCCAGTTTACCAAGGGATACAAATCATTGCCAGGCTTCAGAAGTGTAAAAGTTGCAGGATTCAGGTATCGAAAACATTCACCTTATTTCCCTTTGCACTCACTTGGATTACAGGAGGGGGAAAAAATGCTTTGATCTTTGTACATTAGTCACATTATTGAATTTAAACATTTTAGAAAAGCACTTCCGAGAAAGAAGTGCAATTTGGAATGGGCTTCCTCAGAAGGTGGTGGACTCACTGGAGGTTTCAAAGCAGAGGCTGGATGGCCATCTGTCACAGAAGCTTGAGCTGAGATTTCTCAGTTGGGGGGACTTGGACTAGATGCCCTCAAGGTCCCTTTGAACTCGACAGTTTCTATGATTCTGTGGCTGTGTGGCCATTCCAAGTGCTGCCCATCTGCAAAGAGCCCAAAACCCTGCAAGTGACCACAGGGCTTTCTTAAAGGATTCCATCTGGACACCTTGTTAATTTTAAAAGGTAGGCACAGCACACACAAACACATGCCTGCTCCCACCACATGTTTCTTGATCCCCTTCCCCTTTTGGGAAGGAGGCACCTTCGTTTTGCCTCCACCCCTCTCAAGCAGTTGACATTAAGGGGGGGGGGGGTTACACTTCTGTTTATTGTTATGCTCACTGCATTTCCAGTGCTTACTTTTAAATCCATGTTAATACAATGTTATCCAAAATGCAAATGAATCCTGCACTTTGTTATGAAATTCTGCTCTTGGATGTGCTGTTCATCATACCAGTTTCACACCGAATGGAGTCCTGCTTGCTCTCTAGCCACTGTGTGAACACGTTTGCATGTAGGTGCAAAGCCAAAGCAAAACATAATATTTATTTGAGTGTAAAATAACCACAGCACCTACAAGTTTTATTCCACATCCTGCTTAGCATGAGGTTGGGATGCCAGAGCCTAATTAAAATAGCTTTTGGCAGGGGCTGCAACTTGCTCATCATCAGTATCAATACAAAAATCTGAATATTCACTAGCATTTAAAATAGGATAGGGACAATTTTATTTCAGTTTTAAAGCCTTTTATGTTTTTAATATTTTGCTTTCCTCTCCATTGGCCAGGTAGATAAAGTGACAAAGAAGCTGTAGCTGAAACTAGTTTCTCCTTTTCCTTCCCAATATCTATAAAAATCTTTTTAAAATGTTAAAAACATCATGAAATTTTTCATTATTTATTACATAGAATCATAGAATTATAGAGTTGGGAGGGACCTGAGGGTCATCTAGTCCAACCCCCTGTATTGCATCAGTTCTGCCTTCTCTTTGTCACTCAATAGTATTTCTCTGTCTTCTCCATTCAGAGGACCTGCCACTTGCTTGTTCTTCCTCTTGCTTCAAGCATAGCCAAAGAAACCTTTTAAAAATTGTTTTTAACCTCTCTTGCAAGCCTGAGTTCATCCTTAGCTGGACCCAGCTAACCTGCTCCTTGCAACTGTTTGCTACTCCTTTGTGATTTCCCCTTTCTTCTATTTCTTATACATGCCCTTCTTACATCTCAGCTCATCTGTAAGCTCCTTAGATGCCTCCCACTTTTCTTTCTTGTTGGTATTGTCTGCATTTGGGCCTTCAATATTTCTCCTTTAAGAAACTCCCATCAATCTTGGACTCCCTTCTTTTTGAGTATTTCTGACCTAATAATAATAATAATAATAATAATAATAATAATAATAATAATTTATTATTTATACCCCGCCCATCTGGCTGGGTTTCCCCAGCCACTCTGGGCAGCTTCCAACCAAATATTAAAAACAATACAGCATCAAACATTAAAAACTTCCCTAAATAGGGCTGCCTTTAGTTGTCTTTTAAAAGTAAAATAGTTGCTTATTGCCTTGACCTCTGCTGGGAGGGCGTTCCACAGGGCAGGCGCCACTACCGAGAAGGCCCTCTGCCTGGTTCCCTGTAACCTCACTTCTTGCAATGAGGGAACTGCCAGAAGACCCTCGGTGCTGGATCTCAGTGTCTGGGCTGAACGATGGGGGTGGAGATGCTCCTTCTGATATACAGGATTGAGGCCGTTTAGGGCTTTAAAGGTCAGCACCAACACTTTGGTTTTTTTTAATAATATTTTTTTTACTCATTTTCCAATACAAAATTATATAATCCATACATCTTAATTACATCACATTTCTCTTTTTTGACTTCCCTCAACTTGTCTGAAACTCCTTCATAATTTTACTTCTTCCACATTTCTAACTTATGCTTATATTATTGTTATATATTAAACCCTATTTTTAGTAGTATTCTAACATTTTCCTCACAGAGCTTCATTAAAACTTACAAACGTTATCTGATTATCACTTAATCTTTGCATATACTCTATAAATTTCTTCCAATCTTCTGTAAATCTCTGATCTCGTCGATTTTGGATCCTTCCAGTCAGTCTATCAAGTTCTGCATAGTCCATCATTTTCATTTTCCATTCTTCTATCGTAGGTAGCTCCTCTTGTTTCCATTTCTGGGCCATCAGTATTCTTGCTGCTGTCACTGCATATGAAAATAACTTCTTTTCTTTCTTATTTATCTCATTACCTATAATGCCTAGTAAAAATGCTTCTGGTTTTTTAACAAATGTATATTTCAACATTTTCTTCAATTCATTATATATCATTTCCCCAAAGCTTTTAACTTTCTTACATTCCCACCACATATGATGGAATGTACCTTCCTTTTCTTTACATTTCCAACATTTGTTACTTATCTTATAAAGGTAAAGGTAAAGGTACCCCTGCCCGTACGGGCCAGTCTTGACAGACTCTAGGGTTGCGCGCCCATCTCGCTTAAGAGGCCGGGGGCCAGTGCTGTCCGCAGACACTTCCGGGTCACGTGACCAGCGTGACGAAGCTGCTCTGGCGAACCGGCACCAGAGCAGCACACGGAAACACCGTTTACCTTCCCGCTATAAAGCAGTACCTATTTATCTACTTGCACTTAAGGGTGCTTTCGAACTGCTAGGTGGGCAGAAGCTGGGACCGAACGACAGGAGCTCACCCCGCCGCGGGGATTCGAACCACCGACCATGCGATCGGCGAGTCTTAGACGCTGAGGTTTTACCCACAGTGCCACCCGCGTCCCACTTATCTTATACATCCTTGCTAATTTCACCGGTGTTATATACCATCGATACATTATTTTCATCACATTTTCTCAGCACCAACACTTTGAATTGTGCCCAGAAATGTACTGGGAGCCAATGTAGCTCTTACAGGACCAGTGTTATGTGGTCTCGGTGACCACTCCCAGTCACCAGTCTAGCTGCTGCATTTTGGATTAATTGCAGTTTCCGAGTCACCTTCAAAGGTAGCCCCACGTAGAGTGCATTGCAGTGGTCCAAGCGGGAGATAACTAGAGCATGCACCACTCTGGCGAGACAGTCTGCGGGCAGGGAGGGTCTCAGCCTGCGTATCATGGGATCTCTCATACAGTGATGCTTAAGCTTTTTGAAATTGGCCCTCTTAAAGTTCAGAGTGCATGTCCAACTACACTCACTGTTTTCTTGCCTATGTAACATGAAACCCAAGAGGACAGGATCACTTCCTCCCAAGTTTCCACTTGGTCAATTAGTTCCTCCCTATGGGTGAGGATCAGATCCAAGATAAATGATCCCAACTGTTGCTTCTTCCACCTTCTGAGAAATGAAATTGTCAGCAAGGCAATGGAGGAATTTTTTGTCCTTTCATTCTTGGCAGAGTTTGAGTTCCAACAGATATTTGGGTAGTTTTAGTCTCCCATGACTACTATGTCTCTTCTTTTTCGAAAGCTGGTAATCTGCTCTAGGGAGGCATAATCTAAGTCTTCTGTCTGGCTTGGCGTTCTATAGCAGACTCCCACAGTAAGGTCACTGTTGTTTTCCCTCTCTTATCTTACAATTTATACCCATATACTAATAATGAATCTGAAATAATCAGGTATGATATCCTTTTTGCATAGACCTGGAAGCATCATGGTTCAATATGAATTAACATCAGCAGTGAATATGCCGCCTGAAAGTGCCAATACAGATGCAGCTGAAGCCTTAGATCGTTCCTACAAGATTGTGCCCACATCATTTGAGGTGTCTTCAATGGAAGTGCATGGTAATGTCAAAAGCCTGCTTATTGAGATGTATATTATCATTTTAATGGTAGAAATGCCATTTTTCTCCCACAATGAATACACATATAAAACACCCTCCAGGCCACCCCATTTTGATTATGGAGAGAGAAGCTGAGCCCCCTCGCTCTCTGCCTTTAAAGCACATTCAGAGCACATTCTCTCCCTCAAAGACTTTTGATCCCTGCAGTCTGCTAAAGAGTTGCTGGTAACTGTAGCACCCTGAGGAGGAAGCTGCAGAGCCCAGAATCATCTGAGGGGAAAGTGTGTTTTAAAGTTACAGCATGTGCACAGCCTGTGTCCTGGGTGCTCAGTAGCCTCTGGGCGTGCTGCAGGGTGTCTTCGGAAATTTTTGGTGGAAGCTTCATGTTCTGGTTTCAGAGAGCTCTCCAAATAGTTTTATGCAAGGAACTTGTCGTTCTGTTGTGTGTGCAGACTGATGCACCTTCCCAATATACGTGTATGAATACCTCTGCATTCCAAGGGGAAGAGATTAACCTTGCTAGGCCAGAAGGATCGTGCCATCTAAAGCTCTGTGTACTCTGCACCATGGCTTCTTGCTGTGGAAGGGGTCTTCCCTGCATCCACACAACAGTAAGAATCAAGTCAAATCTACCTGTCTTTGGTGGACGGGTTTTTAATAGTCATTAGTCAATGGGACGCGGGTGGCGCTGTGGGTTAAACCACTGAGTGTAGGGCTTGCCAATCAGAAGGTTGGCGCTTCGAATCCCCGTGACGGGGTGAGCTCCCGTTGCTCAGTCCCTGCTCCTGCCAACCTAGCAGTTTGAAAGCACCTCAAAGTGCAAGTAGATAAATAGGTACTGCTCTGGCGGGAAGGTAAACGGCGTTTCCGTGCGCTGCTCTGCTTCGCCAGAAGCGGCTTAGTCATGCTGGCCACATGACCCGGAAGTTGTGCGCCGGCTCCCTCGGCCAATAAAGCGAAATGAGCGCCACAACCCCAGAGTCAGTCACAACTGGACCTAATGGTCAGGGGTCCCCTTACCTTTACCTAGTCAATGGGTATTAAATGCTGATGTGGGAAAAGCAGGGCTCTAGGTGCTGGTGGAAGAAGGGATAAACTCAGCTTCCTGTCAAAGAGCAATGTTGCCAGCATCATACATGGTTGTCAATATATCACATCAGGAATATGTATTTGGGTTGCAATCGCTGCTGATGCTCTGCCAGTGAAAATTGGGACTAGAGATTCCTCATTTGCCCTGGAAGGTGGGAAGCACACCTGCCCATTGGTGCTGCCTTCATTCTAAACATGGAGAGTTTAAACCCACTCAGCTAAAGGCCATTGGTCACTTTGGAAAATCCCACTTATAAAACTCCATGACAGGAAAGCAAGACATGTTCACTTTTGCCGCAACCACCCTTGGTCAAGGCCTTGTCTAGACTCTGCAAACTAATTTTCCAAAGCTTTCCTGGGTGCGTTCAGAACAGCAGCAAATGAAACTGTGAAATGAATAGTTGATGCATTAGGTGAGTGGCACTCTGTATATGTAGCAAGAAATAAAGCTTTCTTTTCGTTGGTTTTGAGAACTTCTCTTTTTGCCTTGCAGGTGGAACAAACATCTCCATTTCTCCTGACGACATTTTTGAGGGTGATACTGTAACAATGACATGCGAGTCAAATTCTTCTTCAGGGGCAACCTGGCACTTCCCGGAAACTTTTAGCCGTGGCAGGGAGCTTCTTAAAAATGACACTATAGATGGAAAGTCAACATCAACACTGAAAATTACAAACATTAAATTGGAAGATGCCGGTAATTCTAAATAGAAAAGTATTTAAGTCAAGAGTGTAAGAATTGCTATACTGAGTCAGACCTAGGCTTTACAGTCACCTCCTACCACAGTGAGGACAGGGGAAGTAGTCTGTCACTAGGGAACATGGGGAACAAATACAGATTATTACCCTCTGTAAGACAATACTCCAAAGAATAAAACCGCATCAAGCAAACACTGCAATATTCTGCATCAAACAAGGCTGGGAGTGAATTGGGTGGCCTGCAGTGACCATCATATTCAACAACAATGACCATCGTATTCTAAGATTGTAACATACAGAGTGACATGCAATGGAAACCTAGATTCAGAGAAGGGATGCAGCCGTGACTAGGGCGCCACAGCTTTCTCTGTGTCTTGTTAAATCAATTCTGCAGGTGTTCTTGCCCTTCCCAAGAGTCATGCACTTCTAGTTGTCTGACCATAAAATAGGTGTGTCCCCCGGGGTCTCAGGTGTACCAGGAGGGGTCATGCGACCCGATTATCTCTCATGATTAGTTAATGTTTCTTTAGTGAGTTGGCAATATTTATGTTACCTATAATCTCCATTCTGTGGAAGGAACTGTGGGCTTTTTGCTGGTTAATTCATGCAGATACAGGAAATCCAGATCTTGAACATCTTCCACAGATGGCTACCCAGCCTTGGCTTAAAAATCTCCAGCAAGGGAGAGCCTGCCACCCTCCAGGCAGAGGCAGCTAGTGCCCATTGCACCTGTGCCAAAACTGCACATAGTTAAAACACATCGAGTGCCATGGGGGTATGTGGCCAAAGTCTCTCCCCCCCTCCCCCCCCCGAGGCCTGTCCCCTTTTAATTATTTATTTTATTTTATTTTATTTTATTTTATTTTATTTTATTTTATTTTATTTTATTTTATTTTATTTTATTTTATTTTGCCAAGCGCATGAAGCTGGATGGGCACAAGGTAAATGTGAGTATGTTGCGGTCTTACTGTATAAGAAATAGAAGAAATAATAAAAATTGGATTTAAAATGTAGCATCTAGCACAGCACATTACAATTGTGCAACAAGCAGAAAAACCCTTAAATGGTCTACCAAGACCACCAGCCATTTTCACTGAGAGCCGCTGGTCTATCTCCTCCTTAAAGGAAAACGCCCACAACGGAAGGCAGTTCTCCAGAGCAGAGCAGACCAGAGCAGAAGAGAGAGGAACCAAAGTTTGGAAACCATTAATGCAGCCTAAAATTGCCCTTTTGGGGGAGCTGCTCCACACACAAAACAGCTGACTGTTATGCATTTCCTTTGCACATTCAGATCAGCGGTGTAAATGTAAAGGTTTTGCCACTCATTTAATGCTTTGATTCAATTGAGTTAATTTTATCATGGAGATGAGACAAGCTGGAAAGTTCACAGTTGGATCTGGAAATGTTTGAGCACATTGCTTTAAATACCAGATTTTTGTCCTTTTTGCAGGTTATTACCGTTGCAGCTTTATGGAATGGATTAATAATGTGTCAGTCATACATGTTGCTGGGACTAATATAACAGTCTCTCCAATCAAAATTGTGCCCTCAGAGGATGTTGTGATTGTATGCAATGGTGACACTAAAGAACTGAGTTGCTGCACAGACAGAGATATGCAGTTCTTCACTTATTACTGGAAAACAAATGGAGCAATAAATATTTCAGGTATGAAGTGCAAGAATCTCTCTTGGCTCCTAAGTGTGCATAAAACTTTTTCTTTGCCCAACTCCACACATGCATCTCTCTCTCTCACAGCATTTCCAAAGCAGACCTGTCAAGAGTCAGGCTCTTTCTCCTGCGCTGTCATTGCTGGCTCCACAGAGTGGTGAATCACAGCAGTGGTGGACTTTGGGCTTTAAAATTCCAGCAGCACCCCCACCCTGGCCACTCACCTTCCATTGCTTGTCATTGTTGCTCCCAGTGCAGGCGAACTGGTCCTCTTCCCCTAAATTCGCCTCAGATTGCAGGCAGAGCCACAGCAGCCTCTGGAGTCAGCCAGGAGGGCCAAGGCGATGCTGTTGCCATTCCCTGCTGGTATCCCTTTGCCTCCTTCACAAGGAGAGGCCCTTTTTTTCCTTGTGAGGAGGGTGGGGGGAGAGAAAACTGCAAGGGGGAGGGGGATTATTGATTTGTTTTTGTTCTTATTTTTACTATGTATTTTGTGTTTTCTATATTATATTTTTATGTTGTGCTCTGCCCTGAGATCTACAGATGAAGGGCAGCTATAAATTTAATAAATAATAATGATAATAACGGGGCGCGGGTGGCGCTGTGGGTAAAACCTCAGTGCCTAGGACTTGCCGATTGTCAGGTCGGCGGTTCGAATCCCCGCGGCGGGGTGCGCTCCCATCGTTCGGTCCCAGCGCCTGCCAACCTAGCAGTTTGAAAGCACCCCCGGGTGCAAGTAGATAAATAGGGACCGCTTACTAGCGGGAAGGTAAACGGCATTTCCGTGTGCTGCGCTGGCTCGCCAGATGCAGCTTGTCACGCTGGCCACGTGACCCGGAAGTGTCTCCGGACAGCGATGGCCCCCAGCCTCTTAAGTGAGATGGGCGCGCAACCCCAGAGTCGGACACGACTGGCCCGTATGGGCAGGGGTACCTTTACCTTTTTACCTTTAATGATAATAACACTTTGGTTTTGTAAGCATTCCTTGTGAGTCCTTGCAAAACACTTTGAGGGTTTTTGTTTGTTTGCTAGTGTATGCAAGAAATGACCACAAAGCGAACAGCTTTTGATGGGAACTGGGGGTGTTCATTCATTCCTAGTCACAAATTCCTGCTGCCTCTCCTTGTCTTCCAGTGGCTCAGTCAGTAGAGCAGGAGACTCTTAATCTCTGGGTTGTGGGTTTGAGGCCCACGTTGGGCAAAAGATTCCTGCAAAGCAGGGGGTTGGTCCCTTCTAGCTCTACAGTTCTGTGATTCTAAGTGTGGTATCTTTGGCCTAGAGCAGCTTTGGATATGGCCGGGAGCAATTGTCTGGCATGTCCCTGAAAACATCCTTCTGGAATTAAACCGGCCGCTTTGGATAAGTTTTTAGGACATGTTAGACCCAAAGTCTAGGAGCTGATAACATACTGGCCAACTTCTAAATGGGGTTGACATCGTACTCTGACCACCCAGCGACACTGACACTGAAGCAACTCCTCAGCTTTGCTTTGAGTCAAGGTGTTGACCAGTTTTCAGCCTCAGTTGCAGGTAGTGCTTTGACCTGCTTCTAACTCATTTCCCTTCCTTGCAGGGACCACCTCTGCCACTCACAACTGTACCAAGTACCTCCTTCAGGCTAATGAATCTCAATGCCCAGCAGACAAGTCTGGAACCAAAACGGATTACACATGTGAGCTGAACACTACCAATGGTGCCCGCAAACACAAAGTTATCAGTGTTACATATTTTCGAGTGGGTAAGCATCTCTTTGGGAAGGACTTTTCTCCTTTGATTTCTTTGTTTGTGTGCTATTCTGATGTTTATGTTTCTGCTATTTTACCGTAAGCCATGTTGAGACATTGTGCAAAGTGGGAGACAATCTCCTTAAATAAACAAAATAATGAACTCACAATCAAATCCCCAATGTTTATGT
This sequence comes from Podarcis cretensis, assembly GCF_951804945.1. Lineage (NCBI taxonomy): Eukaryota > Metazoa > Chordata > Lepidosauria > Squamata > Lacertidae > Podarcis > Podarcis cretensis. The sequence goes on along the minus strand of NC_137172.1, from coordinate 125,084,067 downwards.
TTCACCAGCAAAGGTGAGCATACCTTCTAGAACAAGTGGCAAGGTTTCTGAGGGACAACGTTTCTCTCTAAGCTGCAACAGTGATGTGAGCAACTTTGACAGCGTCACCTGGCAAATCCAAAGTGGAAGCTCTACTAAGCAGGTTGACAGCGTGTGGCACACCACCAGGCAGAGCAGAAAGGGGGCAGTGTCTGTGCTGACTGTCGGCAGTGCTAATCTGGACTGGGCTGGTGAGTGAATTGCATTGGTCAGAACCAAAAACAAATAGAGCAATGAAAACCACCTTCACAATACAATTTCCACCATGTGTGTACCTGTATTGTGTTTAATAATAATAATAATAATAATAATAATAATAATAATTTATACCCTGCCCATCTGGCTGGGTTTCCCCAACCACTCTGGGTGGCTCCCAATAGAGGACTAAAAACAGAATAAAACTTCAAACTTTAAACTTCCCTAAATGCGCTGCTGTGGCTGCTGGTGCTAATTTAGACAGATCTTAGTTACTTGCTTGCTTGTGCTGTTGGCTAAAGAGCATCTGGTTTAATTGTTTTTAGGCAACTATACCTGCACCTTTTCCCAAAGATTTCTGAACAGCTCTGCACACATGCAAATCGACGTGTTTCCTTTGCCACTGAAAAAAGACATTATAAGAGATCCCATAAATGCATCCATCCCTTGTCCAGGGACTCAGGTTCTAAGGTGTTGTACAAGCAAGAGAGGAAATTACACCGTGAAGTTCTCTGTTCAACAAAGGCCTCTCTTTGTTCAGGCAGGTAAGCAACCACTGGCTGGGTGGCAACCTGAATGGCAGTGGCGTGACAAAGGTGCACTCTGGACAGAGGGGCCAGTGGACAACCAGAGGTTCTAGAGCTAGAATTATTTTAACGTTTTCTCTTCAGTCCAGACTTAACTTTTCAAGACAGTCAGTGAAGAGCTTAGAGACCAACTTGCTCAGAGGTTTAATGTGGGTTTTGGGTTAACATAGAGCGGCTTTTCGTAGGGCAGAAAAACTTGTTGACCTACTGAATACCACTGGAAGGCAATGGGAAAACAGGAGGCGACAATAGCAGGCAGCAGCTGCCTCCAGTTTTTTTGCATAGCAGCTTCTGAGCAGGAGTTTACCTGAGAAACGGAAACTTGGATTTTCAGCAGGAGCTCCCTTAAACCATCCTTCACTCAGCTCAGTGCTGATCCGTTTTGAGTTAATGCCCTGCCTTGGGCACAGAAAGGACTAGTTAGAGCACATGCTATGTGTGCATGGGGGAGAAGGTAATTTTGTATTATTTTAAATGGATCACCTCAGCGTAACTTGTGCTCACACTGTCACCTTAGTTATGCCCTGCACCATTCGAAAACGTAAATCAAGCCAATGGCTCTATTTATGTTTACAATATTTAGTGGCAGCTCCTCATTCCAAGCTCCCAAAGCAGTTCACAGAGAAAAAACAGTTACATTTCAGACACAAAAGTCAGCTCTCACTAACTCTACTTGCTGTCTGAATTTACCTCATTCTATACAAAAGCTTTTCCTACAGAAAGAAGAGGAAAAGGCTGCTATCAACACACAGTAAATTTCACAGAAGCTCACTGCAATTCTAGAGAGCACATTGTGCATTGTGAGTTCAGGAACCAAATTGATGGGCATGTTCAAAGTTCACCAATGGTCCTAAAACTTTTACCAGGTAAGGAGAAAATGTGGGCAATGGCATATGATATCTTTAGAGTTGCCATAGCCCAGTTATATTTGCAAATTGTGCAAAATGTTTACTAATGATGCAAATAAAGTATATTAATTTGGGCATTTTCTGTCAGTTAATTTTATTTATTTACTGTATTTCTATCCCACTCTTCAAACAAGTATTGTCTCTCGAAGTGTCTTACATCAATAAAAATGGGAAAAGGAAGAGAGACACTTTGCATCTGTAGACGGCTGGTGTCCTTTCTTGGTATTAATTTTGTATTTCAACTGAACAAAAAAAGAAACAATAAATAAAAAGTGCAGAGGAAGGTATACTCTATTGCTACGTATATATGCAAATCTTATTATTATCCGTGTGTGTGTTTATTTGCAGCTTACTATATTTTGTATCAATGTGATCAAATGTCCTTATACTTATCCATACATTACACTTGTCTACACTGTATGGCGTCCTGATGTTTCAAGAGATAAAACAACGTCTCTTCTCCTTTCTTTCACAGCAAAGAAGGTAGCATGCAGTTCTTCAGAGATTGGCACCGGAGAGGATGGAGCTGAGCTCACAAGGCCTTGCAGGAATGAGGCAAACCACCCTGTCAGAGGAAGTATCACCTATAAGTGCAAACATAATTTGTGGGAAATCGTGGGAAATAGCTGCCTAGCTGTCCCAGTGGACAACCTTCTCAGCTCTGCAGAGGTAAAAGCATCCCTTTGTCTGGAGCACAGGTTGCCTCCAGACTATTCAGAGAAATAGATTTTTAAAACTAAACATTATACACTGCAACAACTCAAATTAGCAGCCTTGTGCAAAACGAGTTGAGCACATATGTAAACAGAACATTGCTGGGATATATCAGCAGGTTTAAGAGCTTTTAAAATGGTGACAGAGAGGTCACAAAGTATGAAGCATTCATTTGGAGGAAACACATAGGAGTAGAATAATAATAATAATAATAATAATAATAATAATAATAATAATAATAATAATTTATTATTTATTCCCTGCCTATCTGGCTGGGTTTCCCCAGCCACTCTAGGCAGCTCCCAACAGATGATGATGATGATGATGATGATTAAAGTGATAAAACATCAAACATTAAAAACTTCCCTAAGCAGGGCTGCCTTCAGATGTCTTCTAAAAGTCCAATGGTTGTTTATTTCTTTGACATATGATGGAAAGGTGTTCCACAGGGTGGGAGCCACTACCGAGAAGGCCCTCTGCCTGGTTCCCTGTACCTTCGCTTCTCACAGTGAGGGAACCGCCAGAAGGTCCTCGGAGCTGGACCTCAGTGTCTGGGCTGAAAAATGGGGGTGGAGACGCTCCTTCAGGTATACAGGATTGAGGCCGTTTAGGGCTTTAAAGGTCAGCACCAACAGAATTGTGCTTGGAAATGTATGGGAGCCAATGTAGGTCTTTCAAGACCGGTGTTATATGGTGGCCGCTCCCAGTCACCAATCTAGCTGCCGCATTCTGGATTAATTATAGTTTCTGGGTCACCTTCAAAGGTAGCCCCACATAGAGCGCACTGCAGTAGTCCAAGCGGGAGATAACCAGAGCATGCACCACTCTGGCCAGACAGTCTGCCACTCTTGCTGCCTCTGCCAACTGGCCCTGCTGCCATGCCCCCCACTGCCACCCTCCACGCTGCCTCTGCCACCTGCGGGGGAAGTGCCTTGGGGGCTTCTGCTGCCCGAGATGCCTCGGCTGGGCTGCCCTGTACCTCTGGCAGGATGAGTGCTTATTATTTTATTAGTAGTCCAACACGTTTTGTCTCTGGTAAGCTTTCCTCAGGGGCTGATCTCGCTTATTTTTTTGTAAGCTCTTCAAAGACTTCAAGGGCTGTATATACTGGGTTATCTCCACTTTATGACAAATTGAAGACACCCGAGTGAGTTTGATTTCAAGTATATCATTTTGGGGTTTTGTGTAAGTCATAGCTGTCAACTTTTCCCTTTTCTTGTGAGGAATCCTATTCGGAATAAGGGAATTTCCCTTTAAAAAAGGGAAACGTTGACAGCTATGGTGTAGGTTCTTTAGAAGCTTTGCGCTGTCCCTTAAAACAGATGGTCTTTGAACAGCTTGCAAAGAAATAAGTGAGATAAGCCCAGGAACAGGTTTATTTATTTATTTATATTATTAATATAATAATAAGCATCTATCCTTTCCCACATCTCCCATGACTGTTCAGGGGGGGGGGGGGAGCCAGAATCATGGGGGAGGGGATCTTTATTCCTTCGCTGCCATCACAATCCCTGAGCTTCTGTGAGAACAGGGCGAAGGGCAGCCTCCAGCTCTGTCCGGGGCTCAGGGAGGAGAGTTTCTTGTGGGGCTGCTGCTCATGCATTGGAATGTGGGCTTTGTTTTGCTGTCACAGCAGCCATACAACCTTGTCTGCATCAAAGTCCCAACCTGATTTTTTTTTGCATTGACCTGGGTTTTCCCTTTCAGCAGAAAATCTAGCAAGTGAAAAAGACCCCAGTGTCAATGACCAGTTTGTGGTATCTGAGCAACCCACTTGCAATATTAACCCCCCTTCGGGAAGCCCCCAGAATGGCAATGGAGCCAACACATTAGGCCGCTGCATTAGCACTAAACTGCACACCTGATGTGATCTCCAGCTATGGATGTTATGGAAATGAATTTGGCACTGGGGCTGTATCTACTCTGACCGGTTTTAACGTTATTAGAATGATATTAGATCTATTGTTCTAAAATGTCTCAGGGCATATTTATACTTAAAAATGGTTTATTTTCGTCAAAACACTTGCTCTGCAGCGCCCTCTGGTGTCACATTTTAATAACAAATTAAGGATGTTACAAGCAACAAGTCATTTGTCCCTTTGCGTTATCACAACTCTTCCTTAACCTTTCCTAACATTACAAACACAAGTGTAGATGTGCCCCAAGTTGCATACTGCTGAATAGTGTTTCCACCTCTCTGTAGCAAGGCTCCCAGGGCATCCAAAGCTTTTCGAACAGAAATCCACTTTCCTCCCCCAGCTCCGTCCAATTTCATTGAACAAAGAAACACCAAAGAGAATCCCGTCCTGTTCAGTGTGTCTCTATCATTTAGCTGCTGAAGCCGTGGGAGCCAAACCAGGAAAGGTTGGTTGTGCCACAAGTGACAGTCACCTGGGAAATCAGGAAATTGCACTTTTGTGAAGCAAGATTCCCTTCTAGAATTAATTTCACAACATTCTGTGCCTCTTCCAGCTGGCTGAAGAGAATCTGTGGGCTTTCTATTTAATAACAAGCCTTAAGTGCAATTTACTCCGTGTTTAACACATTTAACTTTAATTCCAGTCTTTGGTGTCTAGTCCTGAGCAAAAGAAGAATTTGCCTGAATTCCTCAGCCACCTGAACCGTACCATCAAGAAACAGCAGCAAAGTATGAAAGCTGTTGCAAACCTGAAAGCTGTTGTGGAAATTTTGAATATGGTTTCAGTCGTGCCGGTAGCTGCTGAGCAGGAAACAATGGAAGTAAGTTACAGAAGACTTTGCAGAAGCTGAGAACTCCTTTCTTTTCATCTGCACTAGTTGGATATGCTTAGCCTGGAAAAGAGGAGACTGAGAGCCATCTTCAAATATCTAAAGGGCTGTCACATGGAAGATGACACAAGCTTGTTTTCTCCTTCAGCTAGTTTTGTTATACATTTAAATTCATCCCAGAATTTCTGCCTGCTTCTCACCTCGCCCATCTTGCAAATTAAATGTTTGCATGAAAGTCATCTTAGTGGGCTGTGGCTGAACTGGCTATCGTTTTTTTTAAAAAAATAATAATAATATTTATTACTTTTTAAAAAGGAAAAAGAGACAAGAGAGGGGGAAAAACCAAGAAGATCAAGAAAAAAAACCCAATACAATACAAAACACAACCTTAACACATCGTCTAACACAATGAACAAAACAAAACAAAACAAAAACAATTTAAAAACATACATCATACCTTTTCCATATTCTAACTTTCATTCCCTTATATCATCTACCTCCTCTCACCTCCCTCTTTGTATTCCACTTCCATTAATTATATTTAGCAATTCCTTTCCATCTTTCTCCATTTTCTATCATATAAATGTCTTAACATATTTTTAATCTTATTTCCATTAAAATTAGTATACTTATTTAAGCTTAACTCCTTATAGCATTTCTACTAAGGCCATAAAAATCCATTCCAACATTTTCCTGTCACTCATTAATTTTACAGTATTTCTATATATAGACTTTAAATCTTCCAATCTTCTTCCACAATCTCCTCTCCCCGGTCTCGGGCTCTGCCAGACACTTCTGTCCACTCCATACAGTCCATCAACCTGGAGATCTTATGTCCGAGGCTCTTAACTCTTTTCCACGTCCCTTCTGCAGTTCTTCTTCATATTCTTTGATGCTAAAGAGCAGATCTCGAGGAAACTCCAATCCAACGACACCTCCACTCCCTCTTGACAGGTCAGCCAAATTTCCACAATTAAAGCTAGGATCCATAAAGTATTTCAGGGCATATTTCAAAATTCCTCCAACTCCAAAGGCCCCCCGAGCTCCAATCTCCTCCTGACCCAAGTCCATATTCCAAAAGTCAGTTAATCCCTGCATAGAGGGATCTTTCCAACTTTCCTTTTCCAGTCCAGGCCGGGCTCCGATCTTCAAAGTCTGACTTTTTCTAGTTTCAATCATAAAGGGCCTCAACTTATAGTCTTCAATTTGCCTCTGTAAGACTAAGGCTCCCCCTTGTATTGCTTTAGGTTTGACAACAGCAACTTTCTCCTCCTTTTCAACAATTTGTCCTGTTAAAATAGATTCCTGTGCCAAATCCTGAATAATTTCTGTATTGGTGTTCACTTTTGGTCCCAAAATGTCAGTTTTAATAGTCATAACATCCATTTTTTTATGAAGCTGTTCCAACAAATAGTTTATCTTGCAAAATGCAGTTACTAAGGCTTCTCCTGTCGACATCTCGAATGTCCAAGGTCAATCTCTAGTTCCCACACTTCTTATCAAGCAGCTGGAGTGAACTGGCTATCTTTTGTCTGCTGACTCCCATTCAGGAGTTGAATAGACAGCTTGATTTATGCAAGGTTTGAGGGTGTTTCTCAGAGTGCCTTTAGGACATGTTTTGAGATGAGGCTGGTATCAGGTTTGTACCAAGGTCAAGGAAGGTTCGTGGTGGAGAATCTCATGTCATATTTCAGTTATGTCAAGCTTTTATTTCAATGCTATTAGATAAACCATAGGAATAAGTTCAGATTCACACACCTATTCACAAGAGCATGACAGAGTAGATCAGGAAAGAAGAAAATGAGAAAGCATCAGGATCAATGTGGAAATATCAAGAGTTTGTTTCAATAATTCTTACAGAAGTTAAATCAAGAACTATACTTTTCCTAAATAATAATGAGCAAACTGAGGCAAAGTTTCAGTTTCTACCATGAAACAAATACGTGTGCAGGACCTCAGACTGTTCTACAGCACAGCCTCATGGCTTGCTGTGGATGTTATAGGTTGATTGACTGTTGGATATGACAGCATCACAATATGATAAAATCAGTATCTGTATCTAATAATGTATTTGAAATATGAGAGGAGCTTGAGCTTTCAACCATTTGACCTTTCAAATGGCTAGTGAAACTATCTATGGCCTTTAAAACGAGAGGGTGGGTGGCTGGGTTATTGTTTTGCTTATTCTTATGTTATATATTTTGGGATTTTTTTTAACAAAATAATTTTTATTAACCGGCCAATCAAATCAAATCAAATCAAATCAAATCAAATCAAATCACATCACATAGATTCCAAATTACAAAGCCAAATTTTAAATTTTGTTGAGGGAACCCATATTTCAAGATCCGAAGGGGGATTCTGATCATCTTCTTGCCACTGCGTTAATGTCCAAATCAGTCCAATCAGTTCAATCCAGTCTTATCTTGCTGTTTCCACATCACATCTTGTTCATATATTTTCTCTTTTTTCTTTATGATCTCTTCTGATAGTCTCCTTAAGCCGATAAACACCAATAATAATCCTGTGTGAATTTTTCCGTTCTTCCAATCCTCAAATCGAGATGGTTTCCATATATAATCGCCTTCATAGATAACAGCACTCTTTCCATCATTAATTACAGAACTGTTGTTCTTAAGTCCCACTGAGGAGTTTCACCCACAATATAAAAACACCTCTATTTCTCTATTTCTCCTCTCAGACTTAAGTCCTCCGACAGAACTTCCCAATATGGCGACAGAATTTTTAACTGCATCATTCCAAAGCCCTTATACTTTCCACGCTCTTCTTAAAACATGCTTTGGTTCGAAAGTTTATCTCCACACAGTCTTAAATCCACAGCTTAAGTCCTTAAAACGACATTTCTGACTTGTGAGGGGGGGGGGATTCTTGTTTAATCACATAAGGGAAAGAAAGGAAAGTTTTTTCCCCTCCCCCATCAGTCCCTTTGCCATACCGAGTCTTGGCGTATCTTCTCATGATTTATACTTGTTCCTCCGACTCGTCTTGTTTTATCAGAGATCTCTTATGTTAGCAGTCTTTACTCCCCTTCCTTGAAATATGTGCATTCACTTCATCCTAATCGTTTCTTTTGAAGTTCTTGCAGCTAGTGGCACGGATCAGAGACGGCGTCCAGGAGCGCCGAAATCCCACAGGAGGGCATTGTGCCTAGTGCCCCCATCCCCACAAATTTGGGGGTGGTATAGGGCACAGCAGGCAAGGGCAGTCCCCCACCACAATCCTGGGGGGGGTAGGGAGGCTATTTCCTCCCATCACAGCCTCCAAATTACCTCGTGTGGGTCGGAGAGATGTTATTGTCAGCCATCTTCTGATGCGCCCTTAGTGGTCCCTCGTATTTTGGGATTTATATATTGTAAACTACCCTGTGAACTTTGAATGAAGGGTGATATATAAATTCAATAAATAATAATAATAATAATAATAATAATAATAATAATAATTTGAAAAGTTGGTAGGTGGATTAGTGTTAAATGAAAAGGGATTGGAATTTCTAATGCACACTGATAATTTTGTTACTGGACTTTAGTAATATCTCTTTATTCTCTTATTATTGCAGAATTTTTTATCCACAGTAGACACGGTTATCAGCAGTCCAACAAAAACTTGGAAGGATTTTGTGAATGGAACTTCTCAATTACTGGCTTCAGTGGAGCAATTTTCTGACTCCCTTCAACCTATTAACAATTCTATTCCTTCCATCAGCTATGACAACCTCCAGCTCAAAGGTGTGGTCATTGACAAAAACAAGGTTTCAGACTACGACCAGAGCTTTGTATTCTCCAAGCCCTCAAACCTCAGTGGTAGTGTGCTAATTAACGAAGCAAAAAATAAAACAGGAGACTCCACCATCATCAGTGTGGCTTACTCATCTTTGGGGCCTATTATTCCACAGTATAAGAAGATGGATGAATTCATAGTAAATGGTTTGGTGATGACAACACTAATCAATGCCAACAGCAGGCTAAGCAAAGATTTCAGGATCATTATGACATTTACAAAGTATAACAAGACCCTGAAAAATCCTCGATGTGTATTTTGGAATTTCAGCTTCTCAGAAGATGGTGGAGGTTGGGACGTTACTGGCTGTGAAACCACAGAGAATGGGAACAATGTCACTTGCTCCTGTAATCACTTGACTTCATTCTCCATTTTGATGTCTCCTGGTCACGATCCATGGGACACGTTGGATTACATGTCTTACATTGGTGTGAGCATTTCTATATTGAGCCTGGTGGCCTGCATTGGCATAGAATTTGTCGTGTGGAAATCAGTGACCAAAGCAAGAATATCCTACATGCGCCATGTTTGCATACTGAACATAGTGATTTCTCTCCTGATTGCAGACGTCTGGTTCATTGTGGTAGCAGCAATGCATGACACAAACACGAAAATGGACCAGGCCTGGCTCTGCATAGCAGCAGCATTCTTTGTTCAGTTTTTCTACCTCTGTGTCTTCTTTTGGATGCTAACCTTGGGCCTCATGGTGTTCTACCACATAGTCTTTATCGTACATAATGCAAGCAAGACCATCATGAAAGCTCTTAGCTTCTGCTTGGGATACTTTTGCCCACTAGCTATATCTGCTATCACCGTAAGCAGCACCCACCCACATTACACAAGAAAAAAGGTCTGTTTACTCAACTGGGATGAGAGTAGAGCTCTCTTGGCCTTAGTCATTCCTGCCATGATCATTGTCGCTGTCAATGTGATTGTTACCATTGTGGTCATAGCAAAAATGCAAAGACGTTCCATTGGCGAAAAATCAATAAATAAAGAAAAGAGCTCATTGTATCGCATCACCAAGTGTATCGGTGTTCTGACATCACTCTTAGGCCTCACCTGGTTATTTGGTCTTGCTACAGTTATCCCTGGAAGCCCTAGAGCATTCCACTACTTATTTACTCTTTTCAATGCTTTTCAGGTAAGTAGATAAAAGATACTAGCTGTTTGCTATGCTTAACTGATAAAAAAATATTGTCAACATTTCTTGGGACTCCTCATTACCACTGTACACACGAGGAGGTGATTCATATAGTTACTTTTCATGCGGTAAGAGTCTAGCGATGTCACTGAATTTGGACTTCTGTGCTAAGCCTGGCCCCGTTCTCCTCTTGCCCATCCTAGAAAGGAAATGGCTAAAATTCGGTGGAATACTGTGATAGTGAGCCGTTAACTGAACCTGGCCCTATCTTTGTTGCTCTATGTCTTAGACTGCTACCCCCCTTACCTTGCCCCCCCCCCCATTCAGGAGTTTGAATAGACTTCGCTAGCAATGCAAGTGCAGATTCACACACTCCTGTTGACACAACCCAGGAGGAGTGAAGGGGCTGCAGTCCCCTTTCCTAGAGCCTGTGCCATCACATGACCTATGACCCAGGCCTGTTTCTCCTGGACATATTCCTATTAAACTTACTATAAGTATATATTTCCTGACCTGAGAAATGCTGAGATCAAAGCACTGTAGTGCCAGCCCTGATCCTAAATTAACACCTGTGACTGTGAGTTCAAAGTCACCTCTAGACTGAATCCAGAATTGCATGCGGGGCAAATGTTTGTGAAAGATTCCTTGTTCCATTATATATGTGTTTGTTTGTTTGTTTTTGTTTGTTTGTTTAATATACTGCCCTATACCTGGGGAGGTCTCATTCCAGGATCAAATCAGAAACTGGAACTGACCCTGGAAAAATAGGGGTACTTGGAGGGTCTGTTACACTACAATTCTGATCCCACTTAACAGGGACTAAGTCTCATTGAACTCAGTAGGAAATGCACAGGATTGCAATGGGAGGTCTCTTTCCCCAGTATGTTGCTTGTTGACCTTTTGAAGCTTGTTATCAGGATTAGTTTGTAATCCCCAGAATGTTATCCAAAACTTCTCGCTTATTTTTCTCCTAGGCTCCATGTTTTCCCCCATACACTTTGGCAATCAGTGTTCAGAAATGCTGTTCTTTCTTTGGAATTACATTAGAGAGATCCTTTGGCCTTTAGATTCAGGCATCTAGGGTCCCGTTTTACAAATGTGTATAATATTAATATGAAAATATTTTGCAGGGATTATTCATTCTGCTGCTTGGAATCCTCTCAGATAGAACGGTAGGAAATGAATTTTAAAATATTAGAGCTTTATTTTATTATATTGAATTGCAGAGATTATTTGATATTGGCTTTCCTCTGTTTCAAATGTGCAGGTATGGGAAGCTCTGTGGAAAAAGTGTTCCCTCTCCAGCTGGAGTTCACAACACACAAAGGTAGTATTATTTCCAGGAATAAATAGTGGGTTGGAGCCAAAGGTGCTCTTCTAAATGCAGAAGATGTCCACTGCTAATGGAAGCACTGTTTTAAATCTTGCACTCTGCCTAATTTTTAATAGACTCCCTCTGATTTTAATCCCTCAACAATGAATGAGAAAACCTTTATTTTATCAACCTTTATAAAGAGTATGTGTTTGAAACTGTTCACAATAAGGAAAAGGGAGGGAATGAGGGAATGGAAAAAACATATCACCATCACCACCACCCTCATCAAACAGGATTTTGTAATGGACTGTCTTTCTTATGTTTAAGGCATAATGGTTTACAGCAGGGGCTGCCAACCTTTTTGAATCAGTGGCAACATTTGGATGGTTGCTGTGCAGGCATGGCATAACACACGATTAGAGAGAGTACTGTCATGGAGAAACTTTTCTCATAATTGCATTTCCATACTAAAAAAGCCTTGATCTGTTGAATTTCTGCCTGTCATACAGCTGCTAAAAGCATAAGAACCCAATTCCCCCGCCCCATGCTAACCCTAAACCAAAGGCTAGGCTACTATTCAGCATCCCTGAGTAAACATGCATGCCATTGCACTGTGAGTTACCTATATAGTGAATTCTTAATTTAGCTCCTGCATAGCAGGACCTAACAGACGCAGAAGACATCAAGAAGAGGTGGCAAGAATACACAGAGGAACTATACCAGAAAGAAATGGATGTCTCGTACACCCCAGGTAGTGTGGTTGCTGACCTTGAGCCAGACATCCTGGAGAGTGAAGTCAAATGGGCCTTAGAAAGCATTGCAAATAACAAGGCCAGTGGAAGTGATGGTATTCCAGCTGAACTATTTAAAATTTTAAAAGATGATGCTGTTAAGGTGCTACACTCAATATGCCAGCAGGTTTGAAATACTCAGCAGTGGCCAGAGGATTGGAGAAGATCAGTCTACATCCCAATCCCAAAGAAGGGCGGTGCCAAAGAATGCTCCAACTACTGCACAATTGCACTCATTTCACACGCTAGCAGAGTTATGCTTAAAATTCTACAAGGTAGGCTCAAGCAGTATGTGGACCGAGAACTTCCAGAAGTACAAGCTGGATTTCGAAGGGGCAGAGGAACCAGAGACCAAATTGCAAACATGCGCTGGATTATGGAGAAAGCTAGAGAGTTCCAGAAAGACATCTACTTCTGCTTCATTGACTATGCAAAAGCCTTTGACTGTGTTGACCACAGCTAACTATGGCAAGTTCTTAAAGAAATGGGAGTGCCTGATCACCTCATCTGTCTCCTGAGAAATCTCTATGTGGGACAAGAAGAAACAATTAGAGCTGTATATGGAACAACTGATTGGTTCAAAATTGGGAAAGGAGTACGACAAGGCTGTATATTGTCTCCCTGCTTATTTAACTTATACACAGAATTCATCATGCGAAAGGCTGGACTGGATGAATCCCAAGCCGGAATAAAGATTGCCGGAAGAAATGTCAGCAACCTCAGATATGCAGATGACACAACCTTGATGGCAGAAAGTGAGGAGGAATTAAATAACCTTTTAATGAAGGTGAAAGAGGAGAGTGCAAAATATGGTCTGAAGCTCAACATGAAAAAAACTAAGATCATGGCCACTGGTCCCATCATCTCCTGGCAAATAGAAGGGGAAGAAATGGAGGCAGTGAGAGATTTTACTTTCTTGGGATCCATGATCACTGCAGATGGTGACAGCAGCCACGAAATTAAGAGACGCCTGCTTCTTGGGAGGAAAGCAATGACAAACCTAGACAGCATCTTAAAAAGTAGAGACATCACCTTGCCAACAAAGGTCCGTATAGTAAAAGCTATGGTTTTCCCAGTAGTGATGCATGAAAGTGAGAGCTGGACCATAAAGAAGGCTGATCGCCGAAGAATTGATGCTTTTGAATTATGGTGCTGGAGGAGACTCTTGAGAGTCCCATGGACTGCAAGAAGATTAAACCTCTCCATTCTTAAGGAAATCAGCCCTGAGTGCTCACTGGAAGGACAGATCCTGAAGCTGAGGCTCCAAGACTTTGGCCACCTCATGAGAAGAGAAGACTCCCTGGAAAAGACCCTGATGCTGGGAAAGATGGAGGGCACAAGGAGAAGGGGACGACAGAGGACGAGATGATTGGACAGTGTTCTCGAAGCTACCAGCATGAGTCTGACCAAACTGTGGGAGGCAGTGGGAGACAGGAGTGCTTGGTGTGCTCTGGTCCATGGGGTCATGAAGAGTCGGATACGACTAAACGACTAAACAACAACAAAGCAGGAGATGTGCCTTAGCATTTTTTGTAAAGTATTTACATTTGTTGGGGGGTGGGGGAAGGGTGATTATTCAGCATTCATTCACACTTATTGTGTAGCAGTTCTTGCGGAAAATAACTCCTAGGGACTACCTGATCTCAGACAAACCCACCTCATGGAAGATGCATCCTAGTATCTAGGAGAAAGGAAGGGCAAACAATGTAGGGTCCAAGAACTTGAAAGTAAGACAAAAGCAGGAAGCGTTCACTACAGATGGGGAGAAATTAGCGGCTCTTGAGGACTCTTGAGCAACTTATCAATTGGAGCAGCCAGTCTGTCTCATTTCACAGAAATTGCCTTGAAGAGGACCTGCAAGTTTTGTTTGATAACTTCCTAAGATTGCTAAATACTTAAAAGAACGCTAGCAAGCTCAGAGTGGCCCTCCTCAGAGGCCTGAGCACCACAACACCTTTAAATGCCCCGTTAGCAGCCCCCAGTGTGCGGGGGGGGGGGGTGCTGCTTTCAGACAATGTTGGATCCTTTTTCTTTGGTTGTATAGAAAGCTCTGTGTGCAAATTCCTGTTTGTGTGCGGGGGCTGCATGTGACCAGGACCCTTGGACTTTGTCAGGATACATATGCACCATGGGGAATAGTTAAAGGGAGGAACACAAAGTTTGGGGTGGGGCTAAAAGTGCAGCTGCCCTCCGTGGTCCATATGGTTCCGCCATACATACTCTGGTGCAAGGGATATGTTTGCTATCTCCAACACTTTTCTATCTGTGCTTATGGTTTGCACGAGGACTGTGCAAGGGCCCCCTGATTTGGTTCAGGGCTCAATTTGACAATCCTTAGTTTTAAGTTAGTTAACTTAGTTTTAAGTTTGAGGTTTTCCACAAATGCCAGATTAAAGCTAAGACAAAATAAAAGCCTGTGCTATAGAAAATGCTGCTTGCTTTTCACTAATATGTGTTTGTGTCTTACAGTCAACATCCCAAGGCATGTCAGCGCCTATGCTTTCCATCAGTTCTCCATTCTCAAAAACTTTAAACAACTGGTTTGGCAAAACAGGTACAGTATGTAATCAGCAACCAACTTCCTTGTACAATTTCAAATGCCCTTCTGTAAGTTGGGCCTTCAGATTCATGCCATTTCAAGGCACTGCAAGGCCAACTGCTGTGCTAAAACATCAACAAGCCAGATATGCCGTAGAAGCCAGATGCGCAAAGCATTGCTTGCTGGAAGTGATGCCCTGATGGTTCAGTTCATTATGAGGGGAAGGCGCTTTCCAAGCATGGTTACCATCAGCCTCCAAAAGCAGTTGGGGGCCTCTGCGATAACAGTGCCTAAAAGGCTGCACTTCAACAATGGAGACCCACGTACAACATTGTCTTGGATGGCCTTCAACAGCTCAGCCCAACCCCTCTTGCCAGAATAAGGGTGCAATCCAAACTCCCACGCTTAGAGGGCAGCAATGTATCTGCAGTGGCAGCAGACAGTGAGGAAGGGGAGGGGGCCTGGGCTCTAAACAGACCCCGATGGCCGCATGAGCTTGAGGAGTCTGGGCACAGATCAGGTCAAATGCTGCCACTCAACAGCAGCAAGACAGACTTGCAATCCAGCATATCCCAGGCTGGATCAGCGCCATCCTCTCTCTACCCCAAGACCCGCCCCCCATTTCAGGGTCTTCCTGTGGCTGCGGGGACCCTGGCCCCATTCCAGAGCTGAGCAGAGGGACAGCTCTGCCTTAATGGAAGCCACGCTTCAGCCAGGCATAAGGTGGGAGTCTGCTGGAGGAGGCCCTGCCCAGCTAGTCCCGCATCCTATTGCCACGTGGCCCACTAGATGCCTGTGGGAAACCAGGGAGCAGAACATGAGCCCCAGAGCAGCTCCCTCCCCTCCCATGGTTTCCAGCAAGTGGTGTGCAGGAGCATTGCTGTCTCCATCTGGGCAGGCAGAGCCCAGCCATCCTGGCTAGGGGGCCACTGATAGCCCCCTCCTCTGTGAATATGACTCTGGAGGATGGAAAGGGCAAAGCATACTGTACACGGTGATTGCAGTACAATTGAATGTGGTTTATTCCTGCACACTGTTCAAGCAGTAATGTTTAACTTTATGCTGTGTTCTCTTAAACAAGCAAGAAGAGCACTTTCTGGCAACAGCCAGCCACATTGACAGTGGCAGAGCAGGGGTTTGTGTGCGTGCTTTACATGTCCAATAATGCAAGAACATTTTTTGAACATTACTTTGCCTTTGTGTCCTGCAGGAAAATATCAAGTCTCTTCTACAGAACCAGCATCTTCTTCAGCTTCTGAAAGCACTTCAAAGGCATACTCTTTGCTAAACTGAGAAGCTTGGAAGACCTCTGGGCTCTTTCCCCTGATGTGGCAATAAGCATGGAGATAATTGGTGAATAATGGAAGCATGGACTTCGTATAGGCTGTACAGAACTGTGGTGTATTAGTTTAACAAAATATTTCTTCGATATACCATGCACTGTCTGGAAAGTTAATTATAATATCTGCTTGATGCTAGAAGAAATTCAGTGTTGAGGGTCCCAACGCCGTAAGAATCTGAATGCCGTCTTGTGCCAGATCCCCGCTAATCCTGCAACACATGGTCGTGTTTTCCCCAGCCCTGTTGCAGTCATGGGACCAGTAGATGTGCCAGAGCAACTGGGCACTCTGGCTTTCAGGGCAGAGTGAGAGATACAGCACAGCAAAGTAGGTATCCAGGCACCTCAAACGAGTTCCTTGCTGGATTGCAGCATTTCTGGGTGGGTTTGTTTTTTGTGCTTTTTGCAATGTTTGAAGCAGGACCGCCCAAACTTTTCATACATATAGGCACATCTGGAAAATCAGAAAAACAGTTGTGGGCCCTCCTACAAAATGGTGGTTATGAGGGCCTTGCTAGTACAAAGCACAAGTAAATTGCTCAAGAAGCTAACACAGTTAAGTTTGAGCCAAATAATGCATTTGTTCTCACAAAGCACAATAAAATACCAACTTCACTGGAAGAAAACTGATGTTCAGATATGCATGTGCAAACACGGACACACCACAGACAAAGCCTAGCAATTTGCATTGCAACAGCCAAGTGAAAAATGCGAAACATGTTCTGACTGAAATGAATTGGGCTGCTTTCAGCATTAAATGGCAGGCCCAAGGGGCAGATGTGCATCAGGACCCTCATATGTGGGGCATAATGTGTTTTCACCTTTTGCTCCCTGTTGGAGTCTCAGTCTGGATTGTAATTTGCACTACCATTAAGCCCCCCCCCACCACGCAGTGTAGAGCCCCCTGCAGTGGCATTTTATGGAAAAGAAACCCCCCCCTAGCTCTGTGGCTTCCCCTCTTCCCCTCCCCAGCTCATCCCCTCTCTCCTCACTCCCTCCGGCTTCCAAAGGGGCGCCTGGCACTGCCCAAAGGCCACAGGTGCTGGGCAGCACAGGCTTTGTCTCCTGAAGGCCGCTGGGGGGCTGCGCTTCCAGGAGCAGCCCAAGGCCGAGCAAAGCGTGGCAGGTGGACAGGAGAAGAAGAGTTTGGATTTGATATCCCGCTTTATCACTACCCGAAGGAGTCTCAAAGCGGCTCACATTCTCCTTTCCCTTCCTCCCCCACAACAAACACTCTGTGAGGTGAGTGGGGCTGGGAGACTTCAGAGAAGTGTGACTGGCCCAAGGTCACCCAGCAGCTGCAGGTGGAGGAGCGGAGACGCGAACCCGGTTCCCCAGATTACGAGACTCTTGACCACTACACCGCACTGGCTTTGAGGCCTTGAGGGGGCGAGGGAGGGGGTTCCTGTGGCGCCCACAAGGGCCGATGGGACACCAGGAGACAAGGCTATACTGACCTGCACGGGAAAGAGTGAAGTTGAATGAAGTAGGACTTCTGCTTAAGAAAGAGTACTAGGACTATCAAGTCAGTTGTGTAAACTGCCCTCTATAAAGCACTTTACTTTTATAGTAGAGAACAATTTCCAGTTATACACCTTGCTTTACTAAAATGAAGGGGAAATTTCTAATTTTTCTGTAAACATGTAAATATATATTTATTTATGGTCATACTTAATAAAAGGTGCTTGCACCATGTTTAAACAAACACCTTGCCCTCCATTAACCATTTCTTTTAAAACTACTTGCCAGCTTTTGTTTCATGCCAGCAGTTTCCCCTTGAGGTACGCAGTTCACAGGAGAAGCTGCTTCAGGTGGTTCCGTTCTACATGCCAGAACAGTCAGTTCCACAGATAAATTCAGAGACGGCTCTTAACTGGCACTAGACAAGACGGAGTAGGAGTCCAGAAAACATTATTATTCTACTCTGTATTCCTGGTCCAAACTGGAGGCATACTGGAAACACTGTGTGACTTTACCTCCTTGTGAACTTTTCTCATGCCAGAACGTCCAGGGCCTCCACGACAGCGTCTCAGGCAGCTTATTTCTAAGTGGGTCACACCCACGTATCAAAGGTTAAGGTTTGAGAAGAGGCCTTCTTTTGAGAAGCAGAGAGTGTGTTTTTAAGCAAACCAAACCAGAAACAAAACAAGCTTTTTAAAGGATGAAAACCTAAAAAATGTGCCTTTAACTTATGAATCCATTTCTGTAATGATAGGAAGCTGCCTTCTAATGAGTCAGACCACTGGTCCGTACTGCCCAGTGCTGTCCACATGGACCGGCAGCGGCTCTCTATTTTTTTTTAAATAATATTTATTGAAATTTCCAAATATAACAGAAAAAAGAGAAAGAAAGAAAAAGAACATTTACTTAAACCTTATTTTCGTTAACATCTTTCCCGGACTTCCCCACCTCACCCCCTCTTATATTCCAATTTTCTTAGATTAATTCAGCAAGTTCTTACCCCAGATTTTGAACTTATTATCACTGACCCAATATTAAAAATATTTCCCCCCCCTAAAATCGACCCCTGTTCCCTTCCACGAATTCCCCTCTTTAATATGCAGAACAGAATGAAATAAGAAATAAAAAACAAAGTATAATTTTACACCCTTTGGATTCCAAATTTCCCTCCCCCCTTTCCCGGTTATGATCCCCAGTGTCCATCAATGTCTGCTGTCGGCCTGGAGACCCCACATCTATGTCCAAATCTCTCTCCGCTCCACTTTGCCGTCTTTTTAATAGTCTTTGCCATCTTTTTGGTAGTCTTTAGTTTCGAATACCCAATCTTGGAAGGACTCTATCTCAAGAAGGTCCATTCTTTTTTCCATCCAGATCTCTATATTTAAGAGTAAAACTCAAATTTTTTATTTCTTAGACCTTTTAAATCTGGATGTCTCAAATGTTCCCACTTCCAGCTTTGTCCAATTCGTGTTGTTCTCTTTCCTCACTTTCCTCTGGTTTCTTTCCCTGTTCCACTGCAAAAACGTTCTAATTCCAAAAGCTTCTAGTTCCTCTACAGAGGCTTTATTTGTTCAGGAACAAAAACTTGCGTCAAGTCCCTTCCATTCTTCAATAGATAGATCTATTGTCTCCTTTAGTGTAGAGACCTCTGTAGACAAAATAATGTTTCATTTCTGCAGTTTTCCCAGGAGATAAAAAGTCCTGTCCAATTCCATGCGTATTTTTCCACTTACAGCAATTCTTGTAATGTCCCAAAGCCCCCTCTAGAGGGATTATGGTAACTCAGTTTCCTTCCAAATCATACCCAAAAGTCAGAGTAACTTGTTATCCCTTATTTTCAACAATTTATATCCAAATTGTAACAAATATAACCGGCAAAGTCATCGTAACAAAGTTCTCTTTTTATTCTTCAACTTTGACAGCTACTTTGACAGCTGTCAAAGCCTCTATATCTCCTCACCAGGCGCTCTCACGGATGGTTCCCGGGGGGGGGGGGGTTTCCATTTTAGCTCACACATTCCACTTTTCTCCTCCAGCGCAGTCTTGTAATTTTCCATCGTGAAATTAATAACTTTATCAATAAAAAGTAGACCCTTCTCTCAATCTTAGTTGTCAATTCTTGCTTTAAATCCTCTACAACAGGGGGGAGATGGACTTCCTTTTTGCACCTCCCCCGCTCGTTCCAAATTAAAAAAATTTTTCCTTTTAATTCTGATTTCCCAATTACTCACGGGTTATTCTTTTTAGTCCAAATTTTCAATAGAAGAAGTCAGCGCTCTCCGTCAAATGGCATGCGGCTTCACTCGGCAGGGGAAGCAGAAGACTCATAGCACCACACCACCCCCTGTCCCCCGCTCCGAAGCCTTTAAAAAGGCTCCTTCGCGGGTCGGGGGGCGCAAACGGTGCCCGCCGAGTCACCATGTCCATGGGTTTCAGCGCCCATGGTTTTTGAGGGCCCCCGCGTTGCCGGCGCAGCGGGACCCAGCCCCTGCCGAGCAGGCTCCCTCCGGAGCTCGGAGGGAGTCCGCCATTCGGCGATGGCGCTAACCCGGAAGTCCCGGCAGCGGCTCTCTAGGGTTTCAGGCAAGGGTCTCACCTTGCTCTGCTTAGAGATGCTGTGGCGATGAAGCCTTCTACATGCAGAGCAGATGTTCTACCACTGAGCTAGGCACCTTTTTCATCCCTAGTACTCAGTTTGAAACTTTCATTCCTTTGGCATTCTATAGATAACTATTGTACCACACATTGTGTCACAACTTTAATCTGGAGTTAACAGTAATTCACAAGTAACCTTTCCCCATTGTCTTTGGTGCTGAGGACTACACACCCATAAAAACCAACAGCAAAGCATTTTAGGAGGAAAGGAGAAAGGATACTGCAACATTCTTATGCCTGGAATAGAACTGCGCAGTGCAAACGCTCTAAGAATGCAAAGCCAACTTTGAAGAGGTCTCCTCCGCCTTCTAAACCAGGCACATAATATCTGCTCGCATCTCCACAGACTCTGCTTGCACAATGAAATCAACAGAACTCCAACAGAGGCCATAGTCATGTTTAATGCTCCATTGAGATTCTAAGGGCAGTTATCTGTTATGTCAAGTTAAACCAAGACAAGGAGTCGGGACCTTCTATCACCTCCCTGTTTGGCCTCCAGTTTTGGAGCACATGACTGAGGTGACAGGAGGTGACCATGTTATCACTTTCACATAATTCAGATGATCGAGTTCAGGTGAGTTGGAATTACAACAAAATTCACGGAAAGTATGAAATCACTGTAAAACTACACTCTGGAAAAAGGAAGACTATTGCCTAACTAATAAGGAAATTGTAACTATGGTTAGTGCTACAGCTCCAGCAGCTAACAGACCAAGGGTGTTCCAATGGACATGTGTCACCTGGCATCTCACTCCTGTGTAGAAGAAGAGGTAGCTTGTAGCACACCTGTAAACAGAAGATGGGAAAATGTCTATTTTGGAGCTTGGATTTTCTCCCCATGACAATTTAGAGCAGCCGAAATGCAAATGAAGAGTGTAAACAGGAGGCTTCTTTGAAGACTGTTCAGGGACAACATTGATGTGAGTTCAGGAATTCCCAGTGGAAGGTAGTTTGGAGCTGCTTCGTTGCCTCAAGGAAAGGTTAGCCTCCCTGCCCCTTATTAGTTTTAAAGCCCAGCCCAGAAAATGTGTCACCACCATAATCCCAATATGAGCTGTAACCTAATGCATGTCTCCATGTTCAGAGCAACCAGACTGCCATTGCCCATGTTGGCCTGCTTCAAAGACTGCCAAGATTTTAGGGACAGAGGTAAATGCTAAATTAAGAGCTTGAAGGGTGGTGTTCTGGGGCCTTTAATAGCTGCATGCTATTTATTACTGTTATTGTTTATTAAATTTATATACCACCCTTCATCCGTAGATCTCAGGTAGGAGAAAATTCAACAGGTGTAGCTTCTGTTGACATTGATTCATGGAGAAAAGCTGTACCTATGCTTCCAAAGCACACACAGAGTAGCCTTCCTCTGCATGGGGGGGGGCTAACTGGCACCCCAGGGGCTGTAACTGAGCCCCCGCCACGTCTTTTGGTGTGTTTGCAAAGACCCCTATAAATTTGTAATTAAGAAACCCCCTTAAATGATTGACTGCTCCTGTGATGCCACAAAGTTTTATGTGCCACCCCCATGGTCCCTGCAATTCTTTTTTTTTAACAGATTGCTCCAATAGATCCCCTTTGTGATACTAAAAGGAGTTTTGGGACTCTTCCTTCGTTCTTTAATAAAAAATAAAATAAAAATAATTGTTGCTTTTTACTGACCATGCATCCCCTGCTATAGTACAAATGGCTTTTGTGCCCAAATTTTCTGCCCAAATTTGTATAATAGTAGTAGTAGTAGTAGTAGTAGTAATAATAATAATAATAATAATACATTTCTTTTGGCCATGCTCACTTTTATACTTTGGCTATGCCCACTTGCAGCTCTTGGAGAGAGGACCATGGCTCAGAGCAGCCCTCAAAGAAAGGGGAGCCACCCTGGCACAAAGTCCTTTCCCTATCCAAGTGCAACATCAATGGGCTGGAATTTTTGCAAGAAAAGCAAAGGCAAAACAGATGATGATGGTGGTGGTGGTGATATAATATTATTTATACCCTGTCCATCTAGCTGGGTTTTCACTGTTACTCTGGGCAGCTCCCAACAGAATATTAAAAACACAATAAAACATCAAACATTAAAAACTTCCCTAAACAGGGCTGCCTTCAGATGTCTTCTGAAAGTCAGGTAGTTGTTTATTTCCTTGACATCTGATGGGGGGCGTTCCACAGGGAGGGTGCCACTACTGAGAAGGCCCTCTGCGTGGTTCCCTGTAACCTCACTTCTCGCAGTGAGGGAACCGCCAGAAGGCCCTTAGAGCTGGACCTCAGTGAACAATGGGGGTGGAGACGCTCCTTTGGGTATACTAGGCTGAAGCCGTTTAGGGCTTTAAAGATCAGAACCAACAGAATTGTGCTCGGAAACGTGCTGGGAGCCAATGTAGGTCTTTCTAGACCAGTGTTATGTGGTCTCGGCGGCCACTTCCAGTCACCAGTCTAGCTGCCGCATTCTGGATTAGTTGTAGTTTCTGGGTCACCTTCAAAGGTAGCCCCACATACAGCGCATTGCAGTAGTCCAAGAGGGAGTTAACCAGAGCATGCACCACTCTGGCCAGACAGTCTGTGGGCAGGGAGGGTCTCAGCCTGCGTACCAGGTGGAGCTGATAGACAGCTGCCCTGGACACAGAATTGACCTGAACCTCCATGGACAGCTGTGAGTCCAAAATGACTCCCAGGCTGCGCACCTGGTCCTTCAGGGGCACAGTTACCCCATTCAGGACCAGGGAGTCCTCCACACCTGCCCACCCCTTGTCCCCGCAAAACAGTTCTTCTGTCTTGTCAGGATTCAACCTCAATCTGTTAGCCGTGATCCATCTTCCAACCACCTCCAGGCACTCACACAGGACCTTCACCGCTTTCACTGGTTCTGATTCGAAAGAGAGATAGAGCTGGGTATCATCCACATACTGATGAACACCCAGCCCAAACCCCTTAGTGATCTCTCCCAGAGGCTTCATATAGATGTTAAAAAGCATGGGGGAGAGGACGGAACCCTGAGGGACCCCTCAGGTGAGGGCCTAGGAGTCTGAAAACTCATCCCCCAACACCACTTTCTGGACACGACCCAGGAGGAAGGAGCGGAACCACTGTGTAACAGTGCCCCCAGCTCCCAGCCCCTCTAGATGGTCCAGAAGGATGTTATGGTTGATGGTATCAAAGGCCGCTGAGAGATCCAGAACTAGGAAATAGCTCTCATCCTTGTCCCTAGCCTGCTGAAGTTCATCGACCAGTGCGACCAAGGCAGTTTCAGTCCCATGATGAGGCCTGAATCCCGACTGGAAGGGATCCAAATGGTCCGCATCCTCCAGGCGTGCTTGGAGTTGTTCGGCAACCACCCGCTCAATCACCTTGCCCAAGAATGGAAGATTTGAGACTGGGTGATAGTTGGCCAAATTGGCCGGTTCTAAAATTTTTTTTTAAGAAGCGGTTTAATGACCGCCTCTTTCAGCGGGTCTGGGAAGGCTCCCTCACAGAGAGAAGCATTCACCACCCCATGAAGCCCATCGCCCAGCCCTTCGAGGCTACCTTTTATAAGCCAAGGGCAAGGAACAAGGAGACAGGTGGTTGGTTTCACTCGTCCAAGCAGCCTGTCCACATCTTTGGAGGTAACAGATTGGAATGCAACTTGAGTAGACAGGACTCTAGCACTCTCCCACCCTGGCCCTGCTCCCATGGTGGAGTCTACCTTTGAAGTTGTTGTTACAGATAGGTAGCCGTGTTGGTCTGCCATAGTCAAAACAAAATAAAAAAATTCCTTCCAGTAGCACCTTAAAGACCAACTAAGTTAGTTCTTGGTATGAGCTTTCGTGTGCATCTTCGAGTGTATCTGAAGAAGTGTGCATGCACACGAAAGCTCATACCAAGAACTAACTTAGTTGGTCTTTAAGGTGCTACTGGAAGGAATTTTTTTTTTGTTTTGAAGTTGTTGTTGTTGTTGTGATCTAATCATGTGGCACATAAATGAGAAAGAAAAAAAATGCCATGAAAGCATAGGATACCTGCAGCTTGTTTTTCCTTTTAGTTTTACACAAATGCCATCATTTTGGCACGGATTGGGGCCACACTGTTCTCTCAGGTAGGACTGCCAGTCTTCCAGAGAGGCTGATCTTTTTTTCCGTTCCAGGGAGTCATTCTGTTCCACAGGCCGTTTTTCTGGGAAAATGTGTTCCGTCTTCTTGAGATGTGTTAAATCTTACTCAGAAAGAGAGAAAGGACTGGTCCAAACAAATGTGGCACATATTTTTCAACCAAAATTGAAATGAAAACTTACACCTACTAATTTATTTAATTTTATTTAAAACAGCAGCAAAAAACCTGAATGCATAGGTTACAGTAGGTTAAAATGAAATGAAATGAAAATTGTAACTAGGCTGAGCAATGCAGACTAAAACTAAATGTCTTTGTCAAATGTTGCACTAAAAAGAAGTAAATAACCTTTATACACAATTGTAATTTTCTCATAAAATACTAGGTGGCTGTTTGTAAGAATCCTAGTCCTCGGTTGCGGAGGGTGGGTGGAGAGAAACCCAAACATATTGAGAAGCTGGAGCCATTTGTTATATATAATACACACTCTATTGGATAAAAATCTATCTATATAAATGAGAACAGTGGTGCACATTGCTTAATTTCTAAAAATGAGACTTGTATGGCGTTACCCCTCATTGTGAGAAGTGAGGTTACAGGGAACCAGGCAGAGGGCCTTCTCGGTGGTGGCGCCTGCCCTGCGGAACGCCCTCCCAGCAGATGCGAAGAAAATAAGCAACTATCTGACTTTTAGAAGACATCTGAAGGCAGCCCTGTTTAGGGAAGTTTTTAATATTTAATGCTGTATTGCTTTTAACACTCGATCGGGAGCCGCTCAGAATGGCTGGGGAAACTCAACCAGATGGGCAGGGTATAAAAAATAAATTATTATTATTATTATTCCCTGGAGGTTCTTTCTGCTAATTCCAGATGTGTGGCTACTCAGTGATGAATGAAAAACATTATGTACTTGTTCACTAACACTTTTTTACTATTACTCTTCAGAGTAAATCCCAGGAACTGAATGCTAGGTTTTGTAGAATCTTAGCTCAAATGGAGCCCCAATAATACTTTACAGTTATTTCCTTTTCCTTACTTAAGAAAAAATAACTTTCTGTTCTTTGTTTTTAATAAGTCAAAACTGAAAAGACTCTGCTTTCCATCTTCTAATAGAATCTTTTTCCATACCGTCAAACTCTGCAAAGATAATAAGATCATCATTTTTCAGATAATTCCTTCCTCTTAGGTGTGCATGGGACACAAATTTGCTCCATCCTCGATCTATGCTCCGGCTGCATTTGCATGAAGTATCAAATTTCCCCAGAAGAGAAGGCTTTCCCCATCGGGAAGAATCATTTTTTTCTACAAAATAGTACAAATTACACAGTAACACTGTTTGCTCTCTGCACACAAATTCTAAATTAAGTCAACAGTCCTATTACTGACTCTGGTCTTGATTATTGTACCCAGGAGCACCAGAGCCGGGGACTTTTCCCTCCCCAGGCTTCCCGTCTTGCTCCCTCCCTCCCTCGGAGGCTTCCTATCAAATGTGATTTGGAAAGCAGGGCGGGGGGGGGAGCAACCTCTGCCTTTTAAGCTGCCAATGTGCACATACCCTACTTTGGACTACTGCAATGCTGCCTGCGCAGGCCTTGAAGAGCATTCAGAAACTTCAGTAGGTCCAGGAGGCATCAGCCCGACAGCTGACAGTCTGAGAGACCATGTGATCCACTCTGTGAGGAGCTGCAAGGATTGCAACTTTGATTCTAGGCTGACTTGGAAGTGCTGGCTTTGACACTTAAAGCCCAAAAGTAATCTGGGTCCTGGATACTTGAGGCCTTGCCATGAGTGCCCAGGACACCAGAAATTTGGCGGGCCTTCTGTTTGAGTGCCTTCCCTGTGACACCAGAAGCCAGCTCACTTTCAAAAGGAAACACATGACAACCACTAACAGTTTTTCAAATCAGTGCTGTGCTGCATTCCCATCTTCGCAGGCTCATACCCTAAGGGTACCAGATTTTTTTCAATAAATCCGGGGACACTTTTCAACTTCCTGCTAAATAGATGGATTTTGTCAGGGGACTGATTTGTAAATCCGGGGACTGTGCCTGGGAAACGGGGACGTCTGGCAACCTTATCATACGCCACCTAGCACTATGTTGAATTCCAGATAGAGTTTTCTAGCTGGGAGAAAAAAATACCCTTCCTTTGTTAAGCTGTTGTGTTGGTTTTAACTTTAGCATGCTGCCTTGAGAACAAATTTGGTGGGAAAGCTGCATGAGATGAATCAGATGAAAGAACAAGTGAGGCATTGCAGAGGGAAGCTCTGGCACCAAGAGCAGAATCTCAGCCCCCACTAGCCCCTCATGGCTTCCTCCTTGCGGCTTTTGCTACTTTTCCAACTGCCCCCTCAGAGCATGTCAAGAGGGACAAGAGGGAGGAGGAGCAGCCAGCTCGCTCCTTTGATTTGCTATATTGCTTTCAGTTGCTTTATGTCCTTCAAATGTCATAGTATTATTATTACCTGAAGGTATCAATGTGCCTTAAAGGAAGCATTTTACACCAAAGATTTGTTCCTGTTACAAACTTGTTCCTGTGACGGGGTTTTTTTAAATCACAGTTTATGCTTCATTCCCTGTCTCCCTGGATTGTTAAAGAGCAAATTCGTCCTTTGCTGAATTAACAGCACACAAATAAAGAATTTTACTCTCAGCATCTTCTGTGACATTTGCTTGTAATCTTGAGCAAAAGCTCTGGCATTTTGTATTCCAGCATCTCAGGGAGGCAAAAACATTGAACCACTCACTCCCCTCTTGCCTTATCAGGCAGAAGCTACCTACCTGGAAGAACCTGTGATTCATCTGTTGTGAAACTCCTCTCGATGGACCTCCTTTCCTTGATATTGGTATGCTGGTCTAGCACCTTGATTGTCACCTGCCTGTTCAGAGCTGGCCACTCGAGGACACCATCGTTTTCTCCACTAGCCAGGTGAAAAGAAATCCTTGTGTAGTTTGCCGAAGCAGAATCACTCTGGCCTCTGGGATACAACGTTATGCCAAAACCATAGCCTTCAGAGCTATAAAACCGGGGACTGAGCATGGCAT
This sequence comes from Podarcis cretensis, assembly GCF_951804945.1. Classification (NCBI taxonomy): domain Eukaryota; kingdom Metazoa; phylum Chordata; class Lepidosauria; order Squamata; family Lacertidae; genus Podarcis; species Podarcis cretensis. The sequence goes on along the minus strand of NC_137172.1, from coordinate 125,056,713 downwards.
AGTCTTCGGGGGCAGTTCTAAGAAGATGAGAGAAGTTGCGAATAAGCCAGACAGCACTGGGGCACTGCGTTTCACTCAGGGTTATGTCATCAATGAAAATTCCTCCAGATGAGTCATCAGGATTGCCTTTTAGGCCATGGAAGAGATACCTGATTTTTTTTTTATTTTTCAGAGTCACATGGGCAATTTTCCAGTTATGGTCGCTGTCTCCTATGGGAAGTAAAGACAGACACTGAGACTTCTGTGTTGGCATATGAGAAAAATGACCATGTTGGCGCTCATATCAGAGTTTTATGTGGAATTCTTCTTTTAAAAAAAAAAACTAAACATCTGCACATTATTGCTGAAATTGGACAAAAGAGACTCCAGCCCCCCAAAATATGCAGAAGTGGAATGACCCAGAAATTATCTGAATCATTTACAGTATCCCTAAAACCTGCTGTATCTGCTGATAGCAAAATTGCCATTAATTGTAAAAGCATAACTTATTTCCTGGAACCCATTGTTGCTTGACTCCAGCTCTTAGTAATGCTGTATTAACCTAGAATAATTCACACATGTGCCACTAACAGAGGCAGTAAACTGATGAGGGGACAGCAGGAAGAAGCAGCTTGCCTCTGTGGCCAAATGGAAGGTGGCTATCTGATGCAGGGTTCTGTGCATTTTAGAACCCTGGAAAATCTGGTGAAATAGACACTTGCACAGTCTTCATAAAGGATGTTGCTCATATTTCCTACATCTTTTTCCTGTGCAGGAGTTATTCGTGAGTGAGAATCTGCTCCAAATATATGACCACCAAAGTCCTTGGCCATTGCAGTCACTGCCAAAATGATATAAAATCTTGCTGTGGTCTTAAAACAAGGTACACTGGTACCTCGGGTTACAGACGCTTCAGGTTATAGACGCTTTGGGTTACAAACTCCACTAACCAGGAAGTGGTTGCTCCAGGTTAAGAACTTTGCCCCAGGATAAGAATGGAAATCGGGGGCCACTAGGGGCGCATCAGAAGATGGCTGACAATAACATCTCTCCGACCCACACGAGGTAATTTGGAGGCTGTGATGGGAGTAATAGCCTCCCTATCCCCCCCCAGGATTGGGGGGGGGGCTGCCCTTGCCTGCTGTGCCCTATACCACCCCCGAATTTGAGGGGATGGGGGCACTAGGCAGAATGCCCTTCTGTGGATGTCGGCGCTCCTGGACGCTGCCTCTGATCTGCGCCTCTAGCTGCAAGAACTTCAAAAGAAACGATTAGGATGAAGCGAATGCACATATTTCAAGGAAGGAGGGGGAGTAAAGACTGCTAACAGAAGAGATCTCTGATAAACGAGACGAGTCAGAAGAACAAGAATTAACCAGATGAAGACACACCAAGACTCGGTATGGCTAAAGGACTGGTTGGGGAATGGGGAAAAAACTTTCCTTTCTTTCCTCTATGTGATAAAACAAGAATCCCCCCCCCCCTCACAAGTCAGAAATGTCGTTTGAAAGACTTAAGCTGTGGATTTATGTCTGTGTGGAGATAAACTTTCTAACCAAAGCATGCTTTAAGAAGAGCGTGGAATGTATAAAAATGTATTAAAAATGTATAAATGTATAAAATGTATAAAAAATGAGAGGCACAAATACAAGATGGGTGACACCTGGCTTGAGAGCAGTACATGTGAAAAGGTTCTAGGAGTCTTGGTTGACCACAAACTTGACATGAGCCAACAGTGTGACGCGGCAGCTAAAAAAGCCATTGCAATTCTGGGCTGCATCAATAGGAGTATAGCATCTAGATCAAGGGAAGTAATAGTGGCACTGTATTCTGCTCTGGTCAGACCTCACCTGGAGTACTGTGTCCAGTTCTGGGCACCACAGTTCAAGAAGGACACTGACAAACTGGAACGTGTCCAGAGGAGGGCAACCAAAATGGTCAAAGGCCTGGAAACGATGCCTTATGAGGAACGGCTAAGGGAGCTGGACATGTTTAGCCTGGAGAAGAGGAGGTTAAGGGGTGATATGATAGCCATGTTCAAATATATAAAAGGATGTCACATAGAGGAAGGAGAAAGGTTGTTTTCTGCTGCTCCAGAGAAGCGGACACGGAGCAATGGTTCCAAACTACAAGAAAAAAGATTCCACCTAAACATTAGGAAGTACTTCCTGGGACTTCCGGGTTAGCGCGATCTGGTTAATGGCGGATTCCCTCCGAGCTCCGGAGGGAATCGGCTCCGCTGGAGAAGGGTTCTACCGCGACGGCGACGCGGGGACCCTCAGAAACCGCAGGCGCTGAAGCCTGCGGACTTGGTGACTCAGCGGGCACCTAAAGCGCCCCCCGACCCACGAAGAGCCTTTTTAAAGGCTGTGGAGAGGGTACGGGGAGCGGCGTGGTGCTGTGAGTGGACCGCTACTGCAGTGGAGCGAAGCCGCGAGCCATGGCCGGAGACCGCTGACTTTCTTCCCTGAAATTCGGACTTTAATTAATCCGTGAGTAAAATGGAATTTGGACTTTAAAATTTCTACCTTTGAATTCGGTACGATCGGGGGATGTGCTAAAGGGAAGTCCGCACCCCCCTGCTTACAGAAGATTTAAAGCAAGGATCGGAGAACTAAGGTGGAGATTTTTTTCTTTTTGGGGTTTTTTAAAAGATAATATTTTCATGAATTTGACAGAAGAAGATTTGTGCTGGAGAGTAAGAGTGGAATTTTAGAAGCCCTTTTCTAACCCCCCCCCCGACCCGGGAGTGTCCTGTATGTGAGCTGGAGAAAAAGGAACAAGGAGTTTGACAGCTGTCAAAGGAGCTGTCAAACGGGCAGTGAAAGTTAAAAATCTTATTATTTAACACCTTTCTGGACTAAATTTGTTATATTTGAATTAAACTGGTTGGGAACAAAGTAGTGAAATAACAAAGTAACGGACTGTTGGGAAAAGACTATTAAGTAACCAGAATCCCCCTAGGGGAAACACTGAAACACTACAATGGCTGCAGATGGAAAACTACAGGCAGAGATAGAAAGAATGTTTTTTCTCGTGGGAAAGTTGCAGGAGCAGACTACGGCTATGAATAAACAACTTATAACCTTGAACTCTAAAATAAGTGACTCTGCTGAATGCACAATGGATTTGACCGGGAAAAAATCTACAGCTGAATTAGAAGAGATAACTTCGGAACAGGAGGAGAGGGAACAAGGGCCAGTACAGATGGAGAGTACCAACCAGAAGCCTACATTGTCAGAACATAAAGAAGAAGACCTTTGGATTACAAATCTGCGAAAGATGCGAAAGAGGAGGGAGGAAGCCCCTGGAACACTTGGAATATTTGAATTTAAAAGGAGCAAGAAATATGATTGGGGCTTCCTCTTTGAGTATGGAAGATTAGCTGACCTTTCGCAACAGCTGGTACCAAGTACTTTGGATGGAAGAAAATCTGATGAGACTGAGCTAGAACTCCTTCGAGACCCGATGACCAACAAAGAGGGCTACCAACAAAATCAGCAGAGAGAGACTGACAGAGATTTAAAGGCCTCAGATGTGAGGAATCCAGGCTAAAAACTGTTTTTGTGGACATGGGGACATTGGGAAGGGACAGAAACTGGGGCGGGGGGGGGGAGAAAGAATTTTTTTTAAAAAAAAAATGTTTATGACCTTTGTGTTTGATTATTATGACCTATTTTTAAGATAAAAGGGAAATTCGTGGAAGGAATTTGAGTCGACCTTAGAAAAGGATTTAATATTTATAAGAAAATTGGATAAGTAAAATTTGGCCAAGTAATAAGAATTAAGTATTTCTTTAAATATATATATATATAATAATAATATGTAAAGGATGAGAGATATGAACTTGCTGAACTAATTTAATTGAATTAGGATGTATGAAGGGGGGGTGGGGGGAGGTCAAGAACTGGGGTTAGGAAAGTAAGGATATGAAACTTTATATGTGTTGTCTTTGTCTGTGTGTGTGTGTTTGTGTTTATAAAATGTGAAAACTCAATAAAAATTTTATAAAAAAAAAAGAACTTCCTGACAGTAAGAGCTGTTCGACAGTGGAATTTGCTGCCAAGGAGTGTGGTGGAGTCTCCTTCTTTGGAGGTCTTTAAGCAGAGGCTTGACAACCATATGTCAGGAGTGCTCTGATGGTGTTTCCTGCTTGGCAGGGGGTTGGACTCGATGGCCCTTGTGGTCTCTTCCAACTCTATGATTCTATAAGGGCTTTGGAATGCTGCAGTTAAAAATACCGTCGCCATATTGGGAAGTTCGGTCTGAGGACTTAAGTCTGGGAGGAGAAATAGAGAAATAGAGCTGTTTTTATATTGTGGGTGAAACTTCTCAGAGGGACTTAAGAACGACAGTTCTGTGATTAATGATGGAAAGGTAAAGGTAAAGGTACCCCTGCCCGTACGGGCCAGTCTTGACAGACTCTGGGGTTGTGCGCCCATCTCACTTAAGAGGCCAGGGGCCAGCGCTGTCCGGAGACACTTCCGGGTCACGTGGCCAGCGTGACATCGCTGCTCTGGCCAGAGCCAGAGCCAGAGCCAGAGCCGCACACGGAAACGCCGTTTACCTTCCCGCTGGTAAGCGGTCCCTATTTATCTACTTGCACCCGGAGGTGCTTTCGAACTGCTAGGTTGGCAGGCGCTGGGACCGAGCAGCGGGAGCGCACCCCGCCGCAGGGATTCGAACCGCCGACCTTTCGATCGGCAAGCCCTAGGCGCTGAGGCTTTAACCCACAGCGCCACCTGCGTCCTGGATGGAATGATGGAAAGAGCGATGTTATTTATGAATGCGATGATATACGGAAACCATCTCGATTTGAAGATTGGATGAACGAAAAATTCACATAGGATTATTATTGGTGCTTATCGGCTTAAGGAGATTATCAGAAGAGATCATAAAGAAAAAAGAGAAAATATACGAACAAGATGAGATGCGGAAACAGCAAGATAAGACTGGATAGAATTATGAACTTTGTTTGGACTAATTCAGATATTAACGCAGTAGCAAGAAGATGATCAGAATCCCCCTTTGGATCTTGAAATATGGGTCCCCTCAACAAAATTTAAGATTCAGCTTTGTAATTCGGAATTTATGTGATTTGATTTGATTTGATTTGATTGGTCGGTTAATAAAAATTATTTTAAAAAAGAAATAAAAAAAGAATGGAAATTGCATGCCAGTGGAGCAGTGGCAGCAGGAGGCCCCATTAGCACGCCTCAGGTTATGAACCATTTCAGGTTAAGAACGGACCTCTGGAATGAATTAAGTTCTTAACCCGAGGTATCACTGTATGCTTAGAACACTCCAAAAATCTTTTACTGGTTTTCAACATTACCTTGAAATGTTTTGGCTTTAACCAGCCTGCGGACCTCTCCGGTGCCGTCATCCTTGACCACCTGGATGAAAAGCCTGTCCCAGAGGCTTCCTGTCATTTTGAAGAAGAACTGGAGACACTGGTTTCTCCTCTTTGGGTACAGAATGCGGGATTCTAAAATCGCTGTTTCGCCTCTCTTCCCAAAACTGGTGTTAAAGTACATGAAATAGCCAGAATCTGTGGAGAAGAAGCTAGAGCTACTGAAGGCGTATCAAGCATTATTATGCATATGCTACCTCTTAGAACCACAGAATTGTAGAACTGGAAGGGACCACAAGGATCATCTAGTCCAACAGGAATCATTTGCCAAACGTGGGGCTTGAACCAGCGACTCCGAGATTAAGAGTCTCATGCTCTACCCAATCAGCTACGTACAACCTGAATCACAATGTCTGTAATTTTTTATAACTTACAAATACTGAGAATTTTATTTTCACTGGGTTCCAAAAATTTGAAAAAACTGAGCACTTAGGGGCACTTAGGGGATGATGGACTCAAGGGCATCCTGATCAAATTTGCAGTTGACACCAAACTGGGAGGGGTGGCTAACACCCCAGAGGACAGGATCACACTTCAAAACGACCTTGACAGATTAGAGAGCTGGGCCAAAACAAACAAGATGAATTTTAACAGGGAGAAATGTAAAGTATTGCACTTGGGCAAAAAAAATGAGAGGCACAAATACAAGATGGGTGACACCTGGCTTGAGAGCCGTACATGTGAAAAGGATCTAGGAGTCTTGGTTGACCACAAACTTGACATGAGCCAACAGTGTGACGCGGCAGCTAAAAAAGCCAATGCAATTCTGGGCTGCATCAATAGGAGTATAGCATCTAGATCAAGGGAAGTAATAGTGCCACTGTATTCTGCTCTGGTCAGACCTCACCTGGAGTACTGTGTCCAGTTCTGGGCACCACAGTTCAAGAAGGACACTGACAAACTGGAACGTGTCCAGAGGAGGGCAACCAAAATGGTCAAAGGCCTGGAAACGATGCCTTATGAGGAACGGCTAAGGGAGCTGGGCATGTTTAGCCTGGAGAAGAGGAGGTTAAGGGGTGATATGATAGCCATGTTCAAATATATAAAAGGATGTCACATAGAGGAGGGAGAAAGGTTGTTTTCTGCTGCTCCAGAGAAGCGGACACGGAGCAATGGTTCCAAACTACAAGAAAAAAGATTCCACCTAAACATTAGGAAGAACTTCCTGACAGTAAGAGCTGTTCGACAGTGGAATTTGCTGCCAAGGAGTGTGGTGGAGTCTACTTCTTTGGAGGTCTTTAAGCAGAGGCTTGACAACCATATGTCAGGAGTGCTCTGATGGTGTTTCCTGCTTGGCAGGGGGTTGGACTCGATGGCCCTTGTGGTCTCTTCCAGCTCTATGATTCTATGATTCTATATCTGCTTCATGGTATTAAAATGGCTGAGCAGTCATTGGCTTTCCTAAGAGTCCTGGGTACTATGGCTCTTCAAGGGGCTAAGGGTCTCTGTTAGATTCTTCTTACCAAGCGAAGGCTTCCAAGACCCTCAATCACTTCAGTTATCAAATGGAATGGAGTGAATATTGGCAAGTTATGCGTTTTTTCCTTCTTCTTAAATTGTATGCAATGAAGGCTGCAGCCCTAAAGCCAGCCAAGGGCTGTTTGATGTGACAAAAGGGCTACTTTGCCTTGCAGAGAGGCAGTGACTTGGCCCTGGTCCCACTTGCAGAGCGAACCAAACAGGTCAGGTCGGGGGGGTGTTTGTGTGTGTTGAGGAATAGTAGAGGATCTACAGAATCCCCATCCCCCTGCCACTCCTGCTAAATGGTTCCTCAACTATGCCAACCCTCAAGCTGATGTGGTGAATTCTGACCTACTGGCTGCAATGTGAGGGGGCGAACTGGGAGACAGGTGAGTAAAGGCCCACCCCCCACCTCACCACTGGCAGGGCTTAAGCCACTGGCTAGGCTCCAGAAGTGGAAGTAGCCCCACAGATCTGAAGTTCAGTGAATTCTATCAAACGGAGGAGGCAGATGCTTCCCCGTTTTCCCTTCTCCAGTATCATCTAGTGCAGCACTGGGGTCACCCAGAATGGAGTCCTCCTGCAAGTCGGTTCTCTCCCTTGCGTCTCTTTTGTGGAGTCAGGTTTCTGTCCTTTTATTCTTTTGCACACAGATTCTATGCAAAACAATAAATTGATGCAAATCTGGCATCAAGGAGTCCAATTCTTTCACTTGGGGGTTGAACAGGACACTCTGCTGCTGACACAAATGTGGTCCTTCTCCAACACCACAAAAACTTCATTGAATTAAAGCTGCCGGAGTCCAGCTCCTTAAGTGGCCTCGCTCAATTCCCTTTCACTTGAATGATGAACACAACAAATCTAGGATCATAGAAGTGCAGAACTGGAAGCAATTGCTCCTGTTGCAAATGCTCCTTACGTTAGTTTTGCACACTTTAATTGACTAGTCTCAGACTATTCTTAGAAGTATAAAATGTAACTACTGGAACCGCTGTCTGGATTAAAGACTCATTTGGCATGTCTTCCACTTCACTTTGGGCCAAGATGATCGGAAGCTCAGGAAAATGGCAAAGCCAAGAGTTGTGACAGACTTTCCACTGAGTCAACAGGAGATAACACAGTGATCAAATCAAGAAGCAAAGAACTGGTCCCATGAAAGAAGGAGGGGATTGTCCCCAGTTTACCTTTGCAGCGTCCAGAGAGGGTGTGGTCTTGGCCACTCTTCTTACGAATCCAGTTGGTATCTCCACTGGTTTTCTCAACCAGGCCACATATATCAGCTGACTCAAAATCACATTGGTCCAAAAGGGTGACAGTTCTCGCTGGGGCAGGAGTGAGGGGAGAGTAAAAATACAGAAATAAATATTTAAAAACTAAAGAGAAGTGCCTTTCCCATTTCCATTTAACAAAACCATTTAATCAGTTTTATTCAAAGGCAATGGATTCAGTTTCACTCTGCAAACTTCACTGTCTCATCATGACTTACTGCAGTTGTACATTTGATTGAGTCTTTCCAGGTCAGAAGCGCTGAAATCCAAGCGTTGGCCAATAATGTTATTAAATTCTGGTATTTTCGTAGTAATTGTTTTTAAGCTTTCATTTTTACTAAATGAAGATGGACCATAGTGCATGATGGACTCGTAATCATAAGGAGTATTCAAGTCTGTTATATCGTCATCATCCGCTTTCTTAAAGTTGTACTCTTGATCTGCATGCAGAATAAACACCACACAGTTACTTTCTGGAAGTGCTCCCCAAGGGCTTGCAACCCACGCTCTGCCAACTGACTTGATTATGGAACAGGATGCCATGATTTCATCAGGGCCATGGCTGCCACCTTCGACTCGTAAGATGACTTGGGGGGGGGGTCACCCTCTGAACAAATATGTGTAGAAAAATTATGACCTCAACTAATGTGTGCTAGTTAAGAGCATGAACTATGTTGCTAGAGTTCACAGTTTCAAATCTCTCATCAACCTTCAACTCACTGCTGTTACCTCTTACGAGAAAGCACTGTTTTTCAACTGCAGAGGAATATGCATGAAAATGTCACGCCAGAATGTTTAAAAAAGTGCACATGGCTTTTACAAGGAAAACATATAAACAGGAATCTAATACACATCAGCCTATATTTTTAACATGGTTTAGGGGTTTTCCAAATCTTCTTTCTAAATTGCCCAAGAGTTTCATAGAATCATAGAATCATAGAGTTGGAAGAGACCACAAGGGCCATCGAGTGCAACCCCCTGCCAAGCAGGAAACACCATCAGAGCACTCCTGACATATGGTTGTCAAGCCTCTGCTTAAAGACCTCCAAAGAAGGAGACTCCACCACACTCCTGGGCAGCAAATTCCACTGTCAAACAGCTCTTACTGTCAGGAAGTTCTTCCTAATGTTTAGGTGGAATCTTCTTTCTTGTAGTTTGGAGCCATTGCTCCGTGTCCGCTTCTCTGGAGCAGCAGAAAACAACCTTTCTCCCTCCTCTATGTGACATCCTTTTATATATTTGAACATGGCTATCATATCACCCCTTAACCTCCTCTTCTCCAGGCTAAACATGCCCAGCTCCCTTAGCCGTTCCTCATAAGGCATCGTTTCCAGGCCTTTGACCATTTTGGTTGCCCTCCTCTGGACACATTCCAGTTGGTCAGTGTCCTTCTTAAACTGTGGTGCCCAGAGCTGGACACAGTCCTCCAGGTGAGGTCTGACCAGAGCAGAATACAGTGGCACTATTACTTCCCTTGATCTAGATGCAATACTCCTATTGATGCAGCCCAGAATTGCATTGGCTTTTTTAGCTGCCGCGTCACACTGTTGGCTCATGTCAAGTTTGTGGTCAACCAAGACTCCTAGATCCTTTTCACATGTACTGCTCTCAAGCCAGGTGTCACCCATCTTGTATTTGTGCTTCTCATTTTTTTTGCCCAAGTGCAATACTTTACATTTCTCCCTGTTAAAATTCATCTTGTTTGTTTTGGCCCAGTTCTCTAATCTGTCAAGGTCGTTTTGAAGTGTGATCCTGTCCTCTGGGGTGTTAGCCACCCCTCCCAGTTTGGTGTCATCTGCAAATTTGATCAGGATGCCCTTGAGTCCATCATCCAAGTCGTTGATAAAGATGTTGAATAAGACAGAAGCTTCTACTTCTATGAAGCTTGGCTCCCTTCAACAGTCCAGGGCCACTCGTAACTGAATGTTCAATGCCACAAACAACCAAACTCTTGGGCAATTTAGAAAGACCCTCCCACCACTGGGCATGCTCAAAAGGTCTGGGAATTTTGATTCCCCAAAGATCAATTCCATTGTCAAGGGACGAGACATTTCACCCTGCCCCCATGAACATTTGAGTCCAGTTCTTATAGAATCATAAAACAGTAGAGTTTGCAGGGACCTTGAGGGTCATCTAGTCCAACCCCCAGAAATGCAGGAATCTCAGCCCAAGCATCCAGGACAGATGGCCACCCAACCAAAGTTCTTTCTGATATTTCGTCAGAATCTCCTTCCTTGTAACTGGAAGCCATTGTTGGGTCCTACCCTCCAGAGCAGGAGAAAACAAGCCTTCATTTTGACCTATAATGTATGTTTCCTTGCACACCTTGCTCAAATACAAACCAGGTTTAAATGTCTGTCTCTTCAGGTAGAGGCATGGGCAAAGTCAAGATTTAGGGGGGGGCAGAACCAAGCTATCTGTGACACAGTTGGTTAAATATTTTTATTTATTTACTTGATTTGCTTATTTTTAGCTGTAAGCCACCTTGAGTCCTGACAGGGAAAAAGGCGAGGTGTAAATAAACAATATTTTGAAACAGGGACAGCCAACATGGTGCCCTCCAGCTGCTGTGGGCTACAACTCCCATGGTGGCCAATAGCCAGGAATTAAAAATATGGATCACTTACTTTTCAATAATGATTCCAGGATAATGAAAAGTTGTCATTTTTAATTGTCACTAGCCAAGGCATGAATGTACTTTAATTAAGCTAAATGGGATTAATTGTGTTGCAAATGTCAGGCTGTTCTTTTTGATAATAATAATAATAATAATAATAATAATAATAATAATAATAATAATTGTATACCACTCTTCATCTGAAGATCCCAGGGCCATTCAATTTTGTTTTTAATTTAATTTTTGGTAATTGGTTATGGCTAATGACTAAACTTTAAAAAAACAATTGACCACGAAAATAACAAATTAGTTCTTGAAAACATGTGCATCATACTTATATAATAATCAGAGAATTGGGATTGTCTGTTGAGTTACACTTAGTAGAAAGCCTGGTTTTGTGGGCATATAATGTGTGAATATTACAGTATATTTAGGGATATATGAAATTAAAGGCATTTACAAAATATTTAATATTGTATTTTTACATTGTTGTAACCCATCTTGGGTAATAATAATAATAATAATAATAATAATACCACTTAGGTAGATGGACAATTGTAAAGCCATTTCAGTAGCTTCAAATTTCTTGACAATAAACCATTTCAATTGTTCTAACTCAGGCATAGGCCCTCCTGATGTTCTGGGACTACAACTCCCATGACCCCTAGCTGACAGGACCAGTGGTCAGGGATGATGGGAGTTGTAGTCCCAAAAACATCGGGAGGGCCGAGTTTGCCTATGCCTGTTCTAACTGCTGAGCATGCATATGTATATTCTCTTGAATGAATGTTTCGCATAAGGCAGAGGAATAATACATAGCACCAGAGGCGAGATCAATCACCCATCTGTTCTCCAAAGTCCTTTCCCCCATTTCCCCTGGCATCCGCAGGAGGAGAAACAAGGCAGCTGAAATGTCCACATTCCATCTCATTTCAAGGGCCTGAACACCAACCTGGAAGCACGTGATCCCACCAGATCTTGACGTAATCATCTCGGTCTGCCCGTGTCTGCTCATGGATACGTCCCAAAGCATGTAAGATCTCATGAGATATGATGCCTTTGGTGTCACATCCTGCACCAACAGAAAGGTTCTGGCCTCCTTTTACATCTCCAATTTTAGACCAACATCTGAAAAACGCAAATGAAAAGTAAAGGTGCTTGACAGGGATAAACTTTCAGCTTTTCATTTTGGACAACACTCTTTATATGTGGAAACCAATAACAATTTGTAACTATTTTTGACTACACCTTTTAAATTAATTTTAATTATTCCTTTGACTTTCCGTTCCCTCTTCTTTTTGTATTCAGCATTCATAGGGCCAAACTGCACGTAAAATACAGTTTTTAAAAGAAAAGAAAACAAAATAAATAGTGATGGGCTGTATCAAGGCCAGCTCCTGTCATCTGGTTTTGTTGAATCATAGAATTGTATGGCAGGACATGGGTTCCAGGGTCATCTAGACCAACCCCCTGCAATACAGATGCAGTAGCTCAATAACCTCTGACATGCGGAGCCCTGTTTGGCCGGATCCAGCAGCCAGACTCTTCCCATGTTCCTTTTTCCTCTGGACCACACTTCCTCCCACCATCCGCACGTCCCCTTCATAGCAAAGTCTCTGAAGAAGTGGAGAGTCCTCCTTATGTCCTCTGCACTCTCTGGCCCTCCTTCTGCCTCTACCTCTGGCCTTTTATCATTCCTCTCCATTTTTCTTTTTCCATGAGGCTGTGAGCGCACAAGATCCACCCCACCCCCAACATATTCACTATATCTGCACAACTAGAATGGTGATGATACAGCTGGAAATCTTCATTCCACACAAGGCTAGAGGCAGAGGAGGGAGGACCAAACCAGGTTCAGGAAGGTGGAAGGAAGTACAGGAAGAGGCTTTTTTGTTGTGTTCTGGTGCAGCGTCTCAGGGATCAAGCCGGCACGACCAACCAAAGCACAGCTACCTTTCAGATTTTGCACTTCTCCAAATTTTGTGATTCCCTTCACCAGACAGAAAATGCTTTTGTATATTAGGGGGAAGAGCACACAAAAAAGCAAATACGGGTGAAAATATCATTCAAGCAGCTTTATAGCGGGGGCTGGGGGGAGCCTCTATTAGACAAAGTTACATACAAAAAGTGTACAAATTTTCATGCAACTTTAACAAACAAACAACCTCGCTGCTGAAGTTAGATGAATTGAGAGAAAATGAAATTCACAGGTTTCCTATCTCTACAAGATTGTCCAAACAAGAGAGTACTTGAGCAATGATTCACAGCCAAGATTTCATAAGCTTCCATCGCTTTGGAAGAAACTAGAACAATGTGATTCACTCCCTCTTACCTAAATGTCTCTGGAAAATGAGGTGACCATTCTGTGGTTTTATGGCAGTGCAACCTTTGAATAAATGTGTTTTTAATTTTAAAAATTAAAAAAGAAAAACCCAAAGCACCAATGTGTTTTTACTTACCCTTTTAACTTCTGAAATATTATATACGACTGCTCCCCATTATATGGTTTGAAATCCACACAGGTTTTTAACTGGAATCCTTCAAGCGTTCTAAGAATTACCCCTTTGGCATTGAGATCTTTAAAAAAAAGGAGTTCATGAGAAATCAGTTTTGCCACTATCAATCAGTCAATCAATCAATCAATCAATCAATCATTTTTATTGTTTATAGCCAATGGCCATCACAATACAATATGAGCACAAATCACACAGGTACAAAACAAAAGACATTACATGCACCAGACCAGGACAAATCTACACTAGCTTTATCTTTCTGAAAACTGAGAGGAATGGCCTTAGCTCAGGAGCAGGGCATGTGCTTGGAATGCAGAAGGTCCCAGGCCCAACCCCAAGTGGCATCCCCAGTGGGGATTAGGCCCACTGCCTGAAAGCTGGGGGAGCCATTGCTGTCACTCAGTGTGCAATACTGAGCTCAATGGACCTGCCTAGGACAGGGGGCGGCAAGGTTTACCTTGCTTGAGACGGATCGGTCCCATGGAGATCCCTCCGTGGACTGGATCATGCTGGATCGCATGCGCGCACGCACAAGCGAGTGTGCCTGTGATTTCTGGCGCTGCAGAAGTGAGTCCCCACTGCACCAGTTTAGCGCAGCGGGCGGCTCGGTTCTGGGGTGGCTCGTGGGCCGGTTAAATGGCCTCCATGGGCTGCTTCCAGCCCATGGGCTGCACGTTGCCGATCCCTGGCCTAGGATGTAAGACCCCATGTTCCTGTGATTACTGCAGCTTAAAGAGGGACATCAGATTACCTTTACGTAAAAGGCAGGGAATTGTTCAGAGGAACTGCTTAACAGGTTGGGTTATTTATTTGTGCAGGTACAGGGATCTTCTGAGTCATAGAATAAAAGGATTATAGTGTTGGAAAGGACCCCAAGGGTCATCTAGTCCACCCCCTGTGCAATGTAGGAGGCACAGCTAGAGGAATCACAACAGGATCAATTTTAACCTCGGCAGTATTGTAGTGATACAAAGGTTGTATTACCAAGGCTGTCACCCAGAATGAATGGAATAGGGAACTGCCATCGGTAAGCCTCATCTTTGATCGCACTACGGCTTCTCTATTGAAAATGGAGAAAGGTTAAGATTAGATGCTTTACCTTTGGGCACACAAATAAGAAGAAAAAATGTATGACCTAAAACAACAACAACACTTACAGGCAGTACAATATCCCCCTGGAAGAGGGTGAGTCCAGCAGCTAGAAGAAAATAAAAAAAGGTGGCATCATCAAAATGCAAAAGATGATTCATCAGATATTTAAAATAATGTGTTCACTCTTTGAATATGCTTACTATAAAGACTCACAACATGACTAACAATTCTATTCAAAGCGCACCAAACTAATATCTGCAACATGGCCATATGCGTTTAGCAACACCACTCTAAATTCACTTATGGCTTCTAACGGGGCCTCTCCTCCTTCCTAGACAACCTTCCCTACCAGGTCCTGACTGCTTCGCATTTCCTTCCAAAAAGAAAGTCTTAACTGGAAATGCCATTTCTGTGCGTGTTCATAATCTTCATTTCCTACTCAGAGTACCACTCTTCCTTTCAAAGGTAAGTGGTTTTGCTTTGTTTTGCTTTGTTTTGATTTGTTTTGATTTTGCTTAAGAAGGGGGCGTGGGAAACACACACACACACAACTTTTGTTGAAAAGCTCAAAAAGATTTGAAGTTTTTTTAAAACTTGGGAGAAAAGAAACACATTCAGAGGAGAGCTGAAAGGAGTTAACCCACGGGTAACAGAAAATGTCCACTAGGTAAACTTCTTGAATTCTGTTGAGAATATTCCCTTTGGATTCTTTTCAAAGTTTTATCCGAACAGTTAAATTATCTCTTGGCCAGCAAGAACATTTATCCAAGGGGCAGGGAGAGAATATGGTTTCAGCTCTTGGATCTTGGGAGTGTTACCCCAAGACACACATCAAACTGCACACCACAAACCCACAACACCATAAAATGCAATGTTCTTGATGCCAAAGAAAGGAGCTGAGCAAAGTGCCAAAATGTTCATAGAGCCCACTTTATTTAAAAAAGAAAAGTTTTTTGGGTTGGGAGTATGTTTATCCAAGTGTTAACTGTCTCACTGCAACCCACCTGAATTTATTTCAGGGATGTCCTTTCTCAGTTCACCAGCATCAGCATCTAATCAATACAAGCAATAATATTAAGTTTTAGACACAAAGAGAAAACGAAATAAAAAATGTTTTACCGTACTTTGAGCGTCTTAATGAATTCCAGCACCTTACCATCATCCGGTAGTAAGCGGTCGACCTAAAAAAGAAGGAAAATTATTCCTTGGGTTTAGCAATCACCGAAAGAGGCAATGAAGAGGGAGGAGTGTCGCTGGATCGAAACTTACTGAAAATGAGGTGCAATGTGCAAAAAGCACAGTGAGACTGAAAAACTGGAAAGCTGTACTAGAAGCCATGGCAGAAAGAAACAGACCTTCTAATCCCTTCTTGTCAATGCACAAAGCAGCTTGTCGCAGAAACACTTTTAAATGAGGCTTGGAGCTTATCCTCCCACCCCTCATTGAACGTTAACAAAACCAGAGGCAGAAACATCTCAGCAAAGCAGCCGAGATGTCAAGGCTTCTCTGCGCTGCTTTGCAGAACCTAGGTGAGGTATGCTAAAAGCAAGCAGAGTTCAGTTAGAATCCATCCTGAAAAAGCCAGGCAAAATATGTTCTGACTATTGCTGCCATTTGCCTGCCTGTCAGTCCCTATTCCACAAAATCAATGGAATTAAAAGCTTGTTTTATAGAAGAGAATCTCCTACAAAAAGACTCTGATTACAGCAGTCCTCTTTCACAGAATCATAGAATCGTAGAGTTGGAAGGGACCCTGAGGATCATCTAGTCCACCCATGTTAGTAAGTAATAGTGAGTTCAAAGAAGCTAATGAGGACCTTTTAGATGCATGTATAGTTATTCGCTGCCTGGTGCGTTTTACTTGTTTCATTTTGAACTTCTTGCAAAATCAAAATTCAATTAATATTTTAATTACAACACAGAAGCAAACAGAATCCTATGACTATAAGATTAAATCTGAACTCAGTGTCCACTGCCGACCTCCAGTGCACTAGATGTCCTGTGAAATATGATTAAACGGGCTGAGTGGGCAGAGCGTCCCACACATTATGTCAGCGAGTTCCCTCTTGACAGTAGGAGAGGGACTGACAGAGAGAACAATCTCCTCAGGGAGCTTGTTAATAACTACCCTGAAGCTTAAAATCAGGCTCCATTAACCACAGTGCTAAATATATAGTCCAGCTGGGGGTTTTGCTTTCCTTTATGTATCTTCAGGTTCCTGATATTCCTCTGAAATACTTTCTCGGGCCTCCAATGTGGGCCCTTCTGCATCCTTTGTGCACCTTCCTTCTCCTTAAAAAGTAACAGGAACACACCCCGGTGCTGCCTGCATTTCTCTCCCTCTCGCTTCCCCTACAACAAGACATTGTTGAGTGATTTGTCCATCGGGGGGGGGGGGGTCTTTGAAGACACCCATATCTCTATACTTGGGAGTCTGTGGGATCTTGCTATTTCCCCCTGTAATTGATGCATCCTAGCTAGGCTCAAGATTCTGAAAATCAGAAAATCACAGTGACAGTGGGTGTGAAAGTGCCCCATCTGCTCAAGGTTGCATGCTAACATCACAGGGAGCATCTAGCAAGTTAGTTGAATGACTAACAATTAAGGCCGGCATAATACATGCAAGTCCTGCTATCCAAACTCTTGTTGTACGAAACCTTGCCATACAGATATCCAAACAGTCGGACCTGTGTGTGTAAAAGAATAAGAGCCTTAAACAACCTTTTTGTGTATTGCTGGTCCACAGCAGCCAATCTTCCAGAAACCAGAAGGGAGTGGGGAGGAAGAGGGTGGAGAGATTGGATCAATAATACATTTTTTTCCTCCCTTGTCTGCCTTTTTGATGGTTGCAGAGGGTTTTCCCAATGTTTCTTTTGTCATCTTGGGGTTAAAATTCTGTGGTCAGGAATGCATTATAAATTTTCCCATAGGAATCAATGGAAATCATTACCTAACAATTTCCTGAGAATGCCTTGTGTTCAGATAGTGGGATCTGCATGCACTGTATTTTTAGAGCACTGAGGTTGATCTGAATGTATCATTGCTGAAACATGACATACCACAAACCTCTGCTTTGAAACCTCCATGGAGGTCCACCACCTCTCTCCTGGGAGTCAAGCAGCTCTTACTGTGAGAAAGTTCTTCCTCCATGTGACAGCCTTTTAGATATCTGAAGATGGCTCTCATATCTCCTCTCAGCCTCCTTTTTCCCAGGCTACACATGCCCAGCATCCTCAACCGTTCCTCAAAAGGCTTGCTTTCCAGACCTTTGACCATCTTGATGGTCCTCCTCCGCACACTTTCCAGCTTATCAACATCCTTCCAAAATTGTGGCACCCAGAATTGGACACAGTATTCCAGGTGTGGTCTGGAATAGAGTGGTACTCCAAACTGCAGGAGGCAGTGGAAGACAGAAGTGCCTGGCGTGCTCTGGTCCAGGGGGTCACAAAGAGGTGGACAGGACTAAACGACTAAACAACAACAACATATCTTGAAAGCTTATATTTAGTTGATCTTTAAGGTGGCGCTGGAATTATTTAAAAAGATTTTTTCATCTTTCATCTTGTTATTTATTATGACTATGTCAGATCAACACAGCTATCCACCTGAATCATCCTTCCTGGGTTCTTCTCCTGCATGAGCAGGAGGAGCAGGCAAGGGAGGCAGAACTAGTAAGGCCAGAGGTGACCCCCGAGGCTGAGCGGCCACAGGAACCAGACCCATGACTGAGGAGACCGGCGGTGCCCGACCAAAAGGCCCCGTTGCAGCCGGCAGCGCCGGAACGAGAGCCAGAACCAGAAACCCCCGCCGAGGGACACCCCTGACCACAACGCATATGTAGGCACACGGCGTACCTTGGCGGCTATGAATGCTAACCTCCCGGGTGCCAGGGGAACATAGAGAAGAGGGGTGTTATGGACTGAGCTTGGATCCTAGAACAAGAGGCAGGTAGGATCCTAGAATGCAACACCTGACTGGCCTGCAGGAGAAGACCAATCAGGCTCCAGGAGGGAAGCAGAATCAGCCAATCAGGAGGAACCCATTGTGTAAATAATGTTTATAAAGCCTGAGGTGGGGGGGGGCATGCATTCACTGTTTTAGGAGCTGCAATAAAGAGCATGAAATCACTGTGCAACTGAATATATTTCACCCTCCCTTAAAAAATCCTGCCTACTCCGATGCCTGCTACTAACAGTTTTTTTCCTTGCCATATTTTCCTCTTGCTCTATATAGTACTTAGAATTTGTTACTCAGGATTTGAATGTAGAGCGGATAAATTAAACTTTTGAACATCACACTTTCTGGTTGCTCAGCAATTTTTGTTCTCATGAACTTGCTTTGAGCCTGCAAATCTGCTTTGGATGCTGGAAGGGATCGGGGGGGGGGGGCACTGGCGGAGGAAGAGGAGTGCGGGGGTGGGGCGCCCCGGACCAGCAGCGCGAACCTGGCCGGGCGCCTTCGCGGCTGCCCCCCCCCCCCCAGCCGGACGGGGGCTCCTCTGGAAAAGAGAGCTCGGCCTCTGCGAATCTCCCAGGGTCTCGGCAAAGGGTTCCTGCGCAATTTCAGAACCCGCGGCGCACGTTGGTGTTCTTTGTTTCGAGCTTCTTCCGTGCCCCCCCCCCCGGCAACGACTAACCTTGCCTTCCCCCCCTTCCTCCTCTCTTCTGCAGCCTTGCTTTGGCTCCCCCCGCCCCGCTCTGCGCATCTCCTGCATCTTCCGCCTCCCGCGCAAGGAAGCGACGAAGCACGCGGCTCCCTCCCCCCCCCCGTCCCTCGCTCCCTCCCCTGCCATGCTTCCAACTCTTCCTCTCCCCGGATCCCACCTTCGGCTGCCTCCCCATCATCGTGCCCCCCACTCTTCCTTTGGGGCCTCCCCTCGCACCCCTTCCCCGTCTCTGCTGCTCCTCCTCGCTTTCCTCCATTCTCCCTGCACTCCGACCAGCCCCATTTCTCTCTGGCTCGGAGCCCCTGGGGCGCACAGAGGCCCTTCACCTCCTCCAGCCCCTCGCCTCCTGCCTCCTGCCTCCTCCTTTTCCCGAGTCCCCCTTGTGTGCAGATGCCCCATTTCCACCCCGCCTCTTCATTCCGTTCTTTGTGCGCACTCCCAGGCGGATACATGTTGCTGTAGCTTTAAAATTAACAAACTCTTCCGGCTGATACGGAAGGGGGGGGGGCATGTCTTCTTCACCTTCTTCTTCGCTACAATATATCCATTTATTTCCCAGTCCAATTGTCAATGTCAAAAGGGACTAAAATCTATAAAATTCATAGAAAATCAACTGTAACACCGATTTTCTTGCTTTCGGTGCCAATTTGCTCAATTTTTCTAGGACTCCATGACACCTCCAGTGTCCTCCATAATCCCTCAAGCGAGGTGTCACGTACACTCAGGAAGACCCTAATCTTCTCTAATTACCCTGCCAAGCCCTGGACTTCCGGAGGCGGCGCGAACGGCAATGGCTGCCCTCTTCTACCTGTGAAGAGGGAGCTCCGAGGAAACGGGTCATCCGCTACGGCAAAGCGGAGACCCGCGTCGGAAAACCACAGGTGGCAGAAGCCTGTGGCCGTGGGACTCAGCGAGCACCTTCAGCGCCCCCCGAAACTGGATAGGAACCCCGTAAGGGGCTCCGGAAGGTGACGGGGTTGGCGCGGTGCTGAGAGTCGATCGCTCTTTCCCCGGAGTGAAGCCGCAAAGCTGTTGTCGGTGAGCGCTGACCTTTTTCTTGGGACAATTTGGCTAAGAAACGACTACCGTGAGTAGGTGAAGCTTAGTAAATTTGGACTTTAAGAAAAAACAATTAATTTGGACACTGAAGCGGGAGATGTAACCAGGAAGTCCGTCTCCCGGCTCTGTTTAAAGATTAAAGCAAGGACGTGTAATATACTACTGCTTTTGAACTATGCTTTAAAAGATAAATTATCTGAACATTAGATACAGAACCTGGAAGAGGAAGAATTTGGCTTTCCCTCTTCCTGCTTGGATTTATAAAAATTTATTCTACCCTTGGAGACCGGGCTGCCAGATTATTGGAGCTGTCAGGCTGCATGAACTGTCACTTTGCAACTCGCACCTTTTGGAGACATTGTAACTTCTTATGACTAACTCTGCAAGTTAAAGGATTTGAGGCTCTCTGGGCATTTGAGACTGTTACAAATTTGAAGGGATATTTTGTAATTTGAAAAGACTCTGGAAAATATCTTATTAATGACTTTTGAAAGAAACATTGTGTCCCTCTAGTGGATGACTGAAGTGTTTTTCCATCTTTGGACTTGGGGATTCCCATGGGAATTACAAATTGTGAGATTGACCTTGACACATAGACAGCAGTGGAATGAGAGGGAGGACAAGATCAAGTAAAACAAAGACACAGCAGCCTAGCATAATCTCACAGCTGCGTAGATCATCTGTTCCCACCATTCCTGTGGCGCAAGAGGAAGAGTTAGAACAAACAGGATCTGAAGGAATGGCCGCAGGAAGAGACTTTACTACAGTATTAGATAAAATCTTTGAAAAATTAGACGGCCTGAGCAAACAAGTGACTGAACAATCAGCCAAACTTGACCAAAACACAGCCAGTGTAAACAACCTGACTGAGCAAGTCAGGTCAAATGCAGAATCTATTGGGAAATTATTTGAGGCTACCACAGTAAACCGCAAAACAGCTGAGAAGAACAGACAGAAAGTAGAGGCTGTGCAAAAGGAAATCAAACCTCTGCGTAAACAGATTGGTGAACATCAGGCATACCTGTCTATGATAGAATTGAAATCTAGGGAAAATAACTTAAGATTGAGGTCAATCCCAGAACTTGAGAGAGAGGATTTAATTGAATTTTTGACAAAAGAATTTGCAAAATTTTGGCCTTTGGAAGAGGAAAAAGATTTTAAAATTACAAGTGCATTCAGACTTGGAAAAGGAGGGAGGAAGGTCAGGTCAAGAGATTGCCTGATCTCCCTCAGAACAAAGGAAGAAAGAGACAAGATATTGGGTGCACATTTTCACAAGGCACTTGAGATTCACGATTTTAGAGTGGAAATTTACAAGGATATTCCAAAATATCTTCTGGATTTGAGATCTAACTATGGGAACCTGGTGAAACTACTGAGAGGCAACAAAATTATTTTCAGATGGGAGTTCCCCCAGGGACTATCTTTTAACTTTAGAGGGGGAAAAGTTAAAATTAGAACAGTTGAAGACAAGGAAAAATTCTTGAGTGAGTACGAAGAAGATCTTCAGAAAGAGATTGAAAAAGAACTAAAAGCCCTAGGATCTGGCCCACTGAGTTCCTTACTTACACCCTTGGGTCTTGATGAACCGGAGAAAGTAATACCACCGTCAAAAGGAGAAGAACTTTTGGGAGCAGTTGGAGGAGAATAGACGTACCTCAACATGTCTCTGCAACTCCTAAGCTGGAACATTAATGGTTGTAACTCCCCCCAGAAGAGGAAGAGGATATTTCACATATTAAAAAAGGAACAATTAGATTTAATTTGTTTACAGGAAACGCATGTGATTAGGCAACACAGAAAAGTCTTAATCAACAAAAGATTGGGCCAAGAATTTATTTCATCAGACAGAGTCAAGAAGAGAGGAGTTGTTATCTACGCAAAAGAAAGCCTATCACCAAAATTTCTATTTAAAGATGAACAAGGGAGAACTTTGGCAATTGAAATCCAAATACAAGAAGAAAAAATTTTGATTTTAGGAATTTATGCACCAAATGAGGGGAAGTCAGAATTTTACAGGAAGTTGCATGAGACAATGTTGGACTATATGGATTACAACAACATCATTATGATGGGAGATATGAATGGGGTGGTATCTACAAATATGGATAAAGCACAAAGACAAAACATAACAAAAGACGGCAGACTACCTAAAACTTTTTTTGATCTAACTGACAATATGGACTTGATTGATATTTGGAGAACTAAAAATCCCCTAGGAAGAGAAGGGACCTTCTTCTCTGAAGCCCAAATGACCTGGACTAGAATTGACCAAATATGGATAACTAGAGGACTGGCACCGAAGACTAGAAAGGTGGAAATCTGCCCAAAAACGTGCTCCGACCATAATGCCGTGAAGATGGAAATGAAACTAACACTAACTGGCCCTTTCAGATGGAAGATGAATGACACCTTATTAAGAGATCAAGAGATTGTTAAGAAGGCCCAAAGGACACTGAGAGACTACTTTGAAGTAAACCTGAAAACTACAGTAGAAAAAAGAGTAATTTGGGACGCAAGTAAAGCGGTCATGAGGGGGTTTCTGATACAACAAAATGCAATAAAAAAGAACTCAAACTGAGAAAAAAGAAAAAAAATTTGGAGAAAATAAAAGAAGGGGAGAAGAAACTAAGATCTAAACCAAAGTCACAGGAGATCCTGAGAGAGATTAAATTTCACCAGGTACAATATTTGAAATTGATAAATCAGGAAATTGAGTGGAAAATCAAACAAATGAGACAAAAGACCTTTGAATCTGCAAATAAATGTGGGAAACTGCTAGCATGGCAGTTGAAAAAGAGACAGAAGTTGAATAGTTACAAATCTTGAGGTTGAAGGGAAAAACATTCAGAACCCCGTGGAGATTAGAAAATGTTTCCAAAGATACTTCAAACAACTTTACACCAAGGGGCCACAAAATGAGACTGAGATAGATCAATTTCTGAGAACAAATGGACTACAAAAAATATCTCAAGAAAATAAGACAATATTGAATCATAAAATAACCGAACAGGAGATTGAAGGTGCCATTCAACATATGCTACTAGGCAAATCTCCAGGACCGGACGGATTAACCTCCAAGTATTATAAGACTTTGAAAGACTATCTAACTCAACCATTAAAGGAGGTATGCAACGAAATTTTGGAGGGAAAGAAGGCGCCGGAGTCATGGAAAGAAGCTTTCATCACATTAATACCGAAATCTGAATTTGAAAAGACACAACTCAAGAACTACCGTCCCATATCCCTTTTAAATGTGGATTACAAAATTTTTGCAGACATTTTAGCTAATAGACTGAAAAGAGTTTTGAATGAAGTGATACATAAAGATCAGGCAGGCTTTCTCCCAGTTAGACATCTATCTGATAACACAAGGAATATTATTGACATTTTGGAGCTACTACAAGAGAATATAAATACAAAAGCAGTTTTAATTTTTATTGATGCGGAGAAGGCCTTTGACAATATTTCTTGGAATTTCATGAAGAAAAATTTAAAGGGAATGGGAGTGGGATGCGGGTTTGAAAACGGTATAGAAGCGATTTATTCAGAACAAAAAGCAAAATTGATAGTTAACAATGTGGTGTCAGAAGAGTTCAGAATAGAAAAAGGCACACGACAGGGCTGCCCTGTCTCTCCATTGTTATTTATATCGGTCCTGGAGGTGCTGTTAAACATGATTAGAAGGGACCAGTTGATCCAAGGAATTAGGGTCGGAGCTAAACAATACAAACTGAAAGCTTTCGCAGATGACCTGGTTTTGACCTTACAGGAGCAAGAATCTAGTACAAAAAGGGTGTTAGAACTGATTCAAGAATTTGGTCATGTGGCAGGATTTAAATTAAACAAGCAAAAAACTAAGGTTTTAGAGAAAAATCTGACAATAATGGAAAAAGAAAGGTTTCAGAAGGAGACAGAGTTAACTGTGGTTAAGAAAGTGAAGTACCTAGGGATTAACATGACAGCTAAAAATCTGAATTTATTTAAAGATAATTATGATAAATGTTGGTCAGAAATTAAAAGAGATTTAGAAATTTGGTCAAAATTGAAGCTTTCCTTGTTGGGCCGGATTGCTGCTATAAAGATGAATGTATTGCCAAAAATGTTGTTTCTGTTTCAAACCTTACAGATTGTGGACAAGATGGACTGTTTCAAGAGGTGGCAAAGAGATATTTCTAAGTTTGTCTGGCAGGGCAAAAAGCCCAGAATAAAATTTAAAATATTGACCGATGCTAAAGAAAGAGGGGGGTTTGCCCTGCCAGACATGAAGTTGTATTATGGATCGGCAGCATTCTGCTGGTTGAAAGATTGGCTACTTCTTGAGAACACCGATGTTTTGGATCTGGAAGGGTTCAACAATTCTTTTGGGTGGCATGCATATTTGTGGTACGACAAGGTAAAAGTCAACAGAGTATTCAAAAACCATATTGTCAGGAAAGCTTTGTTAAATGTCTGGATAAGATATAAAGACCTATTGGAAAACAAGACTTCAAGGTGGTTATCACCTATGGAGGCTAAGGCTTTGAAAAAACTTAATATGGAGGCCAAATGGCCAAAATATTGGGAGATATTAGAACAAGATCGAGACACATTGAGACTGCAGAGTTTTGAGAAATTAAAAGATAAGGTGCGAGATTGGTTACATTATTATCAAATAATGTAACCAATCTCGCACCTTTTTTTTTATCAGGATAAAAAAATAGGCTTCCAGGTGGAAAAATCGAAACTAGAAACAGAATTGTTAGAACCTAAAACTAAGAATTTGTCAAGAATGTATAACTTGCTGCTGAAATGGAATACTCAGGATGAAACAGTTAAATCAGCTATGATTAAATGGGCACAGGACATTGGTCATAACATTATATTTGCTGACTGGGAAAAGTTGTGGACCACCGATATGAAGTTTACGACATGTAATGCCCTAAGAGAAAATATTATGAAAATGATATATAGGTGGTACATGACCCCAGTCAAGCTTGCAAAAAATTACCATTTGCCTGATAATAAATGTTGGAAATGCAAAGAAACTGAAGGAACATTCTTTCACCTTTGGTGGACGTGCCCAAAGGTTAAGGCTTTCTGGGAAATGATCTACAATGAATTAAAAAAGGTATTTAAATATACCTTTCCTAAGAAACCAGAGGCCTTCCTTCTGGGCATTGTCGGTCAAGTGGTGTCAAAGAAAGATAGAACATTCTTTATGTATGCAACAACCGCAGCAAGAATACTCATCGCAAAGCACTGGAAGACACAAGATTTGCCCACTTTGGAAGAATGGCAGATACAAGTGATCGATTATATGGAGTTGGCGGAAATGACCGGCAGAATCCGGGACCAGGGAGAAGAATCGGTGGAAGAGGATTGGAAGAAGTTCAAAGAATACCTGCAAGAGCATTGTAAAATGTTTGAATGTTAAAATGATGTTTGGATATAAAAATAACATGGCATTAGGAAATTGGCAAAAAGAAATTTGCAAAAATGATCTGGAAAAGAAGGGGTAAGATCAGAGTATTATTATGTGGTGATTAAATAAATGATACAAGGGATTAAGTTATAATGAATAGGTGATAACTGTTTAAAAGAGAAGGAAAGTAAATGCATAATAAGTTGAAATGTATAAATATTGAACAAGATTGGAAAAAGGGTTGGAAACTGCTGAAATTGATTGTGTGAAGGAGAACACAGAAAAGGGAGATGTGAGGAAGTCAGGAAAGAGGGTAATGGAAATAGTAAATGCAAGTAATAATTTTTTGTTTCTTCTATGTTGTGTTGTTTTTGACTTTGTTTGTTTTTTCCTTTTTGATTCTTGTTTTGATTGTTGTGTTTGGTGTATTTTTCTTGATTTTTTATTTGTTATGAAAAACTTCAATAAATATTTATATATATATAAAAAATAGTTACCCTGCCAAGCCCTTCCTCCGGGCAGTGCCAGGTGACAGACTATGCGTACATGGACCATTGACCTCTCATCACTGGTACTCAGGATGTGCTTATCTGCGCATATCTCCAGCTCTGCATATTCCCCCCTCCCTCCTCCATATGTTAATCCTGGGTAACCCAACCTCTTCTTAATGTATTCATGATGTAACCTGTGTAACCCAACCTCTTCTTAATGTATTCATGATGTAACCGTGATGTATTTTGCACTGTATCCTGGGACATGGAGGGAAGTTTTATTTTTTTTTTTATAATAATTTTTATTAATTTTCCACACAAATAATAAAGAACAATATAAAACAGTACAACTTCAAGCTCATCAGTTCATACCCTTCTTTCTTTGACTTCCCCATACCTCCCCATCCCTGCATCCTTGTTTAATGGTTCTTTAGCAACCCTTAGGTCCATTGTCCTAATTCCCTTTCATAAAAAAAAAAATTCTTAAATTTTCTGTTTACTGCTGCAATTCTTTACTTCTTACCCCCTGACATCTTAACACTCCTCGATTTTACAATTATTTTTAAGATATATTTTGAATTTCTTCCAGTCCTCTTCCATTGTCTCTTTCCCCTGGTCCCGGATTCTGCCCGTCATCTCGGCCAGTCCCATAAAGTCGATCACCTTTGTTTGCCATTCTTCCAGAGTAGGTAGTTCTTGCGTCTTCCAATACTTTGCCAGTAGAATTCTTGCTGCTGTAGTGGCATACATAAAGAAAATCCTATCCTTCCTTGACACCATTTGGCCCACCATGCCCAAGAGGAAAGCCTCTGGTTTCTTGGGAAAAGTCCACTTAAGAACCTTCTTAATTTCATTATAGATCATTTCCCAGAAAGCTTTAACCTTTGGGCAGGTCCACCAAAGGTGGTAGAAAGTGCCTTCAGTCTCATTACATTTCCAACACTTATTATTAGGCAAATGGTAAATTTTTGCAAGCTTGACTGGGGTCATGTACCACCGATAGATCATTTTCATAATATTTTCCTTTAAAGCATTACATGCAGTAAATTTAATACCGGTGGTCCATAACTGTTCCCAGTCAGCAAACATAATATCATGACCGATATCTTGTGCCCATTTAATCATAGCTGATTTCACCAATTCATCCTGTGTATTCCATTTTAACAGCAAGTTATACATTTTTGATAAATTCTTAGTATTGGGTTCCAGCAATTCTGTTTCTAATTTTGACTTCTCTTTCTGAAATCCTATTTTCCTGTCCTGTTTAAACGTCTCATTTATCTGATGGTAGTGCAACCAATCTCGAACCTTAGACTTTAGTTTCTCATAACTCTGAAGTTTCACCCTTTCGCCATCGTATTCTAGAATCTCATGATATTTTGGGCATTTAGAATCCATATTAAGCTTTTTTACTTCCCTAGCTTCCATTGGTGACACCCACCTAGGGGTTTTACTTTCCAACAAATCTTTATATCTAATCCAAATGTTATACAATGCTTTCCTTACAATATGGTTTTTAAAACTTTTATACACCTTTACCTTGTCATACCATAAGTATGCATGCCAACCAAAACT
The DNA here is from genome assembly GCF_951804945.1 of Podarcis cretensis. NCBI lineage: Eukaryota > Metazoa > Chordata > Lepidosauria > Squamata > Lacertidae > Podarcis > Podarcis cretensis. Next base: position 125,029,175 of record NC_137172.1, on the reverse strand, counting down.
ATTGTCATACCCTTCCAGATCCAAAATATCAGTATTCTCAAGAAGTAGCCAGTGTTTCAACCAGCAGAAAGCTGCTGATTCATAATAAAGTCTTAAGTCCGGCAGGGCAAACCCCCCTCTATCCTTTGCATCAGTTAGAATCTTAAATTTAATTCTGGGCTTTTTGCCCTGCCAGACAAATTTTGATATGTCTTTCTGCCACTTCTTGAAACAGTCCATCTTGTCCACAATCTGCAACGTCTGGAATAAGAACAGCATTCTAGGCAGTACATTCATCTTAATAGTAGCGATTCGGCCTAACAAGGAAAGTTTCAACCTTGACCATATTTCCAGATCCCTTTTAACTTCTGACCAACATTTTTCATAATTATCCTTAAATAAGTTCACATTCTTGGATGTTAAGTTTACCCCCAGGTATTTTACCCTTTTTGTTATTTCCAAGCCTGTTTCATTCTGAAAACTCTCTCTTTCTTCCATTGTTAAATTTTTTTCCAACACTTTCGTTTTTTGTCTATTCAATTTAAAGCCTGCTACTCGACCAAATATTTCAATTAATTCTAATACTCTTTTAGTACTAGTGTCTGGCTGTTGCAAAGTCAATACTAGATCATCTGCGAATGCTCTTAATTTGTAATGTCTAACTCCGACCTGAACTCCTTTAACCAACTGGTCCTTTCTGATCATGTTTAACAAAACCTCCAGGACTGATATAAAAAGCAAAGGGGATATTGGGCAACCCTGTCGTGTACCTTTTTCTATAGGTATTTCTTCTGTTACCACGTTATTTACAATTAATTTGGCCTTTTGTTGAGAATATATTGCACCTATACCGTTTTCAAAACCTTGGCCTACCCCCATCCCTTGGAGATTCTTTTTCATAAAAGTCCAACAAATGTTGTCAAAGGCTTTCTCCGCGTCCACAAAAATCAAAACTGCTTTCCTGTTAATGTCAACGTCCAGCAGCTCCAAAATGTCTATAATGTTCCTCACATTGTCTGACATATGTCTACCTGGGAGAAAGCCTGTTTGGTCCTTATGAATCTCTTCTGCCAACACTCTTTTCAATCTTTTTGCCAAAATGTCTGCAAAAATTTTGTAATCCACATTGAGTAAAGATATAGGGCGGTAGTTTTTGACCTGGTTCTTCTCAGTCTCTGTTTTCGGTATAAGTGAGATGAAAGCCTCTTTCCACGATTCAGGTGCCTTTTTCCCCTTCAAAATTTCATTGCAAACTTCCTTCAATGGTTGTATCAGCCGTTCTTTCAGCATCTTGTAGTATTTGGCCGTCAGGCCGTCTGGTCCTGGTGATTTTCCCAATTTCATATTTTGAATGGCACCCTCTATTTCTTGTTCTGTTATTTCCTCATTTAAGATCCTTTTACTTTGTTCTGAAATTTTTGGTAGACCGTATTTTCTGATGAATTCTTCTATTTCTTGTTCATTGATTGGCCCTTGTGCGTATAATTTCTTAAAAAAACTTTGAAAACAATTGTTTATCTCATTGGGTTTGTGGATAATTTTTCCATCCATTTCTAAACTTGTTACAGTATTCATTTTCTGCCTTTTTTTCAATTGCCATGACAGAAGTTTCCCACATTTATCCGCTGATTCAAAAGTTCTTTGTCTCATTTGCTTTATCTTCCATTCTATTTGTTGGTTCATGAGCTCCATGTACTGCATCTGATAAAACTTTATTTCTCTCAAAATCTCATGGGACTTTGGTTTGGACCTCAACTTCTTCTCTCCTTCTTTTATTTTTTCTAAAATTTTTTCCTTCTTCTCATTTTGTTGCTTCCTCTTTATAGAATTTTGTTGAATTAGGAAACCTCGCATCACGGCTTTACTTGCGTCCCAGATTATTCTTTTTTCCACATCTATTTTCCTGTTGATCTCAAAGTAATCTTTTAATGTTTTAAGGGCCTTCTTGTGGATCTCTTCATCCTTGAATAGGGTGTCATTCATTCTCCATCTAAAGGATCCAGTTGTTGTTAGTTTCATCTCCATCTTCACCGCATTATGGTCAGAGCACGTTTTTGGACATATTTCTACTTTTTTTGTTCTTGACGCCAGACTGCTAGAAATCCAAATTTGGTCTATTCTTGTCCATGTCATTTTTGCTTCAGAGAAGAAAGTTCCCTCTCTCTCTAGAGGATTCTTTGTTCTCCAAATATCAATCAAGTCCATTGTTTCAGTCATTTCGAAAAAGATCTTTGGTAGTCTCCCTTCTTTTGAAATCACTTGTCTCTGTGCTTTATCCATGTTTGTTGAGACAACTCCATTCATGTCTCCCATCATTAGGATTTTATAGTCTAAAAAGTCAACTAATGTCTCATGCAACTTCCTAAAGAATTCGGCCTTCCCTTCATTTGGGGCATAAACTCCCACAATTAGTATCTTTTCTCCTTGAATTTGTACTTCAATTGCCAGGTATCTTCCTTGTTCATCTTTAAATATCAATTTTGGAGCCAATTTTTCCTTTGCATAGATCACCACACCTCTTTTCTTTACTTTGTCTGATGAGATAAATTCTTGACCAAGTCTCTTATTTATCAGTAATTTCCTATGTATCCTGGCAATATGGGTTTCTTGCAAGCATATTATATCTAATTGTTCTTTCTTCAAAATGTGAAAAACCTGTCGTCTTTTCCGAGGAAGGTTCAAACCGTTACAGTTCCAACTAAGGAGTTGCAGAGACATTTTGTATTTAAGTAGCTGTTCCTCCAACTGCTCCAAGCTTCTGCTCTTCCTCCGATGGTGGTGGTAAAAGTCCAAATGACAAATTTGCTATATCAGGTGATTCCCTCTCCTCCACAGTTCCTTTCTGCAAATCCTCCAGGTATCTTTCCAGAAATTGTTCTTTGTCCTGAATTGTTTTTATTTTAATCTTCCTTCCTTTAAAGTTAAAGGACAATCCTTGTGGAAACTCCCATCTGAATGGTATGGTGTTTTTCTTCAGCAGATCTGCTAGACTTTTGTAATATGTTCTCACCTCTAAAATGTATTTGGGAATGTCCTTAAAAATCTGTATCTGACAATTTTGTATCACCAATGCCTTTTGATAATGTAGATTCAATATTTTATCTCTTTCTTCTTTTGATCTCAATGTAATTAGACAATCCCTTGGTTTTTTATCCTGCTTTCTACCCAATCGAAAGGCTGATGTTATCTCAAATTCATCCTCTTCCTCCCATTCCTCCTGCCCAAAAGCTATAATGTTCTCTGTGAGAAATTGCACAAGGTTGTCCCCTTCCCCTTCAGGCACCAATCTAAGTTTTAGGTTCTTCTCTTTACGTTGAAGTTCCAGTAAGGAGAGGGCTGCATCATGCTCATTCACTTTTTTAATAATAGGCCCAAACTTTTCCCTTGTCTCTTCAGCCGTTGTTTTTGCACTTTCTGCAATCTTTCGTGTTTCTGAATTTTCCTGAATTAATCTATTTATAGAATCTGTGTTAGATTTAACACTAGCTGTATTCACATCCAATCTTGTTGTCAACTCTGTTAATTTTTTAGAATTCTCTGTCGATAGCTTGGTCAATGCTTCCAGGGATTGATTTATTTTAAGTAGTGCCTGAGTCATAGGATCCATAGAAGCTGGTGTTTTTTCCTGTGCAGCTGGAACAGTTCCTGATATAGAGCCCCTTTTCTTCTGAGATTGTTTTGCTTTCTGCCTTGTTACTATCTCTTCTGTAGGGGCACTCATATCCTCAAGGTCGTTTTCACAGAGTTGATTTCCAAGTGGAAAATCCCACTGTTACTTTTCCAAGTGCAACAGTTTCACTTAAAGCCCTCTAGAGGGAGCATTCAATTGTATCCAAATGGCAAAGATAAAGAAAAGCAAAGAAGCAAGGAAGTGTAACAGTAGCCAAAAGTTTCCAATATCCAAACTGTAACGTCTCTATCTTCTATGTGGCCAAAATGCAACAGGGTAAATCTAAGGTCCGGTAACTTTGTTACGAACAAACCCCCACTTCGCAAAGTTTGACAGTCCACGTCCCGGTGTCTTATTTGGGCAGCCCGACCCAGGGGGATTTGGCAATGGAAGATCTTAATTTTCCAATAATTTTCCGGCAGGTTAACAACGTCCCAATCCCTTCCCCCCTTCTCCTGCCAATCTGGGGGGAAGTTTTAAGTCCGATGTCAGTTTGACAGCTTAAAAAAATAGAAAGGTTCCCTTCAAATGCAGCTTGATTTCCGTTGCTTTATCTCTCCTGCAGTTCCGGGGAGGCAGACTTCCTTAATTTATGCCTTTCCCGTTTTCAGCCGAATTTCTTATTTAATGTCCCGTTACTTTTTCGATCTTACTCACGGGTGCTGTGGTCAAATTCCAATTACAGGAAGGAATCGGCGCTCTCCGCTCATGGCGACGCGGCTTCACTCCGCTAGCTGGGTGACGACTCTCAGCACCGCGCTTACCCCGATGCCGCTCAGAAGCCTTTAAAAAGGCTCCCTCACAGTGCCGGGGGGCGCAAAAGGTGCCCACCGAATCTCCTTTGTTCACAGGCTCCGCGCCTGTGATTTTAAGGGTCCCCCGCTTGCCGTTGCGGGTAAGACCCGAACTAACGAAGCAGTCCTGCCTCGGAGCTCGAGGCTCGGACCGCCATTAAGCGCTGGCGCCGACCGGAAGTCATGGAGGGAAGTTTTAAAAGCTCATGTCACCCCTTCCTCAGGGTTCAATCTCGCCTTGAACCTGTTGCGCAATAAACTTGGATCTTCTGCATCTTGCTCCTGTCTCCGGCTGAGCTCATTTTCCTCCGCAGGGACCCGTGGACTTAGTCCGACGAGCTGGGTGGCAGAGCAGCCTCGCACCCAGATTTTACCGTAACACGGGCAAGGCTGTCGGCTTCTTCAGTTTGAGAAAGTTCAGTTCAGTTGATGGGCATTGTATGTGTATGAGTGTGTGCTTGTTAATAAAATAGATATTTTAAATTACTACGTTGAATCTGGAATTTCTCATGGAAGACTACAAATGGAACCAAAAGTGGAATACACTGCGGGAAGGTATGATGGAAGAAGAATAACAGCCACCACCCCCACCACCCCTTTTTAGAAGTGTTTTCAAATATTTTCAGGTTTCAGAAGCTGCCCTGGATAAAACATGTTCCCATTCAGACTTCCTCTGGCTTCCGCTGGATTTTGGAAGCTGCCCTAATCTGTGCACAAAAATGCCATCTGAAAGGCAGCCTGAGCTACACCACTACCTGGCAGCAAATCTAAGCAAATTAAACTTGTTACTGTAATGGAATATTTCCCACATTTACATGCGTAGTGATGCTAAATGTGGACTAAGAAAACAAATATTCACTCATACAAATACTATAAATATTGTTTTCCATACCCAGCCTACTGGGTAAAAGCGTTATCACTGGATATTTCTTCTGTCCTGTTCTGTTCTGATGTTGATTTAGGAAATTTGGAACAATAGGGGGAAATGTATCACTATACACTGGTCACAACACAATAAACATTTCTGCAATTTCTAAGGTGAAAGGGGATGCCCAGATGCTTTTCTCATATTTATACTGCTGTCAAACCAGATGTCCCCTATCCTATAGTTGTCTGTCTGATTATTCCTGCCTAAGTGTAGAATCTATATTTGCCCCTATTAAAATTCATTTTGTTTCGTTTGGGCCCAGTTCTCCAAACTGTTAAGGTCATCTGTCTTCAGCGGCATCTGTCTTCAGCATCATCTGTCTTCAGCGGCATTAGCTACCCCTCCCAGTTTGGAGTCCTCCACAAATTGTACGACTATCTCCTCAATTCCTTCATAAAGAGAATCCTGCACTTGTCCCTTTCATCCAGGATAATGAAGAACCATTGGTGAACACTTTTGGGGTTGTGCCAGTCAACCAGCTACAAATCCACTTAATAGCAACCTCATCTAGCCTGCATTTTATCAGCTTCTCCACAAGAATATCATGTGGGAGCTTTGTTGAAAGCCTTTTTGAAGTCAAGATACTCCACAGCATTCCCTTGATCTACCAAGCTTGTAACTCTACCAAAAAAAGAGATAAAAGTAGTCTGGCATGACTTGTTTTGAAAAACCCATGTTGGGTCCTCGAAATCACAGCATCCTTTTCTAAGTGCTCACAGACAGATTATTTAATGATGACTTCAAGGAACTTCCCTGAAATTGACATCAACCTGTAGCTGTTTAGGTCCTCTTTCCCTCTGCCTGTGACAGAGAGCAGTTCCAACTCGGAGGCCGAAGCATACACGGAGCCTGCCTCTCCTCCTATCACAAGCTCCGCTCCCCCCTTATCTCCAAGGGCATGCAGTATGGTGGTCAGGTGGGAATGCTATGAGGAATTATGAAAAATGCAGCACGCCATTGTGTCGGCGATGAAAACATTGCTTGAATGGGCTTGAGTCATTGACAATAATTTCTGATCAAATCCCACAAGCCTCTGCACCTCTGCCATTTTCTTTTTTCTTTTTTCTTTTAAATAATATTTATTACTTTTCCAACAATTTAAACACTACAAAAAAGAAGAACAATACAATACAAAAACACTACATAACACTAACACATTAAACTAACAAAACAAAACAAAAACAATTTAAAACACATCAAATAATTTCAATATCTTATCATTCATTCACTTATTTCAGCGACCTCCTCACACCTCCCTTTTTGTATTCCACTTCTGTTAATTGTTTCAGAAATTCCTTTCCATCTTCCTCTGTTTTCTATCCTATAATTATCTTAGCACATTCTAACCTTATTTTTTTCCTTTAATACTCTATTAATCTATTTATATTTAATTCCTTATAACATTTCTACTAAAGCCATATAACTTCATTCCAACATTTTTCTAGCATTCATTAATTTTACAGTATTTCCATAAATAATCTTTAAACTTTTCCCAGTCTTCTTCCACCGACTCTTCTCCCTGGTCTCGGATTCTGCCAGTCATTTCCGCCAGTTCCATATAGTCCATCAACTTCATCTGCCATTCTTCCCGGGTGGGTAAATCTTGTGTCTCCCAATACTTCGCAATGAGTATTCTTGCTGCTGCTGTTGCATACATAAAAGAAGTTCTATCCTCCTTTGGCACCAATTGGCCCACCATGCCCAGGAGAAAGGCCTCTGGTTTCTTCAGGAAGGTATATTTGAATACCTTTTTCATTTCGTTATAAATAATCTCCCAGAATGTCTTAATCCTTGGGCATGTCCACCAAAGGTGAAAGAATGTACCTTCACACCTCTGCCATTTTCTTTCTCTCTGCGTATAGAGCATTTTACACAGACCAGTTGCTTCACCAGGCATCCTCAGTACATAAGATAGGAGATAGCTTTGATGTAGCTTTTGTTAGTTTTGTTAATCTTAGGGCCAGGAAATAGAGTTTCACATGGAGGTGATAAAAATGCCTGACTTTCCTTGTCGTCCTTCCTTTCCTGTTTACTGCCTGTTTATGACCTCTGGGGTTTACTAAATGCATTTCTCATTGGTTCCTGTTTATTTTAGCTTAACCATGTATGTATGCATGCTCAAGTAGGAAATTAGTTCTTTGTAGTTAAAAGGATTTCTCTGATCTAACTTTGTCCCACGTGGTAATTTTTTGAAATGCTCAGAGGAAACCTGATGGGTTCTTACAAATTCTGTGTCAAAAGTTCTTTTGTTAATAAAAGGGACCTGGGCCAGGGTGTGGCAGATTATTATTGGCACTTCCTCCCAGAGTCTTGCTGGCCAAGCCTCGTGTGTATTTTATTAATCATGGTCCAGTCCTTCCTTTACCTTCAGAACACAACAATACAGAGTGATGTGTAGAGCGGAACAGAGAGCCCTGTCCACAGTTGGAGACTGCTTGGGAAACAGCCAGCGGAGGGGGGTGAAAGTGGGAGCAGTCAGTCCTGGCAACTGCTCTATTGGGACAAGACTGAGTGAGAAGTGTGGCTGAGCTGTATGCCATTTCCTTGAATAAAGGGTTAACTTCTCAGACAAACCCTACTTCTTGCATAGGAATCCAGCCCTGATAACCTGAAAATAGTTCTTGCATGACTAAAGCCTTTGAACTCCAGAAGCTGTAAGTGATGATTCCAGTCTAATTTACCCAAGCTGAAATGTCTGCTAACAGCAACTATTAGATTCAAGAGCTGGGGGGGGGGGGAATCTGCCATTCTACTCTCTAAAAACTTGCATTCATGGCATATAAGGCTGTCCCTTTCTCCTTCTGTGCATCACTCTTGTCAGCCTTGCCATCCTCCTTCACTCTTGAACTATGCAGAAAGTCAGCCAGGGCACTTGAGGACATCTGGGAGCAGCCTGAGAAGTTTCAGCTGGGAAACTGGTGCAGAGGATGTGCCTCTGGAGTATTTCCTGGCATAGGCTGGTGTCAAAGCTCTCCCCTGTGGAAAGAGGTTTGAGTGCACCCTTAAAGTCAAAGCCACAGCTCTAAGGAATGGTTTGGCAGCAACCTAGCTCTACCAGTATCACTAAATATTACGTTACACTTTCCTCTGATATTTGCCTAGGGTTTCATACTAATTCTTTAGCAAGAAATAACAGGTGCAAATTGTCCATCTTTTTCAAGTCCTGCAGGAATGCATCAGTCTCAGATAAAAATAGAATGCATCTCTACATAACCTTGAAAACAAATGCTCTGGGGATTGTGAGTAAATGTCATGTAAATCATTGCTTTTTTGCCACAAGCTCTTGGCAAAAGAGTTGGTTGTTCTGCACCCCATGAAAAGAAGAATGCAAATCAGAGTGCAATAGGTGCCCTATGACAGCATCACTTCTCAATTTCATGGATAATAAAGCATGTGCTATCCAAAAGTTAAAGACTACAGCCTTTTCAGACTGTGTATCTGGAAGAATGGAAGACCAAGGGTGCAACTATCAAAGAGCGGAGCGTTTTCCACTCCCAGTTATACTCTACATAGTTTGCACATCAATTGAGGCTGTTGTTGGGATATCGTTGAATGCTTTCATTGCTGTAGTGAATTGCATTGATGGGATGAGAAATGGACACCTGAAATCCATTGATAAAATCTTGACTGCTTTTGGTGTCTCCAGATGTTTCTACATGTGCTTGCTAGTTATCAAGATTTTCTGGATAGCATTCTTTCCTTGGATACTTGAAGACACAAGCTTATACCAAACATACAAAGCTACAACGTGGTTTCTAAATTGTACCAACCTCGGCTTCACTGCCTGCCTGTGTACATTTTATTGTGCAAAGATTGCTAACTTCCAGCACTACATTTTCTTCCTCCTGAAGACGAGAATCTCCAGATTGGTACCCTGGATGCTTCTGGCTTCTTTGCTTGGATCATTGGCAACTACGTCACCTTTCTTCAAAGAAATTTACATCTTTACATGCCAAAACAATAGTAGTTTTGATAGATTAGGAAATGTCACGCTTGAAGGCTTTACAGTAGAAACAGATTTGGTTCATTTGTTTCTGTGGTGTGGTCTGGGATTCACAGTGGCTTTCTTCATCACAACCACATCAACTTTTCTCTTACTCTTTTCTCTGTGGAGACACACCCAGCAGATGCAGAACAGTTCAGCCAGTTTCAGCAGCCCAGGCATGGCTGCCCATTTTCAGGCTGTGAAAATAATCATTTCTCTCTTGGTCATAAATGTCATTAATTTTGTATCTTTGATGGTCCTTCTGTCCAATATATTTCTAGACAGCAGTCTTGCCAGCCGGTTTTGCGCCATCATTCTAAATGCATGCCCTTCCATGCAATCTAGCCTCTTGATTTGGGGAAATCCTAAACTGAAAAGGGAATTCGGTAGAGTTGTGCATTATATCAGGTACATGTTCTTATTTGGAAAAGGTGTAATGAGAGATGCATTCTGTCTTCCATCAAAAATGATTGGAAGCGTGAGCTGCATCCCAAACACACATTCATATTCGTGTAATCCAGAAGTGAGACAAGTGACACATGAGGAACTGCATTAAATTAAAATCCTGTGGACGGAGAAGATGATAAAGCAGTTTTGTTGTTTGATCAAGCCTGTATTCTAGCCTGATTTGCCTGCTGTGTACTTAAAAAAATCTTGAAAATAAAATTGTGTCCCTATAGAATAAAATGATAGTGGAGTCTTTCGATGAAGTAGTGAGCCAACTGAATCTTTCTGTGTAGAGACAGATTGTTGAACTATGCATAACCTTTCCACTTAGTTGTTGAGGTAACAGAAGCCAGGTAACAGAAGCCAGTGCAATGTTTCCCCCCCCCCCGTCTCTTCACATGCTTCTGCACCCTCCTCAAATTGGCTCAGAACCGTTGGGAGAACCCCCGAAAAGTGTGTGCCCATGTGGAGTAGCAGTGAGAGTATTGGACTAAGACGTAGGAGAGCACGGTCCAAACCCCTGCTCAGACATGAAAGTCACTGGGTGACTTTGGGCCAGTCCCTTTCTCTCACACTAACCTACCTCACAGGGTTGTTGTGAGGATAAAATGAGGAGGAATACCCAAGAGGCCTATGTGTGCCACCCTGAGCTTTGGGAGGAAAGGTGGAATGAATAAATATATAAAATAGTGTGAGGAGGGAGAGGAAAGAGGAGAAAACATTCCTTCTAGAAAGCAGAAATGCTTGCGCTTCTGGAACAGTCACCTTAGCACAGAGGTTGTCAACCTGTTTTGGGTCCACAGCTCCCTTGACCAACTGCATTCTTTCTGCAGCACCCCTGTGGGGCGCAGGACGGAGCCCAGTTACAGGCATGTCACCCCTTGCCTGCAGAACTGGCAGCCCCTCAACCCTTTTCGAACACCCTCCCTTGTGGAGTGTTCCCTCAGCCTCCTTCCCCCTCTCCTTGGGAGTCCTCTGGGCAGCCGCTGCTGCTGCCCCTGGTCTTTGGGTGCCCCCCTGCCCCAAAGAGAGGCACCATTCGCCTGGGGAGCTTATAGCCAGGGCTGCTGCAATAAACAGCTGTGCAAGCCTTTGAGAATCAGAGACGCGAGAGGGCATCAGAGGAGGGAGGGAGGGACGGAAAGAGGGACAGAGGGCAGGCTCTACCTCTCCTTCAAATCAGAATCAGTGAGGGCTGTGAAGGTCCTGTGTGAGTGTCTGGAGGTAGCTGGTGGATGGAAGGTGGCTAATGGATTGAGGTTGAATCCTGACAAGACAGAAGTCCTGTTTTGGGGGGACAGGAGGCGGGTGGGTGTGGAGGACTCCCTGGTCCTGAATGGGGTAACTGTGCCCCTGAAGGACCAGGTGCGCAGCCTGGGAGTCATTTTGGACTCACAGCTGTCCATGGACGCACAGGTTAATTCTGTGTCCAGGGCAGCTGTCTACCAGCTCCACCTGGTACGCAGGATGAGACCCTCCCTGCCCACAGACTGTCTCACCAGAGTGGTGCATGCTCTAGTTATCTCCCACATGGCTCTACCTTTGAAGGTGACCCGGAAACTACAACTACAGTAATCCAGAATGCGGCAGCTAGACTGGTGACTGGGACCATATAACACCGGTCCTGAAAGACCTACATTGGCTCCCAGTACATTTCCGAGCACAATTCAAAGTGTTGGTGCTGACCTTTAAAGCCCTAAACGGCCTTGGTCCAGTATACCTGAAGGAGCGTCTCCACCTCCATCGTTCTGCCCGGACACTGAGGTCCAGCACTGAGGGCCTTCTGGCGGTTCCCTCACTGCAAGAAGTGAGGTTACAGGGAACCAGGCAGAGGGCCTTCTCGGTAGTGGCGCCCGCCCTGTGTAATTTCCCCATCAGATGTCAAGGAAATAAAAAGCTATGACTTTTAGAAGACATCTGAAGGCAGCCATGTATCAAGACGTTTTTAATGCTTGATGTTTTAGTGTGTTTTTATATATGCTGTGAGCTGCCAAAAGTGGCTGGGGAAATATAATATAATATAATATGATGATATGATATGGTATGATATGATATATGATATGATATGATATTAGGCGCCCCAGGGTGCCATGGCATACTGGTTGAAAACCACTGTCTTAGCATGATGTAGGATTCCACACTTTAATTTAAGTTTCAATCCACTGATACTTATTATTTCTATTTATATTTCTGAATATTTATAAACTGCCCTCTCATGAAAATAACATCACTAAAACATCGTAACACTATAAGATTATAAAACGAAGAGAAATGACCAACATTGAATCAAATTAATTATCCAAAAATGCTTGGTGGAAAAAGAACATTTTCAGCAGGTGACAAAACGTTAGAATGGCAGCTTCCTGTTTGGCTTCCAGAGGAAGACTTCCAAAGGTGCCACCACCTGACCTGCCTGGCTCGTCCACACCTCCGTTTCTCCAAGGAAAACCCGTGGCATAGCACTGAATTGGAACAAACTACCAGGGGTTTTTCTGCAGATAGCTGTTGGTTCCAAATGAGTGCTGAAGAGTGGGTTTTCAGGGGAAAGAGGCCGGGCCAAGGCCACAGGGCTTGGACAAGTAGGAAACTGCTCAGACACTTGCTGCTTTCTAGGCACAGGGCAAGCAAAAGATGAGCCCTAATAGAAGTCAGGAGGCCTTCTCTCAAGGATCCCAGGGATCTGATACACCATTCTGGATGGTGCATAAGGGACATGGGAGTCCTTCAGGTTAAGACTTTTAAAAGCAACCCTTTAATGAGGCAGTTTCATTCCTTTGCTTCTCTGTTATTTTTCTTTCCTCCCCTTCTATATTGACAATGGAAGGGATCCCCCCCGCCCCCCAGTGGAGTAGAAATGAAATTGAAGAAGAATAGGAGGAAGGAATCCTTTGTTTAGAAAGACTTCCCCCTTTGTCTCACTGCAGCTCTAAGGGAAAGGGTCTACTTCTTGAAACTCCTAGGATGTCTGGTCACATCCACAACATACATTTTAATCACATTTAAAGCAAAAGGCTAAAGAATCAAGGAAACCAAGCTACGATTTCCAGTAACCTTAGCAAACTGTGGTTCCAAGGATTGTTTAGGGGAAGCCAAGTGTGTCAAGTGTGTAAGGGACGCGGGTGGCGCTGTGGGTAAAACCTCAGTGCCTAGGACTTGCTGATCGTAAGGTCGGCGGTTCGAATCCCCGCGGCGGGGTGAGCTCCCATCTTTCGGTCCCAGCTCCTGCCCACCTAGCAGTTCGAAAGCACCCCTAAGTGCAAGTAGATAAATAGGTACCGCTTTATAGCGGGAAGGTAAACGGCGTTTCTGTGTGTTGCGCTGGTGCCGGCTCGCCAGAGCAGCTTCGTCACGCTGGCCACGTGACCCGGAAGTGTCTCCAGACAGCGCTGGCCCCCGGCCTCCTAAGTGAGATGGGCGCACAACCCTAGAGTTGGACACGACTGGCCCGTACGGGCAGGGGTACCTTTATCTTTACCTTTAAGTGTGTCCAGAATATATCTAAATGATATATCAAAATGTCCACAAAATTTTGAATATATTTGCTACCAAACTAATCAGATGGTGAGTCCAATATCAGTTTAATGGTAGCAGGGAATTAAGAAGATTGACTTATTCATATTTTTTTCCAAAACAACAACAAAAACAATTTTAAACTGTGTGAAGCATAGCAAGATAAGTTTTTGTTTATTATAGCATCTGGAACTCCAACCTTCAGGTTTCCACAGAGTTAATGAAATGCATCATGTTTCTCATATGGTTTTTAAACGCTGTTATCCATGGTACTTAGCTTTGCTACATAAGCATGCAAAACTGAGCATATGACACCATGCCTGTGAAAAGAATACTCTCCATGTTTACATTTCTCAGAAACCAGGAGCTTTCTTATGATGGATATAACTCAGTGGGTTTGTTTTCTCTGGACAAGTCTGAAAGCTCAGTGGCTGTTCATTCAACTTCCATATTCTAAGGATGTGGCATGAAGATTTTCCTCCTGAGTGGAAAAGCTGTTTTAAAGGATAACAGTTGTCAGGAGCTGGACTGAGGAGGAATGATGGGAGCCCATCCCCCTTTTTCTGAACCTTCCCAAGGGCAGGAGGACAGTATTGATTTAGAACAGTGGTTTGCAGAGGGACATGGTCCAGAGGGAAAAGCTGGAAAATACTGAGGGAGGAACAGCTAGAAGAGGAAACGCCAAGAGAGAGACAGTTGGCAGATTCAGTGTCCTTGGACAGCATTCCTGACCCCCCCTTCGCCTAAGACTAGACGGGCTCTGAGAGTGATAGAACAGAGAGCTCAGCAGTGACAAGCTCAGATTACCCAACGTGGAGTGACGTAAATTAATGGGGACGGAGGGGTGAAACTTTACTGGGAGCAACGCCATTTTTTAGAGAGATATGCATTCCTTTGTTTCTTGCTGTGATCATTAAAGAACTTATTTGGTAAGAACGCTCCTTTCGTTTTATCTGCTTATTTGCTGCCACAGGGGGAGGGATCCAATCCCCCAAAGTCTGACAACAGTCCATTGTTGCAGTTTTCTAAATTTTGGGCATTGGCACAAACATTAATTGCGTTGCTCGTACTTGGAAGTCAAACTATAATTGGAGACACTTGGATTTAGAAAATAAAATATGGGCTGTTACAGCAATCTACATGTTTCTTGCAAAGCTATAGAAATTGCACAAAGGTGGTCTGATTCTGGACCTGCTTTACAAGCTCTAGCCATGTCAATAATCCAGTGCTATACTCTGGTTTTTCGTTGTTCTGACCTCCGATTTGCTGTTTGCTTGAGCATTTCCACAGTGGGGAGGTTTGCAAACTTCAGTCCCTTCCTTTACATTCACCTCCTGGATTCTTTATCTCTGATCACCAGCATCTCTTTCTTCAGTGTGATTTATCCAGCAATGTGTTATGTCCTGTTGTTAGAATTCTAAGGTCCCAAATATAAAATAAATGTTCATAAATGTACATGGCAAACGCATACATAAGTATATAAACCTTGTGTCTGAAACATCACCACCACAGGCACCAACCTCTTGGCATCCTGCTCCGCTTTCACCTCTAATTTTTACTAGATATGCCCAGTAAATGGTTTGCATCGAACCAAAAGATGCTGTAAGCGCTGCTCAAAAGGAAGGTGTCCGTGTTACTTAGCTAAGGCAGCTGGGTGCATCTATAGAGCTCTGCTCATTACTTACTCTAGGAGTTGGATCATCGTCTTTCCCCACATGCTTTTTTGTGGGTTTCTTTTGTGTGTAGGCTTTATTTTTCAAAGGTTCTGCCTTTTTACGCTCCCAATCTTCGTCCTCCAGGTCCAGCTGAGTCCCCTTTAATTTTGCTCTCTGACAGAACTCCCTACACTCTACCTCTGCCCTAGATGAAAGAGAAAGGATGGTCATCTTCACCAAATTTAACAAAACCTCTCAAGCCATCTGGAATTGATATGGCATATTTATTCAATAGGGGACGTGGGTAGCGCTGTGGGTTAAACCACAGAGCTTAGGACTTGCCAATCAGAAGGTTGGCGGTTCGAATCCCCGCGACGGGGTGAGCTCCCGTTGCTCGGTCCCTGCTCCTGCCAACCTAGCAGTTTGAAAGCACTTCAAAGTGCAAGTAGATAAATAGGTACCACTCTGGTGGGAAGGTAAACGGCATTTCCGTGCGCTGCTCTGGTTTGCCAGAAGCGGCTTAGTCATGCTGGCCACATGACCCAGAAGCTGTATGCCGGCTCCCTCGGCCAGTAAAGCGAGATGAGCGCCACAACCCCAGAATCAGTCACAATTGGACCTAATGGTCAGGGGTCCCTTTACCTTTACCTTTTATTTATGCAATAAAATATAATATTCTTAGTGTGCTGATTGGTTCTTTTCAATCAGTAACCCAAACCACTTATTTCTATGTTACATTTTGTTTGTCCAATGGATTGGGATCTACTTTTTGCTCTGGTGTGGACAAGCCCCTGGTTGGGGTGGGGTTGGACTGAAAATCCTTGGTTCAGATCTATGATGCCAGGAAGGGGAGGCAGGCCATTGCAGAGCTTATGTGAGGCCAGGGTGCGAGTCTTGCTCTTCGCATGACAGCAGAGGTCTGGCAGGCCTGGAGGGGGGGCACTGAAAGGAGCCCTGGCCAGGTTAGCTCTCCAAGGCCTGGGGCAAGCGTACCTGGCTGCCTCCCCCCCCCCCCCGCAGGCCAGAGAGGCATAGTGGAGCCCACCAGGACAGCTGTATGGATCAACAGCTGGCTTAACTATGGGCCAACCAGCCCTCATGGCAATGCACCCCCCCTACAGGTTGCCTGGTTAGTCTGTCCTCCTGGCTTGCACCCCCCCCCCAGGACTCCTTGACACTCGCCTTCAGCCTTGCACAGCCAGGGCAGCGTCACTTAACTCCCTTGGGGGTCCTGAGGCACCTGCACAGGTTGTGGGACTGGAGCTTTGGAATATCCCTCCCAGTGGGGATTTGGCTGCCTCTTTATTGTCACTCAAACACTGTTATTTTTAGAGCCTCATCTTCTTAATCTGATTTTTATACTAATCCCTGCTTTAAATTGCATTCTTTTAACTTGATTTTTTAAAATAACTTTTTTATTTTATTTTGAATGATGTAGTTTCTCTGCTCTACCAGCTGAGGAGTGGGATATAAATCTAGCTAATAATAATTGATTTATCTGTTAACAATTTGTTGATACTTACACCTCTAAGAACGTGACACAATCTTTGTGTCCGTAGATCTCTGCGATCCTCTTGGGTGTGTCCCCATAGAGATCTGCAGCATCAATAGGCGCATGCAGAGAATGAAGGGTTCTTAACACTCCTAGTTTCCCTGATTCAGCCCCAAAATGAGCTGCCGTCCATCCTGCTTCAGTTCTCAAGCACAGGCGAGCACCATGCTCCACAAGCAGTTTTATTATCTTTGAGTGCCCTGTAGAAATACAAGGATGGGAGCCAAGTGGGTGAAATGGATCACAGTGGAATTTCTTCATTATAGACAAGTTCCAGTTGCAGCCACCTGCTACCTGAGGCAAATCACAAAATAGTGTCCCCCTCCCTGCCAGGTAAGAAGGGTGAGGGAAGATGTACAACAGGAACAAGGGCGGAGGAGAAAATAAAGATCTCTATCAGGACCTGCTGCCCCGTGGATCCTGCCACCCTTGCCTCGTGAGTGGGCCAGCTTGGTTGCTGCAAATACACCCAGGTCTCTGTGGCACCTTAAGGGGTGTGTGTGTGTGTGTGTGTGTGTGTGTGTGTGTAGTGTTAAATGGTGGCTCCCCACATGCTGGCTCTCATCCACCATTCCTGGCCCTCAACCAGGCTGGCTGGGGCTGATGGGAGTTGGAGTCAAAGACCTGGAGGGCCACACGTTCCCCCCACCAGCCTTTAAAACGAACCGATTTATTGTAAGCTAAGCTTTCATGGCTCAAAACCATATCATCAAATGAACAAAGTGTAATGCTGTGTTGATGTGTAGACATGCGCATGAAAAGACAAGAATTGCAAGCAGTGCTGTCAAATGGCTAAGACAGGCAACAGATGAGATTTGGGGCAATTCAGTAAATACAGTGACCGTTTACAAAAGCAGTAATTGGTCATAGTGCAGTCATCTTAACACTGTTATGTTATTTCCTACTCCTAGTGGAAAAGGAAACCAACAACTCACATAAGGCCTATGTGAACAGAAACTAATCTCTCAATGAGCTGTCATTCGGACATTTCATGCTGCAGCCTCCCTTTGGAATTTCTTTCTTTGAAGAATGTCGCTTTTCAGCTCAGGTCAGCAGCAGAGAATCTTAGGAGACTGAAATGTTCTATTTGTTTCTGAATTCTGCTGTTTTTTTCTGTGAGATTAGTACCCTCTTTGTGAATGCAGTAGAAGAGATTTATAACTTACCTTTTGCTGCAGCCCAGTGCAGTGGTGTTCTGTCACTCCAATAAATATCTTTGCAATTTGGGTCACACAGCCCTGTCTTGAGAATCTCATCCACCAAGTCACAATTGCCCAATGCTACAGCTTCGTGCAGCTCTGTCATGCTGTTACATTAAGCTCTGTGCAAGACAAAACAAAAACAAAAAACTGAAAACCCAAATCCTGCATGATTTTGTACTTTTTTATCCAAATGAGACACAGTTATTAGTGGTACAGTGGTACCTCGGGTTACATACGCTTCAGGTTACATATGCTTCAGGTTACAGACTCCGGTAACCCAGAAATAGTGCTTCAGGTTAAGAACTTTGCTTCAGGATGAGAACAGAAATCGTGCTCTGGCGGCGTGGCAGCAGCAGGAGGCCCCATTAGCTAAAGTGGTGCTTCAGGTTAAGAACAGTTTCAGGTTAAGTACGGACCTCCGGAACGAATTAAGTACTTAACCCAAGGTACCACTGTAAAAGGAAGGTAGTAAGAAAGAAAATATTTACAGGCAGTCTTTGCTGAAAATGAATCACATGCCTACCATCTGTGCTCATGCTCCAATCCTATGTCCACTTGTTTGGGCTTAAGTCCCACTGACATTAGGAGAGAAAGACAACATGAGATTTTGCTCCTGCAATAAAAGAAAGCAAAGTCTGTCTGCTGATGACAAAATCCCCCAGTCTGTTGTTACTTACTCTCTATGGGAACTGGCTCCTCCCTTGTTAAAGCTGCAGAGCTTTAGAGGAGAAATCTTTACAGGAATGTTTTCAGCAGATGCATGTCACACAGGCTTAGGCATTGAATTTTAGACAGCCTGTGCAAATAAGGTAAAGGGTCAATATTGCACGATAAGAGAATTGGGTTGTAAGGTTTCGTGATGCTGCAGATTTATTAAATATTTTAAGGAAGGCATTTTTTCCAACTGCTCTTCCCTATCTGAAAAAAGAATGGCCTGAACTCTTTTGAGGTGCTTCCAGATGGGTAGCACCTGAGGCTTCCCAATTGTTGCTCTTCTCTTGCAAGCGGCAAGCGGAATTGCAAGCAACTTTCCATACTAGTGAGCATGTTGTGCTTTTTAAAATGTGTACAATCTGCTATGTTCAGTCCTACGCACCAGCAGGCTTGACACGGCTGCTGTATATGTCAAAGGGAAGGTCCCAATTGACCTGAGCTGCCCTTGACTCTAAGCCCACATTTGCCGCAGTGGCTGTTGTTTTATCAGACATTGGGGTTTTTAATCAATCTTTTAATTAACACAAAATGCTTTGTTTAGTTATAATTTTAAGAATGTTTTAAAATATGGAAATGCCATTTAAATGAAAGTATAGAGCTGTAACGAGGGACGCAGGTGGCGCTGTGGGTTAAAGCCTCAGCGCCTAGGACTTGCCGATCGAAAGGTTGGCGGTTCGAATCCCTGCGGCGGGGTGCGCTCCCGCTGCTCGGTCCCAGCGCCTGCCAACCTAGCAGTTCGAAAGCACCTCCGGGTGCAAGTAGATAAATAGGGACCGCTTACCAGTGGGAAGGTAAACGCCGTTTCCGTGTGCGGCTCTGGCTCGCCAGATGCAGCTTTGTCACGCTGGCCACGTGACCCGGAAGTGTCTCCGGACAGCACTGGCCCCTGGCCTCTTAAGTGAGATGGGCGCACAACCCCAGAGTCTGTCAAGACTGGCCCGTACGGGCAGGGGTACCTTTACCTTTACCTTATAGAGCTGTAACACTATAATGCTAATTCTGAAGAGAAGGGGGGACTTTCTGGTCACCACCACCTTACAAAGGTAATAAATGATGATGAGAGAAATGGCTTTTTAACAAACATTTTTATAATAGCATAATATCATCATACTTTAATGCTGTAACACTTTCATTTAAGTGGTATTTAACTATTTTTTTAATATTAAAAATTATAACTAGTAATGCACCAGTAATGAAAAGATAGATTAAAATGAACAATACAGTATAAAATGGCGCCCACTGGAAATATTATGGTGAGTGTGCTCTGTGATTGTTCACCTGCCTGATACATCATTGCCTTTCTTCAAACCATGGACTTCAAAAAACACACCTGTGCAGTTAGTGCTGCTCTTCGGAAAAAAGGGAGGACTTTTTGTTGCCAGAGGAAAGACAGGAAAAAGTCCAGGATTGTAATGATTGGATGTTGTGTGAGTATCCCATAATAACTGAGCAAATTCTGCACTAAATGCCTAGTATACAAGATCTGCTTAACTATTGTTGACTCTTGGCTGTTACGTTTTTATGGTGTGTTGCTACTATAAGTTGTCATTTTATTACAGTATTTGCTTTTAATATTAGTTTCAAATAAAGTATGACTCTATTTCTGAAATTTGAAACTGTTGCTTAATCTAATAAGATAAAAGACAACTTCCCTGGATGTCTAGATCCAGGTTTGGGGCAAGTATTTGATGATGATTTAAAATCACAAAACATACAGCAAAGCATGAGAATATAGGCTGTTAGACCTCTAAAACAGACTATTCTAAATTAATCCCGAAGTTCTCCAGTTCCCTTAGCATAGAAAGAAACCACACATTTAGTAAGGAACCAGGAGAACAAAAACTTTTTAAAAGAATGGGAAAAATTATAAGTTATCCAGGAGACCACTGTAAGCAGATGGAAACATTAGCAGGATTTTAATTCCACTTATTCTACAAGGAAGGCTCAAGCAGTATGTGGACCGAGAACTCCCAGAAGTGCAAGCTGGATTTAGAAGAGGCAGAGGAACCAGAGACCAAATTGCAAACATGTGCTGGATTACGGAGAAAGCTAGAGAGTTCCAGAAAGACATCTACTTCTGCTTCATTGACTATGCAAAAGCCTTTGACTGTGTTGACCACAGCAAACTATGGCAAGTTCTTAAAGAAATGGGAGTGCCTGATCACCTCATCTGTCTCCTGAGAAATCTCTATGTGGGACAAGAAGCTACAGTTAGAACTGGATATGGAACAACTGATTGGTTCAAAATTGGGAAAGGAGTACAACAAGGCTGTATATTGTCTCCCTGCTTATTTAACTTATATGCAGAATTCATCATGCGAAAGGCTGGGCTGAATAAATCCCTAGCCGGAATAAAGATTGCCGGAAGAAATGTCAACAACCTCAGATATGCAGATGACACAACCTTCATGGCAGAAAGTGAGGAGGAATTAAAGAACCTTTTATTGAGGGTGAAAGAGGAGAGCGCAAAATATGGTCTGAAGCTCAACATCAAAAAAACGAAGATCATGGCCTCTGGTCCCATCACCTCCTGGCAAATAGAAGGGGAAGAAATGGAGGCAGTGAGAGATTTTACTTTCTTGGGATCCATGATCACTGCAGATGGAGACAGCAGTCACGAAATTAAAAGACGCCTGCTTCTTGGGAGAAAAGCAATGACAAACCTAGACAGCATCTTAAAAAGTAGAGACATCACCTTGCCAACAAAGGTCCGTATAGTAAAAGCTATGGTTTTCCCAGTAGTGATGTATGGAAGTGAGCGCTGGACCATAAAGAAGGCTGATCACAGTCCCATGGATTGCAAGAAGATCAAACCTATCCATTCTTAAGGAAATCAGCCCTGAGTGCTCACTGGAAGGACTGATCGTGAAGCTGAGACTCCATTACTTTGGCCACCTCATGAGAAGAGAAGACTCCCTGGAAAAGACCTTGATGTTGGGAAGGATGGAGGGCACAAGGAGAAGGGGATGACAGAGGACAAGATGGTTGGGCAGTGTTCTCGAAGCTACCAG
The DNA here is from genome assembly GCF_951804945.1 of Podarcis cretensis. Classification (NCBI taxonomy): domain Eukaryota; kingdom Metazoa; phylum Chordata; class Lepidosauria; order Squamata; family Lacertidae; genus Podarcis; species Podarcis cretensis. The sequence goes on along the minus strand of NC_137172.1, from coordinate 125,007,728 downwards.
CATGAGTTTGACTAAACTGCGGGAGGCAGTGGAAGACAGGAGTGCCTGGCATGCTCTGGTCCGTGGGGTCACGAAGAGTCGGACACGACTAAACGACTAAACAACAATGTGGATTGTTATAATTTCATAATTGTAAAATCAAATAAAAATGTTCTGGGTTGTTTTTTTTTAAAAAAGGTTTTCAACTCTTCAAAGGTCAAACTCTTCAAAGGTCAAATTTATGTGCTTTTCCATACAGCAGTCTGAAAATGCAGGCAGTAAAACTTAGGTTCCAAAGTGGTGAATGTTTCTAGATTATTTGTACAGAAACACAAAATGGTACAGAAACACAAAATTGACTATCGCTGCCCCTTATTATTGTACGCTGACGATGCGGTGATCCTCTCTTATTCTCGAATCGGTTTGAGGAGGGCCCTTAAGATTTTTGCGTTATACTGCCAAACAAATTTACTTACTATTAACCATTCCAAATCTAAAGTCCTAATTTTTTCCAGGAGTCGTAAACTGTATAGATGGGAACTCGAGGAGAAGCCAATTGAACAAGTTTACAAATTTCAATATCTAGGAATTTACTTCCAGTATAATACGGGATGGAAAGCGCATATCACATATTTACAAAATAAGGTTAAAGCCCTTATCTATGCTCTATTACGCTTCTTCTTTACTGAGGGGGCTATGCATGTTCCATCCGCCTTAAAAGTTTATAGTGCGAAAGTGGTTGCATCTATGGCCTATGCGGTCCCTTTATGGGGCGCCTTTGTAAACCTCTTGCCTCTGGTGACATTGCAAAATCTTTTTCTAAGACGCCTTTTGAAACTACCCTCCTGTGTAAGCAACTCTGCCATTCGCCTAGAACTTAAGATCCCCTCCCTAGAGATTCTGATGTGGAGACATGCCTTTAATTATTGGCTGTCCCTTTGGCATAAATTGCCAAACTACCATCTTATTCAGTGCCTTTGGAGAGATGAATTCACCAACCCATGGACAACAAAAATCCATTCCAAACTGTTGTCTTATGGAATCTCTCCTTCCGATATACTTAATTTAGATCTAATTACAGCTAAAAAGGTCATCAAACAAAGATTGGAGGAGGTAGATTTGCAACAAAATCTTACTACAGGTGGACATGTTCCCCGATAAATCAGGGCATTACATCTATGTCCCAGATACCTCGATATCTGTCTACTTTATCGGCTGCGTCGCATAGATTCGCATTTGTTAGAGCCAGATTTAATGTGTTCCCCTCAAATGTTCTGAGCAATAGATTTTCTAACGGTAAAACCTCTGTTTTATGCGCATGTGACAACAAATCAATAGAATCCCTCTATCATATCTTGTTTAATTGCCCCTTATACATTGTTCCCCGATCAAGGATCCTGAGTTCAATCATTCTGGAAATTGCTGCTAAACCACCTGAATTACATCTAGCTTATCTACTCCAGGACATTGACTCTTATAGAACATTACAGGTTGCTAGATTCCTGATTTCAGTTCTTTCATATAAAAGACTTCATGGAATGCTGCATGACTATTAAAAATCCAGTAAACTCTATGCACCATCTTGATCTTCAAGGCCATAACACGGTACATCTAGAGATTGTAAATAATGTGAAAGAGATTATGCGTTGAAATATTTTAGTTGATATTTTAGATTGTAAAATGCTATTTTATCTATTGATTTGTTTTACCTTGTGGGCTTATAGCCGAATAAAGTATTATCTATCCACACTGTCTAAGCTTGGAGCACCCTGCTTAAACCTCCTTACTGGTGGAATCACATGGTGGAATGGCATGATAAACTCTCCTCCCAAGGCGAGGGGCAGTGACTTAGCTAAGGCTGGCAGGACAGCTTACTTTATGGTCTTCACCCCTTCATGCATTAATTAGTGTTAAGCATGTTGGTTATATGAGACTGATTTATCCCACAGAAAGGATAACAGTCCATAAAAGTTTTTTTAAAATATGTTGACCATTTAACTAGAGTTGGACAATTTGATCTATTTCACTATTTCATCTCAGGGCTACTAGATTCTCCTGCTTTTGACATGTACTTTAGCAATCCTTGCATCTGTTGTCAGTACCACCAGGTGTTCACATAAAATATAAGTGAGGGAGGGGGGAACAACCCTGGGAAATAAGTGTGGACTGCTGTTTACGCCAAGGTTGTTAGTGGCTACATCAGGATGACATCACAATGCTTATGTAAGGGCTTGACTTCCTTCTGTTGAACTGACATCCACAAGGTATTTATAAGAATGATGTGCATGTAGGGATAGGGAGCTACTCTTAGCTTACGTATATTTAAATGTAGCAACTTACTGCAGTAAAGTTAGTAGACAAAACAGCTGCAAATATGACCCAGGATAAACGGGGGAAGCTTGGTGCCAGAACAAATTATACCTCAGCAAAGTCAAAAACCTGTGATCAAAGGGCCAAGAAGAAACTTTCTGCCACTCTGCTGTAAGTCCAGCATCTTCACTTCTAAGCTGAGGGCAGGGATGGGCCCCACAGCTCCCAGTCCTCGCTGTGTTTCATCTGACCCAAGAACATGGCCTGATCAGATGCTTGCCACTCTTTCTTTTGGCTCTGACAGCTGTTTCAGTCACATTGTCCAACCCTAGTTAAATGGTCAACATATTTTTTAAAAAAACATACGGTATATATGACTTTTATAACAGAAGCTGCATGAAAAGTCCAAAATCCACACTTGGACAATACTTTTATTAGGACCAACAAGTAAGATGTTACACAAATTGGGAGGGGAGAAGGAAAAACACTAATCCCCCAACCAAAATACATAAATTAGGCTGGATGTTGGAGCTATGAGGTCCTCAGATTGTAATCATCATCTTAAATAAGAACTGCAGATCATTGGCATTATTCCTTTTATCAATCTCCAAACACAGATTAGATATCAATAGAAAATGTCAAAAATTGTGTGCTGATTGCCCCAATCCCCATCCATTGCCATTTTGTTATGGCTGCACCCTGGCACCTCCATTGTGATCTTCTGTTGCGTTTTGCTCTCTAAAGTGAGTCCTAGGGATAGAAGTTTGAGAACCCCTGAACTAGGACACCTGGGGAATGGCAAGTAAAAGAGAAATTCCCTAACCCAGGAGATCTAGGCCAAAGGTGGGCAAGATGTGGCCCTTCAAACGTTGCTGTGCTCCAACTCCCTTCAGCCTCAGCCAGCATGACCCATATGGTCAGGGGTGATGGAGGGCCACAAGGGCCCCAACCCTAATGTATCCCATCTATAGAATAGTGTGACCGGAAAATAAAAAATAAACATGTTAAACCAGGCCACTAATATCATTCTGGTGGCGGTGGTAAACAGGATGATAGCATTTAATTATTTATTGGAAGGCATTTTATAATTGATTTTGATGTTTTAAGTTGGTTTTGCTGGTATTTCTGTTGGGCATTTTATATCTGACTTTTAGAATTGCTCTTTAAATTGTTGCTATATTTTAATCTTTCTTTTAGCTTCTTAATTTATTTGAAAACTGGGGTATATATTATTTAAATACATATTTCTGTTCCTTGCAGGAGCCTTTTGGACACTGAGGACGACCTCTCTAATATCCAGTGGGGATCAGTGCCTTTAGAAGTACAGGACTGGCTGACTGTTACCTTTGCAAGGAAAAAAGAGGCGTACAGTATCAGACCTGAGGATCAGCCAAGCATTCGAACTATTTCATATGCAGTCCAGGCTAGTGTTTTGGTAAAAAGGTGAGCAGGGGCCATAGAACAAGTAATGAGCCTAAACTCTGTAGCTCATGACTGGTGGAATTAAAGGTGCATCTAACGCAGTCTCTTCAAGAAATGTTACATCCGGAATCTCATTCACCAATTTACACATACACATGTTCATTATAAGACCATAAACACAGGGAGTCTGGGGGGCCCAGGACCAGATGTGAAGCAGCACCAGCAAGCTCACCCAGCGGGGGCTGGAGTGGTCCTCTGCTCCCTGCTCACTCCAGCAGTGGCACAACCAGGGTGCGCTGAGCTGGGGCTGCAGGAAAGGTGCTTCTTCTTCCCATTAAACAAAGGATTCGTGGAAGGAATTGCGGCAGGTGTCACTGTGACCGAGAAGATATTCTCTGTGGCACACTTAATGGAATATGCAAAATAAGGTCAGATCGAGAGCTGGTTGTTAACGGCATAATGCAGGGGTGGGGAACATCCCCTCCCACACCAAGAGCCACCAGCACCCACACATCCGTTGGCATCAGAATCATCACAACCCTAAACCTGTTCTCTATGAAGAGATGGGAGATTTAGGTGAGGCAAGGTGAGGCAAGGTGAGGCGACTGCCTCAGGCAGCAGGATCCACCAGGGCAGCAGATCCCCATGTCTTTCTTTCTTCCTCACTTGCCTCTGATGCAGGACAAGGAGTTGGGGCTTTTGTCTCCATCTCACTGCTCACCTTTCCTGAAGGCAAGGGCTCCAATGCAGCACATTCGCCCCACTTTCCCAGCCCAGTGAGAACAAGGAGCCTTGAAGTCACAACACACACCAGCATTAGGCTGGGGAGAAAGCTTCTGTTGACTCAAGGCTTCTTGCCAGACCCATTTCACTGGGAGGAGGGGCAGCAGGGCAGGACCATGCCAGCCTCTCAGCAGCCTGAGAAATGGCCCAGGGGCAATTAGCTGTCTATAACGCTTGACGGAGCAGCCCTGTCCAGTTGTGGGGGGCAACATTTAGAGACCATCCAGTGAACTTCATGGCCATGTGGGGATTTCCACCAGGGTTGCCTCATCAGCCCTAGTCCAACCCTCTTCCTGCTTTCCCACATAGAGTCTCCCCCACTACTTGACTTGACCTACTCTAAGGGTCTTAGAAAATAATCTATGGCTTACATATATTTCATTTGTTCTCCTAGGATGTTCCGTACACCCACCAGTGCAAGTGGTTTGGCTTATCCAGAGAAAGTAATTGCAGCTTTTAAGGTGAAAGTGGTTTTTAAAAAATAATAAAATAAAATGGTCTCCTCGGGAGGTGGTGGACTCTCCTTCCTTGGAGGTTTTTAAGCAGAGGTTGGATGACCACCTGTCAGAGTTGCTTCATTTCTTAAATCAAAGGAAGAAAGGAAGGAAGAAAGAAGCCATTTGTATTGATGGCAGAAGTCATTGGCCAAGAGAGCCTTGTTGGAAGGGTGTGAGGCCCTTCTCAAGGGAGCCAGGGGGCCTGCTGGGGCTGGGTGTCCAGAGAAGGAGGAGGTCATTCAGTTGAGGGAGTTCATCTCTCTGCATCTCTGGCTTGTAGGTCTGAGACCCTTCCTGCTCTGAAATAGGGGTTTCGTTTCTTGTGTGCCTTGAATCCCGTGAGTCTCCTCGGCATAGTTAGTGGTGGTGGATCTGAGAACTTTGCAGCCATAAAATGAAGATCTGTAATAAACTATTATGACCAGCCATAAGAACACCTAATAAATTGCTGTTTTGATCTCTGTAAACTCCCATATCTATAAGCCAAATGTGGCAAACAGGTTGTCTTTATTTAATGGAAATTGTAGTTGGAGGAAGAGCAGTTTATTATCTACATGCTTTCAATAATCTGCCATAACTACATTCATTGGTATTACATTTTTTACTCACGTGACTTGGGAAACGAAAATGTTTGCATTTATATTTTTACATTTTACATTTTATATGTTGTCCAGGAACCTAGATTAAGAAATAAAAGTGCTTTTTTGTGTGTTTTCAATTACCAACAGGACATTGATAAATGGGATTTTGATGTATTTGCCTTAAATGAAACTTGTGAAGGGCACAGCTTAAAATACCTGATGTGTGATCTGTTCAACAAGTATGATCTTCTGAGACAATTCAAGGTCAGGCACTTATCTAGTTAAATCTTAGTATGTTAACAATCCAGTGTTTCCAGACTTTCTTTTAACAGAGCAAATTCCATGTTCTTGAAGGGCAAATTATAATACAGTATGGCAGTATCTAAGCAATTGAGAAAAATTATGATAGGTGTGAAATAAAGCACATAGTGAAGCAAAGGGGCGTGTTCACAGAGTGAGTGTGTGGCTGCACTGGGAGAACGGGGGCGGGGGGGGGGGGTTGCCCTGCAGAGAAGTTCCCCTTTCCAGATTACCCCAGATTGGGAAAATCCAAGTTTTGTGTTGGTGAAATATACTCAGAGTCGCAAAGTGATTTCATGCTCTTTATTCAGCTCATAGTGGTGAGGAGGAATGAATCAAAGTCCCCTCAAAATATCTGCTTTATATACATTATTTACACAATGGGCTGCACATGATTGGCTAATTCCGGAATTCTACTGTAAGCCAATCAGGTTGTGGATTCACTTATATCTGGAGCATGATTGGGTGGTTCCTGCCAACCAATCATACTGCTGCATTGTTCTAGGACCAATCAGACTGCTGCAATTTGGATCCTATTGTTCTAGACCAATCAGACTGCTGCAGTTTGGATCCTATTCAACTCAGTACATAACACCCCTCCCCTCTAAGTTCCAGTCCTGCCCGGGAGGTCGCATTCATAGTCCTCGAGGTACGCCGGCGGCCTACGTGTGCGTTGCGGCCTGGGGTGTTCCCTGGTCCGGGGTTCAGGTTCTGGCTCGTGTTCCAAGGATGCTGGCTGTGATGGGGCTGTTTGGTCTGGCGCAACCGGCTCGCTCAGTCGTGGTTCTGGTTCCGGTGTCCTTTCGGCCTTGCAGGTCCTCTCTGTATTTACTGATTCTGCCTCTCCTGCTGGCCCCTCCTGCTCTATGGGCCTCGCTGCCCCTCTATTCCCTTGGGACTCCTCTGACCTTTCCTCCTCCTGGTTTTCTCCCAGGAATCATCGCCGTATCTGGTGGCAGTGGCGGCGCCAGCATTGCCCCCCCATCCGTTAGCACCTCGTACGACATGGGGCCAGTGACCCTGGTGACTGTGGCGGGTACCCATGCTGGGCCTGCCCCAAAATACTTTGCGTACACTGGGCCCTGGGCCTCAAAGGTCCGGGGGTTCCTGCCTTCCCCCACCATACCTCATCCTGAGCCCTATTGGGGTGAAGGCAGTCCAATCTGATTGCAAGGCGCCAACCCATTAGTAGTTCAGCGGGGCTCCGGCCAGTCGTTGAGCTGGGGGTGCTGTGCTGTGCTAGGAGGAATGTGGCAAGGCGGTACTCCCAATCCCCTTGCGTCATGTGGCGAAGGGTGTCCTTGGTGGTCCACACCATGCGTTCTGCTTGGCCATTGGTGGCAGGGTGGAATGGCGCCGAACGGATGTGGCAGATGGCGTTCTGCGTTGTGAAGGTTTGGAATTCTCCTGACATAAATGCAGTCCCATTGTCTGAGACGAGAGTGTCAGGGAGCCCGTGGGTTGCAAACAGCCTGCGTAGTACCCGGATGGCTGCGGATGTAGAAGTGGACGGTACCAGTGCGACTTCCAGCCATTTGGTGTAGGAGTCCACCACTATGAAGAATGTTTTCCCCTGAAAGGGGCCAGCGAAGTCCACATGCAGGCGTGACCATGGTGCTTGGGCGGGCTCCCAGGACTGGACTGGGGCCCTTGGGGGATCTGGGCGGGATTCTTGGCAGGCCTGGCAGTGTTTGACCCAGGCCTCTATCTCTCCGTCGATTCCCGGCCACCACACATAACTCCTGGCCAGGGCCTTCATTCTTATTACCCCTGGGTGTGTCTCGTGTAGGGCTGTGAGGACCCTTTTGCAGAGGGGCTAGGGAACAACTACCCTGCTTCCCCATAACAGGCACCCCTTGTGGGCCGACAGTTCATGTTTGCAGGTTGTGTAGCCAGCGAATTCTGGCCCAGGGCTGCTGCTGGGCCATCCCCTCCACACCCAGTCCAGGACCCGGGAGATGACCCTATCTTTCTTGGAATGGTGTGCAACTTCTTGTGCCTGAATGGGGCGGTCGGGAAGCAGCTCCAGGCTCATAACCTCTTGTGCAGGTGCTGGGTCGGGGCCTGTTTCCGGTAGTGGTAGCCTGCTGAGGGCATCTGCATGGCCCATCGCCTTCCCCGGGCGGTGAATCAGTGCATACTGGTAGCTGGCAAGGAAAATTGACCACCTGAGGACGCGAGGAGACAGCACTTGGGGGGTCTGCTTTTCGGGGGCAAACAAGCCAAGCAACGGCTTGTGGTCAGTCACCATGGTGAAGGGCCACCCGTACAAGAAATCGTGGATTTTTTTTACTTCCTTCATGATTGCCAGACCCTCCTTGTCGATTTGCGAGTAGTTCCGCTCGGTTGCGTTGATTGTCTGGGAAAAGTATGCTACCGGTACCTCTCTTCCATCTGGGAGTTAGTGTCCCAGGACAGCGCCAATGCCATAGGGCGAGGCGTCGCATGCTAGCACCACCGGCAGCCTCTCGTCGAAGTGTGCCAAGACCGAGTTTGAGACAAGCAAGTCCTTGACTGCCTGGAATGAGCCTCCTGGCGCTGGCCCCACACCCAAGGGGCCCCCTTGTCCAGGAGTCTGTGTAGGGGCTCCGCTACCGCCGCCTTGTGGGGAAGGAAGGAAGGAATGGTAAAAGTTCAATAGTCCCAAGAAGGCCTGAAGTTCAGTCTTGTTCTTGGGCGCTGGGGCATCACAAATGGCCCGTACCTTGTCCCCAGTCGGGTGGACCCCTTCTGCGTCCACCATAAGTCCCAGAAAGTCCACCTGAGGCACTCCTAGTAGACATTTTTCCTGCTTCACCTTGAGACCCGCCATCTGGAAACGGTGCAGAACGGTGCGGAGGCGGTCCTCAAACTCCTCTGGTGTGGGTCCGGCAATCAACACATCATCGAAGAAGGGGGTGACACCAGGAATCCCTTTAAGGAGCGAGTCCATTAGATTCTGGAATATGCCTGGTGCCACACTGACACCGAATTGCAGCCGCTTTATCCTGAACGCTCCTCTGTGCGTCACAATCGTCTGTGCCTCTGCTGTGGCCTCATCTACTGGCAGCTGTTGATATGCCAAAAATTTTCGACCCAGCCAGGGTGGCAAGGACATGGCTGACCACTGGCACTGGGTACGCATGGCCCGTGAGGGCCTTGTTTATGGTACATTTGTAGTCTGCGCAGATGCGGACCAAACCATTAGGCTTGACGGGTGTGACGATTGGGGTTTCCCAGGGAGCATTAGGTACTGGCTCCAGCACTCCTTGCTCCACGAGCCGGTCCAATTCCTCATCTATATGGAGTTTCAGGGCGAACGGGACCCGGTGGGCCTTGAGCCTGACCGGTCGTACTGCAGGGTCAAGCTGTAGAGCAATGGGGGGGGCCCGCATACTGTCCCAATTTCCCATCGAAAACCCCTGGAAAATCCTTGCTTATGGCGTCCACGTCCACTTGTAAGGTAGTGTGGTTCACCCCGGTGATGGCTAGCCCCAGTGGTCCAAACCATGCCAATCCCAGTAAGCTAATGTAGGGGCCCTTGACCACAAGCAAGTCCAGTTGCTGCGTCCGCCCTCGGTATTGCACCCTGAAGGTCCCCACCCCCATTGTGGGGGCCTTACGTTTCTGGAAGTCCCGGAGGGTGAATGGGGCCGGCCTGAGTTTGGGACCCCAGTAGGACACAGTTTCCTTAAGGTCCTTGCCGAGATTATGGATAGAGTTGAACCCGTGTCAAGCTCCATGCGGCATGGGGCCCCCTCTATCTGTACCTCTATATAAATTTTCTCTACATTGGGCTGGCGCAACTGGTATACCTGGAAGTCCGTGAGCTCCGTCGAGTTGCCTTGGTGCGTTGGGCCCCGGGACCTGGGGCTCTTGGATTGGTCATCTGATGCCTGGCGTCGGGTGGGCCGAGCTCGACACACCCGGGCGATGTGTCCCGATTTTCTGCACTGCCTGCACTCTGTGTTGCGGAAACGGCAGGTCCTCCTCTCGTGACTTTCCCCACAGCTTGCGCAGTTCCCTCCTTCTCGTCAAGGCAGCTGTGGTATGTGGGCTGCTTGAGTGCACTGCTGTACTCGGTGCACCTCCTCCCTGTCAGATCCTGAGTCGTCAGTGAGGTCTTCGTGGTGGACCCATGAGCCAACAGTGTGACGCGGCAGCTAAAAAAGCCAATGCAATTCTGGGCTGCATCAATAGGAGTATAGCATCTAGATCAAGGGAAGTAATAGTGGCACTGTATTCTGCTCTGGTCAGACCTCACCTGGAGTACTGTGTCCAGTTCTGGGCACCACAGTTCAAGAAGGACACTGACAAACTGGAACGTGTCCAGAGGAGGGCAACCAAAATGGTCAAAGGCCTGGAAACGATGCCTTATGAAGAACGGCTAAGGGAGCTGGGCATGTTTAGCCTGGAGAAGAGGAGGTTAAGGGGTGATATGATAGCCATGTTCAAATATATAAAAGGATGTCACATAGAGGAGGGAGAAAGGTTGTTTTCTGCTGCTCCAGAGAAGCGGACACGGAGCAATGGTTCCAAACTACAAGAAAAAAGATTCCACCTAAACATTAGGAAGAACTTCCTGACAGTAAGAGCTGTTTGACAGTGGAATTTGCTGCCAAGGAGTGTGGTGGAGTCTCCTTCTTTGGAGGTCTTTAAGCAGAGGCTTGACAACCATATGTCAGGAGTGCTCTGATGGTGTTTCCTGCTTGGCAGGGGGTTGGACTCGATGGCCCTTGTGGTCTCTTCCAACTCTATGATTCTATGATTCTATGATTCTATGACCCTCGGTTGGGACGCAGGCTCGGCCATGCCTCTTGCGTCGACCTCTCGGCAGCTTCTGTTGCCAGGGCCTCCTCCAGAGTGACCTGGAACGTTAGGTCCTTCTTAGCGTAGAGGCATCGTTGCAGCTTCTCATCCTTCAGGCCACCGACGAGGCGGTCACGAAGCATGATCTCCAGCTCTGAGAAGTTGCAGAACCGGGCGGCTTGGCAGAGAGAGGTCACAAACCCAGTTATGGTTTCCCCAGGGGCTTGCCGCTTTGCGTAGAAGGCATTTCGACGAGCCACCACTGAGGGCTGCGGCGAAAAGTGCCCCTTCAGCTGTTCCATTATTGTTTTGTATGGAACAGTAGCGACGTCTTCAGGCGCAAGGAGAGCCCGGGTGATTTCAAACGTCTCCTCTCCGCAGATGCTGAAGAATATCGCCCTCTTCTTGGCGTCTTCTTCATCAGTGACCCCTTTGGCTTCTAGGAGGAAGGTTGAAACGGGAGGCGTACGCTTCCCAGTCTCCAGATGCTGGGTTGAACAGCGAGAAGCTGCTGTCGGTTGCCATTCTGAGTTCCTTGTGTCCCGGAGCTGAAGCCTGGATACACAGTGCGAGGCAGCGGTGCGGCAGGTGGCGGTGCTGCGGTGCTGTGTGTGGCAGTCAGCTCAGCGGGATCCCACCTTCGTTGCCAGTGAAATATACTCAGAGTCGCAAAGTGATTTCATGCTCTTGATTCAGCTCATAGTGGTGAGGAGGAATGAATGAAAGTCCCCTCAAAGTATCTGCTTTATAGACATTATTTACACAATGGGCTGCACATGATTGGCTAATTCTGGAATTCTACTGTAAGCCAATCAGGTTGTGGATTCACTTATATCTGGAGCATGATTGGGTGGTTCCTGCCAACCAATCATACTGCTGCATTGTTCTAGGACCAATCAGACTGCTGCAATTTGGATCCTATTGTTCTAGGACCAATCAGACTGCTGCAGTTTGGATCCTATTCAACTCAGTACATAACAGTTGGAAAGCTTTAGGCTGCCAGTTGGATGGATGACACCTAAAAAATCAATGCACATGGAGCTTCCAATCTACATTAAACTCCCATGTGGATGAGCCCTAATTCTTGCCTCCATCTGTCCATTCCATGCCATGGTGCCACCATGGATGTTTCACTTGCTTCTGTGCATCTGCACCGTCCCCAAATCTGCTCTGGAAAGGGTTGCTGGAAAGCGATCAGGGACGGGGCAAAGTCCTATTGTGAGTGTGGCTGTTGCTTTCCATGCACAATGGTTTGGTTGGAAACAACCCAGGAACATCTCATTTGACCCCTGAATGTCTGGACCTAAATCTTAAGTCTCCTCTGTCACGTCCGAATGATAAATTCAGAAGGCTGTTTGTCATACAACTGGTCTTGACAAAGGTTGCAATAAAAATGTTTATTTCCAGTTCTAAGTATGTCCTTAATCTTGCCTTCCATAGATCCCGATTACCTGCCTGATTTCATTTGCAAGTGCTCTGGAAGTTGGCTACAGCAAGCACCAAAATCCATATCACAATGTGATCCATGCTACAGACGTTACCCAAACTGTGCATTGCATAATGCTTCACACTGGTATGATGGTAAGAAATGCCCTACAGTGAAGGAAAAGAGCATTTGGGATTCTTAGGTCCTCCTTTTCTTGACCTAGGAAAGCCTTTTGTTAGAATAATTTTAGAAACTCACATATTATAGTTCTTTACTAAGGTCTATATTCATTATTTACTAACACATCAGTAGCCATTTCACTCATAGGATATAGCTGACCCAGAATCATAGAATCACAGAAGTGTAGAGCTAGACAGGGACCCCGAGTGTCATCTAGTCCAAGCACCTGCAAGGCAGGAAATAGAATCTGGGAACCAGTGAATTATACATGGTGTTGCCATGCTATTTAAAAAAATGCATTGACTCATGAGATCAATGGAAAAGCTAAGGCAGATGAACTTGTGTTAGTGCACAGGATACAGAAAGGCTGGCATAAGATTTAGGAGGAACCCTAAGTATAGATTACTCAGGAGCGTCAGGCATAGACTCCACCATTGTCCCCAGTATTGTGGGAGGAAGCGGAAGCCTTTCTCCAATATGCTGCTTGGCCCACAGGACAAAATGTGCACCGTGATCCCAAATAACCCCCCACCCTGGCAGCTGCTATTACCACTTTAAAAAGAAAAACTACTAGAGGAGATTGTAGTCATAGATCATTCTGCATCATGTCTAATTGTTAGTTGCATGCAAGACATGACTGACTTTTAATTCTTCTCACTAGCATTGGTTCACTGACCTGGAGGTATTAGCAATTCTTTTCAGCACGTCAATCCATGATTATGAACATACTGGAACCACAAACCATTTCCATGTTAGGACAAGGTAAGTCTCTTTTGTCATTTTCCAGTGTGACCATTGCAGCTCCACCTAAACTGAAATGGTAGAACTGAGTGGCTGAAATAGAAGCAGCTCAGCAGAGCTAGATTGCCCATCTCTCCCTCTGCTGGAACCAGTGGAGTGCTTGCTAATAGATGTCAGATCCCCAGAGCACAGTGTGAAAACCAGTACTCTAAAAAGTCAACATTCCCCCCCTAAAAATGGTATATTTTCATCTCTGGGGATGACCTGGCATCAGGAAAAAGAAATGTTCAATCTGTAACTGTGCAGCCCTTCCTAGGTCTGTTTTGGGTAATAGGGCTAGTTTTTTTTTTTATTCTAGGTCAGAAATGGCACTTTTGTACAATGATAAATCAGTTCTTGAAAACCATCATGTGAGTGCTGTTTACCAGCTCATGCAAAATGAAGATATGAACATCTTGGTCAATTTAACCAACGAGGAATGGAGGTGAGATAATATAGGGGTGCTACATAAGGTGTAGTGATGCTTGTGCAGTTACAGGCCTTTCAAGAGTCACTCAACAATGCTATGATTCTATAAGTAAGGGTTGCCTTTACAAGCACTCTAGAGTTAACAGGGAGACTTTACTAATTTCCCACCTTTGCAGCTATGGCTTGTAGGCCATAAATGACAAATACAGTTTTGTATGTGGGTGGCTTTCCTTCTCAGGGTAGCAGACAGCTTAATTCAGATAACTTTGGGCTCTGAAGGAGGGCAGAATGCATGGAAATCCTTGTTTTAGAGAACTCACAAAACTCACTGTTAAGTTGTGGGTGAACATATCAGACGACACAGCGATTCTTCAAACAGCTCTTTTTTATTCTGAGGCCTGAACTGAACTGAACTGAACTGAAGGGCTCATTCAGCCTGCTTATATAGAGCTCCAGTACCTTGTTACTGTAACAACTTTCTAAAACTATCCAATCACTGAACGTCACTTTCGATCCTTCATTTGCATACAAACTATCCAATCACTGAACGTCACTTTCGATCCTTCATTTGCATAAATATCTGCAGTATCCCCCTGCTGGCCCAGGGTGAGAACTTCAGTACATAACACCCCTCCCCACCGAGATAAGGTGTTAGTTACAATCATAATGGTTTCCTAATATACAGCACTACACGTAATGGTTCAATTAGGCACAAAAGCATATTGGTTACATTTCACATACTTCCACATACTTAGACCAACAGTGTTACATGTCCAACAACATAGTCCTTTAAATAAGTTGGGCACTTGGAAACTCTGCCAGACTGCCGGGGAGTGGTACCCTGGTCCGGTAGGCTGCCCGATTCTTGCTGAGGCTGTGGCGCGACCCTAGGTGGCGTTGAAACCAAGTCCCCTGGATCTGCTGCTGTGGGTGGAACCTCCGTGAGTGGAGTTGGCGGAATGTCAGGCACGGCAGTGGTCTGAGTCTGTGGGAAGTCTGGCAGACCCTCTGAATTGGCTTGGTTCGGCTCCATGCCCGCAGTCTGTGAGAGAGGTGTAGGTGGAGCCTCGCCATCTGTAAGTGTCTAGTTGGGGGCACCACGGTAGTGTCCAAGTCCCCAACCCTGCGCCTAAGCTGTTCTATATGCTGGCACCACAAGCGTCCGTCTTCGAGTGTCACCTGGTACGAGCGAGGTCCAGTGACTCCCACTACTGTGGCTGGCACCCAAGGAATATCCCCCACATAGTTCCGGGCAAAGACCTGGTTTCCTGGAACAAATGACCATGGCGCGTTGGCACAGCCTGGGGGTTCAGCCATGGAAAAGTCCGGGTGCAGCCGGTCGAGCGGGGACCTGAGGCAGCGGCCCATAAGCAGTTCAGCAGGACTCCGCCCTGTGGCCGCATGAGGGGTGATGTGTTGCATGAACAAGTATTCGGCGACCCGCTCGTGCCAGTCTCCCCGGTCCAGGCACCCCAGTGCCTCTTTTGCCGAGCGCACCATTCTCTCCGCTTGCCCGTTGCTGTATGGATGAAATGGTGCTGTTAGGGCATGGTGTATGCCCAGTCCCAAAAGGTACCGCTCAAAAGTGCCTGACATGAACTGCGGTCCGTTGTCGGAGACAAGGACATCAGGACACCCATGTGTCGCAAAGAGGCCTCGCAGCACCCGGATGATGGCTTCGGTAGTGGTGGAGGGCATCAGGGCCACCTCCAGCCATTTGGAATAGGCGTCCACCACTACCATAAAGGTCCGGCCACGAAAGGGGCCGGCCAGATCAATGTGCACCCTTGACCAGGGTGTCTCGGGCATCTCCCAGGTGCGTCCCTTAGCTGCTGGTGGCGCAGGCCTTGATTCTTGGCATGCTTGACAGGCGGAAACCCAGGCAGTGATGGCATCGTCCATGTTAGGACACCAGACGTAACACCGAGCCAGTGCCTTCATTTTGACCATTCCCGGGTATCCAATGTGAAGAGCCTCCAGGACAGGTTGACGGAGTTTTGGGGGAATCACGACGCGGTCTCCCCACAGCAGACAGCCGCGATGAGCCAAGAGTTCGTGTTGTCTGGTTGCGAAGGGCTGGAACTCCAATGCAAAAGGCCCTTGTGGCCACCCCCTCCACACCCAGTTGAGCACATGGCTGATGGTGCGATCCTGGGCAGATGCGGAGGCCACAGTGGCAGCTGATACAGGCGCTGCCGGAAGATCCTCAATCAGGAGGAGCGATGAAGCAGGAGCCGGGTCTTCCACAAACACTGGAAGAGGGCTGAGGGCGTCGGCATGGCCCATCGATTTCCCCGGGCGATGGACGAGCCGGTAGTGGTAGGCAGCCAGGAAAACAGTCCATCGCAGCATGCGTGGTGAGAGAACCGGTGGAGTTTGGTCGATCACTGGCGAGGAAGCCCAGGAGCGGCTTGTGGTCGGTGATGAGGTCGAAAGTCCTGCCGTAGAGGTATTCATGGAACCTCTTCACTCCAGCCACAAGTGCCAGTGCCTCCTTGTCGAGCTGGCTGTAATTCCGTTCAGTCAGAGATAGCGTCCTGGAAAAGTAGGAGAGCGGTGCTTCTCTTCTGTCTGGAAAACGGTGACTAAGGACAGCTCCGATGCCAAAAGGTGAGACGTTGCAGGCAAGGACCAGTGGCCTGGCTTCACTGTACTGTACGAGCACACTGTCCGATGAAAGGAGAGCCTTGACCACGTTGAAGGCGGCCGTCTCCCGATGACCCCAGGACCAAGGTGTCTTCGTGCTGAGGAGTCGGTGAAGAGGCTCAGCCACCGTGGCTTTGTGGGGCAGTAACATGTTATAAAAGTTCAGCAGGCCCAGGAACGCCTGCAACTCTGTCTTGTTCTTTGGGATGGGGGCCTGCTGGATAGCGCGGATCTTGGATGTGGTAGGGTGAAGGCCGGAGAAGTCGATAAGATAGCCCAGGAACTCCACCTGTGGAACAGCGATCTGGCACTTCTCCCTCTTTACCTTGAGCCCGGCCTCTTGGAACCTGGTCAGCACGGCACGGAGGCGCTCGAACAGCTGCTGGTGTGAGTCTGCGGACACCAAGACGTCATCAAAATATGGTACCATGCCTGGAAGCCCATGCAGGAGACGCTCCATAAGGCTTTGGAAGATGCCAGGAGCCACACTCACCCCGAACTGCAAATGGCGGCAATGGAATGCCCCTCGGTGGGTGACGATCATCTGGGCTTCAGCAGTGGCATCATCGACTGGCAGTTGTTGATAGGCTTGGGCAAGGTCCAGCTTAGCAAAGACCTTACCCTCACCTAAGGAATACAGCAGGTGTTGTATACAGCAGGAACCGGGTAAGTGTGCTGCCGAAGTGCCTTTTTGATCGTGCACTTGTAGTCGGCGCAGATTCTCACCAACCCGTCCGGCTTGACAGGCGTGACGATGGGGGTTTCCCACTTGGCGTCGTCAACCAGCTCCAAAACTCCTTGGGCGATCAGCTTGTCCAGTTGTTTGTCCACCTTAGCCTTGAGAGCATGGCTTTAGCCTGATGGGGCGACTTGTGGATCAAGGCTAAAGGAGATGGGCGTACTTGTATATTGACCCAAAGTGCCATCAAAAACCTCGGCAAAGTCTTTGACCAGACCCTCAGTCTCTGCGTTAGAGATGCAGTTGATTCCGGTGACTTCCAGGCCGAGGGCATCAAACCAGTCTAGCCCTAGGAGGCTTGGCTGCTGACCTTTGACCACCACCAGTCGGAGCAGGCTCGAAATATCCTTGAAGGCGATCCGGAACCGGCCAACACCTACCACGGGAATGTCGTTTCCTTGGTTGTCTCTCAGGTGTACGCGGTGAGAGTCGAGTTGCCTTTTGGACACTCTGGGTACCAGTCTTTTGATGATGCTCCAAGACACGATGGACAGAGCAGACCCGGTGTCAATCTCCATGTCACATGGAGCTCCTTCAATGAGCACCGTGACGTTCAGCTTGTGTCGCGTAGGCGAATCAGTTTGGCCAGGCGTGGTTCCAGATGGGCAGCAGCAGTTGGTGAGAGCGAAACAGCTTTCCTTGGCGGATTGGAATGAAGACTTGGACTTGCGAGTCAGTGAAGGGGGGGTGTCAGACGGAGCCGATCGGCAAACCTTAGCAATGTGGCCCCTTCTGGAACACTTCTGACAGATAGCATCACTGAATCGACACTTGGCACGGGAATGGTTGCCTCCGCAGCCGGCACATTCCGGTTGGCCCTTGGACTTCTTTTGGAACTTCTTGCGCTCCCGCTTTGTCTGGTGCACGTCATCGTCTTCACTGGAGGATGCCTCATCACTGCTGGCCTCTTCGTGATGCACTGGAACTAGCTTCCTAGCAAGAGGGGGCTGCTGTCCTTGCGGATCTCCTGGGCGGAGCGTTTGGCAGCTTCCGAGGCCACGGCCTCCTCAATGGCTTTCTGCAACGTGAGGTCTGGCCTGGCGAGGAGACGCCATTGCAGACGGATGTCCCGGACCCCACAGATGATTCGATCCATCAGGGCATCGTCTAAGTCTCGGAACTCGCAGTGCATTGCAGCCTGTTGGAGGGCGGTGGTGTAGTTGTTGATTGACTCCCCCTCTGCCTGGTTCTGGTAGTAGAATGCATGGTGGGCAGCAATCTTGGATGACTTTGGTGCGTAGTGGTTGCGGAGCTTCTCTTGGATCGTATCCCACGGTGTTGCCTGGACTGCTACAGGCGCAACCAATGCTCGGGCCGTCTCAAACACCTCAGGCCCACAGAGGCTGAGGAATAGGCCCCACTTCCGCTCCTGTGATACTTGTGTCAGCTCGTTGGCTTGGAGGTAGCAGTCGAACCGAGCGAGGTAGGAGTCCCATGATTCAGAGGCTGGCACAAACGGCAGTAAAGGCACAAGTGAAGCCATGATTCCGATGCCGGCATGAAGGGCAATGGATGGAACACTGTGCTCTAGCCAGAACAGTCAGCTCTGAATTGGTTCTGTTCAGTGATTTCGCTCAGTGATTCAGCTCAGTTCAGAGGGTGGCCACATCTGGCTGTGCTCTGATGTCCATCGATCCCACCTTCGTCACCAGTGTTAAGTTGTGGGTGAACATATCAGACGACACAGCGATTCTTCAAACAGCTCTTTTTTATTCTGAGGCCAGAACTGAACTGAACTGAAGGGCTCAGTCAGCCTGCTTATATAGAGCTCCAGTACCTTGTTACTGTAACAACTTTCTAAAACTATCCAATCACTGAACGTCACTTTCGATCCTTTATTTGCATACAAACTATCCAATCTCTAAACGTCACTTTCTATCCTTCATTTGTATAACTATCTACAGTATCCCCCTGCTGGCCCAGGGTGAGAACTTCAGTACATAACACTCACCATGAACAAATTATTTATGTGCCTTCAGGGAACTGCGCCGGCTGGTCATTGAGATGGTTTTAGCTACGGACATGTCACATCATTTCCAGCAAATGAAATATCTGAAACACGTTCTGAAATGCCTTCAGCATGTAAAAAGGTTGGTTGTATTGGGAAGGGTGTGTGCGTGTTGGAAATCTGAATTTTTGTTGGTGGTATGAATTCTTTAAATCATCTCTCATTTAATATGAGAAACAATCCTACTTTTCTGCTGAAGTAATTCAATAATGCCCTACATTTGACAGGACAGATAGAGATAAACTCATGTCCATGATTGTCCATGCAGCTGACATAAGTCATCCATCAAAGCCCTGGAAATTGCATCAGCAATGGGCAAATGCACTAATGGATGAATTCTTCAAGCAGGTACCATTTTCAAAAGTTCATTGGTAGGCTAGATTCCTTTGCATGTTTGAGATAGATATCAAATTCATATCTTACCTGTCCAGAAAATCCCAAATGGCCTAAAACCCTTATAAAAAAATATGCAAGCAAACATGCATAAGATAACACTTAGCATTTATTGTTGTATGTAATGTAACATAACCTACCCTTGTTGCTTGCACCCATTGTCACAAGAAACCACTGTGAAGCGCTGTCTCAATTCACATGTAGTACTAAGCCAAATCATGGCTAAGTGGGAACAAGGCAGTGCACACAGAGCGGACATGGAAGCCTCTTCCCTCTTCCCTCTCCCAGAGCTGCTGCCGCTGCCTCACTGCTCAAGATGCACCATGGTTTGGCTTAGCATTACATCTGAATCCAGGCTTGTGGTTTGTCTCATGCCAAATAAATTACAAGCTGTTTGCTTTAGGCTTACTGAGCATGGTTTCTCTGAGGAGGGACAAACCCGTTTATGTAATGCCAAGTGAACGTTTCAGGTTATGAGCTCTGCTAACCTGGAAGTAGCTGCTCCTGGTTGAGAACTTTGCCCCAGGATGCAAACGGAAATCGTGCGCTGGAAGGCCCCATTAGCGAAAGTGCGCCTCAGGATAAGATCAGTTTCAGCTTAAGAATGGACCTCCGGAACAAATTAAGTTCGTAACCAGAGGTACCACTGTATTACAAAGCTGAATAATCTGGCTAATTATAGTTGTTCTAAAGCTTCTTCTGCCAACAGCCGAAGCAGCATCCACTGTAAAGCAAGCATACTGCTGTGCTGCATACTAGTAACAACCCCATTGGAATGCATTGCTCCCAAATAGCAGGCTCTGATGTGGCTAAAACATCTTCAGGAGGACTGATAGGTGTGCCCCCATCCCTGTATCTGTACACTTGAGGATCCCTTCTGTTGTATTTTAAGGATACATAGGTGTGATTAACAGCTTGGTATGAAAGATTAACACCCACATGTTTCAAACTCGGTGTCAGAATTTGAAAATGTTGCTTTTCAAGATGATTGGAGGAGCAGAATTTTCAACTCTTAGGTTTTTGCTTCACACACTTGCAGGTTGACAATAGGAAGTCACAAACTGTCCCACATTGTGCTTCATATTAAGAATTTTGGGCATGTTCAGCCCAAGGTCAAGTAACAGCTGCAGTGATTCCATTCTGGCAGTGAAGCCAACATTCATGTGATTCACCTGCATTCCCCACCCCTGCTATATGTGGGGTCTGGAGGTTTTTTGACTGATATTGTGACTGGAGAGAAAAGGCTTAAGCACCACACACTGCGCTCCTGAGGACAATCGTCCTGTGCCTGGTATTTAACTTTATCAAACCCATGGTGTGGTTGCTGATTGTGTCATTTATATTATGTTTCATTTGGCCCTATGTCTCTGAAAACAGGAGTATCTGTTATGTTAGAGGTTCTCAGAGTGTGATCTGCAGAATATCACTGGTCTGTTGAGCTTCATTCAGGTGGTCCATGGTTTGTCTGTAGAAAAATAACTAAAAATATTGTGTCATCTAGTGCAGCGCATGACAATTGCTACAACAAGCAGAAAAAATATTAAGCGGTCAACCAAGACCCTCAGCAATTTTCAGGTGGCTTTGTGGCAAGGAAAGTTTGGGATCCATTGCATTATGTTATACCAAATACTGTAATGTGTTTAAATAAGGAAAACACCCTGAAATAAAGGTTGTCATTTATTCCTTATTGGGACTTTCATAAACTTGGTAGAATCTTTGAAATTCCCAGTGGAGGGCTCACACTGCACTCTCACAAATTGTGTCTCTTTTTACACAATTATAAATAAACACACACTTATCTTTTCATATTACATACATTCTCAGAGTGTAAGGGGTGATTCAGATGCAACAATCTTGTATAGCCCATGGTTTTATTAAGTCAGAAATGACTATTGAGCCTACACTCTCCCATCTCATTTCTCCCTCCCATGTACGAGCTTTAAAGCTTTTATGTTGGTATCTTTAAGCCACAGTTGTCCATAATGTCTGAAACAAGAAACTGTGGTTTAATGCTGGTTTTCTAAGCAGTGGGAAATCTGTGGGCCTCCAGCTGCTGCTAAACTGCAATGCCCATCAGCCTCAGCAAGCAGGCGAAAGATGATGGGTTCAGCAACATCTGGAGGGAAATCAGTGCCCCACACCTGTTCTAAGCTGCTTCATAGAATCATAGATTTGGAAGGGACCCCAGGGGTCATCTAGTCCAACCCCCGTGCAATGCAGGAATCTCAGCTAAAGCATCCATGACAAATGGCCATCCAACCTCTGCTTTAAAACCTCCAAGGGGGGAGAGTTCACCGCCTCGCGGGAGTCTGTTCCACTGTTGAACAGCTCTGTCAGAAACTTTTTTCGAATGTTTAGTCGGAACCTCCTTTCTTGCTCCTTGAAGCCATAGGTTCGAGTCCTACCCTCCAGAACAGGAGAAAACAAGCATGTTCCCTCTCTTCCATGTGACAGCCCTTCAGATATTTGAAGATGGCTCTCATATCTCCTCTGTCTCTTCTTTTCCAGGCTAAATATACCCAGCTCCTTCAAGCGCTCCTCGTAAGCCTTAGTTTCAAGAGTTTCATATCAAAATAGAAGTGAATTTATTGGATATTGTTCACGCTGTCTTATATCTTTGTGCATTCTTTCCCCTCCAACTCAGGGAGACAAGGAGGCTGAATTAGGATTGCCTATTTCTCCACTCTGTGATCGTGGGACTACCAATATTGCTGAAACTCAAATAGGTAATGTGAGGGAGGGAGCCAATCTTTAGTCCTTCCTCTCAATCCTTTTCTTTTTGAAAATCAGATGTATGCTTTTCTCTCCCCCCCCCCTTTTTTAAATTTTTTTTTATTAAGTTTTCCATTTAACAATACAATCATATCACATTAGTTAATCCGAATTACGCCAATACATATCATAAAATCCAAATATTTTGCCGAATTTTTAAAATTTTTGTTGGGGGTACCCATGCTTCGAGTTCAGTAAGGGTCCAATCATCTCATATTTCTGCTGCTTTAAAGATGTATGCCTTTCTTTCTCACCACAGCAAAACAAAAAACCAAAACAAACAAATATGCCATAGGTGCTAGAAAATGTCCTGGCTGGATCACCATTTCCTGAAGCTCAAAAGCAGATCCAGAAATCACATCAATCATATTATTATTATTATTATTATTATTATTATTATTCAGTGCTATGTCCCTTTCACCACCAAACCACCTGACTCGTTGTCAAATCCCCCACTGCACTGCTTGGTGGCATTTTTATAATCCCTTGCAAGCCATGGGTCCCCTACAACATCCCAGTCCTGAATGCCTTTGAGCTTCATTTGGGTCTTGCCTTTCTTCCAGTTCTAAGCAGTGCAGATTAATCAGCAGTTTCCAAGCCTACACTACTTCACCATTTTAAAAAATAATAAATTTTGGCTACTGGTAAACTATTTCTTGAGGGAGTTAATTCCATAGTTAAATTATGCACTGTGTGAAAAAGTATTTTCTTTTGTCTGTCCTAATCTTCCAACATTCAGCTTTTTTGATGTCCACAAGCTCTCGTGTTATGAAAGGAGAAACTTATCTCTGCCCACTTTCTCCACTTTTTTCATGTATGTGCTCTTTGAACCCTTTAAGGCATCCCTTATTGCCTGGCTGTATTTATTTTGCCAAAGTTTATGTTCCTTTTGGTTCTCCTCATTTGCACAAGTTTCTAAAGGAAACTTCCTTGCCTCTGATGAGTTCTTTGACTCTACAGTGGTACCTCGGGTTAAGAACTTAATTCGTTCTGGAGGGCCGTACTTAACCTTAAACTGTTCTTAACCTGAAGCACCACTTTAGCTAATGAGGCCTCCTGCTGCTGCCGCACTGCCGGAGCACAATTTCTGTTCTCATCCTGAAGCAAAGTTCTTAACCCAAGGTAATATTTTGGGTTAGCAGAGTCTGTAACCTGAAGCGTCTGTAACCCAAGGTACCACTGTACTCATTACAGCACCCTCTTGGCGCTGATGGTACCTTTCTTAATCTGTGGTATAAACGCTTATGAGATAAATGCTTAAATGATATGCACTTACTGTTTATCCTTTTATTACAACTGTTGTTAATTTTTTTACATCATCAGATACGGGGTTGCACATTTCATGTTGTTTGCTCTGGTGCCTGCTTGGTCTAATATATGCTCACTGGGCTCTGCTTCTCTCCAAATGCCAAGCCTGTTCTGGCAGAGCTGCACTTCTACCAATTTTCTGTGCCTCATCCACCAGGTCTCCTGCTTGTGGCCTTCATGCTGGCCTTCGCCACCAAACTCAACATTTCCACTCGAGGCCTGAGCACCCCAGGCCTTATCCTGTGCTGACTACCGCAGGGCGACTTGGCCGGCCTCTAAAGTGAACTGGGAGCTACCACTGGGGTTGCAAGCTGTAGGCTGAGCTTTGCCATGTCTGAATCCTATTAATAGGTATTGGTGCATCTAGGAGACTTGGATATGCTGAGGGTTTATGCAAGACATTCTCGCCACTCTCTCATTACTTTGGGAGACCGGGCCTCCGTCAGGAGAAAACTAGAATGGCTGTGGCAAGACCAGCTGAACTTACCATATTGCCCTGGTGCTGACATGCTAAGCCAAACTTTGACTTAGTGAGCTTATGGAGAGGAGCTCACATCCACTTTGCTGCTCCCAGGATCCCCAAGCTAAGCTAACATTTGGCTTAGGGTGCTGTCCAAACCAGAACTTGTGGTTAAGCTCCATCCTTATTAGCCATGATGTCTTAGGTCAGTATGGAAGCAAAAAAGAAATGGGAGGAGGCAGGCAGCTGCAAGCTTCTCCCCAGGAACCTGCATGTTCACATGGACTCAGGGCCTGATTCACACATGACCCTAAACCATGTTTATTAAACCATAGCTTAGTGTACTACCACTAGAAATAATAATAGTAATAATAATAATATTAATAATTTAACTTTTGGGGGGAAACTTGCCTCTTTAGAATCTTTTCCAGATATATCATAGTTTTAGCCAAAATATCTGCACTCATCTCAGACCAGGGCTGGATCTACACAGCAATAAAAATGCTATGAAAAAAAACATTTTAAAGCTCACAATGGAAATGATCATTGACTTTGGATTTCAGCTCTACAGAGCTATCTGATGTCACATTGTTATAACACATTTATAACGTTATAAGCTAATGTAGCTGAGTCCTAGACCCATAAGCTCTGTACTGAAGAATGTTTCTTCATCTAGGACAAGAAATTGAAGAATTATGTCTGGATGTTTTCTTCTTTTCAGGCTTTATTGATGTCATAGTGAAACCAATTTTTTCTCTTATAATTGAAGCAGCTGAGAAAATTGTTGAGCCTCTTATATATGAAGCTTTTGAAACTGGATGTTCCTCTAGCAGAGATTCTGGGTATTTTTCCGGGTATGACTGTTCTTCTTGCTTTTTTTGTTAATGTTATCCTTATTTTTTTACAAATTGCTCTTGTCACCATAGTCTTTGATACTGGCAAGATATTAACTCATTTTCAGTTTTGTTTTGTTTTTAAATAATATTTATTCCAATTTTGAAGATTACAAAAAAGACATACAATCCAAAAAGAAAAATAGAAAAAAGAAAAAGAAAAAACACACAAATCCAACCTTTACATAACTTTCTTTCCTTTGCTTATTTCCTTGACCTCCTCACACCTCCCTTTTTTGTATTCTAGTTCAATTAGATATTTCAGCAAATCCTTTCCATACTTGTTATTATCCTAAAAAAAATTATCTTGATATACTATATTTTTACATTCTCCTCTTTCACTAATTACCAATCCATTTTTACTTAATCCTTTATATGATTTCTGCCAAGACCACAATACTTCATTCCAACATCCTTCTAACATTCCTTAATTTTACAATATTTCTGTAAATAAACTTTAAATTTCTTCCAATCTTCTTCCACCAACTCTTCTCCTCAGATTCTGCCAGTCATTTCCGCCAGTTCCATATAGTCCATCACCTTCATCTGCCATTCTTCCCAGGTGGGTAGATCTTGTGTCTTCCAATACTTTGCAATAAGTATTCTTGCTGCTGTTGTGGCATACATAAAAAAAGTTCTATCCTTCTTTAACACCAGTTGGCCGACCATGCCCAGGAGAAAGGCCTCTGGTTTCTTCTGAAAGGTATATTTAAATACCTTTTTCATTTCGTTATAGATCATCTCCCAGAAAGCCTTAATCCTTGGGCATGTCCACCAAAGGTGAAAGAATGTACCTTCAGTCTCTTTACATTTCCAACATTTATTATCGGGCAAATGATAGATTTTTGCAAGCTTGACTGGTGTCATGTACCACCTGTATATCATTTTCATTATATTCTCTCTTAAGGTATTACATGCCGTAAACTTCATACCTGTGGTCCATAACTGTTCCCAGTCAGCCATCATAATGTTATGTCCAACATCTTGTGCCCATTTAATCATAGCAGATTTAACCGCAAGTTATACATTCTTGACAAATTCTTAGTTTTAGTTTCTAACAGTTCTATTTCCAATTTTGATTTTTCCACCTGAAAACCAATTTTCTTATCCAAATTATAAGCCTCCATTATTTGATAATAATGAAGCCAGTCTCGTACTTTGTTTTTTAGTTTTTCAAAACTCTGCAGTTTTAATCTGTCTCCTTCTTGTTCCAAAATTTCCCAATATTTCGGCCATTTGGCCTCCATATTGAGCTTTTTCTGAGCCTTTGCTTCCATTGGTGACAACCACCTTGGAGTTTTGTTTTCAAGCAAATCCTTATATCTTATCCAGACATTAAACAGTGCTTTCCTGACAATATGGTTTTTAAACGCTTTATGTGCTTTAACCTTGTCATACCACAAGTATGCATGCCATCCAAAGACATTATTAAAACCTTCCAAGTCCAAAATGTCCGGAGGCGGCGCGAACGGCAATGGCTGCCCTTTCCTAGTCGGGAGAGGGAAGCTCCGCTGAAAACGGGTCTCCCGCTGCGGCGAAGCGGAGACCCATCTTGGAAAACCACAGGCGGCAGAAGCCTGTGGTCTTGGGACCCGGCGGGCGCCAGGAGCGCCCCCCAAAACGTTGAAGGAACCCCGTAAGGGGCTCCGGATCACGGAGGGGGTTGCGGCGCTGTGGGTCATTCCGCAATCGGCGGAGTGAAGCTGCGTTGCTGCTGCCGGTGAGCGCTGACCTTTCTTCCTAAACCTTTGATTCGGAAAGCAACAATCCGTGAGTAATAAGGATTTTACAAAACTTTGAGACCTAAAAACATTGAATTTGGCTGAAAGCGGAGCGACGAAAAAGAGGAAGTCAGTCTTCCGCTGACACTGAACTTCAAAGCAAAGAGCTGGAGAGTGGAGGCAAAGAGTGAGCTGTTAATTTAACTGATCTGGACACCCGTGGAAATTATTTTTAAGCAGAATAAGGACTTTAAGTAATTGATATATGACTTTTGTTTGGACTGTGATACCTTTCTCTCATTTGGATTACAAATTGAGTAAGAAACCCAGGTGCTGGAACTGCCTGAGTAATTGAGCTGTCAGTCTGCAGGGCTGGATACTTTGAATTTAAACTCTGAAACAATCTGAGGGAGTTTGGACTGGCTACTTTGAAACACCTTTTGGAATACCAGTAAGCACTGTTTGAAACATTGTTGTTTTTTTTCTAAATACTAACTCTGCTAAAATCTACCTTATTGAAGGTTCCTGGACACTAAACCAGACTTTATTAATTTTATTGGAATTGATCTCTTCCCCAAAGACATTTTAAGCTCCCCCTAGAGGATTTGGGATTTACAGCAGTGACATTGTTTTACTTTCCTTTTCCCGGCCTCCTGTTTGATTGTTACCATCTGGGCTGTCTCAGCTTGACTTGACTTTTAGATAACTCTGGAATGAGTGGCGCAAGAAAAAAGGGACCGAAAACCAGACAAACAACTCTAACAACTCTAACCGCAGCCTCTAAGGCACGTAGATCATCTGTGCCTACTTTGCCTTCTTTGCCTATTTTGACTTCTGAGGAAGAAGCTGCTTCTCTGCCACGGGCAGAAACTGAGGAATTACAATTGGAAGAGATGGCCTCAGGAGCAACTGGCTCCATTTTAGAGAAAATTCTTGAAAAACTGGAATCTCTGGATAAAAAAGTTGATCAGCATATAGCTAAAGTTGATCAAAACACAGAATGTTTAAAGAGATTAACTGAACAAGTTGCACAGAATGTACAAGCAATTGGAGAAGTGAAGGAGGCTGCAGGTGAAAATCGGAAATTGGCTGAGGATACCAGCCAAAAACTGGGAAAATTAGAAAAAGAGGTAAGACCACTCAGCAAACAAGTAGGTGAACACCAGACCTATCTTTCCATGATAGAACTGCGGAACAGGGAGACCAATTTAAGGATAAGGTCGGTACCAGAGGTGGAAGAAGGCAACCTAGCTGAGTTTCTGACTAAAGAATTTTCCAAGTTTTGGAACTTAGAGGAAAAAGACCTTAAAATCATATCAGCCTTTAGGCTTGGAAGACTTATAAAGAAAGAGAAGCCCAGAGACTGTTTAATAACATTGAGATCAAAGGAGGAAAGGGACAAGATTTTAGGCTTGCACTACGGAAAGTCACTGGATATTTTGGACAAGAGAATTGAAATTTACAAGGATATTCCTAAACAACTGTTGGACCTTAGATCTGATTATTTGGAACTAGCAAGACTGCTGAGGAGCAACTCAATTATCTTCAGGTGGGATTTTCCTCAAGGATTATCTTTCACTTTTAGAGGGAAGAAGATTAAAATTAGAACATTGGAAGATAGAGACAAGTTTTTGACTGCCTACAGAGAGGACCTTCAAAAAGGACTTGAACTACCTTCAGGGCCTGGAGTACCAGGGGCGCTTGTACCCTTGGATTCTGAAGATCCAGCGAACAAGGTACCACCCTTAGAAAAATAACCAGATTTATTCAGGATGTCTCTGCAACTTTTGAGTTGGAATATAAATGGTTGTAACATTCCGGAAAAAAGGAGGAAAATTTTTCATATATTAAAAAAAGAACAATTGGACATTATCTGCTTACAAGAAACACATGTGACAAGGCTCCACAGAAAAGTATTAATAAATAAAAGACTTGGCCAGGAATTTATATCTTCAGACAAAGTAAAGAAGAGAGGCGTGGTGATATATGCAAAAGAGAGCCTGTCACCTAAATTTTTATTCAAAGATGAACATGGAAGAATTTTGGCAATTGAAATACAGCACCAGGGAGAAAAGATTCTGATACTAGGAATTTATGCACCAAATGAAGGGAAATCGGATTTTTTCAAGAAGTTGCATGAGATCATGCTGGATTATCTGGACTATGACAACATCATTATGATGGGAGACATGAACGGAGTCGTATCAACTAACATGGATAAGTCACAAAGCCAAAATGTTACAAAAGATGGCAGACTACCAAAGACCTTTTTTGAATTGACAGACAATATGGACTGGATTGACATTTGGAGAACGAAGAACCCCTTGGGAAAAGAAGGAACATTCTTCTCTGAAGCCCAGCTGACTTGGACAAGAATCGACCAAATATGGATAACTAGAGGTCTGGCACCCAAGGTCAGAAAGGTGGAAATCTGCCCAAAGACCTGCTCCGACCATAACGCATTGAAAATGGACATGATACTATTACCAACCGGCTCTTTTAGATGGAAGATGAATGACAATTTGTTCAGAGATCAGGAGATTATTAAGAAGGCCCAAAAAGCATTGAAGGATTACTTTGAGATAAATATGAACACTACGGTGGAAAAAAGAATTATTTGGGATGCAAGTAAAGCTGTGATGAGGGGGTTCTTGATACAACAGAATGCTGCAAGGAAGAGGATACAAAACGACAGAAAAGATAAGATTTTGGAGAAAATAAAAGAATTAGAGAAGAAGTTAAGATTAAACCCGAAGTCACAGCCGATCTTGAGAGAAATCAAACTCTATCAAGCACAATACTCCAAATTGATAAACCAGGAAATAGAGTGGAAGATTAAATTAATGAAACAAAAAACTTTTGAATCGGCAAATAAATGTGGGAAACTGCTAGCTTGGCAGTTGAAGAAGAGACAAAAATTAAATACAGTTACAAATTTGGAAATTGAAGGAAGAAACATTCAGAACCCCAAGGAGATTAGAAAGTGCTTTCAGAAATATTTCAAAAAATTATATACTCAAGGGTCGCAGGATGAGGTTGAGATTAAACAATTTTTGGAGAAAAATGGACTGAAAAAGCTGTCACAAGAAAATAGATTACTCCTGAACAGTAAAATAACACGCCAAGAGATTGAAAATGCCATTCAGAACATGAAATTGGGCAAATCTCCAGGACCAGATGGGCTAACCTCCAAGTATTATAAGACACTAAAAGACTATTTGATACAACCACTGATGGAGGTCAGCAATGAAATTATGGAGGGGAAGAAGGCGCCGGAATCGTGGAAAGAAGCTTTTATCACATTGATACCAAAATCGGAAGCTGAAAAGACACAACTTAAGAACTACCGTCCCATCTCCCTGTTAAATGTGGATTACAAAATATTTGCAGATGTCCTGGCAAGTAGACTTAAAAAAGTTTTAAATGAAGTAATTCACAAAGACCAGGCAGGCTTTCTCCCAGGTAGACATATGTTTGCTAATACAAGGAACATTATTGACATTTTGGAACTTTTGCAAACAGACATAAACACTAAAGGTAAAGGTAAAGGTACCCCTGCCCGTACGGGCCAGTCTTGACAGACTCTGGGGTTGTGCGCCCATCTCACTTAAGAGGCCAGGGGCCAGCGCTGTCCGGAGACACTTCCGGGTCACGTGGCCAGCGTGACATCGCTGCTCTGGCCAGAGCCAGAGCCGCACACGGAAACGCCGTTTACCTTCCCGCTGGTAAGCGGTCCCTATTTATCTACTTGCACCCGGAGGTGCTTTCGAACTGCTAGGTTGGCAGGCGCTGGGACCGAGCAGCGGGAGCGCACCCCTGCCGCAGGGATTCGAACCGCCGACCTTTTGATCGGCAAGCCCTAGGCGCTGAGGCTTTAACCCACAGCGCCACCTGCGTCCCGACATAAACACTAAAGCAGTGCTAATTTTCATAGATGCGGAGAAAGCCTTTGATAATATCTCTTGGAAATTTATGAAGGGAAATTTAAAAGAAATGGGAGTGGGTCGGGGTTTTGAGAATGGCATTGATGCAGTATATTCAGAACAAAAGGCTAAATTGATAGTAAATAATGTGGTCACAGAAGAGTTTAAAATTGAAAAAGGAACACGACAAGGCTGCCCGATCTCCCCTTTGTTATTTATATCGGTTCTGGAGGTGCTCTTGAATATGATTAGAGGGGACCGGTTGGTGGAAGGGATTCAGGTCGGAGCGAAACAATATAAACTTAAAGCCTTTGCAGATGACCTGGTTCTGACCCTGCAGGAGCCAGAATCTAGTACAATAAGAGTATTACAATTGATTCAAGATTTTGGTCGGGTGGCGGGATTTAAGCTAAATAAACAGAAAACTAAGGTGCTGGGAAAAAATCTGACAGATACAGAGTCGGAACGGTTTCAGAGAGAAACAGAATTAACTGTGGTTAAAAAAGTAAAGTACCTAGGGGTAAATATAACAGCAAAGAATCTGAGTCTATTTAAGGATAACTATGAAAAATGCTGGTCGGAAATTAAGAGAGACTTGGATAGCTGGACAAAATTGAAGCTTTCCTTGTTAGGCCGAATTGCTGCTGTTAAGATGAATGTATTGCCAAGAATGTTGTTTTTGTTTCAAACATTGCAGATTGTGGACAAGACGGAGTGTTTCCGGAAGTGGCAGAGAGATATTTCTAAATTTGTCTGGCAGGGCAAAAAGCCCAGAATTAAGTTTAAGATACTAACTGACGCAAAAGAAAGAGGGGGCTTTGCCCTGCCAGACTTAAAGCTGTATTATGAAGCCGCAGCTTTCTGCTGGCTAAAAGACTGGCTACTTCTCGAAGACACTGATGTACTGGATCCGGAAGGTTTTAACAACGCTTTTGGTTGGCATGCATACTTATGGTATGACAAGGTTAAGATAAATAAGGTCTTCAAGAACCATATTGTCAGGAAAGCAGTATTTAATGTCTGGACAAAATACAAAGACTTATTGGAAAACAAAACTCCGAGGTGGCTTTCACCTCTGGAAGCTAAGGCCCGAAAAAGACCCAATATGGAGGCCAAATGGCCAAAATATTGGGAAATAGTAGAAAAAGATGGAGACAATTGGAAATTGCAGAGTTTGGAGAAAATGAAGGATAAAGTGCGAGACTGGTTACATTACGCTCAGATTAAAGAAGTCTTTAAAAATGATAAAAAGGTAGGGTTCCAGGTGGAGAAATCGAAGTTGGAAACAGAATTGCTAGAGCCAAAGACTAAGGTATTGTCAAGAATGTATAACTTGCTGTTAAAATGGAATACACAAGATGAAATGGTTAAATCGGTTATGATAAAGTGGGCTCAGGACATTGGGTATAATATTATGTTTGAGGACTGGGAAAGGTTGTGGACCACCGGCTTGAACTTCACTGCATGTAATGCTCTGAAGGAAAATGTAATGAAAATGATATATAGATGGTACATGACCCCAGTTAAACTTGCCAAAATATACCATTTGTCTGATAATAAATGTTGGAAATGTAAAGAAAATGAAGGAACATTCTTTCACCTCTGGTGGACCTGCCCTAAAGTGAAGGCCTTCTGGGAAATGATATATAATGAGCTGAAGAAGGTATTTAGGTATACCTTTACTAAGAAACCAGAGGCCTTCCTTCTGGGTATTGTCAGCCAGAAGGTGTTAAAGAAGGACCGAACATTTTTTATGTATGCAACAACGGCAGCAAGGATACTCATCGCTAAGAATTGGAAAACTCAAGATCTACCCAC
Source organism: Podarcis cretensis (assembly GCF_951804945.1). Lineage (NCBI taxonomy): Eukaryota > Metazoa > Chordata > Lepidosauria > Squamata > Lacertidae > Podarcis > Podarcis cretensis. The sequence continues at coordinate 124,975,572 of NC_137172.1, read as the reverse complement.
ACTGGAAGAGTGACAGATGCAGCTGATAGACTATATGCAACTGGCCGAGATGACTGGCAGGATCCGAGACCTGGGAGAAGAAAGAGTTGAGGAGGACTGGGGGAAATTTAAGACTTATTTACAGAAATACTGTAATTTGGTTGAATGCTAAGAAGGATGCTAGATCATAAATAATTGCCTACCATTGAATTAGATTGGATTTTGATGATAAGTGAGAAATAAGGAAAATATAAATTTTTTTTGGAGAATTGTTAGATTTTATCTAAATGAGCGGTGATAAATATTGTAAACAAGTGGGTAATTTGCTTGGAAAAAATCTTCTGCAACGATGTAAGTGGGAGCGGGAGATGTGAGGGAGTCCAAAGAAGAGACGAAACTATGTTATGATATAAGTAATTTTTATTTATGCATTTGTATTCAAAAATCTTAATAAATATGAAATTAAAAAAAAAATAATGCAGCTAGGTCATTCAAAAAAAAAAAAATGTCCGTGTTTTCAAGAAGCAGCCATTCTTTCAGCCAACAAAATGCAGCTGATTCATAATAAAGCCTAAGGTCTGGCAGGGCAAATCCACCTCTTTCTTTAGCATCAGTTAGTATCTTAAATTTTATTTGGGGCTTCTTGCCCTGCCAGACAAATCTAGAAATATCTCTCTGCCACTTCTTGAAACAATCCACTTTGTCCAAAATTTGCAATGTTTGAAACAAAAACAACATCCTTGGCAATACATTCATCTTTATCACAGCAATTCGGCCTAGCAATGATAACTTCAAATTTGACCATATTTCTAAATCCTTTTTCACTTCCGTCCAACATTTTTCGTAATTATCTTTAAATAAATTCACATTCTTAGCAGTCATGTTAACCCCTAGGTATTTCACCTTCTTAACCAATGTTAATCCTGTCTCCTTCTGAAACCTCTCTCTCTCAATCTGTGTTAAATTTTTCTCTAAGACCTTAGTTTTCAGCTTATTCAACTTAAATCCGGCAACCTGACCAAATTCTTGAATCAATTCCAATACTCTTTTAGTACTAGATTCTGGCTCCTGTAATGTCAATACCAAATCATCAGCAAATGCTTTCAATTTGTACTGTTTAGCTCCGACTTGTATACCTTTAACCAATTGGTCCTTTCATGTTGAGCAAAACCTCCAGGACCGATATAAAAAGCAATGGAGAGATTGGGCACCCTTGTCGTGTTCCTTTCTCAATCTTAAATTCTTCTGTAACTACATTGTTCACAATTAATTTAGCTTTTTGTTCTGAGTAAATTGCACCTATACCGTTTTCAAAGCCTTGGCCTACCCATATTCCCTGTAAATTTTTCTTCATAAAACTCCAAGAAATATTATCAAAGGCTTTCTCCGCGTCCACAAATATCAAAACTGCTTTGGTGTTAATCTTCACTTGTAATTTTTCTAAAATGTTAATTATATTCCTCATATTGTCAGACAAGTGTCTCCCCGGGAGAAAGCCCGCTTGATCTTTATGGATTTCAGTTTTGTTTCAATAATTGTTCTTCATTTAACTCCCCAACCTTTCATTTTTTAATTTTTTATTTTTTTGTTCTGTTAAGAGCCCCATACTTCATCTATGCATTTCTTCTCTTTTCTCCTCCAGGGCTTCCTGATAGCCCAATGAGGAATTTTAAGTTAACACCGTGAGTTTACTGCATTCCAGTAACCTTCATGTTTTTGTAATGTGAGATTAGTTTTTAAAATGTTGAAGTGGAGTAAAATTTTGATATCAATATTTCACTTAATTTCCAGTGAAAGGGTGAATTGGACTCCATTAGCAGATTGATAGGTCTTTAAAAAGTCCCGCAATAGCTGCATTTGATTGTCCCAGTGTTCATTTCTGTTCCTGAAAAAGAGGGCATTGATTTTCTCTCATTATTATACTATATATATTTTCTGGTGTTTTAAAATATATGCTGGTATACGTTTGAGGAAAGACGCAAACCCCCAAACCCAAGAAATTAATGCATGCCAGATTCTAACTAATATTTGGGATAGGAAGGGGGAATGCAAGCTGCCAAATCCATGCAAAGCAGCCTGGCCAGGCTAATTAAGTGTAGCTCCATTAAGAACCATTGGCAATGCAAGAGAACTGTCTTTTCAAGCAGGAGAAATGGCAGGTTACCAGGGTGAACTATTAGGAAATAGAATCATAGAATCATAGAGTTGGAAGAGACCACAAGGGCCATCGAGTCCAACCCCCTGCCAAGCAGGAAACACCATCAGAGCACTCCTGACATATGGTTGTCAAGCCTCTGCTTAAAGACCTCCAAAGAAGGAGACTCCACCACACTCCTTGGCAGCAAATTCCACTGTCAAACAGCTCTTACTGTCAGGAAGTTCTTCCTAATGTTTAGGTGGAATCTTCTTTCTTGTAGTTTGGATCCATTGCTCCGTGTCCACTTCTCTGGAGCAGCAGAAAACAACCTTTCTCCCTCCTCTATGTGACATCCTTTTATATATTTGAACATGGCTATCATATCACCCCTTAACCTCCTCTTCTCCAGGCTAAACATGCCCAGCTCCCTTAGCCGTTCCTCATAAGGCATCGTTTCCAGGCCTTTGACCATTTTGGTTGCCCTCCTCTGGACACGTTCCAGTTTGTCAGTGTCCTTCTTGAACTGTGGTGCCCAGAACTGGACACAGTACTCCAGGTGAGGTCTGACCAGAGCAGAATACAGTGGCACTATAACTTCCCTTGATCTAGATGCTATACTCCTCTGGATGCAGCCCAGAATTGCATTGGCTTTTTTAGCTGCCGCGTCACACTGTTGGCTCATGTCAAGTTTGTGGTCAACCAAGACTCCTAGATCCTTTTCACATGTACTGCTCTCAAGCCAGGTGTCACCCATCTTGTATTTGTGCCTCTCATTTTTTTTTGCCCAAGTGCAATACTTTACATTTCTCCCTGTTAAAGTTCATCTTGTTTGTTTTGGCCCAGTTCTCTAATCTGTCAAGGTCGTTTTGAAGTGTGATCCTGTCCTCTGGGGTGTTAGCCACCGCTCCCAGTTTGGTGTCATCTGCAAATTTGATGCCCTTGAGTCCATCATCCAAGTCGTTGATAAAGATGTTGAATAAGACCGGGCCCAAGACAGAACCCTGTGGCACCCCACTAGTCACTCTTCTCCAGGATGAAGAGGAACCATTGATGAGCACCCTTTGGGTTCGGTCAGTCAGCCAGTTACAAATCCACTGAGTGGTAGCATAGTCAAGACTGCATTTTACCAGCTTCTTTACAAGAATATCATGGGGCACCTTGTCAAATGCCTTGCTGAATTCAAGGTAGGCTACATCCACTGCGTTCCCTTCATCTACCAGGCTTGTAATTCTGTCAAAAAACGAGATCAGGTTAGTCTGACATGACTTATTTTTCAGAAATCCATATGCTGACTATTGGTGATCACAGCATTCCTTTCTAGGTGCTCACAGACTGTTTGCTTAATGATCTGCTCCAGAATCTTCCCTGGTATTGATATCAGACTGACTGGGCGGTAATTATTTGGGTCCTCTCTTTTCCCCTTTTTGAAAATAGGGACAACATTTGCCCTCCTCCAGTCTGCCGGGACTTCGCCTGTTCTCCAGGAATTCTCAAAGATGACTGCCAGTGGTTCTGAGATCACATCTGCCAGTTCTTTAATACTCTTGGATGCAGTTCATCTGGCCCTGGAGACTTGAATACATCTAAACTAGCCAAGTATTCTTGTACTATCTCCTTTGTTATTCTGGGCTGTGTTTCCTCTGCTGAATCATTTGTTCCAAATTCTTCAGGTCGGGCATTGTTTTCTTTATCGGAGAAGACTGAGGCAAAGAAGGCATTGAGGAGTTCAGCCCTTTCTGGGTCCCCTGTTTGCATTTCACCAGCTTCTCCTCTGAGTGACCCCACTGTTTCTTTGTTCTTCCTTTTGCTACGAACATACCCATAAAAGCCTTTTTTGTTGCTTTTAACCTCTCTAGCAAGCCTGAGTTCATTCTGTGCTTTAGCTTTTCTGACTTTGTGTCTACACGTGCTGGCTATTTGTTTGAATTCCTCTTTGGTGGTTTCCCCCCTTTTCCATTTTTTGTACACATCCTTTTTTAATCTTAACTCAGTTAATAGTGTCTTAACATAAGGTTAGGGTTTTTGGTGAGAGATTTACTGGGGGGAAAGAGGACAAGGGCAGAATGATCTTGGCTGCTGACTGGAGAGGTTGCAACCCAGAGCCTGGGGAGCCTGGCTGGCTGCTCTGGACTCCAGCTGGCTGGTGCTCTGAGAGAAGCCCGGGGAGACATGCAGCTGCATATCGGTGTAAAATAAATGCTACAGCCTCTGCCGTAGCCTGAATTCACAATGGAAACATGACCCTGGGGGAGGCCCTGGAACCCCTGGGTCATGCTACTGCTTGGTACAGATTGGGGTGCCATGTAGCAATCAGTGCTTTTTTCCATGCCAATTTTAGATGTCAGTTGCTTCTCCAGAACTCTAAAAACCTTAAAAATTACTTCAACAATTTCAGCCTGACTCATTACTTATGGTTTTCTTTCCTTTTGTAAAGATCAGGGTCAATTGATGATGAAAATAAGCCAAAACCTAGTGGGAACAGTTTTGAAGAGGAAGAAAACTTTAGTCTGGGAAGCGTCAAAAGTGAAAGTGGGACTTGCACAGAGAGAAATCTCTTAATTTCATTGGATATAGGAAGCTTTGAAGAACACTTGGTGCATAATATCGAAGCAAACAGAAAAAAGTGGAAAGAGAGCCAGGAGCCCAGGAGCAAAGGTAGGCGGATCCAGTTCTGCAGACTCTGAGCCCTCCATACACTGCAATAACCATTTCCCACATTTGTGTCCACGCCATTCTTGCTGCTCTCAACAAAGTCCTTTGCAGAAGGAAGAGACTGTTTTCTGGAGCAGAACAGATTGCAATTTATATTTTCCTTCAATAAAAATGTCTTACTATTATTAAAAACAACGACAAGGTCTTAATTTGGCATTTCAATTCTCCTAGACTAGCCCTAACCCTCTGTCCAATTAAACAGAATCAATACTGGGAACAATCTCAGCTCATTGCTATTCTTATATGTATAACTATGGGCTGCACCCGAGCTCCCTCCCCTCACCCCCCCATCCCATAGAGCTCCCCCTTCCCACCCCATGCAGCTAACTACTAACCTTACTTTTTACCTTCCCAGCCCCATTTCTGAAGTCACTTCTTTCTCCTCTTCTGCAGCACTGCTTTGCACCCAGTTTCACCTTCACCACGTTTAGGGAAGTTTTTAATGTTTGATGTTTTATCGTTTTTTAATATTCTGTTGGGAGCCGCCCAGTTAGATGGGAGGCATACAAATATTATTCTTATTCTGGTGTCCGTGCCTCCTCCCTCTCTTTTTGTGCAAGTTGCCTTCACAAGCCACACCTCGGTAACCTCCCACATCTTTGTTGGATGTCAAACTCAACCAAGAGCATAAGGTCAAATAAATTCCTCACTGGCCTTGCAGACAACTTCATTGTCCAGAAAGTGGGAGAAGCAACAAGAGGAACAGCCATTTTAGATCTGGTCCTAACCAATGTTGATGACCTGGTTAGTGGGGTAGAAGTGGAAGGATCATTAGGCGCGAGTGATCATGCTCTTCTGAAGTTTACTATACAGCGGAAAGGAGCAGCCAAGCATACTAGGACTCAATTTCTTGACTTTAAGAAAGCCGACTTCATAAAACTTAGGGAAGTACTGGGTAAGATCCCATGGACAGAAATACTAAAAGGAAAGGGAGTTCATGATGGCTGGGAGTTTGTTAAGAGGGAGATAGTAAAAGCACAACTTCAGGCAATACCAATGAGACGGAAACATGGAAGGTGCCTAAAGAAGCCAGGGTGGCTATCTAAAGAACTTTTAACTGAGTTAAGATTAAAAAAAGATGTGTACAAAAAATGGGAAAGGGGGGAAACCAAAAAGAGGAATTCAAACAAATAGCCAGCACGTGTAGACACAAAGTCAGAAAAGCTAAAGCACAGAATGAACTCAGGCTTGCTAGAGAGGTTAAAAGCAACAAAAAAGGCTTTTATGGGTATGTTCGTAGCAAAAGGAAGAACAAAGAAACAGTGGGGTCACTCAGAGGAGAAGCTGGTGAAATGCAAACAGGGGACACAGAAAGGGCTGAACTCCTCAATGCCTTCTTTGCCTCAGTCTTCTCCGATAAAGAAAACAATGCCCGACCTGAAGAATTTGGAGCAAATGATTCAGCAGAGGAAACACAGCCCAGAATAACAGAGGAGATAGTACAAGAATACTTGGCTAGTTTAGATGTATTCAAGTCTCCAGGGCCAGATGAACTGCATCCAAGAGTATTAAAAGAACTGGCAGATGTGATCTCAGAACCACTGGCAGTCATCTTTGAGAATTTCTGGAGAACAGGTGAAGTCCCGGCAGACTGGAGGAGGGCAAATGTTGTCCCTATTTTCAAAAAGGGGGAAAGAGAGGACCCAAATAATTACCGCCCAGTCAGTCTGATATCAATACCAGGGAAGATTCTGGAGCAGATCATTAAGCAAACAGTCTGTGAGCACCTAGAAAGGAATGCTGTGATCACCAATAGTCAGCATATGGATTTCTGAAAAATAAGTCATGTCAGACTAACCTGATCTCGTTTTTTGACAGAATTACAAGCCTGGTAGATGAAGGGAACGCAGTGGATGTAGCCTACCTTGAATTCAGCAAGGCATTTGACAAGGTGCCCCATGATATTCTTGTAAAGAAGCTGGTAAAATGCGGTCTTGACTATGCTACCACTCAGTGGATTTGTAACTGGCTGACTGACCGAACCCAAAGGGTGCTCATCAATGGTTCCTCTTCATCCTGGAGAAGAGTGACTAGTGGGGTGCCACAGGGTTCTGTCTTGGGCCCGGTCTTATTCAACATCTTTATCAACGACTTGGATGATGGACTCAAGGGCATCCTGATCAAATTTGCAGATGACACCAAACTGGGAGGGGTGGCTAACATCCCAGAGGACAGGATCACACTTCAAAACGACTTGACAGATTAGAGAACTGGGCCAAAACAAACAAGATGAATTTTAACAGGGAGAAATGTAAAGTATTGCACTTGGGCAAAAAAAAATGAGAGGCACAAATACAAAATGGGTGACACCTGGCTTGAGAGCAGTACATGTGAAAAGGATCTAGGAGTCTTGGTTGACCACAAACTTGACATGAGCCAACAGTGTGACGCGGCAGCTAAAAAGCCAATGCAATTCTGGGCTGCATCCAGAGGAGTATAGCATCTAGATCAAGGGAAGTAATAGTGCCACTATATTCTGCTCTGGTCAGACCTCACCTGGAGTACTGTGTCCAGTTCTGGGCACCACAGTTCAAGAAGGACACTGACAAACTGGAACGCGTCCAGAGGAGGGCAACCAAAATGGTCAAAGGCCTGGAAACAATGCCTTATGAGGAACGGCTAAGGGAGCTGGGCATGTTTAGCCTGGAGAAGAGGAGGTTAAGGGGTGATATGATAGCCATGTTCAAATATATAAAAGGATGTCACATAGAGGAGGGAGAAAGGTTGTTTTCTGCTGCTCCAGAGAAGTGGACACGGAGCAATGGATCCAAACTACAAGAAAGAAGATTCCACCTAAACATTAGGAAGAACTTCCTGACAGTAAGAGCTGTTTGACAGTGGAATTTGCTGCCAAGGAGTGTGGTGGAGTCTCCTTCTTTGGAGGTCTTTAAGCAGAGGCTTGACAACCATATGTCAGGAGTGCTCTGATGGTGTTTCCTGCTTGGCAGGGGGTTGGACTCGATGGCCCTTGTGGTCTCTTCCAACTCTATGATTCTATGATTCTATGATCTTCCTCCTCCCACACATTGCAACTACTCGGCACACTTGTCACCATTTTTTCTTATTCTTCAGACCCTGCCATGCTCTTGCTTTCATCTCCAGCCCCAGTCCTATGTCTCATACACCCTTGTTTTTTGCAACCGTCTTTAGACCCCTTTTTTCACCTTCACTTTCCTTTTTCATTCATCTTCCTCCTCTTCTCAATTCTCCCTTGCCCACGCATCACCCCCATTTCCATGCCTTTTCCTCTTCTTTTGTGCAGCCCTCTTTGCACAGGCACACAGTTAATCACCTTCCCTTCCTTTTTCCAACTCTCTTGCATACAAACTGACCCTATCGCCATGCTGCCTCCTCTCTTATTCTGCAGTTCTCTCTGCATGCACACACCCCATGCTGACACATGCAAATTTATCTTTCAGATGCATTTGCATTAAGAGCAAGCCTGTCAGTTGACCTGTTCAGTTAGAGAAGGTTCGATTCCCACTGTATCCAAACAACAAAAGTTTGAGTAAAGCAGGGATAGAGACACCGAGATGAATATATTTATGAGTTTGGGTGGGCAGATTCCCCTTAAAGTCTTAAAGTTTCTCTCCCATAATTTGAGATAGCAGATGTAGGAGATGACTAAAAGTTGAAGTCTTCACCCAGGTGCGAGACAGCTTAGCAGTGTACAAAGGCTGATTCTGATACTTTTGTACATGTAAAAAATAAGAATGAAAGCCTAAAACGAGTGGTCCACAAAGTGGTTGTGTATAAACCACATTTTTAAAAAAATGAATATTGGGAAATGTTTCATAAATATTTATCTGTCTTTCTACAGATGAAATTATTTTAAGGGGAATATCTTACATTTCCTTTGTTTTTAGAATCACCAATGAAAGAAAGTAACAAGGCCAAAGACAAAGTAAGTAAAGATAAAAAAGAGGGGGGGAAACCCCAGAAAACATCAAAGCCCAAACACCATCCTTCAAAGTCCAATAAACTTTGTATTGCACCACAAAGTCCTACCGTTTGCGACTGTGAGCTTTGCCACAACAGAGCATTTGAACCAATGGATGTCAGCTTCATCGTTTACAACGCAGGTGCATCAGAACTGTTTCAGCCACAGCCGGATGATGAGGTCATGGATGTCACAGAATCATATGGTATTCAAAATAACTTTTCTATCCAGATTGTTGTCTTCATAGATCCATTATTTTTATTTTGCACAAAAATGCATTCAATCTATCCTTAGGTAGTGTGCACTCGCTCTCTCTCTCTCTCTCTCTCTCTCTCTCTCTCTCTCTACTGCATATCACTCCCAAACCAATTTTCCTTGCATCCTTTCCCCACATTTAACAAATTCCAGTTCTGCAAAACCTCAGATTTTGCAGCACCAAATTAAGAGTTTTGTAATTTGCATTCATTCACTCATTAATAGCGATAAAAGGATTTGTCAGTCTTGGTCCTCTTAGGTTTTGATTTTTCTGATCTTAATTTTGCCACATTTCTGCAGCAATTTGAAAATGAATCAGCATTCTAGTGCAAGTGTTATCTAATAAACACATTTTTGTAATCTATTTTTATTAATGTACATATTTTTGCAAGCAATGTCTCCTAATATAATGCATTTTCATTAATATATGCATTTTTAATGCACACTTTTACCTAAATATGCATTTTTGTAAACATTGGTTGATTGGAGAACTGCATTTCAGTATTCAGAAAAATACAAATTTTTAAGGATGGTTATGTTTTGATTCTCATATTGTTTCAGAAAAAGCAAATTTGAGAAATTTGGCTTTAAATGCAAACTGAATTTTACTTCTCCCCCATCTCTATTCATTTCAGTAACAGAACCTGGTATTTTCTGTTTACAAAAGTGTAGCAGGAACTGATGTAGAAATCTAGACATACCGTCTGCAGCTTCCAGATGAGTGTTGCTTCCTTGAAAAATTGAGTTCCTGAATTGGATTCATATTTTCATGCAGGTTGTCTACGAAGGCACTTGAGATAAGGGAGGGTAGATCTGCATTGATTAAGCCTCAAATAAGCCAAAATTGCAGGCAGTTCCAACCATTGTTCATATGCTTCACAAGTAATTACAAGAACCCAGTGCTTTTGATCAAAGACAACAGTGCATGAATGTAATACCTTATTTTTAACACATCACAGTAATTTAGGAGACGAATATTTTATGGGAGTGGAGTATTAGGATCAAGTTCCTAGCACATGAACAGCAAGCTGATTAGATATTTCCAGTTATGTTTCTACTTTAATATTTTTGCTGGTCTCTTCTAAGGAACTAGTTTAAGGAGTTCCTAGTAATGCAAATCCTAAGTTTTTAATTTTTATCAAAAGTTGTCTAGATTACAAGAATGTAAGCAGAAGTGGCATTTTCATTTGAGAAATAGAATTTTTCATTTGAGAAGATTTAGCTGACTGTCCCTCTTTTTGCATATTTGTTTTGTAGAGGAATTGGTGGATAATAAAACTTCCTGGAGGAAAGCTGCTGGCCAGGATACAGATAAAAACATATACGAGATGAGAGGCATGGTTCCAAAAACAAAACCTCTGCGTCCTAATGAAAGCGATGATGTGATCATTGAGGAATTCATACCAGATGATCCTGAGCCCCCAAAAGAAAGTGAACACCCTGCCGTCCCTGATCACAATGGTGCCCAGCTGTCACCTGGTCTTGGCTTTATGTCAGAGCTAACCAAAAGTGAAGTCAATTTCTTTTCCCTGTGGAACGGTAATTGGCCATTTCTGCTCAGGCTTCAGTGATGATTAATAGGTAGTTTTAGCACAACCTCAGTGAACCTTCAACATTTCACAGATGAAAATGGTCACTTATTGGCTGGTGCCATTGGTGAACTGTGACAAGCCAACATCATACAGGTGGTGGAGGAAATAGCGGTGCCAACACAACGCAGGCACTGTGTGCCACAAATAGAGATGGCAAAAGCAGTACATTGCACTTATACAGTGGTACATCAACCTTAATCCGTTCTGGAAGTCTGTTCTTAACCTGAAACTTCTTAACCTGAGGTACCACTTTAGCTAATGGGCCTACCGCTGCTGCTGCCGCTGCCGCTGCCGCTGCCGCACGATTTCTGTTCTCATCCTGAAGCAAAGGTCTTAACCCGAGGTACTACTTCTGAGTTAGCAGAGTCTGTAACCCAAGGTACCACTGTAATCTCATTTTACAGTCAAGGAAGACCATCTGGTGATACAGAATTCTTAGGAGAAACAATAATAGAGTACCTCCCAGCCTATACAGAGTTCCTTCCACTTGCCAAAATGACGACAGCTTCTCCCTCCCCTATGCATTCCTTCCTGGTTTAAGGTATGCCCTCATCAGGACTTAGTCTAGAGTTTCAGTGCCAAGACTGAGTCTTGGAAAATGGCAGTCCAATTATCTGATTATGTGGCTTTCATCACCACTGAATAACTACAGTTTCTTGCTTCCCCTCAGAATTCAGAAGGATGTTGCCTTTCAGCACATGCATGGCAACAAAATTAGATTTTTTGGTCATTTTTGACAGTCCTTTCCCTCCACAAATTCTACAACTGGTTCCCCCTTTTCCCCTTTTCCCATCCCTTCTTCTATCAGTACAACAGTTGACAAAATAAAGGTGTGTTTTAATGACTTCTAAACATGCTGGAAAAGTGTGTTTTTTAAATTTTTTATGTTCAGCTTAATGTTTTATCAATGAGCTACAAAGCAAAATTTGGAAATTGAATAACTCATTATTGTATGAAAAAGAATAACTGAGAAAGTTAAAAAATACCTGAACTGAAATCCTTTCTTCAAAGTAGCAAAACAAAGGAAGTACCAATCTTAACCATGTGGGATACATGTAAAGCTTGAGGATGTTCATAAGTATTTATGGATTATTCATACTTTCAGTAATTTAGTAAGTCAAGACAACAACAGAAAAATACAAGGACAAAATGAATTTGATTTTGAAATGAAACGTAAGGAAACAGAATCTAAGGAACTTTTTTGCAAGTTTTTAAGAGCAAAACAAAAACTGGAAACAGTAGATACTTATAAAACGTGTAAAAACATGTGCATACTAAACAGAAATGCTTTGAAATAGTAGTAAAAACAGGCAAACTACATGACCTACAATACACACACACACACACACACACACACACCCCCCAGATATTGGCACTCGATAGAAACAATGGTGGTGTACACCCTCAGATCAGGACCGGCCCACCCATGGGGCAAGATCCACTGGGGAGCAGATCCTGACATCGATCTTTCTTCCCTCTTGTTCCTGTTGTTGATCTTCCCTCACCCCTTTTTCTCTGGCGAAGAGAGGGGTACCATTTGACGTCCGTCTCGGGTGCCATAATGCCTTGGCCCAGCCCTCCCTCAGGTTCACTATATCATTATACCTCTCAAGCCCCAGAACTAGGACAAATAACATATTTTTTTAGAAAAGTCTGAAATTCTGAAAGTAATATATGACGATGGAATGTTTCTTGATGACCCTGACTTGAAACAAGTGATATTAGAGACCAATAATTTTCTAAAAGTCAGTTGCATGTCGAGGTCCCCAGGGCCACCCCAATAACTCACACATCACACTGAATTTTTTGTTTAAGGTTTTTGGCAAGGTGCAAGGTGTTTTAGCATTTCTGACTGTCAATCAACAAATGGCAACATTAACTTCTTCCAACAACAAGGGAAGCCCCAATCGCATCAGTGGCCAACGATCAATGAGCCCGCCCCCAACTCTGGAGTGTCCTGGTGGCCCCCACCGCAACACGTGCTCTCCATGAAGGAGAACACGCTTTGCCACAATTCAACACACAGAAGGATGAGCAGATCTCAGCCTTTAAAGCAGAGCTCAAACATTGAGTTGGGTGAGCATAAAAAATAATGGCATTGCTAAATAGTATGAAAAAACAAAATTAAACTTTAATCCCACATAAAAATGTTGAAAAGTAACAATAAATTTATTAAAATGTAACATTAAATGGACTCGTCTATCCAGCTCAATGCCTGGTCAACAAACTAATGTGATAAATACCGGTAATTAATAAATTATGTGTATGAGAAGAGAAAAAAAGCTACATGTGGATCATCTTTTTAAATGGCATATACAGAACCTTCATCAGCACCTGTGCATGCAATGAAATATGTTTATGTGGACTTGTCAAACATGGATGCTTTCACACATTTCCAATATGCTGTGATTCACAAACTCTAAGCATGGTTTTTCCACTATGTTTTACTCAGAATAGACCTAATTTAAATCATGTTTATTAATGTTAATAGATCTACTCTGAGTAACACTTAGTTAAATACCACCCTCAATCAGGCAAAATGCATGCAAACATAGTAATATATTCTCTAACAATATACTTTTTTCTCCCTCTCTGCAGAAGAAATGATGAGACGTGCTGCGGAGCAGCAGAAACAAGACCAAAGCAGAATGGCTGCTGACGCTGCGTCACAGGTGGCAATATCAACAAAACAAAATGAGGGTTGTCAAGCAAACTCGGCTGATCAAAACTTTGTTCTACAAGTAATCTCTATTGACACCCCTATTGTAACAAACAGGACAGAATCAGGACAACATTGTGACCCATCCCAGAAGGAAGTTGCCAATACTTCTGCCCTAAAGCAAGATATCACCACGCCATCAAATGCATGCCAACAAAATGAAAGAACCCCACGTGGAGCTGGAGCTGCAGCTGTATCTGTCACATCCTTGAGCTATGGGGTATTTAAAATTCCCCAGTAGATTATTGATCTAACTGGTAGGCTAAGATTGCACTGTCTTCAAGCTTAACAGAAACCAAGACCTGATCAAATACAAGGCACCTGACTCAAACATAGAACTTCTGACTGCTGAAAGTTCAAAAGTTAGGGGAAAATGCTTATTGTGAGATCAGTTGACAGAAATCTGAAACACGCATTGGTCACTACAGAATAGGTAGAGGTAATTCTTAATAAACCTTCTTATTGGTGGAAATGAAACCCACCTCTTCCCCTTCCCCTGAAGATTTTGAGTCTGTGGGACTTTTCAGGAGGCTGAAATAGAAGTGTGAGAGAAAATATACAAGGAGAAGAAAGGCATGTCTATGGGATGGAATTAGTAGCAGTCTTGTGTGCTAAAGAAACAGATGTTAAATATTTATCTTGATACCATTTTTAGTCAGACTACAGAGTTTGTGTTTGGGATAGAAGAATGGTGAAGGGGCAGAGAAGGGATATAAAGATTGCACATATGGTCTTGAAGAGGGAAAAAACAACCTTTTCAGGAGCACGTTGAGACTTCCTAGCCATCATGCACACTAGGGACCCATCTCAGGATCTGGCAAAATGCACGTGGCAGAGCACACTCTCAATCCGGTGTTTTGTTAGGGAATGTGATATGTTGGGGGAGCCTTACTTGTTCCTTGGACAGATCATTGCCTGGTCATTCCCAGTGCTGGTGAGAAACATGGAAGAACTCTCCCAGATCAACTGACTTACAACTTTTCTAATTTCCTGTGACTCTCAAATGGTGGCTGTTTCTGTTCCTCTTACACAGCAAAAAACAAACACAAATATCTATTTTCAGACACTGAGATGTAGGGTGTGGACTTTGTAAGCCTAGCCTATCAGTGCAGTAAAATCCTGCATCCTTAAAAAAAAGTCCTCTTAAGGTTTAAATGTTATGTTAACTTTGCAGGAAAGGTGTGGTATACTATTTTTGTCCATAGTAATTTACTATGGAATTGCTATGTTCCTACATCACAAAGCATCAAACTATGTAAAATATGAAACATAAAAGTCAACATTCTGCTATGCTCATCTAGAACGACTATTGTTACATCCTAGAGGAATCAGTCTTGAGTAGACAGTTTTCAAATTCATGTGTTCTTTTGAACAGCAGTGCCTGGCCATAGTAACTTTCTCAAGTTGCAGTGTCCTCCAAACTAACAAGGACAACTTCATAAATATTTTTCCTACATGGAAAATATATCAATCAGCCTAAGAAAATCTGTGCAACCTGCATGTAATCAGCCATGTGTGGCAATCAGTCGGGATTTGCTTTTACTTAGTGTCCAATCCAGTCGGGATACAGGCCTCATCATGGGACTGAAACTGCCTTGGTCGCACTGGTTGATGATCTCCGGTGGGCTAGGGACAAGGGTGAAAGCTGTTTCCTAGTTCTGCTGGATCTCTCAGCGGCGTTTGATACCATCAACCATGACATCCTTCTGAACCGTCTTGAGGAGCTGGGAGCACAGTGGTTCTGCTCCTTCCTCCTGGGCCGTGTCCAGAAAGTGGTGTTGGGGGATGAGTGTTCAGACCCCTGGGCTCTCACTTGTGGGGTGCCTCAGGGTTCCGTCCTCCCCCCCCCATGCTTTTTAATATCTACATGTAGCTGCTGGGAGAGATCATCAGGGGGTTTGGGCTGAGTGTTCATCAGTATGCGGATGATACCCAGCTCTACCTCTCTTTCAAATCAGAACCAGTGAAGGTGGTGAAGGTCCTGTGTGAGTGTCTGGAGGCGGTTGGAGGATGGATGGCACCTAACAGATTGAGCTTGAATCCTGACAAGACTGAAGTACTGTTTTTTGAGGACAGGGCCCGGGCTGGTGTGGGGGACTCCCTGGTCCTGAATGGAGTAACTGTGCCCCTGAAGGACCAGATACACAGCCTGGGAGTCATTTTGGACTCAGTTATCCATGGAGGCCTGTGTCCAGGGCTGCTACTAGCTCCACCTGGTACGCAGGCTGAGACCCTACCTCCCCGCAGACTGTCTTGCCAGAGTGGTGCATGCTCTAGTTCAGTGTTTTTCAACCACTGTTCCGTGGCACACTAGTGTGCCGTGAGATGTTGCCTGGTGTGCCGTGGGAAAAATTGAAAAATTCGAAAGATTTAAAAATAAAGTATTTTATAATTTTTCATATTTCTGTTTACTTACTATTTCATAATAAAGTAATTATAAAATACTTTCTTTGTGTTTATTTGATTCCTATTCAAGAGAATTACTTTATATATAGTCAATATAGGCACAGAGTTAAATTTTTAAACATTTTCTAATGGTGGTGTGCCTCGTGATTTTTTTCATGAAACAAGTGTGCTTTTGCCCAAAAAAGGTTGAAAAACACTGCTCTAGTTATCTCCCGCTTAGACTACTGCAATGCGCTCTATGTGGGGCTACCTTTGAAGGTGACTCAGAAACTGTAGAATCCAGAATGCGGCAGCCAGACTGGTGACTGGGACCATATAACACTGGTCCTGAGAGATCTGCATTGGCTCCCAGTACATTTCCGAGCACAATTCAAAGTGTTGGTGCTGACCTTGAAAGCCCTAAACGGCCTCGGCCCAGTATACCTGAAGGAGCGTCTCCACCCTCATCGTTCAGCCCGGACACTGAGGTCCAACTCTGAGGGCCTT
Source organism: Podarcis cretensis (assembly GCF_951804945.1). NCBI lineage: Eukaryota > Metazoa > Chordata > Lepidosauria > Squamata > Lacertidae > Podarcis > Podarcis cretensis. Next base: position 124,959,346 of record NC_137172.1, on the reverse strand, counting down.
CTGGCGGTTCCCTCACTGCGAGAAGATAAGTTGTAGTGGCACCCGCCCTGCGGAACGAAGGCCCTCCCAGCAGATGTCAAAGAGAAGACATCTGAAGGCAGCCCTCTTTAGGGAAGCTTTTAATGTTTGATGTATTACAGTATTTTAATATATATTTTTTGGGAAGCCACCCAGAGTGGTTGGGGAAGCCCAGCTAGATGGGCGGGGTATAAATAAATAAATAATAATAATAATAATAATTATTAATCATTCTTTTGAAGAAGAGAAAATTGCCTTTTTATTATATATCCTCAGTTCTCCATTTTTCATAGTGGCGTTTTTTGTTCTAAAGAAAATACTACCCAAAAAAGGACTTCAGTCCTTCCTTGGCTGCCTTTCCTGTCAGGGAAAAGGTGGGGCAGAAGCCGAGGAATGAAAGAGGATCCCGCGCGTCCTCTGGGGCGTGAGGCGGCCAGACCCGGAGCGGCGCCGCCCTGGCTCCAGCCCCGGCCAGAGAGCCCGCCCCGGGCGGAGGAAGGAGGACGAGGAAAGGTCGCTGGCTTCGCGGCGAGATCGCTACGTATTGGTATTCTTCCTTTCCATTTTTATTCTGCAGCAGAGGCCGGTGTCCCCCTTCCCCTGGGGAGAGGAGGCGAGGCGGGTCGGGGCCTCTGCTTCGCCTTCGCCTCCTCCTCCGCCCCGTCCCTCGCGGCGCCGGCGAGCGGGAGGCCGAGGAGGCGAGGCCGGCTGGCTGGCTGGCGGGCGGCTGGGCCGGGAGTCCGAGCCTCGGGGAACCGAGAGGGTGAGGATCCCTCCCAGGCCCCGAGGCGCCCCCGAGCCATTTGCAGAGCCAGGCCCGGGGAAGATGCTGCGAAAAGGGCTCCGGGATCCCGTCCCTCTTCCCGCACTGGAAGGGTGGCATTTCTCACAATCCTATCGTAATTTCAAAACTTAACAGTCAACGTTTGTGATTTAAAAGAAAAAAATGGTCCTATTAGCCTTGTGAAATGGAAGAGTAGGATTATAAATATCATAGTTAAAAGTTATCTAAAATATCTAAAAGTTAAAATAATTTATTTCTTTGTAACTAGCACACTTAATACAAGAGACAATTGGGCAAATAAAGCATAATGCCCTTTTGGCACAGAAGGTATTTAGGATGATTTTTTTTTTTTAGTACTGAGGACATTAATATAAATGTTAAATCCTCTCTTTATTTGAGATGATGCTCACTTTAAAAAAATCATATGTAGAACAGTGGGTGCATTGTCTTGTATAAAACATGGTACATGTATTCAAGATTCCGCTTAAAAATATGTAAATGTGAGTGACTGTTCTATTTGTTATAATCTTGTCTCATGTGTCTCTGTATGTAGTCAAATGTAGTCAAATTTCTCACAAGAAAACAAAGGAAATAGTGCTGCTACTTATGCAACCAAGCTTAGGGAGGGCCATCACTTATTAGCAGAAAAGCACCAGTATACTGAGTTTATTGGTGGGGTTTATTCTGACATGGCTGTGTGCTGTTAGTTATATTGTTATTCTTAGAAGGAAAGGGAATCTGGTCTAGTATCGCTTCCAAGGTCCTGTGTACATTATTCATCCATGTATGCATGAAAAAGCAAATATCAGACCCAGAGGCATACCTAGACACCCCCACATCTCCCCCCCTCAAAAAAACACCACACACCCCGGGATGTAATTCATAATCACAAATGACTCTTAAACTGGGTGTTTAAAAGCACACACCTGTAAATGTCTACACATAAGTAAAGCCCACCAAGTTCAATGGGGCTTACCATATTTTTCGCTCCGTAAGACGCACCTGACCACAAGACGCACCTAGTTTTTAGAGGAGGAAAACAGGGAACAAAATATTCTGAACGAAACAGTGGATTTATGATTTTTGTGGTTCATGCTGTAGCCATGGACATGCTATGTGATCTGATGGTGAATTTGGGGTAACCCAGTGCAAAAATCCTGAGGATCCATGTGGATCCGTGCTTTGTAACAATGTTTTTGCGCCATTGTGGTCCCAAGAAACAGTGGATGCATGATTTTTTTGGTGCAGGCTATAGCCATGGATGTGCTATGTGATCTGATGGTGAATTTGGGGTGACCCAATGCAAAAATCCTGAGGATCCATGTGCTTTTACCTTCCCCCTCCTAGACAGCCTCCTTTATCGCTAGCCTCCCTTATCTCCCTCATGTTGCTTGCCGATCAGCTGCTCAGCAGCTTAGCCGCTTGCTTTCGACACCCCCTTCCCTCTTGTTTGCCTTAGCGTATTTTCCTTAGCTAGAGCAGTTTTTTGCTCCCCCTTTTCTTCTAATTTCTCTCCTCATTGCTTGTTTTAGTATTCCTCTCCTTGCAGGTTCACCGTCTTTACCTCTCCCCCTCCCCTGGCAGCCTCCTTTACCCGCAACCTTATCTCCCGATCGCTTGCCAATCACAGCTTCGTTTCAATACCCCCTTCCCTCTTTCTAAAGAAAAATTAAAAAAGAGCACGATCTGTTTTTTGCCCCTGGGCAATTCAGCTCCAGGGACCACGCATTCGCTCCATAAGACACACAGACACAGAACTAGTCTAAATCTGGCAGGAACTTTTGACAATACCCTGCTTGTCTTTGCATGACTTTCAACAAGGCTCCACCAGAAAGGCACTAACCTGAAGGTTGCGCCCCAGAGTTCACTTTACTTAGAAGTAAGCCCTGCTTCAGTCAGTGGCCCTTGCTCTCTGGGGTAAGCATGCAGCGGCATGTGTGCTGAACATGGGTTGAGGCAGGAGAGAAACCAGGGGAAAGCTTGGCTGTCTAGATTAAGAAGCGCCTTGCCTGACACATCAGCTGAAAGGCTGCTCTGGGGCAAGCAGGGGGAGCAGAGGGTGGGGAGTTAAAAAGCTGTGATGTACACAGGCTGGGTTGTGTGTTGCCCTCTGAATCCTAGCCAAAATGCTCGAGTTCTAAAGTTTCAAGAATTCTAAGCAGAATCAGACTGCTTCACACAGGTTTGCTGCATGTCATGCAAAGCCATACTAAATGTGTGATTTTCCAGAAATGTATTGAATTGGAAAATGAGCCATGAAAGTAAATGTCATTCTTGAATTGAGCATCTTGATCTTCACCTATGAAGAATGTTAAAGATAGTGTTCTCAACACTTTAAATTCTCATATTTCAAAGAATTGGTCAGAATAATAATTTGTGGAGTTAATAATCTCATGAGCTTCCTGTGGAATTTGTTTGGCATAACTTCATTTTCTTTGTGACAGGTTATGATGGATTTTGGAACTGTTGGTGGCTAAAAAATTGTCTTTATTTTTATCAATTCAACATTTGCAGACCTAAGGGGAGATGTAGGGAGATGCTTCCCTGCTGACTTGCTGTAGCCAGGTTGGGAGGTGAAACAAGTTTTTCTTCTTCTAATGTGTGGAGGGTTTTTTTAAGTCCCAGGAAATTTATCCAGGGATTGTTGGGAGAGTGAGCAGGCTTTGGAACAAGCAGATCCAAGTCCATGCCAACACCCAGAGAGGAGGAGAAATAAGCATTCTGTTTTGTTCCTTTCCCATCTCTCCTGGTCTCTTCTCCCTTTTCTTTCTTTCTGCTTCCCTGCCTTCCTTTCCAGTCACAGTGTTTTCTGAATTTTGCCTGGAAAATGAGAGAACTGAAAGAGGAAGGGGGAAGGAGCAGCAGGCCTCCTGACAAAGGAGACAGTGAGGGGGAAGGAATGCAGATGTTCCATGGGTGCCACATTGGGGGCACTAGGCCTAGAGGCATGCCTTAACTGATGGACACTAAGGAAGTGTATGTATTTGAGGGGTTCCCCGTGCCTTGTCTTTTATTTAGGCCATCGTCGTGGATTGTTTCCCCCCTGCAGAGATGCTTGTTCGTGTTTTTGCAGATCTGGCCCAGCCCCAAGGTCACCAAAGCAGCAACAGTAGTCCCCTGGAGGAGGAGCTGAAGAACTGTTGGCAGTCACCCAAGGAGCTGGTTTCCGAAGCACCGAGGGCAAAGTTTCAAGAGTACGCCATTCCCAACTCTACAAAAACTAGTAATGTTGCTGTGGGAAGGGCATGAGGGATGCAATGCATATTCAAAATGTCTCCCCAAACCAAATCATGGGTGTTGCACATTCACCTCTGAAGTAAGACCCTTGGTTGCAGGCGAGAGAGGCAAGAATGCTTAAAAAATGGTGTCTTTCCCCAACCAGTTCTCAGTGTGACAAAGACAATGAACATTAGGAATAATCTACGTTGTTAATATTGTTATTTTAGACCAACTTTCAATTTGAAGTTCACAGAACACTAGAATAATTGCAGTAAAATATCAGAGCCACATTAAATTTGTAAGATTATCAAGACGCACAAAACTTCAACAAGATTTAAGCAGTGCATGATGCACAGCAAATAGAACTGCTCAGCCATCTTGATGGTCAACTGAGGGCAAATGGAGGAAGTAGGTCAGGGGTCAGCAACCTAAGGCCCATGGGCTGGAAGTGGCCCACGGAGGTCGTTTGACCTTTCCCTGAGCCGCCCCCAAACTAAGTTGCCCACACACGCACTGCACTAAACTGGCGCAGCACGGTATGGGGACTCGCTTCTGCGGCGCCCTGGAAATCATGTCTGTACACGCAGACGCTGTAAATTGCATCTGCGCAGACGCAGGAAATCGCAGGTACACGTGCGCACGCTGTCCGGCCCACAGAGGGATCTTTGCGGGAGCGATGTGCCCCAGGCAAGTTAAACCTTCCAACCCCTGAAGTAGGTCTTCAGCAGCTCCTGACTAGATATTATGTGGGCTATATTATCTCTTTAAAGTCCTTTTCAATTTCAGTAGCACTTTATATTGTTTTGGAGAATCTTTACTGATTTTAAATGTTCAGTTCAGCATAATTAGTTATTAATATTTACTAGCTGCATGGCCTATTTCTTTCAATTGAATGGAAGACAGCATATTTAGACTATGTCCAAACACTGACTGACCAAGCCTCTTTAGTTTCCACATGGTTGACAATTTTCTTGTAACAGATAGGTAGCCGTGTTGGTCTGCCATAGTCAAAACAAAAAAAATTCCTTCCAGTAGCACCTTAAAGACCAACTAAGTTAGTTCTTGGTATGAGCTTTTCGTGTGCATGCACACTTCTTCAGATACACTAGTGTGTATCTGAAGAAGTGTGCATGCACACGAAAGCTCATACCAAGAACTAACTTAGTTGGTCTTTAAGGTGCTACTGGAAGGAATTTTTTTTAATTTTCTTGTAAACTGCTTTGAGGTGGTTGGTTTTTTATAATCAAGCGGTATATAGATTTTATGAAATAAATCAATAATATGCCTTTGCAGCATACCCATAGTTATACCAACACACTCGTAAGATTATCTTGCTTTTCAGACTTGCCTGTCAAAGTGCCAAGGAAATGGGGAGCAACCTTGAGAGGATTCCTGAAGGGAAAGGCCCTTACTCAGTTGGATGCACAGATCTTATGACCGGCCACAGCATTCAGGTATCTGCAGCTGTTAAATCATCAGATTTTCTTTTAGCACCCAAAGCAGCTTACGGTAAACAAAATGAAGGTGATCCAAAGTACAAGTTAATAGATTTAACAGCTATATATGTAGAATTATGTATAGTGCCCCCTTGTGGTCCATAGACAAAACACATCCAGTAACTATGTAGCGGTTCCTATTTATCTACTTGCACTGGTGTGCTTTCGAACTGCTACCTTTACCTTTATTTATGCAGGCAGCATTCATGCTAGGGGTGTAATGTGTATATGGGTCACTACTTCCATGGGCACATTTGTGCACCTTCATCTACATATTAGCACTTTCAGTTTTATGCCTCCAAAATCTGTTTTGATGTTTCCCATTTGTGCTAGTGGGTAATGATGAGATACATTCATGCCGTGTTTTGTTTCCTCCCCTCAAGTAGTACTTCCAGAAACCTGGTGTCCACGGTGGGCATGCATGTCAGTATTTGTTTACCCATGCACAGGCACCTTGCATTATACAGTCGTACCTTGAAAGTTGAACGGAATCTGTTCCAGAAGACCATTCGACATCCAAAATGTTCAAAACCCAAAGCGTGCCTTCGGATTGGCTGCATTCGGATTGCCTGTCGGACGTTTGGCTTCCAAAAATAGCTCGCAAACTGGAACAGTCACTTCTGGATTTGCGACATGCGGGAGCCAAAACGTTTGGGAACTGGATTTGCGACATGCGGGGGCCAAAACGTTTGGGAACTAAGCTATTTAATTTCCAAGGTACAACTGTATATTTTTGAAAATACAATTTTTTTGATAAAGCAAGTTTGCACCAAAGTCAAATGTAGTGTAAAAATGTGTGTCCTAGAATCATAGAGTTGGAAGAGACCCCAAAGGGCATCTAGTCCAGCCCCCAGCAATGCAGGAATCTCAACTAGAGCAGGGAAGGACTTTAAGTTGCTGGCATGGGAAGCTGGTACTTCTTCCCTCTGTTTTTCCTTTCCCACCTCCTGCAAGGGCATTTCTTTTGATAACGCTGTTTTGTGCAAGAACAATTCTGTGCAAAAGAGTTGTTTTAAAAATAAAAATACAGTGGTATCTTAGGTTACATACACTTCAGGTTACAGACTCTTCAGGTTACAGACTCCACTAACCCAGAAATAGTGCCTCGGGTTAAGAACTTTGCTTCAGGATGAGAACAGAAATCACGCGGCAGTAGCACGGCGGTAGCAGGAGGCCCCATTAGCTAAAGAGGTGCTTCAGGTTAAGAACAGTTTCAGGTTAAGAACGGACCTCCGGAATGAATTAAGTATGTAACCAGAGGTACCACTGTACTGTGATGTGCCTTCAGCAACAACCAGTGGGAAAAAGCAGGCTGCATCCTTTTCCTTGGGCTAATGGAAACAAAATGGAAATGTGGAGGGTGGCGACAGATGGCAGGCATCCAGCAAAAATGTCACCACACACACATACATATAAACACCCACAGAATGCCCTTCAGTACATCCACTGCATGCAGTTTTATAGTGCATTATCAGATTATCCACAGATTGGGAAAAATCAGAATTTAGAAAGGGGAAAATGCAGTCTGCCAGTTGGATGTGGAGAAGATGGTGTGATTATCACAAGAATACGTAAATAGAGACACAAGCAGCTTCAGATCCCTATTATACTCCAGTGTGGATGAACCTACAAATATTTTTATGCTACCTTTTAGATCAGAAAAGCCCTTCCAAAGTAGGTCAAAGAAATAACGTAAGTGCAATTAAAAAAAAATAGAGAACACATGTATACAATATTAAAACAAACAGCCTCATTACATAACAAACCCAAACCAGCAATCTACAACAAATATAATATAAAATAATACACAGCTGTAGCAGCTAAAAATCTACCCCAACATCATTAATTTAAAGCAAATTGGAAGCAAGTATTTTTAAAATCCATTTGAAAACAGCTTAAGTGGGGGGCCAGACAAACAACACATATGCCCTTGACTTTCAGCATCCTAGCTAGCAATATAAATTTTACTTCACAAGTACATTTCCCCATGTCAGTACACAGCACGAGCACCAACTCCTCCCAAACACTATCTACCAGGCTCTCTAGGCAACAGACAACATGTGTAAGCGTTGTGCCAGACAGGCAATCCACTGTGTGGTGAATCGGTGCCTTCTGAGGAAATATTTCCCTCTTCTTCACAGTGATGTTCTTCCACAAGACCCTCCCCTTGTCGTGGAGTGGGACCTCACCCACCCACCTTTCTGCCTCTTTTAGCTTTTCCAGGTTTGCCACCTTGGCCTCAAGGGAATGAAATTGTTCCTGGACACCCAGGAGCTCCTTACACCTTGGGCACACCCATGACTTCTGTCCAGACATGACAGACGGTGCAAAACCCTGGAAAGCCCCCCACCCCTGCTGGCATTTTACCTGCATAATTGTTTTTGTAATTTAAGTTAACAATGTATACTTGGGGCCCCTCAGCTGAAGGGCCCCTTAATTCTGCACATATTATGCATACCTATATATCTGCCACTGCATTCTTCTCTTTTAAAACTTTTGAAAGCAGCTTTGAATAACTTGATTTTCTTATTCATTGCTAGGGAAGTTTTTTGCGTCTCTATTACCCATCCCAAATTGGTACAAGTGATGAAGAAACAATATGGATTCCCAATAAAGAATATTATTATGGACTATCTGATTTTCTGAACATAAATCGGACATTAGGAGGGTTCTTTTTCACATGCAACTTTGGTAAGTTTTGAAGGACATTTTTAATACAGTTAGACTCAATGAAGAGCATGTTTTACTGCATCCCTTGTGTTTCAGTTCCTTTCTTTCAAGTGAATGCATGCCAGGGATTGAAACTGGGACATTCTACATGGCTTTACCCCTGAACAATGGTCCCTTCTCATGTCTTCTTCTGAGAAAATCATTTCATGCATTCATTAACATATGTAAGGCCTGAGTTATAATTTCATTTATTTGGATGACATTGTTCTGAAAATTCATATAATAGTATTCTTGTGATCACCATATCTCCTATCAGACGAGTTTGCTTATTTCACTTAATATTTTGAACTTAACTGTAGGGCAGGTTCTTTTATCTTTAATTCCTTTCAGTGACTCCTGTCCTAGATGCTAAACTCCAGACACAACAGTTTCAGTTGATTTCCCCCCCTGTCCGAAACGAATTTGTGCAAGATGTTACAGCACCTATCAGTCTTCTTACTTGAAGTAAACATACTGTAAATAACTGCAGTGATAGCTTCATGTCACACTGCCCAGACTCCTTACTCCACAAACAAATGCAGCTCTCCAACATTTATGATAACAGCTAGCAAGCCATATCTGAAAAACGCACAAGTCTAGTGTCCAGATCAAAGGAAGTCATAGTACCATTCTATTCTTCCTTGGTCAAGCTGCACCTGGAATATTGTTTTATTTAGGTAGGAATAGAGGCAAACTCATTTTCATAAACAAATATATATTATAACTCTAGCCAAAGATCCCAAACCTCTTGCAGGTTTGTGTATATGAATACGTGAGTTCTGGACATGCATGTGGCTTCAGATACATACTGTAACAACTGCTGCTACAGACTCAAACATGTATGAGCTACTGTTTGGGGTGGTTGAGGAAGAGCAATTTCAGGCGTGAAGTACTATTTGCATGAGAGCAACAAATTGACATTTCCCAAATTCATAATACAAACACATATTCTATTCAATTTAGGCTCAGTGACATGTCCTGCAAAATGGAACGCTGCATTCAAGCTTGGAGAAAAATACCCCCTAATTATTTTCTCCCACGGACTTGGAGCTTTCAGGTAGTGTTGCATTTTGGTAGTAGAGTGTTTCCTAATACAGTGGTACCTCGGGTTATATACGCTTCAGGTTACAGACTCCGCTAACCCAGAAATAGTGCTTCAGGTTAAGAACTTTGCTTCAGGATGAGAACAGAAATCGTGCAGTGGCAACAGGAGGCCCCATTAGCTAAAGTGGTGCTTCAGGTTAAGAACAGTTTCAGATTAAGTACGGACCTCCGGAACGAATTAAGTACTTAACCCGAGGTACCACTGTATAGATGATTGCATTTAAGCAACATAATATATCAAAATATGTGGTTCATGAAGTTGACAGTCCTCAATAATGGTTTCAGCCTACAAAAATTATTACTACCTGACTGGGGATGTGAGTACGAATTGCTGCCATCCAACCCCACCCCAGTTGCTCACCCTCCATCAGTTGGAGAGCGCAGCCTGAAGTGCAGAGCCCACTCTGCCCATGGAGGCTCCCGACATGCAGTGACTAGATCCCTGCAGAACTGGGGTTCTAAAGCATGTGGGGAGCCTCCGTGAATGAAACAGGGGCTCTCCTTCAAACTTTACCTTAAGTTAATTTTCCCCTGCTCACTGTGCTCACATGTAGGATTTACCTGCAAGTGGAACAATTGGGTTTTTAAAATCTGTGTACAGCATCTAAAAAACTTCATCATCATCAAGATGTAGTATGCACATGAATTATAAATTCTGTCAGGACTGAAATAATCTGTTTAACTAATTTGTCGTGTTTTTATTTACAGAACTCTGTATTCAGCAATTTGCACTGAAATGGCATCTCGGGGTTTTGTTGTTGCTGCTGTTGAGCACAGGTATGCTGACTACACATCTTGAGTTTTGTATTAGCTGAAGAAGAAGCATGTACACAAATATCTGATTAAGTACTAACTAGAAACACAGTAAATAAAGAAGATGGATGGACTAGATTTCGAAAGTAAAAATAGGCACTTTAGAATTAGATTTTAGAAAGCTTAATTTTACTGCACAGACTTTCTTTTTCTTTGGGGGTGTTGAATGATACTCAGAGGTGTGGACAGTATGACATCAGAACTGAACATCTTCATGGATTTTTTAGGAATGAGTGGCACTCTAGTTATTTGAGTATTATTCTCCAAAACAGTTGGCCTAATAACTCCTGGTCAACAGCAGCATGGGCATGCATGTTTGCCTCAAGTGTGATGAGTTGACTTATGGCCTATAGATCTAATTTGTTTGTTTTTTAACTGGAACCTCAGGATCTACCAGTGAGAGCCAGGTGCAAAGCACATACATTTAGGAACCAAGATCAAGGTGCCTTTGAGCATATTCTGAGCCTGGGATTTATATTCAGTAGCAAGACTGAACTGAGCTCACTCATTTCACATAGATGTCCACTCCTTGTTAGCTTTCCTTGTTTCAGAAGCCTAATTTAGGTGGGGAAAGTTGCTTGGGAGTCAAAACTCCATCCCTATATCCTCCAGAGGTCTACCAGTGTGTCCCAATCTATCCTCTGACCACCACTGCTCTACACTGGCTGGCAGCAGCTCTCCAAGGTTTCAGTTTCTCCAAGCCTTTCCCAGCCCTGCCTGGAGTTGCCAGAGATTGAACAGGGGACCTTCTGCATGCAAAGTAGAATAACAACCATTTTTAATAGAAGTTTCCTTCAGTACTATCATTCTTCAAGGTAAATTGTGAATTGGTTTTTCAGTATTTCTACTTGAACATAAAGGCAGAATATGGTGCTTGAGAGGAAAGGAGTGCAGCTATCTCAAAAGGGAGGTCCAGAGGCTTCAGAACAGCATTTTTCTTTTTATTAGAGACCAGTCATCTTCAGCTACATATTACCTTAATGAGAAACCTGCTTTAGGAGCAAAGGGAGAAGCCTCAGAACTGCACAAGGAGTGGATCTATTACAGGAAATTAAAAGCAGGTGAAGATGAAGTTGTTTTACGTCAACAACAGGTATTTGTTTGAAGAAGTCCTCTGTCTTGGAGCAGTATGCTTTTGTGGCAGTAGAGAGTTCTCAAGAAGGTTGAAGATGACATGAAAGAATCATTGGCTGTGGTGATTATGTTTGCTTCCCTTGTCCTTTTCCAGGTTTTTTTTAGCATTTTAAAAAGGGAAATGTGAACTTACGTTAAATGGGGTCTCTGGGGTTTGGGATAGAGCAGTCTTGGAAGCACTTCCTTTTGGTTGACAGGCAGGGCTCTAAATCAAGCTCAAGGGTTCATTTCCGCAGCAGTTCTAGAGGGGTGACAGTCATTATTTTTGGGATTTTTTTAAAAAAGCACCCCACATCCATACACCCAGTGAGACTATAATCTTTCATTTGCTAGATATAACCTTTTGGAGGATGTGAAGAATCCCGTGAACTGTAGTTTGTTTAGGGCGCTGGGAATTGTAGCTCTGCAAGGTCAGTTCCCAGGACTCTCCATGACTGATGAAGTGGCATTATATATGAAAAAGTGTAATATTTCTTTTCATGTATGGTGTGCGTGTGACCTAATTGTGAGGTTCTGGGACTAATGGAAACCAGATTGGAAGTACAGTGGTGCCCCGCCCGCAAGACGAACGCCTCGCAAGACGGAAAACCCGCTAGACGAAAGGGTTTTCCGTTTTGGATGCGCTTCGCAAAACGAATTTCCCTATGGGCTTGCTTCGCAAGACGAAAATGTCTTGCGAGTTCCTGCGGGGTTTTCCCCCTTTTCCCCCCCTTTTCCTAAGCCCTAAGCCGCTTATCAGCTGATCCGCTGATAAGCCGCTTATCAGCTGATCCGCTAAAAGCCGCTAAACCGCTAATAGCGCTAATCCGCTAAGCTGTCAATGGGCTTGCTTCGCAAGATGAAAAAACCGCTATACGAAGAGCCTCACGGAACGGATTAATTTCGTCTTGTGAGGCACCACTGTACTGTACTTCTGCGGAGGGACCTGACACTTGCAGTTCTAATGTCAATTAACAAAGTCTACTGTTTCTATAGATGAAGTCCAGTACTTGGTTTAAAAAAGATTTTGACCACATTTCTTAGGTTCTGTTGATGTCAGACCATAGATTCATAGGAAATTTCCTCTGCTTATCAGATCAGTGTCTTGGTGCATTGGCTATTTTAAGTCCAAAAGGATAATGATTTATGTTTGCTTTCTGTGTAGGTGCAACAAAGAGCTGATGAGTGTGTTAGAGCCCTTGACCTCATGCTTGATATTAATTCCGGAAAACAAATAGTGAATGTGCTGCCATTGAACTTTAACTGGATGCTTTTAAAGGTAAAGTTACAGATAGGTAGCCGTGTTGGTAGCCGTGTTGGTCTGCCATAATCAAAACAAAATAAAAAAATTCCTTCTAGTAGCACCTTAAAAAAGACCAACTAAGTTAGTTCTTGGTATGAGCTTTCGTGTGCACGCACACTTCTTCAGATACACTGAAACCCAAGTCACCAGACCCTTCTATATAGTGAGAAGGTGGGGAGGGGTATTATTCAGAAGGGTGGTGGGATCACCCAATCCCACCACCCTTCTGAGTATTTAATTTGTATTAGGAGCCCACAAGTTTCTTTACCTTTAAAACAAAGGTAAAGAAACTTGTGGGCTCCTAATACAAATTGAGTAACTACATGGGCTAAGCTGTTCGCTACAGACTTTCCAATTTCTTTCTTTGTGCTGTTTGCTACACTTCCCAGCTGTTGAATCATGGCGGAGGCACCTACTGGTTTTTGCTCCTTTTAAGTATGGCGATTCACTCCTCTTTCAGTTACCAACTCTCGGTGCCCTATAAAGAGAAGTGCAGTGCTGCTTGCCTCTCACAGCAATGTCCCACCATTGAAGATTCTTTCTTGACTTTCCCTTAGGAATGAAGACTAAAAGCTTCATTCCTATGAATGTGTGTATCTGAAGAAGTGTGCATGCACACGAAAGCTCATACCAAGAACTAACTTAGTTGGTCTTTAAGGTGCTACTGGAAGGAATTTTTTTTGTTTTGACTAAAAGCTGGTTATTGACTCACTATCCTCCTCACATAGGTCAAAGGTCAAGGGACCCCTGACCATTAGGTCTAGTCGTGGCCGACTCTGGGGTTGCGGCGCTCATCTCGCTTTAGTTGCCGAGGGAGCTGTTTGTCCACAGACAGCTTCCGGGTCATGTGGCCAGCATGACTAAGCTGCTTCTGGCGAACCAGAGCAGCGCACGGAAACGCCGTTTACCTTCCCACCAGAGCGGTACCTATTTATCTACTTGCACATTGAGGTGCTTTTGAACTGCTAGGTTGGCAGGAGCAGGGACCGAGCAATGGGAGCTCACCCCGTCACGGGGATTCGAACCGCTGACCTTCTGATTGGCAAGCCCTAGGCTCTGTGGTTTAACCCACAGCGCCACCCGTGTCCTCCTCACATACCTTTGTCCAAATAGCAGGGTACTAATACCTCATGATCAGTGCCACAGCAGTTAAGGTAAACTGCCCCCATTGTTTCCCAGAAATTATAATCTATAATCAGCTTTAATAGGGTCAGAGCCAGCTCCCGGCAGGAGTCACCATTCTGAGACCTCATGATTTGCCAAGGGGGTGGAGGCAGAACTGAAGGGGGACTGGACAGGCTCAAGATTCCAGATGTTGTTGGACTTCAGTTCTTCTTCTTCTTATGATGTTGTTGTTGTTGTTACTAAATTTATATTCAGCACTTCATCATAAGATCTCAGGGCAGTTCCCAGAATAAAATACAAGATAAAAACACAAGTAAATAATTAAAACAAAACAGTGAAACAATAACCCCCCCTTCCCAAAGCCATATATTTAAAAAGGCTGTACAATATTAATCAGCCAAAGGTCTGGTTGAAAAGGAACATTGGGCATTTAAGAGTTGTATGTATTAGCCTCCTGGTTTCTGTAGGTCTAAGCATGTTTAACTCTGTCTTGGACTGAGTGCGTTCAGTTATTCCCAGCTAGATGAGCGGGGTATAAGGAATAAATTATTATTATTATTATTATTAACCAGCTAGAAGAGCAACAGTTTCTCTTATCTTTTGTATTTTTAGGATTCTATTGATGTACAGAAAATAGCTGTGATGGGACACTCTTTTGGTGCTGCTACAACTATTGAGGCTCTTAGCAAAAATGTCCAGTTCAAGTAAGAACTGTCATCTTAAAAGCCTGTGAATGTTTTCTGATCCCCACCCCCTGCATTAACAACCGAACTCTGTTCAAAAGGTAGGGCTTAACCCTGTGGCACCAAGAGCACATACTGGAAGCGCTAATGGTGACATGTGCCATAGCATCTGTTAAAATCTGTGTAAAAGGCCATTATGGAACTTAAGAACCGGTACCAGGATTTATATCGCTTTTATTATTGTGCGGCTTAAGATTATAAAACTGTGGGGAGAGGTTGTCTTGTTTTTTATATCACTTCAGTGCCTAGAAGATTGATGGCACTTTATAAAATAAAAACACAACTACTAATACTGGGAGGAATTCAGTGATGCGCTCTTCTGATGGTTCTGTAGTGCAAACATTTCAGTTTGCCATACAGAACAATCCCTCCCCCCCCCCCCCGCATATTGTTCCCAGGGTTCTTCTGACTGCCCCCCACCCTGGCTGCAGGGCCAGTTTCGAGGGGCACACAGAGGGAGAAGGAAGCCCTGTTGCATAAGCAGAAGCCCCTGTACAGAGCTTTCATGGATAGGACTCATTAAAAATAAATAAATTATTTATATCCCGCCCTCCCCAGCCGAAGCCGGGCTCAGGGCAGCTAACAACAATAAAATAGTACAAGATTCTAAAAACATTTCATTATAAAAATTAATTAAAATCAAATTGTTGGCAACCATCAAGCTAAAGTTCTGTGGAGATTGCCAAAGGAGGGAGTCAGGCTGCGCCCTGACCAAAGGCCTGGTGGAACAGCTCTGTCTTACAGGCCCTGTGGAAAGATGTCAAGTCCCGCAGGGCCCTAGTCTCTTGTGACAGAGCGTTCCACCAGATTGGAGCCGCAGCCAAAAAAGCCCTGGCTCTATTTGAGGCCAGCCTAGCCTCTCTGTGGCCTGGGACCTTCAGGATGTTTTTATTTGAAGACCGTAAGTTCCTCTGTGGGACATACCAGGAGAGGCGGTCCTGTAGGTACGAGGGTCCTAGGCCGTATAGGGCTTTAAAGGTTAAAACCAGCACCTTAAACCTGATCTTGTACTCCACCGGGAGCCAGTGCAGCTGGTATAGTACTGGGTGAATGTGATCTTGCAGTGAAAGCCCTGTAAGGAGTCTCGCCGCAGCATTCTGCACCCGCTGGAGTTTATGGGTCAGTCTCAAGGGCAGCCCCATGTAGAGTGAGTTACAATAATCCAGTCTGGAGGTGACCGTCGCATGGATCACAGTGGCTAGGTCGGGGCGAGAGAGGTAAGGAGCCAACTGCTTAGCTTGGCGGAGATGAAAAAATGCCGCCTTTGTTATAGCTGTAATCTGCGCCTCCATGGAGAGGGAGGTATCGAAGATTACACCCAAACTCTTAATGGACAGTGCTGGCACTAATTGCACCCCCGCAAGAGATGGGAGTAGCCCCCTCAATCCCATATCATCCCATCCCAGCCAGAGGACCTCTGTCTTCAAAGGATTTAACTTCAACCAGCTCCCACGTAACCATCCAGCCACAGCTTCCAGACATCTGGTCATTGTGTCTGGGGCCGAGTCAGGATGGCCATCCATCAACAGATAGAGTTGGGTGTCATCAGCATACTGATGGCAACCCAGCCCAAAACTCCGGACAAGCTGGGCGAGGGGGCGCATAAAGATGTTAAAAAGCATCGGGGAGAGTATCGCACCCTGAGGCACTCCACACACCAAGGAGTGGTGCGATGACAATTCCCCCCCAAGCGCCACCCTCTGTCCCCGACCAGAGAGAAACGAGCGCAGCCATTGAAGGACTGTGCCCTGGATCCCCACGTCGGCAAGGCGGTGGTCCAGGAGTTCGTGATCGACCATGTCGAAGGCTGCTGACAGGTCATGAGTTGAATCCCACTCATTGGAACAAGATGTGGCTTTGAACAGAACATCTTCCTAAAGCTTGTATTTGTAACATCTCTGAGAAACCTGTGGAAAAGCTGAATGAGGTGCAGTATATATAGAACTAGTGTCCCACGTCCCCTGCAGATCTCAGAATATAGTCTCACCAAAAGAAAGAATAGACCTTGTGCAACTAATACCAACATGCCCACACACTTGCACTTTCCCCCCCATACAGGTGTGGCATTGCCCTTGATGCATGGATGCTACCCCTTTGTGAAGAAGTGTATCCTAGAGTTCGTCAACCATTGCTGTTTATTAATTCAGAAAAATTCCAATGGGCTTTAAACATTCTAGAAATAAAGAAACTTAACTACAAAGACAGAGAGAGAAAAATGATCACTATCAAGTAAGTGCTAAATTGCAACAGTATTAGTTTATTTTCAGAGGAATTGGAATTGTTTGTGCATGTTGTGAAGGCAGCAAGCTATTGCAGGAAGAAAACAGCACTTTGCTAGATCACATAGCTGTTTCATCTTCAAATTCTATTTCAGTCCTACCTGTGGCAAAATGGTTATATCAGACTAGCCCATGCGACAATGCAGCCTGTGACTATCCAAGTTCTAGTATGCCCTCCAAAAGAGGAGGAAGAATCAAGGTGCATCCTCTTAGGGCTAAACTACATGTATATTTGCATTTATAATGTGCAGGTTCTTAAAAATGTGAATAGTTCTTAGCCCCCACCCCAAGATTTAAGCAGTTTCCTGGAAAGAAATCAATTATTTATTTCCCTGCTGCAGCCCCAAGCAAAACTCTGAAGCTGCGTTGAGAGGAAATTTTCACTCATGGAGCATTTCCTCCTCTCTATATAAATAAATGCTTCAGATGATGGGTTTTCATCAAGACCACAAGGGCAGAGGAGAGGGAGAGAAAGACTTAAACTCTCCCTATTTTTGCTTCTTTCCTAATAATGATCAGTCCCCTGCTCCAGGTGTTACTATTTGCTTTTAAAAAACCTGCATGTTTCAAAAAACAGAACCAGCAAACTGGAGGGAAAGGGAAACTTTCTTCTGAATGCAAAATTTTGCAAGTTCTGAAGATTCTCAGCACGACAGCAAAACCTAAATAGTGGGTTCACCCTTCTCCTGTCCCTAGAAAATGTTCATGAAAAAGCTCCCATGCACTTCATTCTGTATCCCAGTTTCCGTTGTGTCAGTCTGCAGCGACTTACAGAAAAGAAAGAGTAAAGATTTTAAAGCAAATACTTTTCAGTATCTGCCTGTCTCCAAAAAGGGCTACATTGATGAGCAACACATAAGGGCAAAAAGATACAGCAAATTAAGGTAAAGGTAAAGGTACCCCTGCCCGTACGGGCCAGTCTTGACAGACTCTGGGGTTGTGCGCCCATCTCACTCAAGAGGCCAGGGGCCAGCGCTGTCCGGAGACACTTCCGGGTCACGTGGCCAGCGTGACAAAGCTGCATCTGGCGAGCCAGAGCCGCACACGGAAACGCCGTTTACCTTCCCGCTGGTAAGCGGTCCCTATTTATCTATTTGCACCCGGAGGTGCTTTCGAACTGCTAGGTTGGCAGGTGCTGGGACCGAGCAGCGGGAGCGCACCCTGCCGCAGGGATTCGAACCGCCGACCTTTCGATCGGCAAGTCCTAGGCGCTGAGGCTTTAACCCACAGCGCCACCTGCGTCCCTGTCTCCAAAAAGGGCTACATTGATGAGCAACACATAAGGGCAAAAAGATACAGCAAATTACTAATCTGTAATTTGGGACGCATATTTGCTTGAATAAAATGTTTTGATTGGTGGGGCAAAGATGTCAGATGACCTGCTTTTGCACAGCACTGTGCATTGCAACCCTAACTCATCTGTATGCAGCTGTAATTGATTAAAATTTACCTTATTGGCCTACTTAGATTTAATTGGGTGAGAATCACATGCAGTTGTGATAAGAGGTGCTCCTTTGCCATCCTAAGGAAAAAACCATTATGCTTTACTTTTAACAAAAAACTTAATTTTTAAAGATGTTGCTTATAACTACAATTACCCTTTTGTGGCTGTAATGTAGTTGGGAAATATCTTTGCTATTTGCAGAGGAACGGTACATCAGAGTTTTCCAGACTTTACATTTTTGACTGGCAACATTGTTGGAAAGATTTTTGGACTGAAGGGACAATTAAATCCTAATACAGCCATTGATGTTAGCAACAAAGCTTCATTAGCCTTCTTACAGAAACATTTAGGTAAGTAACTACATTTGCTACATGATTTTTATATGTGATTTGTTGTCTACCCCATCCGAATGGTAATATCTGAAAGTCAAAAGATGGAATTCAACATCAAGCCATGATGAATGTTCCATCTGCACAAGTATTTCATCTTACCATGCGGAATGATCCCCCCCCCCCCCCGTGCACAGTTCTGAGGTCTCTCCTGACCCCCAGCCCTCATAAGCCATTTGGGGTGTCTGTGCAGGAGAAGGGGGGAGCCCACAACAGAATCTGAAATCCTTGTGCAGGCGCTGAGGGGGCCTGTTTGCTGAATGTGTAATTCCATTCTCCTGAAGGGGAGAATTGGGATCCATGATGTGGATTGTCTCCACCCATCTCACCACTGGCAGGAAGTCTTGGGGGGGAAACCTGAGGAATTCTTCAGGGGAGAGACGGGGAAAGCATGGATCTGTGCCTGGAAAGCACAGGGCAAAAAGTAAGTGTGGAGAAGCCCATTTGGACTTCTTGCCCTTCTGGCTGTTCTAGCCATTCTATACTATTTATTAATATGCGCAGCAGATTGAAAATTTAAAATAAATTTCAATCCCCAACCTAACATTGATAAAAGTCCTAAAATAACTGGTAGGAGCAGAATGTCAGACATCTAAAAGAAGATCAGTTTTAATATAATGCAACTCCAACATGTCACAAAAGCTTGATATTAAAAGGTAACACTGATGTTATTTCACCATATCTGATTTTAATCATTCTTCTGCCCTGAGATATGTTTTCATTTGATTTACGCCTCTGTTCTGTAGGTCTCAATAAAGATTTTGACCAGTGGGACACTCTCTTAGAAGGCAAAGGGCATGATGTCATTCCAGGCACCAACATTGATCTACCTCCAATGCCACCTCAGTCCAAACAATAAAGACAGAATGGAAACTGTGGACCCTTTAACAATTGACAAGGAGCTCTTGATTGTTGACAGTGCTATCTGCAAATTGAGAGCTTGAAGAATAGTTTTGTAACATGAAGGCAACTGTGCAGCAAATTATAATTGGTTTATTGTTACAACAGCAGTATATGAAGGTGCCACCACTCTGCTAATTTACTTTCCAGAGCCAAGAAATATACCAAGTAAACATCAGTTAATAATGTGCCTTCTGTTGCCTGAAGATGACTTTGTGTAGAACAGATCAGATCAAGTGCTGTGTTCCTAACGTGCACAAACATTGGGGTGGGGAGCTAAACATGAGATTAGGAGGTCTCCATTTCAGTTATTGATAGCACATTTTTTGCCACTCATATGTAATGCAGGTTTTGATACTGTGCAGTTTAAGTCTTTAAAGGACATTATCTCTACTGTATGAAAAACAAAAACAGGCATCGCTATAACACCCACTTCCACACAAGTGGAATGCTTCACTAGGTGGGCTGCAGGCTTCATCCAGCCTCATCATCTTAGGCTCTCTTTATGTTAGCATGTTAGGGGTCCCAGTGGAAGAATCAGACCTATTACGTGAAGTTCAGTGTCACTGTGGAGTACACTACTATGGACTCTCTTTCTTCCCACTGCCATTAAGCTGGATCTGCCCAGGAAGGCCTGTATTCCTAGCCAATAAAATTGCATCCCTAGCCAATGAAGCCTCCTGGGCTTCAAGGAGTAGCCAAGCAACAAGCCTCCTCTTTGCAGAGGAAAGTCATGACATCCAGAACAGGTGCACTCACTTCCCAAACTCAACTACCCACAGTGGCTCGCATGAAGCTCATTACTTCCCCCAGGTAGTGGTCCAACACCTCAACAGACTCTCCTGATTCAGATGGCACAGGTAGAGTTGCATGCCAGCAACATACTGGCGTAACACTCTAAAACCCCAGTGGCTTCATACAGATGCTGAACAGCATGAGGGGCAAGATTGACTTCTGGGAGACACAACTCCCATGATGTAGCAGTCCCCCACTACTACTCTATGGAAATGATTCCTAAGGTAAGAGAGACATCACTGCAGCACATTGTCTTCCCATTTCCAACCCCCAGCTGCTCCAAGAAGCTACTATGGTTCATGGTATCAAAAGCCACTGAGAGATCAAGGAGAATCCTTGGTGTTACTTGTGCTTGAACTCATCACTGGTATCATGAGTGCTGAGGTGGGACCAGGCTCGGGCATGGAATAGGAGGTTGAGAAGAATGAGGGAAGGGCTGAGATAGGGCAACAGAGCCTGGAGACAGTGGGTGCTTTTCCCTTGCAGAAGATTGCTGTCTCAGCTGGGGAAAAGAGCATGGGAATGGAATCTGAGGCGGGGGAGACCCGGAGTCAGAAAGGGAACTCACACGTAGCCTCAACACATGCTCAACCATCTCACAGGTGAGCCAGCCTTGCCTCTTCTTAAAAGTGAGTGCAGCTACCAACCCTCTGGAATGGCACCACTGCTTCTGTGCAGTTGTGAGCTCCTTGCCCTAATCTTGGGACTCCATAAACTTGGACCGCTGCTTCTAGTCTGGCTAGCCTTGCCTTTCCTCTTGCCAAACTTGATCACGGTGGCTGCTGGGACACATTACCTGTTGCTAAGCCTCTCTGTCGTGGTGGCCTGGACAAGAGCCAAGAAAAATCACTTCTCCTAAACATTAGGAAGAACTTCCTGACAGTAAGAGCTGTTCAACAGTGGAATTTGCTGCCCAGGAGTGTGGTGGAGTCTCCTTCTTTGGAGGTCTTTAAGCAGAGGCTTGACAACCATATGTCAGGAGTGCTCTGATGGTGTTTCCTGCTTGGCAGGGGATTGGACTCGATGGCCCTTGTGGTCTCTTCCAACTCTTCTATGATTCTATGATTCTTGCTGGTGGCAGAGGTGCTGGGCCTGGTGTGGGATAAGCATCCTGCTTCCTACTGGGAGAGCCCCTTGAGACAGAGTGGGCCAGATCCTGATTACCTCCAACCCCAAGGACAACTTCAAAAGATGGGAAAGGGCTGCACATCTGCCAATTACCTAATGTTAGCTGAAGTGTTTTCCTTTGCCTGTGTTGTGGCACAAGCTTGGCTGCAAACTTTGTTTCCTTTGGCCACAAAGTCTGAAATCAAACCATGTGGGCAGAGGAAGTGCAGCCAGCCATCACCAACAATGAGCTAATCGAGTTGCCTAGTGATTGGTGTCGCACAGGGCAGGGAACCAAACTTGGCAAGCTGTAAATAACAAAGCTGTAACTGTTATAAACCCACTGCAAACTGGGCAGACTGATCCCCACCTACCATACCCCTAACTCTGCATTGTTGTACAAAAATCCTATACAGTGGTACCTCGGGTTACATACGCTTCAGGTTACAGACTCCACTAACTCAGAAATAGTACCTCGGGTTAAGAACTTTGCTTCAGGATAAGAACAGAAATCGTGCTCCGGTGGCGCAGCAGCAGCAGGAGGCCCCATTAGCTAAAGTGGTGCTTCAGGTTAAGAACAGTTTCAGGTTAAGTACGGACCTCTGGAACGAATTAAGTACTTAACCTGAGGTACCACTATATACAGTATTATAAGTTATATTACAAGGTTTAGCATAGTTCCACATCTCTGTGGAACAGCCATCTTCTACAAGGGAGGAGGAGGAGGAGGAGGAGGAGGAGAAGAAGGAGGAGGAGGAGAAGAAGAAGAAGAAGAAGAAGAAGAAGAAGAGGAGTAGTAGTAGTAGTAGTAGTAGTAGTTTGGATTTGATATCCTGCCTTTCACTCCCTTTAAGGAGTCTCAAAGCGGCTAACGTTCTCCTTTCCCTTCCTCCCCCACAACAAACACTCTGTGAGGTGAGTGGGGCTGAGAGACTTCAGAGAAGTGTAACTAGCCCAAGGTCACCCAGCAGCTGCATGTGGAGGAGCGGAGAAGCGAACCTGGTCCCCCAGATTACAAGTCTACCGCTCTTAACCACTGCACCACACTGGCTCTCACCCACTATGCATGTAGCCTATTTATAATGGCTGAGATAACACACCATCTGTGAAGCAGGAAAATGAAATGGCAAGAATGAATACTACCCACACTATAAACTTTATTCTTGTTTCATTAAACAAAACAAAAAAGTAAGAAAACACAAAGCCTTTCATATAGCTAAGGCTTAAAAAAAAGTTGGTTTGAATGGAAGTGCACTCAAAATACGCAAGGAAGAGTATTTCTTTTACAAAGATGCTCCAAAGCTTAAACAAACTTTAACATTAAAGATAATGAACACATATTTGAGGTTTGCCAAAGGGTACCATTAGAAAATGAACATACTTGAGTGGAACATATTTTAAAGACTCAGAAGTGGCATTCTCCTGGTTGGAAGAGGACATGCCCATTAAACGCTTGTCATCAATGCCAAAAACAGAAGAGCCTTGTGTGCAAGACTCCTCCATCTCTCAGGTGCAATTTAGTGCAATATCCACAAAGCAGGAAGATCAGCACTGCCATCTGAAACGCCACTCACTTCCTCCACTGTAGGATATACAGGCAAGTTAACCGTTTATACCATAGAGGGTTGTGCGTGCTCTCAAGTGTATTAAATACACATTTCCTTTACAGACGTTAATCTGCCAGTAGCAACAGCTGTAAAGAGACAATTTTTCTGATATCAGTTGTCATTCAAATAATGAGGGACTTTATTCATATGACCAGTTCCAATAAATTTAATTCTACTGATCTGAAACTCCAGCAAAACAGAGTGGGAGAGCACTCTCATTCACAAGTTCCACAGCTAACAGAATAGTACCCGAGAATGACAAGGCAACAATCAAGACTGAGCAGAGATGAAAGCAAAGAAACAAAAGCACAGGGGAGACGTGGACCTTGGCCTCCCTGCCAACTGCTTCACAGTTCTGACAACAGCACTTCTCCCCACTCCAATTGCTGGGCAAGCGAAGCAAATCCTCCCCACCCCCTGCAGAAAATTTATTTATCATGCTGAATCCCACATTCTATTTTCCTGCAACAGAGGAGGGGCTCCTTGGATGGGATATATCACTGTGGTTCCTTTATAATGGGAGGGGCAACTCATCCGGGGATCTTCTCCTCTGCTGCAGGAAAATGAGTGCCATGCCGATGCATGCCGCTCCAAAGTTTATGCTTTGCTTCTCTCCTCCTCTTTTTTCAGCCCCGGGAGGTGCACTGCATTGTCTCTCGAGACAGACAGCTGCCAACCTCAGGTGTCTTTGGGTAAGGTATTTTCTCAAAGCTTTTAGACATTCCAGGTATGCTGTGTCAACTGGATCACCTCTATGTTCTTGTTGACACTCTCAAAGAACTCTTAATAGGTTCGTGAGGGGCAAAGCCATGCTTCACATCCCACACCTCTGAGGTGTTCGGGGGGCCCTGTGAATCTAAATACAACCAGATAGTTGAAATTATATGACAAAGGGACCATGCGCTGCCCCTCCATAGCCAGGCAGCCATCATCCCAGCCAGGACAAAACAAAGCACTAGCTCCAAAGTATGTGCTACATGAATGGGGTTCAGTCCCACATGGAGGCCATGATATCGCTTGCCCTCCAAAGTACGAAGGAAGGCAGGGCTGGCAGCACGAGAGGCTGCAGCTCTTCCCTCACAGAATTCTAGCTGCATGAAAAGAAGACTTGCAAAATGACCGTAATCAGCAGCAAGAGGGAAGTGAAGTGAGGCAAGGATTAAGTATACGATACACATAGATATTATTTCGTACAAATTACAAATTCAAACATTTTCTAAATATCTTACCTTCTGTGCCAACAGGTGGCTTAACAGTTGAATACACAGTATCCCTTTTGTTGTCTAATATCTGTAGTGAAAGGGAGGGGGAAGAATTATCTCAAGAACAAAATAATATTTTGATATCTCTTTCCAATGTATTGCTTAATGGTATTGTAAGATAATACTGAACTACAATTCACTAACAAGTGCAATATATAGAGAGCGCTCCTCATTTTACTCATTTATGCAAGGGCTTCTGTTACAGGAGAAAACTGGCAGTAAGCCTTTATTAGAAACCACACTCAGCAACAAAAATGTTCTTCCTAAACTCTGAATCAGTTTCCTAAACAAAACTTGCTTCAAAAGAACTTTACTGAAATAACAAGGCATAAGCTCAAGTCTTTTCAATTAACAAATAATGTACATTATTGAATAAGGTTCTAGTTTTTCACACAACAAGCAGTTATGTTACAACACCAACACACTTCACAAAAAACACTTACAGAGAAGCAATATCCTATTTATTATTGCAGAAGCCATGTTGATTCTTCATCAGCAAGGCTATTCCAAATGCTTAATTCCAGGATAGACATTAAGGGTATAGATTAGGGCAGAAAGAAGAGAAGCATCTGAGAAGGAAAATGGGATAAAATATAGATAGAAACAAGTTTTTACCCTCAGCATTCAATGCCCAAGTCATGTTTTCCTTACACCACTGTGCAAGATAGTGAAAAAGGAAGAAAAAGGGTTCTGCTACTTTCACGTCATCCCGCTTCTATAATGAACTCTCTGAGCCTCACCCCTACTAGCGCAGAAAAAAGGAGGAATTATTGCTGGACATGAGTGAGAGGAGAAATGAGTACAAGCTGTGAGCTACTGCTAACATGGGGCAACTTTGTTGGATAAAATTATATTAATGCAAGGACTTCTGCTTGCACAACTGAACATCCCCGTCCTCTCTCTGCAGCCCCCCCCCCATCTGCTGCAGAGGATTGGGGAGCTCCCAAAACAAATCTGGTGGCACACGGAGAAGAGAAAGGGAAAATTAGGTTACACAAGCAGAGGTCCTTGTGCTAATGAAACAATTTTGTTGGCTACAACCCATCATTCTGCTTGGTGTAGGCAGTGGAGCATTCTTACTGCAAAGGACAGCCACTAGTTTGAGGGAGGAAGAGGAAAAGGATTTGAAATGGAAATATGGGGCAGAGGACATTCAGGCTGAGAGCCAGAGGGCAAAGCCAAGCAGGAGACTTACAATACTTGTACATGGTACTCTTCGTTGGCTCTAACAGTGTCCTATGCTCTAATAGGTTCACTGCATGCTTCAGAAGCATAGCACACTTGCACTTTCCTGCTCCCTGGTGGAGTCAGAAGTCAAAAAAAGAGCCTGCAGGAGGGCCTGCCTATTTCTAGCCCAATGCACATCACAACGGGGAAGACCAATTCTATGCCCCAAACACAAGCGGTCAAGATACCTGGGATTATCTCAGGCTATCAATAATAATAATAATAATAATAATAATAATAATAATAATATAATATTATTTATACCCCACCCAGCTGGCTGAGTTTCCCCAGCCACTCTGGGAGGCTCCCAATCGAATATTAAAAACAATACAGCATTAAATATTAAAAACTTCCCTAAACAGGGCTGCCTTCAGATGTC
Source organism: Podarcis cretensis (assembly GCF_951804945.1). Lineage (NCBI taxonomy): Eukaryota > Metazoa > Chordata > Lepidosauria > Squamata > Lacertidae > Podarcis > Podarcis cretensis. The sequence goes on along the minus strand of NC_137172.1, from coordinate 124,933,530 downwards.
TTTTAAAAATAGGATAGTTGCTTATTTCCTTGACATCTAATGGGAGGGCGTTCCACAGGGCGGGCGCCACTACTGAGAAGGCCCTCTGCCTGGTTCCCTGTAACCTCACTTCTCGCAATGAGGGAACCGCCAGAAGGCCCTCAGAGTTGGACCTCAGTGTCCGGGCTGAACGATGAGGGTGGAGACGCTCCTTCAGGTATACAGAACTGAGGCCGTTTAGGGCTTTCAAGGTCAGCACCAACACCTTGAATTGTGCTCGGAAATGTACTGGGAGCCAATGCAGATCTCTCAGGACCGATGTTATATGGTCCCAGTGGCCACTCCCAGTCACCAGTCTAGCTGCCGCATTCTGGATTCTACAGTTTCTGAGTCACCTTCAAAGGTAGCCCCACATAGAGCGCATTGCAGTAGTCTAAGCGGGACATAACTAGAGCATGCACCACCCTGGCCAGACAGTCTGCGGGCAGGTAGGGTCTTAGCCTGCGTACCAGGTGGAGCTGGTAGACAGTTGCACTGGACACAGAATTAACCTGTGCCTCCATGGACAGCTGAGTCCAAAATGACTCCCAGGCTGCATACCTGGTCCTTCAGGGGCACAGTTACCCCATTCAGGACCAATGAGTCCCCCACACCCACCCGCCCCCTGTCCTCCCTAAACAGTACTTCTGTCTTGCCAGGATTCAACCTCAATCTGTTCGCCGCCATCCTTAAAGGCTGAATGGTGGACTTACAAGCATTTGTGGCAGGACTGTAACTATGTTCATAAATTTGGGGTTTCATTAGTGCAGGGAATTTGACAGTTTATGGGAGAAAGGTTAATGATGGACCCCAGTTTATATTTACTTTCTACGTTTGTCAATGAAAATGTTAATGCAATTTGTAAACTTCTAATGTTCCATATTTTGGTTGCCGCCATCTGGTAATGGCTCAGGGTTGGAAGGATGTCTCAACTTTTTCTCTGGACATTTGGCTCAAAAATCTTTCTATATTGCCATATCTCATCATCTGTGAGCCATTGGGGGGGGGGGGGAGGCTGACCCACAAGACTTTGCAGCCACTTGGTGGCTTTTTGAGACTTAAATGACAAGACCAACATATGGTTGCACAAAGTAGGATTTTATTTGGAGAGATGTGTAACTTTATTTATTATGTACTACTGTCTTTTTCAACAATGATATTCATTTTGCTCTGTGTAACTTTTTGCACAACCCCAGTAGGAGGTCTGGATTTTCTCTATTATTATTACTATTGACTACCTCTGGATTTAAGAATTCCATTGTTTTGGTTTGTATTATACCGTACAATTCTTTCTGGGTTTTGTGTCTTACTGCTCTTGGGTTCTAATGAAAATGTTTTTAAATAATTAAAATAAAGCAACTTAGCATTTTAGAAAATACTTTACCTCAGTTGGACTTGCATCCTGTTCAGGAATCCGATTCCAAACATTGATAGGACTTACTACCTCTTCATTTCCACTTGAAAGATTCAAAACCTTTATGTAAAAAGAATGCAATCTTTACAGACGTAACTTTTATAGGGCACCTTAATGGACAAGTATCATTGACATAACAAGATCCAGTTACATGTGGCAAATTTATTCACCATATTCACACTGACTTACCTTTGTACCTTCCGCAGATGCGCCTAAAATCTGAGCCTTGTACCAATGAATGCCAGACCACACCCTGCATTTGGAACCAATATCAAAGCCATTTAAGTCGCAAGTAGTTTCATTTTTTTCTGAAACAGAGAATGTGCATTATTTTTCTAAGATGTCACACTGCAAGGCATAAGCAATTTAAAATGAAGCTATAGGGTTACCGATTGCAGTCCAAAATGACAACTCCCAAGCAGTATTGCCAGATTTCAAGGCTTCCCTCCATGTTGTCTTTTTTACAGCTGACTCAATCTATGAACAGACAATTTATTACGTTGAAGGCAGCTTGCTTTTTCAGTATTCCACTGTAACACCTGACCACTAGTTAACAGTCTGAAGTTATCTTAGTTAACAGTTGAAGTTAGGGCAATTTATAATATGCCTGTTGGGCATTTTCTTCCTAACAGAAAAATGATCACCGCTAGACTGATCAACCGCTGAAAGAAAAAGAAGCCAGCAGTGCAGGTGTGGGGCGTGTGCAAGGAAGAGTGTGAGAGGTCCTACTGCTGCATGCGTATGCAAGGAACATGTGCATTGCTCACGTTATCTCTAACTACCGCGCATAAATGTTTTCTACATTCTAAATACTATGCAATCCATGTCATAATTTTATTCGCTTCCTTAAGCATCTGCTCTGGAATCCAGGCTGTGGAGCTCCTTGTCCTGCAAGACTGGTCTACCTCTGCTTGTGATATTGCTTTAGCCACAAATCTGTTTAGGCAGGCATTTCATGTTGGCTGGCTGGCTAGTCTCTGCAGGACCCCAGAAGTGTTTTTAAGGGGAAGGGAGACAAAAGGCAAACAGGGCATGAATAACACTGCCAGCTTTGGAGGTATATTTTTATGACATCTCTTTTCTGGCATTTCATAACCCCACAGTGAAATCCTATTCTTTATTATCACTATAGATTTCAAACATCATGCTAGGAAATGAGACAGGACTTTGCCCTCTTCTTTTCTCCCTCACCCAGAACTCCCTATCTGCTCCGGAGGCCGACTGCAGAAGGAAGGGAAGGGAAGTCCAGTGTCTGTGAGTGGGAATCTGCTGCACAAGTGGAACACTGCAACTGGATACCATCCTATGGAGCTAGAACTGCTTGTGCAGCTACAAGCCTATTTCTATTTGTTAAAGTTTATCAATGCCAACCCAAAAGAGCCCTGATGATGTTGAAGTGCACTTCATAGGTCCAGAGAAGAGTTAAAAACAAAGAAAGCATTAAACAATGCTGCTGGATATTGCTATGGATGGAATAGGGAGCAACTCTTGCTTCTTGGTGCACAGGCAGAAGAACTTCAGTGGATGTACATTTTCCCACCACTGTGGTAAAGCTACTGCTGCTGACCTTCTACCTACCTGTAATAATAAAAAAGGAAGAGCCCTACACAACATTCTATTCAACAACTTTAGCTAGAGCCCACCAAGAGATGACAAATATGAACGGGCCTTTCCCTTAATGCATGTTTTGCATTGTCAAGAATTCCCGTTTTCCAGAAGGGAGCAGTACACCATGTGACTAGAAATGTTACAACAGGTGTAACTCAAAAAGCCAATTTTTTCTTTTACTTCAGTATATATCTATACAGAGAGGGACGCAGGTGGCGCTGTGGGTTAAAGCCTCAGCGCCTAGGGCTTGCCGATCGAAAGGTCGGCGGTTCGAATCCCTGCGGCGGGGTGCGCTCCCGCTGCTCAGTCCCAGCGCCTGCCAACCTAGCAGTTCGAAAGCACCTCCGGGTGCAAGTAGATAAATAGGGACCGCTTACCAGCGGGAAGGTAAACGGCGTTTCCGTGTGCGGCTCTGGCTCTGGCCAGAGCAGCGATGTCACGCTGGCCACGTGACCCGGAAGTGTCTCCGGACAGCGCTGGCCCCTGGCCTCTTAAGTGAGATGGGCGCACAACCCCAGAGTCTGTCAAGACTGGCCCCTACGGGCAGGGGTACCTTTACCTTTACCTTTATATCTATACAGTATTTACTAAGCAGCACATTTATCTGAGCCCAACAATTTTACAATGTTTTGTAAAAGGAAAATAATGTCATTACTCATTCTATATTCAATAATACATTTAAGTTTTGACAAATAGTACTCCTAAGTGGTGGTGATTGCAATCCTTGAAACAATTTTTACATTCATTTCTTTCTGTACAATTCCTCTTCCTAGCAACCACTTATTACAGTATTCTTACACAACAAAACCTGCAAAGTAAGAGTAACTCTCTTCAGCGAGAGACGCCATATGCACCACAGGTCACCTGCAACACTTAAAAGTAAGCAATGTAAAAACAAGCACTGTCTTACCTGTACTGTGACTTGGAATGTCAACTGCTTCTTCATCTAGCAGTGTGCTTCTCAAAAAATCCTCTCCAACCAAATTGCTCTCTTTAAATCTTTCACCCGCATCATGGCTCATCTGTGTTTCAATGTGGTTCTTCAGCAGAGTTTGCCTTGCTAGACAACGGTAACCTTCGCTTTCTTGTCCTGTTTCACACACCTCCACAATGTCCTCATGGCAGAAGTCGTCTTGCAGTTTGAATCCAGTTTCTGAAAATGGTAACTGGATTTCATTATCCGCAGGCAGCTCCAACAACATATCCTCCCTGATTTCACCAGCTTGTAAAAGATACACTTCAGGTGTAACAGGTTCCAGCAGTAAACAGTCACTTTTATCCTTTAGTGAAGAGCGCTGTTCTAACTCCCCTTCTGCATGTGTCATGTCAAGCAAGTCCAATTCTGCTCTCTCTTGTGTTTCTTCACACAGGGGAGGGCTCACTTCAACTGTCTCCAGATCCAGTGTGTCTCCAAATGGGTGCATCTTCAGTTGAAAAGGCAGCTGATTTGTACCTGATAAAGTCACCACCTCAATAGGCACCAAATCTGACACACTCAGTGTTTCATCCACAGCTAAATGTACTTCACGTGTATCCAGTGTTAACATTTCTGCTTGGCCTTCAGTCTCTTTCAGAGTTTCAAACAAATCTAGTTCTAACACCTTAGATTCACCACCATTAGGAAGCTGTGTTTCAGTAACATCTGCAAAATTTGGTATATCACTTTCTTTTGCAAATGCAGAATAGTCAGTTCCCTTTTTAAATGTTTCAGACACAGTGTGTTGGTCTCCAATGTCAAGTACTTCAGAAGTGGTTTGGTGGTGCTTGGTTTGAGATTTGGGTGAAGAAGTTGGGGGAAATGCTCCAAATGAATTACCACTCCCTGTAGCAACTAAACACTTATCTGCCGGTTGGAATGCCTCTGAACAATGCAGCAGATCTTCTGAAGGCATTAGTGCACAGGCAGATACTTTGGTTTCATTTATAACCACCTTTGACCTATCTGTCCCTACATCTTTCATCTGTTCTTCAGGTTTGTGAACACTATTTGTCAAAGTTAAGGCACAGTCTTCAACAACAGGCTTCCAAAAGGGTTTCATTCGTTCATTGATGCTGATTTTTTGACATTCCAGTTGAACAACAAATAAGGGGATTTCAAAAGGGTCATCATTTTGTTTTTCCATGATGGTAGTGTCTAATAGAGAGTCTGCCGTGACATCACAGAAGATCTTATTTATTCCTTCAGCCCACAAACCTTCAGCAGAGTTAAAGCCAAACAAACAACAAAGAAATGCTTGAGGTGGTATTACCAGCAGGTCATCAGGAATTTGCCTGATCATCTCTGCACTGGTAAGTTCCTCGGTTCCATGGTCAATATGAATGAGACTCAAGGTTTCCCCCTCTACACTGCTAATAACGGCTCGGTAACAGGTATTATCTTCGCTATTCTTTGCTAGACAGGGACAGCCACTTTTTATATCCTCGGCATCTATGCCCATAAGCTCTCCAGCTTCCTGAAGCTTTGTTTCAATTAATCCAATATCATCTGAGTCAGCAAACTGGCACCAAAAATATCCTGGGCTCTTTGCAACTATCAAAAAGGTTTTCAAAGTTTGGCCCACCTTAGGAATCTTCCAGAGGAAGGATTTGGTGTTTGACATATTGAAAGGTTTGCTATACTTATCAGGAACAGCAACTTCACACAGGTTTATCAGATCAGTGTCACTCTCCATTTTGTCAGATGTTTCCCCCAAAGGAGGTTGTTTGTACTCAAGGTAATTATCAACCAAATCCACTGCTATATTACCATCTTTGTCACAGAGATGAATGTTCCATTTGCTTTCAGTTTTCTCCACAAATTCGCCATTTAGCTGAGTATCACTTGTCCTTTGGGAGAAATACAGCACTGCTTCCTGTGTCCATTCTGAAAGCTCTGTGGTCTTAACTCCATACAATGAACAATGAATGCTCATCACTGGGACTGATGAACAGTCTTCAAGGAGTCTACCTGTTTTGCAAATGCTAACCAATGCGGTATTGCCATAATCAATATACTGCACCCTCACCAGTTTACCAGAGGGTTTTTCAATGACTGCAGCTCGATACCATAAGCCATCTTCTGAAAACAATGCACACATTATGTCTCCTATGTGAAGCTGTTGCCCATTCAGGCTCTCAATATTTTCAGATTTATTTAGTTTTTCTGAAATGCTGTCAAGCAAGGGCTCATCTTCTACTAGGTGAACATAGAAGTCGGATGGATTATTTATATGAGAAACATACACCAAAGTTTTAAGACCAAGGCTTATGATTTTTTGAGGTAAAGCACAAATATTTTTAAGTGAAAAGTGTGTATTAGTTTCAGATTGATTTCTGCTTTTCAAGTTATCAGGGGGAGTTTCTCTGCTTAGCATGGAATTTCTATGACTCCTATCTGTTCCAGGATCATTTCCATTATTTTTTTCCACTGGTCCAGGAAGCTTAATTGTCACCTCTCTTTTTGTTTTCTGCTGAATTGTCACCTCTCTTTTTGTTTTCTGCTGAAATTGTCTTACTTCTCTACATACAACAGTGTGTTTGCTACTGCCTACTATGTCCAAATTTTCATTGTTCCACCTCTTGTCCTCAAAAGTTGGTTTATCCATTTCTGTTAAAGATAGCCTTTTTTCAGTGTTTTGTTCCCTGGTGAGCAGATATCTGGATGCTGAAGCTCCATTTTTTGTATATTTGGCCATCCCTCTGCTGTACTGCAAACTCTCTTTCAGTTTTGCATTGATCTGCATCTTACCATCATATAGTTCAATGATCAGTTTTCCATCAGGTTCTTTTGCTACAATTAAAGCCTTTAAGGGCTTATCTAGTACTGCTTTTTCAAACCATGCAGAAACTTCTTCTGGAACATCAACAACATCAGATAGAGAGCATTTTATGGCTTGCATTGGCAAAAGCAGTAACTCATAAGCATCATTTGGTACTAGGACCAAGTCTCCATTCTTTAGCAACTGCCTATTCCCAAAATCCACAAAGAAAACTTCTTTGGTATCTTTTGCTGAAGTTACTACTGCCCTGTACCAGCAGCCATCCATATACTTTGCAAGATACACATTTCCAGGGCCCTGTGATGTTTCCAAATTGTACTGCATTTTGCTGAGTTTAGCAATATTAGTAGTTAACTGCCCAATAACATTTGCATTTCTAGCAAGTTGGCAGTAAAAGTGACTGGGATCATTAACATGTGTGATATAAACCACCTCTTCACTTCCTATTTTAATGTCATGTGTAGAATAATAGTATGACAGAAGATGAACAGAAGATATTAGAGGTTTTTGAGGCTGCACACATCTGGCTAGACCCTTCTTTGCTAAAAAATGGCACACACTTTCAAAAGGGGTAATCAAGTCCACAATATTGATGAAATCTGTATTGTTTAATGCTGCAAAAGCAAATATGGTACATTTCAGTTCTAATGTGCTTGCTGACTCCACAAATTCATGAAAAGCTTCAGTGGCTTTTTCATCCCACACAAACGGATCCTGACCATTTGGCTGAATTAAGTTGTAAAGGCTACATCTGAAAGCTTGAGCTTTCAACGTCAGAAACTCTGTCTTAGTTGCACGGACATTCTTTAGTGAAACACGCTCTTTGTTCCCATAGTCAACATATGCAACTTCCACCTCTTCATTACAACATACTTTACTAGTAATAAGAGCTCTGTACCACTTCTCATCCTCAGAATACTTAGCCAAACATACATAATTTGGCCATTCACGGGGTTGTGCTGAATGCATACAATAATCTTGAATTTTAGCCATAAGTGCTCTCAGGTCTTGGGAACTTTTAGCTAGCTGACACCAGAAGAGACTAGGACTTTCTGTATAGGATACTACCACATCTACTGTATTTCCAACTTCCAGATGCCCTTCACTAGAAAACCCTGGCTTTATTTCAGAGTAGTTTTGCATAACATAGAGTGAAGGGGTTGGGGCAATGCTAGAATCCTCTTTTGCAAATGCTTTGCATGACAAATAGCAACTATCTTCACTGGGCTGCTGCTTGACGATCAAAGTTTCAGTAGGATAAGGGGCTGAACTGTGACGTTGTGGCAAGGGTTCATTTTCATCTTTGGGGGAAATTTTTCTCACAGGCTTCTGCCCTATGCCCTCTATTCCAGACGTGCTCCTCAATGGCTCCTTGGTCACTTTCTGGAGAGTCTCTAATTCCTCACCCTTATGATGCTCAGCATACTTCTGTTGAGACATGATTTTGCCCAAGTTTTTTTCTCCTGCTAGTGAATGATCAAAAAGTTCCACTATGTAAATGTCCCCTTGCTTGTCTAAGACCTTGATTACCAGCTCCTTGTTTAGCACGGCTTTCCTGAAATAGTCTACAGCATCTGGGCTCCATGACTGCCCTGGTGGGAAAGGATTAGCCAATGCACATCTGAGTGCTGCAGCAGGAAGTTCTCTGAACTGGGGAAGCAATTCCTTCACCTTATGCAAGTCAATAATTTCAGTGTTTCCTCTGTCTACCAGATGAACTTCAATTCCTTTTCCCAGCATCTTGGTGACAACAGCACGGTGATAGCAGTTCTCCTTCAATGCGACACAGCACAGGGATCCTGGTTTGGGCTGAAGCAGAATACGCCCTAGTTTTTTACTCTGAGAATAGAAGTCGCTTAAGTTCTGTATGAGGCAACGGAGGGGCTGGCGATGCTCCTGCAGGTGCACCCAGAAGTCTGTGGGATCCTGGAGGAAGGACACTTGAGCACTGTGGTACTCACCAGCCTTCAAACGCACAACAGGAAGTGGGTCAGCGGCAAGCATGGACTGAACTCCCAACAGAGAGGCACGTTCTTCCTTGGCTGTGGCACCTACCTTCTTTAGTTCAGCCATTAAGTCAGAGGAATGCTCTTGACTGCTGCGAAGGAGGCTCTGCTCCAGACAATGGGCCTGGACCCCATAGAGGCAGTTAAGGTTCAGGCCATCTTCTCCATAGAGAGTAACATAGTAGAGGTGCTCAAAGGGACAGTAGGCTTCAATGTGGGCTTGCACCACCTTGCTCAACAGCAATGTTTTAAGCTGACTTATCTGAGAGCAGGTCCAGCCACAGCCTCCATCGGTAATACCTTGCAATGAACAAGGATAGGTCACCACCGGCATTCGGAAACACTCAGCAGGCAAATTGCGCAGGTTTTGCTTTGTCACAAATTCCTTCCTCCCATAATCCACATAGATCACCTGCGCCACCTCTCCAAGCTGCTCCTCCGGGCTACCCAGAGGATCTACTTTCAGCAGCAGGGCCCGGTACCAGCAGCCATCGATGCCCCGTGCGGCACAAGGGGATCCTGGGGCCGGCAGGGGTTCTTGCAAGTCTTTCCCAGCGGAGGCCTCGAAAGCCTGGCGCATGGCGTCGGAGAGCAGCTGGATCTCTCTGGAGAGGCTGCGCAGTTGACAATATATCCTGCAGGGGTCGGAGACCTGGGTCACCAGCATGGGCTCTGTCACTCTCATCTGCAGCTGCGGGTAGTAGTAGTCCAGGGCTGTGGGGTCATCCTGGGTACGGGGAGCGGCCGGGCCCCCGGGCGCCTGGGGGGACGGCTGGGGTGGGGCGCTGGGGGCCCCGAGGGAGGTGGCGAGCAGGCCGGCGAAGGTGCTGGGGGAGAGGTGGCCGGCGAGCCCCAGGTGGCGCATCTGGGCCAGCAGCCAGGGCAGCTCCAGCACCACCAGGTGCTGCGCCACCAGCACGTCCCTCACCCGGCCCGAGACCTCCTGGCCCTGCAGGCGGCCCAGGAACTGGGCGGCGGCCAGCGTCCAGCTGAGGCGCGGGGGCGGCGCCAGGTCGGCCAGGACGCAGCCCAGCACCTCGGAGGGCAGCTGGAAGAGCTCGGCGGGGCCGCGCGCCAGGGCCTGGGCGCCGGCGCTGAGCGTGCGGCCCTCGTCCAGCAGGAAGACGCGGTAGGCGGGCGCGGGGCCGGCGCGGAGGAGGCCCAGCACCCGGCCGCGCCGCCAGCGCCCGCCCGCCTCCGCCAGGCACAGCTCGCCCGCCGCCAGGGGCCCCGCGCCCGGCAGCGCCGCCAGCCGAGGCCCCGCCCGCGCCTGCACCTCCTCGGCCAGCCGCAGGTACTCCTCGCGCCGCGCGCCGCGGAAGCCCCACAGCCGCACCAGCGGAGCCTCCGCCTGGAGCTCCACGAAGGACACGCGCAGGGACAGGCAGCTGCCCGGGCTCGGCAGCGAGGAGCACATGATGGCGGGGGAAGCCGGCGGGCACCGGCCGGCAGCGGCAGCGGGCGGACACTAGCGGCGCCTCACGAGGCACCAACGGCGAAGACGGCGGAGGGGAGGGAGGAGCCCGTTCCTCGCCCCGCCCACCCGCCCGCCCGCCCGCGCGCGAGCCCCGCCCTGCCGGAAGGAGCCCAGGAGGGAAGCGGGCGGGCGGGCGGGCGGGGGGCGCGCCAGGGCAGTTCCCTCCGGCGCTTCGGAAAGGCGGCCGAAGGCGGCGGCGGGGAGGGTCCCGCCAGCCCACCTGCCGAGCGCGCCCTGCCGCCGGGCTGCTGCTTGCAGACGGAGCAGCCGAGCTGCGGCGCCCGCTTGTTTCCGCCCGCCATCCTTTCGCCCCGCGACCTGGACGCAGGTGTCTGCCCCCCCCCGCCCCCCCCCCCGGGCCGGGGTCCTCAAGGGCCGGAGCCAAAGGTGTCTTCCTCCTGCTTGGCCGGGCGGGAAGGAGCGAGCCTTCAAGGCCCCACAGAGCAGTTGGGCAGGCGGAGGCTCCCTGCTTTTCTTGCGGAGCTGCCTTCAGAGGGAGAAATCAGGATGCCAAGTTGAAGCGAGGAGAGGAGGTTTCATGGGGCCAAGTCACAGGCAGGCAGGCTTTACCCGAAGGGGCATCCAGTCCAGTGTCCTGCAATGCAGGAATCTTAGCTGAAGCATCCAGGGCAGGTGGCCTTCCAACCGCGGCTTAAAAACCTCCAAGGAAACCTCCCATTCCACTGTTGAACAGCTCCTGAAGCTTAGTTGGAATCTCCTTTCCTGTGATATGAAAGCATTGGCTCAAAGCCTGCCCTCCAAAGCAGGAGAAAACAAGCCCGCCCCACCCTCCATGTGACTGCCCTTGAGATAGTTGAAGATAGCTATCATATCTCAGTCTCTTTCCCTGGCTCCTTCAATTGAATCATAGAATCCTAGAGTTGGAAGAGACCACAAGGGCCATCGAGTCCAACCCCCTGCCAAGCAGGAAACACCATCAGAGCACTCCTGACATATGGTTGTCAAGCCTCTGCTTAAAGACCTCCAAAGAAGGAGACTCCACCACACTCCTGGGCAGCAAATTCCACTGTCAAACAGCTCTTACTGTAGTGTTAGGGTAGTGTTAGGCTTTTCTGCTGCTGCATGACACTGTCAACTCGTGTTAAGCTTGTGGTTCACCTAGGTCCCTAGATCCTTTTCACATGTAAGCCAGGTGTCCCCCATCTTATATTTATGCATCTGGCTCTTTCTGCCTACTAAGTACAGAACCGTACATGTGTCCCTATTAAGATCCCTTTTGTTAGTTTGGGCCCACTTCTCCAATTTGTTAATGTCATGTTGATTCCTGATTCTGTCTTCTGCGGCATTAGCTACCCCTCCCAGTTTGGTGTCATCTGCAAAGTGGATGTGCATCCCCTCAATTCCTTCATCCAAGTCGCTTATAAAGACACTGAACAACAAGGGGCCCAGGAGAACTCTGCAGCACCCCATGTGTCACTTTCCCCCAGGATGACTAGGAACCATTAATGAGTACTTTGGGTTTGGTCTGCCAACCAGCTACAAATCTAACAGTTGCCTCATTCAACCCACATTTTACCAACTTCCTCACAAGAATATCATGGGGGACTTTGTCAAAAGCCTTACTGAAATCAAGATACATCTAGGTCCACAACATTCCCCTGATCCACCAAGCTTGTAACTCCATCAAAATGTAATGAGATTCGTTGGAATGACTTATTTTTGAGAAACCCACGATGGGTCTTAGTAATCAGAGGCTGGCAAAGCATGTAAGACAGACATTGCATGGAGGATTCCCCATTGCAGAGATCATGAGAGGAGTATTTCTGAAGTTTCGTGGAGGAATTATAGAAAAATTAGCTGAAGGCAGATGTGCAGAAGAGGGACCGATTGAGGAAAAGAGAGGGAGGGGCTAAGAAGGGTGGCTGGAAGAAAAAGAACCCAAGAGACCACAAGTAAGTATAAGGGAGAATGGGGCAAGGAAGTTGCATCAAAGGGAGTTTATACCAGTTTGGTTTTTAATTGAAATGTAGTCTGGTGTGTGTTTTTTAAATTGTATTATACCAAATTTTTGGGATTTTAAAATTTACTCAGAAGTTTGATAAATGTATTATAAGCAAGGACGACAAACAGCATCACATTTAGTAAGCAGACAAATGTTTTGTGAAAAAAATGTAGCATATACTCATTAATGATTAAATAGCCTATAGTGTAGCTTGATTCAAAGGTCTTGTTTTATCACCAAACCTTGCTAGGTCAGCATGATACAGTACTAACAATCAGCTCACTTTGGGAAGCTCAACTATTTTAAGATAAATCCAGTATTTTTCCAAGATTGCCTATGAATGTAACAACAGTATTTGGATATTATAGCTCCATCTACATGTATGACAGCTTGGAAGATAAACAGATATTTTACTCAGTTCGTGGTCAATTTATTTATATACCACATTTCCCACAAATATATATGTGCTGAAAGCAGTTCACATAAAAATGTTTTAAGTACATTATTGAGATGTAATAAAAAATATAATCTCATTACAAAAGAATCCAGCATTAGCATTCATTAAAATTTAAGTGAACATAAGTTCACCAATATTAAAAGCAAGGCTTTCCAATAACTTCCTATCCAAAAGTAGCCCAAAAGCTGATGATGCTAGTATCTGGCACCCCTCGACCTGTGCCTCAAACCAAAAGCCCAGAAAGCCCATGGGCATAGCCAGGATTTATTTTAGGGTGGGCAGGCATTTTGTGTGTGGGGGGGGGGTGCAGAATGAGTTATATGGGACGCAGTCAGATAGTAAAGTATTTTTATTTATTTACTTGATGGGGGGATAGCTGCCCCCCCCCCCAGCTACAGAATTCTTCTGGGAGGCTCTCAGGCCTGGAGCGTGGGACAAGGCAGACAAAAGCAGTCATTGCCAAATGGCACACACAGAGTCTTTCTCCCCTCACAGTTCTGGAAGCAGGTCCCTCATGAAGGCTCATTGTAGAAACACAAGTGCAATGTGCTTGACTTTTTTAAAAAAAGTTTTATGTACAAGGAGTTCTCAACTTACACAGGGCTTACATTCTGGGGATCACACCTAAAGCTAAAATTGGTCACAGTAAATGGCGAGTGGGATTGCCAAAGTCTTTTCCCCCAGATGCCCATCCATTTCTGTCCTCTTTAAAGAATAAAAAATTAAAAATAAATTTTTGCCAAGGGCATAAAGCTGAATGCACACAAGTTAAATGTGCATGAGTTGCAGGTTTACTGTACACCACTTAGAAAATATGAATATTAAAAAGTACACCTGGATCGAGGCGGATCAGGACTGCTGATCCTTTTAGATTTGTCAGCAGCCTTTGACATGGTCGATCATGATCTTCTGGACCACCGCCTCGCATAGTCTATGTGATGGTGGATGTGAGGAAAGTCCTGTCCTTTTGAACTACTGGAGTGCACAGAGAGAGACAGAAATGAGTAATGATCAGCAGTTGTGACACATTGCTCCTGGACCTGTCTGCATTGTGTCTGTTCCTAAATGTCTGTAAATACCAAATGTGCTCAGGCTCAGGCTCTGTGGCTCCAAAACTATAATACTGTCTATTGATATAAAAGAAAATATCAAGGCAATGTATGCACAGTTAAATAACAAAGGATCTATTTTCATTATTTGTAACAGAATAGCTTACAACAGTTAATATTGGACAAGAAGGAAAATGAAATATGGCTTCATGTTTCAGAGAACAGAGACAAGAGAAGTCCATTTTGAGGGTCAGTTAGAAAGTAAAACTAGCCTCTCCCAGAGGCAAGCTGAACTATGTAATAAACTTGTCTTTTATCATAGCATCCGCAAGAAGGCAGCAGTACAAACAAGATTTTTTTGAATACTATCCTGACGTAACCCCTAGCAGCATTATATCTTACAGCAGCAGCCTGTGTCAGAAAAGCAACTGCTACAGAGGAAAGAAGATGGAAATCATTTTGGCTCTCCTGTTTACAGTGGTTCTAGGTTTTGTTGTCAAGCATATTTTCTTTCCATTCAGAAATGTCAATGAGCCGCCATGTATCCGTGGCTGCATCCCTTGGTTCGGAGCTGCCTTCAAATTTGGGAAAGCTCCTCTGGAATTCATCAAACAAGCCAGACTCAAGGTAAGAACTGTGGGAGCCAGGGATGGGGAGGGAGAATGAATGAATGAAACCATTTAGTACGGTCACAGAACAGAGATCGGGGAGGGAGAGGATGAAAAGGCTTGAGCTTGAGCTGAACAAGCCAGGTTTCTAACTTACCATATTTTTTGCTCTATAAGACTCACTTTTTCCCTCCTAAAAAGTAAGGGGAAATGTGTGTGCGTCTTATGGAGAGAATGCAGGCTGCGCAGCTATCCCAGAAGCCAGAACAGCAAGAGGGATTGCTGCTTTCACTGTGCAGCGATCCCTCTTGCTGTTCTGGCTTCTGAGATTCAGAATTTTTTTTCTCTTGTTTTCCTCCTCCAAAAACTAGGTGCTTCTTGTGATCTGGTGCGTCTTATAGAGCGAAAAATACGGTACTTTGCTTTTTACAATTTAATATGCTTTGTGTTAGCTGACTGTTATCAAACAATTTATATAGTCTGAATTACTATGATGGAATAACATGCTGAGAGAAATGCTAAGACACGTATTTGCTCTCTCTCTCTAGCTTTAGGGCACTGTTCAGAACAATGTGGCTGTTCTTGTCTAACAGGACAGTTCCCCTTGAACAAGCCAAGTGTTAGGTTACTAAAGTTCATGTGTGCTTTTCAAGCTGTCCTGAAAGCTACTCAGTGTTGAAAGAATGCATTAAAATAGAATTCTACGAGAGTCTTATAAAATGAGTATTTTCAAGCACTATGTATACAAATGTGTTTTTTATAATAAATTTTGCAACTTCATTGTAATGCAGTCTGCTTTTTTCCCCTTTCACAACAGCTAAGAGATTTTAGATAATACTGTTTTCTGCATTTTCAATGCAGCCTTCAGTGCTGATGGCATAAGTAGGCAGAATAACACCGGACATGTAAAAGTGGGAGGTCTCTCTCTTTCTCTCTGTACTCAGGTGATTCCCAAATTAGCAAAAAATGAAACCTAATAGGGAATGTTAGAACTGTGCATATGTTCCCACATGCAGGAAAGAGGTAGAAACAGAGTATAAGCCACATTCATAGAGTGGGAAAGATTGTGCATAAGGAGGAAGGAGGAGGAGTAGCAGAAACACAGAGTGAAACTGGGTAGGAGAGGCAAGCAAGGACAGAGACCAGAGAGGAATTGAGGTTTGTGTGGACCACAAAGCACTTTTAAATCAGAGCCATGTAAGGGAAAGGCGGTGTGCTTGCAGCCCAGCAAGGAATGAATGGCTGTGGCTGCCAGTTTGTCTTACTCTATTTCATCACAACAACCACACTTAGCATTTTGGTTTTTTTTTATATCTCCCAACCTAACTACTATCCTGCTGATCTTCAGAAATGGGTAACAGGGTGGAGATACCTTATGGATGCATTGCCTCCCCCTTGTTCAAAATCCATTCCCTAGAACAATGTTTCTCAACCTGTGTGCCGTGGTATGTTGGGGTGCCTTGAATGATAGTCAGGTGTACTGCAGGCAACACAGGCCTCTGTCCCTGTTTCCTCCCCTCCCTCCTCTGATGCCCTCTTGTGTCTCTGCCTCCCAAAGGCTTGTGTGGCTGTTTGTTGCAGCAGCCCTGGCTATAAGCTCCCCAGGCGAATGATGCCTCTGGGGCTGGCCAGGAGGTGCTGGTTGCCAGGAACTGATGCAGCCTTGGAGTAAGCAAGCAAGCAATTGGGTGAGGCAGCCCAGCCAGCCGGTCTACCAGCCCTTGCTGTTGGGAATAGATGGAAAAGTGGAAGGCTGGGCATGCAGGCAGGTGCCACGATTGCTTTTCTTGTGCTTGCTGTGTGCAATGTCTGCCTGGGAGCTGAGTTTCTGGTGCCGAAGGGGAGCCAATGGGCAGGACCCAATGGCTCCCCCTAAATGTAGTTGTATTAAACTACTTAACTTTTTTATTATAAAAATTACATACCAGTATTTTTATATGTAAAAGATTACATATAATCACATTACGTAACATCGTACCCTCTTATTTTATCTCTTTGGCTCAACTGAGCCTAATGACTTCCCTCCCTCCCGTCTGGTGGTTTACAAAATTAAACTTTACATCTTTACATTTCGCTTCGTTTCCTATCCTTGTTGTATCAGTACCTAAAATATTATATTACTCAACCTGCATAGGTAGCAATTTCATCTTACAGAACTTCAGATAACCCTGCTAATGATGTTGATTGCTTACAGTTGTCTTTCAAATATAATATAAATTTGTTCCAGTCCTTTTGGAATGCTTGGTCTCGCTGGTTCCGGATTCTTCCTGTCAGTTCGCCAGTTCTGCAAAGTCCATCTGCTTCATCTGCCGCTCTTCTTTTGTTGGTAACTCCTGTTGTTTCCATCTTTGGACTAACAAAATTTTTGCTGCAGTTGTTGCATAGTCTATTCTTCCTGCAGTTTGTTTTATATATATATATATATATATATATATATATATATATGTGTGTGTGTGTGTGTATATATATATATATATATATATGTGTGTGTGTGTGTGTGTGTGTATATATATATATAAAATAAAAACTACTTAACTTTTTTAACACTATATTTTTCAGTATGGACCAGTATTCACAGTGTATATGCTGGGAAAACGATACACATTTGTAACTGATGAAGAAGGTTTTCAAGCATTTTGTACATCTAAAGATGTGGATTTTGAGCAGGCAGTGCAGCAGTCTGTCCAGCGTACAGGTAAGTAAATGATATTTAATTTCAGTGGGGAAATGATTTCTTTCTATTTTAGTTGATAAAGGGTTGAAACATGTGAAGTGGGATATCTTTTTACTTTAATGTAGCTTTGGGGACTCCAGTTTTGACTGGAGCAATGTGCTGAGGGAGCAAGTATTTCTCTCTCTCACACACACTCATTTTTTAAAAAATTTATTTAATCATTTTTTCAATATAAACAGCAACCACAAAAAACACATACAACAAAAACCACAATAACACTAATAACACAATTTAACAATTCAGATTTGAGTACTGATATACCTGTGACTACACCTTTTTAACAATATTTCCCCACCTCTCCTCCCCCTACTTCCCACCACTGTCCGACTTACCGCTTAAGTCTTCCTTCCAGATTTCTTCATATTTATCCATTCTTAATTTGTGTCAATATGCAATTTGTTCGTATGTCGCTAGTCTGTCCATATTGTCAATCCATGTGCTCAATGGAATCTTTTTGCAGCTCTTCCAGTTCATCAAAACAAGGTTTTTTTGCTTCTAATATGGCACGATACATCCATTTTTTTTGACCGCTTGTAATCTCCCACGTTTCCGGTATATAATTTAGAATTAAATTCAAATCCCCTAAATAACAATTTCTTTTCATTACTCTTGCAATATATATCCTCACCTCACACCAAAATGATCTTATCACCAGGCAGTTAATCATCATATGTACTAAGTTCACATTTTTACTTCCACATCTCCAGCAGTTGTCTTCATTTGTTATTTTCTCCTGGTATAGTTTTGCTGGAGTCCAGTGGACTCTGAATATTATTTTCTGTTGAATAAGTCTTAGTCTTAGATCCACAGAGGCTATATCTGTTGATTTTATACTTGACTCCCATATATCATTTGTTATCTGTACCCCTAACTTTTCACTCCATTTTTGTCTATCATATTCTAAATCATATTTCTTTCTGTTGAGTAGAGTTTTATATGGTGCAAGTGTAGAGTTTTTTGTTTTTGCTGCAGAGATTAAATCTTGTAGCAACATGGGTGTTTCCGATACTGCTATAGCATCAGAGCCAAACTGCCTTTCCAACATATGTTTCAATTGGATGTATTGCCATTGTGTTTCACTGGTTAATCCATACTTTACTTGCAAGGTCTTATATTCCACAAATTTTCATCAATTAATTCATTCAATGTCAAAATACACTTTTTCATCCAATTTTGCCAAATTATTACTTGATTTCCAATTTTTAATTTTGGGTTGGCCCAAATTGTTAATTTCTCATGCTGATAGGGGTCATCCTTATTATTTTTACTCAACCAAATTTTTATAGGTGCTTTAATAGTCTCCAGGATAAAAGGATATTTCATAAAATTGGAGCCCAGTTTAGCCCACCCTACAAGAGGTTCAAAGAAACTATATTCGAGAGTAGCCCAAATGGGATTCCTGCTAGCTCTCCAGTCATTAGTCTTACTCAGCAGGTAGGCCTGGTGATATAGTTCCAGATTTGGGAGACCAAAGCCACCTTCCTTAGTTGGAAGTTGCATAACATTCATTTTGAGGACATTAACCTTTCCCCAAAGGGAAAGGTTTAGAGGTCCCCACCTTTCAATATATATATATAAAATCTCATTTATAATTTGATTCAAATTTAATTTTACAATTTGGTCTATATCCAATGAAATCATTATACCCAAATATTTAATAAAGTCTTTGCACATCCGAAATTGATGGTTTCTATACAATGTAGCCCTTGGCCCAATTGGTAAAATCTCTGATTTTGTCCAGTTTATAGAATATCCCGATATTCTGCCAAACGTTTTTATTTTCTCCATAATTTTTGGAATTGTATCTTCTGGTTTTGTAATAAATAAAAGGATATCATCCACAAATAATACAATTTTGTAATTATCTTTGTTGTGTTTTACACCCTTGATATGCTCATCCTGAATTATTGCTCTTGTCAATGGTTCCAGGCACAGATTAAATAATAACGGAGAAAGAGGACATCCTTGTCTCGTTCCTCGATTTAAACTAATCAAATTCAAAATTCTTCCATTTGTAACGACCCGGGACGTTGGGTTTTTATAAATCATTTTAATCCAATTACAGTATTCTATAGGGAAACCAAATGCAGTATTCTATAGGGAAACACTCATGTTTTTCACTTCAAAATTATCCTCCCTCAGAGATGTTGTTAGCCTTACTAAAGACAGTTCCAGTAATACAGGCACTATACAGGTAGTGATGTAAGAAGGCAACAATTTCCATTCTCGTCTGTGTTCATAAACATTAGCACTGCTTCCATTCCACTGCAGCTTGTTTCCACTAAATTTGTTGTTGTTGTTTAGTCATTTAGTTGTGTCCGACTCTTTGTGACCCCATGGACCAGAGCACACCAGGCTAATGTCTTCCACTGTCTCCCGCAGTTTTGTCAAATTCATGTTGGTAGTTTCGAGAATACTGTCCAACCATCTCATCCTCTGTCGTCCCCTTCTCCTTGTGCCCTCTATCTTTCCCAACATCAGGATCTTTGTGTGGACAGGTGGAGTCCCCCCAACCCCAGGCGACCCCTGAGTGGAATAATGACTCAAGAAATGTGCTATGGGATTAAAATTGGCCACAACTTTATTAAGTTTTAGATGTAGGGAGACCTTGGCTCAGGCATTGGGCATTTATCCTTCTCAGTCCCCAGCCGGGGATCTGGGAGACTTCAGGGTTATCCAGAATGTGTGGGGATTGGGCTGGCTCTAGAAAACATATGTTCAAGCAGAGAGCCCGCCCCCTGTTTTGCTGCCTTCGCAGGGGAAAGCAATGACAACCTCTTGGCGTATGGCTAATGCCTCTCCTCAAGACTCCTTTAATGGGGAACCCTGGGATCACTGCCGGAAGGGGGGCTTGGGTCACCGCTTCTGCCCCCCCCCCCATTTAGGAAGATAGACTAAAGGATTCCACCCAAGGCCTGAAACTGCCAAAGTTGTGACATTTTTGCTACGGGAAAGGCAAAACCTGCCAATGCAGGAAAATTCCTTTCTGGCCCTTCAACAGTGACCCACGTACCTGTGGAGAAGAGGTTAACCTGCAAAAGAAGGCTTAACTGAGGGAGGGCAGGATGGGAGAAGCTCTGGAGCCAACTGACGCTTTGCAGGTATAAGATCCACTTTCCATTGTGTGGGCAGGACGGTCCCTCCCCCTACCTGGCTGATCCCCTGGCAATGCCTCCCAGGCAGGATTGGGCGATTGGCTGAGGTAGGCAGAGATCTCCAGGTATCCAGTCTGGGGAGGGTGAAGCCAGCCCATACTACCGGGAGCCTCACTGGGATCCGGGGGCTGCACGCAACCACACAAAAGGCGTGTGGGGAGCGGTCATTTCCAGGGAGTCTTCTTTTCTCATGAGGTGGCCAAAGTATTGGAGCCTCAGCTTCAGGATCTGTCCTTCCAGTGAGCACTCAGGGCTGATTTCCTTCAGAATGGATAGGTTTGATCTTCTTGCAGTTCATGGAACTCTCAAGAGTCTCCTCCAGCACCATAATTCAAAAGCATCAATTCTTCGGCGATCAGCCTTCTTTATGCATGTGACATGATCCATGCGACAGTCACCTCCAGGCTTGACTACTGTAACTCGCTCTATGCGGGACTGCCCTTGAAACTGTCCCAGAAACTCCAGCAGGTGCAGAATGCTGCAGCAATGCTCCTCACAGGGTCCTTGCCATGGGAGCATATTCACCCAGTGCTTTACCAGCTGCACTGGCTCCCGGTGGAGTATAGTTTAAGGTGCTGGTTTTAACCTTTAAAGCCCTATGCAGCCTTGGACCCTTGTACTTAGAATTTGTACTTGTACTTACGGGACTGCCTCTCCTGGTACGTTCTGCAGAGGACCCTAAGGTACATGAATAATAATAGCTTAAAGGTCCCGGGCCCTAAGGAAGCCAGACTATCCTTCACCAGGGCCAGGGCTTTTTCAGTGATGGCTCCAACCTGGTGGAATGCTCTGTCCCATGAGACTAGGGCCCTGCAGGACTTGAGCTCCTTCCGCAGGGCCTGTAAGACAGAGCTATTCCACCTGGCCTTCAATTTGAATTAGCCTGAACCTCTATTCCCTTTTCCCTTTCCTCTTCTATGAAGAAACCCTTTCTGGGACCCCACATTTAAATTCTTCCCTGGTCTCCTTGCTGGCCCTTGTAGGACCAACTTGGCCAGTTAACCCTGGTGATCATTTGATGTCTACTGACCGGGTTCCCCCCCCCCAAAAAAAATGACTCCTGAATTTTTGAATTTTATTGATATTGATGCTGTATTTTATGTTGTATTTTATGCTGTTTTAAAGTCGCATTTTAATCAATGTTTTATATTTGCTGTTAGCCGCCCTGAGCCCGGTTTTTAAACCAGGAAATGTGGGGTATAAATAGAATTATTATTATTATTATTATTATTATTATTATTATTATTATTAGCCCAGCTCTCACTTCCATACATCACTACTGGGAACTAACTAACTCACTGGGAACTACTTACCTAACTCCCACATGCCGCCTAACCCTGCGGAAAGCAGGATTTAACCCCCACCTATCAACTGATCACTATCTTCCCCACCCCAATGTAAAGGAAACATGCTGAACATGCCATTAATTACTTATTGTGTGTGGACTTAACACACACTCCACAACAATGAATTCTGATCCTATTCACTTTACTGGTTCTAGAACACAGATTAATATGCAAACTACAGCAATATGCACTTCCATGTACACTTCCGTGTCATACAGGTACCTGTATTTTTCCACTGGGGGGAGCATGAAATTTAGATGGAAGAAACAGTGTGGGAGTGCCATGGCATCAGACTCAGAGGAGTCTGCCATTCCTATATATGCCATTAAGAAATTCTCAGTTGCTTATTCACACTATAATGAAGACATATTTAGTGAAGACAAGGAAGCACCCAACTTTACCAGGGCACATTATGTCAAGAGTCTGTATCTACATATTTTTTATGTCTAATCAGAAAGAATTGCCTATTTTGAAAGACAACACAACATGAAATATAGAAACAAAACTGTTCATGATGCCTGCACAGATTCTAGGGTATTTTAAGTAAAACTTTACAGCTTATTCTGACTGATGTTATTTTTCCCACTTGGATTTTGAAGCTTCAATTCCTGAAGAAATATTTTACAAGAATAGGAGCAGGTTATATATCATGATGAAGGGAAGACTGAGTACATCTAATCTGCAGCATATGCCCAGGAGTCTCTGTCAGGAACTTCAGAAACACATGGAGGACTTGGGTCACGAGGGAACTGAGGAGCTCATAGATCTTGTAAGGTAGGCGATTTTGCAAACCAGCCAGAATGGCACAGGCCTCCATTCTTTTCATTAAATAAAATTAATATCTAGAATAAGCCATAAATGTTGTAGTTTAGAAGAAAATAAAATATAGTTTAAACACTACAAGAGAAAGCAGAAGGGTAGGGCACTGGTGGAGTTGCCATAAACCCATTTTACTATTGGATAGGATATTCTTGTGAAGCCAACAGTAGCATCTCCTTAGTATGTAATAGCAAGGGAGTGTGATAAATATACTCTTTGAGGCTAATTTCATAGAATCATTGAATAGAGCTGGAAGGGACCCCAAGGAGCATCCCGTTCAACACCCTGCAATGCAGGAATATGCAGCTGGCCATACAGGGATCAAACCATAATACATACTTGTACATTGGAACAATTTGACTTTGGATCGGCTTTGGATCCATTCCAGTCTGGTGTTCGCTCTGGTCATGGGACCGAGACGGCTCTGGTCGCCATAACAGATGACTTCCGTAGGCAGCTGGATTGAGGCGGGTCGGGGCTGTTGATTCTTTTAGATCTGTCAGCAGCTTTTGACATGGTTGACCACAAACTTCTAGTCAAAACAAAATAAAAAAAATCCTTCCAGTAGCACCTTAAAGACCAACTAAGTTAGTTCTTGGTATGAGCTTTCGTGTGCATGCACACTTAGAATCATAGAATCATAGAGTTGGAAGAGACCACAAGGGCCATCGAGTCCAACCCCCTGCCAAGCAGGAAACACCATCAGAGCACTCCTGACATATGGTTGTCAAGCCTCTGCTTAAAGACCTCCAAAGAAGGAGACTCCACCACACTCCTTGGCAGCAAATTCCACTGTCAAACAGCTTTTACTGTCAGGAAGTTCTTCCTAATGTTTAGGTGGAATCTTTTTTCTTGTAGTTTGGAACCATTGCTCCATGTCTGCTTCTCTGGAGCAGCAGAAAACAACCTTTCTCCCTCCTCTATGTGACATCCTTTTATATATTTGAACATGGCTATCATATCACCCCTTAACCTCCTCTTCTCCAGGCTAAACATGCCCAGCTCCCTTAGCCGTTCCTCATAAGGCATCGTTTCCAGGCCTTTGACCATTTTGGTTGCCCTCCTCTGGACACGTTCCAGTTTGTCAGTGTCCTTCTTGAACTGTGGTGCCCAGAACTGGACACAGTACTCCAGGTGAGGTCTGACCAGAGCAGAATACAGTGGCACTATTACTTCCCTTGATCTAGATGCTATACTCCTATTGATGCAGCCCAGAATTGCATTGGCTTTTTTAGCTGCCGCGTCACACTGTTGGCTCATGTCAAGTTTGTGGTCAACCAAGACTCCTAGATCCTTTCCACATATACTGCTCTCAAGCCAGGTGTCACCCATCTTGTATTTGTGCCTCTCATTTTTTTTTGCTCAAGTGCAATACTTTACATTTATCCCTGTTAAAATTCATCTTGTTTGTTTTGGCCCAGTTCTCTAATCTGTCAAGGTCGTTTTGAAGTGTGATCCTGTCCTCTGGGGTGTTAGCCACCCCTCCCAGTTTGGTGTCATCTGCAAATTTGATCAGGATGCCCTTAAGTCCATCATCCAAGTCGTTGATAAAGATGTTGAATAAGACCGGGCCCAAGACAGAACCCTGTGGCACCCCACTAGTCACTCTTCTCCAGGATGAAGAGGAACCATTGATGAGCACCCTTTGGGTTCGGTCAGTCAGCCAGTTACAAATCCACTGAGTGGTAGCATAGTCAAGACCACATTTTACCAGCTTCTTTACAAGAATATCATGGGGCACCTTGTCAAATGCCTTGCTGAAATCAAGGTAGGCTACATTCACTGCGTTCCCTTCATCTACCAGGCTTGTAATTCTGTCAAAAAACGAGATCAGGTTAGTCTGACATGACTTATTTTTCAGAAATCCATGCTGACTATTGGTGATCACAGTATTCCTTTCTAGGTGCTCACAGACTGTTTGCTTAATGATCTGCTCCAGAATCTTCCCTGGTATTGATGTCAGACTGACTGGGCGGTAATTATTTGGGTCCTCTCTTTTCCCCTTTTTGAAAATAGGGACAACATTTGCCCTCCTCCAGTCTGCCGGGACTTCGCCTGTTCTCCAGGAATTCTCAAAGATGACTGCCAGTGGTTCTGAGATCACATCTGCCAGTTCTTTTAATACTCTTGGATGCAGTTCATCTGGCCCTGGAGACTTGAATACATCTAAACTAGCCAAGTATTCTTGTACTATCTCCTTAGTTATTCTGGGCTGTGTTTCCACTGCTGAATCATTTGCTCCAAATTCTTCAGGTCGGGCATTGTTTTCTTTATCGGAGAAGACTGAGGCAAAGAAGGCATTGAGGAGTTCAGCCCTTTCTGTGTCCCCTGTTTGCATTTCACCATCTTCTCCTCTGAGTGACCCCACGGTTTCTTTGTTCTTCCTTTTGCTACGAACATACCCATAAAAGCCTTTTTTGTTGCTTTTAACCTCTCTAGCAAGCCTGAGTTCATTCTGTGCTTTAGCTTTTCTGACTTTGTGTCTACACGTGCTGGCTATTTGTTTGAATTCCTCTTTGGTGGTTTCCCCCCTTTCCCATTTTTTGTACACATCCTTTTTTAATGTTAACTCAGTTAAAAGTTCTTTAGATAGCCACTCTGGCTTCTTTAGGCACCTTCCATGTTTCCGTCTCATTGGTATTGCCTGAAGTTGTACTTTTACTATCTCCCTCTTAACAAACTCCCAGCCATCATGAACTCCCTTTCCCTTTAGTATTACTGTCCATGGGATCTCACCCAGCACTTCCCTAAGTTTTATGAAGTCGGCTTTCTTAAAGTCAAGAAATTGAGTCCTAGTATGCTTGGCTGCTCCTTTCCGCTGTATAGTAAACTTCAGAAGAGCATGATCACTCGCGCCTAATGATCCTTCCACTTCTACCCCACTAACCAGGTCATCAACATTGGTTAGGACCAGATCTAAAATGGCTGTTCCTCTTGTTGCTTCTCCCACTTTCTGGACAATGAAGTTGTCTGCAAGGCCAGTGAGGAATCTGTTTGACCTTATGCTCTTGGCTGAGTTTGACATCCAGCAAATATCCGGGTAATTGAAGTCCCCCATTACTACTATCTCCCTTCCTTTTGCATGCTTGGCCATCTGTTCCAGGAAGGCATCATCTATGTCCTCCGTTTGGCTTGGGGATCTATAGTATACTCCCACAATGAGGTCCCTGTTATTCTTCTCTCCCTTAATTTTGACCCAAATGCTCTCACTTTGGCTTTGAGGTTCTAAATCTTGGATCTCTTCACAGGTATACACATCCCTGACATATAACGCCACTCCTCCTCCTTTCTTGTCTGGTCTGTTTCTCTGAAATAGATTGTATCCCTCCATTATTACATTCCAGTCATGGTACTTATCCCACCAGGTTTCAGTGATGCCTATTATGTCATATTTAGTTTGCTGTACCAAGAGCTCAAGCTCATCTTGTTTATTTCCCATGCTTTGCGCATTAGTGTACAGACATTGAAGTCCATTAATCATTCCCCCGTGTCTCTTATTTAAGGATTTTTTCCTCCCACCACTAGGTCTGCGTGCTGTTTGCTCCATTTGGTCTATGACATTTGGATGATCATCTTCATCAATTGACAGACTCCTACCTTCAGGAGCACTGTCTCCCTCCCCCACATTAGTCAGTTTAAAGCCCTCCTGATGAGGTTTCTGAGATTTTTGGCAAAAACATTCCTCCCAACCGTTGTGAGGTGCAGCCCATCGCTTGCCAGAAGTCCATCTTCAAGAAACTGCAGTCCATGATCTAAGAATCCAAACCGTTCCTGTTTACACCATTTGCGAAGCCAGCTGTTCACTTCCACTATTTTTCTCTCTCTCCCTGGGCCACGTCGTTCAACTGGGAGGACAGATGAGATGACAATTTGTGCATTTAATTGCTTCAATTTCCTGCCCAGAGCCTCATAGTCTCTTTTCATCTTCTGGATGCTATTGCTTGCAGTGTCATTGGTTCCCACATGAACCAAGAGGAAGGGATATTTGTCAGTGGGTTTTATGATTCCTTGCAGTCGTTCAGTTACATCTTGGATCTTAGCCCCGGGGAGACAGCACACTTCCCGAGACATCTTGTCAGGCCCACAGATCACTGCTTCTGTTCCCCTCAAAAGGGAATCCCCTATCACCACTACACGCCTCCTCTTAGGTTTGGTCGGGGTTCTTCCGTGAGCTGTCCGTTCCAAGGTTGCCTGCACATTCCCTGAGGACTGACTTTGCTGCTCGTCTTCATATACCTGATCGACTGTAATGAGGGAGAGATCCTCAAATGGAGTCTGCTCTTCGTCTTCCATGCTAGGGGAGAGGACCTCAAAGCGATTCTGTATTTCTAAACAATCAGAGCGAACCCTGGGCTTCCTACTTCTTTGAGTCACGTTTCTCAGATACACTGAAACAGAAGTCACCAGACCCTTCTATATAGTGAGAAGGTGGGGAGGGGTATTACTCAGAAGGGTGGTGGGATTGGGTGATTGGCAGATAGCTGTAATGAGCCTGTTGACGACTCTTAACGACTGCAATAGGTCTTACAGGAAAAAGCAAGGGGTGAGAAGATGAAAAATGGCTTAGTCATGTATAATGAGATAAGAATCCAATGTCTTTGTTCAGACCAGGTCTCTCCATGGTTTTAAGTTTGGTAATAAGTTGCAATTCAGCAGCTTCTCTTTCCAGTCTATTTCTGAAATTCCTTTGTAATAGAACAGCTATTTTGAGATCTTGTATAGAATGTCCTGGGAGATTGAAGTGTTCACCCAATCCCACCACCCTTCTGAGTAATACCCCTCCCCACCTTCTCACTATATAGAAGGGTCTGGTGACTTCTGTTTCAGTGTATGTGAAGAAGTGTGCATGCACACGAAAGCTCATACCAAGAACTAACTTAGTTGGTCTTTAAGGTGCTACTGGAAGGAATTTTTTTATTTTGTTTTGACTATGGCAGACCAACACGGCTACCTATCTGTAACACAAACTTCTAGACCACCACCTCACCTATGAGGGGATTCAGGGCGCAGTCCTTCAATGGCTGCACTCATTTCTCTCTGGTCAGGGACAGAGGGTGGCACTGGGGGGGAGGGAGTTGTCGTCGCGCTACTCCTTTGTGTTTGGAGTACTGCAGGGTGCAATTCTCTCTCCGATGATTTTTAACATCTATATGTGCCCCCTTGCCCAGCTTGTCCGGAATTTTGGTTTGGGAGAATTGGATTCTAACATTACAGTGGTACCTCGGGTTACATACACTTCAGGTTACATACGCTTCAGGTTACACACTCCGCTAACCCAGAAATAGTGCTTCAGGTTAAGAACTTTGTTTCAGGATGAGAACAGAAATCGTGTTTTGGCAGCACGGCGGCAGCAGGAGGCCCCATGAGCTAAAGTGGTGCTTCAGGTTAAGAACAGTTTCAGGTTAAGTACGGACCTCTGGAACGACTTAAGTACTTAACCCGAGGTACCACTGTATTAGAATCACATATCCTGATGACACCCAGCTTCATCTGTTGGTGGACGGCCACCCTGACTCAGCCCTAGACACACTGTTCAGATGGCTGGATGGCTACGTGGGAGCTTGGTAAAGGTAAATCCTTCCAAGACAGAGGTCCTTTGACTGGGTCGAGACGATATGGGGTTGTGGGGCCAACTCCCATCCCTTGCAGGGGCGCAGCTAGTACCAGCACCTTCCGTCAAGAGTTTGGGTGTAATTTTCGACACCTCCCTTTTTAGGGAGGCACAGGTTACAGCTACAAGAAAGGCAGCATTTTTTCATCTCCACTGAGCTAAGCAGTTGGTCCCTTACCTCTCTCACCTTGACCTCACCACTGTGATCCATGTGATGGTCACCTCCAGGCTTGATTATTGTAACTCACTCTATGTGGGGCTGCCCTTGAAACTGATCTAGAAACTCCAGCGGGTGCAGAATGCCGCAGCGAGACTCCTTACGGGATCTTCGCTGTGGGATCACATTTACCCAGTGCTATACTAGCTGCATTGGCCCCTGGTGGAGTACAGGATCAGGTTTAAGGTGCTGGTTTTAACCTTTAAAGCCCTATACAGCAGAAGTTTATCCACTACAATCTATTTCATCTATTTTTACTTTACTTTTTACTTTACTATTTTTACTTTAGTTGTATGAAACCAGTATAGCCAACAGCTGACCATTCCAAGTGAATTCTAACATTATTTTCCTTCAGTCCACAACTATACCTTTTCTCCCATTGCAGGCACATCATGTTCCCATCAACAGTGAACACCCTGTTTGGAAAAGACATATTTTTGACCACCAGGGATAATGTCAAGGAGTTTGAGGAGCACTATCAGAACTTTGATGATGATTTTGAATATGCTACCCAACTTCCAAAATATTTTTTGAAGTAAGGGAGTAGTGTTTCTGTTTGACAATATAAATTTATCCAGAAATTCATGTTCTAGCTTAGACTGCCCTCAGATTCCTGTTGCTTATGTCTACAATATTATGGGTGTAATCCATAGACAACGTACTGTATATGATGGCATGTTTTCCCTCCAACTGGCATACTCCTGTAGTCATTGGATCCAAGACTGCTTGCAGTAGCTAGTTGGGGAGCCTAACTAGTATGCGCAAAGTTCACTTTGGATTTGCTAGATTTACACTACAACAAAGAGGGGACCCTGCATTCTGTGAAGAGGTGTGAGCACAGAGTCAGCTTAGTGTGATGTTATGGAACAGGGGCAGTGCATCCTGTTTTACCGCCGGAGGAGAAACGTAAATGTGCCACCTTGCTGCCCCACCTCTGATTACACTCCTCTCCCCCGCCACTGCTGAAGCCTGCCTTACCCGCGTTGCACAGCGGCACTCACAAAGCACCAGCAGTTGTGCTGGCTTCTGGCGAGATCTCGCTGAAATCTCACAAGTTCTCATGTGCTATGTGAGATCTTTGCAGAAACCATTGCTGCTCTGCGTGCCACTTCTCCAGAGGTGGCAGGACTCCACGGGGCACTGCCTGGTGGGCTTCTGCCGCTCAAGGCGAGCTTGCCTCATGGCCCTGCTATGGAACCTGCTTGAATGGGAGCAAAATTAGGCCAAGTGCAGTTTTGGCTATCTGGAAACAGATGCTAAACTTTTTTCAAAAAATAATTGTGGTCATTTAATCCTCACCTCAATGAAAATAGAGATAGATAGTAAGGGAAATCCTGGTTAGCCTTAACTGCATCATGAGTTGACAAACTGCCTGAGCAGAGTGGAAGGATGTGCCAAAGATGGCTCGCTCTTTTCTGGGAGTTAGCTGTGAGCCAGTCTGCAGTAGCTCACCATGTATTTAGAAGTGCTTTTGTATGCCTAAGAAATCCTTTAGATCCTGGCCTGCAGCAAGCCCTTATTGGATCTTCCCCCTTCTTGTAAGGTGTTATATATTTAGTGGTCTGTGTTTGCCTGAGCTTGAGTCTGGACGAAGGATTCTGAGTTCCTGTATTCTGATTCGATACATGATGACCAATCACAGAACATTTCAGGATTTGGGCCTTTGCCATTGGCCCTTGAACTCTGAGTCACGATTCGCAGTTTGGAAGTTTAGACATCCAATCACGTTGAGAGTGGCAGTGGCCCAGGCTTTCAGGAATATATATAAGCAGTTTCTTTGCCCCTGTTTCCCAGTTATGTAGTTCAATAAAGGTTCTTGCTGTTATCACTGCATCTTGCCTTGCGGGCGCCCACCTACACTTCATAAGGCTCTTCTGAGAAATCCTGCAGGGCTTCTCATAAAACTGAAAGTACTTGCCCTGTGATCAGAGTTGGGATTAGAAGTGGTTCCGCCTCAAGCAGAAAGCCTTCCCTGATTCTGCTGGCAATTCTCCAGTAGTGACGAAAGGGGCAGTGGTAGTACTATTCCTTATTTTTCAACGCACCCTGTTCATGAAGGCCAGCATGGCAGGTCCTTTCAATCTTACTGACCAGCATGAACTGGGAGCATCTTCCTTTCTCCTCCTGTGGGGTGTAATGGCTCCATTGATTATTGTGAGGAAAGGGAAAACCCCAGTGGGAATGAAAGAGAGTAGGGGGGGAAGAGAGGTGTATTTCTTTTTCCTTTACAAATCGTAAAAACATTTAAGTGGTTTACAACAATAGTATCTATATACAATAAAACCACATAAAAATTAAAATTGAGAGACTACCCTCTGAGTTTGTCCCACTAGAGTTTTATTCCTTATATTCACTGACAGGACATCACCACTCTTTCTTCTGGCAGCACGCTCTGTTTATGCCAGCCAGTTAGGAGAAGAACCATTCTTCCTAGCCAGAATAAACAGAAAGCAGCACCTTAATGTGGTGCCTTGAACTGTGAGCAGATTTGGTTGCTCAAGGGCTCATCCACACTCACCTTTTGCCCTGCTCTTTCCAGGCAGACACTTTAAAGCTCCATGCATGAGTGTTGGATTTTTTGCCCCAGATCTTTCCACACAAAACCGCACTGTTTAGTGCTTAATCTGAGCAAATGTCAATTTGGGTTTTCCACCGGTTGCCATTTGCTCCAATTGAACTTTGAAGAGCAGGTTTTGCCTGGAAAGGCTCCAGAGCCAAAAATATGGACATGGGGCTTTAAAGCGTGGGATGAGCCTGGAAAGAACAGAGCAAAGGTCAGGGTTGCTGAGCCCTTATAGCTCAAAAGCAGGGCAAGCACCTGCCACTGCGATCTGCTGAACTTCTGCAACTGAGCATTACTTGAAAGTTAAAAAAATTATGGGAAAATTGTTTAGAATTATTTCATGAGTACAGATAATCATATATATTTCATAGGGGTTTGTTTTCCTTTTTGCTTCCTAGAAAATGGTCTAAATCAAAGAAGTGGCTCCTAAAAAGTTTTGAAAAAGTTGTCTTGCATGCAGAGGAAACTAATCCTTCAGATGACAGTTCTAAGGTAAACCTTCCATAAGGCTTTTCATGTTAATATTATTATTTATAAAATACTAAGCCAGGTGCTGCGCAAGTCAATGAAGTGTCAAACCTTTTGGCAAAAAATTTGGCAGTTTTGGGAGGGCTGGGATTGAAGTGAGGAGACTGGGGAATGGGAGGACTTTTGAGAAATGTCACAGAGTGGGAGTGAGGCGTTGCTTTGACGCCAGAGAGGGAAAGAGAGCCTGTGGTCCTCCAGCTGGAGTCCAACAGAATCCCTCCTCATTGCCTAACAGGCTGTAGGGGGGGGGGGTGGCAGTCCTATGGGCCACCTGTCATCTACAACCTGAGGCGTCTTCCTAGACTACAAGGTGGCAACAGGGGTGCTTTTTCCCTTTTTTCCCCC
Source organism: Podarcis cretensis (assembly GCF_951804945.1). Classification (NCBI taxonomy): domain Eukaryota; kingdom Metazoa; phylum Chordata; class Lepidosauria; order Squamata; family Lacertidae; genus Podarcis; species Podarcis cretensis. Next base: position 124,901,854 of record NC_137172.1, on the reverse strand, counting down.
CACTGGCTCTTCTGTGAGTTTATCTATAATAGCCTGTAAAAAATAAGTTGGTGAAGGCTAAACTCCTGTGTGTGTGTGTGTGTGTGTGTGTGTAAGACTAAGCTTGAGCACAGTGGGATTTCCTTCTAAGTATACCTATAGAAGAGATATGAGCATGTGTTATTAGCAATTGTACCAATGTTTTAGGGTTCCAGAAGTTTCACTTAAACAGCTATCTGATGTAGGAGCAAGGGGTCCATCTGATGTTATCTTCCTTGCCTCTGCCCCACCAGTCCTAATGGGAAGCAGTCGCCACGACTTGGGCATCAGACAAGCTGATAATTAGGCAACCTATAATTAGTAACTCCCCAAGTTACTATTAGTTGGGCAACTAAATAACACTGTGGCTATATGTAAAAGAAGCATATACCATGCATAGCTAAACTAGCTAGGAGCCTGACCCTGCTATCTGTAACCCACAAAGTTCCCCAACTGTGGTTATATATGAAAAGCAACAGCTGAGGTGATGCCAGTTGGAACTCAGAGCACTGACATCAGGATGAAAGCACCCTTGTGATCTCAAAGGCAGGCCTTACTTCTGAAGGTATAATCCTGCTCTTCCTATTGGCAGCAGCCTGCAAGGCAACTTGCAAGCATGAAATAAAAACCACAGTCAATATCTAATTATGGTGACCTCGCTGTAGCTTGGTGGTTAACTCTAATGCCAAAGCAAAAGGAAACTTGGGAATTGCAAGAGCGGAGATGGAGTTTGCGCTTCATAGTGTCAGCCCTACGGGGAGACTACTGGAATCAAGGTCGACCAAACATTTATTAATAATAATAATAATAATAATAATTTAATAAGATAATTTCATTTATACAGTGAAAAAAAGGAGGAAAGAAAAAAGTGAGAGAGAATATTAAAAAATACTGTTATATTACTATACATATACCATGCAGATATGTATATTCTTATTACCCTAATACACATATATTTGTCAATAACCTAATATATTCTGTGCAAAGTTGTAAACTCATTCGAAATATCATTGTATCTATTCAAAAAAAGTCTGCGTCTATAAGCTGTCTGTTCATATGTTGCCATGTTGTCAAGCCGTTGATTAAGGAGGATCGTATCTGTATTCTTCCAATTCATAAGTATCAGTCTAGCTCAACCAACCGTGGGAGCAGCTGACTGTAAGCCTACTTTATCAGGAGCAATGGGCTGAAGGCTTCACTTTTCTGGCTGCTCTGCCCACCAAACAATGCTCTGGGCATCAACAGGCTGTCACTATTTCGGCAGAATGCCAGATAGGCCACTAGCCATTCTGCTAACAGAGATACGTTGGTGGAGCAAATGAAGGGGTTGAGCTGTGGGCAGCATGCGGGTGAGAAATATGGGGAGGAACACATTTGAATCTAATGCTACCCCCTCATTCCATTGCCACATACCCCATCAATTGCAGAACATTACACAAGCTCCAGGGCTTCCATAAGACATTTTCCTCACATGGTTTTTGTATGTTCTGGTTGTGTATTTCCCCATTCCAAGACTCAGCATGTACTGGATCAAGGGTTCTTTCTAGCAATGTCGCAGTGGTGTTTCTTTAGTTTTGGCATAACGAGAGCACAGATTTACCGTACTTTTCCATGTATTAGACGAGGGTTTTTTACTCCAAAATAGTGTTTAAAAACAGAGCTCGTCTAATACACGGGCAGTACATTGGGGGCCCGGGTGATTGGTTGCAGCCACAAGCTGCAGCTTGTAAATGGCGATTTGGTGAGTGATTGGTTGCTGCGTCAAGGCCTGCCTTGGATTGGCTACTGCTGCGGCAATTGGGTGTTTGGTTTCCAGCTTGTGTTTGCAAACGGGCAGGTGCTTGTCGGCTTCTGCGACGCGAGCAATTCTGAGCTCTTGTCTTTAGGGTTAGTGATTTTCTGCACCCCCCCATGGGCAATCCCCCCCAATAGCCCAAGAACTCTGCACAATCCTTCCCAAAAGCAACCCCCCCAAAGACTCAGCAACTGTAGGCAATCCTCCCCCCCCAAAAAAGCTCAGCAACTCTGGTAATATAGCCATCTCCCCCCATTTTCTTAAATTATAGCACCCCAAAATAGGGGGCGTCGTATACATGGGGGCGTCCTATAGACGGAAAAGTACGGTACTCTGTCTGGCAATTAATAGCAGCTAGCAGCAATAAAACATACAATGACAATAAACAATGGCATGTGGGGTGTACACATTTCTTCCCTACTGTCATCTTGAAGATGTAAAATGTACCTATTTCCATTTAACAAATATTTAGAAGCATGGAATCATAAAAAATAACTCTTGTGCTTGGGCTTCTTTGTGGTCTGACCACCACTGCCTATCTCTTCCACCTAGGCTGCAGTTAGGGATGAAAGAATAGGTCAGTTTCTGAATCAGTTCCGAATCAGTTCAGTTCAGAATCATTTTTCTTAAGGAAAAAAGTCCTCATGGAAAACAGCCAAGCTTTTAGTGCAAATTTGTTCAAATACATACATGCATACGATTTTGCCCACTCTAAACATTTCCCCCCAAGAGATCCATAATAATAATAATAATAATAATAATAATAATAATAATAATAGTCAATGCATTTTAATACAATAATATTTTATATGTTATTTTCACTAATATATGCATTTTTATGCAACCCTTCCCTTAATATACACATTTCTGTACACATTATTTGACTGGAGAAATTCAGAGAATTTTTACAAAATTTGAAGGTTAACTGTGTTTTGGCTTGGCTATTGTTTCTTAAAGTGTGGATCAGGCAGGGCTCACATTAAAATCCAAATGAAATTGGTGATGAGCAGAGCACGGGGAAATACCAGCTAGCATGAGGCAACAGATTTGACACTTTTGTATCTTTCCCCATCATCTGTGCCTGAAGGAAGTGTGGTCACTTGGGCATTCTAGAAAATGGTGTAAGGAAGAAAGCTTGTGTGTGTGCAGAGCCTCACGCCTCTGCAAGAGAAGGCAGGGCCACCTCTTCCATAGGAAAACTTGCAGTGTATGGGGAAACAGCCACACACACATGTTCCTCTGCCCCGTGAAATTTCTCTCACCTTCCCAGCAAAAGAGGCATTAAAATAGCCTCTTTCACAAGGAGGAAAGATTGTCATTAAAATTTCATATAAATTGGTTAGAGCATGGTGCACCATGATAACAGGTTTGATCCCTGTATGGGACAGCTGCCTATTCCTGCATCGCAGGGAGTTGGACTAGATGATCCTCAGGGTCCCTTCCAACTCCATGATTCTACAATTCTACAAAATTTAAAATAAAAAGCACTTGATAGCCAGTGGCCGGTGTAAGTCAGCTTGTTATAGAAATAGCTTGGGTTCAAAGTAAAATATGGCTGCTCTGTGAGAATGACTTGTTACCTCATTAGTGTATGCTATTTTTATTTGGTCTGTGTTCTTCTGATTTTAACAGACACTTTGGCAACATGTCCTAGACACTTTGCAAGGAAAGACCTTCAGTGCTAATTATGGCCTCTTACTCCTTTGGGCATCTCAAGCTAATGCAATTCCTGTAAGTATGAGACAGAAAGTATGCTTCCTTCAGTGAGTAAAGTGAATCAAGGAGCCACTGGCAGGCAATTTTCTGAGCCTTCAGTTTCTTAGAAAAGTACCGCCTTCCCCCGCCCCAGCCTCGCACCTGGGGGGGAAATAAAAAATTATTTCCTTTATTTCCCCCCCAAAAAACTAGGTGCGCCTTCTGGGCCGGTGTGCCCTATGGGGCGAAATATACGGTAAGTCTCTAGCCCTTCCAGGAAGAAAGTTATGAAACAATGTGCCATTTCTATGTATTTTCTTTCAAATGACCTGGGCTCGCTGCTCCTGTGTTGATGTTTATAGCCAGTGAGTGAAGTCAGGCATGTGACTGATAAGGTGATTTGTTTGAACACCAGGAAATCAGAATAACTGCACCAGGGCCCATGCCAGCAACCGGGGCCCCAGACTCTGAGGTCGCATTTTTTAAAAGAGCAAGTCTCTTGTCCTTATAGAAAGAAAGGTATTAAGCAACCTTCTAAGTTGGGGTCTGGTGCAAGCAGAGACTAGTGTAACTTCCACCTAATTTAGCTTCCACCTAATTCAGAGGCCTCATTATTATCATAATCTTCCCCCTCTGCCTGGCTTACAGCAAAAATTGTTTGGGGAGGCCCATTCAGTCCCGCCCCTCAAAAATGGGCTGTGCACAGGGCCTCAGAAATCATGAACCTGATACTGCCGCCCTCAATTCAAGGGACAGCACTCTGCTTTTGTATGTGAGGCAGGCATTCTGATAATGCTACTTCTTTCTCGGTGGGATTTCTGGATTAGGCGGCAGTTTTTGAGGAGAATCCATAGGTATCTGAGGATGCTGTCAAGAACATATTCTTAAGAGCGGGGAATAAAGGAAGCACTATCCTTTGGGGTTCTTCCTCCCCTTCATCTGAGGCAAAATTTGCAGGAGAGATTGATTCAGTAACAAAAGATTCTGAATCCCATCGTAACATGACACATGAACGTTTCATCTCGGAACCCTTAAGAATATTACGCATAATGCCTTAACAGGTTTTAGAGGCTAGGCATTATTCTGAACACACATTGAAAACAGCAGCCCTGTGTCAAGTCTCCCCCCCCCCCAATGATTCTATGATCTTCCCTTCCTTGTGTAGAAAAGCAAATGACTGCCCCTTTGAGAGAAGGAGCATCCCAGAGTCACTTTCTCTTCCTGCTGTACACAGGGAGCCAGCCAAAGAGGAGAACTGGGACTAGAAGCAAAGCTTAAATATGTAATCCAACCACAGTTATGCAATTTTATGATTGTGTTTTTTTAAGAAGAGATATTAAGTATATTTAATTAATATTTAAGAAAAAACAGCAAGTAGCTGAGATGAGGCATGTCATAGAATCATAGAATTGTAGAGTTGGAAGGGACCCCAAGGGCCATCTAGTCCAACCCTTTGCAGTTCAGGATTCTCAAGTATCCATGGCAGATGGCCATCCAATCTCTGCTTAAAAACCTGCAAGGAAGCAGAGTCCACCACCTCCCTAATGAGACTGTTCATAAAATCTATGGATACTGCCTCCCATGGCCGTTCTGGTGTGGGTAATGGTTCCAGTAACCCCGCCGGTGCCAGCCTCTCCCCTTTTGCCCGCTGGCAGCGGTCGCACCCCCTTACATACTCCCGTACATCTTCCCTCACCTTTGGCCACCAGAACTGCCTGGTAACCAACCACATGGTTTTGTGTTGCCCAAAGTGCCCCGCGGTGGGGCTGTCATGCAATTGTTTGAGCACTCTACCCCTCAGTTCCCCTTCTGGTATGTACAGTGCCCCCTTGTAATACAACGCCCCGTTCCTTTCCTCAAACCCCCCTGTGTTCTCTCCAGCTCCCCTGAGCCCTCTGAGCTTATCTTGGGCGTATTCATCGTTCTCGGTTCCCTCTACCAGTTCTCTTTGCCCCACCAATGCTGCCCCACACACCCAGTGGTCCTCGGGGATGATATGCCTTTCCTCGGGCGCTCCCTCCCCCTCTAAATACTCTGGTTTTCGAGAGAGAGCGTCCGCCCTGACGTTCTCCGGGCCCGGTAACGTAACAAATTTCAAAATGGAATTTGGAGAACTCTTGTGCCCATCTCACTTGTCTCTGGTTCAGTACTCGGGCCGTTCTCCAATATTCTAGATTTTTGTGGTCCGTGCACACTTGGACCTTGTGTTGTGCTCCAATCAGCAGGTGTCGCCACCGCCGAAAAGCTTCATGAATGGCGAGCAGTTCCCGGTCATACACGGTGTAATTCCTCTCGGATTTGTTCAATTTCCGCGAGAAGAAGGCACACGGTCTCCAGTCCGACGCATCTTTTCCCGGCTGGAGAAGCACCGCCCTTACCGCTCAATCAGATGCGTCCGTTTCTACCCTCATCGGCTTCTGAAGATCCACGTGCAAAAGCTGTTCTTCCGACGCGAACGCTTTCTTTAGCTTTTCAAACGCTTGCTGCGCCTCTTCCGTCCAGGCGAATTTCTTCTTACTACTGAAACAATCAGTGATGGGAGCCGTTAAGTGGGCAAAGTTTTTGATGAACTTCCGATAGAAGTTTCCAAACCCCAGGAACCTCTGCACGTCTTTCCTGGTTCTGGGTGTCTTCCATTCCAGTACCGCTTGGACCTTGCTGGGATCCATGGCCAATCCCTTGTCTGACAAACGGTACCCCAGGAATTCCACCTCTCTGGTATGAAACTGACACTTCTCCAGTTTTACCCACAGCTGGTTTGCTTGCAGCCTGCTTAGTACCTCCCTGACATCTCGCACATGCTGCTCCTCATTCTCTGAGTACACCAACACGTCATCTAAGAATGCTACACAGTTCTTGTAAAGCAAAGGTCCCAGGACGTGATTCATGAAGGATTGGAAGCAGGCTGAGCCCGCCTGTGATCCGAAGGGCATAACGAGATACTCAAAGGCTTCTCTTTCGCTGAAGACGTTACCCAGGTCGGTGTATTGTTGTGGTATTTTCCCCTTTTTTTCCACCTCCATCCCTGCCAGAGTGGCCATGGCTCCCCCCTGAGTTTCCCTTCCCTTGCAGTGTTCTAGGCAATGAGCTGACCCAAAAGAGACTATCCGCTGGTGCCATCCCACTAGCGGGTCATGCAGCGCCAGCCAGCTCATTCCCAATATGATGGGAGCTCCTCCCAGTGTGGCCACATGAAAGGCAATCACTTCCGTGTGCCTTGCCACCTTCATTATCATGGGAACAGTCTGTTGGTTCACTTCTCCTCCCAGCAGTTCCCTCCCATCAATCGTTGTCACCTGCAAAGGGTTACTTAAGGGGAGCGTCTGTATCTGGTGTTCAGCTGCAAACTCCTTACTCATGAAATTACAGGAGCTGCCTGAGTCTAATAGAGCTTTTATCGTTAGCGGGTGTCCATTGGGTAGCTCTAGCAACACCTCTATGACTAGAGCTGCTCTTGGGGGTTCAGGCTTGGGCACGTTCACTGATCCTTGGCCTGGCTGCTGTGCCCTGATGCTGGCAGCCAGGTGTTGGCTTTTACCTGCTCCTTACCCCCCTCCTCCTCACTCCCAACAGCTCCCGCCATCCCTTGCCATCCCTTCCTTTGAGGGCAGACTCTGGCAAAATGTCCTGGCTGTTGGCAGAGGAAACATTTTTTGGCGCCTTTTCCCTCCTTCTTCCGCCCTTCGTTGGTGTTTGAAATTCCGCGCGCGTGCGCCGCCCCAATCTCCATCGGTTCTACAGGCGGGGAAGGTTGCTCCGGCATCTCAGGAATGCGGAAATCGCTCCAACGCTCTCCTCTCCCTTCCCACTTCTCCAGAGCCCTTGCTTCTTGGCGCGCTCCAATCGTGAGCGCGGATTTGGTCAGATGATCCATAGACTCCGGACGGGGCGCGCGGGAAAGTTCGTCTTTTACCGCTGGGGATAGCCCTTCTTCAAACAGCATTTGTATTGGCTCCGCAGACAGGTCCCACCCCAATTTATGTATCAGCATGGTAAACTGTGTCCAATACTCTCGGACGGACTGATTCCCCTGTTTACACGCCATCAACTGTCTGCGCACCACCCCCTGTTCAATCTCGCTGGAAAACATCAAGTCCATCGCGAGGAAAAACTTTCTCAAGTCCTTTAAGGCGTCATTATTCTCTGCCATCAGGGGCCTCACCCAGTCTCTAGCCCCCCCTTCGAGATGCCCAATCACAAAAGCCACTCTCGATTCCTCATCGGCAAAGTCATCAAACTGCAGATTGAGGGCATACTGCATCTCTGTCTTAAAGGCTTGGTAATTTCTTGGGTCACCCCCAAACTTTTGCACCAACCCTGGTACCTTCCTTGCGATGGGGGTGGTTTTCCCCTTTTCATCCTGAGCCCGCCTCTCCTCAAGCCGCGCCGTTTGCAGTGCTAGCTGGTGTTCCAACGCTCTGTATCTTTCCTCCAGACTTGGACCCGCTCCAGCTCCACCTGCCCCTCCGGCTTCGGTTGGGTTACTCATGATGCCTCTCCTTTGCACAAGCAGCTTTCAGGGACTGACAGATTGCTGTGATGGGATAATGAGCTGCTTGTGCGTAAAAGCTGAATCCCTCAGAGCTTTGCAAAGGTTTCAAAGCTCTGCCTTTACGGGAGCCCTCAAAGCATGACTCCCTCAATCGCTGGCAGAATCTGTCAGTGGGCGTTTCCGGAATTTGCGCCAACATAAGAGTTCCTTAATGGAAACTCTCCTTCGGGATTCTCAGCGTGACAGCTTCCTGCGAGGGGTGGGTGTACCCAGAGGAGGTCCTGAGACCTCCCCGCTGTTCTCACTGGAAGTCTCCTGGAGCCATCCCTCCGACTGAGTTTCTCCATGAGCTCTCTCTCTCCCTCTGCTGGTTCCTTCCTCTGCATCCGAGTGTCTCCTAGCCTCCGTGAGCCCCTCCACCACCTGACTCTCCGATGGCAGGTCCCTGACAAAGGGCTATATAAATTAATAGAAGCGGAAAAAATAGAGGATATGATGAGGTCAGGATCCGTAATTGATGAAATACTTAACAAAAGACAATTAACAGAGAAAGGGATAGCAAGCATGGTATCTAAATTAATGATAAGAAGTAAGGAAAGGATGATAAGGGTAATTCAGAATAAATGGGAGCGGGAAGGGCTGTTTCATTTGAATACGGTCCAAGAGATGATGAAGAGTACAGATAAAATAAAAAGATTAAGATAAATATAAAGAATTAAGTAGGAAATTCCTATTGAAATGGTATAGAACCCCGGTGCAACTGACATATATAGTTAAAGGATTGAGTCCTAAGTGTTGGCATTGTGGTCAAGAGTTAGGGTATATGCACATATGTGATGGGAGTGCATTTGTGTAAAGGAATATTGGCAAAAGATTATATAGGTTATTTCTGATGTATTTCAGGTTAAAATAGAAGTCAATAGAGAAATGCTTATCTCAGGAATACTGGAGAATAGTAAAATAGAAAGAAAAGAGCAAGATTGGTATAAAATTATGATCTTAGCTGATATGCTTGTTATTGTATTAGGATGGAAAGAAAATGATAAATGGACAATGGAAAAATGGAATGACTATGTTTTTGAATATATACAATCTGATATATTTGAACAGGTAATGATGGAAGATACATGGGAAAACAAATGTCAAAAGATTTTGGATAAAAGGACAAGTTATAGGAACTGGATAGCACGGGGGGAAGCCAACCCAAGCATCCAAATTAGAATGAATAATGTGTGCACATGGTTAAAGATATGAAGAATGAACAAGTTTTGGGGGGAGGGGTAAAGGGGAGGGAGGAAGGGGGGAATAAAAAAAATAGGATAAATGAGTAGGGACAAAAGTATATACTGTTATGTATAACTAATAGGAGGATGATTTTGATGCATGTTATTGTTAGATTTTTAACTGAATGATTTTTTTTGTAAGTTATTTGATATCCCTAGATGAAAATGTGATCATAAAGAATGGGGGAAAATAATAATAATAAAAAGAACTTTAAAAACAAACAAACAAATGTACATACTGTTTAATCATTAGGAAGAGAATAAGAGGAGTCCTGGCTGTGTAGTCCCATCGTGTACAATGAGATGCTCCTGAAAGCCCTCTAAAAGGACATGAGGGTTAGAATCACAGAGTCATAGAGTTGGAAGAGACCACAAGGGCCATCGAGTCCAACCCCCTGCCAAGCAGGAAACACCATCAGAGCACTCCTGACATATGGTTGTCAAGCCTCTGCTTAAAGACCTCCAAAGAAGGAGACTCCACCACACTCCTTGGCAGCAAATTCCACTGTCAAACAGCTCTTACTGTCAGGAAGTTCTTCCTAATGTTTAGGTGGAATCTTCTTTCTTGTAGTTTGGATCCATTGCTCCATGTCCGCTTCTCTGGAGCAGCAGAAAACAACCTTTCTCCCTCCTCTATGTGACATCCTTTTATATATTTGAACATGGCTATCATATCACCCCTTAACCTCCTCTTCTCCAGGCTAAACATGCCCTGCTCCCTTAGCCGTTCCTCATAAGGCATCGTTTCCAGGCCTTGGACCATTTTGGTTGCCCTCCTCTGGACACGTTCCAGTTTGTCAGTGTCCTTCTTGAACTGTGGTGCCCAGAACTGGACACAGTACTCCAGGTGAGGTCTGACCAGAGCAGAATACAGTGGCACTATTACTTCCCTTGATCTAGATGCTATACGCCTATTGATGCAGCCCAGAATTGCATTGGCTTTTTTAGCTGCCACATCACACTGTTGGCTCATGTCAAGTTTGTGGTCAACCAAGACTCCTAGATCCTTTTATATATAGCCGTTATAGCCGCTGATATTCAGAGACTTGCTACCTCTGAATATAGCAGGTTAGCCACTTTAGACTAGGAGCCATTGATAAACCCATTCCATGTGAATCTGTCCAATCCCACTTTAAAGACATCTGAGGTAGTGGCTGTCAGCACTCACAGTGACAACAAATTCTATGGGTTAATGTGTAATTTCCTCAGGTCATTCTATGACCATTTCCTCTGGTCTTTCTTTAGGTTTCATTCTGGACACTAGCATTTATTTTATCTCAACCTTCTGTTTACAAAAAAGTCATGGATGAACTAGAACCGGTTTATAGAAAATCAGGTAAATATGCCTAAATGCCTTACTATGACATTGAACTGTTTGGAACAGTCTGCATATCTGCATCTATGTGCATCTATCGTAGGCTTTGATCTGAAGGATTTCACCAAATTAATTTAGACATAGCAGTAAGCAGTGAATTGGTATTGGATGCAATTTGAGGATCACAAAATTCTTATTGTTTTAGTGTTGAGACATATGCCCCAGGTACTTCTTGATATTGAAGTAGACATTTGTATAACTACACTTATGTTCCAACTGGGATTAATCTACGCACATATCTTAGTTTTGTTGTTTTTTTAAATCACATGGGAATTGGCCAGAAGAATACGCTTGTGAAGAAGTGTCAAATCCTGCCTATTATTAAACATACATGTCTATTGGAAAACCTTGTGTATGAACCTGTCACCCAAGTATCCCTTTAAACACACCTTGAGAGGAGGGGGAACTTTTGGTAGAGATGAACCAGGCACTGTCCTTGAATTGGTCTGAATAGTTTGTGTGTAACCCAAGAATGTAGGTCCAGACCTGACTAAAGCAAAGCTTTCTTTTATTGCAAGAAAAGAGAGAGAAACAAAATTATTTGGGTGTGTGGCAGCATTAATTATGAATATTGTAATCTATTCATAACTCTAAACTAAGACATAAAATGTCCCTACTGCTACAAGAAGGAACAGGTGCCAGAAATTATATCTTCTAGACTGAAAAGTGTAGGGAGTGGTATACAGTAGCATCTGTGAAGAATATACCATATTTTTTCATGAATAAGATGCCCCCACGTATAAGGCGCCCCCTATTTTGGGGGACTCCAAATTAAGAAAACACCCCTCAGCACTACCTGTGTATAAGACATGCTCCAATTTTAAACCTTATTTTTTTGGTAAAAAAAACCCCTAGTCTTATACACAGAAAAATATGGTACTTTCTAACACTATAGGCCAATGACTTGTTCTGCTATCTTGAACAATGGGATTTTCCTGCCAAGCATGAGGGAAGCTGCCAAGGAGATAAGATAAAAACTCTTGTCATGAACTCATTGTATTTTGGGGAACTCACAAGTTTATTAATTAATTTATTGCGAGTTGAAATGCCTGAATCCTTGTCATGTCAAATGAGTGAAACCCCCAGTGGATTAAAAAAAAGGAGAAGGGTGCCTGTTATGAGCCAAGTGCTCCAAATGAACTAAGTGCTGGTCTGCCAAAGGCATCCACCTAGCACTGCCTTGCACTGTCTAAGCAAGCAAGCAAGGCCCAACCCTCTACTGCCGTTTACAACCCACTTGTTGAGTAAGATTATAGGGCGTTTGCTAGACATTTGATATGGTAGGGCTGCCAGAGAGGAGAGTGAATCAATATTGTTTCAACTGTTTAACATTTGTAACTTCTCCTCCAAAATTTGATCGTAGTCACACCATCTTTCTCTCATTATACTTAACCTGAGTTCTACTGCTCTCATTAAGAGTTCCCACTCTTGCATGACTGTGAATTCACATAAAGATATGGGAAAGCTTGCAGTGTTTCAGTAACTGGACTTTTGTATGTGACTTTTGCAGGTAAAGAAAACATCCAGTTATCTGAAGATGACCTAAAAAAGTTCCCATTTATCAAGTGGTGTATTTTGGAAACAATACGATTAAGGGCACCAGGTGCCATCATCAAGAAAGTGATCGCTCCAATGACAATTCAAGTAAGGTTTTGTTAATGACAGTAATAGTGTAGCACAGTTCTTCATTCAATAATCTTCAAAATGAATATGTTGTTGAATGTATGAAAGATACAGATACACATAGAAATTCCTGTCAAGTCATCTATTTAGCACAAATGACACCCTCTCCAGCCTCTTTCACTGTCTTGAAGATAATGAGGGATGCTGAAATTTATGTGAGATTCTACTCCAATGAAGGCATCATAGATAAAAGCTAGCAAGTACAGTATATCTTCATGTTTAGGGTCTGGCTAACAATCAATTATTACCTAAGTGCATCACTTTATTAGTGACCTCATATAGACAGGATTATCTGCTGTGTTCTTGTGAAATAAATATGTTTATAAATGACTGGCTTTGTTGGAACAGAGTTTGAAGTGTGCATTAGGCAGCACTGTTTAAGGAAGTTTTTAATGTTTGATGTTTTATTGTATTTTTAATATTTTGTTGGATGCTGCCTAGAGTAGCTGGGGAAACCCAGCCAGATGGGTGGAGTATAAATAAATATATTGTTGTTATTATTGTTATTATTATTATTAAGAGCATGTTCTTCTGCTTTTAGAATTTTGTTATCCCTGCTGGTGACCTGCTGGCCTTGTCTCCATATTGGATTCATAGAAACCCCAAATATTTTCCTGAGCCCAATACTTTTAAACCAGTAAGTTATAACATGGGAACCGTTTGTTTTTCTCTTTTCTCACTAGCTGATGTGTAGTGTAGTATGTATGTATGTATGTATGTATGTATGTATGTATGTATTTGATGCTGGTTGCATTTTTAGCCCACCTTTGCCAAAAAACTTAAGCAACCCTGTGAGGAAGGTTAGTGGCTGTGTGTGGTGACAATCCCGCCTGCCTTAATCCCGCCTGCCTTAATGGAGGCAGCCCCCCCCCCCCCCCGACAGCAGGCAAACAAAAAACAAGGATGACAGAGGGCAAATCTTCCTTGCAAATTACCCCAAGGGAGGGGGGAATGGACTTCACTTGCAGTTCATCTCAGTACCTGGCTCTCGCTCCAGCATGGAATGTGGGAGGCAGGGGGGCGCTGAGTGCAAAAGTACTTCTCCTGGCAAAAGCCCTCCTACGCTGCAGTTAAGAAGCAGAGGTTCTCGGTTTCCGGCCACACCCACGATTCATGGCGCTAGCTCTCCTCTGCCCTCTGGGGAAAGCAGGGGAAAGCCAGGATTTATGAGGCAAAATTCCTGGCAATGCTCCTGGGGGGTTCTGGGGAGTTCACTGCATCCTGCAGTGCCGCTTCTTCACATCTCTGCCTGGGAGTGTGTCCCTGCCACGGACGAGCCTCCATCCATTGGCAGCATGATTTGAGAATGGTTCCTCAAGAATTCAGAATATTGGCATCAGTTATGGGGCACTCCTGAAGCGGCATATGATAATGGGCTGCAACTAACCAGCTACCGAATGGACTTGACACGAGCTATGAAGGTATCTGAATGACTTTGAACAAGCACGAAATTTCTTACAACAGTAAGGAACAATGATGGGGGGGGCAATGTTTGCTTTCGTGATTTTTAAGGGTCTTTTATTTTCTGACCACCTCCCCACAAAATGGAAGAATCGTGTGCAGGCGTTATGATGTTATCTGATATCAAGAAATGTGGGAGCCACTGATTTATGCTCAATAAAGGGTTTTACAATGCTTTTCTATACCCTCCCCTCTCGAACGTATGGATTTTATATCAATTATTCTTGGACTTGATCTGCAGTGAGATGAGATTTGCAAGGACGAGGGTCTGCTAATTGCACTGGGGGGAGGGGTTATATGTGTCTTTGATTTTTAACTGTGGGCTGTGGGAAATAATCCCCAGAGTTTTAATGGTGGAATGGTCATCTTGTCGGGGATTTATTTATGGCTCAGTGTGGCCTTGAAGAACGGAAGGACTGCTTTCAAAGGAGTCCTTAAAGGAGAGGAATGTGAATGGACAATGAATTATGGCAGTTTTTTGTTTTTTTTAATATTCTTTTTATTAACTTTCATTTGTCACATACACACAAAGGAAAAACAAAACCATTTAAAACAACAACTAAGACAGAAAAAAAGAAAAAAGAAAGAAAAAAGAAAAAATTACATTAAATAACAGAAAAAAGTGACGAAAAAAACACCAAAGAAGTGAAATAAACATAAACTAATACATAACACATACTAGCTGACTTCCTTCCCTCCTGATTTCGGGTTCTTAATTTTAAGAATTTCATTTTTACAGCTGATGTTGGTTAATTGATCTATCTATACATCGAAAGTTTCATAACAAGCCTGCTATATTTGGTAGGTTACTATAGTTACCTTCAATATATGTCATAAATTTAATCCAATCGTTGTTTAACTTTGTATTCTTTTGGTTTCTAATTCTCTGCGTCATTTTAGCTAATTCGACGAAGTTATATAGTTTCGTTTGCCATTCCCTCACCGTTGGTATATTTCTATTTTTCCAGTTTTGGGCAATTAACATTCTGGCCGCTGCTGTTGAATATTGAAATAGGACTCTATCTTCTTTCTTAATTTCTTCTCCGATGATACCTAGTAAGAAGGCCTCTGGCTTTTTAGGGAATGTATATCTAAATATTTTTTTTAATTCATTATATATCGTGTCCCAAAATTTTTTTATTTCTTCACATGTCCACCACATGTGTATGAAATTGCCTTCTTTTGTTTTGCATTTCCAGCAGGCCTTATTTCCAGTCTTATACATCCTACTTAGTTTTTCTGGCGTGATATACCATCTGTATATCATCTTTTCTAGATTTTCTCTGATTGCAACACTCGCCGTGAATTTTATTCCCTCATTCCACAATTTTGACCATTTTTCATATTCTATATTATGCCCCAGATCTATCGCCCATTTAACCATAACTTCCTTAATTTCTTCATCTTTTGTGTCCCATTCCAATAATAAATTGTACATTTTAGATAGTAATTTAGATTTACTTTCTATTATTTCAATTTGAAATTTCGATTTCTTTTCATTCATTCCAATTTTTTTATCTTTTAACCAAATTGCATTGATTTGATGGTACTGTAACCAGCTTGTCAACTTTCCCTCCAGCTCCTCATATGGCTTTAGTTTCCAGCTGTCTTCCGATCTTGTCAATAAATCTTCATATGTTAATTTCTGCTCCTCCATATTTATTTTTTTAATAGTTAGGATATTTATTGGGGACAGCCACCAGGGTGTTCTCCATTCTAGCAATTTTTTATTTTTTCCCCAAACTTCATATAGTGGACCCCTAATGATGTGATTTGAGAACCCTTTATGAGCCTTCTCTTTATTTGCCCACAGGTAGGCATGCCATCCGAACCTATTGTCTGCCCCTTCAAGGTCCAATAAGTCAGTATTTTCCAAGGTTATCCAGTCTTTAACCCAGCATAGGCAGGCGGCCTCGTAATATAATTTTAAGTTAGGGACTGCAAGTCCCCCTCTCTCCTTTCTATCCGTAAGTAGTTTAAATCTAATCCTTGGCCTCCCTCCCTGCCAAATAAATCGTGAAAGAGTTTTCTGCCAATCTTTGAATAATTTTGACCCTCTAATTACCGGGATATTTTGAAACAAGAACAACATTCTTGGAAGAACATTCATTTTTATTGTCTCCATCCTGCCCATCCACGAGAGGTTAACTCTGTTCCAGACATCCAAATCTTTTTTAATTTCTTTCCATGTTATCGTATAATTGTCTTCAATTAAATTTATATTTTTTGGTGTAAGCCATATTCCTAAGTATTTTATTTTTTTAACCACCTTTATCCCATGTTTTCTCTCCAGTTCTTCTCTTTCCTCAGCACCCAGGTTTTTTGTCAACATTTTGGTTTTTAGTTTGTTCAGTTTAAAACCGGATAGTTTACCATATTCTTCTAAGGTCTCCAGCGCCTTGCCCAAACTGCCTTGCGGTTCTTCCAAAGATAACATTAGGTCGTCCGCATAAGCTCTTAATTTAAATTCCTTCAATCCTATTTTAATTCCTTGTATCTCTCGTGTCGATCTTATTCTGTTCGCCAATACTTCTAATACGATAATAAATAATAGCGGGGAGAGGGGGCACCCCTGTCTTGTACCCTTCTCGATTTTGAATGTGTTTGTAAGATTGTTATTTATTACCAATTTGGCGAATTGGGTTGAATATATTGCCTGTATTCCTTTCAAGAATTCACCTTCTATCCCTGCCACCTGAATTATGGCAGTTAATCCCTCTACACACCAGACCTGAGAAAAGAGTGCCTGAAGGGCTGCACACGGGAAATGGACTTTTATGTGTTTGGGAAACAACAGAAGAACTGACTGCAAGGCAACAAGAGCAGATAGCTATATAAATGGATTAAAACGAATAGAAGGATGAAAAGATGATTAAATAAGAACAATGAAGCAGCAACATCAGGAAGAATTGGACATATTTGCAACAGGAGCTGGAAGCCTTTTTTTTATTTAAAAAATGTTTAAATAATTTGGATTGATTTGTTAAAATTTGGAAAACAAGTTTAAAAATTTAAAAAGAAGCAGAGGTTCTCCATTTAATTGGATCTTTAATTGGCTTTAAAGTACAGTGGTACATCTGGTTACGTACTTAATTCGTTCCGGAGGTCTGTTCTTAACCTGAAACTGTTCTTAACCTGAAGCAGCACTTTATCTAATAGGGCCTCCCGCTGCCACCGCACGATTTTTGTTCTCATCCTGAAGCAAAGTTCTTAACCCGAGGTACTATTTCTGGGTTAGCGGAGTCTGTAACCTGAAGCGTCTGTAACCTGAAGCATATGTAACCCAAGGTACCACTGTACCAGCATGTGATGGAAAAGGGTTGCAACAACATACTGCTGAATATACTAACTACAGGGATCAAAGGTTTGAATTAAGATTTTCTTTGTCATGAGAGTTGGTTGGAGAGAAGGAAGCATTTATATCTTTATGATCTGGCAACCCTTTGTGTGTGCTACTGACGGAATGTAATCTAAGATGAAGTTTAATTGAGCCATAAATCTCTTGCTGGAAGGAAAAGAATTTAGGAACTGTGATAAGAACACTGCAGAGATTCTGGGAGCTGGAAAGGAGTATTAAATCTTCAGCACATTCGAAAACTGCTCACCTTTTCCGAGGCTGAGGGGGAAATGGCAAAGATCTGTGACATGTTTTACTAGTGAGACAGAATGGTTTCTAGCAGACTGCTGCCTGTTCCGAGACATCGAAGCAAGGGACGGAGAGATAAGACTTCTGACAAACTTGGAGATTCAGTTCTGCCCAAAGCCATGATGGGAGAAAACAACAGCTAAGAAGTGAAAGAGACAACGCCATATATGGACAGAAGAAATATCCATGGATATAACAGTTTTCACACGCAGGGCAGAAGCTTTATAAATTTATATATTACAACATCAAAAATGGAAACCATTAATTATGTAGCTGTTGTCAAAGGGATTATTATTATAACTGAAATGTAATTGACAATTAAGTTTATGGGACGCAGTGATATAGGATCGGAAATGCACCCAAACCACCATGCGGGGAGCCACTTTAACTAAAATGTATTAATTGGAAGTTGATTGGCACTTTGATAATTGTATAATTTGGGATTTAATTGTTATTATTATAATTTGGCTATTATTGGGGGTATATTGGAAAACTAATTAAAAAATGATTCTTTAAAAATTATATGGAAATGAGTTAGAACCTCAGAGATAATGAGCTTAGATACAGCTGTTTCCCGTTAAGGCTTCAAGACCGGTGTCACAAGGTAATTGGGTGGAAGAGGTGAACGCCCATGGTCTAAGCCCCCATAAAACCTGGGCTGGTGGGAGCTCTTGGCAGCCAGCCAAGCAGGGGTTGGACTTCTGACAGCATCTTGTTCTGTTGCTCAGCCTACTGAGATTTAAGTGTGTTTATGTTAATTAGCTGGATAAGTTAGTGTTTGTTGTTTTCTTACCTTTTGAGCTATTTGGAGTTTCTCTCTTTCATAGGGTTTTGTTTTAGTAAAGTCTGTGGATGATTTTATGAAATTTGGTCTGGTCTGAACTCCTGAACCCTTTAATTTTGACCATGTTTTTTGGAGCAAGGGTCATCCACCACACTGTGACTGACCCAAGGGAGCCAGGGAGCTTCATGGTTGACTGGGAATTTGAACACTGGTCTTCCAGGTTGTAGTCCAACATGAATCACTACAAGGCACTGACTTTCTGTGTGGACATAGTTCTCATGGAGCAGGCATTTCCAACACGCTGATCACGACTGACTTGGGAATCGCTGACCGATTTTCATCAGTCGCAGGCTGAGAAAGAAAAGCTTTGCTCTGCAGCCTGGCACGCAGCAGCAGCCGCTGCTACTGTCAGTCTCATGCAAGCCTCAGCTCCTCCTCCTCCTCCTCCTCCTCCTCCAGCCATGGAAGTAGGCTTGCCTTCCTTCCCCGAAGCCTGCTCTGCACTGTGCTCTGGGGGGGGGGGTAGAGCGCCAGTGGTGGTGTGAGGGGGACGCAGTGCCCTGAGGGAGGGCTGGGATGTTTGTGGGGGCAGGGTGTTCCTGCAGGGTACTAACTTAGGGGTGGGGACAATAACATGATTGAATGAAAAGCTCCAGAAGCAGAAAGACTGAGGTGGAGGGAGAGAGTGAGGATGCTGTGTGTGGGGGAGGCAGGGGGAGGGAGGGAGAACATGGAGGAAGGAAGGAAGGAAGGAAGGAAGGAAGGGAGGGAGGGAGGGAGGGAGGAGGGACTTCGGAGGGTGGTAGATCATGGCCAGTTTTTGAGGCTTGTTGGTAGATCGCAGCCTACGTGAGGTTTGACTTGCCTACCATAGAGGAACTTGAAAGCTTCTCCTTAGGCATGGCTAAAGGTCATAACAGCTTGTACTGCCAGTACAAGGTAGTTTGTACTGAGGAAAGTATTGGGGAAAGGAGAATTATTTAAAAAATAACCACAACCATGGGTATTGAAAGTACACCTTTTATTCAAATGAGAGCCAAGTTCTTGTTTACATTGCTATCACAAGGATTCTTGGGATTCTAAGAGAAGCCCAAGGATTCTTGGGATTCTAAGAGAAGCTTTTGAGCATTAAAACATCTGCAGCCGCACTTGCTGCACTTTAAGCTTCCCTACTCTCTCTCTTCCGGATCTAGAATTTATGAATGTTTAAAATAAACTCACAAAAGTAGCTTCTTACTCCATGCTTAGCCAAATAGAAGGTCATGTTTGTTATTAAGCTTATTTACCACAAAGTTGATTTTGAGAAAGGGAATTTTCATCACACAGGATCGTTGGAAAGAAGCAAATTTAGAGAAAAATGTTTCCTTGGAAGGTTTTGTGGCATTTGGAGGAGGAGGACACCAGTGTCCAGGAAGGTCAGTAAAACAGCTGGAGTTCATTTCTTAAACTCTTTAGAGAGTCACTCTGCTCCTATAACTTCATTCCCTCTTAACAACAAAGCTTCACAGATGATTTTGTTTGATTTTGATGGAGGTCTTCCAAAGTTGAATGGTAAAGGCAATGCTGGATAATGTGGCATGTAGAAATGTCTTGCAGTTTCTCTGAATTTACAGTTTCCTTGCCACCTTCTGAAGCTGTGTAAAGTTAATTTCAGTTGCTCCATACAGTGGTACCTCGGTTTAAGAACAGTCCTGTTTATGAACTATTCGGTTTACGAACTCCGCAAAACTGGAAGTAGTGTCCCGGTTTGTGAACTTTACCTCGGTCTACGAACGGAATCCGAACGGTGGAAGGGTACCGGTGGCGGGAGGCCTCATTAGGGAAAGCACACTTCAGTTTAAGAACAGATTCAGTTTAAGAACGGAGTTCCAGAATGGATTAAGTTCGTAAACCGAGGTACCACTGTATAATTATTTCAGTATTTGGTCACAATGCATTCTGTTGATGTTGTAGCATGCAATGTTAAACATTAGCTGAAACAATAGCTTTTGCATCCATTTGTATAGGTGTAAACCAATTTTCTCACAAAGTGCACTGTGTCAAAATTCTGTTGTTGATGGCTTTCACTTCTAAGAATTAGAATACAACAAACATTCCATGATGTAACAGTATCTTTTTAAAAATTGTGGGAAAGCTTGCAAAGTTAAATTGCAAAAAAAGATGCAACCAATTTTTTTTAAGTTTGAAATTTGAATGTATCCAAGAGCAGGCCTAAGAAACTTACTGAATTTTACTTCTAGTACGCCGGCACCCTCGGCCAATAAAGCAAGATGAGCACCGCAGCCCCAGAGTCGGTCACGACTGGACCTAATGGTCAGGGGCCACTTTACCTTTTAGTACAAAACAAGCACTCAGATAAACACACTACTCCTAATACAAACTGGGCTAATGTTTGTATTACTCAGGTTTTGAAACTATCCCATCATTGACAAAACTGTCTTACCCATGAAATGAGCCCACACAGACTACCCCCCTCCCACATTGTGCAACCAAAGGGGGCATTGTGCAAATGGTTATCTACACACAAGTGGCTGAAAACATCTGCTTTAAGATAAATCAAGTCTACTGTATATTTTGGAAAGTTGTTTCTTTGCTATATGCCTCTTTAAAAATTGGGGAGGGGTATTTTTTATTATTGTTATGTTATGCATTTTGTGTTTTTATGTTGTAAACTGCCCTGTGATCTTTGGATGAAGGGTGGTGTAAAAAAATTAATAAAGAATGAAGCATTGTAACAGAATTTTAGATGATGTTTCCTGAGATCAAATCAGTTTTTATCTACTTGTACTGTTTGCATTTTAGATGGTTTGCTATCATGGAGATTCAAATTCTAGTAGCTATGTTGCTTTGCAAATATGAATGCCATCTTTTGGATCCTCTACCAAAGGAGGTAACATATTCATAATGAAAATTAAAGTTCAAAGTATGTAACTTTAATTATCTTTCATCTCCTCTGTTAAGCTTTTGTAACTTTTCTAACTAGATAAAAGTTCACCATGTACAGTAGTGCCTTTTCTTATGCAGCAGTTTTTTTAAGTGGAGAGTATCTGTGGAGGAACAGACATGAAAAACATTGCAACAGATGTCAACCAATACAGATTTTTGATTTCAGTCTGTTGCTTGTGTATCTTTCCTAAGTCACAAGGGACAAATGCTCCACAATAAGGACTCAGCTTAATCAATTATCAAGCTGATAAGATAAAACAAGATATATAGTCAACATCTATTTCCAGCTGAAATGGTTACATTTCAGTGAAAATACATACATCATCTATTAGCTGCACAGTGAAGTCTTAGTAGTAAACAAGCAATAGCTTAGAAAACTGGACAAATCTATAAAGATACAACAAAATGACAATATTATTAGTCTAATTGCAAAATGGTGGGAAGAAACTCTGAGTTTACTGGAACATTGTCTGAGTGTTGATTTACAAGTTGATGTTACTTCTATCAAATACATGAGGTATTGTAAAGAAAAAGACTACGTCTCTGTTGTCTGCTTATCTGTACTCCTTATTGTTCTTGGTGATATATTTTTCTGTAACTTTGCATTCTGCTATTATATCACCATCCTCTGTATTGTCTGTTGTGTATCTTTTCTGCAAGATTCTTATGGATTAGGAATTTGAATGTAATAATTTTTCACATATACTCCTCCATAGGTATTTGTCAGTGGAATATTAAGTTGAAGCTGGCACCCTAGTTACTTTAAATGGAAGTTAAATATGCTTACCTGAGTTCTGGGTTGCAGCCATAGGCTACAGGCCTGCATCCAATTAGTCCATGCTACAGTAAATTCTCTTGAAACCTCCACATTTACTAGGTGCAGGCTTATAATCATAGTGGACGGTCTAGCTTCATGGAGCTAACAGGAATTTTTTCATGCTATTTTATTATTTGAACCAACATGCAGCAACCTTGTGATGTCAATGAAGTTACTGTACTGTTTTAACATCCCCTATTATGTTATAACAGACTTTTATTCCCATAGTTTTTTGAAAGATCCTTAAAAGAATATGTTCATAAAAATTCCACTAAATATAGATAATCTCTGTTTAGATCTCTACGTCTCCCTTACAGTTCATGATTAGATAATCTGAAATGTAATCCTTGTTTTAAAATGTGAAAGCTTGTATATGCTCCACTTTTGAATAACTAGCATCCCTGATTGTTAGCTGTGTCCCTTGTTAGAATATTTATGCAAAACATTTAATCCCACTTTTCTGTCCCATTATGAGGCATGATAAGATCAATTGCAGGCAAAAGAGAAAAAAAGCATGCATGAATAAAAACATTTTAAAAACCCAGATTATTCATAAAGTGCAAAAAATAGACAACATCAGTCAAGGAATAAGGGTGATGGTTTGTAGCACACCTTTCCAGTTACAACTGCCCAATATCTACAACCTGAGCCCTCCTACCATGTGAGCCTGCCTTCTTCCTCTGCCCAATATCTACAACCTCGTTTACTTAGGTTTTATCTTGTCATAAAGTAGAATTCAACATCACTCTCTTCCAGTTGTTCTGTCTGTGCAAACATTATGGCTTGCCAGATAGAAAAACCCCCTTCTCCTCCCACACGCTGTTCTGGGGATTCTCCCAAACTAACCCCCCCCCCAGTTAATTTTGGGGAGCGGGGGAAGGAGCCCTGTCACACAAGCAAAAGTCCTTTGGCAGGACTTTCAATACAATCGCTGGCAGGCTTTGATTACTGCTTCAAAATCACACAGATCCAGGGAATTCTGGTCTTTGATCAACAGAAGGGTGAGGAAATACCCAAGGGCAGTCATCCCTGCACCGACATGGGAATTGTTCCTGAAGAAATGCTTCTCACAGGCGGATGCTCCATCTGACCATCTGACGCATCTGTTTACCCACTTACCTATTTGGCCTCCCACCGATCCTGACGAAATAGCCAAGCTAATAGCTCAGCTGAAACCGGGTAAAGCCCCAGGGCCCGATCTGATCCCTGCCGAAGCCATTAAACTACACCCAAAATGGTGGGCTGGCATCTTGGCCAAAACCTTTGATGCAATCAACGCTTCTGGCCTCATCCCCAAAATATGGAAGGAGGCCATTATAGTACCAATTCATAAAAAAGGTTCTCCAACGGAGCCGGAAAACTACCGTAACATCAGCCTCCTTTCGATTATAGGGAAAATTTATGCCAGCTTCTTGCTGACTAAACTATTGTGATGGGTAGATGAGACTAATCAGATTGGCCACGAACAAGCAGGGTTCAGAACTAAACGCTCTACAACCGATCATGCGATAGTTCTTTATCATCTCGCACGGAAGTACTCCTCTCCTCCCCGGCGCTACCTCTGTGCTGCCTTCTTAGACCTAAAGGCAGCCTTTGACAGTGTTCCTAGAAATATCCTATGGGAGAAACTTGCGAAACAGGGCATTGATAGAAGACTCTTATGGCTTATAAGTCAGCTCCATGAAGATACCCTTGCCAGAGTGAGACTTACTCCTGCGGGCGACCTCACAAATTCAATACCAATAAACAAGGGAGTGCGCCAAGGATGTATATTGGCTCCCTGTCTATTCAACCTATTTAACAGCAACATGCGAGCATCCCTAGTTAACTCTTCTTCAAGTATACACGCGCCTAGACTAGCGGACTACCGCTGCCCACTCCTTTTATATGTGGACGACGCGGTAATTCTATCTTATACACGTGTTGGACTAATCAGAGCTCTGAAGATCTTTGCCACGTATTGTCAACTCAACCAGTTAACCATCAACCATGTTAAATCCAAGATTCTGATTTTCTCCAGAAGCCGGAGATTATATGAATGGAAGCTTGGTGGAGCAAAAATAGAGCAAGTTCTAAAATTTCAATACCTAGGAGTTATTTTTCAATACAATTTGGGGTGGAAAGCTCAAATTCAACACCTACTTAACAAGGCCAAAACTCTGTCATATGCGCTCCTCCGATTCTTTTTTTCGGATGGAGCTTTGCACGTTCCCTCGGCCCTAAAGGTGTTCAAGGCAAAAGTGGTTGCCATGCTTGCTTATGCTGCCCCGCTTTGGGCTGTGATGACAGATCTTGTTCCTCTCAAGACACTGCAAAATCAATTCCTACGTCGGCTCCTTATGCTCCCTCTGTGCGTAAGCAACGCAGCCATGCGACTAGAATTGAAGATCGCATCCTTAGAAACTTGCCTGTGGAAGCAAGTCTTCAATTATTGGTTATCATTGTGGCATAGACTACTAAATCACTACCTTGTCCAATGCTTATGGCGAGATGAATTCTCTAGCCCTTGGACTAGTAGAATTCATGCCAAACTCCTGAGTTATGGAATCTCTCCTTCAGATTCCCTAAAACTAGACCAAATTACTGCTCAAAGACTGATCCGCCAAAGACTGGATGACATCGATCTACAGCGAAATTATATGCTGGGGGGAGGTGTTTGTTCGCCTCAGAACATTGGTATCACATTAACTTACTGCGTTCCATCATACCTCTCCTCCCTTTCGACTGTTGCCCATAGACTGGCCTTCACCAAAGCGAGGTTCAACGTTTTTCCCTCCAACGTCCTGAGACATAGATTCTCAAAGGGCCAAGCCCCCGCCATGTGCGAATGTGATAAGGAGACACTGGAGTCGCTCCAGCACATTATGTTCACTTGCCCCCTGTTTAATGTGCCACGGGCAAATTTGTTGGGATCAATCATACAGAAACTAGAGGGCACCCCACCAAAATTCCACCTTGCCCAAATCTTGCAGGATAAGGATTCTCATACGACCCTGAAAGTGGCAAGGTTCCTGGTCGCTGTCCTTACCCAAAAGTGACGCCAAGGAGCACTACAAGCTAACTAAGGCGTAGTATGCCATTCTATTCTATAGTATTTTATTGTTATAGTGGTGCTTTAGTGGCTGTTTTCCCCACGTGCACAAGTTGTTATTTATGTGTCGTTTTTACCTGTATGGGCCTATGGCCGTAAATAAAATTACTTACTTACTAGGGCCTCTGTTGACAGGACTGGCTATGTGAGACTTGCCCAGAGAGTTTAATTCTAAACTGCTTTGGAGACCGATTCTGGCTCAAAATAATGAACATTTTTTTTTGGGGGGGGGGGAAATATACTTAATTGTTGGTAAAATTCTTGTTTCAATTGCACTTATATTATCACTTGTATTATCATCTGAAGTGTCTGCTTGTAACTTCTTTTCTGTTTTTGCAGAGCCTTCTCCACTTGGTGGGGACACAGCAGCCTGAGGGACCATGCCGAATTCAGTATAAGCTGAGGATATGAAGCTGAGCATTGGTGACCATCCCGATTCCTTAACTGTCAGACTGAGAATCAGAATTGGAAGGGACCCCAGGGGCATCTAGCCCAAACCCCGGAATGCCCGGTGGATCGGCTCCATTCCTTTTTAAATTTTTTTTTAAAATAATTTTTATTAAGTTTCATATTACCAAATTAAACACATCAAATCAATTAATCCAAATTATAACAATACATACCATGTAATCCAATTGTTTTCCAAATTAAAAATTTTTGTGGGGGGTACCCATGCTTCTCGATCGGCAAGAGTCCAATCCTCGAATATTTGTGCTTCTTTCATTTTAAGAATGATATTTCCAGTCCCGTCTTCTCAATCCTTGTCATTCCTCATTTTCCTTTTCATTCACCTCCGAGTTGCTCCGCAAGTGGGTTGGGAAAAAAAACAGTCTTATTTGTGTTTCTGTGTGGGCTTTGTACTGCTCTCTCGTAAATCACTCTCATCCAATAATCCAGACATTTCCGCTCGAGCAAGCAATCGCCATTTTGTCATTCCGATGAAATACAATCTAAAAGCTCGCTCTTTAACTTTCCTGACCTGTTGCATCGTAAATTAGTTGTTTTCCAGGAGGGCTGCCCCTTCCAGATCACAATCTCCTTGTAAGTAATAAATCTTCGGCTCGCCCTCCCCAAGACCAAACCTCTGCAACACAGGTCTCGTATCAAATCTCCATTCTTACTGCGTCACAAGAGAGCCCTTCTTCTTTCCAGATCCTTCACAGAGTAAAACCTTTAAGTTCAAATTATTCCCCCACAATTCATATTTAGTCCCATTTAGTTCCTGCTTGGCAGGGGGTTGGACTCGATGGCCCTTGTGGTCTCTTCCAACTCTATGATTCTATGATTCTATGATTCATTTGCAATTAGTTGCTGTGACGGATCTTCTAAGAGGGAGGGTTATTAGTTAATCACATAGAGCAAAAATAATAATAAGTCATTTCCCTCCTTTTAGTTCCGTCGCATTCCATTCCACATACCATGTCTGTTGTACGTTGATGTAATCTTCCATCTCAGTCTTCTTCATTTCAGTGGTAAAATTGTTAGCAGATAAGAACCTCCTGCCTCTCTTGAAGCATGTGCGTTATCTTTCACCAATTTTTTCCTTTTAAGTAACGCAACTAGTTTTGCACCTGGAGGCAGCTTTGGAGGAGTTCCGAGGCGAGCCGAGAATTGTGCACCCAGTGCCTCACCCCCTCCTTCTTCCGAACTCGGGGGTGATTTATGGCAACAGCGGGTGAAAACTGCATCTCTCCCCCCTGGAGAGATGAAGGGAGACTGATTTACTCCCCATAATCAGACTAATTACCTCGTGTGGGCTGGATAGATGTTAATATCCGCCATCTTCCAAGGCGCCCCTAGCAGCCCCCCCGGATCGGCTCCATTCCAATGTGTCCTGCATTCTCTGTTACCACCTTTGATCATCAGAGGTTTAAATATACCACACAATCCACTTCAATCCACTTCAATTGTTTTTATAGGATGCCAATTATACTTCCAGTTTTAGGCTTGGCTATCCAGAGAACTGCCAACTTCTTTTAAGTAGACACATTTTATCGTCATTGAAATACCCAGTTAATTAGAACAGTGTTTTTCAACCTTTTTTGGGCAAAGGCACACTTGTTTCATGAAAAAAATCACGAGGCACACCACCATTAGAAAATGTTAAAAAAATTAACTCTGTGCCTATATTGACTATATATAAAGTGATTCTCTTGAATAGGAATCAAATAAACACAAAGAAAGTATTTTATAATTACTTTATTATGAAATAGTAAGTAAACAGAAATATAAAAAATTATAAAATACTTTATTCAGTGCGCAACCTGGGCCTGTTTGGCTGAACACAAAGCTGATATTCTGGCTGGAATCGAAAAAGAGACACATGTAGCTCTTCGTCAACAGCTCTCAGTCTCTCTCTGTATTTAGTTTTTATAGCAATCATGCTTGAAAAGCTCATCTCACACAGATATGTAGTGGAAAATGGGAGCAATGTCAAAATAGCTTTGTTTGCCAGAAGGGGGAACTCCTTGGCAGTATCCAACCAAAAACTGTTCAAAGGTAGATCAGCAAATCTTAGCTTGAAACCACGATTTTGTCTCAGTTCAGTTAGTTCCTCCTGCTCCTGTAAAGTCATGTCCTTTCCACCAACTGATGCTGAGCTATAAGGGTCCCTAACCCAGTCAAGGCATTCAGTGGAGACTGAAGAGAAATAAAATGACAACTTCTCCTCGAGAGTTTTTAAATGTTTAACTATTATCTCACACAGTGCAGCAGTGTGAACACCTTGCCATTGCTTGGTGAGTGTGAACATTTCAAGATTGCCACTTTCCACGTGTTGATGCCAGAGTTGCACCTTTGAACGGAATCTATTTATTTTATCTGTACTTGTAAGCAGGTTTTCATTTCGGCCTTGCATTCGTGTGTTCAGTTCATTCAGATGATGAAATATATCTGCCAGGTATGCCAGCCTTGCACACCACTCATCACTTGCAAGCAGCTTTGCGTAATCTGACCTCTCATTTGTCAGAAACACTTTAAGTTTCTCCCGCAGCTCATACACACGAACCAAGACCTTGCCACGTGACAACCACCGGACCTCCGTATGAAACAGCAAGGTTTTATGCTTCGCTCCCATCTCCTCACACAAAGCTGCAAATATGCGACTTTTCACGGGTCGTGACTTTACAAAGTTTACCATGCACACAACATCATCCAACACATGAACTAGGTCTGCTGGTAGGAAGTCGGAAGATGATGTCCTACTGTGATAGGTCCAGGCTGGAGTCTGGACCAATCACAGCCCAGACATCAGAAAAGTGGAGGGTGTCCCCCTGAGGAGTGCCAGTCGGCGCCCCTGCTGGCCGAGGGTGGGGTCAAAAACCCCACCCACCCCATACCCAGGACACAGTCCGGTGCCCGCCTAGTGGGCGAAAAGTTGACTTTTTTTAAAAAAAAAATCTTTCGAATTTTTCAATTTTTCCCACGGCACACCAGGCAACATCTCGCGGCACACTAGTGTGCCGCAGAACAGTGGTTGAAAAACACTGAATTAGAAACCCCCACAACCAAGCGAGTTAACTGAGGGCAAATGATTTCTCTCAGCCAAACAGAGTTCTCTGTGAGCATTCTGCCCATCTGGATCTCTTTCTTCAAGAATCAAGTTTCTTACAGCCCACTCTTAAGCATCTTTGTAGAAGTTAAGTGACACTTTGTTCTCTTGAACTTGCTCTTCATGTACACATTTTGGCATAGCTGAGAGGGACCAGCAGAATGTCCACCCAGAAGGGAGCAGCAATTTACCAATGGGATAGTCTGCCTCCCTTGAGCTGGCCAGGTTGTGCTAACTTGGCAGGAAGCTGTGCTCTCCTCCCCTGAGGCTAGAGCATCTCCTACCTGTGCCTCTTACGCAGGGCTGAATGACAAAGTAAGGTCTCAAGCAGCTGAGGGCAGCGGTATTCCAAGCCCTTTCAAGGGCATGATGCTGCTATGCAGCATCTCAAGTTGCAGAAAACTGCACAGCCATACTCAGTACTCAGTACCACTCTGTACCACTAAGAATCTGACAGGAATACACACACACACCACAACCATGTATGTTCCAGATAGAAAGCATTCCACTTAGTTTTTTACAATTACATTTTTTTTAACCGCAGGTACATTAAAGCCACAAGCAACACGTAAGTAGTGTGTGGAAGTAACACACACAACATTTAGGAACATGTTTCTCTTTTTAGATTGGAACAATACTGTGGTAGCTGGTGCCCCATCCCCAAAGTCTACCATCTGACCTACCTATGCAACTACTTCAAATAAGGAAGTTTAATTTGGCAGATATCTGCACAGCAGCTTTGTGGCTGTGAAACATGACAAGTATGGAAATGGATTGAGGTAGAACAGATTACGCGCACACACACACACACACACACCAGTATACCTTTATCTCCAGAACATGGAAAACTTTAAAGTCACCAGTCCATCAGTTTCCTCAAAATTGAAAATGGAACACCACCAGATTTGGTCACTGAGCAGGAAAACTAAAGGCAGAGTTTGGATTTTATCATGCCCAGATTATCTGGAAATCATTTTACTGATGGAACAGCTGACTGAAATATTTTATATAACAAGTCATTAAAATAAGGAAAACTGAGACTTGATGCAGGAAAAAGTCTGCAAGGATGTTCTGATGGTACCAGTACTTGAATATTTAACAGAATAATCACCTAAAGCTGAAGAATAGTTGCATTGACAGATATAAATGGGGATGACATGGCTAAAGAAATGGACAAGAAAATAATAAAATGATTTGCAGAACTTCCAAATATATTTCATTTAAACACATGGACACAATTAGATAAATAAGTACCAAGCAAACAACTGATTAAACTATTGAGTCAACCCTTTAGAGATTCCCCTTCATTGCAAAATCTAGCAGCATTTAAGAAGAATGTTGCATCAGATTCAAATTGTGGTTACACCCAACATCCTTGTCTTGACTTCAGCTTATTTTTCCAAAAACAAAATAAATTACTTCATACTATTCAAATACTATTTCAAACAGACAATACTATAGTATGTAGGCCAGCAAGTGGAATAACATTTGTGCTGGATGGGGGCAGAGGGGAGCTCTTCTACATGGGATCCAATGAAACTAACCATATTCAGCCATCTTGGAATAGTATTCTACTTAAGTGTACAAAAATATGTGTGTACATGTTGCCCAAGAACTACAAATCATATTCATGGACAAAAAACAGATCCACAAATTGTTTTCATGCAAGTCAAAAGGAACAATGGCCCATCAGTGCACTGACAACAAGCAATTTACAGTAGCTCAGGCTAAATGGTGGTGCTGGTGTTTTGTTCTTCCCAGCAGCTGTCAAGCTAGCTCAGTCCACCAGCACTACAGTTGCATGGGAGACGACACCAACCTGCTTCCCCTGCTTTGTTTTCATGTTGCCAGTCTAGTAAGGCATTGTGTTTTTCTGCAGAGCCACCGAAGGGAGGGGAACCAAAGGTGTTGAACATCAAAAGTGTCCAGCAGCAGTTTAGTGAAAGAACCTCCAAGGTTTATGGATCTGGGAAAGGATTTCATGTGAGCACATTCATGTACAGTAGTGAATTAATAAACAAAATGAAACAGGCAGGGCTGTTTCTTAACCACAACACAGCACTCAGGCAAAGTATGTAAAGCCAGTAGGATAGAAAACAGAGAAAGATGGAAAGGAATTGCTGAAACAGTTAATAGAAGTGGAATACAAAAAGGGAGGTGTGAGGAGGTCGCGGAAATAAGTGAATGAAAGATATGATACTGAAACTATTTGATGTGTTTTAAATCGTGTTTTTTTTGTTTTGCTTAAATGTGTTGGTGTTGTGTAGTGTTTTTGTGTTGTATTGTATTGTTTTTGTTCTTTGTAGTGTTTAAATTGTTAATAAATATTATTTTTTTAAAAAAGAAAAAAAAGTATGTAAAGCCAGAGGCAGTTTGTTGGAATACTAACAAGGGAACTGTGATTAAGTCAGAACATTAGGACGATCACTGCTGATATAAAAGAGTGTTAAAACTAAATGCTGATTTAACAAAGCTGGATGTCACAACTTTTAGTATGCAGTTTCTTATGTTAGTCTATTGTTCTCTCTCAAAATAAAATACTTCTGCAGGAATTTTACAGTTTAGCCTTATTTTTACAGGACCATAAACAGTATTGCTTTGAATAAAAAATTGTCCAGTGGCACCTTAGGAAAACATGTCATAATTTCTTTTTTATTGTGTGTGTTCTACTCAAAGTTTGAAATGCTTTTTAGTTTTTAGTTCTTTTTCAGGCTCCAATTGAAGGGCGGTTCAGTAATGATGTGTGCTCCATGGTGTCTGTGCTGTAGCCTAAGCAAAAGAAACAGGAATCTACACTTCAGTTTTATAGTGTCAGATTCATTTTGCTGATGCTGCCGAAACAAAATCTTTGTGCTCCTAAGTGCAACATCAGCATTACGGAGCATGAAAGAGAACAATTGAACCCATCTCCCCTGAGCTACTTCTCAGTTTGCATTTTATTTTTAATCCCATTGGTCAAAAGGCTTTGAGGACAACCAGGCACATTCTGACAGACATTTCTGTGCTATAAGAAAGCTGAACGTTTACCATTCATTCTATTACCAAATTCAAGGGCAACTAAGGTATAGAATGATGGACTTTGCAAGTCAAATGAGTCTTACTTTCAAAAGACAAAGCCTGTAGCATGTGTGTGTGTGTGTTTGTATGAAATATCCTATATTCTACTGTAAATCCTAAAACCTAATAATTAAATTCCTAGTATTTCTAGAGGAGCTGGGTTGGTTGTTGTTTTTTTTCAAGACTAGAGACAGGCTATGAAAAGGCTCAGTCATCAATTCAGTAAAATTTATGATGGAAGTACATGACTGGATATAAACACTGCTGTTTATTTGCTGTGAAAATTAATGTTTTCTAGCCTAGAAAGTACTGGATTTGGCCACAACATACAGAGCAATCCTATACTTCTATAACACCAGGATCAGAGATACGCTGCCATTACATTGCCACATCCAGTGCAGGCTCAGGCGAGGAGGGGAGAAGAAAACGCTCAATTGGAACATACAGAAGCAGAGTAAAGATGGCAGACCCACATCCCTGGAAAGGCCCACCTCTCAGGAACTCTTCAGAGACTGCCTGGCAAACCGACCAGGGGGAAGAAGAAGGGCAGGTGTGCAAAGTGGAAGTAAGGAAGAAAAAGGAGTGAGTGGAGTGGCGTCCTTTGTATCTGTTGCAAGCTGTACAGAGCGGCTGGTCCTGTTGCAAGTGCCCGGCCTCAACCTGAGACTACAGAGCTACATGGGCTACATGGCCGTCCGGGAAGGCATCCAGGTAGTAGCTCATGTTGTCTCCCTGAGCTGATGGTTTCCTCTGCCCTGAGTCCCAGAGCAGCCTGTGACAGGAGCCTGCCTGGTCTGAGGTGAGCCTGTCTTTTGCAGTAGCAACTTCCTGGGGGCAAGTTTGTAGAAGAGGGTAATTGATCTGAGGCATGGCCCTGCTTTATAAGCATTCAGTGCAATGCCCACCTCTCTTATTCTCCATGATAGCAGAGAAACTTTTGGCATTATCGTAGGACCTTCCAACCATATTGCTGAGGAGCTCTCATCTGTCACCACTGGCTCTTTCAGATTCTCCTGGTCAGCCATGTTGGCCACCTGGAAGGGAACCTGGAAGAGGGTTAGGGAGGACTCGTGGGGTCTGTGCATGGGATCCATTTAATTAGGTCATCAGGACATGAAAGCATTCCCAAACGCTTATGGAGATTTGTCTTCTGTGTACCATTATTCTGCCACCATTAATTCTGGTTCAACTTTAATTGCTATGTTGCAGGGAGATGAATATGTTCCAAGCATGGGAGGGAGGGGGAAATTGCTGAATTTCATGCAGCTATTAAAGACACAGGAATTATGTTGAAGGAAAGTGGTGGCAACTGACAACCCTATCAAAGGGGGATCAGTAGCAGCATTGCTGCATCACAGGTTGTGGCTGGGACAAAAGATGGGATGTTGGCTTTTAACAATGGCTGAGGGTTCTAGTGAGTATCCAGAAAAGCAAAATGCCTTGGAGGACGTTCATGTTTTGCCAACACAAACTATGATGATTCCGTTGCCAGCCTGTGCTGCCTACATTGATTTAGTCTGGGTTTATTATAATCATATTCTGTTTGCTTCAGTGTGCTGCCTGGAATTGATAAAACGTGCGAGTTGGGGGTGAGTTAGCTTGTGTCAGTCCTTGTGGTGATGTAATTGCAATGCGAAATGGAACAGCAGCGCTTGCATAGCTGGAAGTTGTGTTGGAGACTAGAAACAGCTCAGGCGAGAATTTGCATCTGTGTTTCCTCCACTTTAAAGCCGCTGCCTTTAGTCCTGGAGGAGCGTCCGGAGCAATTAGGAGGCATCAGCTCCGAGGCTGCGAAGCTCCTTCCAGACTGACACCGGGGGAGGGGGGCATGGACTGTGCGGCCGCCTCTCTGGCTGCCTGCGCTCTGGACCTTTTTACCATCCAAGATGTGAAGGTATGGACCTGCCCCTCCGGGGAGAGGGGGCGGAGGGCAATGGGAGTTACTGAAGGGCTGCAATAAAGCAGATAAGATGCTGGCATTCCAAGCACAACAACTGGAGCGCCTAGGTCTGTTTATATGAAGAGAATATGGGGCTGTTCCTTAGTATGAGCTTTTAAAAACATAGCTTTTGAATTACCTTTGTGAGAGTAACAAAATTTTTTTGCATCTTAATGGAAAGCTGATTTCTTAGCAAAATGTCCTTGTTCTTTATTTACCAGTCTTTTAGCATAAACAAAATTATCTTTGGTTACTCTGCATTTTTTGGACAGCATGATAACGAAATGAATAGTAAATGCCATGTGAGTCCAGGAGAGTGGGTTCTCTGGATTTTCTTCCAGTATGCCAACTGTTCTAAGCGCCTGGAGCACTCACTTGGAAAAACCCATAACGTTGACTAAAAATTATCAATTGTAAAGGGCTAGGTTTTCTGTTTAACCCTGGCGATTGAACCATGATCAACTTAAATATAATTTCCCTTTTTTTCTTGAGCTGCCAAAAAAGCAATCCTAAAAATAAAGATCAATTTTGTGAAAATGTATAATTTTAAAAGGCAGCGAGAAAAGCCTTCATTTAAAGAATAGTTGCAAATGGCATAATTTGGACCAATGAAGCGTCCTGGATGCAGCGAGAGGCGACACAGGGCTGAGGGCATGAGTGAGTGTGACAGCCCCCCCCCCCGGTGGGTGGTCACCATCGTATTTGGAGTAAGTAGACCACTATGGGGTATCTTGTGATTTTTACTATTTTATATTATTTTGAAGATTGTCACTGCATTTATTGTACTTTTATTGCACCCTTCTTTGAATTGATATACTGTTCACCTCTTTGGGCCAAAAAGGTAAATATGTAAATGAATCCTTAATGTAGCATATGTTGTGCCCCACATCCCACATTTTGTGATGGAAGAAGAGGCAAAAAGAAAAACGTTGTTGGCATATTCACATCCTGTGGGTGCTGCACGGTACAGGGAGTCTGTAAGTCAGTCTTTAATATTTTCACCATAGCGTACAACAGAGGATAAAAACAATTAACAATAATTACAAAAAATGATATTCAAAAATCTTATGTACTAATCACATTATGTACAACAGAAGTAGAAATTTGGCTTAAACTTTGGCAGCTGCCAAAGCAGATCTTACGGCAGCTAAAAGAGTTGCTTGGTTACAAGATGCCACAGCAGAGGAAGCATGAAGTTTAGAATCTGTCTCTTTAAAACTTTCCAGTTGAATCTGAGCCGCAGTTCTGAGACTAGTAACAAGCAGAGCCCGGCCAAACTCCAAGGCAGGGTGAGCCAGTGTGGGCCCCTCCAGGTGTTGCAGGACCCCCACTCCCATCAACCCCAGCCCAAATGGTCAAGGACGATGGGAACTGTCCAACAACATCTGGAAGGAGGCACATTGGT
Organism: Podarcis cretensis; assembly: GCF_951804945.1. NCBI lineage: Eukaryota > Metazoa > Chordata > Lepidosauria > Squamata > Lacertidae > Podarcis > Podarcis cretensis. Next base: position 124,866,817 of record NC_137172.1, on the reverse strand, counting down.
TGCCCCTGTTCCAGGGCATGTGCAGAGTTCAAGTTAAGTGTCTCAGTAACACACAAACACATACCTTAAAATGACTGCCTCACACTGTTTCTTTCTTTTCCCCTCTAAAACAATGTGGGCTGAAGAATTGGATGTCATCCCCCCCTCCACACTCACATCCACACATCCCTTCCATTTTCTCCCCCCCCCCCCCGCCCCCTTTCCTTTCTCTCTCCTTTTGCCTGGAACATCAAGCCTGGCCAATGGCTTCCCCCACAGCCTGGAGCACCCGTGTCGCTGGCCCCTCCTGAGCCTGCTCCAGACTGTGCTATGCAGACACAACCCCTCACAGAGGCACATCTGTCGGACATGAGAGTAGGGTGGGCTGCCTCCAGGTGTTTTTTGACAATGTATTAAACTGTGATGAGAAGGCAAGTTTGACATTAGAAAGCTTTGTTTTGTTGTGGTCCACTGTATCGCGGTTTTTTACTGCATTAGTTAGTTGTGGCTTGCTCTTCCCTTGGCTTCAGCTGTCTCTCAGGTAGATGTGTCTAATTTTACTTTACAGCCAAATGGTTTTGTTCATGGACTGCTGGAGCAGGGTTATTTTATTTCCCCCTGTTACTTACTGATTGTTTTTTGGCATTTGTATTGATCATTAACTGCATTGATTATTGTTTCATAGCATTTGCCTTTTGCTAGAGCATCTGTTTCTGTATGTTGCTTTGGGCTTCCTTTGGGGTGGAGAAGCAGAGTGCAAAAACAGGGATGAGATCTGGCTCTGCAAGTTTGTCCAGGTTCTTTGGTGCTCTGTAATTCTTTGGTTGTGGGATTGCCTCCATTTTACATTGTGTCCATTTTACTGCTTCAGTCGGCAGAATTGGTGCTACTGCAGGTGATACATAATCCCCATTCCACATTTGTAAAAACTCAATCATTTCGTGAGGCAGCAGCTAGGCTGGAACTCCCTGCCTTTGACATCACGCAGGCGTATTCCCTGCCCTCCTTTTGGTACCTGCTTCTTCTTTAGACATTCTTCTTTAGACAAGCCTACTCAGATGCTTAGGAAATTGAGGTAATTTTAATCAGTTTTAATATTTTAACTTTTGTATGTTTTAAATTATGTTTGTGAATATTTCTTGATTTTACTATTTTATCTTTTGTAAACTGCTTTGAGGTCCTCTACAATAAATGTTATGAAATAAATAATACAATAAATACAATAAATAAGATAAATAAATAAATGAAGAAGCACAATGCAGGCAATAGATTGCTTTCCACGAAGGCTCCATTTTTCAAAATAAACAGGCCTGGCTCTGCTTCCCTGTTTCCAAATCTTGTATCCAGCCAGAGTGGAAGTGTCTTCACTATTTAGAAACTACAGTATCACTCTTCTTCTTCTTCATAATAATAATAATAATAATAATAATAATAATAATAATAATAATATGCCTGAGGTAGGAAATCAGAATGAGCCACTTGCATTTTGGCCATCCTTTCTTCTAATGTAATGTCTGCATTATCTTGAGGGCCTCCACCCATTAATATAAATGGCACTACAATTAACGTGCCTGTAGTTGAAAGCTTGCTTTGTTTTTAGTTTGATATGTTTATTCTGAATTTTAGCTCCCATAGCAAGGTTTAATTTTCTTTGCAATGTGTGGGGCAAAAGAGCTTGTGACCTCTGTAAAGGCAATACATGACTGCACAAGAAACTATGGAAAATTTAATTGATCTGATCTGATCAATACCCTAATCTTTTGTTCTGTTTATACCACAATCAGCCCTGCTGGGACATGGAAACACTTCTCATATAAAGCTTACTGGAGCAGTAAATACAAAAATGCAAACAAGTTTGTGCATCTGGGGAGATGTGCAACCACATAAAAATGTAATAAAAAGACCCATCAAGTAATAATTATTGCTTTTAGTACTGTTACAGTATGTGTCTGAACCCACATGCGTGTCCAAGCCCCCAGCCACCCATGAGAGATTTGGGGTATTTTGCTTATGAACGTGCACTCTGTTAGAAGAAAAAACTGCTCCTTTTCCCATATGGGGTATCCTAGAGTCCGGAAAGAGTCCTTATGTGGGTTCCCTATCAGTGGGAGAAAATAACAGAGGCCAACCGGTGAATGCTGTTCACCTGCTCCATTTGTTCAAGTCATTCACTACAAGATTCAGTTTGTGAGATGCATAATGGAAAAACATGGCTTTCTCATACTTTTTTCTTAAAATTATTTGCATGCCGCCGACCTGGCCAGCCATAGCTGAACACCCGTCGTAACTCTGGCCTACACATTTCTCCCGGTCCTTCTCCCTCCAGGAACTCCAGGAGTGCTCTGATGGTGTTTCCTGCTTGGCAGGGGGTTGGACTTGATGGCCCTTGTGGTCTCTTCCAACTCTATGATTCTATGATTCTATTCTATGAACTTGTCTATCGCTGTTGCAATTTTAATGGCATCAAGGACAGGGAGCTCTACAAAACCCACAAACTCTATTTTCTTGTTGTTCAAAGAAGCGCAAGCCAATGGACAACTTCTCCTTCCCTGATATATTGATAGCTGCCTCATCAGTCAGTATGCTGACAGCAGACGCCTTCTTTGCATCTTCTATTAGGTCATCTTTGATAATAGCCTTGCATTGACCAACAATTTCTTTTTGGATGTGAGGGAACATATATGTCAAATTTTAAAAAAATAAAATAGTAAATTTATCATAGTGTCATTTCAGTTCTTGGTCACCAGCATTAATTTGGAAATGGATCAGGTCTTGAAATACACCTCTATTTTCTTTAAACATTATCCAATCTTTATTAACTTTCTGTACTGAATTTCCTCTTAATCTCCCTGTCATCCTTGCTAGTTGTAAATATTCTATCATTTTTGCTTGCCAGTCAGTTTTTGTGGGGATGTTATCACTTTTCCAATTCTTTGCTATTAAAATCCTAGCCACTGTGGTTGCGTACATGAAAAGAGATCTAAGATTTCTCTTGATTTCTATAAACATAATTCCTAATAGGAAGGCCTCAGAGTTTTTTTTTTTTTTTGAATGAGAGTTTGAGTATCTTTTAAAGTTCATTATATATACTATCCTAGAATTCTCTTATTCTCTTACACCCCCACCACATGTGCATAAATGTTCCTACCCCATTTTTACACCTCCAACAAACCTCTGAACTGTTCTTATACATCTCGGTCAGTTTGGCTGGGGTTAGGTACCATCTGTATAACATCTTCATCACATTTTTTCTTAATATTATAACATGCGGTGAATCTGATGTCCTCTTTCCACAGTCTTTCCCATTCATTCATGTATATATTGTGTCCAATATCTTGGGCCCAGCTTATCATGACAGCTTTCAGCTCCTCCCCTTTTACTTCCCAATTGAGGAGGAGGTTGTAAATCTTTAATATATGTCTCCCTTTGGCTTGAATTAAATTCTCTTCCAATTTAGAGAATTGGAATCTGAAGATTATCAACAGCATGATCTTCTTTTTTTCTTCCATTAGTTACTTGTGACCAGATACCACCTAAACAGGCACTTCTTTCATGAAGGCTTTGGCTGCACTGACTGCAGCTTTGTGCCAGTGGCTGGAAGCATGAATTTTGCTATATTCATGTAAATGCTTTTATTGTGTGAAAGACGTCACAATGAATGAGTCTAGGACACCCTTAACTGTGCTGGTAGGTGGTGGGAACAATACAGAAAATTTGAAGAGTCTGCCTTTTAGCTGCTTCTAATATGCTAGCCAAGGGGAGTATGTAGCCAACTGAGGTTGAATTTTTCTTTAAGAACCCCAAATCAGCTGTCCATGCCAGAACAGAACTTCATGAAACACTGTTCTGAGGGAAGAAGTTAAAACTATACTTTGCAATGTCTCTGTAATGGTTGGGTCTCTCCTACACAGAAGCAAGACAACTCCGACAGCAATGAACTCAAGTTTATTGCTCAAAACACACAAATCACTCTGGAGCTCAGTCACTCAGCATCTGCTTCCAAATTAGCTGCTGCCGGGTCTGAGTTCTGCCCCTTCCTCTTCCCCCATTTAAAGCCCCACTTTTGCTTCCTTTCCTGTTCACACCTCTCATTAATTCTTGCTTGCCTGCGCGTCATGGGATGGGCTATTTCCGATGGCCCTCCCTCTGAGTCAGAGCTTAAACTGTCAGTCAGTGTCTTCCCCCTTGAACTTCCCCCTTCCTTCTCCATGTTCTTGGAGCTCAGGCATCTACTGCAACTAGGCTGCTCCTCTCTCATTCTGCATTCCTGCCTAATTACCTCCTCCTGTCTCTCCCTCTGTCAGCGATGGGATGCAGCTGACAGTCTCCAGGATGAACATGCTTCACATGTATATATCATATGTTGAATTCTGTTCAGTAGTATCTGTTGCAAATAAGAATAATGCAATAATGATAATAACAGTGGGGTAATCTGCAGGGCTAAACAGTAAGTTCAAGCCACTTTGGGCAGCTCCCAACAAAATATTTTAAACACAGTAAAACATCAAACATTAAAAAGCTTCCCTATACAGGGCTTCCTTCAGGTGTCTTCTAAAAGTCATACAGTTATTTCCTTGACATCAAACGGGAGGGTGTTCCACAGGGAGAGAGCCAATGGCCAGAAGGCTCTCTGCCTGGTTCGCGCAGTGAGGGAACTGCCAGCAGGCCCTCAGAGCTGGACCTCTGTGTCTGGGCCGAGCAATGCTTTTTCATCCCACTGTACTGTGGGAAAAGGCTCCCAGAGCAGCTCATAAATATCACTGAGAAGACAGCCCCTGCCCACAGGCTCACAATCTAAGAGACATAACACAAAAGGAAAAGAGACAAGGTTGGAGTAGGAAGGAAAGAAGCTTGGGCCCTTCCAGGGTGTTGCTCTTTCCAACATCTTTATCAACGACTTGGATGATGGACTCAAGGGCATCCTGATCAAATTTGCAGATGACACTAAACTGGGAGGGGTGGCTAACACCCCAGAGGACAGGATCACACTTCAAAACGACCTTGACAGATTAGAGAACTGGGCCAAAACAAACAAGATGAACTTTAACAGGGAGAAATGTAAAGTATTGCACTTGGGCAAAAAAAATGAGAGGCACAAATACAAGATGGGGGACACCTGGCTTGAGAGCAGTACATGTGAAAAGGATCTAGGAGTCTTGGTTGACCACAAACTTGACATGAGCCAACAGTGTGACGCGGCAGCCAAAAAAGCCAATGCAATTCTGGGCTGCATCAATGGGAGTATAGCATCTAGATCAAGGGAAGTAATAGTGCCACTGTATTCTGCTCTGGTCAGACCTCACCTGGAGTACTGTGTCCAGTTCTGGGCACCACAGTTCAAGAAGGACACTGACAAACTGGAACGTGTCCAGAGGAGGGCAACCAAAATGGTCAAAGGCCTGGAAACGATGCCTTATGAGGAACGGCTAAGGGAGCTGGGCATGTTTAGCCTGGAGAAGAGGAGGTTAAGGGGTGATATGATAGCCATGTTCAAATATATAAAAGGATGTCACATAGAGGAGGGAGAAAGGTTGTTTTCTGCTGCTCCAGAGAAGCGGACATGGAGCAATGGTTCCAATCTACAAGAAAGAAGATTCCACCTAAACATCAGGGAGAACTTCCTGACAGTAAGAGCTGTTTGACAGTGGAATTTGCTGCCCAGGAGTGTGGTGGAGTCTCCTTCTTTGGAGGTCTTTAAGCAGAGGCTTGACAACCATATGTCAGGAGTGCTCTGATGGTGTTTCCTGCTTGGCAGGGGGTTGCACTCGATGGCCCTTGTGGTCTCTTCCAACTCTATGATTCTATGATTCTAAGTGGGATTTGGCCACACACTGGGAAATTCAGACAGTGCTGGATTTAGGGAGATGCAGGGGGTTCCCCTGCACAGAGCACTAAGATGAGGGGACCACAAAATTGAGAAGATCCATTTGGGGGCACCAAACTTTGGCCTGGCACAGGGTGCCAGATTACGAAAGGAATTAGTACAGTCAGTGGCGTAGCATGGGGGGTGCAGGGGGGGCCAGCCGCACCGGGCGCAACATTTGGGGGGCGCGCGCTCGCACTCGCAGCTCTCTGCCCCTACCTGGCTCACTCACTCTCTCTCACTGCAGTGCTGGCTGTGCGAATCCGATCCGAGCTGCGGGGTCGCCGCCCACTGTGGAGGGGGAGGGTGCCAGGCGTGCGTTGCGGAGCGGAGCGGAGAGAGAGCGAGGGAGGGACTATCTGGGGGAGGGACAGTGCAGCGGCCGCCCAGCGCAGCGCTGAGCGCGGGAGAGAACCACATCCGACCAGCCCAGGCAGCAGCAAGAAGAAGCTGGCAGCGGCGGCAGGTTAGGGGTTAGGGGCGCAAACTACTTGCCTTGCCCCGGATTAGGGGGCGCAAATTACTTGCCTTGCCTCGGGTTAGGGGGCGCAAATTACTTGCCTTGCCCCGGGTGCTGACAACCCATGCTACGCCGCTGAGTACAGTCCACCCCTTCTTCAGGCTGTGCAATTAAAGTTGATTTGGAGCTCTTGTGAAGCAAACTCAATAAGGAAAATGATGGAAGGATGCACTGGGAAGCAAGGATTAATACTCGCTTGAAGCAAAAATTCCTAACCACTCCACAAACTAATGAGAATGAATGTGAAATGAATTTGGATAAAAAGCATGAGAGGGTAGGTTTGCTAAGATGCAAAGCAAAGCAAAACAGAACAAAACAAAAATGCCACCACCCAAAGCTGGGTAGTTTGGACCAAGACAATCAGTGCATTATTTGGTTGAGTGGTCTATGTTCCTCTCACCAGCAAAACATGGTTTCTCAGTAGATAATGGTTGAGTTTCAAGACATCTGGCATGATGCTGCAGCTTCTCATATAGCAAAGAACTAATTCCAGCCTTCCTAGTGTACTTAACCTGTGTAAAGACTTTACAAATATTTAGTCCCTTGATAATACACTACATATTGTTTATGTTACATGTTTTTTTGAGCTGGTATGTAGTCTGTGGATGAGCTCATATGTTTTAGTTACGTTTGTTTCATGCTGCGCAATAGTAGATTGGCAACAGAGTCTCATATAATCTGTGAGGGTCATGGTGTGTGTGCGCGCGCACACATGCAACCTTATTCTTTCACATTCTACCCCTGACAACCAATTTGAATATGAACATGTGAGACCACACATAATCAGGTCAAGGAATTGGCTACACTCACTTACCCAGCAGCAGGCCCTGTTGGATTCAGTAGGCCTTAGTTCTGAGTAGGCATGTTTTGGGTTGCATCCTTAAGATTGCGCTCCATTGAACTTGGCATGCATGTATAAGATTGCTCTCTGTATTCACCTTTGAACAACTGAAACTTGCAGGTTTCCTGTGAAAGTGCAGTGCACAGCGTTGCTGGGTGCTTGCTTGGGGTGCTGAATGGAATGTTTAGCACAAGCATATTGAATCACACCTAGAATATTCTATTGGTGTTTTAATAAATTTTGACTTGCAGAAATGAAGTCTTAGAACAATATGAAGCTGCTTTTTCATATACACCTTATTCAGATTTTGTTCCATAGAAAAACAACATCAACAATAACAGCCAAGAGTGATGAGGTACATATTTTTGCTTATGTTGTAAATTAACTGGTATCCATGTTAATCATAATGTTTTTCATTACATTCCAAGTATTTTGAAGAGTTCAAGAGTGTAAGTAGTAAGGCTGCAGGAGTATAGTCATTGCAGTTCATGATGTAGAAACTCTCTACATAAGATTTAAACATAATGTAGCTGTATAACTGAGGTAAATAAAGTGCACTATTGCATAAATGTCTTCAAGATCTTATAAGTAATTCTTATTTAAAGAAAGGATTTTAAAAATCCCTTTAATCCCTACTAAGAAGGTTTAATTTTCTCTATAGTAGATTCAAGCATGCACACCTATCTTTTAATAAATATTTCACCTCCAAAGCCTTGAAAAATATTTATTAAATGAACATTTAATACACAGAAACCTTGACACAACTGGGGGTGATGGTTAAACTTATAGTTAAACACACAACCCAGTGACTGCTAGAAGTCTACCACCTATTTCCCATCTCTTCAGATACCAACCATAACAGAAATCTTTTTAACCATGATTCATCTCTGGTGGAGAACCGTTTTGGTGCAGGGAGTGCACCAAAAGTGCACCAAGGGAGCGCAAGTGTTGGATCGTACTGCTTTCAGTCAATGTTCATTATTGTGCTTTACATTTCTATGTTTATATTGTACTGTTTTATTTTTCACGTTGTAAACGGTTCATGGGCATATTGGCTGAAGAGAGAGGGAAAGAAATAATAAGTGAATTATTTTATCATTTATTATTATGAAATTACTCTTGTATAATGTTATGCTGACTTAACTAGAATCATATGTCAGTGTATCTTCAAGACCACAGTAGGACTTAATCTTGATCCAATACCTTCCAGCTGCCATAACTGGAGTATAGGATAACCAAAGAAAATCCTAGGCTCCTGTTTGCATTCAGGACAGAGACAGGGGGAAATGATGGGCAGATAAGGGAGGTGTCTGGAAGGGATCAGACATGTAGAAAGAAGTAAAAAAGGACAGTGGGACAAACTGGACAACATCTCACTACTACATTTCTCAGCTTCCAGAGAGACTTATCCCAAAATGTGGGGTTTCCATTCCTCCCCCCCCCCCCACATTTTATGCAATGAACTTCTGAAAAGTGGCTCCACTTAATGGTCATTGGGTGCCAACAAACTCAGTTGGTAGCAGCCCAGCAAAATTCAATATCAATGATATTCTGAAAATGGCAGTATATACTGCATTGCTAGCACATATTGCCAAAGCGCTGTCTTCTCTTCTTTAGTGAGACTCTTTCTTTCATCCATGTAAAGGTCCGGAGTTCTGAGATCGAAGGGGACAAACTGCATTTGGCTCCACCCCAGCCATCAAAGCAGTTTCTTATCTCTCCTCCAGCCTCTCCTCCTGTAGGTTGGCACCCAATGAACGATGCAACACCTGCTGCTAACTATGACCTCCTTTATGCAGTTTCTAAATGGGAATCAGGTAGGTATTCTGAAATTTCAGGTATTTGAGTTTAAGAAGAGAAGATGAACTGAGCCAATAGAGACATGAATACCTAAATTCTATCGTTAAGTTCACCAAAGTTCTCTTTTTAATCACTTGTGTGCAAATCTTGGGTAGGTATTGTAATAAATCTATATGGATAGCTTCAGTTTCAGCTTGAGGACATTTTCTGTGTGCTCCAAGGACATGAGTTTTCCTACTTCTTGTTCTGAGAGTAGTTCTGAAACTGAAACATGTACAGCATCACAGAACTTAATACTTGCATTTCATGAGTTTTTCTTATCTAAATGAAAAACGTGATGTATGGTTGCATGCTGCAGTTTTCAAGAGAAGTAACCACTGACCGTATTTCTCCATGAGACCTCGACTTGGTCTGAGATCTATAGCATTTCTACATATATCCAGGGGCGCCGACTTATAAAAAATATTGGGGGGGGGGGGCGGGGGCCCATACCGACTTATAAAAAATATTGGGGGGCCCCAAGACCTCCAAACCGCTGCTGCTGGGGGAACGAAAGGGGCGAGCCCCGGGCTGCCCCGACCTTAAGTGAACCTGTGAGGGCCTGCCCTTTGCGGCAGCCGATTGGCTGCCGCCGTGGGCGGTGAATATTAATGAACTAGGGGGAATCCCCGCTTCTCGCGGGGCTGACGCCAGCCCCGTGAGATTGTTGATGGATCAAGAGCCCGCAACCCCACCCCCTCTCTAGATCGGGAGTGGCTTTGTTTTAACTCATTACTGAATGTATTTTAAAAGGTAACTATCGTCAAACAAGGAAAATAAAAAATACCAACATAATTTTGTGATTTTACAAAGCATAATATAACTAATAATTTTCTTAAATTATTGGGGGGGCGGAGCCCCCCCAAACGAATTTTTGAGGGGGCTCGGGCCCCCTCAGGCCCCATGGAGTCTGCGCCTATGCCTATATCCACATTTTTTCACAACCAAGGACAACTAGAAAGGTGGCTTAAAAACCCCCAAAAGCTCAGGTTTTGAGGCACCATGTTCTGTACTCTGTTGCATGGCATGATTGTGACTAGAACTGCCAGCAGGATCTTTTATGATTAGCTGTGCCTCTTCTGGAATCCTTCCATGCACCCACACAAATAAATGGAGCAATGCAACCATGCTAAACACCTTCAGCAAGCAGCCCAGTGATCTATGTATAAGATCAGCTCATGGCTGCTGTCTGAATAACCACTGGAGAAGTTGAGGAGATGGGCTGTTGTGTTCTGGAGGAGGGCACAATTCTTTCTGCTAAGAAACATCTGGCCACCTTTCTTCCCATCTACTGTATTCTATGACATATCCTCAAATAGATAGGTGTTTGTGTGCTTAATTAACAACTAAGAGGATGTGATGGCCAGGTAATGAACCAACTTGCAGAGCAATCCTAACCCTTTCTATTTAGAAGTTAAGTCCTGTTGAATTCATTGGGGCTTTCTCTCAGGTAAATAGGGATAGGATTACAACTGTTAAAACAAAATGAATCTCAGTATAAAGGTACTGTATCTTGGGGGTAGACAACTATGTCGAAAGACTCAAACAATTTGCTGTGCGTGTGTGGACCTTTGTTGCAGAGCAAAAGGCAATGACCACCAAGGCCTTGGAGCTGACCAACAGTTATCTCAAATCAACTGATGCCTGCAGGCAAATAAGCACTTGTAATTTCTCCCTTTGTATTTTATCTTGTCAACAAGCCCATTAATGTTTTATTACACATGAATTAGTAGATCGGAATCCCAAGATATTCTTTAATTTCCAATTTAATATAGGCACTGCGATAAAACTCATCAGGAGGATAGATTTATAGACACTGTCGGCAAAGCTTGCTAATCAAGTTTCCTCCCATCTGCTACACTGAGAGCTGCCTCTTTCTTTTTCTGTTTGGGAATGATCTCTGCTTGTGCAGAAAGTCATACGATAAAGTACAAAGGGCAACCTAGTATTGCGCAGCAGGTACACAGAGCAGGCATCTCTCGTGTTGCCCAAGCGCACTCTCTCTTCTAAAGACTTTTACAGTGAAGGAGAAAACGCACGTACGTGGAACAGCACAAAGGCCACTTGAACTGGTTGCCAGTTTACAGTCAAATATGGTAGGCACATTCGTGCAAAATGCTCCTCCACAAACTAAACAATCACACACTGCCCCCTGGGGAGAGGTTAGGCAACGGCATGTTCAATTACAGTTTGTGTCCCAAATGGGATACTTAAACAATAGTGGCATCATGAAGGTCTTGAGTCAATGTCCAAAATCCATTCATGCCATTTTTGCATTTATATCCTACCTTTTCATTTGATTCTCACCCTCCTCATTTAATTCCCACAACAACCCTGTGAGGTGGGTTAGGCTGAGAGGCAGTGACTGATCCAAGGTCACACAATGAGCTCCATGGCTCAGTGGGGATTTGAACCCTGGTCTCCTAGGTCTTATTCCAACACTGTAACCGTGACGCCCCTCTTGACTGTCCAGTTGAGCAGTAATGTATTCTAGTGGGGCTCTATGATGCTAAATAGCATTTAGTCTAAATGTTTGTCTTTGCTTGCAGGTGAGAAATACGAGCTGCACGCAGGTACAGAGTCCACCCCAAGTGTCGTGGTGCATGTCTGTGACACGGATGCAGCAGAAGAGGGAGACCCAAACAATTCACCCAAGCCCAAAATTGTTCAAACTCGACGTCCTGATGTGCCATCTTGTGTGTCTAACTGATTTTCTCCAACAAGAGCACCTCTTTTTCATTCCACTTCTGTAGTCTTCCCATGCATTTTAATTTCTATTGGCTCTGTTTGTCTGGAAAAAATATATTGTGTGTTTCTGGATATTTACCTTATTGGAATACACTCTTTGCTGCAATGAAATCTTACCAAAGAGTATATGTTGTTGTTGTTGTTGTTGTTTGTGGGGGTCTACAGTAATCATATTGCACATCACACAGAACAATTGGCATGGGTCAGATAATGCAAGGCTGGTAAGTTAAGTTGACTAGGCAATATTTCATTGCTCACTTGAATGTCAAGCATTGTTCAATGAACAGTACCAGTGATTTGCAATTCAGGATCCACAAGTTAGTCTTCCAAGTAAGCTTCCTTTTCAAACAGGATCCCCATATGCCCTGCTTAACTACGCAGCTTAAGTTGACTTACAGAAGCCATATGCACGGCTTATGTTGACTTACAGAAGGCAATGGCTTGGCAGCCTTTGCGGAGCAGGGAACAAGTTACATTCAACACTATCTAATCATTTCCCCTTCCGATATATCTAGTCCTATCTAAACCTTCAGTTTTGGGTCTAAGATGGGAGGTGCCTCCACGCAGTGAAAGAACACGAAAGGATGCTATTAGAGGCAACAAAGCTTCCTTTAGGAAAACGGAAGTCTTGTCCAAATGAGAACAAAAGAACTGCAGGTAATTGCAGAGAATAAGAGATGCAACAGTAACAAGGACAAAAATCTGAGAAGCACAACGCTAAAAATATTAAGATCAACAGTAAAACAAAAAACAAAACAAAAAACTTTAGATAAATTAGAAGCAGGAAACTAGCTGGACCTTTGGGTGACAAAAGCGTGCTAAGGGACAAAAAGGAGATTAATAATGTACTTATTTGTTTATACAAATATTTAAAGACCACACCTTCATATGAAATATCAAATACAACCAAACATCAAATACCGTAAAAACTAGAAAATAATTATAAAAATGACTGACTTCTTGAAAAAGTTTAAACAACTTAATAATTTGCTCTTTTGGCATAAAAATCTTTAAGAGATGCCTGAAAGCTAGCAGCTAAAATGGCCTGCAGAATCTCTGCTGGAAGAGTATTCCACAACATGGGACCATAGAACCAAAGAATTGTGGAGTTGGAAGGGATCCCAGGGGTTGTCTAGTCCAACACTCCTGCAATTCAGGGACACTAAAAATGCTCTACTTTTAGTTGAAGCCAATTGAGCTTCTGAGTCGCGGGGGGTGGCGGGTGGAATGAGAGCACTGATTTCAGTGACTTAGCTGGGATGTATGAGCTCAGCTGGCCCTTAAGGTAGGGTCACCAGACGTCCCCGTTTCCCGGGGACAGTCCCCAGATTTGCGAATAAGTCCTCGGACAAATTCCATCCCCAGAATGTCCCTGGATTTCATCAAATGTCCCTGGGAAATGCAGCAGCAGCAGTCTCAGCAGCCCAGAGCAGTTGGCTCTTGCTGGCTTCAGGAGCTGCTCAGAAGTCCCCATATGATGGTGATGCAGGGGCTCTAAGATGCAGCTTCCAGGCTGCCTCCACCTTCCCTGACGCCAGCAACTCAGCTGTGAAGAGAGGCTTCATGCTGCCTATCGGAGCAGCCTCCCAACTCCTCCTTGTGTGCAAGCAGGAGTGGGGCGGGGATCTCAGCTGTGAAGGGAGGCTTCACACTGTCTATCAGAGCTTGCGTGCAAGAAAAAAGATTCCACCTAAACATTCGGAAGAACTTCCTGACAGTAAGAGCTGTTTGACAGTGGAATTTGCTGCCAAGGAGTGTGGTGGAGTCTCCTTCTTTGGAGGTCTTTAAGCAGAGGCTTGACAACCATATGTCAGGAGTGCTCTGATGGTGTTTCCTGCTTGGCAGGGGGTTGGACTCGATGGCCCTTGTGGTCTCTTCCAACTCTATGATTCTATGATTCTATGAGGAGGGGGCAGGGATCTCTCAGGAAACGGGAAGCCTCCCTTCCCAGCTGAGGGATCCCCACCCCCTCCTGCTTGCACGCAGGTAGGAATGGGATTGGGGCTGCTCTGATGGGAAGGGAGGCATTGGGCTGCTGAGCCTTGCTGCCGCTCTCGGCCCTCCTTCTCCGCCTTCCACGCCTGACCTACCGCACCGCTTCCCCACCACCACCAAAGAACCAACAACTCAGGGGCTGCCCAGGCTCACGGAGAAAGGAGATAGAAGCCTCGGAGGAAGGCTCTGTGATCCTCATAAATACAATCCATTCTTGATAAAACCCCTTATACTACAGCTACAATGATTAACTTCAGTTCGCATTAACACATATAGTAATTTGTAAATTCACAAATGAAGTTCTCCTATCTTCTTCCTGTATGAGGTTTTAATTTCCATCAATTGTTCCTTTGCTCTTTTATCAAATATTATGTCCCCATTAATTATTCCTGATCTCATCTGTTGCTTCAGAGTTACTCTGGAGAGGTCTCTCTCTTTGTTCTCAACTTTTCTGATGCAGCTGTAAAATTCCACTTTCAATTTCAAACAGGGAGTCACCCAGCTTCCTGCCAAAGTCCTTGCAGGCCTCCAAGTTCTCCTCTCCACATCCATTCAAAGCAATTAATTATAATTATTCGTAGCAGAATGATATGGTGCCACGCCAGAGCCCCAGCAAGTCCAGTCCCTCCTCCCCTCAATGAGGGGGTAAGTGAAAGAATTAACTCTGCAGAGGCTCCAAGCCCTTTTTGTAATTATTCCAAACATTAATTTTTCACTCACACAGTCCCATTTGTCATTGTGATCCATATTAGTACTCCCATCTCTTTTCTTCTTCATTAGGTTTAAAGAACAATTTTTTTGGCATTGTCAGGCATTCTTAGGGGTGCGGTGTGCTGAGTCATTGATGTAACAAAAGATTTATAATGAAGCAATTGCCCCCCCCCCAACACATACCTTCTTTTTGGCTTGAATGAAGTCATATTTCCAATTTAAATCTGGGCAGCCTTGTAACTGTTTCAATTTGGCAGTCCCTAATCTTGTCCTGTCATTACCAACACGTTTCTGTGCATTAATTCTAATTAATCCTTTAATGAACAGAAGCACCACTGCTCTCAATGGCAACATTGGGGGGTTACCGAGAGGCGAAGTGCTTTGCACCCAGCGTCTCCCTGGTTCCCACCTCCATGTAGGAGCAAAAGCCGGGTACTGAGACAATCTGTGAGTGTAGCTCACTCCCCCCAGGCTCTGGGGGGGGGGGGAGTTTACAAATATATTTACCCTCTTTCATCTTTGTTTATTGCTTCATCAACAGTCTATGCTGTCGTGGGAGCTGTGCCATTAAGGCAACCGGAAACTGGAAGCCCAGCCTGCCTGCGAATTCTGCATCCTTACTGCAGGAGATAAAGGTCAGATTCCTATGCCAGAACTACGGTAACTTTCTCAGAGACAAAGTTCTAGGCCTTGTTGACAAATTAATGAATTTCTAGACGCATATGGCATCCAACTGAGAGTTCCTAAAAAACTGAATGTGAAATTGCTGATCTTCTAAGAAAAACATGTGACTTATTCCTAGCAACAACCACCATACCTGAGGACTAGGAAGTAGCTAATGTAACACCATTTTTTAAAGGGGGCTGTTACCAGAATTTTTATAAAGGTTAGGGGGGGAGGTTGTTTCCAGTTGAATGGGACACTGCACCCCCAGACCATCCCCCCAAACCAACACCATTCAATATTGTAAATATCCCCATAAAACCCACCAGTTTTGCCACATTGTATCTTGTTCAAAGTTACATGGTATTCATCTTCCCTTGTGCAGCAAAACACCATCCCAGCTTCATTTTACTCAGGGAACAAAGGACTGCCAAAGGGGGGACTTGGGAAAACTGGTGAAGAC
Source organism: Podarcis cretensis (assembly GCF_951804945.1). NCBI lineage: Eukaryota > Metazoa > Chordata > Lepidosauria > Squamata > Lacertidae > Podarcis > Podarcis cretensis. The sequence continues at coordinate 124,851,195 of NC_137172.1, read as the reverse complement.
AGCCCTAATCCCTGCAACTTGGGATCCTGTACACAGCAGTCTCTTGCAGAAGAGACAATCACTGGCATCCAGGCAGATGGGTGCCAGACGGGTAGCCAGCACACGGACAATAGCAAACCATCCAAGAACGGACTGTGCTTTCGGTCAGGACAAAGAGGTGTGATTACCTGACTGGGAAAACCAGGAACTTTTAAATATTTCCTTTGTATCACTTGATGGGTGCAAGATAGAGGGCAAGGGAGGGTTGGGGGCAAAACCTGATAAATTGATTTCTGCCAGAGACCTCTCCCTCATACATACATACCCCATATGTACGATGTATCTATGATGTGTGCATGATGCGTCACCAAAGATGTTTATGGGGAAAAGGGAAAATTTATAAGAGAAGGAGCCATTCTTTCTTCAGGACTACTTCCTGCTTCTTCTATGGGGTGGGTGGAAGTCCTGTTGCAACAGTCTTGAATAAAGATCAGGCCTACTGGCTGCTCTTTTGCTCCTATATTCCTGGCTGGTGTCTTTGTTTGGCAATCCAAGTGAGCCCAAGGATTTTCCTTTAACAGGGTGCAGGGAATTACAGGCTTCACATCTGTTCTGGGGAAAGCAGTGGAAAGTGCTATAAAATATATGAGGGCTGATCACATGAAAGAACAAGTTTTGCAGAAGAAGAATCAGCATGGCTTTTGCAAAGGAATGTCCTGGTTAGCTAACCATTCTATGAGAGCACCAACAAGGATGATGTAAACAGGTGATCCAGTTTACATGGTGGGCTTCGATTGTCAAAATAGTTTTTGACCATGGCTATGAACACATAGGGACGCGGGTGGCGCTGTGGGTTAAACCACAGAGCCTAGGACTTGCTGATCAGAAGAAGAGAAGAGTAGAAGAGTTTGGATTTGATATCCCGCTTTAGCACTACCCGAAGGAGTCTCAAAGCGGCTCACATTCCCCTTTCCCTTCCTCCCCCACAACAAACACTCTGTGGGGTGCGTGGGGCTGAGAGACTTCAGAGAAGTGTGACTGGCCCAAGGTCACCCAGCAGCTGCATGGGGAGGAGCAGAGACGCGAACCCGGTTCACCAGATTACAAATCTACCGCTCTTAACCACTACACCGCACTGACTCTCAGAAGGTCAGAAGCTCAGAAGGTCAGAAGGTCGGTGGTTCAAATCCCCACGATGGGGTGAGCTCCCGTTGCTCGGTTCCTGCTCCTGCCCACCTAGCAGTTTGAAAGCACATCAAAGTGCAAGTAGATAAATAGGTACCACTCCAGCGGGAAGGTAAATGGCATTTCCATGCGCTGCTCTGGTTCGCCAGAAGCGTCTTAGTCATGCTGGCCACATGACCCGGAAGCTGTACGCCGGCTCCCTCGGCCAATAAAGCGAGATGAGCGCCGCAACCCCCGAGTCGGCCATGACTGGACGTAACAGTCCAGGGGTCCCTTTACCTTTACCTTTTATGAACACATGAGCATTTCCAATTGGATTATGTCTCAGTGTTTCCTGTCCACACTAGTAGGCAGCACTTGGTGCATCCTCACCGCTGTCTCTCACCTCTGCAAGGACCTCCCTACCCTCCCCACACCGTAGGGACCTGAGGTCCACGTGTGTGAGAGGTATTTGTTTACATGTGTCCTAGGCCATTTTTAAAAGGAAGCTTTGAGATAACATGTTTTCTGATATACCAGACTTGCACCAAACAGTGGGTTACCTAAAACAGGTGTGTGGTGCCTGGCACTATCACTAGCCCTGGAAACAGCAGGCCAGGGTGGCCATGGGCACGGCCTTCTTTACTAAATTGCTTATTCAAAATAACAGGTGATTAAGCTGAGTTTCTGGCAGTTGTTGTGTCTCCATATTCCTTGAAGATGTGCTCTTGTTTCTTAATATGCTTTACAACTGGCATGTCCAACTTGGAGTAGGCTGTGATCTACTATCCAATATCAAAAACTGACAGTGATCTACCACCCTCAAAAGTCATTTAAGTTTATTAAATAAAAAAATAAATGGATCTTTATTTCACAGATACAGTAGTTATGTTTGGATATCATCATGACAGATCCAAATAGTTATTAGATGGACAAGTAACTAAACAAGTGAGAAAAGTGAAACTATATTTTTATATTAGTTTACACAGATTTGAGGAGCCAGTCAGAGTGCCCCAGGCTTCTCCATCTTTCTAATACTGTTCCTTTAAATCGCAGTTGACTTTGGGTCAGCACCCCCATCCCTCCCCCCCCCTCTTTCCCCAGCTGTTGCATTAAAGCCTTTCCCTCCCTCAAACTCATGGAGCACTACGGGGGGGCGGGGGGGGCTTTTCCCATGGGTTTTGTTCTTTGCCTTCCTCACTGCTTGTGGAGGGGGGGCGCTCTCCTTTCTTACTCGTTTCTTTGCATTTGAATTTGAATTTGAACTAGCGGGTGAGCAAGTGCAGAGCTTTTTGTTTCCTTCCATATTTTTGTACAAATACATTAGTTCTGTACTTCAGTGGAAAAGCAATATTAAAGTTTGGTGGGAGTGACGTTTCTTGTCTACGCTCTACTCCTCATATTATTTTATGCATTCATAATGTTTGTAAGAACGCCTAGGCACTTTGGAAAAATGATCTATACAGGGAATTGTTATGTACTAAAGTTCTCACTCTGGGCCAGCAAGGGGACACTATAGATAGTTTTCACGCAGGTCCACATATGCAAATAAGGGATCGAAAGTGATGTTCAGTGATTGGATAGTTACAGAAAATGGTTACTGTTGCGTTCTAGTGGAGCTCTATATAAGCAGGTTGGCTGAACCCTTCAGTTCAGTTCAGTTCTGGCCTGTGAATAAACAAGAGCTGTTTGAAGAATCGCTGTGTCATCTGATATGCTCACCCACCACTTAATAGGAATGCTGCCCCCCATCCTGCAGCATTAATTCCCTTTTTGTATTGGCCATCCACCACCTTCTCCGCCATAGAGATGGCTGCTGCTTCTTTCTATACAGGAGTCACTGTGCCAGGCAAAAGGAGGCTCTACTAAGGAGGCCGGATTCCGTCGCATGAAGCTAAGAGACAAGATGGGGGGAAAGGTGCCATAAAACACAGCCCCCCCGCCCCCCCCCCGCGAACCTGGGCTGCGGTGACACTTCCATGGGTGTAGCCAGGATTTTTGTGGGGGGGGGGCAGAACCTCAGATTTGTATGCCCATGGACACTTCTGGGGGGGCATAGCACCCAAAATGCCTGAAAGGGCACCCCCGGCCAGGCAGGGGCCCCAGACTCGGAGCTTTCCTTTACAAGAAAGGAAAAAGAGAGGGGCGGGGCAAACTGCCTCCCTCCAGGATGAGACGGGGGGGGGGGCGCCCTGTCTTCTCTGTTCAGCATCCCAGCCTTTGCACGCCTTCAAGACTGGCTGCGAACTTTCCTCCGCTTTCCTCGCTTCCTGGTTTCGCGAGCTTCTCCCGCAGTCAAGCGCGGGACGCGAACTCGGCCAGGCGAAGAGGCGGAGCCCGAGCGGGGGGGGTCCTCCTTCACCGCGCAGGCGCGCTCAGAGGAAAGAGGGGGCCTCCCCCCCCTTCTCGTCCCGGGCGAGGCTCGGGCCCCCAGAGGCCCCGGAGCTTCGCGGGCCGGATCCCGGGCAAGTGGCTGGTCCCGTGTGGCCCTTGCAGGAAAGAGCCGCAGGTGAGGCGGGCGCCTCCGGGATGCCGCTCCGGAGCTGAAGAGAGCAGCCTCGGGGAGGCCAGGCGCGCCCGCGGGCGCCGGAGGACAGAGTCGCGGAACCTGGTCGGGATGGAGACCAGGATGATCAGCCCTTCGCCTGATGCAGCTATTTCACCAGAAGAAGGTACGAGATGACCATGACAGAGCATCAGTATCATTTAAAAACCCGTAAGGAATGATTGGATGCAGCACTTTATCTAGAATTAAAAGAAGACCTCTTAAAATATTGCAGTTGGGCTAGAAGCTTAATAATAATAATTCATTTATAGCTTTTCAAACTGACTTGTTCAGCAGATTACAGGGAAATTATTTAGGAACGTTATAGTAACTAGAGCAGTGTCGGGATATTTCGGTAAGAGCCATAAGTATTACTCGTTTCGAGATTCTCTTCAAAAATCTTAGCAGTGATGTTCATACTTCTGTGGTGACCACAATGAATAAGCAAAACTGAGCCCATACTGACTTGGAAAGTGTGTGCTGCAATTCAGCCACAATCTAGTCCTGCCTTCCCCACCCCAATGTGGCGCCCCAGCAAGGTCTTCTTCTGCCCCACCAGATTTTTTTAAATTAAAAAAAATAATGCAGTTGGTGGGACTCCAGCTCCCCCCCCCTACTTTTCCACTTGGGCCCTGAGGCGTTCTTGGGGAATTGAGGCGGCAGGCAGCTGAAGCCGCTCCAGCACTTTGCTTTGAAGCACGTCCATCTGACTGCAACAAGTGTCCCCGTCCCCTGGCCCCTTGTAAGAAATTTAATAGTGACACTCCCTGGCCCCACCTGTGTTTCATCAGCTTTGCAGAGTGTGGAGGGCAGCTGGTGCCACTGACTTGCTCAGGCTGGGAAAGAAGAGAGCATTTGCCTGTGTCGTCCTTGCAGGATGTGTCGCCTGCAGAAAGCAGCTGGCTCCCTTCCATGAAGATTGCGCACTTGTAATGCACTTTGAGCTCCTTACCTTTCCCAGCCTAAGCATAATCCTAAATTTACCCTAAACCAGGGGTCAGCAACCTTTTTCAGCAGGGAGCCGGTCCACTGCCCCTCAGGCCTTGTGGGGGGCCAGACTTTATTTTGAAAGGGGAAAAAATGAACAAATTCATAGAATCATAGAATCATAGAATCATAGAGTTGGAAGAGACCACAAGGGCCATCGAGTGCAACCCCCTGCCAAGCAGGAAACACCATCAGAGCACTCCTGACATATGGTTGTCAAGCCTCTGCTTAAAGACCTCCAAAGAAGGAGACTCCACCACACTCCTTGGCAGCAAATTCCACTGTCAAACAGCTCTTACGGTCAGGAAGTTCTTCCTAATGTTTAGGTGGAATCTTCTTTCTTGTAGTTTGGAACCATTGCTCCGTGTCCGCTTCTCTGGAGCAGCAGAAAACAACCTTTCTCCCTCCTCTATGTGACATCCTTTTATATATTTGAACATGGCTATCATATCACCCCTTAACCTCCTCTTCTCCAGGCTAAACATGCCCAGCTCCCTTAGCCGTTCCTCATAAGGCATCGTTTCCAGGCCTTGGACCATTTTGGTTGCCCTCCTCTGGACATGTTCCAGTTTGTCCATTTCCTTCTTGAACTGTGGTGCCCAGAACTGGACACAGTACTCCAGGTGAGGTCTGACCAGAGCAGAATACAGTGGCACTATTACTTCCCTTGATCTAGATGCTATACTCCTTTTGATGCAGCCCAGAATTGCATTGGCTTTTTTAGCTGCCGTGTAACACTGTTGGCTCATGTCAAGTTTGTGGTCAACCAAGACTCCTAGATCCTTTTCACATGTACTGCTCTCAAGCCAGGTGTCACCCATCTTGTATTTGTGCCTCTCATTTTTTTTGCCCAAGTGCAATACTTTACATTTCTCCCTGTTAAAGTTCATCTTGTTTGTTTTGGCCCAGTTCTCTAATCTGTCAAGGTCGTTTTGAAGTGTGATCCTGTCCTCTGGGGTGTTAGCCACCCCTCCCAGTTTGGTGTCATCTGCAAATTTGATCAGGATGCCCTTGAGTCCATCATCCAAGTCGTTGATAAAGATGTTGAATAAGACCGGGCCCAAGACAGAACCCTGTGGCACCCCAATAGTCACTTTTCTCCAGGATGAAGAGGAACCATTCCTATGCCCCACAAATAACCCAGAGATACATTTGAAATAAAAGCACACATTCAACTCATGTAAAAACATGCTGATTCCCGGACCATCCGCAGGCTGGATTTAGAAGGCAATTGGGCCAGATCCGGTCCCCGGGCCTTAGTTTGCTTACCCATGCCCTAAACTTAATCTTGAGCATGACTTTCATTTCAAAACAGAAGTAGGGCAGTGCTGGAACACTGTGCATGAAATGGGCCATCTTTTCCAGTCAGTGTTTTGTTTTTTGTTGTAAAGAGAGCACAAGTTTTCTTTCAGTCTGAGTTGGTGACTGAGGAGCAGGTTGACTGCAGCTATATTGGCAGAAATGAAAGTCTGGTGAACATGCTAGGCTTGGTCCCTTTAAAGACCAACTCCGTCTTATCAGATGCCAGAGATTGGTCATGGAAGTGAGTGGTGATGGAGTAATGAAGGGAAAGAAGGTTGCTCTTGGCACCTTCTAGGCACCTGGGGGGGGGCATGGTGAGCTAGTCTTGGCTGGGCTCTGGCACCTGGGAGGATTTCTATACCCCTCCCCCAACTAGCAGCACATCTTCCTCTCGCCCCATGTGTACACTTTATACTGGTTGGGGACCCTTGAACTAGTCCTGAACTAGTACCTGAGAAATACTCACCTGAGGCTTAACTTAACTGGGATACTGGGAGCATGCAACTAGTAATTATATATGGGTGGCCTGGAATTGCATTTAAAGGGCTCTGAACCTATGTGCCAATATGTATGTACACAGAATTTACATGCCCCACAGCGGGGCGGGGAACTGGTGTGACATGTAAATGCGTCATACACACAGGCCTGTGTTTATGTAAAGAACCTTACATATGATGTGTGATTTTTTCTCATCACCTGTCTTGTTTAAATTCAGCTTGAGTTGCGGTTGGTATATCATACCATGAACTGGCCTTACATATTATACTTTATTGTAACACTTTGCTTTATAGCATAAAGCTGTAGCTGCTTAACACTTTATGCATCTGATGAAGTGAGCATTACAGGGGGAAACTGTATAGGTCAACTCAGAAAAAAAGCCACATTGAATTCAGTGGTGTTTACTTCCAGGTAAGTGCATGTAGGATTGAAGACTTGGACTATGAAAGCTCATGCCACAATAGATTAATTGGTCTTTGCAGTGTTACAAGACTATGCACATGTGCTTAATATATTATGATTGCAATGGTTGTCAAGTTAGGCTGCTTAAAATCCTAGTGAAATCTGGGAGTACAGCAAGCAACTGACCACAATCTTGCAGTAGGCAGATTTGTTTATCTATTAGCTACACATTTCTTGACCACCAGCTTCTTCTTTGTGCATGTAAACCAAACAATTTCTCAGGATCCTTCTATTCAAGCCTTCTTTTTGGATTTTATCTGAAGGGAAATTTGCTGAAGTATAAAATGCTTAGCCAATGTTCATCCTCACATGCGTGTCGATAAGAAGGAGGATATCCCAAGTAGACTGCATTACCAACACAGCTGTAGAATTCAACCTATTTTAGCAGTTGCTGATGAAGGATGGGAAATCTTGCAAAACAAATCTGAATTTGTATGTAAGTATTCTTTCAGTCACCTTTGAACCATTCATTAACCTTTGAACCTGCTTTGTTAAAAAAAAAAAAGACACCAAACTCACCATTGAAAACCAGTGTGATTCAATAACTATAGTATGTTGCGCTTAGCCAGAGTTAGGTTATCCCACTTTACCCTACAGTGTTACAAATTGAGGTTGAATCCTGACAAGACAGAAGTACTGTTTTGGGGGGATGGGGTGGGCTGATGTGGACGACTCCCTGATCCTGAATGCGGTAACTGTGCCCCTGAAGAGCCAGGTGCGCAGCTTGGGAGTCATTTTGGACTCACAGCTGTCCATGGAGGCGCAGGTCAATTCATAGAATCATAGAATCATGGAATCATAGAGTTGGAAGAGACCACAAGGGCCATCGAGTCCAACCCCCTGCCAAGCAGGAAACACCATCAGAGCACTCCTGACATATGGTTGTCAAGCCTCTGCTTAAAGACCTCCAAAGAAGGAGACTCCACCACACTCCTTGGCAGCAAATTCCACTGTCAAACAGCTCTTACGGTCAGGAAGTTCTTCCTAATGTTTAGGTGGAATCTTCTTTCTTGTAGTTTGGAACCATTGCTCCGTGTCCGCTTCTCTGGAGCAGCAGAAAACAACCTTTCTCCCTTCTCTATGTGACATCCTTTTATATATTTGAACATGGCTATCATATCACCCCTTAACCTCGTCTTCTCCAGGCTAAACATGCCCAGCTCCCTTAGCCGTTCCTCATAAGGCATTGTTTCCAGGCCTTTGACCATTTTGGTTGCCCTCCTCTGGACACGTTCCAGTTTGTCAGTGTCCTTCTTGAACTGTGGTGCCCAGAACTGGACACAGTACTCCAGGTGAGGTCTGACCAGAGCAGAATACAGTGGCACTATTACTTCCCTTGATCTAGATGCTATACTCCTATTGATGCAGCCCAGAATTGCATTGGCTTTTTTGGCTGCCGCGTCACACTGTTGGCTCATGTGAAGTTTGTGGTCAACCAAGACTCCTAGATCCTTTCCACATATACTGCTCTCAAGCCAGGTGTCCCCCATCTTGTATTTGTGCCTCTCAGAGTGGCTGGGGAGGCCCGGTCAGATGGGCGGGGTATAAGTAAAAAAAAGTTGTTGTCGTTGTTGTTGTTGTTGTTGTTGTTGTTGCTATTATTACTGTGAAGGTAAAGAAATCCTACTCTCAGGCTTCCCATGGACATCTGGTTGTTTTAATTGTTTTAATTAGTGTTTTTATAGTTGTTCTGATATTGTGTGGAGTGCCCTACCTGGGTGGATGGAGCAGCCAAGTAAATTTCGTTGTCCCTGAGAGGGGGCAATGACAATAAAGATTTATTATTATTATTATTATTATTATTATTATTATTAACTAGATCAGCCTTTGGCCTGATCCAGGAGTGGTTCTTTGTAAACAGAGTAAGCATTCTAAAGCATGTTTTACATGGGAAAGTGCTCTAGAAACGATTATAGAAGTAAACTTGGCTGCAAAGTTTTCAAAACCTTTAGTCTTACTGAGACCATTACATACAAGGCAGTTTTCAAATATGGATCACCTGTAAAATGAGAGTAGCTATTTACAATGGTCCAAAAACAAGGAAACTACTTTAGATCTAAGTCTCATGTCTTTCTGCCAGCATACACCTCAATACAGTGGTACCTCGGGTTGCATACGCTTCAGATTACATACGCTTCAGGTTACAGACTCCGCTAACCCAGAAATAGTGCCTCAGGTTAAGAACTTTGCTTCAGGATGAGAACAGAAATTCTGCTCCGGCGGTGCGGCAGCAGCGGGAGGCCCCATTAGCTAAAGTGGTGCTTCATGTTAAGAACGGAACTCCGGAACGAATTAAGTACTTAACCCGAGGTACCACTGTACTACAATTGTTCATCCTTCTATTCCCCTGCTAATAATGTAACATTGCAGTAAATTAATGTTCAGAAATTAACTTTGAGAACATGGGATTCTGACTGCAAATGAGATCTTTGGTTATCAATTTGCTAATGTTTCATTAAAAAAGCAAAGTGCCAAGATACACACCTGGCAGCTATGGTAGTAATTTCCAAATAAGCTCTTAGAAGGTTTCTGTTGCTTCAGGAAGCTTTGCAATGCTTCATAATCTAATAATTCTTAGAAATGTGTTGTCCTCTGTGGAGATCTAGGTAAAATATTGCTTTTGTAGAGAAACCCAACAGTGACATTGTCTGCCTATGGAAATATGTAAATTGGTAAATGTTTCACGTGTATCTTGTGCCATAGGATTTTATCAGTCGTCTTAATCAGTTCAAGCTTAATAGCCACATTAAAGTCCTCATATTGTGCCAGTTCAATAACTCCTAGTCATAGTGATACATAGTGAGTTAGTGTGGTACAGTGGTGCCTCGCAAGACGAAAAGAATCCGTTCCGCGAGTCTCTTCGTCTTGCGGTTTTTTCGTCTTGCGAAGCAAGCACTCTGACAGCTTAGCGGATTAGCGCTATAAGCGGATTAGCGGATCAGCTGATAAGCGGCTTAGCGGCTTAGCGGCTTAGCGGATCAGCTGATAAGCGGCTTAGCGGATCAGCTGATAAGCGGCTTAGCTGCTTAGAAAAAGGGGGGGGAGGAAAAAAAACTCGCAGGAACTCGCAAAACATTTTCGTCTTGCGAAGCAAGCCCATAGGAAATTCGTTTTGCAAAGCACCTCCAAAACGGAAAACCCTTTCGTCTAGCGGGTTTTCCGTCTTGCGAGGCATTTGTCTTGCGGGGCACCACTGTATAGTGGTTAGAATGGTAGACTAGGACGTGTGGAGACCAGGGTTCAAATCCCTCCTCAGCCGTGGAACTCACTGGGGGGCCTGGGCCTGTCACAGTTCTCAGTCTAACCTCCCTCACAGGGTTGTTGTGAGGATAAAGTGGGGAGAAATAGAACCATGTACTTGGTGGGTTATAATAAATAACTAAGTAATAAAATCTTGATGTCTGAGAAGTTTGCCCAAACCTATCTACAGAGGTATATCTGTTATTTCTGATATCTCCGAGGTCATATGACTGCATGTTCCAGCAGTTGTTGTTTTTCTGGGAAAGAGGTCTAAAGAGTCTAATAGTCTCTTGAAACATAGCTGTATACATATGAATGTCAAAAGAGGGCAGTAAATGAGAATTTGTTTGTTCTTTTTCTAGTGAGTAACCACGGATGTGACAATGTGTTACCAGATACGCAGCCTATCTTCTTATCTCATGGGCCTGCCTTTAGAAAGAACCTCACCACGCAAGCTATGAATTCCACAGATTATATCCCCTTTTGTGTCATCTGTTGGATATTACTCCACTGCCCAACAATGGGTCACTTGACAGTGTGAAGGATCTGCTTGTTAGTGCCGTCCCAAAAGAGCCACAACATATAAACTATCAGCAAGAATCCTTTGCCTGTTTTATTGGAGTTTTTCTTGGCAGCATACTCGTCTTTGTCTTTCTTCTAGTGTTCATAAAACATTTAATTCACAGTCACATGCCAGGTCTGTGGGTACAAAATGCTGAAATAATTGAGCCATTGCTTCAGACTTAATGCTTTCTTAAAATAAAGGTATTGTTCATAAGAAGCCTTCTTAGAAATTGTATATGTGTATGAACAAGAGCAATACCATGTGAAATCTCCTGTTCAGCTGGGGTAGACAGCAAAACATTTGTGGGAAGGGTTAAAGTCTTTTATAGAGAAACATGGAAGGCTCAGTCACTGGAAATCTGAGATGGAAATAATCTTAAATGCGCTTTAAGCTTTCAGTCTTCTAACTTAATCAAACAATTAATTTTATAACTTGCAGTTCTGCAAGTTGTAAAAAGTGGAAATCACACGTTGAAATCATGCATGCACGGATTGGTTTAAATTGCTATGTATAAGAATTTTTAGGGGACGCGGGTGGCGCTGTGGGCAAAACCTCAGCGCCTAGGACTTGCCGATCGCATGGTCGGCGGTTCGAATCCCCGCGGCGGGGTGCGCTCCCATCGTTCGGTCCCAGCGCCTGCCAACCTAGCAGTTCAAAAGCACCCCCGGGTGCAAGTAGATAAATAGGTACCGCTTTATAGTGGGACGGTAAACGGCGTTTCCGTGTGCTGCGCTGGTGCTGGCTTGCCAGAGCAGCTTCGTCACGCTGGCCACGTGACCCGGAAGTGTCTGCGGACAGCGCTGGCTCCCGGCCTCTAGAGTGAGATGAGCGCACAACCCTAGAGTCTGTCAAGACTGGCCCGTACGGGCAGGGGTACCTTTACCTTTACTTAAGAATTTTTATTTTAAAAAATTCTCTTACAGAACGCTAAGGGTTGAGCTATGTAGCAATTGCATATGCTTTAATAAGATCTAAATGAAAATAAAGGCAAACTTTATGTTAAGTTATTGAGATGTGATGGCTTAATCTAATATAAGCAGCAAATTTTCCATTTACTGATTCAAAATTACTTTGTCACAATCCTCTTCCTAGTGTATATACAGCAGAGGAACTAGCAGTAGACTCAGCATATACCAGTAGTTAAAATTTCTAGATCTACTCTCTCCTACATGGTCTCTGCGTTAGAGTTCACAAATAGGGGTTTTACTTAATACCTATTATTATACTCTAACTAATTTCCTTCCTGTAAAGCTTGAATGATCATAGAATCATAGAATCATAGAATCATAGAGTTGGAAGAGACCACAAGGGCCATCGAGTCCAACCCCCTGCCAAGCAGGAAACACCATCAGAGCACTCCTGCCATATGGTTGTCAAGCCTCTGCTTAAAGACCTCCAAAGAAGGAGACTCCACCACACTCCTTGGCAGCAAATTCCACTGTCGAACAGCTCTTACTGTCAGGAAGTTCTTCCTAATGTTTAGGTGGAATCTTCTTTCTTGTAGATTGGAACCATTGCTCCGTGTCCGCTTCTCTGGAGCAGCAGAAAACAACCTTTCTCCCTCCTCTATGTGACATCCTTTTATATATTTGAACATGGCTATCATATCACCCCTTAACCTCCTCTTCTCCAGGCTAAACATGCCCAGCTCCCTTAGCCGTTCCTCATAAGGCATCGTTTCCAGGCCTTTGACCATTTTGGTTGCTCTCCTCTGGACACGTTCCAGTTTGTCAGTGTCCTTCTCGAGCTGTGGTGCCCAGAACTGGACACAGTACTCCAGGTGAGGTCTGACCAGAGCAGAATACAGTGGCACTATTACTTCCCTTGATCTAGATGCGATACTCCTATTGATGCAGCCCAGAATTGCTTTGGCTTTTTTAGCTGCCACGTCACACTGTTGGCTCATGTCAAGTTTGTGGTCAACCAAGACTCCTAGATCCTTTTCACATGTACTGCTCTCAAGCCAGGTGTCACCCATCTTGTATTTGTGCTTCTCATTTTTTTTGCCCAAGTGCAATATTCTTAAACAAAGTTATTCCTAAACAAAGTTATTTCCAAGGAAGTGTCTTCTGATAGTTTCCTCTATCTTCAGTGCAAGCTAAAACAAGGAAAAGTGAGTGCCAAATCATATCCATATCAGTTTAAATTTCACAATTTTTTGTGTAAAGCTTTGTATGTACCGGTATATATGTGTGTATATTTAAATGCATTCTAGAGTCTGCTACATTTTGGTTTATGCTGCAGGCTGTCTTTCAGGTTCCAGTTCTGAGCTGCCTAGAGCTTTTTATGTCAAAATGTGAACTATAAATGTGCTTCAGTAGTGCTACTGAAGTCAGTTGGCAGTCAGTTCAGAGCTTTCAACACCTGCATTGTTTGTGAGATGTCCCCAAAAGTGTTCTGCGCCAACTGCAGCTTCTGAGCCAGACCTTAAGGCAGCCTTGTAGAGGGAATTGTGCTGATTTCAGCCATGAAATCACCAATAGTAGCCAGACACGGCCTGTTCAGGGACAGCCATACGGGGAGCCAGCCAAAACTGGTGAAAGGCACTCAGCTGTGGTTTCCACCTGGACTTGCATCAGCATAGTTTACTCAAACTCTACCCACAGTCTACAAGGGGGAGTGCAGTATCATGGAGAACAGTCCCCAGTTCTTAGAAAAGGGAGTAACCCACCAAGGCTCTGTCTTTTCAAGATTCAGGTTTAGCTTATTCACCATCACCGAGTCCACCACTATCCAGGCACCAAAAAGCTGCACAGTCTCTCCCAACTCAGGTGTTACAGAGAAAGCTGTGTGTTATCAAAACATCTCAATTGTGATCCCCCCCCCATCATATGAATGTACCCCAGTCCTAATTGTTTGGGAATGTTTGTAAGAGTCCTCGTGTTTGTCTTACAAACTCGGTTAATGCAGTTTTTCTTGCACACTTGTGGAACACCGTCCCATCAGATGTCAAGGAGATAAAAAACTATGGAACTTTTAGAAGACATCTGAAGGGAGCCCTGTAGTGGGTAGTTTTTAATGTTTGATGTTTTATTATGTACTGGAAGCCACCCAGAGTGGCTGGGTATAAATAAAACTATTATTATCTGAGACTGGTGTGATACTGGGTCCCTACAATGAGATGACAAGGAAATTCATCCTATATCCAGAACAGAAAACAACCCAGCAAACATTTGCTGCTGTTGCTTTCGGTCTTCAAATGGTAAAAGTGTGTGTGTGTTTTGATAGATAAGAGATCAATCCCAACAAAACCAGGTGAAAATAATTACATTTTATTAGTCCTCCCATTTTTACAAAAACCATGGTGTAAAAATAGATCATTAAATTATTTTGAGAAGTGTGTGTAGGTACTTTGAACAGTGCAAGGGTTAAAGGGGAGCAAGTCAGGAGAGTGTTGATTTAAAGCTGTCTGTAAATGATTGCTGGTAATCTGTCACGTGTAACAATACATTCAGAAAGTATACCACAAACATTGCTTACTCTCACTGTTTATCTGTCACGGTTGCCAAGCTAGTTCCAAGTCTCAGAGATCACCAAAGCAGCTGATTTAACTAACTGCCCAGCATGGAAAATGTGGGAAACACAGAGAATGCTAGGCTGTGTGGAATTCCAAATTCAGAGGAAGCAGAAGAAGTTTATGATCAAATCAGTGAAGACCTAGCATGCCTTTCTTTTAAGGCTGTGGCAGACTGCATGGATATGAGAGGTGGAGAGAGCCTGGAAAACAGCTATGTGGATTCTCTGTCATCTCAGTATAGCTGCAGTGGGAAAGAAGAACGAAATTCCTTTCAGAGAGAGATTTTTGCTCTGGAAGGTCAGCAACATCAGGAGGAGATGCAGCTGCTTAGCCCAGCGCAAAGTGACAAAGGGAGCTCCTCGGCAAATAAAGCATCTTCAACCGATCACATTCTAAAGAAGATCCACAGCATGGCCAGAAATGCTCAAAATACCATCAGATTGCCCGGCAATAATAATTCAGAAGAAAACAACTTTCAGGAAGAGGACCTTCAGCTTTTCCTCATCATTAAGGTAGGTTTTTCCTCCAAGTATATACACAATTATGTGAGCACTCTTATCAGCTACAAAATAAAAATGCATTTTCTGTCAGAGTGGCACTGGGAGCTGCCAACATGCCAGTTAGCTAATGAGCACAGTGCATCTCCCAGGAAGCATTCACAAGGCAGGACCCTCAAAACTCTCCAGGCCAGGGCGCATGGCTTTCAGATGTTGGACAGAGCTCACTGGTGGTGGTGTTTTCCCCTTGCTGGGGAACCAGCACCACCCCTTAAGGCTCTGTCACTCTGTCCCTATTAAGTACACAAATGGACAGCAGTGTGACAGGTTGATGCTGTTGTCTTTATTTATTTTACATTTCATGAACAATCCTAGCTTAGGTTCCCCTAATACTTTTTCCTATTAGTAAACACAATAGGCATGCTTTAAAGCTATTTTTTCTGTTAGTATACATTTTCCTTTCAGTAAAGAAGTAAGGGAGCAATCCAAATCAGATCTTAAAACACAGAAACATCATTAAAGTGCAATAGAAACAGCAGTTTAACTATTCTCAAATAAAAGTGGCACAATTGACCTCACTCAGTAGCTTCATATAGTTGTTAAGTAGCATTGGGGACAGAATAGATCCCTGAAGGATCCATAAATCAACTGCCATGGTGGGTGGGGGGGGGTGGGGGGGTCAAACAGAAGTCTCCCAGTGCTACTCTCTAGTACCAGTCTGGTGTACTTCCCTGATAAAACAGGATAGTGAAAGATACATTTTACAAGGAGAAAACTCACTAAGTAATCAACATTGATGGACCTTGATATACAGATATTTGCATGCAAAGCCTATGCATGTTTACTTGGCAGTAACTTCTGCTCTGTTCATTGGTGCTTACTCCCTGAATTTAGGATTGCAGCCTATGATACCAGTTGTTGAGGGTGGGAAGGATGCCCCTGTGAACATCTCCCCCCACAATATAAGCCTGGATATTTAATGGCCATTTTTAGCTGACTTGATTTATTATTATTGGTTCCATAATTTTAACACTGTGTCCCACACACAGGCATGTCCCATATCACACTAGTTTGCTTTACAAAGACTGTTTCGGGGGAAACCCACAAAGCTAACAAATAGTTTCTGAGTGTTTGTGGCATGTCTGAACTTGCAGAGAATGAACAAAGGTTTCCATGGGGTGTGTTTTATACACAAAATCAAGCGATTCGCAAATCTCTCTATGCTTGCGGATCAGGCCTTACATTTTCTCTCACCTGCTCTTTTGCATATCATATTTTATGATGGTATGACCATTTTTAATTGTGAGCCACAAGTTTGTATATTGAGCCAGGGTAGGTATTATAAAAATTGCTTATGATGGGTTGCTTACATTAAGCTGCATGCATATTTAAGAGCATTGCAGCACTGCCGCATTGTTCCTGCCTGGACAAGAGTTTTGCAACAGTCTTCTTCTTTGGCGATCACTTGTAGTCGAGTAAGATTGTCTTCCATGAACACGGTTTTAACAGTGAGTCCATAAGTGACTGTGAGGGCCAATTCTGAATCCACACGTCCTTCCACAGTGGGGACGTAGGTTTCTGGGTGGGAGTTGATCGTGGTGAGGGTTTGCCAAACATGCCTTCCTCTTTGCACGTTTCTCCTTTTCATCCTGAGTTTGAGCGTCTTCAAAGCCCATGACACCTTTGGTAAAGGCTGTACTCCAATTGGAGCACTTGCAGGCCAGTGTTTCCCAGTTCTCAGTGTTTATACTACTTTTCTTTTCTTTTTTAGAATTGCCTTGAGAGAATCTTTAAAACCTCTTTTGTTGACCACCAGTATTATGCTTTCCATTCTTAAGCTGGGAATAGAGTAGTTGCTTTGGAAGACGATAGTCAGGCATCCAAACATTATGACCAGTCCAACAAAGTTGATATTGAAGAATCATTGCTTCGACACTGGTGATCTTTGCTGCTTCCAGTACACTGGCATTAGTTTGCCTGTCTTCCCAAGTGATGTGTAAAAAATTTTGGAGACACCATTGATGGAATCTTTTGAGGAGTTGGAGATTGTGTTTATAAGTGGTCCATGTTTCACAAGCATACAGTAAGGTTGGTAGTACAATAGCTTTGTAAACAAGCATTTTGATTTTCCTGTGAAAGTCCTGGTCCTCAAACTCTCTGCCCTTCAATCGGAAAAAGCTGCATTCACAGAACTCTGGCAATGCTGGATTTCGGCATCAATGTTGGCCCTTGTGGAAACATAACTGCCCAGGTAGGAGAAGTGATCAACACTTTCGAACGTTACACCATTGAGTTGGATTTGTGGTGCTGCAGAGGGGTTGTTTTGTGCTTGTTGGTGCAGCACTTTGGCTTTTTGGATGTTGAGCAATAGGCCAAGCTTTCCTTAAGCTGTGAATATATTTAGGAAGGTTTGGAGGTCACCCTCTGAGTGTGCACACACTATGTTGTCCAACTACGTTGGAAGTTATGGTAACCTTACTCTTTGCTTTCAGCCTGCTCAGATTAAAGAGCTTTCCATCTGTTTGATATATGATTTCTACCCCAGTGGGGAGTTTCCCTTCGACAGTTGTAGGATCATGGCAATGAAAAAAATAGAGTTTGGGCAATAACACAACCCCATTTAACACCTGATCCCACTGTGAATGGTTCACTTTGAGAGCCATTGTTATCTGCGATTGTTGCTGTAATTTTATCATGGAGGAGCTGAATGATGTTCACAAATTTATCTGGGCAGCCAGTTTTCAGAAGGACAGTCCATAGGGCATTACGATTTACAGTGTCGAAGGCCTTAGTCAGGTCAATAAACGCCATATACATAACCAAGGCTTGACTGTGTAATTGCTTACTCGGAAGAAACATTGAAAGTTCTGAGGAACTATGCTCATTCAGCATAAAGTATTCTTTAAATGGCTGCTTCATTGTTTTCACTGCCATTTTGAGGTGCTATATCCTTCCTTCTCATAAACGTGAAGCACGCTGGGATGGCAGTAAAGCATGCAGCAGTTTGATCAGAAGCAACTAATTCCTCCGATAAGAGCAATTAATTTCACATATTCATTCCTCTGAACATTGCATTGCTGTTGATTCAGCTGGTGTCCATGATAGGTCTAATTACTGACGACTGTAGCAATAAAGCCTTTTCTTTGGCTCCTTTCTCTGCTGGCTCTGAAAAACAGTTGAGCAGGGGGCAAAGTTCCTCTCAGGCCTCAAGAGCCGATTGGCTGTGTGCTCGACACTTGATAATAACTAAGAATAGCAAGAGTATAAAAGCTCCAAGCACAGCAAATCAGGGAACTTATTCAGGCATTAGGTGCTCCTGCGATGACACTCACAGGAGAGGAAGCATGAGGCTTCACTTGCTGGCCTTGGTCCGTCACCCCATCCTCGCCTTCCTCGCCCCCCGCTCCCCCCCCCCACATGGTGTGTGTGCGAAGCTCTGCAGAAGGGGGGAGCCTGCTGTGCACGTTGAGGCTTCCTGTGCGATTCTGCGCCCTTGTCAGGGTTCTCCACCATGTGGGGAGTCCCTCTGTCTGCCTACTTCAGAGCATCCACTCCCAAACAGGCCCCGGCCAATGGGGCTGTGAGCCTGGGGCTGCTGTCCACCTCATGTGAGCGCAGTTGTGTGAGCACTGAAAGGTGCTTTTTCAAACATATTGCCAGTTGCATTGTGCTTACTTCATGTCAGGATGCACCCAGGAGTGATGAGCCCACGCTGGAACTGCATCCATCCCATTTTGGGCAGGCCTCAACTGCCTCCATCTTCCAGCTCTGGGGATGCCAGGGGCTGTGGGGATTGGTGGACAGCTGCTCTTTGTGGCAAGCAGTGTGCTGCAGACTGGCCACTGGACCCTCCTGGACAGGAAAGCTCTCCTGTTCCCGTTGAATTGTGATTGAGTATCAGGGCCTTCCTGTTGTCCTGCAAGTTCCTCTTCCATCCTGACTGCTGGCTTTCAGTTTCCAACCGCTGGCTGATCTCGGACTGCTGCCCGTGGCTCAGCCTTGACAGTAGAAACCTGTTATTCCTGCCTGAAGCTAAAGGGCTCTGCACTAACTTATCTTGGCTACAGTTGATGAGACCTTCACCACAATCCTGGGGTCAAACTGCATGCTAAGCCAGACCTTGACTTAGCTGCTGCACCTAAAAAGCTCAGTGAGGAGCAGAGTGCCTGCAGTCTCCTCTTCCTTTGGAGCCAGCAGGTTCATGAGCTATTGTTAAGCCATGATTTGCACATGCAAACGCGGCCACAGTCCCTCACAATTGCTACAACAGTCAGAAAAATCATTAAGTGGTCCACCAAGACCCTCAATGGTTTTCAAGTGGTGCACATGAGGGTTTGGAGTTAGGGAACCATGGTTTCAGATTGCTTTAAAATGATATGTGAAAAAAGGACTAATTAGACTGGCAAAGTTTGTGGAAACTTTAGCACAAAAGTATCAAGGTGTGACATTAAAAATGAATAAGGGCAGCAGATCTCGAAGGAGAGCAAGAGAGTGATACTCCTCACTAGGTCAGCAGTCAGGATATTATTCATTTATGGAAGGTATGCAGCACTGCCAGCACAATGCCAGTCAAACCCCTGAGCTCGTCATGCTCACTGAGCAGGCTCAGTCCTTACTGGGTTGTCAGGGTTCCCCTCCTTCGCAGGGCTTTCCCTGCTCTGCTTCTGCAAACACCCCAGTTCTCCAAAGGCTACTGGTCCCTCTTCTTCTTCTGTATGGTTGATTCTATTTTGGCCACCAGAGGATCCATACTTGGTCAGTGAGTCCTCTTTTATAGGACCCTGCACACTGACTCTTCTCACTCTGTTGGAACTGCGCTGGAAGGAATTGTGAAAGAAGCAGGAGATGACCATTTCTGATCTGCATGGATGTCAATGGTCATGTGATACTTGCGCAGACTGGGATAGGCACAAGCCAGGAACGTCAATGTAGCAAATGTACGTAAGAGAATGCAATGGAGCTTCTGACTCAAAGGCTGCAGTCCAAGATTGTCGTGTCCATCAACCAGATCTCTAGTGCTATGCGGATTAGTGCAGCCGTGTGTCATGGAACTGATTGCCTAGTGGGGTAGCTTCTCTTTGTCAACGGCAGTCAGTCCTATGGGACCGCCTCTCCTGGTATGCCCCACAGAGGACCTTAAGGTCCACAAATAACAACACTCTGGAGGTCCCGAGCCGCAAGGTGGTTGGAGATTGGTCTCAACTAGGGCCTGTCTCAACTAGGAGATTGGTCTCAACTAGGGCCAGGGCCTTTTCAGCACTGGCCTTGACTTGGTAGAACGCTCTGTCACAAGAGACCAGGGCCCTGCGGGACTTGACATCTTTCCTCAGGGCCTGCAAGACAGAGCTGTTCCGCCTGCCTTTGGTTTGGACTCAGTCTGACCCTTATGTTTCCCTCCCCTTATGGTTTTGATTTATGGGCTACTACTAAAATGAGGGGAAGCAGGTGGCGCTGTGGGTTAAAGCCTCAGCGCCTAGGACTTGCCGATCGAAAGGTCGGCGGTTCGAATCCCTGCGGCGGGGTGCGCTCCCGCTGCTCGGTCCCAGCGCCTGCCAACCTAGCAGTTCGAAAGCACCTCCGGGTGCAAGTAGATAAATAGGGACCGCTTACCAGCGGGAAGGTAAACAGCGTTTCCGTGTGCGGCTCTGGCTCGCCAGAGCAGCAATGTCACGCTGGCCACGTGACCCGGAAGTGTCTCCGGACAGCGCTGGCCCCTGGCCTCTTAAGTGAGATGGGCGCACAACCCCAGAGTCTGTCAAGACTGGCCCGTACGGGCAGGGGTACCTTTACCTTTACCTTTACTAAAATGAGGCCGCATTTTAAATTGTATTTTAACCCATATTTTAATTAACGTTTTTTCCCTTTTCTTCCTATTACATTTTATTGTAACTTCATTGGTGTTAGCCGCCCTGAGCCAGGGAGGGCAGGGTATAAATATTATTATTATTATTATTATTATTATTATTATTATTATTATTATTATATGATAGTACTGGCACTATATGCCTGGCATCCTGCTGGGTTCAGATTTCTTCTGTGCTTTTAGTACCAGCCCTTAACATGGGGGGTTTCAGAAGGAGAAGATGAACTCAGGTGTGGAAATGTACTTCTGTGCCCAAACCATTTTTAACTAGAGGCTCATCCAGACTTCCTTTTGCACGCACTTTCCAAATAAAACTCTGTATCTCTACCCTTAACATCCCGTTTTTTAAGTGGATCCTTGCCGGCGGGTGTTTGGGGGAGCGTTCAGTCAAGTGAGCATTCAATCCAAAATAATACATCCATGCTGCAGGTAAACCACCAGCCCATATTATATGAAAGATTTGCAAAGTTTGTCATCAGGTTTCTTTTCCTTTTCATTCATTCGGGTTTTTTGGCCACTGGTATAAATCAGCAAAATAGTGCCCTCTGGAAGCTGTAACAGGAAACAGCAGGAGTGAAATGAAGACTTGCTGCAGTGCTATTTACCGCAAATGCATGTGTATACAGTTATGTTCTAAATAATCACATTAGTGGGTTTGCCAATACATGAACTATAATCTTGTGGCTTCTATATATCATAGAATCATAAAACCGTAGAGTTGGAAGGGACCCCCAGGATCATCTAGTCCAACCCCCTGCAATGCAGAAATCTCAGCTAAAGCATCCATGAGAGATGGCCATCCAGCTTCTGCTTAAATATCTCCAAGGAAGGAGAGTCCACTACCTCGCGAGGGAGGCTGCTCCACTGTCCAACAGCTCTTACTGTCAGAAAGTTCTTCCTGATGTTTAGTTGCAACCTCCTTTCTTGTAACTTGCAGCCATTGCTTTGAGTCCTGCCCTCCAGAGCAGGAGAAAACAAGCCTGCTCCCTCCTCCATGGGACAGCCCTTGAGATACCTGAAGACGGCTCTCATATCTCCTCTCCTCCTCTTTTCCAGACCAAGCATACCCAGCTCCTTCAACCGTTCCTCATAAGCCCTCATATGTACTGAGATTCACATGAGCAGGAGCTCTGTCCACACAGGCAGAGTGTTTTTCTCCTTCATAGTCATAGCTGTCAACGTTTCCCCTTTTTAAAGGGAAATTCATAGACTCATAGAATCATAGAATCATAGAGTTGGAAGAGACCACAAGGGCCATCAAGCCCAACCCCCTGCCAAGCAGGAAACACCATCAGAGCACTCCTGACATATGGTTGTCAAGCCTCTGCTTAAAGACCTCCAAAGAAGGAGACTCCACCACACTCCTTGGCAGCAAATTCCACTGTCAAACAGCTCTTACTGTCAGGAAGTTCTTCCTAATGTTTAGGTGGAATCTTCTTTCTTGTAGCTTGGAACCATTGTTCCGTGTCCGTTTCTCTGGAGCAGCAGAAAACAACCTTTCTCCCTCCTCTATGTGACATCCTTTTATATATTTGAACATGGCTATCATATCACCCCTTAACCTCCTCTTCTCCAGGCTAAACATGCCCAGCTCCCTTAGCCGTTCCTCATAAGGCATCGTTTCCAGGCCTTTGACCATTTTGGTTGCCCTCCTCTGGACACGTTCCAGTTTGTCAGTGTCCTTCTTGAACTGTGGTGCCCAAAACTGGACACAGTACTCCAGGTGAGGTCTGACCAGAGCAGAATACAGTGGCACTATTACTTCCCTTGATTTAGATACTATACTCCTATTGATGCAGCCCAGAATTGCATTGGCTTTTTTAGCTGCCGCATCACACTGTTGGCTCATGTCAAGTTTGTGGTCAACCAAGACTCCTAGATCCTTTTCACATGTACTGCTCTCAAGCCAGGTGTCCCCCATCTTGTATTTGTGCCTCTCATTTTTTTTGCCCAAGTGCAATACTTTACATTTCTCCCTGTTAAAATTCATCTTGTTTGTTTTAGCCCAGTTCTCTAATCTGTCAAGGTCGTTTTGAAGTGTGATCCTGTCCTCTGGGGTGTTAGCCACCCCTCCCAGTTTGGTGTCATCTGCAAATTTGATCAGGATGCCCTTGAGTCCATCATCCAAGTCGTTGATAAAGATGTTGAATAAGACCGGGCCCAAGACAGAACCCTGTGGCACCCCACTAGTCACTCTTCTCCAGGATGAAGAGGAACCATTGATGAGCACCCTTTGGGTTCGGTCAGTCAGCCAGTTACAAATCCACTGAGTGGTAGCATAGTCAAGTCCGCATTTTACCAGCTTCTTTACAAGAATATTATGGGGCACCTTGTCAAATGCCTTGCTGAAATCAAGGTAGGCTACATCCACTGCGTTCCCTTCATCTACCAGGCTTGTAATTCTGGCAGAAAACGAGATCAGGTTAGTCTGACATGACTTATTTTTCAGAAATCCATGCTGACTATTGGTGATCACAGTATTCCTTTCTAGGTGCTCACAGACTGTTTGTTTAATGATCTGCTCCAGAATCTTCCCTGGTATTGATGTCAGACTGACTGGGCGGTAATTATTTGGGTCCTCTCTTTTCCCCTTTTTGAAAATAGGGACAACATTTGCCCTCCTCCTTCCCTTATTCCGAATAGGATTCCTCACAAGAAAAGGGAAAAGTTGACAGCTATGTTCATAGTAGAGAATGGAGAGCGCTTGCATATATTAGGAGGTCTGTGTGTGCCCCAAGTTACAAGGAGAAGTGGAAAACTCTCATTATTTGCTAGGCAGGTTTTGCTGCTAACAAGGCATTTACAGACAAACGAGCTTCTGAGAGGCTACCCAGAGCTTGAGAGGTGAGATTCCCTCCCTTTCTTTCCTTTTGTTGAAATTGCGCAGGCTTCATCCCCTCAGAAGGGGTGACTATTTGTGTGAATTGCATCCAAATTCTGCCAAAAAAATCAAAAAGTTATATAGACTTTAGTTTTACTTTAAAAACAAACAAACTATAAAGGTGCCCTGCAGCTGAAGACTTGGATGGGTTTAATCCATTCTGAAGGGGCTTCTGTGTGTGTATTTCATGCACTTTGGCCCCAAAGGGAAAAGCCTCCTTTAGCATCTCCATTATGAGGCTTGTTTTACATAGAACAGCTTGGAAGCAGAGAGTGGTAACTTTCTAAAGAGAGAATTTTTTTAAAATGTGCAGATACAAGGTGAATTGCGGGGGGCTGTGTTCACTTCAGCATATTCAGGACTTTAGGTAGTAGTTACGCAACTGCTGAAAAGCTTTAATAGTTTTCTTTACAGTACAGCAAGCACTAAGTGGAGCTGGCCATTTAATCTGGTTTCTCCATAGTGACCATTGCATGATAACCAGCCCTTGGCCTTGTTTTTAACAACTGGCCAAGGGCTTCTTTTACTGCAGCTTTCCTATCTGTTCTCTGTGAGCAGATACTAGAGCTGACCAGGCTCCCTCCAGGGCTGCCTGCTCCCTTGCCGAGCTGCCGCTTGGTGAATGGGCTCCAGGAAGAAAGGGGTCCACATGCCAACCCTGCCAGGGCCACTCTTTGCTGTGGTTGCCTCTCCAGCTGCTCTCCCCAAGCAAATGAGCAGGGAGAAGAAGCAGTCGCCTCGCCTCCTTTCCCTCTTCCACGGGGCAACGCAGCAGAGATGCTGGTGGGCTCCATGCACCCTTTGTGTAGAACCCCCAAGCTACAGGTGGTTGTTCTTTTTTAAAAAAAGAATTTTGTTGTGCAGTGATGTGCTTTATGCTCGGCCTTGCGCTCACCTTATCAAAAGTCTTTGCTGTGAAGTCGTACTTAGCTCAGGCCTATGAAAGATGATCACACCTTAAAGATGAAGTACAATGAAGTTTTCTTGCACAGAATGTGATTATTCCATTTCTTGAGCAGCCTTCCTGTTTTATTAATGTGGTGACATGATCATATTCTTCTGTATACTTCATAAGGGCAAATGACGAAGCCCTTGCGGAGCTGAGTTTATATTCATTTATATTGTGTAATCTGAAACCTGGATTGGTATAATAACTAATTGGCCTTGCTCACCAGCCTTTTCTGATGCAGTAAGATGAGCATGCACTAATATTTGTTTCTTAGTAGATTATTCTGAATGCATTATCAAAAGAAAAAATGGTCACCAATAAGACAGATGTGACCGAAGTTTCATCCCTTTGACCCTTGTCCATGTTGGCTGCTTAATGAGTAACTTCTTGGGTTATTTGTTGCAATTTTTAATGTCTTAACATATTTTACTCTTGCTGCCCCTAGGCTTGTGTTTTACTTTGTTTTAAGGGTTAACTGTATTTTGCTATTGCTTTTAGAAATTGCTGCATTGCATTTTTAATTATTACATTATTTGGCTTTATTATTATATTCTATGCTGCTCTTCAGTAGAAGAGTTGGATACAGTCAAGCCTTGGTTGTCGAACGTAAACAGTTCCAGAAGCCCATTCGGCTTCCAAAACAAGGTGCCCCATGATATTCTTGTAAAGAAGCTGGTAAAATACGGTCTTGACTATTCTACCACTCAGTGGATTTGTAACTGGCTGACTGACCGAACCCAAAGGGTGCTCATCAATGGTTCCTCTTCATCCTGGAGAAGAGTGACTAGTGGGGTGCCACAGGGTTCTGTCTTGGGCCCGGTCTTATTCAACATCTTTATCAACGACTTGGATGATGGACTCAAGGGCATCCTGATCAAATTTGCAGATGACACCAAACTGGGAGGGGTGGCTAACACCCCAGAGGACAGGATCATACTTCAAAACGACCTTGACAGATTAGAGAACTGGGCCAAAACAAACAAGATGAATTTTAATAGGGAGAAATGTAAAGTATTGCACTTGGGCAAAAAAAATGAGAGGCACAAATACAAGATGGGTGACACCTGGCTTGAGAGCAGTACATGTGAAAAGGATCTAGGAGTCTTGGTTGACCACAAACTTGACATGAGCCAACAGTGTGACGCGGCAGCTAAAAAAGCCAATGCAATTCTGGGCTGCATCAATAGGAGTATTGCATCTAGATCAAGGGAAGTAATAGTGCCACTGTATTCTGCTCTGGTCAGACCTCACCTGGAGTACTGTGTCCAGTTCTGGGCACCACAGTTCAAGAAGGACACTGACAAACTGGAACGTGTCCAGAGGAGGGCAACCAAAATGGTCAAAGGCCTGGAAACGATGCCTTATGAGGAACGGCTAAGGGAGCTGGGCATGTTTAGCCTGGAGAAGAGGAGGTTAAGGGGTGATATGATAGCCATGTTCAAATATATAAAAGGATGTCACATAGAGGAGGGAGAAAGGTTGTTTTCTGCTGCTCCAGAGAAGCGGACACGGAGCAATGGTTCCAAGCTACAAGAAAGAAGATTCCACCTAAACATTAGGAAGAACTTCCTGACAGTAAGAGCTGTTCGACAGTGGAATTTGCTGCCAAGGAGTGTGGTGGAGTCTCCTTCTTTGGAGGTCTTTAAGCAGAGGCTTGACAACCATATGTCAGGAGTGCTCTGATGGTGTTTCCTGCTTGGCAGGGGGTTGGACTCGATGGCCCTTGTGGTCTCTTCCAACTCTATGATTCTATGATTCTACGTTTGACAACCAAGTCGTGGCTTCCAATTGGTTGCAAGAGCTCCCTGCACTCAAGCGGAAGCTGCGTTGGACGTTCAGCTTCTGAAAAATGTTCAAATCCAGAGATTTACTTCCAGGTTTTCGGCGTTTGGGAGCTGAAATGTTTGAAAACGGAGCTGTTCAGGAACTGAGGTTTGACTATAAATAAACTGTTGCTCTTAAGTTTAACTGACATTTAAGTGATTCATGGTTGTAATATGACAACACTTGGGCTATCTTCATAGACCGGTCAGGGCTGTTTATAAAGTGTACATCACAAGGGAGTTGGGATAGCAAAAATGGAACAAAAGAGCTAAGATTTGGATGTTAGTTCCAATTAAGAGTTGTCACCAGACGTCATTCAAAGCAATTTTACCCTATTCTTCAGCTAGAAGTACTCCCAGAGTGGCTTACAGATTAATGAAAACAACACACCTGAAAGCACCTGAAGCAAAAATGTTAATATAAATTAGGAAGTTCCTACTCAGATTATTTGAGTTTTTTGATGTAAGCCAAAAGAGTTTCAACAAGGTTAGGAATATTTCTTAGTAGGGGTCTACATAGCTCTAGTTAAAATGGGTTTCAGTTTGACAAGGGAAGAGGGCAGGCTTCATGGGGGGGGGGTGCCTCAGGTGCCTCCACATTGACAAAATTATTCTTCTACACCAAACCTTTATTAGGCAATACAAATATAAGTTATCCTAAAACATCCATATATAAATGTTTAGAATATATACAAATAAACAGCCATGTAAAAATATGTAATGAGGATTTTCATTGGACTTTCTTCCCACTAAATAGTGCCATTCACCACTCTAAAAGATACTATTGATAAAAACTCTTATTGGCAAAATTCAGGAAAACTTCCATTCAAGCGCTCCTCCAATGCACAAAACTGAACAGACAAATGATGTTAAATTATTTGGAAGTAAACAATATATATGTGTAAATATAGTTATGATTGAGCTGTTAATATGTGGTGTTAAGTATAACTTGAAAGTAAGTTTTTAATACTTTGTATTAATTTATACTATTATTTATGTGCTGCTTTTGGGTGCATAGCCTTCCCATGGCAACTCACAATATTGTAAAAGCACCATGAATACAATAATCTTAAATAACCAAAACTAGCGAAAGCAGCAACATTGACAGGGCCAGTTAAAAAAATTAACAGAGCCTATTAGACCAACTAAGCAGAGCTATAGTCTGCAACATAGCGCTGTAGGAAAAGCTGCACTCAAGCAAAGGTTGTGGTTTTTTAAAGGTGGGGTTGGAGGCCAGACCCCCCTCTGAGAAGAAAGCCTGGCATGCGCATTCCAAGTTAATTGTGGCACAAATGGCATTCTTCTAAATATGTTATCTTACAGAGAGGCACTTGATAGCTGTTTCTATTAAGGCTCCGTGGAGGAAGGATCCTGGCGTTTCACTATGGCGTTTAGATAACTCCTGGCATTCGAACAACAACACCTTCCAAATGAGCATTACTCTTAAATTAAAAGTCTTTCCAAAACAAACTGATGCCCCACAGGAGCATTTTGTCCCCCACGCTTCTCTTATTGGGATTTTGTTGTTCTTGTTAGAAGCAATGGCAGTGAAACATAGTTCAGATTTGTTCAGATGAGCTCTTCGTTGATATACACAGAGCAGGTAACAGACAAGGTTGGGGGGCTAGAAGAGCACCTTGTGTTGATCAGAACAGGCTCACTGACAGGACTTCTAGTTCTTATTCGGCATGTTTGTACTTTGCACTTGTCTCCTTGTCTCTGGCCCTGGTCCCTCTTCCACTTCTTGCTGCCTATCCACACGGCTTTCCAGGTGTTGAGGAAGAGGTCTAACTGCGGGGCCTGGAAGCTTCCCTGTGACTTCAAACCTGAGAGAGGAGGCAGAGCTTAACCAGCGTGGTGTTGCCATTCACCTTCACTGAACCCTATAACTCTTTGAAGGAAGACTGTGTGAGACGGGGATCATAGATCCACAGAACTGCAGCATTGGAAGGGAACATGAGGGTCATCTAGCCTAACCCCCCACAATGCAGGAATTTTTCAGCCCATGTAGGGCTCAAACAGACAACCCTGAGATTAAGAGTCTCAAGCTATATTTTTCATATGAAGAGGACTGCAGGTCATCCATCTCTGCTTTAAATGAAGGGGACTAGCCAATTTATACATTCCAGTTGTTTTTCTGTAAAAATGCAGAACACAGGATGAAGTAAGAACAGTATAGGGGGAAAAAGCATTATAGTTGAAATGTAATACCTAAAAAAGATGGATTATGCTCTTATTGCTAAATAAAGTTCAACTAGTAATATGCAATATAAATGGCTTGCAGCCTCTAAGAAATAAATATATCAGTGCAGTTTTGAAAGCTTCGATCTCAAAATGTAAGACAAAAAACTGCAGGAAGATTCCTTGCCCACCTTCCCACTCCCCAAGTCACTGTGTGTGCCACTTCATACACACATTCTATGTTCCCCAAATGGTCTCCTCTTCCCTGCTGCATTGTATTTTATGCAAATGTCACATTACTCTATGAGTTTGCCGAGAGCCTCTCTGCAGCCTGCCTCTGAATAGGAGAATGAATGAAAGGCAGAGAACGACATGTTTTGTTTTTAGCTCTGTGAGCCAGCAAAATGAGTAGCGTCGGCAGGAACCTTGGGGTGCACGTCTTTAGGTCCCCTCGAAATGTGTGTAATGTAAATAATATGCTTTGGAAGATAACATTGATATTTAAGGAAACACTCTGATATCATATTGTAAAAGCTGTGGCAGAGGGAAACACGTGGGGGATGGATTTCCATATACTGGTAATGCTGAAAAGAAACTATTTGTCCTAAGGTACCAATAGCTCTCTGCTCTCCTGTGAGCTAACTCCACCCTCTTCTCTGGCACGGGGCTATTTTGGGCTGGCTGTGTGAGCCAGAGCTCTGACAGATGAGCACTCTGAAACACAACGCAGCACAGTTAGCACTTGTTGCTCCTGTGAACCATTAAACCGTAGCAGAGTCTTCTGATAAGTCCTCTCCCTGTTTTTGAAAATTCTCAGCTAGGAAATTTATTTTCTCTGCTAATAGAAGTTTCAGAAACAGCAAAGAGATGGTTTAGAGGAGGGGAAGAAAGCATTGCAAGCCTTCTCTTTCCCCCCCTTATTATAAAAGGAAGCATAGCTGTTGTGGAGCTGGAACCTTTATTGCTTTGTGGTGTAAGCAGAACACCTCCCAGCTTTTGGGGGGGTAGGTAAAAAATGACAGACTCATCTCCTTCAAATGGAGAAGGAAAGGACCCTGAAATCGAGCTCTTTGTAAAGGTAGGTGAGACATGGAAATGCTTTAACTCTCTTGTCAGCTGGGCTTCCACTGAATGCACTGAACTCTCCTGCTGCTGCCTGGCAGGGCTGACTTTGACAGCTCGGTGTTCCCTTGGAAGTGTTTCAGTTTTGTGCTTCTGTTCTCTTGCTTGTTCTTTTGTGTGCTGTTGTTTGCCTTCCTTCCTGCTTATTGCACTAGTCTTTGTTGTCTACGGTGCCACAATCTCCTCACTCGCGTGGGCCAGGCATGCCACAAAGAGCCACAAAGAGCCTTGCTTCCATCTTTTGAATTCTGTATTAGTGTGAGAGAGAACGTGTCCCTCTGAGGAAACAGGAGGGAGGGTCTCGTCCCAGAAACCCCTTTGGCACCGCACACATCTGCATGTGAGAAAAACTGTGAACCCTCTCCCCTTCAATATATATTTGCAGTGTTACCATTGTCCATGCAGAAGTAAAAATATAGGCAGATTTTGCTATTGTGTGGAACCAGTTCACACTGCTGAAGTGTTTTGGTCATAGCTTGGTTCCACTTGTGTGAACTTCACTGAAAATGGTACTGACTGGGACAAAATGAAAGCTTTTGTGGCTTTTTATATGTGAAGTATTTTCACACATGTTAAGTCACTACATGTACCTCAGGCAGGTAGAAGAGCAGAAGTTCCTCAAGCCGCTCAGCTTGGTAAGCAGCAGACACAAGACCCCTGTCTGCAGATAGGAGCAGCATGTTCCTCACCCTTCGTCTCCACGCTGAGTAGGGTTGCACTTGTCACACAGCTTGCAGTCACGGGGCCTGCACAGATGAGTAGGCTGCCATCCTTGTGGAGAAATAGCAGGAAATGCTACTGGTCAAACCGTGTGCTCCCATGTGGTCTGGGCAAGTGGTGCTGCCCCTTTTCCTGCTAGACAGGGCCCTGTGGAGAGCAAAGGGAGAGCAGGAAGGCAGCATCGTAAAGCAACCAGCAGTGGCTGCAGCACATGGAGGACGTGGTGGGTAGAGAGTACTGCTGCTTGTGTGCTCTTTCCGTTTCCCTGCCTCGGCCTTCCTCCCTTGGAGCCTTCCCTGAAGAAGGTGGAGTGTGTCTTGGGACTGCTCTGTTCTGTGGGCCCAAAGCAAATGTCTCCAGTCGTTGCAGTGGTAGGAGGGGAGATGCTATTATTTACCCGCAGGTGAGAGCACCTGCTTAACCTTGTGTCTGCTGCCTGGGAGACCCCAATCCCAGCTGTTGGGGGCAGGGCACAGTTTTCACATATGGCAAAGGAAGGGGGACACATCTGCAGCAGTTCTGCTTTGTAGCATAGCTCCTCCTCTTCCCTTGCATACCTGTGTGGGGTGATTTTTCTTTGACCCCCCACTTATAGGAACGGGGGGTGGGGCTGGTTCGTGTGTTGGATACAAGGTATCCATAAGCATTCTGGAAAGAGAAATGTTATCAATATGCTGTTATAGGTACAGTGGTACCTCGGGTTACAGACGCTTCAGGTTACATACGCTTCAGGTTACGGACTCCGCTAACCCAGAAAGAGTACCTCGGGTTAAGAACTTTGCTTCAGGATGAGAACAGAAATCGTGCTCCGGCAGTGCAGTGGCAGCAGGAGGCCCCATTAGCTAAAGTGGCACTTCAGGTTAAGAACAGTTTCAGGTTAAGAACGGACCTCCAGAAAGAATTAAGTTCTTAACCCGAGGTACCACTGTATGTCACGAGACCAGGCTGCTTCTGTCCAGGGCCCTTCTGGTTGCCCCCACCCAAGTCTCCCCTTGCGTGGTCGGTGTGCAAGTGAGAGGCCAGAGAGAGATGGGCTCATGCCATGCACCCCATCATCTGATGACTCCGTCCTGCTGTTGATGTGCTTTGGTTGGTTTTAGAGTTTGTCTGAATCCTGACAGCGTGGGCCAGGGAGGAGGCAGTGGGTAGCACTATTGAGTTTTTTACCGTTACCACATCCAAAATCAGTGCCCCAAGAATTGGGGCAGGACCAAGGTCTGGTGAAATACAGGAAGTGGCTCACGTTGACCCTCATCCTGGCATGTTCTGGCCGCTCTGGGGTGGCCTGGTGGTCCATAGTGTGAGCTGGCACCAGGGAATTTCTGCTGGTGGGGGCATCTCTAGAGGGGGATTTTATAGCAGGGCTGCCACCCAGCTAGCACTGAGACTTTGGACCCCCTTCCTGGGGAAATATGGCTGGTCCCCCTCATTTCCCTACTACTCTTCAAGAGCCACTTAAGATCTATTTATTTACTTGGGTCTTTTGAGAATTAAATGTATTGGGGATCCAGCAACTGTAAATTTGAAACTGTAGTTTTTAAGAATTGATGCATTTTTAATTTGTTGTTATTGTGAAACATTTTGTAATGGTGTTTTAAATACATTGTACACCATCCTGAGCCCCTGTTTGGGAGGAAGGATGGCATAGAATGAAAATAAATCTGGGGTATAGGATTGCACCCACAGTTTCTTGTCTCTGCAGTGTGAGTGCAAATCTGTAACTGATATAAAATTAGGGCCGAGACAGAGGTTCTTCTGTCTCCAACTGGTGGTGTTATGGGAGGATCAAAACCATGCATGCTCCATGGCCTATTTTTTCCACAGTGGCATGTTTTGTGGGCCTGGGGGTGCTGCTGTTCCTGGAGCCCAATGAGCCTGGGAAAACACCAGTGCTTTTTTCTGATTGTACTCAGGGGTAAGCAGTATTGGCACCTTCTTTTTCTAGATGAAAAGCAGTGGAAAACACCATTTTGTCTTCTTCCCAGCAGCCTCCAGAGTGAAGGGAGAATGCTTCCTGTCCTCATTCTGTAGTCTGCTGGAAAGAAAAAATGAGGGTTGCCTCCTGCTACTGAGACGCTGAGGAGAGCAGTCACTGCTGGTGGCAAGTTTGGAGCATCTCCCATGATGGCAGCAGGGGAAAAGCATGGCTAAGTTTGGGGAGGCATTTCAGCTCATCAGACCTATTTAAGGTAGGCTCTTTTTGATTGCCCCATCCATCAGTGTGTGAGAGAGGAAAGGGGGTGGGGGGAGAGGATAATGGTGAGTACCAGCAATGTTTTTTCTAGATAAGAAGCACTGCAAATACATGTTATGATTCATAGTGCAAGTGATGCTGAAAGGTGCTTTAAACATCATTTGTGGAAATTCTCATATACACTTATCTAGATATTTTGTATGAATGGAGAATGTTTTGGCAGAAACAATAGTAAAATAATCCACCTAGTTTGGGAGACAGATCTGTACAATTGTATATTAAGGCCATTATGACAAAGTTCCCCATTGTATTATTGCAGAAAAGCTGCTAAAATGTGGGCTAGACAAGATAACTGTTAGGTGGAGTTGAACCGGTAGCTGGTTAACTGACCGAACCCAAAGAGTACAATGGTACCTTGGTTGTCGAACTTAATCTATTTCGGGAGTTCGTTCTACTCCTGGAACTGTTTGAAAACCAAGGTATGGCTTCTGATTGGCTGCAGGAGCTTCTTGGACTCAATTGGAAGCCGTGGAAGCCGCTTCGGACATTCAACTTCCCAAAAACATTCACAAACCGGAACACTTACTTCCGGGTTTGCAGTGTTCGGAAGCCGATTTGTTCAGGAGCCAAGCCATTTGAGAACCAAGGTACCGCTGTACCCATGAATGGTTCCTTATCATCCGCAAGCCACAAGGTTCTGTTATGGGGCCATTGTTGTTCACCGTCTTTATAAATGACGCGGATGAAAGAATTGTGGGGATGCTCATCCAATTTGCAGAGGACACCAAACTGAGAAGGGTTGCTAATGCTGCAGAAGACAGAATCAGAATGCAAAATGATCTTAACAGATTGGAGAAATGGGTCCAAGCTAACAAAACGAATTTAAACGGGGACAAATGTCAGGTTCTGCACGTAGGCAGGAAGAACCAGATGCATAAATATAAAATGGGGTACACTTGGCTTACTAGCAGTACATGTGAAAAGGATCTAGGGATCTTGGTGGACCACAGGCTTAACATGAGTCAACAGTGTGATACAGCAGCAAAAAGAAAGAAAGAAAGAAAGAAAGAAAGAGAGAGAGAGAGAGAGAGAGAGAGAGAGAAAGAAAGAAAGAAAGAAAGAAAGAAAGAAAGAAAGAAAGAAAGAAAGAAAGCTAATGCTATTCTAGGCTGCATCAACAGAAGTCTATTGTCTTGATGAAGGTAAGTAATAATCCCACTCTATTCTGCCTTGGTCAGATCACACCTGGAGTACTGTGTCCTGTTCTGGGTCCCACCATTTAAGAAGGATATTGGCAAGCTGGAACGTATATAGGGGAGAGCGACCAAGATGATCAAGGGCCTGATGAGTAATGGTTGAGGGAATTGCATAGGTTTAGTCTGGATAAGCGGAGACTGAGAGGTGGCATGAGAGCAATCTTCAAGTATCTCAAGGGCTGTCACAAGGAAGATAGAGCAAGCTTGCTTTCTCCTGCTCTAGAAGGTAGGACTCAAACCAATGGCTTCAAGTTACAAGACAGGAAATGCTGACTAAACACCAGGAATAACTTTCTGATGGTAAGAGTCATTTGACAGAGGAACAGACTCCCTCAGAAAGTGGTGGGCTCTCCTTCCTTGGAGGTTTTTAAACAGGTTGGATGGCCACCGGCCATGGATGCTTCATGGAGATTCCTGCATTGCCGGGGGTTCTCACTATGAAGCAAAACACTTGTAAACATGGCATGGGGAAACTCAGGGCCATCCGATGAAGCAGAATGTTGTGAGATTCAGGACAGATTCAGGAGAGAGGGAGACTTGGAAATGTATGAAGAAGCTATGAATTGCAAGCAAATTTATAAAGAGGCATCTTTAAAATTTGAAGTTGGGAGAAATTGGCTATGTATTTTGAAGAGCAGCTTCTTACTGCTACGTTCAAGAAAGATAATGGGCCCTTCATATGGGATGCATTTAGCCTTGCCTATGAGGCACTGACATTTTACTATGGTGTGAAAACAGAATTGCTCCTATTGTAATGTTAGAAACTGTTGGGTTATGGGCAGTTGGTGCTAAAGCAAAAGTCAGTAACAATGTTCCTAACATTTGGCTTTTAAATGGCATATAAAAGGCCTGCACAATTTGTGGCCCACAAATTCTAAAAGCATTCTGACAGATATTTACAGGAGCCCAGCAGAAATTGCTCTTGCTGCTCCCCTGGTACTGCAGAAACATGGGCTTGTGTAAGGGATGCTTTCAAGCCACCTGCAGGCCACAGGACAGGGATATCGAGCTTTCTTTCGATTGATGTGCCACACATTTTACAGACATGCCCCCATCATGAAGTTGTATACACCAGAGTTCACAAGCCTCTTTGACTTGACAAGCCCCTCTCCCAATGGAGGAACAAACTCCCAGTGGCTGCATTTCAGTGTGACTGTTTCACCTCCTCTTTCAGAAGCCTCTGCAGGCTGGTTGTTGGGAATCCCAAGTGGGGAGAGTGTTGCTGCACTTATGGGCGTCTGGTGGGCCACCGTGTGCTGGACTTCATGAGGCCTTGGCCTGGTCCAGCAGCGCTCTTCTTGTGCTCTTACGTTAAGTGTGTGGCTACTTCTGAAGTGTACGCTTAGAGACAAGGCACTCCAGTGCCCCCCAGATGTCACCCCTAACAATTGCCCTCGCTGCCTGGGGCTGATGGAAGTTGAAGTCTCACAACTTCTGGAGGGAAGAAGGGTGGGGGAGGCTGGTCTAGTGGTTAGAGTCCAGGACCAAGGGAGACAGGTTCAAATCTTCACGATGCTCATTAACCTTGGACCTGCCACTTTGCCAGCCTGTGTCCTCTGGCTCTAGCCCCCAGTGACTGATTGTGCCCCCCCCCCCGGTTTGGAGATGCCTAAAGAGGCTATTATTTCCGTTGCTGTTAAAACACTTCCTACCAACTCTAATTTTTTTGCTAATTATAACTGCTTTAATAAAAGCAATAAAATATAGAGAGAATGAATAGGTGTGTAATATCCAGTTGTTTTGAATGAAAACAGCACATCTTCCCCTCATTTCCAACAAATATTGCTGATTTGAATATATGTGGTTTGCCAGTTTTAGTAGAGTCATGCATCAAACAATACAAAATAATGTGGAAATTCTCTTTTAAAGTAATGCATAGATAGATATTTGGCCCATTACAAAAAAAAAATGTTTCCATTGAGAAATAGAATCTGAAATTTCTGTACCTTGCAGTTTCACTATCTTGAGCAAAATTGGTTAGCCGATCATTCAACATCCCATCCTTGTCTAATGATTTTTCCCTCGCCAACAAAGTCATTTCCCAACATTTCTATCTCTTAAATCTATCTCTTTAACCTACCAGTTAAGTCATTATTATTACTTTTACTTAAGTTTATTATGTCAATGGGCTTGTAATTTTAGTTAACTAAGGTTGTAGTTTTACTTTTGGCCTGAGAACTGAACATTTAAAAGTCATCTCAATGAGTCCTTTGGTCCTTCTTACAGGCTGTGGCTATTTAAGATCTCAGGCACTGGTTTTTCGTAGCTTTGCTTCCTGTTATCTTTTAACTGAAGAAGCAAGTGACTGAACCAGAGACCTTCTGCACACAGAGTACATGATCTGCCCTCTTGAAACCCCGTCCTTGTTCTTGCTGTCCCCTAACTCTCCTTGTATCTCTATCTGCCCTAAATCTTATTTGCCTGTTTTGCCGCTAGCCTTCCTCTCTTGCCTAAATATACAGGTCTCCAGTGCAATATTTATAGACCACTTTGGTCATTCTTTTTGGTGTATAATTCAACCAAATTAATAAAGTCTTGCTGGCCGGAGCAGACGGAAGGGAAGGGTTTACAAGGGGACTAGAGAAAGAATGATGGAGGAGGCTCAGCAGCAGTTTGCTTTTCAAGCCTCAGGGTGCTGACCTGTGAAGCAGCATCACTGGACGGGGAACTGGCATCCCTAGCAGGAGACATTCAGAAGACTTTAATCCAGGCAATCTATTGGTTGTTTTCTTGTAGGGGGAATTACACAGTCAAACCTCGGCTCCCGAACATCTCCGTTATCGTACGTTTTGGCTCCTGAACGCCGAAAACCCAGAAGTAACTGCTCCAGTTTTTGAATGATTTTCGGAAGCTGAATGGCTTCCGGGGAGTTTTTTCTTTTTTCTCCATTGACTTTGCCGACCGCCCTTTGATCCTCAGTTGTCAAATGTTTCAGAAGTCGAACAGTCTTCTGGAATGGATTTCGTTCAGCAACCGAGGTTTAACTGTAGTAGTGCAAAGGGACAGGTATTTGGCTTTGGATGCAAAGGTTTCAAGACATGGAGAGGTTCCATCCTACTATTGCAATTGCTGCAATCATTCACAATAGTTTCCAGCAATTTTACTTTTTCTGTGCACACTTGTGCTTGCGTGGTGTCTGTGTCCCTGCTATCTGCATGCTTCTAAACTGTAGTGCCGGTTTTTGTGTCATAATGCTGTGATGGAAGTGAAGCTCCTGGAACTGCATGAGGCTAAGGAGAAGGCAGAGGTCATTCCACAACAGTAAATGTCACAGGGATCATTTGACATTGCATCCCAAAAATATACTGGAGGGATTTTGCAGAAGGTCAGCAGAAAGCGCTCTTTCTCATGATAGGAAGTTCACGGTCACGGTCAGTTTGGTAGACAATTGCATGGTATAGTCATTTGGTGAGTGGACTACTCTGAAGTAAATGGCAAATGTTTCCTTTGGCTTCAAGTGAGGGAGCATGAAATTCCAGTTCGGCAAATATGCCAGGGGAGAACGTTGCTTCTTAACATGCACTTTTCACTAAAAAAACATAAATAACTGATAGAAAACATTGCTGTTTTATTGCTATAGTGTAGTATGTTTGGCAGACCTGATTTTGCAGACGCTGTCGTAATCTGCAAGGGATTCCCACATGACAGGGCTCATGTTGCCAGCCTTCGTTTGCAGACATTTTTGCAATACAGGGTGTGCAGGACTAGCAGGATGCTAGCAAGTGTGCCCTGGGGGAAGGGGGGCTGGAGTCTGACTTGGGAGAGGGGGCCAGGGAATTGTGGGTACCTGTACTAGCCAGGAGGCAAAAGAGAGGCAGGGGAAGCTTCAGAGTTTGAGGATGGAGCCCAGGATGGGTCAGAAGAAGAGGAGGAAGAGGCAAGTCTGGCAAGGGAAGAGCTGGGTGCTTCCCCACCCTCTCTTGCACCGCTGTCTCCCAGAATCAGGAGGGGATTGAAGGGGAAAGAGCAGAGGGAACTTCCATGCAGGGGTAGTCTCTGGCTAAGTGCACACAGCCTGTCTGCGGCAGATACATAAACTGGTGGAGGGGAAGTGGCCCCCTGTTGCTGCAACTGCTCCATAGAGCGCAGACCCGGGAATAGCTGCCTAGATGCTCGACGTGTGTGTGTGTTGAGGAGGGGTGTTTGGAGCCATAGGAATGACTGGAAGTGTCCCCTTTTGGCTATCTGCTGTGTGCATTCCTTTGGCTGGGCAGTGGCTGTGGCTCAGAGTTGGCCTGCCAAGAGGCCTGGTGCCTGAAGCCAGCTCCCCATTCAAAGGACGTGACCAAAGCAGCACTGGCATCGCTGAGACAAGAATGTGAACATGCTGGGGATGTGGGCTTGGGACAAGAGATGGATCTTCAGGATGAGATTTGGAAGGCTGCAGTATCCAGGCAGGATTGATCAGCACCTCTTCTTTCAAAAATTAAGCAAGGATACACTGTGGCAGTGACTTCTCTAGCGGTATTTCGGAAATAAGTGTAATTGCCAACAGCAAAACCTTCATTTTTGAATCCATTGTTGTAAACCGTATTTCTTCTGGAGTTACAACTTTCAACACTGCTCTGCACTGTATTGATATATACTGTGCAATTAACAAAGTTCCCGTTACTGTGATGACAGCTGGTAATGAATGATATATCTTGCAAGGACTCCATGGGAATCCAGTGCATTTATTTATTGTTTATGGGGAAGTACCATAGTTCATTTTATACAAAAGGTCCCAGATTTGATCCCTGACACTTCCAGGAAGAGCAGGGAGTGTCCCTGTGATGAAACTCTGGAAAATTTATCAGCCAAAGGCCTAGTTAAAGAGGACCATTAAAACCAGCCCTTTGAATTGGGCCGGAAACTACAGTGGTACCTTGGGTTAAGAATCCATTCTTAACCTGAAAGTGTTCTTAACCTGAGGCA
Source organism: Podarcis cretensis (assembly GCF_951804945.1). NCBI lineage: Eukaryota > Metazoa > Chordata > Lepidosauria > Squamata > Lacertidae > Podarcis > Podarcis cretensis. Next base: position 124,812,536 of record NC_137172.1, on the reverse strand, counting down.
CCACTTTCACTAATGCCCCCCCCCCGCTACCCCCACACTGCCAGAGCACAATTTCTGTTCTCATCCTGAAGCAAAGTTCATAACCCGAGGTACTATTTCTGGGTTAGAGGAGTCTGTAACCTGAAGAGTCTGTAACCCGAGGTACCACTGTAATGGGCAGCCAGTGCAGTCAGGACAGGATCAGTGCAATATGCTCAAACAATCTTGCCCCAGTGAGCATTCAGAACAACAGTTGAGTTTACCGCATTTTCCCATGTATGAGACGACCCCTATTTTTGTAAACCCAAAATTAAGAAATTAATATTTTTAAACATCCACAGAACAACTTTTATATTTTACTAAATATTCAAAGCACTGGCACGGGCGTAGCAGCCCCTGCAGGCGCCTGAGGCGGGTTGTGTGTGTGCACAAGTGGGCAGCAGCAGAGCAGGCCCCACAAACACCTCAGATCGCCCAAAGTTCTGGAAGGACAGTGGCTCCATGCCCTGCAGCCCATGTGCCACTTGGTGCGTGTGTGCGCGCGCACACCCACACCCACACCCTGCCTTCTTATGCTAATGAGCACCAGTATATTTAGTGGTAAGTGTGATGATTGGAGCATTCACCATCCGTATATAAGACAACCCCCATTTTTGACTAATTTTTTTTAGCAAAAATCCCGTTGTCTTATACACGTACAAATATGCCACTTTATCAGAAGCTGAAAGTGGCCAAGGAGATGATGGACTATTAGATGACAAATGGAAGCTACAGGAGAAGAGAGTAATGGAGTGTGCTTCTTGGGGGTCCATCTGCCCTTACCTGTGCATTGTAAGCAGGGCTGCATTCCTCCCTAGAGGTTGGCCTTGGACAGAAATGCTGCTATTGTTTGCCCCTGTTTTTCTAGTTCCCTGTTCCTTTTGTGATGGACAACAGGCATGTGGTGCGAATGTTTTCCTTTTTGCTGCTGAAAGGGCAGATTACTTCACACAGATGTGGACGCATATCAAAAGAATAAATATGCCCCCCTCTGTCTGTTGTAATGAGCCATTGTTAGAGATTATTATGCAAACTGGGTTCATTTGGTGTTTTAGTCATAGTGGCTGATCATTTGACACCTGAATAGAAAAGAGTTGCACTGTAGAAAATTCTCACAGGTTGTGGGAGCCCCAGGAAAGCGAGTTTCAGTATTTTTATTAATCTCTACTTTCTTTTCAGAACATCATCTCCTGATCATTGCATGTTCGACATCTTTTACCTCTCACTGTATATCTGCCTATTCTCTATTCTACTAAGCTTTGGCTTCAAGCAAACACTGCCTGAGTAAAAGAAATTAGTTTTCCACCAACTTCTGTCCCAACACAAAATGTCATTTCTGGAAGAGGGAGGAGGAGAATCACAGAATCATAGATTTGGAAGGGACCCCTGAGGGTCATCTAGTCCAACCCCTGCAATGCCAGAATCTCAGCTAAAGCATCCCTGACAGGTGGCCACCCAGCCTCTGCTTTAAAACCTCCAAGGGAGTCCACAACCTCCCAAGGGAGACCGTTCCACTGTCTAAAAGCTCTTACTGCCAGAAAGTTCTTAATGATGTTTAATTGGAATCTCCTTCCTTGTAACTTGAAGCCCTGGGTTCAAGTCCTACACTCCAGAGCAGGAGAAAACAAGCTTGCTCCATCTTCCACGTGACAGCCCTTAAGATATTTTAAGATGGCTCTCATATCTCCTCCCAGCCTCTTCTTTCCCAGGCTAAACATACCCAGCTCCTTCAACCTTTCCTCGTAAGTCTTGGTTTCCAGACCTGTGACTATCTTGGTTGCCGCCCTCTGTGCATGTTCCAGCTTGTCAATATCATCCTTAAACTGTGGTGCCCAGAACTGGACACAGGACTCCAGGTTTGGTCTGACCAAGGCAGAATAGAGTGGTATTATTACTTCCTTTGATCTGGACACTAGACTTCTGTAGATGCAGGCTAGAATAGCATTAGCATTTTTTTTTGCTCTTGCATCACACTGTTGACTCATCTTAGGCTTGTGGTCCACCAAGACCCTTAGATCCCTTTCACATGTACTACTAGTAAGCCAACTAATAGCTCTGTCAGCCAGCTGTCCCCTGTCTTATATTTATGCAGCTGGTTCTTCCTGCTGAAGTGCAGAACCTGACCTTTGTGCCTATTGAAATTCATTTTGTTAGTTTGGGCCTAGTTCTCCAACCTGTTAGGGTTGAATCGTGATTCTGTCTTCTGTGGCATTAACTACTCCTCCCAGTTTGGGATCATCTGCAAATTTGATGAGCATTCCCTCAATTCCTTTGTCCAAGTCTTTTATAAAGATGTTGAGCAACAATGGGCCCAGGACTACGGTCCCTGCAGCACCCCACATGTCACTTTCCCCCATGATGACAAGGAACCATTAATGAGTCCTCTTTGGGTTTGGTCAGTCAATCAGCTACAAATCCACCTAAAAGTTACCTCATTCAACCCACATTTTATCAGCTTCCTTGCAAGAATATAATGCAAATTTTTGTCAAAAGCCTTACTGAAATCACTATGTCCACAGCATTCCCCTGATCAATGAAGCTGGTGACTCTATCAAAAAAAGAAATGAGATTTGTCTAGCACAGGGGTAGTCAACCTTTTTATACCTACCACCCACTAATGCATCTTTCTTGATGGTAGAATTTCTTTACCGCCCCCCAGCGCTCGATGGAAGGAGGATTCAGCTTGTGGTGTAGAACCCCCTGCCGCCCACCCAGAATCCTGAAACGCCCACTAGTGGGCAGTAGGGACCAGGTTGACAACCCCTGGTCTGGCATAACTTATTTTTGAGACACCCATGCTGAGTCTTGGTAATCACAGCATCCTTTTCTAAATGCTCACAGGCTGACTATTGAATTATCTGTTCTAGGATCTACCCTGGTATCAATGTCAAGCTCACCGGTCCATAGGTACCTGGGTCTTCTCTCCCCCCCCCCTTTTGAAGATGGAGACAACACTTGCCTGCCTCCAGTCTGCAGAACCTCACTTGTGCTCCAAGAATTTTCAAAGATCATAGACAAAGTCTCTGACATTACATCCACAAGCTCCTTTAGTACCCTTGGATGCAGCTCATCAGGCCCTGGAGATCTGAATTTATTTAAAGTAGCGAGGTGTTGCCTTACTACCTCTTTTCATATATTGGGCTACAGCTCCCTCCTTCCATCATTTATTCTGTTATCACCAGGTTGGGCATTGCTTTCCTTTTGGGTGAAACAAAATAAAAAAATTCCTTCCAGTAGCACCTTAGAGACCAACTAAGTTTGTTACTGGTATGAGCTTTCATGTGCATGCACACTTCTTTCATGTCTAAACCACAGAGCCTAGGACTTGCTGATCAGAAGGTCGGTGATTCGAATCCCCGCGACGGGGTGAGCTCCCATTGCTCAGTCCCAGCCTCCTGCCAACCTAGCAGTTTGAAAGCACATCAAAGTGCAAGTAGATAGATAGGTACCGCTCTGGTGGGAAGGTAAATGGTGTTTCCGTGTGCTGCTCTGGTTCGCCAGAAGCGGCTTAGTCATGCTGGCCACATGACCCAGAAGCTGTCTGTGGACAAACAGCTCCCTCAGCCAGTAAAGCGAGATGAGCGCCACAACCCCAGAGTCGTCCGTGGCTGGACTTAATGGTCAGGGATCCCTTTACCTAAGACACACTTAGGCTGTGTACACGCTACCAACTGGAATCCTGATTTTCCTGAAGGAGCCTCCACGAGCTCCTTCAGACAGTCGCAAGGGTGATGGGGATGACAGCTGGAGTGCTTGTTTCTGCACCCTCTCCCTCATGTGTAATAGTTCTGGATTCATAGAATGCCTGGGGGCTGTTGTGTGCAAAGGGAGCATGATGCGGGGCCTGTGTGACATAGCCTCCTGCTGCACAGCCTCTCCGGCGAGGGTGGCCTCATGGTGGGGCTTCCATGTTGCTAGAAATAGGATAGCAAAAGACAACCCCTGCCTGGACACAGCACCCAAGTTATTTTGACTCCTGAGGCAGAAAATCCCATGAGACTTCTCTGTGGGAGTAAAACTACAACCACAAGACTAAATTAAATAACTAACCATTTGCTGACCTTCATGGCACAGGCCTCAGGCAGCTGCCCCACTGGCTAGGACTGCGTCCAGAATTGTGCCAAACCCTGCTTTGTCATGGTGACAATGAGGGGAGATGGGGCAGTGGGTTTTCAGAACTGTTTCCACCCTTGCTCCATTGAGCTCAGTGAGTGAAATGTGCCTTTTGCCTGACCTGTGGTGGTGTGGCCAGGAGCTCAAGGGGAGTGTACATACATGCAGCCATCATTTTATTTGTGGGCCGCGTTCCCACAGTCAAAACCATGCTCAGGGTGGCTTATAACAAGGGGGAAAATGCATTTCAAAACACAACTAGCTATAAACAATAAATAAAACATCAAAAAGTACTCAACCAAACTGAACAATTTCCACATAAATCATAATATACTAAAAATTAATATCAATAACAGCAACACCCCCTCCTCAAACACACCCACCCCACCAGCAACACCCGAGCCCAAGATTCTGTTGAGTGACCTCAGCCTTTGTAGCTGGAGTCAGTCAGGGCAGCCCCTGCCCAAGCCAGCAAGGCAGGGAGGAGATCTTCCAGGACTCACAGCCAAGGTGGGTGTAAGATCTGGGGCAAATCTCCTCCTCCTCCTCCTCCTCCTCCTCTGCTCCACCCACATCTCTGGCCACCAGTGCAGATGTGCTCCCGTGTATCTCCAGTGGTGGTGCTGGGGTCTCTCAAGTGCCACCCACACAATAGGAATCCTGTATTCCCCCAGCCAGTTCATCTTTATAGGCATGCACTCTTAGGCTTCAATCCTAAAGATATTACTTGGATGTAAATCCCATTGAAATCAGTTGGACATATTTCTCAGGAAATGTTTCGGGCTGGAGTGCCAGAGTCTATGCTTGTTTCTCCCACGAGCAAAAGGTTCTTGCTCAGTATTTGCACTACCTGCAGATTCACTCGGCTTCTAATACGGCAAGTAATGTAATGGAATTTCAATAAATAATTCAAGCTTATCTCCAGTTACATTTTCAGGGTTAACTTTCAGCACCTGACTGCCATTATTTTTTGCTAGCTGAATTTTGTGCTTAGAGGTATGGAAATTTGGCTGAGGGTCACCAACATTTATGAGGCTACAGGCATAACAAGATTACTGATCCCAGTCTATAGATTTTAAAGAGAAATTTGAATTCCAGATGTGGATAGCTTTCTATTTTACATAAACTCAGTTGAAATTATCTTGCAGTAAGTTTTAGCTCCTTGTTATATTGGTATTATTCATGTTTTATGCACCTGGCTTTTTATGTTTTTACTTGGTGTTTTATTGCTGTTTTACTGTATTGTATTCACAATATGACTGCAAGGGGCCTTGAGACCATTTAATAAACAAATAAACAAACAAATTATAGCATCTCATTTCCAGAAACTTCTCTTAGATTTGTAGCTGTACTTCAATGAAAAATACTGTGCTCTTCTTATCATCTGACAGTGTTAATTTGCCACATCTCCCATAACAGTAGTTCAATTTCCGAGCAACTGGGTAGCATTCAACTAAATTAATGTGCAAGCAAAACGACTTCTGCTTGTGCAGTGAGACTTCCCTTCCTTCTTACTGTACTCACTTGGTACCATTTCCAAATCTGCGGGGGGCGGGGGGCGGGGAGAGAGGGGAAGTGTCCTCTTGCACAAATCAAAGTTGTTCCAGTTGCACGAACTGCTACTTAACACTATGTTAAGTGTTTAACCTTGGTTTTGAATTGGAAGCATTTAATCAGAAAAAGTTGCTCAGATTTGTTGGTGGGATGGCAGGGAAGGGAAGGCCAGATCCCTGTGAAGAAGAGACTTAGTGAAAGCTATGGAGAAGATTGTGTTGAGATGAGAAACCTTTGGGAGGGCCAGGAAAGCTGATTTTCTTAAGGAGACACAAATACATGTGTTTAAGAGTCCTGGGGGACTTCTGTAGCTCGGCCTGCACAACATGCAGAGCCAAATTCACTTCACTGGCCTTGGTCTATGTCTGGAGACTTGCCCGGGACTGCAGACTCAGCTGCCAAGCAACTGGCAAACTGCGTATGTGGCTGGTGGGCGACCTTCACCTGGCAGGGTCACAAGTTGTGCAGGTTCTGCTGTAGTTCCCAACTGTGTAGGGAAGCCAAGGGAGGAAACACAGGAGCCCCATACTCCCAAAACAATCTGCGTTTGCAGTGGGAGAGTGAAAAGATAAGTCTCTCACCTTTGTGTGTTGCCCTCCCAGTAAGAATGGCACCCGCCATGTAATTATTTAAAGAAAAAAAAGACTCAAAGCTGCCATGTCCAGTTTGGCCCTGAAAAACAAAGTACGAGAAGTCTGGGAACAAAGTGGAGCTGAGCTGGTAGGAGGTGGATGGAGATGGAATCAGCAGCTTGGAAGAACTTGACAAGGATTTTGGGTGGACTCAAACTGGCATTGGGACGCAGGTGGCGCTGTGGGTTAAAGCCTCAGCGCCTAGGGCTTGCCGATCGAAAGGTCGGCGGTTCGAATCCCTGCGGCGGGGTGCGCTCCCGCTGCTCGGTCCCAGCGCCTGCCAACCTAGCAGTTTGAAAGCACCTCCGGGTGCAAGTAGATAAATAGGGAACGCTTACCAGCGGGAAGGTAAACGGCGTTTCCGTGTGCGGCTCTGGCTCTGGCCAGAGCAGCGATGTCACGCTGGCCACGTGACCCGGAAGTGTCTCCGGACAGCGCTGGCCCCTGGCCTCTTAAGTGAGATGGGCGCACAACCCCAGAGTCTGTCAAGACTGGCCCGTACGGGCAGGGGTACCTTTACCTTTACCTTTAAACTGGCATTGTGATGCTTGCAGTGATAGGAAAAATACACCTCCAGATAATTTTCTTCTCTATTTCTTATTTCCTCTAGGCTGGTGTAGATGGTGAAAGCATTGGGAACTGCCCTTTTTCACAGCGTCTCTTCATGATACTTTGGCTCAAAGGGGTTGTGTTCAATGTCACCACAGTTGACCTGAAGAGGTAAAGGATCTTCATAAAAAATATTTGATGAGACACAATGGTGTTCGTGTTTTCTTGTGTTTATTTATAAGAATTATAATAAGCCTGCCTTTCACCAAAGAATTATGTAAACCTGCCTTTCACCAAATGGTTCTACACCTGGGTAAAATTGGATTTAACAGCCACAAAATTTATGAACAGCCACAAAAACCATGAACCATAAAATTATCAGGATTTAAAGCCCGCTGAACCAGAACTGACTGGCAGACTATTGCTCTGCCAGCAAAAACTTAACAGCACCACCTCAGAGGAGAGGTCATTCCAGGGAAGTTTGTAATGGTTGATGTTTTCTTGCATTTTAATAGTGGCTGGGGCAACCCAGTCAGATGGGTGGCATATAAATAACAAATTTATTGCTATTGTTGTTAAATGGGGCTTTGCCACCCGGGAAGCCCTCTCACCTGGTAGAGGGAGCAGCAGCAGAGCTCTCTCAGCTGGTCTTAATGCATGGGCAGGTCTGTGAGGGAGGAGATGTTCTTCAGAGAGCTGTACTCTTAAGTCACTTAGGGCTTTGTATGTTAACACCAAAACCTTGAGCTGGGCTTGGAGCATATTTGCAAACAGTGCAATTCTTTCAAGACCAGTGTCATCCAATTGGCCATACCAGTTAACATTCTGGCCACTGCAATAAGTTCCAGCTGCAGTTTTCAAACCGTCTTCAAGGGCAGTCCCACATAGAACGCGTTACAGTAGTCTGATCTGGAGGTCACTAGAGCATGGGTTACTGTGACCACATTTATTTCTGACCACAAATGGCAGTAGCTGGTGAACCTGTTAGAGCTGGAAACCAGCACTCCTGGCCACTGAAGCCCCCTGAGCTTCAAGTGCTCCTTCAAGGGAGTGCAACCCCATCAAGAGCAGGACGCCTTTCTTCTCTCACCTCAGATGGAACAGAGAAGCAGAGTTGAATGTCATCCACATACCGATGACACCTCACCTGAAAGCTCCTGATGAATTCTCCCAACAACTTGATATTCCTTCACTTTATTTGGATTTTCTGTTGGGAACTTTAATATTTCTCATACAGGGAGCGAATCCTACTTTGCTTATTATTCTGCACTCTTTAAGTACAGGCAACTCCCCATTTGCACATGAGCAACTGCCGATGCAGGCACTGCGTTTGCCTTGGCGTACAACCCTTGCATAAATGATAGCCATGTTCAAATATATAAAAGGATGTCACATAGAGGAGGGAGAAAGGTTGTTTTCTGCTGCTCCAGAGAAGCGGACACGGAGCAATGGTTCCAAACTACAAGAAAAAAGATTCCACCTAAACATTAGGAAGAACTTCCTGACAGTAAGAGCTGTTTGACAGTGGAATTTGCTGCCAAGGAGTGTGGTGGAGTCTCCTTCTTTGGAGGTCTTTAAGCAGAGGCTTGACAACCATATGTCAGGAGTGCTCTGATGGTGTTTCCTGCTTGGCAGGGGGTTGGACTCGATGGCCCTTGTGGTCTCTTCCAACTCTATGATTCTATTCTATTCTATTCTAAATGGAGAGAGGCCTGTATATCCTATATGTAGCTTAAAAAGCAAAGGGCTATTTTTCTCAGTAGTACAAAACCAATGGGACTTCCATGGCATATATGATTAGTAATTTTTTGAACTTTCTTTTTGTTTCCACAGAAAGCCAGCTGATTTACATAATTTAGCTCCTGGGAGCCACCCACCATTCCTGACGTTCAATGGGGAAGTCAAGACAGATATCAACAAAATTGAAGAATTTTTGGAGGAAACGCTTTCACCTCCAAAGTAAAAAATAATAGTTTTTTTTTTAGAATTATGGTGTAGTTACCACATGAAATGGGTAAAAGTAAAGGGCAAATTGATATCTGCTTTGTGTTACAATGAGTGTGCTTGCCTCTTAGCTAGTCAACCTAGAAAAAAACATATTTCTAAAACTTGCCTCTCCTCCTCCTCTGGTACTAATTTGAGCATGAGCTAAGGACTTTTAACCATGGGACCTGATTTCATGAACCCCGCCCCCCCCCCCCCGTATAGCCCACAATTTGTTCTTTCCTCTCTCCCCATTTCCCATCCCGCAAAGTATAACTTCTTAAATGCAGCACAGGCTTCCACAACCTCGGCCCTCCAGATGTTTTGAGACTACAATCCCAGCATCCCTGACCACTGGTCCTGCTAGCTAGGGATCATGGGAGTTGTAGGCCAAAAACATTTGGAGGGCTGAGGTTGAGGAAGCCTGTACTAAATCCTGTAAATATAATTTGTATGACTCTGGGTTGCAGGACTCCCTGCCTGCCCCGCTTTGTATGCAGTGTAACAAGAGGAGGGAATACTATGGGATGGCCTCACCTTCTGTAGCAGGTTTGCCCAACATGTGATCCACTAAACTGAACCCAGCTTGCCAGCATTGTGTTGAGGTTCATCAGGTTGTTGTTTCAAGGTAGGGCAGACCCAAACGTGCAGAGGTTCTGATGGGCTGGCTAAAACCTCCCATAAAGGGGGGTGGAGGGCAATGGATGTGTGGGGAGGTTGCAAGGCAGGGGGTGAACGTTCTGCTTGGGGGGTAGTTACAATTTGACGAGGGGGCTGGGTGGCCTTCCTCCTCACCCATAAGGGAAAAAAAAATAAGTGTAGACAAGGCGCTGTGCTCTGCAGCTGGCTGCCAGTCACTTTTAAAATTGTTTTTTTAAAATAGCCAGGGAGACAGCCATCTTCTTTTTGGTACAGTGTGTCTGGGAACCGTGCCATATACAGTGGTACCTCGGGTTAAGTACTTAATTCTTTCTGGAGGTCCCTTCTTAACCTGAAACTGTTCCTAACCTGAGGTACCACTTTAGCTAATGGGGCCTCCCGCTGCCGCGGCGACACAATTTCTGTTCTCGTCCTGAAGCAAAGTTCTTAACCCGAGGTACTATTTCTGGGTTAGCGGAGTCTGTAACCTGAAGCATCTGTAACCCGAGGTACCACTGTAAATATAGCATCAGTCCCAGCACCAACCTTAACTACTTGCTACTGAGCAGAGCAGCTTGCTGTTGTTTAAAGTGAAAGAGGCGTGTGCCTGTGGGGAGGCAGCTGGGGGGGCTCATCAAATGGCAAGCAACCCCCTGCCCGATAGTGTTGTGGTCTTTGCGGGCCCCCTTTGCCAGCTCACAGAAGGTCTCCTTGCCCATTGCTCCAGGGTGGAAGTGGTGGTAGTCGAGGGGGTTGTGCCCAGCCCTGGTGCTGAGGCTAGTAAGCAGCTTTTTGCTTCAGGGTCACGGGTTGCCCAGGGCTGTTACACAGGGCCCAGGGCCGTGGTGTTTCATTATTGCTGGAGGAAGCCATTTTGACTGGACGGACCCCTTGAGGTCCCGACTCACAGAAAACAGAAACCTTTCCAAGAAGCACAATACACTTTTCAGCAGCCCGCACGGATTCATTGTTGCATTTCAGCTCCGTATAGACTCCTTTTCGCCAAGTACCTCTTTATAAGTGCCATTATATCCTGGAATGGTTTTCTCCAAAGGCCACCATTCACACAGTGAAGAAAAGCAGCTGTTGCTGCCAAACGCCTCTGCACCTTTTGAAAACATATGACTAGTTCTGATTTAAGGATGCTGTTTCTCGGTTCCTTTCACATTAAGCCCCGGTACAATTAACCTTGTCATAAAACCATCATTGTGTAACTTTTTAAAATTCTTGGCTCCCCACGGTGGCAGCAGTATTCAGTTAGGGTCCTGAGAGGCTGACATGCTGAGATAAGAGACAGTTTTAAAAGCAGTACTTGATCTGCAAGAATTTTGCTTTGTGTTACAAACAGCACTAGAAGTGAGCAACATATGCCTTTTTGTGGTATTTGTGTGCAATTTCTTTGCTTTTAAATTTCCGCAGAGGCCTCCTTTTTAAAACCACTCTTCTGTTTTTGCAGGTATCCCAAGCTAGCTGCCAAGCACCGTGAATCAAATGCTGCAGGCATAGATATCTTCTCCAAATTCTCTGCGTTTATCAAAAACACAAAGCAGCAGGACAATGCGAGTAAGTTTGTGGGTGGTGAGGATACTCTTCCAGTACATCCCCATCCTTTGTGGGTGCTGGGAATGGGAGCCCTCTGCAGGGGAAAGGGTTAAAGACTGTCTCACCGGGTCCCTAATCAGAAGTGTAGCTGACAGAGGCTGCTTAAAAACTTAAAACAACTCTGAGCATAGACCACTTGAGTCAAGTCTGCAGATACGTTTGTTTGGGAGGAGGGTTGTATTGCTCTCTGCTGGCCATTATGAAATGTACAGATCAGGGATGGGGAGAGTGTGGCCCCCAGGTGCTGCTGGGCTATGACTTGCACCCTTTCCTAGTGCTACTCATGTCAGGAGTTGGAGGCCACAGGTTCCCCACCTTAGCCATTAAAGGAAATAGCCTGAATATTCAGAAGAAGGTTGTGAACTGTAGAAGACATGCATCACACACACCTCACAGGGAACTGCCTCAGAACACTGGCCCACCTAGCTCATGAATGTTTGTTGCTTTTTGAACTTAGAAAAGGCTTGTTTCCTTAGATACCTCATTTTATTGCTCCTTACGAGGAGGAGGAGGAGGATGCACCTGCCGGCAGCCTGGCTGCTTCCAGGGAAAGGAAGCCCCCCCCCTCCTCTGGCCACAGGAGTGGAGCTGGCCAGGGCAAGAGCAGCCAGAGGAGGCCTGGCTTAATAGTCTGCAGTATAGTGACTTTTATATCCACAGGGAAATGAAATAGTGTGTGTGACGTGCTTTATAGCGATATTTGCTTTATTGCGGTGGTCTAGAACCTGAAATACACAACCAACCACACTCACTGGAGACTCCACTCCAGTCTTTGGGGCAGGGGATGTTTCCATCTCTACCTGGAGATACCTGAGATTGAGCTTGGGACCTTCCACATGCACTGAGTTCCTTCCTCTCTCCTTCCTATTCTGGGCAGGTTATATATATATGGCAGTGGCAAATGTCTTTTGCTCACTTTACCTGAATAGTAATTTATATCACCACCCCCTGCGCTTTTGGTCCTTTTCTCCCATTTGTTTGGCTAGCTTTCCTGCCTTGAACATATGAAAGGTTTGCAGCAGGCTGGTTGGGGCTGTAAGCCCAGAAGCAAACACATTTCTTCCATATCAAAGTTCCACAACTTTTAAGCATCTTGAAAGAGAAGGAATTGATTCCAGATTCTCAGGATGTGGCAAGCTGTGTTTGAAGAAAGTGTGCATATTTATTATTTCATGCCAGTTCAATTACAGCCAACTTGATTCCTTCTACCCCCAACATCAGCCACATCATTTTAATAACAGGCTTTCCTCGAGGCGTGATCTTCGCCACGTCCCCTCTCAGCACGTAGCGTGACTCTACGCTTCGACTTTTTCCTGCAAAGTCCTAGTACTGTGGTTGACATAGCTAGAATTTAATTTCCTCACATCTGATACAAGAACAAAGAACACAGAGAAGATACAAATGAGAAGGATCTTGACATCCGTTTCCTAGAATCAGCTCTTTGAATTCCTATCTGATGGAGGCATATCTACACACAGACTAAAATTGACTTAACGGGTATTTCCTCTCCCCTGGGAACCATGGGAACTGTAGCTCTGGAAAGAAGGAAGGAGATTGCCAGCAGGTTTCTCAGCGACCCCTGCAAAATGAAATAAAAGACTTGGGATGCCTTACAAGAAGCCATGGGCAATAAAAATGGCATTAAACTGCTAATACATGTAATGAGGTTGTGTCCATTTCACAGGAGTTATGCAGACTTCTCTGCAGGTTCTGGGGTACTGAAGGTCGACTCTTTATTACATGGCATGGGCCGAGACGAATCTAGTTCTCTGAGGGTGTGATCTCCTGGCCCATCACTTGCCAGCCCACAAAGAAAGAGGGGCATGGAGGGAGGGGAGAAAGATTAGACCATGGGTAGGCAAACTAAGGCCCAGGGGCCGGATCTGGCCCAATCGCCTTCTCAGTTTGGCCCGTGGACGGTCGAGGAATCAGCATGTTTTTACTTGAGTAGAATGTGCCCTTTTATTTAAAATGCATCTCTGGGTTATTTGTGGGGCGTAGGAATTCGTTCATTCCCCCCCCAAAAAAAAGTAGACTGCCCCCCCCCCACAAGGTCTGAGGGAGAGTCAGAGGCCCCCTGCTAACAAAGTTTGCTGACCCCTGGATTAGGGCCTTGCCCCATCTAACGTCTGCTCCTTCCTCAGAAAAGCAGCTTGTTAATCAGAAATTAGTGCCATTTGATATCCTCAGTATACCTGATCCCCCTAGTCCAAATTGGCAAATGCAAAGAATCCAACTGATTTCTGACAATTGCACAGGAGATGCAGGTAAAAGCAGGCATTTATGTGCCAATGATCAGCTGAGTACTCAGGTGCTCCCCCCCCACACCCCCGGCTGTTTATTTGCTGCTGAAGGAGATGGTGTAGAGAGCAGCTAGCTGTTTGCAGCTGACTAATCTTTCCTAAAATTGTACTCACCTTGACTGAGAGAATGAGCCCTTTGATTTCATATGAGGGTTGTTTTTTCAAATTTGTACTGAATTGAATATTTAATGGTGCCCCGTGTTGGTGGCCACCTTCATTAAGGTGTTCCAATGTTCTGCTCTTCGCTGAGCTGTGAGACCACCAGCATCGATTTCAGTCTGTGGAATTTCCAGCCGTCTGCCCAGAGGAATCCACTGGTCTGGCCTGGATTCAGATCAAGGCCCTAAAAATAAAAGAACATTATATCATTAATTTACATATGATTAACCCCCTCCCCCCTCCCCGTTGCTGCATCATGTGGTTCGGTAAGAGAGGCGGGAAATGCCTATTGGCTATATATAGCAAAGAGTATGCTGCCAGAAGTCTCTGTTGGATACGATTCCCAGGAATACCTACATCAGTTTGACTCTAGCTTAGCAGTACTGACGTTGGCACATTTGCAGGAAGGCAAGTGGTGATTTACAGTGCTTGTCGTGTGCGTTTTAAGTGTGCTCTTTCCTTTATCCACCTTTAACCACCAATTTCTGAAAGAATTTATATTACTTGGAAGGTAGAGTTAACAGGTTTAGCTAGACCTGAAGAGGAAAACTTTGCATTGAAGAGTTACAGTGCATTGCATGGAGAATTCTCTCAAGTACAGCTTCTCCCGTCACTGTGATGGGAAGAACTGTGCAGCACAGGACAGAGTTTAGACATGGGAACCTTACTAGGAAGCAGATGTGCACTTGAAGATGGTCAGAACCTGGTCGTTTATTATTTAAGTATAAGGTTTAAAGTTACAAGGGATTTGATTTCAGGTTTTGCAAAAAGGAATTCTATTCACTTTTCAAAAGTGGGTAATCGAAATTCCTAGAAAGGAATACTGTGATCACCAATAGTCAGCATGGATTTCTGAAAAATAAGTCGTGTCAGACTAACCTGATCTCGTTTTTTGACAGAATTACAAGCCTGGTAGATGAAGGGAACGCAGTGGATGTAGCCTACCTTGATTTCAGCAAGGCATTTGACAAGGTGCCCCATGATATTCTTGTAAAGAAGCTGGTAAAATGCGGTCTTGACTATGCTACCACTCAGTGGATTTGTAACTAGCTGACTGACCGAACCCAAAGGGTGCTCATCAATGGTTCCTCTTCATCCTGGAGAAGAGTGACTAGTGGGGTGCCACAGGGTTCTGTCTTGGGCCCAGTCTTATTCAACATCTTTATCAACGACTTGGATGATGGACTCAAGGGCATCCTGATCAAATTTGCAGATGACACCAAACTGGGAGGGGTGGCTAACACCCCAGAGGACAGGATCACACTTCAAAACGACCTTGACAGATTAGAGAACTGGGCCAAAACAAACAAGATGAATTTTAACAGGGAGAAATGTAAAGTATTGCACTTGGGCAAAAAAAATGAGAGGCACAAATACAAGATGGGTGACACCTGGCTTGAGAGCAGTACATGTGAAAAGGATCTAGGAGTCTTGGTTGACCACAAACTTGACATGAGCCAACAGTGTGACGCGGCAGCTAAAAAAGCCAATGCAATTCTGGGCTGCATCAATAGGAGTATAGCATCTAGATCAAGGGAAGTAATAGTGCCACTGTATTCTGCTCTGGTCGGACCTCACCTGGAGTACTGTGTCCAGTTCTGGGCACCACAGTTCAAGAAGGACACTGACAAACTGGAACGTGTCCAGAGGAGGGCAACCAAAATGGTCAAAGGCCTGGAAACGATGCCTTATGAGGAACGGCTAAGGGAGCTGGGCATGTTTAGCCTGGAGAAGAGGAGGTTAAGGGGTGATATGATAGCCATGTTCAAATATATAAAAGGATGTCACATAGAGGAGGGAGAAAGGTTGTTTTCTGCTGCTCCAGAGAAGCGGACATGGAGCAGTGGTTCCAAACTACAAGAAAGAAGATTCCACCTAAACATTAGGAAAAACTTCCTGACAGTAAGAGCTGTTTGACAGTGGAATTTGCTGCCAAGGAGTGTGGTGGAGTCTCCTTCTTTGGAGGTCTTTAAGCAGAGCTTGACAACCATATGTCAGGAGTGCTCTGATGGTGTTTCCTGCTTGGCAGGGGGTTGGACTCGATGGCCCTTGTGGTCTCTTCCAACTCTATGATTCTATGATTCCATGATTCTATGAAATACAAACAAATTTTTCTCAAATATTTTTCAGGGATTTTGTTGTTTCATGCTTCTGAGGATTCTGTGGGAAACTGAGGATTTATTCAGAGGCACAAGTTGTCACTGTCTGTCAAGCATGGTAATTAATGCTGGGCCTGGAGGCTGCTAGTCAAATAAGGACTTGGCCAGCACTGATCCTGCCAGATCCAAGGTGAGGGGAATAGAGGAGAGAAGACAAGCCGGATGGGCCCAAAGAGGGACCACAGCGCTGCATCTCCATCCCAGCTGCTACCTTTCCATGCCTGGATCTTTCACCTTGCTTTGAGAGACGTAAAGGATCGGTACTCCCCCCCCCCCCGTTATATGGCTGAAAACAAGATAGGAAGCAAAACTAATGACAAGAAAAGTACAGTGGTTCCTCGGGTTAAGAACTTAATTTGTTCCGGAGGTCCGTACTTAACCTGAAACTGTTCTTAACCTGAAGCACCACTTTAGCTAATGGGGCTTCCCACTGCCGCCACGCATTTTCTGTTCTCATCCTGAAGCAAAGTTCTAATTCTGTGTTAGCGGAGTCTGTAACCTGAAGCGTGTGTAACCCGAGGTAACAAGTGTTTCCAGTTGGGTTGTCAGCTTAGCCCTGCCTCTAGGATTTTGAAAACAGGCCGATGTGGAGAAATTAACAGAGGAAACCGGCCTGTCATGATGGGGCAAACTTTGAATGCAGAAAGTTTAGAATCAAAGCTCCCCACGCCCGCCCCCCATTAATGCCAATCACAAATCTTCACCCCATTTTGATTTGGGTCTGGACTGCTTTGAGTCTGGATCTGGCTCAAGTGGGTCTAACCTTCCTCAGTCACCCTTTCCTTACCATTTCAACTGGCTTGTCCGTCAGGGCCTGTATTTAGGTGAAGCCATTTCTTCCTAGTGGACAGAATTGAATTGGGAGGCAGGAAAAACTGGACACGCCACAGTCCCAAGATGGCAGTAGCCCGTATTGATGACCTCTTGGGTGTCTTTCTAGCCCTCCCTGTTGCTGGCTATATGCCTGCACAGGAAGAAGGTTTTGTTGCCTGGGAAGGAAAGGGACTGGAAAAGGTACGCAGGCCATTGGGACTTCTTCACCATCCCTGCCAAATGCTCAAAGCAGCCAAATGGTTTTTTGGGTGTGCCACGGATGGTAGGTGTGTTGGCCTTGTCTCCATGGCAGATCTGCTTAATTTGTGTTTCAGGCTTCTGTTAAAAGACATAGAGAAAAAGGCAAGAAAACATAGCAGGCCTAGTTTCCAGAAATGTCCGCTGGAAGAAAACCGTTCTTCGGTGCTCAGTCGGAGCAAACAGCAATTCAGTTTTTCTGTGGACTACCCTTTGCTCCAATTAAGAGTTGAAGAGCTGGTTTTCCCTGAGAAAGGAGCCACTTGGACCTGTACCTAGAAAGCGTGGGTCAGCAGAAGTGGGGGTCAAGCCCTGACTGTATGTGTGTGTAGATGAATGGAATGTATGCCCCCTCCAGCGCAGCATGTCAAGGCCAGCTGGTCGTGACTCTCCAGGGGGCAAGGGAGCGTTTTGGTTTTGGGTCTCGCTCATGTTTCCAGTTGGGTTGTCAGCTTAGCCCTGCCTTTTTTCTGTTTTATTCCAGTAGTACAAATCAAAAGCAATTTATAGAGATATCAGTGGTGGTTAAAAAAGTAAGTGATATGAAAGAAGAGAATCTTGTATCGTCATGAGGAATATTAAGAAATACATTCTGGTAACTGCTGAGTCTGTGTAAGATCTTGCACATACATTTGACTTTTGTTCTTTTTGCAGTTGCATTCTTCTTCAGTGTGTACAAAAAATGTGTCTTGTGTCTAGTAATGTGTCATCAAAAATCGTAACCTAGCGTGTGACATGAACCCAGTGACAGGATGCTCCCCATGTGTCAAATGTGGTAGTTTTCTGGCATGGGGAATGCAGCAACAGCAAAGCCATCTGCTAAAATATGGAGTTTCCTTTATCAGAAATGGATTCTTTATCAGTTTGTACATAAGCATAAAATAGAATATAAGAAGATGAAACCAATGGGACCTTCTTTTTGCAAATTGTTAATTGTTCTTTAGAACTCCAGGGGGCGCTGTAGTCCAGCCCAAGCACACTAGAAGATATTCCATTTTCCTGTGGCCATGGCCTAACACGTTTAGTAAAAATCTGAAATTACTTTGGGATGCCTGGTTTTCGAGGTATCTCCCGCTGCTCTTTGATCATTTAAATTGCACTGCACAGTCTGTGTAAACACACAGCAGCTTAATTTGGAATGCTGTAATGATCATCTTTCATTTATAAAATGCGGCTTTACATTTAGGTCTTGATTTTTCTCTTGCAGCATTAAGCACTCGGTATGTGGTGTAAAGACATTTTTAAAGGAGGCAGATAAAGGGCCTTATCTACTAAGCACAGTTTCTTTCCAGAAAAGAAGCAGCAGCGCTTGCTGGGCCTGAGCATGTGGCTGCTAGAGAAATTCAAAGATTTGCACGAGATGCTTTACTCACTTGTTCCCCTCTGTTTCTGGCCCAGTTTATACTTAGTGGCAGTCCTCACACGAACACGGTACAAGCACAGGAAGGCACTGCTTGTTTGAAGTGGGGCCTCCATGAGGGGGCTGTGCTTGAATGTGGGGTATAAAGTCCTTTTCTACTCATGGTTTTGTTGTTGTTTAGTCATTTAGACGTGTCTGCCTCTTTGTGACTCCCTGGACCAGAGCACGCCAGGCACTCCTGTCTTCCACTGCCTCCCGCAGTTTGGTCAAACTCGTGCTGGTAGCTCTGAGAGCACTGTCCCACCATCTCGTCCTCTGTTGTCCCCTTCTCCTTGTGCCCTCCATCTTTCCCAGTGTTAAGTTGTGGGTTGACATAGCAGACGACACAGCGATTTCTCCAAGTAGCTCTTTATTTTGTAAGCTGGCATAGAACTGACTGCAAACAGCTCAGCCGGCCTGCTTTTATAGGCAGCCGGCTGTCAACATTGTAGCAACAAGAGCCCAGAGTTCCCGCCTAAAATAACTGACGTGGACCTGAGTGAAAACTATCTACAGACCTGAGTGAAAACTATATACAGTATCCCCCTGCTGGCCCAGTGAGCACTCAGGGCTGATTTCCTTCAGAATGGAGAGGTTTGATCTTCTTGCAGTCCATGGGACTCTCAAGAGTCTCCTCCAGCACCATAATTCAAAAGCATCAATTCTTGGGCGATCAGCTTTCTTTATGGTCCAGCTCTCACTTCCATACATCACTACTGAGAAAACCATAGCTTTTACTATATGGACCTTTGTTGGCAAGGTGATGTCTCTGCTTTTTAAGATGCTCTCTAGGTTTGTCATTGCTTTTCTGTTTGTTCCTCAGAGTACTGGCTGCAGATGAGCCAGTAGAGGCAGTGAGCTAGACTAGGGGAATGGATGGCGGTAGGGCAGGTGGGGGTGTCTGCTTCAGACAGGTAAATAGTAGTGCGAGGGTTCATCTTCCCCCACCTGCATGTGTTTTAGCTACCGGGTGGCACTGTGGGTTAAACCACAGAGCCTAGGACTTGCCGATCGCATGGTCGGCGGTTCGAATCCCCACGGCGGGGTGCGCTCCCGTCCTTTGGTCCCAGCACCTGCCAACCTAGCAGTTCGAAAGCACCTCCGGGTGCAAGTAGATAAATAGGGACCACTTACCAGCGGGAAGGTAAACGGCATTCCGTGTGCTGCTCTGGCTCGCCAGATGCAGCTTGTCACGCTGGCCACGTGACCCGGAAGTGTCTGCGGACAGCGCTGTCTCCCGGCCTATAGAGTGAGATGAGTGCACAACCCTAGAGTCTGGCAAGACTGGCCCATACGGGCAGGGGTACCTTTACCTTTTATAATAATGTACCTCCACCTGTTTTATATGTGGGTCAGCCAAACTAAGGTTAAAGAAATGGGACCGTTACATCATAGAATCATAGAGTTGGAAGAGACCACAAGGGCCATCGAGTTCAACCCACTGCCAAGCAGGAAACACCATCAGAGCACTCCTGACATATGGTTGTCAAGCCTCTGCTTAAAGACCTCCAAAGAAGGAGACTCCACCACACTCCTTGGCAGCAAATTCCACTGTCGAACAGCTCTTACTGTCAGGAAGTTCTTCCTAATGTTTAGGTGGAATCTTCTTTCTTGTAGTTTGGATCCATTGCTCCATGTCCGCTTCTCTGGAGCAGCAGAAAACAACCTTTCTCCCTCCTCTATGTGACATCCTTTTATATATTTGAACATGGCTATCATATCACCCCTTAACCTCCTCTTCTCCAGGCTAAACATGCCCAGCTCCCTTAGCCGTTCCTCATAAGGCATCGTTTCCAGGCCTTTGACCATTTTGGTTGCCCTCCTCTGGACACGTTCCAGTTTGTCAGTGTCCTTCTTGAACTGTGGTGCCCAGAACTGGACACAGTACTCCAGGTGAGGTCTGACCAGAGCAGAATACAGTGGCACTATTACTTCCCTTGATCTAGATGCTATACTCCTATTGATGCAGCCCAGAATTGCATTGGCTTTTTTAGCTGCCGCGTCACACTGTTGGCTCATGTCAAGTTTGTGGTCAACCAAGACTCCTAGATCCTTTGCTCATGTACTGCTCTCAAGCCAGGTGTCACCCAACTTGTATTTGTGCCTCTCATTTTTTTTTGCCCAAGTGCGATACTTTACATTTCTCCCTGTTAAAATTTATCTTGTTTGTTTTGGCCCAGTTCTCTAATCTGTCGAGGTCATTTTGAAGTGTGATCCTGTCCTGTGGGGTGTTAGCCACCCCTCCCAGTTTGGTGTCATCTGCAAATTTGATCAGGATGCCCTTGAGTCCATCATCCAAGTCGTTGATAAAGATGTTGAATAAGACCGGGCCCAAGACAGAACCCTGTGGCACCCCACTAGTCACTCTTCTCCAGGATGAAGAGGAACCATTGATGAGCACCCTTTGGGTTCGGTCAGTCAGCCAGTTACAAATCCACTGAGTGGTAGCATAGTCAAGACCACATTTTACCAGCTTCTTTACAAGAATATCATGGGGCACCTTGTCAAATGCCTTGCTGAAATCAAGGTAGGCTACATCCATTTGGTCCTAAAAGTCTATAAATTGTATCCCAGATATTGCTTCACCCTGCACATTTTAGGATCTCAGTAATTTCACCCACAATTATATTGCCTACATGGAAACTTTTAAGAATTTGATAAATACCTTTAATGGAAGTATCTTTTCATGTCTGATTTAATAAGGGCTTTTTTCCCCCAGCTGGAACTCAGTTCTGGCCTCTCTCAGTTGGGTGCCATTGTCATTATAAGAGAACAAGGGTACATGGTGAGTTTTGGCACCTCTTTTTCTAGAAAAATATCAGATGATTTAATGTTTAAAAATTATAATTATTTGATTCAATTCTACCTGCATGCAAAGAGGAAAATAAATTTCAGAGCAGTTTGTAAGGAGCAATTGTTATATTTTATTATTACAACTTTATTTATATGTTGCCTTATACTCAAAAGGCTCAGTGTGACTTACAAAGTAAAAAAACTTACAACAGCAATAACAATTAAAATAACCATTGCAAGTGATCACAAGGAGCCTCTCTCCAGGTATACTTTTCCTGGTTGCCATTCTGAGGTGAGTGCTGGACTAGGTGGGTCTTAGATCTCAGTTATATTTATATGTACGGATTATTCCGTTGAGGAGTGGAAAGAGGGGAAGGAACCCCCAAGTAATCCAAGGTGTGTCTGTGCACATGTGCTCCGTAACGGAAGCGCTTTCTGCTGGGTGCTGGTGCCAACTTAGTTCTCTCTTTTTTAAAAAAAATAAAAATATTTTTATTCATTTTCAAAACATTTTTATACAATCAATTCACATTTTATCACACATTCATCAATTTTTGACTTCCCTCAGTTTCTCTGCCAATCTTCCATTTAAATTTATATTGTTAACGCATTTCTAAACTTATTATTGCCTTTAAAAATCACCTCTCCCTTCTTACTCTCTTTTTTACAATATTTCTTAATTTTTCACAGAGTCTCTTGAAAACCAACAAGCGTTATCTGTACATCACATATGCTTTTCAGATATTCTGTAAATCTCCCCCAGTCCTCGATGAACTTTTGGTCTCTCTGGTATCAAATCTTCCCTGTTAGTTTGTCCAATTCTGCGTATTCAGTCAATTTCGTTCTCCATTCTTCCACTGTTGGAATTTCTTTCTGCTTCCATCTTTGCGCCAGAAGTATTCTTGCTGCTGTTACTCCGTATTGGAAAAGTTTACAATCTTTCTTATTAATTTCATTACCTACCAATCCTAGTAAGAAGGCCTCCGGTTTCTTAACAAACGTATATTTCAACATCTTTTTCAATTCATTGTATATCATTTCCCAGAAGCCTTTCACCCTTTTACACTCCCACCACATATGATAGAAAGTTCCTTCTTTTTCTTTACATTTCCAACACTTATTGCATGTTTTATACATTTTAGCCAGTTTTACTGGCGTTATATACCATCTATATACCATTTTCATTATATTTTCCTTCAACGCAGTACAGGCTGTAAATTTTAACCTCTCATTCCATAATTTCATCCAATCATCATATTGTATATTATACCCAAAATCTCTGGCCCAATGTATCATTACCGATTTGACCTCTTCATCTTTTGTATGCCATTCCAGCAACATTTTATACATTTTTGACAAATTTTTATACTCATTATTCAATACCTCTGTTTGATATTTTGATTCTTTTTCTTCATATCCACGCTCTTTACAATCTTTTTTGAACATTTCATTGACCTGATAATAATGCAACCAATCATAAACAAATTCTTTCACATCTTCATAAGATTTCATTTTCCATTTCCCCCCCTCTCTTACTATCAATTCTCCATATGTTATCCATCCCCCCCTCATATTAATCTTTTTCACACTCATCACTTCTAGTGGTGAAATCCAGTGGGGGAGTCTTGGTTCAAGCAAATTTTTATACCTCTGCCATACCTCTATCAGCGATCTTCGGGAGATGTGGTTTTCAAACCCTTTATGAATTTTCTTCTTTTCATACCATAAATATGCATGCCAACCAAATCTATTATCAAATCCTTCTAAGTCCAACAACTCTCCATTCTCTAATTTAATCCATTCCTTTAACCAACAGAGGCATGATGCTTCATAATATAATTTCAAGTCTGGCAGAGCGAAGCCGCCTCTTTCTTTCGCATCAGTTAGTAACTTAAACTGAATCCTTGGCTTCTTGCCCTGCCAGATATATCTTGAAATTGTTTTTTTGCCATTCTTTAAATACTAATGCCCCCTTGATTATTGGTAGTGATTGAAATAAAAATAACATCTTTGGCAGCACACTCCTCTTAATCGTAGATATTCTCCCCCAAAACCTCCAGATCCCATTTTATTCCATTCCAAACAGGTAAGTACACCTCCAGATCCCATTTTATTCCATTCCAAACAGGTAAGTACCGTATTTTTCGCTCTATAACACGCACCTGACCATAACACGCACATAGTTTTTAGAGGAGGAAAACAAGAAAAAAATATTCTAAACGAAACAGTGGATGTATGATTTTTGTGGTTCATGCTGTGGCCACAGACATGTGATCTGACGGTGAGTTTGGGGTAGCCCAATGCAAAAATCCTGAGGATCCATGTGGATCCATGCTTTGTAACCACGTTTTTGCGCCATTGCGGCCCCATGAAACAGTGGGTGCGTGTGCTTTTTGGTGCAGGCTGTAGCCATGGATATGCTATGTGATCTGATGGTGAATTTGGGGTGACCTAGTGCAAAAATCCTGAGGATCCGTGTGGATCCGTGCTTTGTAACCACGTTTTAAGTGGGGAGGGAAGGAAAAGAACTCAAGGGACAAGGAGCACGTGTGGGGTGGGTGGAAAAGGATGCTGCTAATAATGCAGGAGAGGCTCCTCTCCTGCTTTGCTCCTTTAGAACAAGCAGGCTCTGCGTCTCTCCCTCCTCCCTGGCAAGGAAACCATGATAGTAACCACTCTGAGACAAATCAAGAAAAATTGCGACCAACAGTCTCCCCCAACAAGCGCAGTGAGGTCAAAACACACACACACGCAGAGAGAGAACTGGCCCTAAAGTCGCAGGGCGCTGGAAGTCGCAGGGGCGCTGGGGGAGTGAACGGGAAGCAGCAGGAGGAGAAGGAGCCCTCTCTCTCACACACACAGACACACAGAGTGTCAATTCTAAAGTCGGAGGCAGAGGGCAGGGAGAGTGAACGGGAAGCAGGAGGAGGAGAAGGAGCCCTCTCACACACACACAGACACACAGAGTGTCAATTCTAAAGTCGGAGGCAGAGGGCAGGGAGGCAGAGGGCAGGGAGAGTGAACGGGAAGCAGGAGGAGGAGAAGGAGCCCTCTCTCTCACACACACAGACACACAGTGTGTCAATTCTAAAGTCGGAGGCAGAGGGCAGGGAGAGTGAACGGGAAGCAGGAGGAGGAGAAGGAGCCCTCTCTCACACACACACACAGACACACAGAGTGTCAATTCTAAAGTCGGAGGCAGAGGGCAGGGAGAGTGAAGGGGAAGCAGGAGGAGGAGAAGGAGCCCTCTCTCTCACACACACACAGACACACAGAGTGTCAATTCTAAAGTCGGAGGCAGAGGGCAGGGAGGGAGAGGGCAGGGAGAGTGAACGGGAAGCAGGAGGAGGAGAAGAAGGAGCCCTCTCTCTCACACACACAGACACACAGAGTGTCAATTCTAAAGTCGGAGGCAGAGGGCAGGGAGAGTGAACGGGAAGCAGGAGGAGGAGAAGGAGCCCTCTCTCTCACACACACAGACACACAGAGTGTCAATTCTAAAGTCCGAGGCAGAGGGCAGGGAGGGAGAGGGCAGGGAGAGTGAACGGGAAGCAGCAGGAGGAGAAGGAGCCCTCTCTCTCACACACACAGACACACAGAGTGTCAATCCTAAAGTCGGAGGCAGAGGGCAGGGAGGGAGAGGGCAGGGAGAGTGAACGGGAAGCAGGAGGAGGAGAAGGAGCCCTCTCTCTCACACACACAGACACACAGAGTGTCAATTCTAAAGTCGGAGGGAGAGCGCAGGGGCGCAGGGAGAGTGAACGGGAAGCAGGAGGAGGAGAACGATAGCTCAAGCACACACACACACAGTGGCTAATCCAAAATCGGACAGCAAAAAACTGCAGGCAGGGACAGAGAGCACGGGGTTGTTTTAAAAGCTCTGCTTCTCTCCCTCCTCCCGGCTAGGTTGGCTGAAAAGCTTTGCTGCTACTTAGCAGCTCAGTGGGGAGGAGAGAGGAACATAGAGGACGGGGTTGTTTTAAAGCAGCCAAGCCCGCTCTGCTTCTCTCCCTCCTCCCCAGCTTGGCTCGCTGACAGGAGCCGCTTACACCCGCTTTGCTGTTTCAAAGCGAGCCACGGACTGCTCACAACTGCAGCAGATTCCCCCGCCATCTGTAGGCATTCGCTCCATAACACGCACAGACATTTCCCCTTACTTTCTAGGAGGAAAAATCTGCGTGTTATGGAGCGAAATTTACGGTAATTGTTTTGAAACAAATCAATATTCTTGGGAGTTAGCCATATTCCTAAATACTTCACTTTATTCACCACTTCAATACCTGTCTGTTGTTGCATTACCTCTATTAGTTCTTGATTCATATTTTTAGCAATAATTTTGGTCTTTCTTTTATTTAAGTAAAATCCTGCAACTTGACCAAATTGATCTATTCCTTCTAAAATTCTTTTAACACTTCCCGCTGGTTCTTCTACCGTTATTACCAGATCGTCCGCAAACGCTTTGACTTTATATTCATTTTTTCCTACAGACCCCCTTTTTATTTCTTCATTTTTCGGTGCCAACTTAGTTCTCAAGCTGACTTCTCATGGTCTCCACTCGAGATCTGCATGGCTTCAGCACAGAGACTCCTGAAGCTGCCATCCAAAGCAAGATTAGCCAAGGGTACAAAGCCTGCCCCATGGCAAAAACAATATCTAGATGATCAGTTTACTTGCTGAAGATGAATTTATATAGAAAATTAAGGGGGTTGAAATTTGCATTAGAGTATTACTTGTCCAGATTATGTGAAGTTTAACTAAGATGTGGTCTTTAAATCAGACTGCCTAATGAAGCGGAATGGTTTGATTTTGTTGTATTTTACCTTAATTTTCTGTTCCAAAGTAGTGGGAACAAACCAGAAAAATGCAATAGACCTCATGCAATATGCTATGAATCTGGAAGTGATCAAGAAAGGTGGTGTGTGTGTGTTTTAAGGAAAAATAAATCTCAGATTGTTTGTGTGAGACTGAATATTTATGTACAGTTTCCCCTTTTCACTCATTGCATATTTCATCCAATTCATTTGTGTGTGTTATGGGATAAATCTTGTGTGGGTGGAAAAGAGCAGTAAAAAGAAAAGGCATCAATCAGTGGCCAAAGGTGGCAGCAGTCACGATTCATTTTGTACACAGGTCATAGTTTGTTAAACATGCCTCCGCGTGACAATTAAGCAGCTTGCAGGTTTACAGAGGTCATTTTGGGGTGGCTTCATATTGCAGCCTTAAAGGAAGTCTGCTTGCCTTAGGAAAAAAGAGAGGTCTGAAGCATTGTCAGGAAGGCTTCAGCCATTCCCATATGTGGCTGCATGAACTACTTTCCCTCATAACTAGTAAGGAGTTACATAACGGAGGCAGAAGAACTCGCCCTCATTTGTTTGAAAAGTGGCTTCTGTTCTCAAGAATTGTTGGGTCATTGTCTGGAAAGGTATTCTTGTTGGTCCATGATGTTTCCATCCAGCCCTGTCCATCAAATGGTTAACACGGAGGTCCAGACCCTCAAGGCAATGAGTAGCTTTGGGCCAGTTATTCTCTCTCACCCTCTCCTACCTCACAAGGTTATTGTGAAGATAAAATGAATTGTACGGGTGGGCCTATGTTTTGCACGCTGCCCTGAGGAAAGGGTGGGATAGAAAATAAAAGAATGGATCAGGCTCAAGGCCAGTCGGAACAAAAACACCTTTGGCTGCTTCCGGAAGGTCTTCAGGCTGAAAAGAGAGGCCTCCCTGGCAAGGAGCTCTTGCCACCAAGGAGCCCTGAAGATCCTCAAAATGGGCTCATAGGACGGAATGTGGTCTTTCAGGGAACCTGCTCTCAAGCCATTTGGGGCTTTGTAGGTTATACCTAGTTATTTGGATTGTACCTAGAAACAGATGGGTAGGAAGCCTGCCGTGCTGGAGTCAGGCTAAGACCGTCCCAGGCAGTTGAATGGTTGCAGCGTTCTAAAATTTCTGGACATTTTTCAGACATTCACACAGAGTGTGTTACAGTCCAAATAAGATGCAATTAAGTTGTATTGCCTCACCATTGCCAGATCGGACATCTCTACACCACTGCTCCCACACTGCCAGTTTGTTTCATTCCTCCTCCCTGGTCCTTTTACATGCCTTTCTTCCTCCCATAACAGCGTCCCTTTCTTATTCCATTCCTTTTTATATTCTCTCTCTCTCTAATAAATGTTCCCCTTTTATGTCCAATTTCCTTTAACAAGTCCTCCAGCCTTCCCTCTCCCCCCCAAAAAAGGCTATGGCAAAACTAGGGGGGCAGGCAAGCAAGGAAGAGAGTCCCTGGGCAGACTGTAGGGCCCTGGGTGCTGCTGCCCCCCTAAAGTGGCCCAAGGTTCAGTGGCAGGGATGCACTGCTCTATCCTGCATGATTTGGGGGGGGGGGATATGGGTCTGTCTTATGCAAATGTCTGAATAGCTGTGAAAGATACAGTTAATATAATTGGAGGCTTGGTGTCTAGTTCCCGGAATAGTGTTGCCGTCATAAAAACATTGCTGTTTCTCTAAAATGGGAATGGCCAGTTGGCGACATGGGGCCAGACTCATCTCCAAAAGCAAATTTTATCTGCCTCTTCAGTCGCACACCAAATTGTGAAAATTATGAAATCTTTACATTTTGAAAAAAGTTACTCACCGGCAGTATTTTTCTTCTGTATTTTATATGCAATGCCTGAGCAGGTGTGCCCCATAGCTTTGGAAACCTTGAACACTGGGTGGTTTCATCTCTATTGTGGAGCCAGAGAACAGGTGAGGGCGAAGGAGTCAGACTTGCGTGGAGAAATTTGCACCGTCAGGAGATCAGAGAGGCTCCCAAGAAGGCAGGTGCTGGCCAGGCTTCTTCTAAGAGACAGAATATAAGCCATGCTCTCCATTTCCTCTCCACCACCTCCTCAAACGGGAAATAGGAAGCAGATGGGCAAGTGCAGGCAAGCCTATCTGAAGACGGCCACCACTGAAAAATAGATGGTTGAGCCAGGATTTCAAAAATCCAATTGAGTTAAATTAAGTAAATAACTTGATTTTGAATAGGACAGTAAAACAATATTATTCTTTGCTTACCGTGCAAGGAAAACCTTTTATTCAATCGGTGTTAATAGGTTCAAAAAAGAAAAGGGAATTCTCCATATTTCCAGGGCTGCCCTAATAATAGTGTTCTATGCACCCTGCCAATATTGTCATTTCAGTGTGGCTTGCATAGAAAAATGCAGCCGAAGGAGATTAATCGGGCAGTAGAATATCAAGTGCAAAAATTAAATTTAGGGTTTATTAAATTAGAGATAGTAACACTTTTGTCTGAGAAATGGCAATACTTCAATCACTTTATATCACTGCTTTAAAAAATGATAAATGGGCCCTTGTTCTGGTGTGTGTTATAGTTCCTTAAAAGGCCTGCTTTTGTGCATGGCTCCTTGCCAGCCTTGAACACAAGCCTTGCAGAGTTGCCCAAGTCAGAGAGGGAGATGTTCCAGGAGGGGAGGAGGACGTGGAAAAAACCCTTTCCCACCACCACCTCCAGGAAGACAAAGCTGACAGCCCAATGGCACCTCCTGGGGGAAGAACTTTCATAGGGCACTGGACCAGCCGGTTCACCCTAATGCCTTTGAAGACATGAAGAAATAAGTTTTTGTCACCCCCCCCCCTTTGTACTTGTGCACCTTCCCTGACAGGTTAAGGCCAGGAGATGTCATTGAATCCCATGGAATTCAGTTGTGACATGGATTGATTCCTCAACCTGATTCCACCAATATATGATTCATTTCCAGTCATTGGGATACAGAGTTTCATTCACAATTTTCCCAAAATGCTGCCCCTTGCCCACCCCTGGTCTTCCCTGTCATCTCTCTCAGCCCTGAAGGATAAATATTTACAATTTAAATCTAAAAGAAGAACATGGTAAGAGATCATGTGTTGTAGCAGGAAACGGGTTGCTGGGCATTTTCATTAAAGTGATTTCAGCAAAGGGGCAACTTTGGAAGTAGGAAAAGTAGAGCCATTGAGCAGAAACAACATATTCTCAAATTTTAGAAATGGAAAAGAGAAGAGAGTTGTGATGATAGGCAGCTTGGGAATAAGGATCTAATGACAGCTAATTTAAGGCAGGTAATATGCCTATAAGATCTACCTGTGCGAGACAATAAAACATTTATTGGTATAAATAATCTTATTAACATATCCTGGTGCTTTAACCTTAAGTATTACTGTCAGTTCTTCAATATACAAAAGACTCCGTAAGTGTATTTAAGAGGGGGAAGTCATAAGTTTAAATCAAAAGGGATTTGCACTGTATGGGAACGGCACTGTTCATTGATATCTTCATTCTCAGTCTCCACTTTCTCTCCCCTTCTCTTGCCATACAGCTAAGGTTGCAGTCAGCCCCATCCCTCCCTCCCTCTCATTTATCAATCAGCCTTGGCTAGTGATGTAATCTGTGATGCTGTCTCACTTTGTTCATTTTCTGTGAATTATTCAGCCCATCTCACTTTGCAGCTTGTTCACTTTTGAAATTTTGATGTTCTTTCATAAGATTCCATAATTGTTTTTGAAAACTTCAATGTGTGTTTCATCACATTAATTCCAGCCATATAACAGATAACATATTTCTGTTTGTGTAATTTTGCTTAATTTTATTATGATCTATGTTTATGTGGAAAGGAGATTACCTGTGGAAAGTGGTGCCAACCACTTTTATTATTATGAAAACGGGTTTTACAAATATATCATTTTGAGAATAATATAGTTCACAGCATCATCATTTCTCGAATGCTCCTGGAATCTTGCTCAATGTGTGCTTGCTTTGATGAGAGCAGGAAATAGAGAATTATGTGGCATTTTATAAACAATTTTTTAAAAGATGAACTTCCCATTTTTAGCTTTGACTTACAACAGCAGGACTTTGTGGGGTTTGCCTGATCATTTGAGGGGGGCTCAGCCCTCTCCCCCCGGACAATTTAGCAAAAGCTCTACCTGCAGGTGGCGCTGTGGGTTAAAGCCTCAGCGCCTAGGACTTGCCAATCGAAAGGTCGGCGGTTCGAATCCCTGCGGCGGGGTGCGCTCCCGCTGCTCGGTCCCAGCGCCGCCAACCTAGCAGTTCGAAAGCACCTTCGGGTGCAAGTAGATAAATAGGGACCGCTTACCAGCGGGAAGGTAAACGGCATTTCCGTGTGCGGCTCTGGCTCGCCAGAGCAGCGATGTCACGCTGGCCACGTGACCCGGAAGTGTCTCCGGACAGCGCTGGCCCCTGGCCTCTTAAGTGAGATGGGCGCACAACCCCAGAGTCTGTCAAGACTGGCCCGTACGGGCAGGGGTACCTTTACCTTTACCAGAAGTAAGTCCTATTGAGTTTAATGGGATTTGTTGTTGTTGTTTAGTCGTTTAGTCGTGTCCGACTCTTCGTGACCCCATGGACCAGAGAACGCCAGGCACTCATGTCCTCCACTGCCCCCCGCAGCTTGGTCAGACTCATGCTGGTAACCTCGAAAACACTATCCAACCATCTCGTCCTCTGTCGCCCCCTTCTCCTTGTGCCCTCCATCTCCTTGTGCCCAACATCAGGGTCTCCTCCAGGGAGTCTTCTCTTCTCATGAGGTGGCCAAAGTACTGGAGCCTCAGCTTCACAATCTGTCCTTCCAGTGAGCACTCAGGGCTGATTTCCTTCAGAATGGAGAGGTTTGATCTTCTTGCAGTCCATGGGACTCTCAAGAGTCTCCTCCAGCACCATAATTCAAAAGCATCAATTCTTCGGCGATCAGCCTTCTTTATGGTCCAGCTCTCACTTCCATACATCACTACTGGGAAAACCATAGCTTTAACTATACGGACCTTTGTTGGCAAGGTGATGTCTCTACTTCTCAAGATGCTGTCTAGGCCTGTCATTGCCCTTCTCCCAAGAAGCAGGCGTCTTTTAATTTCGTGGCTGCTGTCACCATCTGCAGTGATCATGGAGCCCAAGAAAGTAAAATCTCTCACTGCCTCCATTTCTTCCCCTTCTATTTGCCAGGAGGTGATGGGACCAGTAGCCATGATCTTCGTTTTTTTGATGTTGAGCTTCAGACCATATTTTGCACTCTCCTCTTTCACCCTCAATAAAAGGTTCTTTAATTCCTCCTCACTTTCTGCCATCAAGGTTGTATCATCTGCATATCTGAGGTTGTTGATATTTCTTCCGGCAATCTTAATTCCGGCTAGGGATTCATCCAGCCCAGCCTTTCGCATGATGAATTCTGCATATAAGTTAAATAAGCAGGGAGACAAAATGCAGCCTTGTCGTACTCCTTTCCCAATTTTGAACCAGTCAGTTGTTCCATATCCAGTTCTAACTGTAGCTTCTTGTCCCACATAGAGATTTCTCAGGAGACAGATGAGGTGATCAGGCACTCCCATTTCTTTAAGAACTTGCCATAGTTTGCCATGGTCGACACAGTCAAAGGCTTTTGCATAGTCAATGAAGCAGAAGTAAATGTCTTTCTGGAACTCTCTAGCTTTCTCCATTATCCAGCGCATGTTTGCAATTTGGTCTCTGGTTCCTCTGCCTCTTCTAAATCCAGCTTGCACTTCTGGGAGTTCTCGGTCCACATACTGCTTGAGCCTTCCTTGTAGAATTTTAAGCATAACCTTGCTAGCGTGAGAAATTAGTGCAATTGTGCGATAGTTGGAGCATTCTTTGGCACTGCCCTTCTTTGGGATTGGGATGTAGACTGATCTTCTCCAATCTTCTGGCCACTGCTGAGTTTTCCAAACTTGCTGGCATATTGAGTGTAGCACCTTAACAGCATCATCTTTTAAAATTTTAAATAGTTCAGCTGGAATACCATCACTTCCACTGGCCTTGTTATTTGCAGTGCTTTCTAAGGCCCATTTGACTTCACTCTCCAGGATGTCTGGCTCAAGGTCAGCAACCACACTACCTGGGGTATATGAGACATCCGTTTCTTTCTGGTATAATTCCTCTGTGTATTCTTGCCACCTCTTCTTGATGTCTTCTGCTTCTGTTAGGTCCTTTCCACTTTTGTCCTTTATTATGGAAATCTTTGTACGAAATGTTCCTTTCATATCTCCAATTTTCTTGAACAGATCTCTGGTTCTTCCCATTCTATTGCTTTCCTCTATTTCTTTGCATTGCTTGTTTAAGAAGGTCTTCTTGTCTCTCCTTGCTATTCTTTGGAAATCTGCATTCAATTTCCTGTATGTTTCACGATCTCCCTTGCATTTTGCTTGCCTTCTCTCCCCCGCTATTTGTAAGGCCTCATTGGACAGCCACTTTGCTTTCTTGCATTTCCTTTTCATTGGGATGGTTTTCGTTGCTGCCTCCTGTATAATGTTGCGAGCCTCCATCCATAGTTCTTCAGGCACTCTGTCCACCAAATCTAAATCCTTAAACCTGTTCCTCACTTCCACTGTGTATTCATAAGGGATTTGACTTAGATTGTATCTTACCGGCCCAGTGGTTTTTCCTACTTTCTTCAGTTTAAGCTGGAATTTTGCTATAAGAAGCTGATGATCTGAGCCACAGTCAGCTCCAGGTCTTGTTTTTGCTGACTGTATAGAGCTTCTCCATCTTTGGCTGCAGAGAATATAATCAATCTGATTTCGATGCTGCCCATCTGGTGATGTCCATGTGTAGAGTCGTCTCTTGTGCTGTTGGAAAAGCGTGTTTGTGATGACCAGCTTGTTCTCTTGACAGAACTCTATTAGCCTTTGCCCTGCTTCGTTTTGATCTCCAAGGCCAAACTTGCCAGTTGTTCCTTTTATCTCTTGACTCCCTACTTTAGCATTCCAATCCCCTATAATGAGAAGAACATCCTTCTTTGGTGTCACTTCTATAAGGTGTTGTAAGTCTTCATAGAATTGGTCAATTTCAGTTTCTTCAGCACCAGTAGTTGGTGCATAAACTTGGATTACTGTGATGTTAAAAGGTCTGCCTTGGATTCGTATCGAGATCATTCTATCATTTTTGAGATTGCATCCCAGTACAGCTTTTGCCGCTCTTTTGTTGACTATGAGGGCCACTCCATTTCTTTTACGGGTTTCTTGCCCACAGTAGTAGATATGATGGTCATCCGAACTGAATTCACCCATTCCCGTCCATTTTAGTTCACTGATGCCCAGGATGTCAATATTTATTCTTGCCATCTCATTTTTGACCACCTCCAACTTAGCCATGTTCATGGTTCTTACATTCCAGGTTCCTATGCAATATTTTTCTTTACAGCATTGGACTTTCCTTTCGCTTCCAGGCATATCCGCAACTGAGCGTCCTTTCGGCTTTGGCCCAGCCGCTTCATCAGCTCTGGATCTACTTGTACTTGCCCTCCGCTCTTTCCCAGTAGCATGTTGGACGCCTTCCAACCTGAGGGGCTCATCTTCCAGCGTCATAACTTTTATATGCCTGTTGTCTTTGTCCATGGAGTTTTCTTGGCAGGGATACTGGAGTGGCTTGCCGGTTCCTCCTCCAGGTGGATCACGTTTGGTCAAAACTCTCCACTATGACCTGTTCATCTTGGGTGCCCTGCTCGGCATAGTTCATAGCTTCTCTGAGTTCTTCAAGCCCCTTCGCCACGGCAAGGCAGTGATCCATGAAGGGGTAATGGGATTTATTCCTAGGTAAATGTGCATAGTATTGAACCTTAGCCCCCGTTTGTGTGTTGTTGACTCCCCATGACTCTTTCATAGCATTTGATTTTGTTGTCAGATTACCCGTCTGATATAATTTAAGTTCCTGGTCCTGCAAGGCTGGGCCGCTTGGCATCACAGACCCCTCTTCAAATCGTCTGAATGTTGTCAAGGCAAAGATACTGAACTAAGTTTTCAATACTTTTTAAAAGTGGCACAGAGATTTTTATACTGTAATTGCAAAGTTTTAGAAGGAGAGAGAATGGCTGGAGCAGAGAGATGAGATTCATTCTGCATTTTGGGGAATGTCCAAAAATAACAGTGCCATGATGAAGCGCCAAGCCAACAGCAGGCTTGTGATTGCTCTGTATGAGACCAGAAACTCAATGTAATAGTCCCAAGTATCCCAAAAATGCTCTAAGGTTTCCAGGGTGATGTGTAGAAGATAGGATTTTGGACTTTCCTTTTCTTTTGTCTGTCCCACAGTCAGTCTTTATTAGTGAAGACTAGGATTCATCACCCCAACAGTACATAGGCCAGACACACAACTATCACAAGCTTTGCCAGCAGACAAGGTCCAAAGTTTTCTGTATATGGCCGTGAACCTTATTGGAAATTCTGTTTTATTTACTCTTCTCTTTATTTGTTTCTTGACACAGGCCTGGAGAGAGGTTTAACAAAGGCTTTGAAGAAACTGGATGACTATCTGAGAAATCCTTTACCTGAAGAGATAGACGCAAGTAGCACAGAGGTGGAGAAAGTGTCGAAACGCAAGTTCTTGGATGGAGATGAGCTGACTCTTGCCGACTGCAACCTTCTGCCCAAACTTCATGTTGTCAAGGTGAAAAGAATTTGTCTTCAGAACAGGCACCTCTTTGCCACCATTCCTCTCATGGTTTTACATGCTTTGCATTTCCCTGAGCAGTGAGAAGCCTAGGAGAAGGAGCCCTTTGGATGAGAGGGAGATCACTGCAGCCTTTGGTGACTTGTCTTGTTTACAAAAGTACCAGCAGAGCACACTGCAAACACGGCAGATTGCTCAAGCTGGCAGCATAACTGCTAAACCTGCATGAGATCCCCAGGTTCCCTGCCCAAGATTCACAGGTGGGGACCTCCAAGCCACCTCCAGACATGCTAAGTTCACAGCTGATGCTGCTCAAATTCAGTAAGCAGCCTCCATGACTTCTGCCTACACAGGCAGACTGCATCCTGTAGGAAGATTTCCCCTTGAGAAAATATCTTCACCATTGAGCCCATTAAGGAATATCAGCTGATCGCTCTTGATAATTAACAAGCAATCAGCTTTGCAAAGGATGGTCAGCAGTTCCTTGGTGCTCTGACCGCACTTATCTTTCAGTGTCTTACTACTCTGCAGTATCTTTTCAATCAGCAGGATCAGTAGAAATCCAATACACTTCTGGTACTCGGGGTCAGGTCAAAATTTTGATGCCAGCAACATAAAAACCAAAAGGGCACTTCTAACTGAATCAACATGGCACGTGGTGTAAACATACCCAGCTCCCTCAGAAGTCTTGGTTTCCAGACCCTTGACCATCTTGATCGTCCTTGTTTCAGCTTGTCAGTATCCTTCTTAAATTGTGGTGCCGAGAACTGGACATAGCATTCCAGGTGTGGTGTGGTGTGGTGTGGTCTGGCCGCAGCAGAATAAAGTGGCACTATGACTTCCCTTGATCTGGACACTAGACTTCTGTAGATGCAGCCTAGAATAGCATTAGCTCCCCCCCTTTTTTTTTTTCTTTTGCTGCATCACACTGATGACTCATGTTAAGCTTGTGGTCCACCAAGACCCCTAGATCCTTTTCACATGTACTGCTAGTAAGCCAGCTGTAAGCCACATTAAGCCTTATATTTGTGCATCTAGTTCTTCATACCTAAGTGCATAACCTGACATTTGTCCCCACTGAAATTCTGTTTTT
This sequence comes from Podarcis cretensis, assembly GCF_951804945.1. Classification (NCBI taxonomy): domain Eukaryota; kingdom Metazoa; phylum Chordata; class Lepidosauria; order Squamata; family Lacertidae; genus Podarcis; species Podarcis cretensis. The sequence continues at coordinate 124,777,017 of NC_137172.1, read as the reverse complement.
TAGTTTGGGCCTGGTTCTGCAACCTATTAAGGTCATTTTGAATCCTGATTCTGTCTTCTGCGGCATTAGTTGCTTCTCCTAGGTTTGTGTTGTCTGCAAATTTGATGAGCATCCCCTTAATTCCAAATCCACCTAACAGTTTCCTCATTCAACCAACATTTTGCCAGCTTCCTCGTATGATGGAACTTGCTTGTTCTTCCTCTTGCTTTGAACATAGCCAAAGAAAGCTTTTAAAAAAAATCTCTCTTGCAAGTGGGACCTTGTTTTGAGCTTTGGCCCACCTGAGCTCCCCACCGCAACTGTTGGCTTCTTGTGTATACTCCTCCTTTGTGATTTCCCCTTTCTTCCATTTCATATATACACCCTTCTTAAATCTAAGCTCATCTATAAGCTCCTTATGCATCCACACTGGTATCTTTAGATGCCTCCCACTTTTCTTTCTTGTTGGAATTGTCTGCATTTGGGCCTTCAATATTTCTCCTTTAAGAAACTCCCATCCATCTTGGGCTCCCTTCTCTTTGAGTATTTCTGACCATGGGATCTCACCCAGTAGCTCCTTCAGCTTTTTGAAATTGGCCTTCTTAAATTCTTTTCTCCTGCCTCTGTATCATGAAACCCAGGAGGACATGATCACTTCCTCCCAAGTTTCCCAGTACTTCCACTTGCATGGCAAGGCCCTGGGTCCCACAGTTCCCTTATATAATAAACACACATGGACATGGATAATTTAGGTTAATGGGCTAAAATAGGGCACAACGTTATTGGTTACAGATGTGAGCAATTTGACTTAGGCGTTGGGTAAGACCAGGCTATATCCTGACTCCTGTCCATCTGCAAGGAGTCACACTAAGGGTAGACATACGTCAAATTGGGGCGTCCCCAATGGGTCGTGGCATGGCTCTAGCCCATGGATCCTTTTAACAGGATGCCCTTATTGAGGAGGGGCAGGCAGAGGTTACAACCTCCCCTCCCATCACAAAGGCTTACCTCACGAAGTTGTGACAATTGCTACGAGGTAGATGAAACCCAAATGGCTGGTGCCGATTTGCCAAGTGGAAAAATTCCTACCTGGCCCCAACAACATGGCAGCCAACCTTAGTCCATAGCAAAGTCGATGTCATAGCAACGCATAAAAAGAAGGTGGGTGGCCTGGGAAATCCGGCAAGGAGGTGAAAGGACACACACCCCGGCCACGCCGCAGTTTAAACGGCAAGTGGTCACCCCCCAGCTGTGCCAATTGGTCAGCTGGGGGGCGTGGCACGACTGGGAGTCACAGTGATGCGGGCAGCATCCCTCCACCCTCCTGGCGGGTCACTGGGAGGTCCCGGGTGCCCTCCTGCAACACCGCCCCCCGGGGAAGGGGAACGGACTTCTCCAATTAGTTCTTCTGTTTGTGAGGACCAGGTCCAAACTAAATGATCCCCTTGATGCTTCTTCCACCTTCTGGGAAATGAAATTGTCAGCAAGACAATGGAGGAATTCGTTGGACCTTTCATTCTTGGCAGAGTTTGCGTTCCAACAGATATTAGTTAAATTCTCCCATGACTATTTTATCTTGTAGGGCCATCCAAGATCTCCCGATCTCACAAGATCTTGGACAGCGGGGGGGGGGGGGGCAGTTTTGTCCATATGTTACAAAACTTATTAATAATATTCAAGTATTAAAAACAGTTTTTTTGGGGGGGGGTCTTCATTCTAGATTGTAACGAAGAAATATCGAAACTATGAGTTTCCAGCAGAAATGACGGGACTTTGGCGATACCTGAAAAATGCTTATGCTCGGGATGAATTCATCAACACTTGTGCTGCAGACAAAGAAATTGAAATAGCTTATGCTGATGTAGCCAAACGGCTCAGCAAATTCTAATCAACATCTATTTCACTGGATGGCTGGAAATAAACTTACCTGTTCCCTCGAGAAAATGCAAGGTGGCAATGCAGAAGAGGAAACATTACTTCTGAAATGTGTACTAATTTGCTGGAACAAATTTTATCATTTATGACCAGTGTTTTGAAATCACCATGTTTGATTAAATAGCCTCCTGCTAACAGTACATTCTATAGCTAGAAATTTCAAAGTTAAGTAGAACATGAATGTAAAGAAATATTTGGGTTTGGGGTATTTCTACCTTTTTTCATGGACCCTTGATGTGTTCTATTTAAAAATACACCGTCAATAGCATTGGAGGGAAAACAGGACTGAGAGTAAGAAAGGGGGCATTGTCGTGCGGGGAGCATAACTTTAGGGAATTGGAAGCATCTTTCGAAGCAGGTCCTGCCCTCCTAGAGCAAGGAGGCAGTTCTGAGAGAAGTCTCTTGCTGGTGGGGAAGCCTGAGTGAATGCTGGCGCAGGACGCAGACTTGCTCAGCAGAGGCCCCAGCAGTGGGGAAATAGTGAATGCAATAACTTTGTCTACATATATGATTCAAGGATATTTGGAGGAGCAATGGTAATACAAAAACAGCGTAGGTAATATTGAAAAGAAACTTGATAATACTGTGATGGAATTTAGAGATATATATATATTGAACGGCTCTTCACAGCTAACTCACAATCTATAGTATCCTTTCGAACATCTCAGCATGTTAGGAAAAAAAGAAGAAGCATGCAACAGAAATCTGATTCCTCATATGAATGGATAAGAAATGGAGTTCATTGTCTATTCCTAAGTCGTCATTTGGTCTAGAAATCCTGAAAATAGCAGTTTGTTTTTTTAAAAAGTTATTCCCCACTGCCAACACTTGGTTGAAGTTTGGCAGGTATATAACTGCTTCCGAGAGTTGGTGGGTTTCTTTGTGCTGACAGAGGGTAACATCCAATTGTAACTTCCCCTGGGCAGCAGATTCCCCTACATTCTCTCCTACAGCTCCTTGTGTGCTCTTAAAAACTATTGTGGGGGTTGAAGGACCCTCCAGAGCAGATGGGGGGGGGACGGGGGTGAGGGGGTGAGAAGCAGGGTTCAGAGGAAGGGAAATTCTGCTGTGTCTGTTGGCATGAAGTTGGACTTCACCTAAACTGATTTTATGAAATGGATTATTTTGTGCTCGATCTAGCCTTTGTATTAAGAGTTCTGCTTGAAGCCAATGGATATTTTGTTCCATAAATTACTTTAAAGCATTTATTTATTTATTTATTCATTCATTCATTCATTCATTCATTCATTCATTCATTCATTTATAAAATTAGGTGTTTTAGCTCATATTTCCTAACATTTTGGAAGGCAAAAGGTTTGGCTCTGAATCATATAGAACAAGTCTGCAAGTAGGTTCAACAATGTGTTGCTGTTCTGCTTTTTTCTCCACTGCAGTTCCTTAAGCTACACCTTTTTAAAAAGAAAGAAAAGAGGGACACCCGGTGCTTGCAAAGAGAAGGCAAATACCACATTTTGCGATCGGGGTTCTTTAGCGTTCCCTGGATCTATTTTGCAGAAACTGGGTTTGCATGGCGAGGTCCCAAACCATCCCGAGATGTAAGAATGAAACCAGTATTTTAGGTTAATGGGCTAAAAAAGGCCACAACTTTATTGGTTACAGAATGAGTGGTATTGGCTTAGGCAGTGGAAGCGAACCGACTATATCTGACTCCTGCCCATCTGCAGGGAGTCTCTGAAGGGTTAACCTCCAAGAGGGGAGCCCTGCTGATGCACATCAACTAGGAACTCCGCCAGGGTCACTTCTAGGGGTCTGCCATGGCCCAAGCCTCCAATCTGGGGTTCGGACAGAGACCACACCCCTCAGATTCCTTTAATGGAATACCCTTGAATTACGAGGGGTAGGTGATGGCCACTACCTCCCATCACTTCCAACCAAATACTCCAATGCCTAACCGCCAAACCTTACAAAGTTGTGACGATTTGCTACGAGGTAGGTGAAAAACCAAATGGCTGGTGCCAATTTGCCAAGTGGAAAAAATTCCTACCAGGCCCCTTCAACAGGCGACCAACCGAGATCCATAGTAAGGTCAAGGGATAAGGAACCTGACCTTAGGGAGGGAGGGTGGGAGAACTGCGCAAGCAGGAAGCAAAAGGGGGCGAGTGCTTGACCGCAGGCGATTTAAATAGCCCAAGCCATGCCCCCAGACCAACCGCATTGGTCGGTCCAAGGGATGATGTGGCCAAGGACCCCAATGGTGCAGAGGCTATCCTGCCTTGAGCGCATGGACCGGGCTTGTGACCAACCTGCAACGACATCTCCCCGGGCACAGGAAATGGCTTTGTTGATAGCCATGCCTTGATTTCCCCCATGAAGCTAGCTGCTGCTATTCACGCAAGAATATATATATAGTCTGCCTATTTCCCTGTGATCTTATACTGTTCAAACTCCACTTCTTGTTATTTTTTGCAAATCCAACTATAGCATTTAAGTGGCACTACAGGTGGCGCTGTGGGTTAAAGCCTCAGCACCTAGGGCTTGCCGATCGAAAGGTCGGCGGTTCGAATCCCTGCGGCGGGGTGCGCTCCCGCTGCTCGGTCCCAGCGCCTGCCAACCTAGCAGTTCGAAAGCACCTCCGGGTGCAAGTAGATAAATAGGGACCGCTTACCAGCGGGAAGGTAAACGGCGTTTCTGTGTGCAGCTCTGGCTCGCCAGAGCAGCGATGTCACGCTGGCCACGTGACCCGGAAGTGTCTCCGGACAGCGCTGGCCCCTGGCCTCTTAAGTGAGATGGGCGCACAACCCCAGAGTCTGTCAAGACTGGCCCGTACGGGCAGGGGTACCTTTACCTTTACCTTTACAGTTTTGGACCAAAACCTCTCATTCCCCTCCTTTCTAGCCTATGTCTTCCTCACTTTCAGAGCTTTCTTTCCTGAGAAATACTGAGGCCAATGTTCTTGCACTTTCATTTCCTTGGACACTTTCCCAACTTTGCCCACTAGCTGAAGCTTCTGACCACTTTACTTCCTTGTCTCGGCACAATGCCTGCACCCTTTCCAACACTGCATCAAATTTGTTGAGAGAATGGTAACAATTGTGTGATGCAATCCCACTAATTCAGCTTGCATTGAAGAAGTAAAAATGATTCAGGCATTCAGTTTTTGCAAATTCCAACATGACTAGGCCTGATAGAGATCAAAACATTTGTTATCCTTCAGATTTTGCACTTCTCCAAATTTTGAAGTGCACGTTTCAGATTAGAAATAAAGTATCAAAGTTTTAGAATGCATATTTTGAGAAAGTTATATAAATATGCATTTAAACATCTTAAATGCAAATTGGAAAGAATAAAATCCATGCATTAATGTGGAAATGGACTGAGCAGTCCAGAAATAGACTGATCTTTCTCTTTTTTAATATATTTTTTATTAACAGGCCAATCAAATCACATTATTTCCAAATCACATTAGTTCCAAATTATACAGCCAAATTTTTAAATTTTGTTGGTGGTACCCAGACTTCAAGCTCCGAACGGGGGTCCAAGCATCACTTTTATTGCTGCTTTAATTAGACAGTTCTATCCAGTTCTATTCGGATAGTCTCTTTATTACTTTCTTCATCTTCTTGTTATCGTATATTCCTTTCTTTGCAATCTCTGATAAACTTCACAAGCGGGTTGAAAGCAAACATCTTCTGTGTGGGTTTTACACTCTCCAAAAATCATATCACATAGGGACAGCCACCATTCCACACCTCCGTAAAGAATTCATCCTCGGTCTGTCCATTAATTTTCCCTGGCTTTCCAAGTATATCCGAGGGCTCTGCCAGGTTTAGATCACATTCCAATCATCATTCACATTCCGATAATCCTGGTCCTCCTCCCCCCGTCTTTCTTAGACAAGCCTGTCTCAGCAAGACGCCATTTAAAACTGCGTCATAAAATTTTCCTCCGTTCTCCGGTGTTTACCAATCATCTCTTTGATCCATAATTCTCTCCACACAGTTCTTAAAATCCTGCTTGTGATTAATAAAATGCAACGATTCTTCTTTCTGGGGTGAAGGGTTATTAATACTCACATAAGGCAAAGAAAATAAAAGTTTTTTCCTCCACCCCCCTTCCGTTTCACTCCAAACATACCAGTCTCTTAATGGTGGTTCATCACTTGATTTATTTGTCCCGCCCGTCGCTCCGGTCCCAGAGATCCATTAATCAGCAGTCTTAACTCCCGAACTTCGCTTGATGTATGTGCTTCAGCTTCTTTCCAATTATATATTTCCAATTATATTTTCGAGCTGAAGCGAACCAGTACGCTGATTGGAGAAAGCATCAGGAAGAGCCGACTTCACCGAGGGCTTGTGCCAAGTGACCGGGCACCCCCTTCTTTCAATCCGGGGGTGCATTATGGACACCGCTGGCAAGGCAGTCCCCCCCATCTCCTTGAGGGGTCGGGAAGGCTGCATACTTCCCATAGCAGCCTCTTAATTACCTTGTGTGGGTTGGAGAGATGTTATTGTCAGCCATCTTCCAATGCGCCACCTGGTGGCCCCCGAAATAGACTGAGCTTTCTGACCCTGCATAAGATCCCTAACAATGAATTTATGGAGGAAGCAGGGGAAGCATGTGTTTGTACAAAAAATGCACATTGAGGGTAAAAGGAATGACAAGCGAGCTAATGTGTGTGTATTCTTATTACCAGCATGTGAACCCTGGTCAGTCAGGGATCCCATCCCCACAGAGGCAGCCCTCTGGGCAAAGTCGCCTGCAGACCTGTGTCAGTAATTGACTGAACAACAACAATGTATTTATATACTGTCCTCATAAAACATCAGGGTGATGTACAGGAATATTAAAACACAGGGACTATTGAAAAGCAGTACAGCAGTGAAAGCAGCAATGATGGGGAGGGGGGCACAACCAACACACCTTGGCATCCAGGGATGGGGCTGGTCCAGCAGTGCACAATAAGCTTTTCACACATTTACATGGGACGCCTGGAAGAAGGCTGTTGCTGGGAAAGGACTTGGATCCTGGTGTCTCCTATCTGTCTCCAGAGCTGGCTGCAAGACTTGTCGCGAGCAGGCACTTTCTGCCAGCACAGTAGCTAAGCCAGCCATAGCTCCAGCCCCGTTACTCCAGCACTGTATATTATAATATACAGGGACGTGAGTGGCACTGCGGTCTAAACCACTGAGCCTCTTGGGCTTGCCAATCAGAAGGTTGGCAGTTCGAATCCCCGCAATGGGATGAGCTCCCGTTGTTCTGTCCTGGCTTCTGCCAACCTAGCAGTTCGAAAGCATGCCAGGGCATGTAGAAAAATAGGTACTGCTGTGGTGGGAAGGCAAATGGCATTTCTGTGCACTCTGGTTTCTGTCACAGTGCTCCATGTGCCAGAAGTGGTTTAGTCCTGCTGGCCGCATGACACAGAAAGCTGTCTGTGGACAAAAGCCGGGTTCCTGGGCCTGAAGCGAGATGAGTGCCACAACCCCTAGTCGCCTTTGACTGGACAGTTAAGTCCAGGGGTCCTTTACCTTATTTATTTATTTATTTATTTATTTATTTATTTATTTATTTATTTATTTTTATTATTTTTATTATTTTTATTATTTTTATTATTATTTTATTATTATTATTATTATTGTTATTATTATATTGCATATTTTGTGTGCTTTGAAATGGAATAGGATATGATAACTTAATATTTTCACTTTTTTCCTGCTTCTAGATTAGAGCTAGGGTACTAAAAAGGGGAATAAACAGTTACTTCTGGTGGGGAGCTGGACCTACTTAATTCAGTAGGCCTCTGAGGCTTGATAAATAATTGGGGAAATCCCTAATGTGTGCTTGCTGTCAACTTCAAATGGACTTCAGTCAGAATTTCTTTCTGTTCCATTCTGAATGTGAAGTGTTGTTGTTTAGTGGTTTAGTCGTGTCTGACTCTTTGTGACCCTCTGGACCAGAGCACGCCAGGCACTCCTGTCTTCCACTGCCTCCCGCAGTTTGGTCAAACTCATGTTCTTAGCTGTCCAGCCATCTCGTCCTCTGTCGTCCCCTTCTCCTTGTGCCCTCAATCTTGTGTTAATCATGCTGAACATAGTTTATCTACTTTGGCAAAGTGCTTTTTTTAAAAGAACTTAAATGACAAGACAGACAGTATGGATTAGCAATAACTTTGTTCATAAATTTCTCACAAGATGTAAAGAAAGAGGCAGATCAGAAGGAAAAGTAGCCAACAATGTGGATTTAATCATTGATGTTTCAGAAAATGCAGACCAAATGTCTGTAAAAATGTCCATTGTAGTCAAACATTTCTGAGATATTTGTTTCAAAGACACCAGTGCTTCACTAAGTACTTCATTCCTATCCGAGATCCACATTGATTTCCCTCTTAATATTAATTTAGAAACTGCTAAAGGCACCTTTTTCTAATAGAGTACTTGAGCTGTTGACAATCCGGCATATCTGTAAAGCCAAGAAGTTACTAGGATTTTTTAATCGGAACCGTAGCAAACACCTCAAGGATTTCCAGAGGTCATAGCAAAAACAACAGATGCCTCTGATGAAGTAGAGACCACAGAATCAGAGAGCTGGAGGGGGCCCTGAGGATCATCTAGTCCAACCTCCTGCAATGCAGAAATGTGCAGCTGGCCCAAATGGGGATCGAACCTGAAACCTTGGCATTATCAGCACCACACTCTATCCAACTGAGCTAGCACAGACTTATCAGAAACTCCATAGTACACCTGTAAAGTCTTTGAAAACCTGCCAGATCCACTTCTACGTCTGCAAGGTGGCCCCTCTGAATTCTCATTTCCCTGCCCCATTGCTGCCTCCGATGCTCCACCCCACTGGCACAGCTCTCCCCACTGCTCTGTGCCAGTGGCTTTGCAGAGAGAATCTCTGCTGTATCATTGAACAGTCTGAAGTAGACATTGCTTTGCTTTCTTGGATTTATTCGAAAAATGATGAAAGGAAAGTGTTATAAACTGATGACCTATGTAGACATATGCTCTGTCCTCCTAAATTTAATATTGCAAGAAATGATTGAGTCTTTGGACTTTAACAAATGCTTAGGATAAGAGAGCTATCTAAAAACAGTACAATAACAATGTGTACTGAACATGCATGAAACTGCCTTCAAAATCTGGATTAATAAGACCCCCTTTCAGTACTTGCAAATCAGAATTCTTTTATTAGAATGGGATAGAAGTGAAAATGCTTATAGGGCACTGGCAACTTTTGAAAATGTATGTTCAGGCAAGATATCACAAAAAGAGTTACCATGGAAAATATGTCATGTGGTTCCATCACTAAGGGCCATGAACTCTAGTTATAAAAGAAAGCAGTAGGAAGAATCCAGTTGGAATTTATTTGGCAAAAACTTGTCAGAAATATGCACAAATGCAACGAAGAAGTTGCTAGATGTTAGATCTATTGGAAATGTGATCAAGCATGCACCTCAAAATGGTAGTTTAAAAAAGACATGGTTTTAAGTTAACTCAAGTTGTTGGCAATGTATACAAGCATAACTCAGAGATATTGCAGGTTCTGCTCCAGACCACCACAATAAAAGTGAATATCGCATTAAAGCCAGTCACACAATTCTTTTGGTTTCCCAGTACATATAAAAGTTATGCAGTCTATTAAGCCCCGCCCCTGGCTGCAGGGGGGTGAGGGGTGAAGCCCAGGTCCACTCCTGTGGCCAGAGGAGGGGTGGCAGTGGCTGGGGGGCTTCCTTCCCCTGAAGGGGCCTGGCTGCCTGCAGCTGCACCCGCCTCCTCATGAGGAGCAATATCTGTGAAGCCCAATAAAGCAAAAAGCAATAAAACGATGTGTGCCTGCAGAGGCTTTGCACATATTTGGTGGTCATGTAAATATGTAATAGCTTTATGGAAACTTATTGTCATAACTATCAAATGGATTATAGGGGAAATCATGTGTTTTAAACCAGAAGGGGGGGGGGAGCTCGGACTCTTTTAACGATCTAAAAAGAACATTGGTGTTTAGTAAACAATTTGTTAGTCTGTATTATAACTGGAAAAAATGGAAGAAACCAAATTACCTTCTGTGGAGAAATGGCTTCAAAATGCTTTGCAAACTTTGGAGATAATAAAAGCTACTCATAAAAGACTTTGGGGACACAGACATTGTAACTCACAGGCACATGGGGACCATTCCTGCACTTGGGAAAATAATTAATCAATAAATACTAAATTCCCAAGAAATACCAAATATTGTGTGGCAGGTTTTCTAGCTGGAGGAAGAGAGACCGCCTGACAGTCGTTTGAACAAAGGGTCAGAGGCAATTGTGAGTACGCTTTCTGCATTTATTACTGTTGTTTTAAAAAAGATAATTTAGAAACCTCATTTTCCCTCCTATTAAGCACATAAGCACTGGAGTATTTTCTTTATTTGGCACCTGTGGGAACAGCTCTAATGTAGCCTGTCGCGCGATGCCAAGGAGGCTGCCCCAGGTAAATTTCCAACCCTCCTTATTGCCAACACATGTGCAACTTGGGCTACTGTAGAGCATTGTAAAATCTTACTTAGAAACAAAGTACTGCAGACTGACTACCCGTGAGTCAGACCCCATACGGCTGCAGCAGCGCAGCCCTTAAATTGGCCTGACATCAGAAACCGCAGGGTGAGAACAGCAGCTCTGAAGTGATGTTTTTGTCACCAGTCATTTTCTATTTATAACAACAGCATAATCCCATTTTATAAGAACACAATAAAGCACAACAGGAGCAGGCATTGTTCTGCTCAAATCGCTTTTCTCATGCGGGTACATTTAAAGCACTTAGCCTTTGGCCTCTTGTCTCACTGCACACACCCAACACTAGCAATTAAGGGGCAACAATGCACACCCTGTTGTGTCTGAATGCACAAAACCCACTTGAGGAACAATCTTCTACTAAACATTTTCAGAGCATACTGGATTGCCGCTTTTGCCTGTGGTGGTCTGCACTCCACCTTTGCAGCCCCTTTGCTAAATTCGCTTGATATTAAGAAAATGGGTGGGGGGGCATATTTTGGAGATGACCCCGTTGTCTCTCATGTCCCATTGTCACTGGGGGGAGAGGATGAGTGGCTATAGTATTTCTTAATTATTGTAAAGTGTGTCTCTGATAAATAGTTTTAACGGCTTTAAGCTGGACTGTGCGAGGAGGTGTCCCAAGAGATGCCATTCAAACAAGAAAAGAGAACCTTGAAGCCCAGCATGTTTGCTTCTGTGATAATTTCTTGTAGGCCCAGTATTTATTTGGGTGTGAGAAATGTCCCTTTCAGTTAAGCATAGCGTTCTCTGCTTTTCTACGCTACACATTTGAGCAAAAAGGTAATTTGCTGACATTTCAACTACTCGGAAGAGAAGTTCAAATTAATCAAAATGCAGTCTGAAAAGATAGTATTTATTTCATTGCTGCATCATAAAGATAAACAAAATAAGACGGGCATCTTTTGATTTGACCAGGAGCTCCTTGCATGGATGGTCACTGCGCTGCTGCCTCCAAAGTCCAGCTCTGGGGTGCAATAGTATAGCTTCACCAGGTGGTAATATGACATCCCTTCAGGAATTGGACAGTGCAGCTTTGAAACTTGCCTCAGAAGTGGGTAGATGTTCAGTTTAGAGCAGCATGTAAATAGTGAAACATTGAAATTGCAACCTACATTCAATGCTGTGCTTTTCAGGGAAACGCATATGAATAAGGAAACGATAATTTATTCATTTTATCTGTGTGTCCATGATATAATACAAGTTCAAGCAGCCACAAGCCTAACTAGATTGTTTAATGCCAAGTGGGTTTTGCTCCTATTAGGCAATTCTGTCTTGTCAGAACAGTAAAGTCTTTGATTTTTAAGTGATGCAGAGTTGTCTTTAAAATTAATACTACATATTTGTATTTTTGAACTCAGTGTAAGCGTATGACAATGGCAAATAGCCCAATAATAAAACAATACTAAGATTTTTATATTAAGACTTGTCACTTTGTAAGTAAATCTGTTCTTTTGAAGAGCTTTGAATTTTAAAAAGGAGGCAATATTTTTAAAGTATTAATATTTACAGATGTTTGAAAGACACAACAGAACTTTCCAAAGTTGAGATATTTTATAACACTTCTCTTGTTCTTGAATAGCACCTGCTGATTTTAATAAAAAGGGGTTTATTTTCTCGTATTAACTAAACAACTGTCTTATTTAAGTTATTTTTTAAAGTCACATGTAGCTTTCTTGTTCATTAAACCAGAGTAAAAAATGCCGTCCTGCTTTTGTGACAACGTTCATAGGCCATGAAGAGGAAGACCTTTTTTTGGGGGGGGGGGAGGTTGCAGAAATTGCATTTTAAGAATGGCTGTAGGAGGAGGAGCATTGTTCAAACAAACAAACAAACAGCATCTTTCTTTAACTCAGTTTCTCCATTCACCATAACTGGTAATGGATTTTGCAGCATCTGGTGGGCTGCAAGTTTATTCCGAAATGAGGGTTTGTTGTAACCAAAGGAAGGAATAGTGGCCTATTGACTGCTAATCATTAGAGAGTAGTAATAAAGCAATTGTCTTAAAGGAAGTATTATTATTTTTAAGACAGCACGGTAGAGACTTTCCTAGTAATTCCCTGAAAAGCTACTTCCTTTTTATCCGGCAGTCTCTTTCTTTTCAGTCCACTACTGTTGCTTTTTCAGATAACTTTGACCTAGCTTTAAGAAAAATGATTGTAGTTTGGAGTTCTTATCAGCAAATCTTTAAAAAGGGTACACTAAACTGAAGAAGTCAGGAGTTAGATCATGCAGACTATTAAAACAGACCATTCTGCCATTACAGCACCAGAGTTGTCGTCTGCTTAGTGGACTTTGTCCTGTGTGCTCCTGGGAAAGAGCTATCCTAGTTCTACCAATCTTCTACAGCCACTTGGAAATTTGAGGTGGTTTCATGAGGCTTAATTATGGGCTCCGTGCAGTTCCATTTGACTACAAAGTAAAATATTGTGCTGCTACCTTGTGGCTTTCAGTCATCTGAATCCATCCTTGAAATGCAAATGGGATAGGAAGGGGCATACAATGTATAGTTCATACTGACTTAAAGACAAAATATGACAACTCGGTATCAGAAGTATATTGGAACCAAAGTTCTGGGCATAATCCATCCTTCATATTTTGTGCATGCCTTTACCAGCAGATGCCTTTAATTGCTAGCTACTTCTGCAGGCTTTTTAAAAAAGTAGCCAGGGAACTTTGGAGTCCCTTTGGCATACGATGAATCAAAGGGGCCCAGCGCTGTTATGACACTTCTTGGCAGGGAACTTAGTTCTGGGAAGAACAGAGTCCTACCTCCCTTTAGATAAGCACAGAAATCTTAAGCAGATGCTTGAGAGAAATGGATGCTCTGGGCCATGGAAGCTGCAAGAGGCTGAGCCTACACTTCTTCCCAAAAGTTACATTTTGCAATAAAGTCCACTTCTTCTATCGCTACTTTCCAACTTCTAGACTCCTGAATGTGTCTGCCTATTCACATCAGTCAGGGTTTGACTTCACCCACAGAGGTGCACTCCATTGTCACAAAAACAGCATGACATTAGAAGAAGAAGAAGAGTTTGGATTTGATATCCCGCCTTTCACTCCCTTTAAGGAGTCTCAAAGCGGCTAACATTCTCCTTTCCCTTCCTCCCCCACAACAAACACTCTGTGAGGTGAGTGGGGCTGAGAGACTTCAGAGAAGTGTGACTGGCCCAAGGTCACCCAGCAGCTGCATGTGCAAGAGAGGGGAAGCGAACCTGGTTCCCCAGATTAGGAGACTACCGCTCTTAACCACTACCCCACACTGGCTCTTAGTATGTGAGTCGGAAAAGTAGACTTGCAGGAAGGCATAAGCCTTTCTGAGGAACTGATGGTCCAAAGAGTAGGCACACCCTGAGCTGCTGCTTTTTTCTCTTTCTCTTTTTGCCTAGAAAAACTTATTTCATAAGGAATCACATATATTTATTTGTTTCATTAAGTTTCTTTAAAACTTGTGCTACCCATTTGTCATTGCAGCAGGGTGGGGTACATATGAATATTAGAATACAACACAAAGAAAGTAAAAATGTATATAACCTAACATAGCTAAAAACCCTGACAGGCTCAGCCATTGAAGTTCAGTAAATTCCTCAGCAAACATATGTGTCTTCAACTGGCACTGAAAGCTCCTAAGGGTGCTCAGAGATCCTAAAAGATATGGAGGGTAAGGCCTGTTTGGGCACATCCAGAAAAGTGCAGATGGAGAAGCTGGGCCACCAAGCGGCTGCCCATTTCACACAAGGCTACCATTCTGCAGGAGCTACTTGAGGTGAACCAGTAATCTGACCCTTCTCTGAAGCCCACTCAACACTTTCAGAGATGAGGCTGGAGAAGGGGACTTTCCAGTAGGGACCCTCTGGCATGTCCAGGACATTAGCCAAGCACCAAGCTTTTTGACACTTTTTGCAAGCCTTTCTCCCATACTGACTTTTGTATACTTCAATTGGTCCTCACAATGTTTTATTACTCTTCTTTTTAATATTTGTTTTAAACTTATACTGTAGGCTGCTCTGAGAATCCTAAGAGATGAAGGAGCAGGGTCTAAAATTATATAAATACAACAAACAGATAATCTGCCAAATCCCTTTAAAGCCCTGATTCAGCCAGGACAGCCTTTCCCCAAGCCCTTTCTTTAAGGAAAAGACCACCGTTCAACTGCAATATTGCCAAATTCCAGTCCTGTTTGTTGCAATTCCTTCAGATTGCAATTTTTGTAGAAGCTTTACTTGGTTTGCAGCCCCACTGCTTTTAAGCTTTCAGTTTCTCTTTGGGCACTGTATAATATTTGCTCCTACATCCTCATGAACAGAGATCACAGTGGGCAAGTTCAACACTGCTGCTCCAGAGAAGCGGACACGGAGCAATGGTTCCAAACTACAAGAAAAAAGATTCCACCTAAACATTAGGAAGAACTTCCTGACAGTAAGAGCTGTTCGACAGTGGAATTTGCTGCCAAGCAGTGTGGTGGAGTCTCCTTCTTTGGAGGTCTTTAAGCAGAGGCTTGACAACCATATGTCAGGAGTGCTCTGATGGTGTTTCCTGCTTGGCAGGGGGTTGGACTCGATGGCCCTTGTGGTCTCTTCCAACTCTATGATTCTATGATTCTATGAACACTGTGCAATACTTACAGCAACTGAGTTTGAAAAGACTGCAGCCTTGGCTTTTCATTTTCTGGGGGTGTCTTCCAGGACTGCTTCCATTCATGGAACACTTCAGAACCTACTGTCACCATGCCTACATTTAGCTTTTATTTCCTCCAGTTTGCAGGGGAGGCGGGGTCCTCATCTGAGTTAAGACATTGTTAATTTTGGCATGTGAGAGTGCAGAGCTGTCATCCTGCAAAGGGGAGCATAATTCAGAAGGAAAGTTGCATGTCCATCACTTTTCCAAGTGTTAAGAAGTCCTAGAGAGAGTGCTAAGGGAATCAGCTTCCGCTGAATGAAAGAACATGGAAGTTGGGGCTGGCTCCAGGATTGCATGAGTCTTTGGGCATGCCATCTCCCCATGCCTGTTCCTTTCTCCACCATGCCATGGGCAATGGGTGACTCCAGGCCCTCTCTCTCATCTCCAACCCATTTGTCCTATGACAGTGGTGCTACCAGTGGAGGAGGAAGGTGGCAGCATGGACACAGGGCTAAGTTACCAGCATGTGACCAATCATGCCTCCTGTTGCTTTATTTATAAATACACAAGCAGATAATACATGGAGGAGTTAAAGAGATATCAGATCATCAGAGGGAGGTGCTGGACTGCCTGCCTCTGTCTCTAGTGCAAACTACTTTCTTTTCACACACACAAAGCTGCCTCTGCCCTTTGCTGTGTGTGATCTTCCCCAAGCTCTGCCTCCTTCAATACCCTCAAGAAAGATATCCAGGAGGAATCAGGAGGACATCTCCTAACAATTACCTTTCCTCGGACAACTATTCTTAGCTGCTAATCCGCCATCTGCCCCACGAATGGTGCTGGAAGCCACAACGTTCTTCAGCGGTACAAATGACCGTGATGTCAGTCTGGAACAGCTTTCATATTTGTCGCCTTTGGGTCCACATCTTTACAAAGTTGAAGCTACAACGCCAGTTGCAACCACTGAATTATTCTGGAAGAGTAGAGGAGGATATGCTGGGATGGGAAGAGAAGGATTTGTGGGAATATTGCAGTGTTACACACTTGCTGTTTCCACCACTGGCTGTCAGTTATGTCTTTCTGTTAGTTACCTTTACCATTATGGATACATTTTAAGATTCAGACTTCCAAAATACATAACTTTAAATCATTAACATCCTTCATAGCCTATGATTTGCTAGTTCCATATGTAGCCTTTTGGCTCATTCATCTGGCTCAGATTCAAGGCTTGTCCTGCCTTCGGTTTAGGGTTTTCCTTCTTTGATGAGAGAGAAAGAGAAAGAGAGAAAGAGAGAAAGAGAGAAAAAGAGAGAGAGAGAGAGAGAGAGAGAGAGAGAGAAATTCACATCAGTTTTTAACTCTGAGTTGAAACTGGTGTGTTATTTAGGATAACAGTGACAACCCAGTCTGCACTTCAAATCACATATAGTGATTCCTCAGGAATACCCATGGCTCATCTTGGATCAAGGGCAGAACTTTGAACCTTTTGGGAAGATTTCTGCCTGTGATTCTCTCTCTCTCTCTCTCTCTCTCTCTCTCTCACACACACACACACACACACACACACACACACAAATACACTCTCACACATACCAGACTTGGCACCTTTTTGTTGCCACCTTGGCTTTGAGGGCATCAGCCATTGTGTGTGTCGGCTTTGAGGTAAACTAAACTACACAATGGCAACAGTAGCCAAATTCAAGTCTGAAGGCTGCTTTAAATACAAACTGCAGCCTGTGGAGAACCCCAGCCTGTGTCCATCTCTGTCCTGACATGTCACTTTCATATGACTATTCCCCCTCTTTCCCCTCCTCCCTTTCCTTCGATGACCTCTGTCCTCTAACTGCCCCCCTTAAGCTTTTCAGTACGTTTGTGGAGAGTCAGCTGTCTTAAATTTGAGTCTCTTTTGTGATTTACCAGGGTTGCTGATGTGCACCCAGGTGATTTAGTGCTGCAAAAATACCCAGGAATGCAAGGCTAGGCAATCTCAGCATTATTAATAACAATAATAATAAAACTAAATGTCCCCTCTCAGAGCTTTCAGTGGACATGCCACTCAATTTAGCATTTTAACAGTGGCATGTGGCCTCTACATGGCACCTGATTAGAGCTGATGGATTTGAGCAGGCAAAGAAAAGGTTATTTGTCAAGCCTTCCATGGCAACTGTGTGCTGTTTGGAAAGCTCCAGGTCACAGCAGCTCCAGCTGCATTCCTGCCCATGACACGGAACGAGACTGAACTTTGTCACATTATTAAGCTGTCAGCGGGGCCAGGGTGTCAGCCAGATTTCTGGTGGGAACTCCATGCATATGCTGAGGGACCTGGAGCAGAATTATATCAACACTATTGTAGAACAGGCAGAAATGAACTGCGCCATAATTGCCACCTTAAAAACTCCACCAGGAAGACGAGTGGAAATATCCGATAAACACCAATGTTAGGCATCTACCGGGATGTTTATCGACAAGGCAACGCAGCAATGGACAAGAGTTTCAAAGGGAAAACAGCACTTCCTGGGGGACTTCACTTCTGGGCCGGCCATTCCGAGTGAGGCAACCAACCATCCTATTTTATCACTTTCGAATAAGAATTTACATTTGTGCAGAGATATAAAACATTAAGCAAGGTTTTGAAAGAAGTTCATAGAATGATTCATGGAATGACTTATAGCTATGCGAAAGCCAATAGAGGAAAATTTTTATCCCTCTGTCCTAATGCTAGAATTTGTAGACGTCCAATAAGGCTGAATGTTGGAAGATTCAGGATAGATACAAGAAATGACTTCTTCACACAGCTCATTGCTAAACTAGGGCACTACCTCCCTCCCTCCCACAGGAAGCATCGGTGGCCACTAATCTAGATGGCTTTGAAAGAGTTTTCGACAAATTCGTGGAGGAGGAGGAGGAGGGGAGGACTAATGATGGTTAGTAGCTACAATAGCTCTGTTCCACTGCCACTCCCAGAGCAGGATGACCCTGAACAGCAGGGAGTTGCTGGGAATTGTGGTGGGCAAAGCGCTGCTGGGCTGATTTCCTGCTTGCAGGCTTCCTGCTGGCATCTGGTTGGCCACTGTGAGAACAGGATGCTGGATGGGCCTGATCCAGCATTCTCTTCTTATTGAGTTAACAGAAAGGCCTGATTCTGGGGCCCCTCAGCTATGCCAGCCTAGAGCCCCTCCGCCCACACCTGAGCCAGCCAAACAGTTCTGTGGCACAACAGGGCACTGGGGATGTGTGTGCCAGGCTAAGGTCCATAGAGGAATGAGAGCAAGAGGGCAATCTCCGTGGGGCAGGACCTCCTGCAGTCCAGGGCCTTGGCCAATGCTCCAGCAGGCTGCGCAATGACACTGGGCCCAAGGGGCAGATGCTGTTTTCTGCCGTGTCCACAGCTCTGCTCATGCCACTTGGCAACCACTTTCACAAAGGGATAAATCCATGATTAATATCACATTTCTCTATCTTAGGGCTAGACACATTTGTCTAAACTATTAAGGAAAGAAATAAAAATATAACGAATTTCAGTAACCAGTATATATGGGGAGGAACGTAAACATAGTCTGGCTGTCTCTGTGGCCTTTGATCACATTTGCTTCATTCTTATTTGTCTTATACAGGACTATGCACCGATTTGCAACAAGGGATTCCCACATGTCTTTCATCCTCTTTTGTTCTTAGGGATATAATATCCTAAAAATCTATCCAATAAAACAATGTTAAGTATCGAGATAAATCCAAATTTTAAAGCATCTTTTGAATTCACTGAATAGGAGAAACACCCCAAACTACTGTGCTGTTCATAATATTGAAGCATTGTAATTTTTATTATCTATCTTGTATCCCAGATGCATTGCTAATGATATTATTCAGGAATCTAAATGTATCCAAATGAAGCCATTCTCCTTATCACTCACACTCATGTCTTGTGAAGGGCACAACAAATGCAAAATGAAAGTATAGAAATTATAGTTTGCATTCTTCTATTTATGCTTTGCTCACTGGGTGACCCCTTGTATAAGATCTAGTTCTCTGCTCATTCTACAGGTTCTACACAATGAATGACTACTACTATAAAAAATTCAAAAAGAGGGAAAGTCTTGGTCTATAATAATAAAAAATTAAAAATGGAAACCCACGATTCTGCATCTGGTGAGAGTTTGGGAAATGAATTTGGAAGGAGGCAACAGACATTAAAATGGACTGCAGCAAGAAGGATAACACTAGAGGGATGACTATAACCCAAGCCTGCCTCCATTCTTAGGCAAAACACGCAGATTTGCTGACAGGTAGAAAAAAGGAATATAGAGAAACTTGGTAGTCTCTTGTGATAGCAAAGGTGGAAAATAATTTTATGGTAGTGTGTTAAGGTGGGACGCGGGTGGCGCTGTGGGTAAAACCTCAGCGCCTAGGACTTGCCGAACGCATGGTCGGCGGTTCGAATCCCTGCGATGGGGTGCGCTCCCGTCGTTCGGTCCCAGCGCCTGCCAACCTAACAGTTCGAAAGCACCTCCGGGTGCAAGTAGATAAATAGGGACCGCTTACCAGCGGGAAGGTAAACGGCGTTCCGTGTGCTGCGCTGGCTCGCCAGATGCAGCTTGTCATGCTGGCCACGTGACCCGGAAATGTCTCCGGACAGCGCTGGCTCCCGGCCTATAGAGTGAGATGAGTGCACAACCCTAGAGTCTGGCAAGACTGGCCTGTATGGTCAGGGGTACCTTTACCTTTACTAGTGTGTTAAGAGAAGCCAAATTGGGTAGCTTTCCCTAGCAGTTGGAAGGTATGTTTCACTAGAGAAGAAAATCACATCTTCAGCGGGTGTCAAATCCACCTCCTTTGCTTTGTATTCCAAACTGAACAGAAGTGGGATCCTATACAAAGACATTCACAACAACCTGCCCTGATTGTACCGTGATTTTGCTTCCTTTTCCGCTATGAACTAAGTTCAGTGCTGGGGAAGGAGGAAGTGAGCAGAGATCAGGTGTTTAGGACAGGGGATGTGTTATTTTTCGATCAGGAACAAAATAAACAGAAATAGTTCTTTACAGTGATGGTACATCAACTTTCCAGAGATTAGACTTTGGAGGCTGCACTTTAAGCAGATGCAGCAGATGTTCAGAGTGATGATCAGGTAGGAATTCCCCCAGGCCAGACTGGCTACAGGCTGATGACCGGGATGGTGATGGGCGGAGACCCTGGGGCACTTGCTGCCCATTGAATTGCTCCAGTTTTTCTCTGCTTATGGCACAATGTTGATTGGTGGCAGGGGGAGGCACAGATATGCTTTCACCTTTGATGATTTAGGGCTGGACCTAAATAGTATTTTGGATAGATTTAAAAGCCAGCTAAGCACTTAAGTGACAACATCTATCCTCTAAAATAGGCTTGGTGTGAGGATTTTCCTTCTGTTCCATCTTTTCTGTATCATTTCTTCATTTCCTACATTACTGGAGCAGTGCAGGATGCACCCACAGGGAGGGAGGGCTCAAACGCAAGCCGCTTTCCACCCCTCTATCCTCCCTGCCCATGTGGAGAACATGGCAGTGATTTAATATTGTCTAAGGCTGACTCAATGGAAGACACCCTTTTGTCATCAACACTGGAAGCAGAATTTTGCTTTCACGGTAAAAGCCAAACAATCCTTAAAAGGCATAGGAGGAAAATCCGGGTTACAGATGTCAAACAACATTTAACAACCTCTTGTGGCACTGCGGAAGTGAAGCCACAAACCCCTGGTGTCGCACGCAGACTTCTTTAGGAGAGGTCGTGGCTAACGGGGCTCCTTTGGATTTCCAATTGTTCATTCCCAATTCACTGGCTACTGTTCTCTGCACTGAATTGTATTAGTTAGGTATCAATAAACAGCTGCAAAGTCAAATTAGTACTGTTTACTGTCAAATTAACATAGAAAGCGATATGTTGTGCTTTGTGTTTATAGCTTCTGCACAGGCTGCTCCAGCAACAAAGCGACTAAATGAGAATGGACAACTTCCAGTGCTAGATGCTCTTTGAGATCAAACAGAAGGCAAATGTTGTTTGTCTTATAAAATAAACAGTATCTTTTCAGGTTCATGTGCTCAGAATAACAGCTATTATGTTTCGCCAGCTGTTTTTTATTTTCCAACTAATTGTATGTCTCGTTCTCCAGTCGACTTCCAGACCATTGTTTCCATTCTACTGCTGATTCAGGGAAAGAGAGAAGGAATGCATGCCTATGGATGTAGAGGTACCACTGGGGGGGAATAGAGAGGTGCACACTCATCTGTCTGCGCTATGCTGAGGGGCTGAGGACACACCCTGGCTTTTCAACTCTGTCTCGGGGTGTGTGTTAATTTTTGGAAGAAATTGTCTACAGTTAGACTTCCAGTGCCTGCTTGGTGTCAGGGACTGGCTGGATGAATAAGAGTGTGGGGGGGAGATGCCCACCCAAGAATCCCCCAGAGATGACACAGAGGAAGAAGACTTCGACCCAGGACAGCGGTGGTGGGACACTGACGACTGGTCTGTGGAAGAGGCAAGCTGGGAGGTGATTGAAGCAGGAGGTTAGCGTGAATGTGGGGAGTCAGAAGAAGAAAACTAATTTGAATTCAGAAGGACCCATTCTACCTCTCTCCTAACTGGTCTATCAAGACTCCCATTGCTGCTGCTTCAACAAACACAAACTATTCGGCCAAAACAATGTCCTAGACACCAATATGTCATCAGAGACACCTAAATAATGTTGGAAGTGTCAGAGTGCAACACAACTCACATTGCAGCTGCTGTATCTGCATGAAGAGAGGAACCTCCACATTTCCTAGACTGTCTTTCTTCTGCTGACATGTTGATCTTCCTTCAGGTTAGACTGATAATTTTCAGGTTGCTGACCCATGTCCTGTTCCCCTTCCTCGTCCTTTTCCAGGCTTCCCCAATGAGAGCAGATATACTTGGAGCTCTTCCTCTTGAGAGGCAAAAGCAAGAGCAGCTAACTGCATCTCCACCTTAGCCAGATAGAACTGTATCTTCTATCCTACTGGAATATGTGATATTAAAGCATCTCCATAGCTCTCTGGTGTTCCTGATGCCACAGCTGCTACCTTTAGTGGCCTGTGGTGAGCCCAGGGGAAACAGCTCTTCTCTAGCCAAAGTAATTCTATCGACCTTATTCCCACCATATAAAGCCCATCATGTATGCCATTTTCTCTGACAGTGGCCATGGCGCATAGCGTCCTGAGCTTCAGTGGTTCCCCCACCTGAAGAGAAAAAAGGTTGACTGAAAGTCAAAGGGAGGGAGCATGGAGGCTACGTTTTAGGTGAAGCTCTTGAACATTTACTATTTACATGGCACAAAAGTTAAGGTGGGTGTCTTAACTTACAATTTTCATGCTTTTGGGTAAGTAAGCACCTTAACTCTTTTATTAAAATAGGGCTCTTTAGTTCTAGAATTTCTTTTCATTTTGGATGGAGACAGCTTCAATTACTCAGATTGTTCTTTGGCTCCGAGCATCCAGCTCAGTCCCTGATGTTGGCAAGCTCAAACCTGGTTTGGCTACATCTTCCTACTTTCACATTAGCTCAAAGCTATTACATTTAGAGTGAATCTTCAATGTTTTCAGCCTGCATTTTCTCCCCTGGACATTTAATGTTATAAAACTGCTGTGGGAGGTGGGGTGCTGATAAACGTACATGAAGTCTTACTGAACTGTTTCATGGGGGGGGGATTATTCACTCTTTGGGGCAACTAAAAGTTTCATATATACATTTCAAAAAGTATATCAGTAGTAAAAAAAAGGTTGTTGAACATTTCCAATCCGTCATAGCAATACAATTTTTACACTTTTGTTTCTTAAACATTTTTTCATTGCTTCAGAATCCATGTTGTAGTGTTTCCAGTACATCTGTGGGTTACACTATTCTGAAGACGTTTGGTATTCAGCTTTTGTGAGGTACAGGCTTCCGTGAGCCAGTCCTATTAAGATCCCCCAATCTCAAACTAATTGGAGCCATACTTCACTATTCGTGCTGACTTCAAAAAGGGTATAACGATACCAGCCAGAACTGTTTGCTCAGTGTCAGTCTGAATTTAACTCCACACTATTTTGTTTTGCTTTAATTTGACATTATTTTTGTGTTTATTTTACCTAATACGTGAATCATATAACTGTAAAAGACTCATTCTGGAAGGTTAAGGATGGATTTCAAGAATGGGTGAAACTTGGAATAACCACTGACCTACTCAATTATATTGCAGTACTGTGTGAACAATGATGTCACTGCAACAGACTTGTTGCGATAAATAGACCTGCCACTCTACTCTTGGTGGAACCAAAATCTCCATTTTAGCCACTTCATGAGAAGGAGTAAGAGTGAGCAAGCTCGTGGTAGATTGAAGATTGTACTGATTCCATTTTCATTTTGGAAAAAAGGGTTAGTAAAGAAGATGGAAGATTTAAATCCCTATATAAAAACTGTTAAACAAGCTGTTACAAAATGAAGAATAGTCCCATCCCACATGCTAAAAAGATATTCATAAGATATTAGATGTTGAGAGGAATTTTCCCTGGGAGGTTTCAGCTAGGAATGGGGGAAGATTCAATTCAGTTCACATTTAAAAGTGAATTTAGATAATCTGCACTTTCTGAAACATACACAAACCAAAGCACAGCCATCTTTCAAAATTTCTGAATTTTGCATTGTGCTTCTCCAGCCCAGTAATGTATGCAAAAATGCATATAGAACTGTATACATTAGTGAAAATGCCTCATATTGTGGGAAAGTGTTTTGCAAATGTGTATCTTAAGGAGAATTTAAAATGTGCATGTTAAAAGAAATCTGCATAAAAATGCTAATGGTTTTTTAAAAATTGCAAATGGTTGTAGAAATGTGAAGAACTGAAGACAGGAAAAATGAGAAACTGAGAGAAACCAATTGTCAGATTTGCCCATCCCTATTTATAACATTATCCCAAATATAAGATGCCATTTAATAATAAGAATAAGAATAAGAATAATATCCAATTATAAACAAAAATGAATCTGCACGTCAAGAAGAAGTTGATTGAACAGAGTTCCATTTCTCTAATATGTACAAATATGCCTTTTCCTTGTAGAAAAGTTGGGTGGGTGACTCATCGCCTTATAAGATGACCTGAATTCGGTTACATTTGTTTTTCACGTAGTGATGTTGCCTTGAATTGTCAACAATGCTACACCACAGTAATCTGATTCACAGACATTTCAAAACTGGATATTGGCAGTCAGTCTCACAGTACATGGTGCAGGCCTAGACAATACTGAAAAATATATCTTTGTGGTTGTAGAAAAAGCATATTACCACATGAAGTTTGAAGGAAGACATTTCTGTGGAGAAATGGACATGACTGCGGTAAACATATGAGTTCCTCTAACTCTGAAGACTAGCATGCCTGTTAACAAATAATAATACCCACTTCCTTATGCCTTACTAAATTTGCTCATTGCGCTGTCTGGAGACCCAACAGATAAACCTCCTCACTGGAAGATTAGCAAGAGACATTCCACAAAATTGGATGTGCCAATATTTATACTGGCCTTTTGTGGGTGTAAAGAAAATATGGCTCTTTATTTTTAAATTATATATTTTTTCCTAAATATTTTCTGGTTATTTGTTCACTATGTATTCACTGTAAAGTTATTATAATGTGGGAAACTGTCTTACATGGAATGAAGCCACTGGTTTGATGACCCTGTTTTTATATCACGGGCTTTATTCCCTCAGGGAAGATCTCATGGGAGCTGCAAAAGTGGCCAGGGTCATTTTTATTCATGACTACATTTTGGGTTTGATGGTACACATTTAGTATTTAGAACATCATTTATCTTACATACACGTATAGGTATGTAAGAGCAGGTGGTGACAAAAAGGACCTAACTTATGCCTGGTTTTATTTGTACTTGTAGCAATGATATCTGAGAAATCGATAAATTTCCAGCGGGGTCCCCAATCCTTCATAGCAGATTTTGGGGGTGCATAGAGGTCTGCATGGGGGTGGAGTGCAAGGGGAAATCTATTGTGCAAATGGACTGACACCATTGGTTGGCACCCTGACAAATTCATTATGGAATAAATGTCCATGAACTGCACACATGCTCTTAAACAGATACCTGTATGTGCCCAGAGTAATTTAGAGAAGCTGCCCAATAAACTACATTTGCTCTTCAGGACTGATTTGCTGCCTTGACAGTAAATAAAATCCTTGTAACTAGGTTCCAAATTATCAGGGTCCTTCCACCAACCATCCACCAACTTCTTGTGTGTGTAATCCTTGGGCTCAGAGCAGAGGACACCAAAGGAAAACAGAAGGGGGGGGAGGGGGGAGAGAGAGAGAGAGAGAGAGAGAGAGAGAGAAGAAAGGGGGGGGAAAGGAAGGGAAGGAAAGAAGAAAAAAGAAAAAGAGAAATAAAAAGGACTTCCAATTTTTTTGTCTGTATGTTACATAAAAGAAATTATTTAAAACATTCACTCCTGGATGACATCCTATTCTGCTTTCCATAAAGTAGCATTTTTCCAATCTTCAAACCCAAATGTCTGAAATTCATTCATTTTCCTTTTTGAACAGAAAGTCCAGAATGGGTTCTATTATTATTATTATTATTATTATTATTATTATTTAGTCAGCAATGGTTTTTCTCCAATCAAACATATCTATTTTGCCTCCAATAATTTCAACAACCATGCCTCCATATTAAACAATAATAAGTCTTCTCACCTTTGTCCATATAATAGTCCCTATGCTATGATCATATATTGAAATAGTATTCCATAGTTCTTTTCTTGCTATGTATTCCTTAAGTTGCACCCAATTCTATATCTTCTCTTTCCATTTTTTGTTGTATTTACCATAGCTTTCCATCTTTTTTTCTTTTTAAAAATTATCCCTTCTGCCATTCTTTTCCCAAGAAAAGCACCAGAGATTTGATAGCTTTTTCCTGTAGGTTCACACCAGGTTGTAAACAGAGTTCTTTCTTTATCAGTGCCAGATCAGGATGTACCTCCATCTCTATATCCATGACTTAAAACCTCTTCTCCGGCATCACAGCTCCACCATTTGGCTGTTTTGTTCCTTCAAACACCTTTGTGTAGGATCTTTCCATTTCACCATCTGTTTCATTCAGCTCTACCATTTTACTCTCCTGTTCTGGCAATCCTTTATTGATATTGTTCTTCAAAGCCTCTTTAATTCCATTTTCCATTTCATCCTTCTCTTTGGCCTGTTTTCAATCATCATTTCATCAATTTCAGCTCTAATCTCTTTTAATTGCTCATCCAATAATTGCTGTAAGATGCCAACAGTCAATGGAATGTCCAGCAATGTATTTGCCATACTGAATGTTCTTGGTCTTATTAACTGTTCAGTCTCCACCTTAATATCTTCACCGACTCCAGCTTAAAATCTTCAATCTCCTGTCTCCCTTTATTGTTCCAAACTTAATTATGAAATGAAGGTGTTTGCAGTCTTACTGTCCATAATAGGATTGGAGCATAGTATGGGCAATATGATGTCCTTGACTTCTAGTTGCTTCAACTCACAAGAAGAAGAAGAATTTGGATTTGATATCCCGCTTTATCACTACCCGAAGGAGTCTCAAAGCGGCTAACATTCTCCTTTCCCTTCCTCCCCCATAACAAACACTCTGTGAGGTGAGTGGGGCTGAGAGACTTCATAGAAGTGTAACTAGCTCAAGGTCACCCAGTAGCTGCATGTGGAGGGGCGGAGATGTGAACCCGGTTCCCCAGATTACAAATCTACCGCTCTTAACCACTACACCACACTGGCTCTTTCAAAGCAATAAGAGCAACTTTCAAAGGAATAAGAGGTTAATCCTTTCATTTCAACTTCTTCTTTGA
Source organism: Podarcis cretensis (assembly GCF_951804945.1). Taxonomy (NCBI): domain Eukaryota; kingdom Metazoa; phylum Chordata; class Lepidosauria; order Squamata; family Lacertidae; genus Podarcis; species Podarcis cretensis. The sequence goes on along the minus strand of NC_137172.1, from coordinate 124,750,115 downwards.
AGTGAAAGTTGACAGTAAAACATATGTTTGGCTATCATCAAAAACTATGCTGCAATCTCTGTTGACAAGGAGCCAATAAAAGACCTTGGAACTGTCATGATTCCCTCCATACAAGTGGCCCTTCCTTTTAGCAAGGCGTACTCCCAAAGATAAGAAAGTCTTAGGGACCCTGACATGTGATCTATGCAGGCATGAGTAATGTACTAGTTAGCTTGCTCAGCAAGATGCAGCTTGTGCATATGAGAGTTGGAAGCACTGTCACGGAGAACCCAGCATAGACCAGGAAGGGAGTGCTGGGTGAGATCCCATGGACAGTAATACTAAAAGGAAAGGGAGTTCATGATGGCTGGGAGTTTGTTAAGAGGGAGACAGTAAAAGCACAACTTCAGGCAATACCAATGAGACGGAAACATGGAAGGTGCCTAAAGAAGCCAGGGTGGCTATCTAAAGAACTTTTAACTGAGTTAAGATTAAAAAAGGATGTGTACAAAAAATGGAAAAGGGGGGAAACCACCAAAGAGGAATTCAAACAAATAGCCAGCATGTGTAGACACAAAGTCAGAAAAGCTAAAGCACAGAATGAACTCAGGCTTGCTAGAGAGGTTAAAAGCAACAAAAAAGGCTTTTATGGGTATGTTCGTAGCAAAAGGAAGAACAAAGAAACCGTGGGGTCACTCAGAGGAAAAGATGGTGAAATGCAAACAGGGGACACAGAAAGGGCTGAACTCCTCAATGCCTTCTTTGCTCAGTCTTCTCCGATAAAGAAAACAATGCCCGACCTGAAGAATTTGGAGCAAATGATTCAGCAGAGGAAACACAGCCCAGAATAACTAAGGAGATAGTACAAGAATACTTGGCTAGTTTAGATGTATTCAAGTCTCCAGGGCCAGATGAACTGCATCCAAGAGTATTAAAAGAACTGGCAGATGTGATCTCAGAACCACTGGCAGTCATCTTTGAGAATTCCTGGAGAACAGGCGAAGTCCCGGCAGACTGGAGGAGGGCAAATGTTGTCCCTATTTTCAAAAAGGGGAAAAGAGAGGACCCAAATAATTACCGCCCAGTCAGTCTGACATCAATACCAGAGAAGATTCTGGAGCAGATCATTAAGCAAACAGTCTGTGAGCACCTAGAAAGGAATACTGTGATCACCAATAGTCAGCATGGATTTCTGAAAAATAAGTCATGTCAGACTAACCTGATCTCGTTTTTTGACAGAATTACAAGCCTGGTAGATGAAGGGAGCGCAGTGGATGTAGCCTACCTTGATTTCAGCAAGGCATTTGACAAGGTGCCCCATGATATTCTTGTAAAGAAGCTGGTAAAATGCGGACTTGACTATGCTACTACTCAGTGGATTTGTAACTGGCTGACTGACCGAACCCAAAGGGTGCTCATCAATGGTTCCTCTTCATCCTGGAGAAGAGTGACTAGTGGGGTGCCACAGGGTTCTGTCTTGGGCCCGGTCTTATTCAACATCTTTATCAACGACTTAGATGATGGACTCAAGGGCATCCTGATCAAATTTGCAGATGACACCAAACTGGGAGGGGTGGCGAACACCCCAGAGGACAGGATCACACTTCAAAACGACCTTGACAGATTAGAGAACTGGGCCCAAACAAACAAGATGAATTTTAATAGGGAGAAATGTAAAGTATTGCACTTGGGCAAAAAAAAAATGAGAGGCACAAATACAAGATGGGTGACACCTGGCTTGAGAGCAGTACATGTGAAAAGGATCTAGGAGTCTTGGTTGACCACAAACTTGACATGAGCCAACAGTGTGACACGGCAGCTAAAAAAGCCAATGCAATTCTGGGCTGCATCTAGATCAAGGGAAGTAATAGTGCCACTGTATTCTGCTCTGGTCAGACCTCACCTGGAGTACTGTGTCCAGTTCTGGGCACCACAGTTCAAGAAGGACACTGACAAACTGGAACGTGTCCAGAAGAGGGCAACCAAAATGGTCAAAGGCCTGGAAACGATGCCTTATGAGGAACGGCTAAGGGAGCTGGGCATGTTTAGCCTGGAGAAGAGGAGGTTAAGGGGTGATATGATAGCCATGTTCAAATTTATAAAAGGATGTCACACAGAGGAGGGAGAAAGGTTGTTTTCTGCTGCTCCAGAGAAGCGGACACGGAGCAATGGCTCCAAACTACAAGAAAGAAGATTCCACCTAAACATTAGGAAGAACTTCCTGACAGTAAGAGCTGTTTGACAGTGGAATTTGCTGCCAAGGAGTGTGGTGGAGTCTCCTTCTTTGGAGGTCTTTAAGCAGAGGCTTGACAACCATATGTCAGGAGTGCTCTGATGGTGTTTCCTGCTTGGCTGGGGGTTGGACTCGATGGCCCTTGTGGTCTCTTCCAACTCTATGATTCTATGATTCTATGATTCTAGGAGAACCCAGGCTGGTGCTAAGTGTCATCTAGCTCTAGGTAGAAGGAGTTCATCTAAGGGTTCCCTGACAGATGAAGTAGTCTGGAGCAGAGTATGCAGTGTGTGCTCAGTAGTCTGCCTTGCTTCACTTAATTAGGCTCTGGGTAGGTTTATTGTCTAATACTTGCTGTGCAACCAATAAAACCCATAGTCTTCACCCTTAGCTGTGCTTACTGTCTCCGACTCTACAAAGGATGGCTGCCCTGGGCATAACACTGTGGCCAGACCTTTAGGTGTGGCAGAGTCAATAATATTTCAGTCTGTCATCTTCACATAGTAGACATTTCTTTCTTCAGGGGTTTTTCCTTACACCATTATTTGTAACTGATCCCCTTTCTCCTTGGTACCTGCAGCAGCAGACATTTCCTTAACAAATGAAATATGGATAATTAATCACACAATAGGAACATAGGAAGCTTCCTCGCCCAGGGAGAGCATTGGCCTTCCTCACTCTGTCTGGTCTACGCTGGCTGGCCATGAATCTCCAGGGTTTTTGACAGAAGTCTTTCCCTCCTTTCCCCAGAGATGTCAGGGACTGAGCCTGGGACGTTCTGCATGCAGAGCAGATGCTCTTCTCCTGAGCTGTTCCCCCTCCCCTTCCAAAGACCTCAAATTCATGTAGTGAGGTCATCAAAATGAGTTTTGGCATTGTGTGTTCATCCAGATGTGTATTGCAGCCAAACACAACTCTGTATTTTGGTAAGCATGATAATGACAGGATGCAGATATGAAGCAAGCACGGCTGAAAGCACAAGTCATAGTTTTATGAGAATAGAAGACACATGTTTGGGGCTACTTTTATGGGAAATGAAGAGCTGAAGTGGGTCTTGCACTTTCTTGGTGCCAGGAATGACTTATTCCTTGTAAACAGTTTTGTTCAAGTGGGGCATCCAATTACTGCAGAATTTTGTTTGCTATGAAAGCTAACTGCATAGAGAAGTATTGCCTTAGCAAGGGTTAACACGTTGTCAACCCAAACATGTGGCCAGGCATGAATTCCACAGCTCAAAATATATTTGAGGTGCTAAAAAACATCAACATGTCAAGAGAAGATTATAGTCATTGCCCCCAGCAAGTCATGGCAACAGGGGCATGTCCAATACAAGCACAATGCGAAAACTGAAGTGCCAGGAAGGAAGGAGCACAAGAGCTACTGTCCTTCAGAAGTGAAAGCTTGCCTTTGGCGGTGAACCCTAGAAAAGCACCCTTTATGCAACGGTCCGCCCCTCCGGCCCCCAGTGTGCAGCCCAGCACATTTTCTCACCTGCCAACTCTGCTTCTTTCTATTTGAGAAACAGTCTATAACAGCATAGTATTCTTATTCCAAATGAGAACTTCCAATAGCTTTTAAAGGAGAAAGTGAGTCTGCATGCATCACACAAAGACTGCTCTTAGCATACCTCAGATATTTTTGAAAGTATGGAAACATTTAACAAATGTGGAATGAAGGGAATTGGCTCCAGTGAAATGTGTATCAAATGAAACACAGAGGAACTAATAATGTTGCTGTTTCAATTTTTAATCCTTTCCTCAGAAACTTGTAACAGGCATAATTTGAAATTAGGTGGTTAATGTAGTGAGATTACAGAAAATACATTGAAATTACATATTTATTCACAGGAGCTTATTCATATATATTCTTGCAAAACTTCATATGTGTGCCTGTCTTCCTCTGATGTTATCAGATTCCATTAAAAAAATCAGTAAGTAAACAAAGAGAGTTTTATTGTGGCAAAAGTTTTCATGCAGATGAGCTTGCCAGTTGTGTTGTCGTTACCATAAAAGATGTAGGAAGGTTTGCAGTCCTTCTAGAACTATAGTGTTAACTTCAGTGTAACAGGCACTTTATCCATTTAATATCAAATTGCTTTTAGAATATGCTAGCCTGTCAATTGTTTCTTTTAGATGTCACCAAGACAATTGCCCATTGTTTGTTTTTCTTTTATTATAGGTCCCCCCCCATTTTGTACTTTAAAAAGACTGTGCTGTCCACAAGAAACTAATGATTATAATGATTTATTACAGTAAGTTTGCTTTTAACTTAATCTGTAGATTATCAGAACCCTACAAATCCCCCTTCAGTCTTTTTTTTTTTTTTTTTTTTTTTTTTGCTTTTTCTCCCATCTCCGTTTCTCTTTCCAGTTTCCACTCGGTCTCTTCAATTATTTTCCGCAATAGTGGAGAGCCTCTCTTCTCCCTTTCCCCATGTCAACAGCAGGTGGCAGCCTGGATATCTTTTGAACATATCAGCCCCCTTTCTTGTACTATGGGCTTAGTCAACTGTTTTATTTCCAACTACACTAGGACATTCTGTTTCCAGCCCAGGGAATTTTGAGAAAGTGCATTGAGCATTGTCACTAAATGGGTGTATTGAAAATTTACTACTGCACCTATTTCACAGAAGGCAAACCAGTGACCCTTAGCGACAAGAAACTCACCTGAGAACAAGCCAAAAGTGAGATTTTATTCCCAATAAACAAAGATACTCCTTTTAACTCACCATTTTCTGCTCCAGCAGTACAAGGATTTCACAGCAAGGAAGCAAAACTGTTTTCCTCAAATAACCTCTAAATTTCTCTAACATTAATTTATACCACCAAATAAACATGAGTTATGCCTCCAAATCCATCCTTTCAGATTCGTTACACACCTGTCTGCCCCCGACTTCCTCTTTAATTTTCAGACCATTCATTTCCACTCTGCCATCTCCTCTAACTTCACTCTCTCCACCATACAGCAATCCTGCCTCTATCTATCTATCTATCTATCTATCTATCTATCTATCTATCTATCTAGTGGTTTCAGCTGTCATCCGCTGGCTGGTTAAGATGAACAACTGAACTCATCCAGATGGTTGAAAGTTGAATCACACCATATGTACATTATATTTATTTATATTAATATTTCTAGGCCTCTTCTCTGTCTGTGGCCCTTCAAAGTATAACACAAAAGTTAAAATATAAGTAAGAAATACAATGCCATGACAGTAAAGTAGAATAAAAACAACCCAAAGCAGCAGAAAAATAAGCACACCAACAATCTATTCCCTATACAAAATCAAATAGGGAGCCAGGAGAGTAAATCAGTCAAGTCCAAAGCCCTAATAAAACAAAGCAGGGCTCAATGAACAGCCCATAGCAGAGGCTGGATGAAGTTACAAGGGGAGGGGTTTCTACAACCTCCGTGCCACTGCTGGGCAGGTCCTGTCCCATGACATTGCCAGCTGCACTTCTGATGGTGGCAGGCAGGGCACCAAGCAAGGCATTTCGCCAAAAGTTTGTGCTTGGCCAGGTGAGATGGGGTATGTTCCAGCAGCTGCGCACAGGGGAAGCAGGGGGCAGAGGGCAGCACATTCCTGTTTTGCCTTGGGTGACAAAACGGGATGGGCCACCATATCTTTCTATATGAGAAACATAAATGCGACCTGAAATGAGCAGCTCATATTGCCACAGATATGGGCACTGGCATGAGATTATATGCCATTTATGACATCAGCAAACAGTGCTTTTGTAGCTTTGTCATAATTTGCTTTCACCTTCTTCATCTCAAGGCACTTCCCACCTATAGCCCCTAATATATTTGTAAAGGGATGATAGTACATCAAAATCCTTCTCCTCTTCTCTAAGCCTAGCACTGGCCTTGTGGTAGGATTTGAGGTAATCCTCCCTGGCTGCTTCTTTGCCCAGTTCAAATACAGCACAAGAAATTTCATATGCTCCAGGCCTCTTGCAAGACCTCTGGGATCTCCTGTGGCTACTGCTTTGTCTCATTTTTGTTGTGGCAACTGCTCTTTGGCCTGCAGATGTGCCACCATTTAATGTCTGCACGTTGGGGGCTCCAGCAGACTTATCTACAAGGAGACTCCACAAGGAGCTCATACTTTCTATGCATGCCTACTTAGAAGTAAGCCCCATTGAGTTCAATGGGACTGACTCCCACGTACAAATGTATAGGATTGTAACTTTAAAGTATCGTCTCTAGCACCATAGTGCAGAGCCATGGAGAATTTAATTCCAGAAGAATTTAATTCCAGAACAAGAATTTAATTCCAGAACAACATTTCATACAGCTTGGACTATAGATAAAATGTGTTTGCATCACAACCCCTTGGTAAACCAAGTGTCTTACCACATAGTGTCTGTCAAATTTTGAGAGTGAATTTCAGAAACCATCTGGAGGCAGATTACTTTTTCACAAGTAACTTGTTTAATAAAAGTAAAAATTCTCCTACATTTCTGACACAAAAGTATAATCATTCTACCCTAACATGCTTTGTCATACTCAACTCGATGAAGTAAGAGGAAATTGTAGACATTTATCATGTCTGCGTTTCTCTGGATTGATTATGACTCACTGCTTTTATCTTCCAAACAGTCACTAAATCTAATTGCCTTGTTGTAATGGATTAACCTTTGCGGTTCTCAGTAGCGTTCATGTTATGTTCAAAGAAAATGGCAAGAGACTTGAGAGATTTCGTAGCTATGTGCTTTTATGGCTTACAATTGCTCCTATGATACAATTCATCCAATTACAGAAAGCCAGCAGATGATCTAAGCAGAACCTCAAATAAAGGTTTAAGCAGAACATTAATGCTCTGTAGGCTCGGTGGCAGCTCTGTTCAGGCATCCTATATAGTTGTTAATGTTTCCAACTTTGGCTGGCAATACATTGGAGAACATTGCAGAACTCTTGGCTTTAATGAGCAACTCAGGAACTTTTTGAACTTCCAGGAATATTACTGGTAGCAACCTGTGACTTGAGAAAACAGTTTCCAACCATCTGATTCCAAGCAATGAGATGGAAGAGGCCAATCTACACCGTGCAGCCTGTAGTTTGGCTTAAAGGCTCTGGATGCTTCTACAAATGTGCATCCAGGAACATGCACCAAGTGGGCAGTTCTTTTGAGCAACCCTGGACTGAAACTCGTGGTTCCTAGAATCTGAGGTGACATGTAAGTGTTGTTGAATCAACTGAAAAGTGCTATCAATTCCTATATGCCGAAGAAATCCAATAAAGTCACAGGAACATGTAAGTTGTTTTTGCCTCTGCATAATTGCATCTTTCTTGCCACCATTGTCACAAACAGGTTTGTAAGCTTTTATTTGTGCTTGGTCAGATTCGCTACAAAATCTCATATCCCTGTCCCCTTGCCTGGCTGGTGAGCTTGCCTCTGCTCACCTCAGTCGGACTCCAAAATGAAGCAAGTTACATTGAAAAAGCAGGAATGATTTGCTTCATATTTCAAGCCTATCCAAAGCTATAAAGAACAACCAAGCATGTTTCCCCTTAGTAGAACAACACAGCGTCCACTGCAGAGGCCAGCTTGGCCCCCAACACATTTTCCTTGGGGTAGGAGTTGCCAAGCGGGGCAGAATGCTTCAGCCTGGAATTTTTCCTCTGTTTGGATCAAGATGGAGAAGAATGTGAGTACATCAGATGCCTACCTCGAGTTAGGAAATTTCTGAATCAACTGAATACCCCTCGCCTTAAGATGTAATATATAGCAATGTATATTACTTCTCATATTTGGAGTGGCTGCTATGCTCATTCTGTTGAATGGGGTAGTGAATTTCTGCCCTCTAAGTCCTGCCATCATAACACCACTGCTCACATCTTTTTTGGAGGTGAGCAATAGTCAACTCCCAAAGCTTACTTCTAGGCCAGAGCCCAATGAATGTTGCCAACATTTCTTTTGAGAACAGAACACCAAGTCCACAGCATGTGTTGGGCCAATAATACATGGAGAGGAAGTGCCCCAGGGTTGTCATGATAGCCATAAAATCCCATACAAAGCAGCTTCAGCATAGATGTTCAGGTCTCCAGAACCACAGGGCTGGCAGCAACACTACCTTGTCAGTTCAGGCAGGGAGACCATTAGTCGGCAGAGTGGTCTGTACAGTCACAGAATCCTTAATCGGTTTTGAATACTCAGCATCAGGCACAGTTGCTCAAAACTGTGGCTCAGCCAGGTAGGAACTCTGGGAGATGAGCACCCTAAAGTCCACAGCAATATACCACCAGCAAGACCATGTTGCTACATTGGGAAACCAGATGGACATCACTGAGACAGATATGTTCTTCCCAGTTTACCAAGACTTAGTAATGCAAGTCAGTTTGCTGACCCAACCCAGGATCAAAACAGGATCGTGTGTTGTTGTTGTTGTTGTTGTTGTTGTTGTTGACGACTTAAATGTCTCCCTAGTTTTGCTTCTCTGTATTTATGCTCATCCTCAGAACCTTCGTTCTACTGCTACCAATACTCTATCACATACAAAACTTCATTCTGCATTCCCCTCTTGCATCCCTCTTATTTTTTTTACAGCTCCCTACCACTGGAATGCCCTTTCACCCAACTTCTATTTCTCTCTTGCTGTAATGTCCTTAAGACACGTATATCATCCCTGGCTTAAAATTTTGTTGTTGTAATGGTAACAACAGCAATAATTAAAATGCAGATTATTATGGTAGACTCATGGGCTGCTACCTGGTTAGCCATTGTTCATTTCAGATTATGAAGAGTAGGGAATTCTGTAGTCTTTCAAGAGGAATGAAATATTTGGAAAGAATGGTCATCTTTCTACATTTGAGAATTGCCAAAGAACAATTTTGGCAGGCAGACCTATGCCCAGATGAATAAGTGCAGTTGTGGGAAATTAATTGGTTAGCAGAGGGAGACATACAACAGTGGTTCCAGTTTTTCCAGCTCACAAACATTCTTACCCAGAATATAAGGAGAGGAGATGCACTTACTAACTGGCAGTTACAGATAGGTAGCCGTGTTGGTCTGCCATAGCCAAAACAAAATAAAAAGATTCCTTCCAGTAGCACCTTAAAGACCAACTAAGTTAGTTCTTGGTATGAGCTTTCGTGTGCATGCACACTTCTTCAGATACACTGAAACAGAAGTCACCAGACCCTTCTATATAGTGAGAAGGTGGGGAGGGGTATTACTCAGAAGGGTGGTGGGATTGGGTGATTGGCAGATAGTTGTGATGAGCCTGTTGACGACTCTTAACGACTGCAATGGGTCTTACAGGAAAAAGCAAGGGGTGAGAAGGTGAGAAATGGCTTTGTCATGTATAATGAGATAAGAATCCAATGTCTTTGTTCATACCAGGTCTCTCCATGGTTTTAAGTTTGGTAATAAGTTGCAATTCAGCAGCTTCTCTTTCCAGTCTAACTGGCAATTTGCAAAGCTGGTTTATATGAGAATGTAACTGGGAGGGAGTCATCTCAGTTTTTTATTTTATTTTAAAAAATAGATTAGATTATGAGTCTGTGATACACTTGAAGAATAAAGTGAGAGAATGACAAGGAAAGGACTAGACCTTAATAACTAATGGTTCAGGAATTAATCCTTAAGAACTAATAGGATGAGAAAACACCCTAGAGAATGGCACTGAATTAAAGTGATCCAAACCCCTGATAGAGACAAATTATCAGGCCAGATGAGCTAAACTAAACTGGAATAGCTAAGAATGTAACCCTTTTGGTGGAAGATTGTATGATTAGATTAACAGGAGCAGCGAAAAACTTTTTTATTTTTCTTTAACAAGCTGAAACCAGCCCACGCTATTTCAAGGTCAAATTAGGAGATGGGAACATCAGACTTAGTAATATATAGACTTATTCATCTGTCACTAGCTCTAGGACTTTTGTCCCTATATATAGTATTTTTAGGTTAATAGGGCTATGTTGAGGGACATATTATGAATGTGGGTATAACTAAAACATTTCTGTAATCAACAAAGTTATCTTATCTAGGACAGGCTTAACTGTACTCCTCACAATCAGCATTACAAAGCTGTTTATAGATGTGGATAGTGGGAGAAAAACATTTAGACAGATATGCTCCAGGACCCTCTGCATCACGCAAAGTCTGGGTTAAATAAGTTCACGACCTTTTAAGGGACATTTCCCGGTTCTCTGACATGTTGTGCTTTTCTCCAAAAATAAAGGAATGACAAATGCTTTATGCCGATGAACATCAACTTATATGTTTTCTCCTGCTCCAGAGGGCAGGACTTGAACCCCTGAAGGGCTTCAGGTTACAAGGAAGGAGATTCCAGCTCAACATCAGGAAGAATTTTCTGACTGTAAGAGCTGTTCAACAGTGAATGGTCTTCTCAGGAGGTGGTGGGCTCTCCTTCCTTGGAGGTTCTTGAGCAGAGGTTGGATGGCCAGCTGTCATGGATGATTTAGTTGAGGTTGGAGTAGATGGCCCACATGGTCCCTTCCAACTCTACAGTGCTGTGATTCCAGGAACCCATTGTGATTGTTCTTAGTTGAGCAGCTGGCTATTCATGCCATGGGATTCACCAGCGGTTTGAACTTGGTTGCTTCAAAATTTATGATGCTTCTTTCCTACTCCCAATTTCCTACTGCAAGGGAATTGGACTAGATGACCCTTGGGGTCCTGTCCAACTTTACAATCCTTTGATTCTTAAAATATCCTTGTTTAAAGAATGTAGCTGCCAGGATTCATGTTTTGCTGGACGAGTAAGAGGAATAGCAGGGGCATCTGAGGGTGCACTCATTCCCTCACACCTCTGTAGTGCTCTCAGATTCCCTACCCCTCACTTGCTAGAGAAAAAAATGCTTCATGCATGCATGGATAGATAAATAGATAGATAGATGATAGATAGACAGATAGATAGATAGATAGATAGATAGATAGATAGATGATAGATAGATAGATAGATAGATAGATAGATAGATAGATGATAGATAGATAGATGATAGATAGACAGACAGACAGATAGATAGATAGATAGATAGATAGATGATAGATAGATAGATAGATAGATAGATAGATAGATAGACAGACAGACAGACAGACACAGCATTACTTGTTCTAATGGAGATCTTTTTCTTTTTTAAAAAAACAAAACCCAATAAAGGTCCAAAAGATCCACATGGAAAACATAAAAAAGATTAAAAGAGGAAAGGTGGAGGATTTTTTAGCAGGGGTCAGCAATTTGAGGATGCAAGTAATTTGGATGTTACACTGAAACTTTTATGAACTGTACAAACATATATTTATACTGAGGCTATTGCAGTTAGAACTTTTTATCTGGGATGTTTGATGCAGCAACCCCGATGAGTAATTGATGTGTAGGAGATCACATGAATCAGATGACCATAAGGAATCAATACATTTCTAAAAATTCTTCAGATTTCATGGACACTTTTACGGGATTATATGTAATTTTGTTTCTCAGCATTTATGCTTAAAGTTTTTGTTTCCTTTCCAAAACAGAGATGTTTCCCCAGATGCTTTCATCATTATTTTTAGCTGTCTCATGTTTTTTATAGACTCAGACTATACTTATTATCAATAAAGCTGCTGCTTAGGAAACGTCTCAAATGTAAACTTTTTACTCAAATTTCCTTTTAAAAGCATGCCCCTAAATCAGTTCAGTTTCCAGCTTTTAAAAACTGGAGTAAAACAGTTCTTTATCCTTTTCTCTTTTGAAATCATTTTTGCATTCAAAACAATTTACTCATGGTACAGGCTTTGAATCTTTCTTCTTAGTTTCTAGCAGTGCCCTTAAGACTGATTAATGCTGCTTCACTATGGCAATAAATTCTCATAAAATATATTTAATAATGTGTCTATGATAACGAATCTCACACAGCCACTCTGTCATGTGACAGTAACAATTCTCAAATGGTAAACTGTGGCAATGTCAATCAGCCCACTTGATTATGTTCTCAGCTGACTTTGAGCCTTCAGGAAGAGTTTTTCTGGACTGCAGGTGAGATTCAGTTGATGAGTCCCATCAGCAGAAGCCCATGTGAGGACTTCCACTTGTGCAATGGGGCTTTCCTCAAATTGGCTCGGGGAGGGGGGGGTGTTGAGAGAACCCCCAGAACAGCATGTAGCAGCAAGTCACAAAGCTAGGTTTTTCCACAATGACTATTACGAAAACTAATATTTCATGAAAACTAATATTAATATGGTTAGTGATGATGGTGGCTGCTTCTGTGATCAGCAACTTTATGGGATGAACTAGAATGTCATAAGAAGTCCATGGACTAATTATCATCATCTTATGTTCATAATTTTATTATGTAATCTGTTTAGAGAGTTTTGTGAGAAAGTTCTATAAATCTTTCTAAATATCAACCAGTCAGTGGTTATATGGCATTTCTTTAACTCTCTTTAATCTTTAATCTGTTTAATCTTAAGAAAAATGTCACTTGAACATGAATGTTTCACACACACATTCTACCCTTAAAATGGAACTGGGTGCTGGATGCTTTCTTGGAGGAGAGCTGCCTTTTAGTGGCTATTCTGTGCAGCTACTAAGGAATGCAGATTTCCAAAGAATAGCAAGGAGAGACAAGAAGACCTTCTTAAACAAGCAATGCAAAGAAATAGAGGAAAGCAATAGAATGGGAAGAACCAGAGATCTGTTCAAGAAAATTGGAGATATGAAAGGAACATTTCGTACAAAGATTTCCGTAATAAAGAACAAAAGTGGAAAGGACCTAACAGAAGCAGAAGACATCAAGAAGAGGTGGCAAGAATACACAGAGGAATTATACCAGAAAGAAACGGATGTCTCATATACCCCAGGTAGTGTGGTTGCTGACCTTGAGCCAGACATCCTGGAGAGTGAAGTCAAATGGGCCTTAGAAAGCACTGCAAATAACAAGGCCAGTGGAAGTGATGGTATTCCAGCTGAACTATTTAAAATTTTAAAAGATGATGCTGTTAAGGTGCTACACTCAATATGCCAGCAAGTTTGGAAAACTCAGCAGTGGCCAGAAGATTGGAGAAGATCAGTCTACATCCCAATCCCAAAGAAGGGCAGTGCCAAAGAATGCTCCAACTATCGCACAATTGCACTAATTTCTCACGCTAGCAAGGTTATGCTTAAAATTCTACAAGGAAGGCTCAAGCAGTATGTGGACCGAGAACTCCCAGAAGTGCAAGCTGGATTTAGAAGAGGCAGAGGAACCAGAGACCAAATTGCAAACATGCGCTGGATAATGGAGAAAGTTAGAGAGTTCCAGAAAGACATTTACTTCTGCTTCATTGACTATGCAAAAGCCTTTGACTGTGTCGACCATGGCAAACTATGGCAAGTTCTTAAAGAAATGGGAGTGCCTGATCACCTCATCTGTCTCCTGAGAAATCTCTATGTGGGACAAGAAGCTACAGTTAGAACTGGATATGGAACAACTGACTGGTTCAAAATTGGGAAAGGAGTACGACAAGGCTGCATTTTGTCTCCCTGCTTATTTAACTTATATGCAGAATTCATCATGCGAAAGGCTGGGCTGGATGAATCCCTAGCCGGAATTAAGATTGCCGGAAGAAATATCAACAACCTCAGATATGCAGATGACACAACCTTGATGGCAGAAAGTGAGGAGGAATTAAAGAACCTTTTATTGAGGGTGAAAGAGGAGAGTGCAAAATATGGTCTGAAGCTCAACATCAAAAAAACGAAGATCATGGCTACTGGTCCCATCACCACCTGGCAAATAGAAGGGGAAGAAATGGAGGCAGTGAGAGATTTTACTTTCTTGGGCTCCATGATCACTGCAGATGGTGACAGCAGCCACGAAATTAAAAGACGCCTGCTTCTTGGGAGAAGGGCAATGACAGGCCTAGACAGCATCTTGAGAAGTAGAGACATCACCTTGCCAACAAAGGTCCGTATAGTTAAAGCTATGGTTTTCCCAGTAGTGATGTATGGAAGTGAGAGCTGGACCATAAAGAAGGCTGATCGCCGAAGAATTGATGCTTTTGAATTATGGTCCTGGAGGAGACTCTTGAGAGTCCCATGGACTGCAAGAAGATCAAACCTCTCCATTCTGAAGGATATCAGCCCTGAGTGCTCACTGGAAGGACAGATTGTGAAGCTGAGGCTCCAGTACTTTGGCCACCTCATGAGAAGAGAAGACTCCCTGGAGGAGACCCTGATGTTGGGAAAGATGGAGGGCACAAGGAGAAGGGGGCGACAGAGGACGAGATGGTTGGATAGTGTTTTCGAGGTTACCAGCATGAGTCTGACCAAGCTGCGGGGGGCAGTGGAGGACAGGAGTGCCTGGCGTTCTCTGGTCCATGGGGTCACGAAGAGTCGGACACGACTAAACGACTAAACAACAACAACAACACTAAGGAAAGCCTCCGATCCAGAGGTAGCTTGCCTCTGAATGACACCCAGGGGCAGCCCGTCCTGAAGCAAAACGGGAAGGTACTGCCCCACCAAGCTCCCCCCCACCTCCAAAGTCTCACTTGCCCCTGGTAAGCACCGCAGCAGCTTCATTCAGGATCTTGCGTCACTCTCACAGGAAGTTGGCAGGAACTGCTGCCGCCGCTTCTCCTCACTTCTCTGGTGGCAGCAGTGGGGGAAAGCAGGCATTCTGCCACCCGAGGCGGCTGCCTCAGTCCACCTCATGGGTGGGCCAGCCCTGTTAAGCAGCAGGAGACAGAGCATGAAAGCTAGCTCTGCTTGTCAGTTTCCCAAAAGTATTTGTCTTCTGAAAGCAAAAGGCAATTCCTGTTTTTGCAGCCCGTTCTTATGCATGTTTATTTACGAAATCCCAGTATATTCAATAAGGGTTATTTCCAAGGAAGTGCATGCGGAGTATTTAATCTGCTTGTTTCTTAGATATTTAGTGTCCTGCCCGTCAACAAAATGCCCAGGACAGTTAACAAATTTGGTTGTTGTTGTTGTTGTTGTTGTTGTTGTTGTTGTTGTTGTTGTTTCCCCAGCCACTCTGCGTGGCTCCCAACAGAATATTAAAAACACAATAAAACATCAAACATTAAAAACTTCCCTAAACACACAAACTTCAGAGCTTAATGTGAAAGTGTTCATAGTAAGATGTGAAAATAAATGACGGAATACAAGAAAGTTCTACAACCATCAATTGTAACAAGCAATTCTCCTTCTCAGAACTAAACAGCCTAAACTTTTCTAGAATTTCTCCTCACATTTGTTAGCCTTGTGGGTCCAGGAGCTGGACAGTGAATCTGTGGAAAGATGCCCCCTGCTCCAGCTGGAGCTGTGAACTGTATACACTCTGGGCTTGTCAGTATCTTGTAATTAATAAAGTGCACATGTTACGGATTCCTCCGATCCTTCCTTCATTCTGTTCCAACACGTTTCATTCATTTGAAACCTGTGCCCTCTGCCAAGCAGGCCTAAATTTGTGGAAGGGAAGGGAAGGCCTGTCAAAACTACAAACGACTCTCTGTTCTGCTTAATTCAGTTTGGTGGAATTTCAGTTTGTCAAATGACAAGATTCTGTATTTTGACAGTTGCCTATTTATGCTAAACTGGAGGCATAATAAAATCAGTTTGGCGTCTGGCTTGCTCTGTCTGTAGCTTTTACTTAGGAACGTGATGCTCCTCTCAACAATTTGACTGACGTTGGCATTTCGGTTCTGCTTTTCATTTTTAACAAAACTCCAAGACTGGTAGTAGTTTTTGAGCTGCTCATTTCCAGCTGCACATATGAAGAATGAACATAAACATAAATGGCAGTCTTTTCTTCCTGTTTTATGATTAAAGTTTCATAAAGTGAAGAGCTGAAGACTGCTAAAGAAAGAAAGAAAGAAAGAAAGAAAGAAAGAAAGAAAGAAAGAAAGAAAGAACATATATTGCATTTCTCTAAGCAAAGCACGAGTTGCCTGGATTTCATCACGCTCTAGAATTACCAAGAAATGGAATCCATGGTGGGCCTGTGCAGAGAACGGGTGGGGCATGCAGATTATAGCTTGCTCAGTTTTCAGTGGTCCCCACTGAGAACTGGTGCCAGGTGTGCAAAAATCTCTTACCCACATATTTATCCTGTGTACTTGGCATTAGAACAGATATGGACAACTCTGCATATTTCTAGTCTGCGTCCCTTTCATGCATTTTTATCCATAATTCCATTCTGTTTCATTTCCACATTGATCTATTAAGTATTTTAAAAACAAACATTCTTCTCAAAATGCATATTTAAATGGATATTTACTCTCTAAATAATATTTAAATGCATAACTTGGTAATTTTTAAACGGTCAAAAACTGCACCTCAGTGTTTGGAGAAGAGAGAGAAAGAGAGAAAGAGAAAGAGAGAGAGAAAGAGAGAGAGAGAGAAAGGAAGGGAGGGAGGAAGGAAGGAAGGAAGGAAGGAAGGAAGGAAGGAAGGAAGGAAGGAAGGAAGGAAGGAAGGAAGGCTGATAGCAAAAATCCAATGTTCATATTAATGCAAGAAGCACAGATTAGGTCATTTTGTATCAGGATTCTCAAAGACTGAATTCTTTAAGGGTCGCATTCAAACTGGATTTCCAGCACCTGTTTGTTTGCTGCTGACATCACTCAAGTGGCGCATTCTGAGCCACGGATCCCTGGCCTCTTAATGTGTAGGGACCAGGTTGATTCATTCATTTATTCAGTATGTTTATTCCCTATATTAGGGGTAATCAACCTTTTTATACCTACCGCCCATTAATGCATCTTTCTTGATGGCAAAATTTCCTTACTGCCCTCCGGTGCTCGATGGAAGGAGGATTCAGCTTGTGCTGCAGAACCCCCTACCGCCCACCCAGATTCCTGAAACGCCCACTAGTGGGCAGTAGGGATCAGGTTGACAACCCCTGGCCTATATCATCAAGAGACTTTTCAAGGCTGGTTACAATAATAAAATAAATACAACAAAAGGTAAAAACAAGAGACTGTTAACAATGAAAACTAAACACTAAAGCAGCAACAGATTAAACAGTAATAATAATAATAATAATAATAATAATAATAATAATAATAAATTTTATTTATATCCCGCCCTCCCCAGCCGAAGCCGGGCTCAGGGCGGCTAACAACATTAAAACAGTGTGACATTATAAAACATTATAAAAATGAATTAAAATCAAAATTGATGGCAACCATAAACTAAAGCTTTGTAAAGATTGCCAGAGGAGGGGGTCAGGCTGCACCCTGACCAAATGCCAGGTGGAACAGCTCTGTCTTGCAGGCCCTGCGGAAAGATGTCAAGTCCTGCAGGGCCCTTGTCTCTTGTGACAGAGCGTTCCACCAGGTTGGAGCCGCAGCCGAAAAAGCCCTGGCTCTAGTTGAGGCCAGTCCAGGATAGGGTACTAAAAATGCCCAAAGCAGCAGTCAGCACAGGACGCCGCTGAAATTTGAGACTCTAAGGTCTGCCACTGCACTGGCTGTAAGCTAAGAACAAACCTTGGTTACAGCTCATGGTTTATTTGGAAAGAGGCAAGCCACCATGAGCCTGGCTTTGGATGTAACACAGTAGTAGACAGTGGCATAGTGTGGGTTGCTGGGACCCCCTCCACCTCTGTGAGGTAGGCTGAGATATAATGAACAGCCTGAAGTCACCTAGTGAGGGAAGTGTGGAGGGGAACAAAGGTTTCCTTAGTCCTAGTCTGAAACTCCCTTAATCATTACACTCCGCTGGCATTAAAATATGGGGCACTTAGGAAACTGGAGCATTGGCAAAAGACGGGTGCTGCTGCTTGCTTCCTTCTTTTTACCGTAGCCTATGCTTATATCAACAACCTCAGATATGCAGATGACACAACCTTGATGGCAGAAAGTGAGGAGGAATTAAAGAACCTTTTAATGAGGGTGAAAGAGGAGAGCGCAAAATATGGTCTGAAGCTCAACATCAGAAAAACGAAGATCATGGCCACTGGGCCCATCACCTCCTGGCAAATAGAAGGGGAAGAAATGGAGGCAGTGAGAGATTTTACTTTCGTGGGCTCCATGATCATTGCAGATGGTGAGAGCAGCCACGAAATTAAAAGACGCCTGCTTCTTGGGAGAAAAGCAATGACAAACCTTGTTGTTGTTTAGTCGTTTAGTCGTGTCCGACTCTTCGTGACCCCATGGACCAGAGAACGCCAGGCACTCCTGTCCTCCACTGCCCCCCGCAGCTTGGTCAGACTCATGCTGGTAACCTCGAAAACACTATCCAACCATCTCATCCTCTGTCGCCCCCTTCTCCTTGTGCCCTCCATCTTTCCCAACATCAGGGTCTTCTCCAGGGAGTCTTCTCTTCTCATGAGGTGGCCAAAGTATTGGAGCCTCAGCTTCACAATCTGTCCTTCCAGTGAGCACTCAGGGCTGATTTCCTTCAGAATGGAGAGGTTTGATCTTCTTGCAGTCCATGGGACTCTCAAGAGTCTCCTCCAGCACCATAATTCAAAAGCATCAATTCTTCGGCGATCAGCCTTCTTTATGGTCCAGCTCTCACTTCCATACATCACTACTGGGAAAACCATAGCTTTAACTATACGGACCTTTGTTGGCAAGGTTATGTCTCTACTTCTCAAGATGCTGTCTAGGCCTGTCATTGCCCTTCTCCCAAGAAGCAGGCGTCTTTTAATTTCGTGGCTGCTGTCACCATCTGCAGTGATCATGGAGCCCAAGAAAGTAAAATCTCTCACTGCCTCCATTTCTTCCCCTTCTATTTGCCAGGAGGTGATGGGACCAGTAGCCATGATCTTCGTTTTTTTGATGTTGAGCTTCAGACCATATTTTGCACTCTCCTCTTTCACCCTCAATAAAAGGTTCTTTAATTCCTCCTCACTTTCTGCCATCAAGGTTGTGTCATCTGCATATCTGAGGTTGTTGATATTTCTTCCGGCAATCTTAATTCCGGCTAGGGATTCATCCAGCCCAGCCTTTCGCATGATGAATTCTGCATATAAGTTAAATAAGCAGGGAGACAAAATGCAGCCTTGTCGTACTCCTTTCCCAATTTTGAACCAGTCAGTTGTTCCATATCCAGTTCTAACTGTAGCTTCTTGTCCCACATAGAGATTTCTCAGGAGACAGATGAGGTGATCAGGCACTCCCATTTCTTTAAGAACTTGCCATAGTTTGCCATGGTCGACACAGTCAAAGGCTTTTGCATAGTCAATGAAGCAGAAGTAAATGTATTTCTGGAACTCTCTAGCTTTCTCCATAATCCAGCGCATGTTTGCAATTTGGTCTCTGGTTCCTCTGCCTCTTCTAAATCCAGCTTGCACTTCTGGGAGTTCTCGGTCCACATACTGCTTGAGCCTTCCTTGTAGAATTTTAAGCATAACCTTGCTAGCGTGAGAAATTAGTGCAATTGTGCGATAGTTGGAGCATTCTTTGGCACTGCCCTTCTTTGGGATTGGGATGTAGACTGATCTTCTCCAATCTTCTGGCCACTGCTGAGTTTTCCAAACTTGCTGGCATATTGAGTGTAGCACCTTAACAGCATCATCTTTTAAAATTTTAAATAGTTCAGCTGGAATACCATCACTTCCACTGGCCTTGTTATTTGCAGTGCTTTCTAAGGCCCATTTGACTTCACTCTCCAGGATGTCTGGCTCAAGGTCAGCAACCACACTACCTGGGGTATATGAGACATCCGTTTCTTTCTGGTATAATTCCTCTGTGTATTCTTGCCACCTCTTCTTGATGTCTTCTGCTTCTGTTAGGTCCTTTCCACTTTTGTCCTTTATTATGGAAATCTTTGTGCGAAATGTTCCTTTCATATCTCCAATTTTCTTGAACAGATCTCTGGTTCTTCCCATTCTATTGCTTTCCTCTATTTCTTTGCATTGCTTGTTTAAGAAGGTCTTCTTGTCTCTCCTTGCTATTCTTTGGAAATCTGCATTCAATTTCCTGTATGTTTCACGATCTCCCTTGCATTTTGCTTGCCTTCTCTCCCCCGCTATTTGTAAGGCCTCATTGGACAGCCACTTTGCTTTCTTGCATTTCCTTTTCATTGGGATGGTTTTCGTTGCTGCCTCCTGTATAATGTTACGAGCCTCCATCCATAGTTCTTCAGGCACTCTGTCCACCAAATCTAAATCCTTAAACCTGTTCCTCACTTCCACTGCGTATTCATATGGGATTTGACTTAGATTGTATCTTACCGGCCCAGTGGTTTTTCCTACTTTCTTCAGTTTAAGCTTGAATTTTGCTATAAGAAGCTGATGATCTGAGCCACAGTCAGCTCCAGGTCTTGTTTTTGCTGACTGTATAGAGCTTCTCCATCTTTGGCTGCAGAGAATATAATCAATCTGATTTCTATGCTGCCCATCTGGTGATGTCCATGTGTAGAGTCGTCTCTTGTGTTGTTGGAAAAGCGTGTTTGTGATGACCAGCTTGTTCTCTTGACAGAACTCTATTAGCCTTTGCCCTGCTTCGTTTTGATCTCCAAGGCCAAACTTGCCAGTTGTTCCTTTTATCTCTTGACTCCCTACTTTAGCATTCCAATCCCCTATAATGAGAAGAACATCCTTCTTTGGTGTCACTTCTATAAGGTGTTGTAAGTCTTCATAGAATTGGTCAATTTCAGTTTCTTCAGCACCAGTAGTTGGTGCATAAACTTGGATTACTGTGATGTTAAAAGGTCTGCCTTGGATTCGTATCGAGATCATTCTATCATTTTTGAGATTGCAACCCAGTACAGCTTTTGCCACTCTTTTGTTGACTATGAGGGCCACTCCATTTCTTTTACGGGTTTCTTGCCCACAGTAGTAGATATGATGGTCATCCGAACTGAATTCACCCATTCCCGTCCATTTTAGTTCACTGATGCCCAGGATGTCAATATTTATTCTTGCCATCTCATTTTTGACCACCTCCAACTTACCCATGTTCATGGTTCTTACATTCCAGGTTCCTATGCAATATTTTTCTTTACAGCATTGGACTTTCCTTTCGCTTCCAGGCATATCCGCAACTGAGCGTCCTTTCGGCTTTGGCCCAGCCGCTTCATCAGCTCTGGATCTACTTGTACTTGCCCTCCGCTCTTCCCCAGTAGCATGTTGGACGCCTTCCGACCTGAGGGGCTCATCTTCCAGCGTCATAACTTTTATATGCCTGTTGTCTTTGTCCATGGAGTTTTCTTGGCAGGGATACTGGAGTGGCTTGCCGATTCCTCCTCCAGGTGGATCACGTTTGGTCAAAACTCTCCACTATGACCTGTTCATCTTGGGTGCCCTGCTCGGCATAGTTCATAGCTTCTCTGAGTTCTACAAGCCCCTTCGCCACGGCAAGGCAGTGATCCATGAAGGGGATGACAAACCTAGACAGCATCTTAAAAAGCATCTTTTTTTTTTTTTTATGACAAACCTAGACAGCATCTTAAAAAGTAGAGACATCACCTTGCCAACAAAGGTCCGTATAGTAAAAGCTATGGTTTTCCCAGTAGTGATGTATGGAAGTGAGAGCTGGACCATAAAGAAGGCTGATCGCCGAAGAATTGATGCTTTTGAATTCTGGTGCTGGAGGAGACTCTTGAGAGTCCCATGGACTGCAAGAAGATCAAACCTATCCATTCTTAAGGAAATCAGCCCTGAGTGCTCACTGGAAGGACAGATCCTGAAGCTGAGGCTCCAATACTTTGGCCACCTCATGAGAAGAGAAGACTCCCTGGAAAAGACCCTGATGTTGGGAAAGATGGAGGGCACAAGGAGAAGGGGACGACAGAGGACGAGATGGTGGGACAGTGTTCTCAAAGCTACCACCATGAGTTTGACCAAACTGTGGGAGGCAGTGGAAGACAGGAGTGCCTGGCGTGCTCTGGTCCATGGGGTCACAAAGAGTCAGACACGACTAAACGGTTAAACAACAACAACATGATTTCTGACTCTGCCATTTCTGCTAAGAATCACAGTAAGCAAGACAAAAAAAATCTCATTTCCCAGCCTTCAATGTCGAGCCACTAGAGGGTTCCTAGAGCCATTTAGAAATCCCATCCTAGCCAGTCTTTATGAAGCACTGCCAGTTGTAGTTCTTCAACCCAGGTTGAGGGTTGGAGAGATTAACAGGGTGTGAGCTGTTAAATTGGTATATATTAATGAAAGAGAGTTGCTCTGTCTAAACCCATTGAGTTTATAATTAGCTGAAGCTGCACAGATAATAATAGAAACAAGGGTCTTTTCAGGTGCTTGTTTTTAAAACAACTGGAAAGTGGTAAAAAGTTTGGTGTAGGGTGATTTTAAAAAACAAATAACATTAGCTTAGCCATTCTTTATCCACACCTTTCTCTAACAATAGCAAATTTATAATGTTATTGCCTTTTACAAGACAGTAATCTTAAAGTGTTAATGCTGAGAGAGCTTAGCCAGGCTAATGACATGTGCACAGTGGAGTCTCACTTTTCTGAAGCTATACTTGCCTGTTCCCTTAGCACCTGCAGCACAGAAGGGGAACCTTAGTGAAGGCTGAGAGGGAGCCTCCAGGTTTGCACATTCAGACCCTCCAACATTTCTCCAACAAAAATAGGGGCCTCCAATTCCATAATGATAATTTTACTATTTATACCCCACACATCTAACTGGGTTTCCCACTCTGGGCAGCTTCCAACATATATAAAAACATAATAAAACATTAAACATAAAAAACCCCTTCCTTATACAGAATTGCCTTCAGGTGGCTCGGGGATTGCATAACTCCATAGCCTCCAACAATTCTCCAATGAAAATAGGGACGTCCTAAGGAAAAGAGGGACATTCTGGGATCAAATCAGAAACTGGGACGGCTTCTCTAAATCGGGACGTCCCTGGAACACAGGGACACTTGGAGAGTCTGCGCATTAATAACCCTTATCTTCTTGGAGCCCTGATATGTCCTCTGCCTCCAGACTCTGGACATAAACGCCCAGCAGCAAGTCCTGCTCTCTTCCTTCAGCTGACTGGGGGCACGAGATCAACTCCTTCAGCCAAACACTCATGTCAAGAAGGAATGGCTGGAATGGATTTTTCCTACTTTTGCTCTGGCTGACATATTGTGAACATTCTGATCTGGCTTTTTTGTTTTAAACTTGCAAAATCCTTTCTTTTAAAAAACCTCCGTTCCCTGGCCAGCTCATTTTCACCCCTATTTTACAGACAAAGAGTTGCATTTTAAAGGGGGTGCTCTTTATTGGGATTTCTTGGTCCAGCTGCAAGTACAGTACACTAACTAGGGGTCAGCAGCTGGAAGCCTCTTAGCCAAAGCTGGCCCCCAAAAGGGTATCCTCTAAAAGGGATGTGGAAAGAGAAGCAGCTGTAGCGACAGACCTTTGCTTATCTTGCCCATATTTACACAGAAACAAGCCCCTTCTATTCAAGTGGACTTGCTCTCAAATACAAGTTGAACACTAGTTGTGGATCAGGGCTCTAGCCACTACTGTACTGTACATCTTAACATTGTTCTATAGTAGGCATCAACACCATCATCATCTAGACATGAGCTCTTGGCCGAAGACTTACAGCAGAA
Organism: Podarcis cretensis; assembly: GCF_951804945.1. Classification (NCBI taxonomy): domain Eukaryota; kingdom Metazoa; phylum Chordata; class Lepidosauria; order Squamata; family Lacertidae; genus Podarcis; species Podarcis cretensis. The sequence continues at coordinate 124,726,453 of NC_137172.1, read as the reverse complement.
AGATGAAATTGCAACAAATCCATCACATTAAGTTTGCAAGAGGACTGAGGGGTGATGTTGAGTTTCATGCTACTGTATGAAAAGCCAGCTGACAAAAAATGTGAACATTGTATGCCAAATATATGGAAAGATAAGTTAACTCTAGTTCTCCAAGCTCACCCCCCCCCCAAAAAAAAAAGAGAAAGAGAAACAAGAAAGAATGGAAGCCATGGCCTCATTTATTCCCTTACTCCAGCCAGAATAAAAAAAAAACAGTCTTGACTCAAATATCAACAGTTTTCTTATCGGTCCAAAGAAAATTAGACATGAGAACCTGCTCACGATAGTGTAAGGCGCATGGAATTCTGATGATTAAATGCACACCAAGTTATAACTAAAAGCTTAAGGCATAAAACTCCTGAATTTAATGTACCAAGCTTGCTTTTCAAAGTTGTTTAGAAACAGTGGCAGCTGTTGATGAAAGCCAGACTTTAGGTAACCAAATGTAGAGGGAAAGCAACTTAGAATGACAGCTTTGTTGAGATCTTTTGTCTTTGAATAATTCAGCCTTGATCTCAGAGTCTCCTTTGCATCATATTCACGTCTGATTATTGTGTTCTTTGGTGAGGTGAAAAGGCCACCCCGATCTAATTCATTAGGTCTGTATAGCGTCAGACAAAATATTAACCATGTCCTGAAAAACAATCAAGTATGCCAAGCCATTGGGACTACTTTGTGAGAGATATAATTCAGACAAAAGGTTCACCAAGGTCCCAGGAAGTCAACCTTGGGGTCAGGAATCAGGCAGATGGACCACAGCCACAGGTGCCAATTGGCGCCCAACATTGGGGTGGGGTGTCGCACACATGTGACATTACACACATTCGTGCATCCTGAATTTGAGAAATAAACTATGAGATGAAAAAGGTGGCTTCATCCAGAGCTGAGGAAATTTCACAGAAAATGTTTTCTGACAAATTTCATGGGGTTCAGGCAGACATTTCTGAAAAAAAGTTTTCTGAGAAAAATCTGTTGGGAGAACTTCACCTCCCTGGCAAAATAGTGGCCATTTTCATAACTCTTGTTTTATGAGCTGCTCTTCTGTGTCACTGGAGGGTTGTTGTGATGTCAGGCCAAAAGGTCAGGCCCGTGCCAGCTCCCTTGGGCTCAGCCCAGCACTCCATGTCAGGCCAGAAGGAGTGAAAATTCCCCTGAGCAGGCAAAGCGCACATGTTCTTATCACTAGCCCCTGACAGCAGCAACTCGAGGGGGGTGGGAGAATAGGTTCCAGATTAGGGAGTGCTGTTTTCAGATAGACTTCAGTCACAGCATCTTGCCCCACTAGAAATTTGACACTATTTTGAAAGCCCCACTCCTTTTAACACTAAAGCTGCCTCTTCTCCTTTCAACACTAAAGCTGTTTAATCAATACATGTCCTTTCCTTAAACAAGAAAGAGTGTCAGTATATAATTGTTGCATGCAAATGAGCATAATGTAGATTTTAATTTGCCCTGCAGCTGGATGAGACCAAAGGCCCATCTGGGCAGCCACTGGGCAACCACAGGTCCCAATGGAAAGCGCATGCATGGGCAGGAGGGCTGAGGGACATGCAGCCTCTGACCCTGGGGGCAGGAGCCACGACCAGTAGCCATGCATGAAGTGATTGTGCAGGATTTGTTATCAAGTGCTCATTGCTGCTTTAAGAAGCCTTATCCCTTTCCACTCTGCTAACTCCTTTTGTTAACCAAAAATAGAGCCACATGATTGTATCTTCCAGCACCCAATAGGAAGCAGATGTAAAGCATCTTGATTTTAGAGTTCTTTCCAAGGGCCTGTTATAAGTTTTGGCATGTATGTCAGCATGAGTCAACATGTTACTTTTTAGTGACAGGTTAGTTTGGTTTCCGATTTAGTACTGGTTGAAATTGAAATGCCGTAAATCTGTTTGGTCACAGAACACTGAATCCTTACAGAAAAATATTCTTTAAAAGTACGAGTGAAATTTTCCAATCCATTTTATGTGTCTTCTCCCAATTTCCTCAAAATTGCAGTGAAAAGGAATTTTGTGATCAAAGTGACTAAGACTGGCGGGGCATGAATCAAGACAAAACAAATGAAGATCCCAATTTTAGTCTGTTTTGATTAAATCCATACATTGATTCTAATTACATTTTCTGTCTGTGAGCTGAAACTGAACATATCTTTTCCCCTTTACTCTACAAAATGACAGTGGTACCTGTCCACTTAAGTGCTGGCAGGTCAGCGTTAATTGTGACAGGTCTTGTTTTCTCATTCAGAACGGAAGCCTTTGAGGGCAAAATCACTCCATTATTAAGCAGAAACTCCATGCACAGCTATACAGTGGTACCTCGGGTTAAGAACTTAATTTGTTCTGGAGGTCTGTTCTTAACCTGAAACTGTTCTTAACCTGAAGCACCACTTTAGCTAATGGGGCCTCCTACTGCTGCCGTGCGATTTCTGTTCTCATCCTAAAGCAAAGTTCTTAACCCAAGGTACTATTTTTGGGTTAGCGGAGTCTGTAACCTGAAGCGTATGTAACCTGAAGCGTATGTAACCCGAGGTACCACTGTACACATTTGACTCATTGAGACTTAAAATAATTTGCTAGAGGACTTCCGGGTTAGCGCCATCGGCAATGGCAGAGAGGAACCCGCTCCGCGGAATTCGGGTCGTGCCGCCGCGGCGAAGGCGGAGACCCTTTAGAAATCCCAGGCAGAGGAAGCCTGGGAACGTGGGATTCGGCTGACACCAGGAGCGCCCCCCCTACCCACAGGGAAACCCCTTTTCGGGGGTTCCAAAGTGACGTGGGGTGAGTGGCGTGGTGTTTTGAATCGACCGCTATTTTTACTGAGTGAAGCCGCGTAGCCGTTGCCAGAGAGCGCTGACTTTTTCTTGTGGTCAATTGGATTTCAAACAACAACCCGTGAGTAGAACGGAAATTGGACTTTTAAAGTATCTTTAAATTGGCACCGATCGGGGAAGGTCTAAACAGGAAGTCCACTTCCCCTTTCTGTAAATATACTGAAGCAAAGAATTTGTTAACTAAGGTTGTGGAGAGTCTTACGTAAAGGATTTAAATTCCACTGATTGAAACTACTATCAATATCTTTTTTTGGAAGCAGGGGAGCCTGCAGGAGAAGGTTAAAATTCAGGAATTGAAGCGCCACTTCCCTAAACCCGGGAGTGGTCTGCGAGAGCCCATTGACGGTGAATAGATAAATCTGACAGCTGTCAAGCTAGCTGTCAAGATACAAAAGAAGGACTTTGTTTCTACTGTCCGTTTTTGTGTTTAAAAAGAAGGAAGGAATTGTTACAATTTTATGTTTAAAAAGAAGGAAGGAACTGTTACAATTTTAAGTATGGGACCTTTGGGTCTGTGCTGGAAGGAGTGATCCTTATCTTGTGTCCCTCTAGAGGGAGCTTTGGGATATTGTCACAAGGATGCAGCTGGGAAATTGCTTTTAAAGATAACAACTCAGAGAAACTAGTTTTTGACCTTGGACTGTTTAAGGATGGTGGTTGGGAAGGAAGTTGAGTGTGAATTGAACAGGACATTTTATCTGTTGGGAAAGCTGCAAGACCAGATAAATGTTATGGCTACCAATGTTGCAATTTTGGGAACAAAAGTGGGCATTAGTAAAGAAGCTGACAAGAACTCGGCACAGGAACCTTTTCCAACTGAATAAATTGAAGAATTTGAGAAGGAGAAACTTGTTGTGATTAAAGTGATGAAAGGGGGAGCCATAACCCTACAGAGGCAAATGGTGGATTATAATTCGAGGCCTTACATGATGGTAACCAGGAGGAGCCAGTTTTTGGAGATAGAAGCCTGGCTTGGTTTGGAAAATGAAAGATGGAGAGATCACCTTATGTGCAGATCAAATGACTTTTGGGATACAAATCTGAGCCAGGTGGAGGCTGGAGCTTTTGGGGCCTTTGGATTTGAAAGGAGTGTAAAACAAGATATTGAATATCCTATAGGCCCTACTTTTAACTACGGAAGTCTGGCATACCTGCTAAGAAGGAATATGACTACCGATGGGTTGGAGCTTCCCCGAGATCTATTCTTTAACACCAAAGACTACCAAAAAGACTGGCAGAGGGGACATGAAAGAGATTTAAGAGCCTCGGACTTAAGATCTCCGGGTTGATGGTTTTCCGAGATTGATGGAACTATTGCTAGGGGCCGAAACCGGGGAGGGGAGTTGGTGAAAGAAAATTGGGAATGTAAAATGTATATATTATAATTTGTTTTTTTTCTTTTTCTTTTAATGAGAGATGGGAAAATCATGGAATGGAATTTTTTCTTGACCCTAGGGGAAACGCTTTAAGAATAAGTTCAGATATATAAGTTTTAATGAGAAATAAGATTAAATAAAGTAAAAGTGGATGGTTAATTGGTGAAAGAAAGAATGGAAAATTACAGTATAATAAGATAAGATATAAGGATAAAAATAAGGTGAAGGATTTGCTGAAATATCTATATGAATTAGAATACAAAGAGGGGAGATGTGAGGAGGTCAAGGAGATAAGTTAAGAAAGGGAGTTATATTAAGGTTTAATTTGTTCTTTCGCTTTTTTTTGTTTTTTGGATTGTATCTCCCCCCCCCTTCTTTAGCTGTTTTTGCTTTTTTATTTTCTTATCTTTATTTTTCTCTTGGATATGTTTTGTCTTTATATATTGTGTTCTTTTTGTAACCTTTTAAAACTTGAATAAATATTATTGGGGGGGGGAATTTGCTAGAAGGCCTTCTAGAAAAGGACAACAATTTCACAGCACAGCATTCTGGAACCCAGCTATCTTTTTCAAATATGCATTTCTCATTCAGAGAGATGGCATTTTCCCAGCACTCAAGACAACAGTCACTGCAATTGTGATACTGCTGAAGAACAGGCTTCTGCTCATTAATCCTTGACTGGATAAAAAGCACTTACACAAATGGGTGCTGGGTGAGAATCTCCATTCCCAGACTAGGGGCTTGCCCACACTTCCCCTGGGAAGATTGATGTTTGTTCCAATTAAGCAGTAAAGAGCAGGTTTTCCCAGGGGAAAGTGGCAAGACAAGTGGAAAACCGCTCAGACCCATGCTTTCTATGCATGGGACAAGCGGAATTGTGGACAAGCCCTGGCTGCTGGTGGGGCTATATGCATGCACAGTCCTGGTCAGAAACACTGCAGTCATGCCAATCAGCTGTTCAGGATGAGACATGGGCATGATTTGTTCCTGCTCCCTCTTCCCCACCATTCAGCTGATGGGTGAGATTAATCCAGCTGCTGCACACTCTGCACTGGCACCATGGATGGCTTATCATTCTTTTATATTTGCACTGGGATCTGCAAGACTTTTCTGAAAAGGACAAAAATGCACCTGGGGCATGTTTCGACTGATTGCCTTGATAAACTAAAAATGCTTTCATTGACATTCTATTAAGGAAAGCATTCGACCTAAACAACGAGAAGCCAAATGTAGTTCTTTTGCCTTTCTTTCAATGATTCCTAGGGAGCCAGATCTAATTAACTTCAAAAACTATAATCCTACTTTGAATGCATCCAGTGTGAAAAGTATCTAGGCAGAGGTTCTGCAGAACAAAGATCTGGAAGTTACTCCATTTCCTGGAGCCATTCTTCATAGCTTTTCAGGGTAGAATATTTTTATGACATTCCTCACTGTTTGTTCAAGAAGCTGTTTTTAAGAAATGTGATCACCTCTCAAGAACATAGGATGTTCAGTAAAGCTAGTGGTAATTCCAGGAGAGGTGCCTTTCTAAAAAAAGGAAAAATAAAGGAAAAGACCCACTACCAGCAAAAACATTTTAGTCTACATGTACAGTTCAGACATTTTCATTCATCCAGATACATCAATGGAGACATTATTTTCTTATCTGTTAAGTATCATAATACACTGCTCCTTTGCATAATAACCTTTTCATGCACACCAAAGAGAAGATTTGTTTTGGCAACAATAATAGCTGCATTTGTCCCTCAGTGCCATATAACTGTCTGCTTATTGGGAACTACAAGTAAGGCTCCAATCCTATGCATATTTACTTTGGAGTAAGTAAATTCAGTTGGACTTACCTCAGGGTAAACACACATAGGATTGGGCTGTAAATGTGTTTATAATCAGGATTCAAACTATTTCCCCCTAAGCTAATGCAAACATTAACATTCAATTTGAGCCAAATCCTAAATCACGGCCTTTCAAACAGGACACACCAATAGTTGTTTTTTTAACCAGTTAAAATTTAGTATAGCTTGATTGAAGCATTTGACTATCAAGGTCTGAAATGTTTTTTTGAGAATCAGTTTTTAATTGGCCCCAGTTGGAAGCAAACCAGATACCGTCAAAAGCTAACAAAATGGGACACTGTGAAGTAGGGACTACCCTGCCGGGGGCAGGAGGAGAAATCTATGGAGATAGGAAGGCTGTGAAAAGGAAAAGATTGAGTATAAGTTAAACTGGTGCAAAATATAATCAGAAATTTGTTAAACAAGCTTTTGAAGTGAAAAACAGAATATATAAATTCCTAATTTAGGGCTATTTTCTTTTCTTTTTCTGTTTGGATGAGGAACTTCAAAAACCCATGTCAGAGTATTGATTCCAACAGGGCCACTGCTCTGATCCAAATTAAGGCACAACTAGTAAAAAGGTAAAGAGACCCCTGACCATTAGGTCCAGTCATGGCCGACTCTGGGGTTGCGGCGCTCATATCGCTTTACTGGCCGAGGGAGCCAGCATAGAGCTTCTGAGTCATGTGGACCAGCATGACTAAGCCGCTTCTGGTGAACCAGAGGAGCGCACAGAAACGCCGTTTACCTTCCCGCCGGAGCGGTACCTATTTATCTACTTGCACTTTGACGTGCTTTTGAACTGCTAGGTGGGCAGGAGCAGGGACCGAGCAACGGGAGCTCACCCCGTCACAGGGATTCGAACCGCCAACCTTCTGATCGGCAAGCCCTAGGCTCTGTGATTTAACCCACAGTGCCACCTGCATCCCTTTGCACAACTAGTACTATTTGCTAGAAATTTAAATAAATGGAAGATCTAGAGTTAGGAGTGAGCAGTGAGGTGGCCAAGTTTGCTCAAGGCACTAAATTGTCCAGAGTCATTAAAACAAAAAGTGATCACAAAGAGCTCCAAAAGGCCTCTCCAAACTGAATGAATGGGCAGTTAAATGGCAAAAGCACACCAGTGTTAACAAGTGTAAATTAACGCATGTTGGAGCAAGAAAACCCTTACTTTCACGTAGACGCTCATGAGGTCTGAACTGGACGTGACGGACCTTGGGGTCATAGTCAATGGCTTGATGAAGACCTTGACCCAGTGTGCAGCAGTGGTGAGGGGGAAAAGTAAATTCCCTGCTAGGGATCATTAGGAAAGAAATTGAAAATAAAACTGCCAATATTCAAATTTATGGTGTGACTACATTTGGAGTACTTGTAAGCAGTTTTCATCACTTCACCTTAAAAAGGATATTTTAGAGTGGGAAAAGGATCAGAAAAGGGCCACCAAACTGATCAAGGGGGTGGAGTGACGCTCCTGAGATGAGAGCTGGCAGCGTTCAGAACTTTTTAGTTTAGAGAAAAGGTGAGAAAGTGGTGCCGTGACAGTTTATAAAATTATACATCACCTGAAGAAAGTGGCTAGAGAAAAGGAAAGTCCTTCTTCACACAGTGCATAGTCCATCTGTGGAACTCCCCCCCCCCCAGGAGGCAGGGAAGGCCAACCTGGGTGGCTCTAAAAGAGCCTAAAAGGCATGTTCATGGAGCTGGAGGAGGAGGAGGAGGAGGAGGAGGAGGAGAGGGCTATCCAGGACTACCAGCCACAATAGCTCTGCTCTGCCTGCACATCTGGAGGCAGCCATGCTTCTGAGTCCCAGTTGCTGGAAACCACAGGAGGGGAGAGTTGCTCTTGGGCTCATGTTCTGCTCCCTGGTTGCCCTGTGAAAACATGATGCTGGACTAGATGGGGCGCTGGCCTGATCCAGCAGGCTACTCTTATATTCTTGTATGTTCTACAGTCCAGTCATGCATTTCCAATAGATCCATCCAGTCATTCTCCTCTCCATATGAAGAGGGAATGGAGCCAATGGATCTTTTCCTCCTGTGCATCCAGGGCCATCTTTACCTGGGGGTGCAAGGGGTGAGGGGCATCCAGGTGCTGAATTCTGGGGGGCGCCCGGCACCCACCACTGAAGCCACCTAAGCTCTTAACTATCTACCTGTTATGAAATAATAAATAATTTTGATCAAGCTAGAAAAACAAAATACATATATACCTAGGTATTACCAAAATCTATACCTACTGTTTCACTAATTAACTCTTACATCAAAAGATTATGTTACGTATTGTACTGAGCTGCTATGCGGCAGCGGGGGCAGCAGCACCTTTGACACGACTGATGTTTCTCCTAAGTAGGTGCCCAAACAATACTTATAAGTTTAAGTGTGGTGTTGTGAGGATAAAATAGGGGTGGGGGGATAAGCCACCATTGAGCTCTGCTGAGGAACAGCAGAATGAAGCTGTAATAAATAATGATTATTTTGGATCTCCTCTCTCCTTGAAACATGATATTGATTTAATATTGTGATAACATTAGCAGGCATAGATGCTTGTAGCCACTGCATGAAAGAAGATGCATGTAGAAAGCAAATAAATGCCCTGGGGAACCACAGTGAAGCAGCCATGGGTCTCTGCAGTATTTTATCCAGTTTCAAAACCTATACCTGATCTGGCTCTCTGCGTAGCTGTCAGAGCTGCCCGAGGTCCCAGCTCACAAAGGACCAACGCCAGTTCGTTGTTATATACAAAAGTCTTTATTGAAGTTCAGTTTCGATTTCAAAGCCGCGGCGCGCAGCTCTACGTCTCAAACTCTAGACAGCTGAAGCTCCGTCTGAATCTCCTCCCCCCAGACACCAGTTTAAGACTCTAGCCTTGCTCCACCTCTTCCTTTGCTCTTTCCTCCTCTGGGTCCGCCTGTCCGCTGGGGTCTTGCCCTTTCTAGACTCTTCTGACGCTGAGTCCCCTGAGTCTTCCTCCTCCCTCCGGCGGGCTTTAGGACCTGGTTCCCAATCCGGGTTTTCTGCTGTCCCGCGCGCCTGTACATTCGAACTTGGCGCGCGCGCCCAGCCGGCAACCTTTCTCCTGACCGTTACACTGCTCCTGTCACTGCTTGCCCCTTCGGGGAGGCTAGCTGGACCTGACTTCCCCTCCGTTCCCTCACTCTCCGATAGAGGCGTGGTCAGTCCTGACTCATCTTCTCTCCCTGCTGGAGGAGACGCTGGCCCTGATACATGGGACTCTTCCCCCCCACTACGCTCTGGTGGGGGAGCTGGTCCTGATCTCTCGCTGCTGCTTTGGGAGTCCCAGCTGGCCCCTTGCTTCTGGTGCATCCCCCCTGGGACCCCCCTTGCCCTGGCCCTCGGCGCCCCCCTCTGGGAATCTTCTGATTCGCTGGAGAAGCTCATGGAATCTCTCGTGCCACTGTCATACTCCCCTACGCTGCCCTCAGATTCTTCCCCTTCACTCTCCATTTCCTCTCTCCCCTGTGCCTCTGCTCCTGAGTCCCTGACAGTAGCTGTCAACTTTTCCCTTTTTTAAAAGGGAAATCCTATTCGGAATAAGGGAATTTTCCTTAAAAAATGGGAAACTTTGACAGCTATGGCTCTCTGGAGCTTGTCTTCGTGCTGTTCATGCAGTGAAAAACAGACAAGGGTTTTCTTCAGATAGCATGGGGCAGAAGTAGGGGCACCACAGCATTTTAAAATGTACCTGAAAATGCACCTCTAATCACAGAAATATGAAGTAACATAAAGGGTCCAGAGTTTCTGTTGCCAGACTAGTGCAAAAGGGCTTTAGCTGACAGAATCCTTAAATGAGAGTTGGACTGCCTTTAGATTTTTCTTCCCCTATTATTTTCAAGGTCACGGTGGTTCAGGTAATTGAGTCATAATTTCTCAAACACAGCAGAAGCTTTCCCCTATGACCTTGGTTGCAGAAGGCTCAGGACTTTTTTGTGACTAAATGAATGGAATTCAAGGCTCAATCATGTGCCAAGCCGAATGCCTCACACGGATCCCATTTGGAGCCTCAGACATGGGCAGATGTTGAGGAAACAGAAAATTCATTGCTGCACTCTTTAATCTGGCATCCCATGATAGCTCCTGGCTGGGACTGGCAGGGTCCCCACAAGGGGAGCCTTGCAGAGGGGCTTGGAACAGGGATGCTTAGCAGAAGGCTGAGGCAAGAACCACCAGCGCTGGGTGGAAATGAGGCCACAGCCAAGGAGTGAGGAAGTAAAGATTAAAGTGTTTAATGCTTCTCAAAGGTATATTCATTACAGAGAGGGAAAATGTCAGGCACACAGAAGTCTAGCAGCAAAAGCACAGCTAATCAGATATAGGTTGTAAAAATCATTCAAGAGGTTTGCAGAAATAGCCTGGGTATATTAAAACCCATAGGTTCCTGGTAGGCTTTTGCACAGGCCCTATAAGGACAGGCAGTTCTGTATTCATTGCAAGTACATGTAAGCCCAGCAAGCAGCATATAAGGGCAGATAGACACTATGCCAGCAAGTTTGTTAATAACACCAGAAAAGAAATTGGCCTACTTTGGGCTGTAGCCGAGGACTTATTGCTACTGCTACTGCCCTGCGCACCCAGCGCTCTGATAAGTGGCTGGCATTTTAATTCCCCACAGTGCCCTGCAGCAAGCAATTCAATGACGGCCTCCTCATACTCCCCAGAGGTGCTTCACCACCATTATCCTCCTCCTTTTTCTCTGTTGTTGATATTGTCACTAGGTCCTACTCACCTCTCTTTTGCTTCAGGCATGGGGGCATGTGGGTTGGGTGAGTATCCACGTCATTCACAGGTCCTTATGTCAATGGTCCCCTTGGCCCTGGAGCCAGCCCAGGGGACTGGTTATGTAGGTTTGCCATCTTATAACCTGACAAATTACAGACACTCCAAAAACAGTCTTCAGTAGGCACAGAGAGGACAACAGTGAATGCACCTGGGAAGGGGAGTGTGGCCAGGACACCAGCAGCAGCCCTGGGCAGTTGCAGCTGCACTAAGCAGGCACTGAAAGGGGCATGAAGGAGCAGCATGGACCTGTATGGTAGCTCTGCCACCTCTGGGTTCAAAAATGCAGAAAAAGCTTCCATGGCTGCAAAGGCTGCCTGCTTCGGACTGTCGCCTTCCATGAGGTGGGAGGTAACATAAATGTCTGTGGGGGCAGAGCTAGCATGCTCCTTGATGCTGCCCCCTTTCATAGGTTTATTGTTGCCACTTAGTAATGGCCAAAGCTCTCTCAACATACTGTACTTGCTGAGCTGCAATGTGCGAAGCTGTGGGTCACATGGACGGGGCCACACTAGACCCTCCTCCCCACACAAGCAGCATCCTACATGGAAAAAGGCCGTGTTTGCAAGAGGCGCCATTGCATGGGATCTGCCAAGGGGCCTCATGTTATCCAAGCCACACAACAAGGAGTCTCGCTGCGGCAAGTTTCCATGCTTCAAACGTAAGAAACCTCCCCCCGCCAATAAATCATGAGGTGTTCTGTATCGTGTAAACTGAACACAACATGATGAAAACTACTGACCTGAGTTACTGAATCTGAAAGAGACACAACCTTTAGCTGTAAGTAAAAATTAGAGAGCCCAGCAAGCTTTTTGTCTGAAGCCAACTTGCTGAATCGTAATTAATCCCTAATTCAAAGGCATATTATCAAATGTTAATGTGTGTATTTTTTTCCTTGGAGATTTTTTTCACTTTCCTTTCCAATCACCTCTTGCCCTTCTTTGGCTCATTTTGAAACTATATTTCTGCCCAAGCAGTCAAAAATGCTGAGTGCCTGAAGCAAACTCGTAGAATGAGCCTGTTTCTCTGCTGTTCCCTGGCAGGCCTTCCAGCCCAAGCCCTGCTTTAAATTAAAGCACATGTGGCTTGAGTTTAGCATTATCATGAAAATGAAATTACCACTTTAGAAAAGTCAAGTTATTTTGGAAGTGAAAACTGCAGGTCAGAGCCCACCAAAATCCCCCCCAAACTTGTTCGAGAAACATCTTGCTGAACATTCAGGGCTGCTGAAGCAGATGCTACATCCCTTCTTCTGCACAGTGATTTATGAAGAGTGCCCCCCCCCCGCCTGTTTCCTACATTTGTTACATCTTTTAAGTTGGAAGGGGGGAACACCTCCCTTTGAAAATCTCTGTTGCCACTCCAGCTCTGTCTACAACAGAACTCATAGAAAGAAAGGAGTTTAAAGATGTCATTTAAATAGACTGAGGCTCAGTATTTGAGAAACTGGCCAGGCAGCAGTAACTAAAACAGAGCTGTGGTTGGTTTCCTCTTGAAGCCTTTATAAGAAGCAAACTGTGTTGTTGTTAGTCCACACATGTTGTTCTCAGTGTAATGATTCCTTTACTGTTGCTGTTTTAGCTAATACCCCTTTTGGGTTAAATATTGATTTACGCTATTATCAGTGCTTTTTTCTGGGGGGACACGGGGGGGCATACCCCTAAACATTTTGTGAATCTCTGTACTTTTTTCCATTTACTGTATTTATTTTTCCTAATTTGAACTATAAAATGGTGATTTTCTTGAGTCAAAGTGGGAGTACCCCATAACATTTGTTTAGAAAAAAGCACTGGCACAATGTTAGTGAAAATGGACACCAGATGACTCACTATAGTTAGTATCAAAATGTGATCGGAATCAAGGATGGACTATGCACTCTACCTGAGCGGCTGCAGCATAAACAGCAAAGTGCACTTATTCGGCAACATTCACTTTTTCTATCATGTGACTCACTCATTTATGCATAAAGTGGGTGGTGCTATGAAAAATGACTAGGGAATTATGGAGGGTAATTATGACAGGTGAAAATTGGAACAGAAGAAGAACATAAGAACCTGCTAGCCCAGCTGGCCTCCTGGTCTCACAGGAAGCCGACCGGCCAGGACCTGAGAACAAGGGCCCACCCTCCACTTTGTCAGAGGCAGTAACATTTATTTAATTAATTTCTATACCGCCTTTCATCCAAGGAGCACAGGGCAGTTGAGAGTATAAAAACACAAAAATGCATAACGTAATGAAAAACAACACACACAGTTTAAAAGGCCATAAACAGTTTAATCTGCCAACAGCCTGGGAGAAGAGGAATTATTTTCACCTGGAGCCTGAATATATGTGGGGAAAGCCTGGCCAGGCAAGCATTTCTGCGGACAGCAGGTTTTTATTTAATCATTTGCTACCATTTACTCTTTGAGTCTTCCCCAGTCAAAGAAGCCCCAGTAGCCGTTGGGACTAGCAGCCATTGACCGCTTTAACTTCAATGAATGAGTCCAATCCTCTCTTAAAACTGTCTGTGCTGGTGACCACCAGCCCATCTTGTAATGGCAAACTCCACATGGTGCAACGACCTTCCCCTCACCAGTCCTGAATCTTGCACTAGTTTCACTGGGATGACCCTGAGTTCTAGTATTAGGACACACAGAAAACAACTTACTTCTCTCTACCTTCTTCACAACATACATAATTTTATATACCTCTGTCGTATCTTATCTTATTTTTAGAATTCACATTGAAAATCGGATTTGATTAATGCTTGAATAACAGCCTTAGCAAAGGTTGAAAAAATAATTTGCTTAATTTGAAATTCACGTGTCATGCTAGTAAGATAAAAATATTTTCCCCCGAACAATTTGTGCATGGATGTAAATGGTGTATATACTGAAATAACAAATGATGGAAAAGTAAGAATTCACATAATTCTTGATAGAGAATAACACAACAAATAATAATTAATTCTGAGTACACACAGATGAGCAGAAGTCAGTAAACAGATTGGGCTCTTCAGTTTCAACATCAGTCAGGAAGAGGCAAGAGCAACATAGGCAATTATTATATATTTTGCTTAGTCTGTTAATTCTCTTTTCTTTTCTGGGAAGCCTGTTTGTCAGGCAGAAAAGGTGGGATATTGTTGTTTTAAATAATTTAATAAACAGAATATCTTCAAAAATCAGTTGAGTTTTTGTTGGAAATTTGTATTGTACTTTTGCACCATATGCTCGGAAGTTGCTTGGGCCCCAGCTCCGTGCCATTCTCCTCTGGCCCATGGGAATCCGCCCGGCTCCCGCCCTCGTTGGCGGAGGTCTACTAAACAATCCAAGTATATCTAGCAGTATTTTAATATGAACGGTTAAACAAGATTTCCCCCCAAACTGCATAGTCTGAAATATTGTACAATGAGCTTTGGCTGGTTATTGCCTTTACTTTACGCTGCTTTGGATTTGTAATTGTAAGAGAGAATCAGGCATCTATAGGCTCACTGGAGAAGGCCTGATATTTGGGGAATGTCCTGTAAGTATTTAAACAAGTCTTTGGTGGCCTTCCACATTGGGATTGGTTAAGCTGTTTAACACACTTTATTGCTCCTGTGATTTATTGTCTGATGAGGACACTCAAACAAGGCTGAGAGCCTCTCTGGGACTCACTGAGCTGGTACATATTTTATGCTGGTTTCAAATAAATCAGTGTCTGCTGCAGCCTAAAAAACAGGAGCGTTGGAAAGAACATTGTGGAGAACTATTTCCGGAGCTTTGTGTTCTGCTTCACACAGAAAGCAAGAGAACTTCATTAGCCTGGAAGCATCTGCAGGGTGAACCTTTAAGCTCTTTATTAATCATTTTGGTGACTAATGCTGGGAGCCCTGTGATTCCCACATGCTTCCTAAAAGAAGCCATATTTGTGCGATGTTTCCTCAAAGTAGTGACAAGCTTTTGTTTAACAATTTCACTTCTTCACTGAATGGATACCCATTCTGCAAGCACAGGGAACTGTATAAATTACCCAGTCGACACATTAGGGGTTGGGGAGTGGGAAGGGCGTTGGTCACCCTCCGGGTGTCACTCGTTGGCAGTGGGGGGGAGTGCGGAGGGGGAAGGTCACCCTCAGCACCACCACCACCACCCCAGCATGCGAGTGCCAGCCTGGTGGCAAGGGCTGGACAAGTGTGCTCTGGCCCTGCCTGCGGCACATGGGGCACATGTGCACGCACTTGCCTTGGGCTCTGGTGAGCTGCACTAGCCTCTGACCTCAGCGTCTGAAGTAGGCTGTTGCCTAGGAAAGTTCATGACCACTTATAATACACATGCTTATTCAATGATAGTCTCAATGTGCCATTAAACACATTTCTATTTATCATAAAATAAGTCAAGGCAAAACTAGCTTTTGTTTACAAAGTCAGATTCTTTAATGAATAAATTTTATCTATTTAATTATGTTGTAGAAGATAGGTCTTTTGACTAGGTAGCTTGGAGTGTGGGATAGTTTATGGAATGTACTTTTTGAATATATTATGGACCTTTTCCATCATGGGTGATTTTGTTTGCTTTTCCCCCAAACACCCTCAATATCATCGTAAAATGCCTAATACAATTTTGAAGGATTTAGTTGGTTTCTCAGTACAGCAGTAAGAATATGCGATTTTATGTTCTGATGGCTTCCTGAGGGATGCTCCAGGGGTAGTATATTACACTCTTCCTACAGTATTGCTTGAGAGAAACTGCCTGCCACTTCCACCCGAACTATTGTTCCCAAACACAGGGAGGCAAACAGACCGCTCTTTCATACAAAATAGCAGGATTTTGTGGTAACTGGCACTTTTAGGACCACTTAGGTTAGTAGCAAGCAGGGACAGAATATTGTGCTTTCAGCATCGATGTATTTAGTTTGCAAAGGGTCTCAAGATGAAATGTAGCAATTATGGTAGAAGGGAAAGGAGATTGTTAGCCGCTTTGAGACTCCTGAAGGGGAGTGAAAGGCGGGATATCAAATCCAAACTCTTCTTCTTCTTCTTCTAAGAATACACTGGACTACTAGTAAACGCTTGAAACTCTGTGCCAACAGAAGATGCCTCCAATACGTAAAAGCCCGAGTTTGTGTTTTGTTTTAGGACAAAATGTTCCCATTTAGAATCAGAATCCGTTTTCCTTTCCTTTCCTTTGGGTTGCAAAACTGCAGGGGGACTGGCCAGCAACAAGGCAAACAAAATGAACAACACCATGGATTTAAAATATTTAATCAAGTTCTTGGTGATCACAAATCTTGCAACACATTCCAAAATGATGAAAACGCATGCTATACAGAAACCAGCTGAGCCAATATTTAAAGCACTTTTAATTTAACAGAACCCATTTTTACAGCATTCAGGATATGTTGTTGGCTTAACTGCCTGTCACATGATCTCCTGTCCAGATGTGCTGGTGTGTCTCGAGGAACGGACGAGCCAAACCACAGCACTTTCCCATTGCTTGTAGCCGACACCTCTCGGTTACAGAAGCACTACAAGAATATGAGGTAGAACAATAATAATAATAATATAGGAGGTGGATTAAGTTAACCATAATATTAGTTTGTTTCTAAAAATAAAAATGAAAGATGAAACTGCCCAGCTCAGACAGATTAATTTGTCAGCCCAAGAAAACCCATCAGATATAAAAACTCCCAAGGATGCAGGCTTCCTTCACAACTTGCACTCCTCTCCCTCAACTGCAACTGAAACCCTCTGCTAAACACGGAAAGCTTCCTTCAGTTTTGGTCAGCAAAGCCGCTGGCCCATTTGTTTAAATCTCAGGATTACAGTACAGAATCATAAAATGTCGCTTTCAGAGGCAATGTGTTTGGCTTCCTTTTGCACAGAATGAAATGGGCACTACACTTCAGTTCCTATCATGAGCATCATTCTCACACACAGTGGTCTGTGACAGAAGACCAAATGCACATTTTTTTAAAAAAAGTAGAGAAGGGCTTTCCCAGCCATTTTCTGTCTAGGTCTTCAGGCAGCGATGGACTGGGAGCCAGTAAAATTATTTCAGTAGTGAGCAAGGCGTGTTCTCAACAGCTGGTCCTAGTCAACAGTTTGATGCCTGCATTTTGAACTAACTGAAGTTTCTAAACAGTCTTCAAAGGCAGCCCCACGTACAAATCATTACAGCAGTACAGTAGTGAAACATCTAACTTGCCCCAAGCCAAAGGACAAGCCACAGCTGGCACAGCAACCAAAGATGATCAAGTACACTCCTTGCTCCAAAGGCCACCTGGGTTTCTTGTGACAAAGCTGATTCTTGGAGGACTTTGAGCCTTTAGAGGAAGGCAGAGAAATAGAGCTGGATGTCATCAACATCCCTCAAGGACTTCTCCCAGCAGTTTCATTGAGATTTTAAACAGCACTGGTCACACTTCTCTATGTCCTCAGACAACAATAGCTGAAAATCACCCAGCAAGCCATGACTCGATGGTGCTCTGGACACATCACCTGAGTTCACTGCAAAATGTAGAGTTGGAAGGAACGCCAAGGCCATGAGACCCAGCCCTGCCAAGGCATCCCTGATAGGTCTAGCCTCTGTTCACAGCCTTGTGCTGAGATGAATCAACACCTGCATCTAGGAATGAGCCTATTTGAAAAAAGCTCTGATCTCAGTCCAAATCATGAACAAATGGCTTTAAGCAAGCCCATTCTGAACTGAACCTAGAGAACTTTGCCCCAAACATTTTGGTGGCTCAAAAGAATAATATCTAGTATTTTAAAATGAAGGTAGCTTACATTCAGCTATACAACTGCAAATAAAATGTTTTAAGTGTGTTGTAAAATGCATTATACAAAAGTGACACTAGAGGGTGATAGCGAGCTATGGAAAATTCAATATATTTTTCAAAATGTTTTTTATATGTGTCTAGATTTCATCTCAGTCAACAAAGGGTAACAGAGATTTTAAAATATTAAGCAGTTTATATAGGCTTTTAACCAGTGCTTTTTATGGGGGGACGCAGGGGGTCGCATACCTTTAAACATTTTGTGAATCTAACGGGAGAAGAAACTCTTTTTTTCCCCTTCTCTAGCACAGTGAATCGTCAGTTCCGTTGGTATCCCTGATGGCAGCTTCATTTCCTGTCATGGTGTTTCCTGAGTCTTAGACAGAAGTGAGCGCTTAATGTGTGGAGCAGTGTGGAATGTGGATGTTTTACTGATGAAAGTTTGGCCTCATTGAGGGGCAGTATTTCAGTATAAGTAGTGCATGTTCTTTGTACAGTGGAACCTCGTATTACGGACGGGATCCATTCCGGAGGCCCATTTGTAACACAGAACTGAGGCAAGCCAAAGTGCTGCGTCTGTGCACACGCGGCGTGATTTAGCGCTTCTACGCATGTGTGAGCGGCAAAACCCAGAAGTAACCCATTCTGGTACTTCCAGGTTGCCATGGGATGCAACACGAAAATGCATAACCTGAAGCGGATGCAACATGAGGTATGACTGTATTTTTGTCCATTTGCTTTATTTATTTTTCCCAATTTGAACTATAAAATGCTGATTTTCTTGAGTCAAAATGAGAGTACAGTAGTACCTCAATTTAAGAACAGTCTGGTTTAAGAACGATTCGGTTTGCAAACTCCGCAAAACCGGAGTGTCCCGGTTTGCGAACTATACCTCGGTCTACAAATGGAAGCCAAACAGTGGAAGGGCACCAGCGCCGGGATTTGGTTTAAGAACCGAGGTACCACTGCACCCCTAAAGATATTTTTTTTAGAAAAAAAAAGCACTGCTTTTGACTAACTAAACTAATGTCTCCAAAATCCCATGCTTCTATTTCCCCAATCTGATACAGAGATTGTGTACTGGATCCTTTAATAACTGGCTGCCTTTGTGGATTTCCAGAGCTGAGTCCAAATCTTTCATCTGAGGGTGGGAGCCAGGATACTTGGTGCATGTTAATTTGTGAAAAGCATTATATATTTGTATCTTGCTTTTCCTCTCAGGAGCTCAAGTTTGTGTATCCTCCCTTCCTCCCCTTTTACAACAACCCTGTGAGGAAGGCTAGGCTAAGTTAATATATGTACTTAAGCATCTTGAAATTAGATTGCATGGGTGTGCAGAGGACCCCATCAGACAGTGTACCAGGCCCATAATCAGCTTGATTATGAATAATGAAAAATTTACATCCCTAATTTTCTGTGAGAAAGGATTCACAAGAAAGTATTTTTTTCTAGACAATAGTTACAGACAAGTAATGTTTTTTTCAGATTAAAACTGAAAAAGTATTGTTTCCAGACAGTGTTTATATCAAAGTGTTGTTGGTTTTATATTAAAACTGCATTATTCCCTAGCTACATCATCTTCTACTGAAACCTATTCTAACACACACACACACACACACACACACACAGGAAACCTTCTGAGTACAGGATCTAGTTGCAGATAAAAATGAGTCCTGTTGACTGTAAATTTTTATAGCAGCAAGAGATTTCCTAAAAAAAGAAAAGGAAAAAAATACTCAGTTTTGAGCCTTCATTAGAGGTTAAAAGTAATTGTTTTTGAACCCACAAACACATCACAAATCACAGAACAAATGCAGGCTAAGGAATGTTTCTAACCAGTAAAGAATTATTAGGTGTCCTTGAATAATAAGGGAGGTTTTTATACTAATGATTGTTTGGTGTTGAAAGTACTATATAAAAATGAAATCTGAGAGCTAATTTAGATGTTATTTGTTATCAGGAAGAGCAGATGCAAATATTGCAGACCCCCTGCTAAAAGTTCAAACCAACAACACAAGAAGAAGTTCTTGTCTTGCCTGTTGAATTCAGGCTCCTCACAGGTGCTGGTAACTTAACTGATTTATTTACAAGGTTATATGTTACTCCCTTTCAAGTCTGCATCAAGATTTCTTCTAGTATATGTGAAGAAAGGGACTTTGGCGTGGGGTGGGGGGATCCTGGAGAAAAGATGGCTTGTCCTTATGGGACGGTGCACACGTAATTCACTCTGCCTGAACGCAACACCCTCCAGAGTTCATCTCAGGACAGCGAACAGCCAGCCTCTTAATTGATGCAGCAATAACTTCTTTTATGTAACTGACAGACGAAAAATGGGAAGTCCTTTTTATCCACACACACCCCTCTTTTTCCTCTTCTATTTTTTGGTTTTCATTCACTGTTTTCTTTTCTCTTTCTATGTTTTTGTTTTGATTTAAATTAGTTCCTTTTATCTTATTATATTATGAAAAAGCTTTAAAAAGATCTTGTTTTAAAAGGGAGTGTGAGAGAAAAATCCCTCATCTTGCCTGATAACTTGAAGTGTGGATCAGGGGACCTCAAGTTGCTCTCTACCTTCTCTTGCAGCAAGGCAACCATCTTGCACTTGCTGCAGGTGTAGATTTGCACATTCTCAGGCAGCAGATGTTGCAGCTCCCTGCAGCAGCTCAAAATAACGGCTGCTGGCTGCCCTCTCCTCCCGCAACTCTCGTCCTCCTGCAGCCTGGCTTCCTCTCAGCAGTAGCCCCTTCCCCTCAGACCATGTGCAGAGGAGATGGCCCCACACACAAAAAACAACTCTCAATCAAGCCTCCAAACAGCTCAGACCAGCAGCCAGCCTTAATCCAAAAGACCGTCTTTTCAGTCTCCTCCGCCAATTCCTCGCAAACAACCCTGCTTACAAGTCCCAATCACAAATCCTGGTCATTTACACCCTTTATTTACTTCTTGGGATAATCTTTGGACTGCGAGTAGATCTATTAACAAGGTTAAAACAAATTGGAAGTGTGTGTGTTGCAGAAAGAGAAACCCAGTATAGTCAATTATCATTAGCGTGTCCCATTAACATTCCTTAGAAAGTTGTGACTCTTCTCTGTGCTATGATCTTTCTTCAGCTTACTAATATTGCATGCTTTTTCTGGACAATACAGGCTAACCAACAGTATCATGTCTCCTGCATAATTTATGCTGTTAAGAGCACAGGCTGCGTGCCTCAGGTTGACTGCAGGGCATATCTCTGCATTTCAGAATGCTGATCACTAAACCTAGGTTAACATGTGTATGGCAGGTTTTGGAGAGAAGGACCATTTGTTTGTGCCAATCGCAGCAGTGACTTTGTCAAGGGCAAGAAGGGGAAATTGGAAATGGAGCCAGTGCAGCATGGAGATGAGGGTGTTGGATTAGGAATGACCGCTCCCCACCTAAAACGGGGGGCGCCCTTTGCGTGGACGCGTGCAGCCCTGGATCTGGAGTGGCCCCATCAGCATAGGCTTTGCCTTCCCTCAGGTGGGATACCTGGAGGTCCCCGCCTAGGCTAGCAATCAACTTCCCACTTAGTCATGAAGCTCATATGGAGCAAGTCAAATGTTTCTCAACTGAACCTGTATCACAAAATTAATGGAAGGGTAAAACAGCGAACGGGACGCAGGTGGCGCTGTGGGTTAAAGCCTCAGCGCCTAGGACTTGCCGATCGAAAGGTCGGCGGTTCGAATCCCTGCGGCGGGGTGCGCTCCCGCTGCTCGGTCCCAGCGCCTGCCAACCTAGCAGTTCGAAAGCACCTCCGGGTGCAAGTAGATAAATAGGGACCGCTTACCAGCGGGAAGGTAAACGGCGTTTCCGTGTGCGGCTCTGGCTCGCCAGAGCAGCGATGTCACGCTGGCCACGTGACCCGGAAGTGTCTCTCCGGACAGCGCTGGCCCCTGGCCTCTTAAGTGAGATGGGCGCACAACCCCAGAGTCTGTCAAGACTGGCCCGTACGGGCAGGGGTACCTTTACCTTTACCTTTAAAACAGCGAACAGGGAGATCTGTTTGTGCTGTCCTATGGAAGGGCAGGATAAGCATGTAATAATGATCCATCTTTAGTAGTAGCTCCCAGAAGGGAGCTCAGAAAAGACTGGATGTGACCCACAGGTCATACGTTTCAAGGTCCACTGTGATGCAAAAGTGCTGGAACGTGATTAGGTGTTAGACCAGTACAGCTGAAATAAATTTGTCCAGCATGTCTTTTGTAGGTAATGTTTGGTACCTTCCTCCAAAATTGTCATTTTGCAATATTAGAAGCACATCTTTATTTATTATGTTGCATCTTTAGAAGAGAATCCAGCAGAGGGGGGCATTACGTGATACATTTCAGCCAAAGGTAGCACTGTTTTGTGATTATAGGCAATAATCTGAGTTGAGTTCATAAATAAGTATGTCTTACTATCTTACTTTCTTAAAATCTGGTCTGAGTAAGATTTCTGATATGAAAGAAAGCTAGCTATTTTCAATCTCTCTTTTATTGCTGCATTCATTCTAGTAAGACTTTATTCTAGTACATAAATCTGAGGAACAGATTCCCCCCGCCGCCAAAAGAAATTTCTCCTATAGCAAGAATAATCTCACTATATTGGCCACATTATCATCTTTTTTTTACAGAGACTGTTTAATGTACTGATAATAGCCCACCACTCTGCTCCCAAAGGTGACCAAGCTGTTTCAAAAAGCACATAGCTTTGAGAGCACATAGACTGCAGAAAAAACACACAGGACCCAAAGAGGACTCATTAATGGTTCCACGTCATCCTGGAAAGAAGAGACCAGTGGGCTTCACTAGAAGAGCTGCACTTTAACTTTTCACTGTCAGAATTTGGAGGGAAAGTGTGGCTTATATTCGGGCCAATACGGTACATATAGGATGGGGGACACCTGGCTTATTAGTGGTACATGTGAAAAGGATCTAGGGGTCTTGGTGGACCACAAGCTTAAGATGAGTCAACAGTGTGATGCAGCAAAAAATGCTAACACTATTCTGGGCTACATCAACAGAAGCATAGTGTCCCAATCAAGGGAAATAATAGTTCTACTCTATTCTGCCTTGGTGAATAGAATACTGTGTTCAGTTCTGGGCACCACAATTTAGGAAGGATGTTGACAAGCTGGAGCATGTGCAGAGGAGGGCAACTAGGATGATCAAGGGTCTAGAAACCAAACCTTATGAGGAACGGCTGAAGGAGCTGGGTATGTTTAGTTGGGGAAAGAGACTGAGAGGAGATATGGTAGCCATCTTCAAATATTTCACATGGAGGATGGACCAAGCTTGTTTTCTCCTGCTCTGGAAGATAGGACTCGAACCAACAGCTTCAAGATGCAGGAAAGGAGATTTCAACTCAACACTCAAAAAAGCTTTCTGACAATAAAATCTGTTTGACAGTGGAACAGACTCCCACGCTAGGTTGTGGATTCTCCTTCCTTGGAGGTTTCCAGCAGAGGTTGGATGGCCATCTGCCATCGATGCTTTAGCAGGGGGGTGGACTAGATTGGGGTCCCTTCCAACTCTAAGACCCATAAGGTCCCCCACATTCAAAACATAGCCCTCCACCCAGCCATTTCTAGCTCCATTACCAGACATGTGACAAAGTCCTTTGCAAGGTGGGCACTGGACCTCGCAGCAAGTAAGCCCCGTAGATGATTACGGCCAAACATACGTACACCAACGCCATATGTTTGATCCTTCCACTCCCATTAGAAAGCATTATGCACAGTGACAAAAGTGGGTCTACATTTGTACATTGTGTTTGCATTCCCAGGGTCGAATCCTGGCCTCCATCACATTAAAGGCAAGGCCACAAGAACCAGCTTCTCATGTGTTGTTTCACACAAAATAACAGAACTGGTAGGGATGGGGAGTACATTTAAAGGTGAACCTACTTAATTCACACTGGAACGAAATCCCTTGGGAGGTTGTGGACTCTTTTTAAGGCTGGATGTCATGGATGCTTTCACTGAGTTTCCTGCATTGCAGGGGTTGGACTAGATGACCCTCAGGGTTCCCTTCCAACAGTATGAATTGATGATTCTATGAAATTCTTGCATCTCTGAATTTGCAATGCAATCCTCTAGGAGAGTAATGTGCACAAAAATGCACACACTAGTATAAGGGGTGCATAATAATGCTTTTATTGATTAAAATAATATACAAAAATGTATTATGTTTGGGAAAACTGATTTGCAAAAATGTGACTATTGGGCAAAAATGCATATGTATAGATTAGGAGAGATTCACACTGAAATGCTGAGGAATTTTCATGAAGAACTTTTTTAATTAAGACAACAAACTCTTTGAAAATATGGAGAACAGAACTTAAGAGTGGAAAATTGAGAAACTGAAATGGGCAGATTCACCAGCAGCACTTTTTAGGGGGAACTCACTGGAACTCAGTACTGGCACCTCTCAGGCGGGTGCCATTGTCATTCTAAGAGGAAAAGGGGGGCATTCTTGGTGAGTTCCAGCACCTCTTTTTCTTGAAAAATAGCACTGTTCACCATTCCCTAGGAATTGGGATCTTAAATATCAACATGCAATGTAAACCAACTCATCTGGGACACCACAGATTTGCAAAAGGATTTTATTTTGTTTTATTTATTTTATTTTATCAGGATGAGGGGCAGGTAAATTATCTACTTGCCCTTGCTTGAATCAAATCTCTTCAGGAAGTCTTTGCCTCTTCTGTTATGTAAAGAGTTGAAGTTTGGCCCTGAGGCTGTGGAGGCTGCAATACTCTCATGTGGGTGGTCTAACCACTTGTCAGACCCCTGAAACTGGAGAGACCCTTTGGCCTGGGTTCTGATGAAGGCATGCGAGACATAGGACTTTGTGGGCTGAGGGAAGCCTTGACAGGCACATCTGCAGACTCTATCTGCACTAACAAAGGAAAACACACTGCAGAGCCCCTTAGCCCAAGTCAGGAACCTGCTTCCTGGCTTCATGCACTGCTAGTTTCCAGCAATGCTAATGCTAGAGGAAAGTGTCCCCAGGCATCTTCCAGATTCTGTTGATTGTAAACCTGTGATTCTTTGGTCACCTTCTTGAGTTGCGGTCAACTGTACCATATATAGGCCTCTTGTCACCTAAGCTGTTATGGGTAGTTGAGTGGCACATTAAGCAAAGGCATCGTAAATTTTAATGTTTTCAGAAACTAAGGCTGAGCAAGAAAGGAAAGGCACAGAACAACCATAACCTCTACCCGTCTTTAGTGGTTTTACATGATTCTTTACATTTTCTTCCAAGGTAGCATGCTTAGGACTGCAAGCTTTGGACATAGCCTCTCAGGGCTGATTTCAGAGTTCAAATGTGCTTGTGAAATGCCTCCAGTTTCTGATGTCCACCTGTGCCTGGCATGGGCTTCTGTTTACACTAATTATTGCATAATGACTGCTTCCCGCTTAAAACGGGGGGCGCCCTTTGCGTGGACGCGTGCAGCCCTGGATCTGGAGTGGCCCCATCAGCATAGGCTTTGCCTTCCCTCAGGTGGGATACCTGGAGGTCCCCGCCTACCCCAGTGAGTTGTCCAATCCCACCTGGGGGAAGCGTTGCCAGGGAAACCAGGCCAGGTAGGGGGAGGGATTACCTGCCCACACAATAGAGGGTGGATCTTACCTGGTAATCCTCACTTGGCTCCAGAGCTTCTCCCACCCTACCCACCCTCAGTTAATGCCTTCTTTTGCAGGTTAACTTTTCTTCATAGGTTTTGCAGGTTAACCTTTCTCCACAGGTATGTGGGCGCTGCTACGATAAGGTCGCTGTTAAAGGGCCGGAAAGGAATTTCCCTGCATTGGCAGGTTTCGCCTTTCCCGTAGCAAAACGTCACAACTTTGGCGGCATCAGGCCTTGGGCGGAATCCTTTAGTCCATCTTCCTCTTTGCGGCGGCGATACCAGGGTTCCCCATTAAAGGGGTTTCTGAAGGGAGGCTTTGACCGTATGCCGAAAGGTCGTCATTGCTCTCCCCTGCGGCGGCAGCGTAACGGGGGCTGCTATCTCTGCTTGAACATATGTTCTCCAGAGCCAGCCCATCCCCCCCACACACACTGGATAACCCTGTAGCTCCCTAGGTCCCCGGCTGGGGACTGGGGAGGGAGAACGCCCAATGCCTGAGCCAAGGTCTACCCACATTTGAAATTTAATAAAGTTGTGGCCAATTTAATCCCATAGCACGTTGTCTAGAGTCGTTATTCCACATGATGGGGGGGGGGAACCACTCGGGATCTGGGGACTCCGCCTGTCCACGCAATGTTAGTATTCCCATCCTCCAAGTTGCTCAGAGTTTTGTGCATTTTCACCCATCCTGGAAGATAGAGCTTCAGGTCAAGGACTGAGCCACATGGTGCAGCAGAGATTTCTCTGCTCTGCTGTACAGGCTCAGAACAGGAATACAGGACTACACTCTCAGAAGCAACGTGTGCTCCTGATTGCTTGGTTTCTATGGATTCATTTCTGCCATTTGGTTTTGCTGACAATGGGGACTTGAGCTGGTATGTGAAACTCAAAGCAAGTTCCTTCTGTTTGCTTTGCAGAGGGCAGTTGTGGGAGGATGGTCACTCCCTTTCCCAAAAACATGTCCCATTCTTCAGCAAATTCAGCTGCAGATAAAGGCAGAACAGGAGGTCAAGCTGCTTTTTCTGATCAGTTGTCATTTTTGTTAATGCCTTAAACTCCTGGGGAAAAGGTATCTTCCTATATTAATTGCACAATGTACAGCCTTTTGAGAAAACAATGGTTTACATAGCAGTTTCCTGTTTGTTTGTTTGTTTGTTTGTTTGTTTGTTTGTTTGTTTGTTTTCTTCTTAATCCACCTGCTCATGTCACTCCTTCTTCAAACCCTTCCCCCCCTTTTATGATGCAGTTTCCCATTGTGGGTCTACCACCTCTTTTGTCCTCAAAAAACCTGTGTGACTTCAGTAATCCAGTAATCAGTAATTCCAGCTTTTCTTTACTTGGGGATTCAATAAAGGAAAAAGCTTGAAGTGCAGAAGAAATGGTGGAAACTCTTAACAGCCTGTCAGTACAAACTTAGAAGAGCATGTCCGTACCAAACAACCAAAAGCGGGTTACCTCAAAATTCAGAACAATGTGAATGCCGACTAATTTTGGACTATTGCTAAAATAGAGAGAGTGGGGTTGAGGGTTCCCAGGTTGAAGAATTGGGGGCTTTGCCTGCTCTTGATGGCCTTGCCTTCCTTCGGAAGGAGCAGGCTCTCAGTCTTGGTCCCAGGTAGCTTTCATGGCAAAGAACTTTGCACCCTTTCCTGGACTTGGCCCACTGAGACTCATGCGCTAGTAATCTCTATTTATACTCCATTTATTTAAAAACCTATCTTAGCCCAAGATATGAACTGAGCTACTACTAGGGCTGCCACATGTCTGGAATTTCCCAGACATAGCCGGAATTTGACAGTCGTAAACAGTGTCCAGGCAAAAATCGCTGAAATGTCCAGGAAAGTGGACAAAACTAGAAAAGCTCAACAACTTTTGTGTCTGGATATTCACTTTTGAAATACAGCAACCCTAACTACTACATATTTATAAATGTAGGTTGAACTAAAACATGTATTAGCTTACTCCTTTGGGTAGTTCTTTTGAGCCAAGAACTGTATTGCAAAATGTGGAGAAGTGGGCAATCTGAAGACTCATTCTGTTCCAGCCTATGTCTTTGTCCAGGCGATGTGGCTTCACTCTGTTCGCTTCTCCCCCCTCTCCACCACCCCCTGGGTCAGATGTGTCTTGCAGGTCACAGAGCCAAGTGGGATATACCCTTTCTTTATTTGCATGGGATTGGGGAACCTTATTTGCTAAGTTTCCATTCTTTCTTTCATTGGCAAGCCTGCCATACTCACATACACACACAAAACACCTCTCTGCTAACCAATGACTGAAGGAATTTCACTCCTGTGGGAAGATCAAAATAGACTTTGTGAGCTGAAATAGAGGGAAAAATTCCTTTTCTTCTGGAGAGAGTTTCCAGCTGGCATTTCTAACTGTGGAATGAACTTCCTGTTTCTTCGTGGCTTCTTTGTTCTGAGAGAACATATGGCTGACTCTAGTCTGAAATATGGTTATCAAAGGACTGCTGGATTTCACGTAAGGCTATAGCACCCTGCAAACCATAAGCCATCTAAGGCCACGCTGGGAGATCGGGAACTTTGCCAAATTAAACTTTAGTTCTACAAGTTTTATGCTTTTGTCATTATTGATTTTCTGCCCTTTTCTTTTAAATGCCAAAACCAAACCAAAACTTTATTAGCAAAGCCAACAGGCCACAGCTAGACAAGAATTAAAAATAAAAATAAAAATAAGAATAAAAAGAAGAAAAGAACAGGCAAAAGGGGGTCCGTCAGATGAACAAGTCTGTCACTCAGATGGTGGCCCTCAATTTCACAGCTCTCTCGATGTACCTCGCGACCTTCTCTGTTATCTGACTATCCGTATCAGATAAGAGAAAATACAGTGTAATGTCTGGTGAACGGCCGGGGTTGGAGAGAATAAGTGGAGTAATAATCTCATTCCTTAGGTCTTTGTAAATAGGGCAGGATAGAAGGACATGGGACACTGTTTCCGTGTTACCATCTCCACATGGGCAGAGTCGTTTTTCAAATGGAGTCTTTTGGTAACGACCTTCGAGTACGGCAGAAGGAAGAACATCCCATCTAGCCAATGTAAAGGCACGTCTGTATTTTGGGATGGTTAATTTAGACAAATATGAGGCTGGGGAGTCAAAATGAGAAGGGGGAAAGTAGGTATACCATGGGCACAGTTTCTTTAAGATGGTCAGGTTGTTTTGCCGTTCAATGTCTTTCAGGCGCTGGCCAATTAGACTCTTTGCTTTAATGAGGCCCATTGATAGTAGGGACTGTGAATGCAAACCGCATGTAAGGAGTTTTTGATGCACAGTTTTGAACCACTTGCTTTTGTGAGAATCTTGCATTACTAGGGGCAGTAGACCAGGTGGGTTTAGATTAAGACGAAGCCAGTAGTTGAATGTTCTTTGCCAAGTCTGAGTTTCTACAGATGGAAGGCAGGCCTCGAGTCGTAATGCTGCGTTTGGAACACAGGGGGGGACGCCGAATATCTGCCTTAGAAATTTAGACTGAACAGTTTCAAGACTGGGGCAGTGGTTCCCCGTCCAGATTTGTGCCCCATACAGTAACTGCGCCAAAGGTTTTGCTTGAAAAACTTCAAGGGCTGCTGGGATGTATCTGCCCCCCTTTGTGTAAAAGAAGCGGGACAGCATCTTAATACTTTGAGCTGCTTTTTCTTTGGCACATTTTTGATGGACATCCCAGGACCCGGTCGACTGGAACACGATACCCAGATATTTGAAGGCTTTAACCTGTTCAATTGTCTGGTTATCCATCCTCCAGCTGTACTGTCTGTGTTTCCTTGCAAAAACCATAATTTTGGTTTTCTGATAGTTTATTGCCAGTTGCTCTCTCCTACAGTATGCTGAAAATTCACCTATGAGCCTATTTAAGCCTATTCTTGTTCGAGATAGGAGTATCGCATCATCAGCATACAAAAGTACTGATATTGATTTGTCAGCCAGTTTGGGGGCGTGGAAGTCCGGAGATGACAAACAGTTAACCATATCATTGATGTAAAAGTTAAATAGAACTGGGGCCAGGATGCAACCTTGCTTGACCCCCTTGCTGACAGGAACTGGTCCTATAAGATGGCCATTTAACGAAGTTCTTACATGCAGCACCGTGTCTTTATATAGACAGCTGATCAGGAATAATAGTCTTTTGTCTATACTTGATGTGCTCAATTTATCCCAGAGTCTTGCACGTGGAATTGAATCGAAGGCAGCCTTTAGATCGATAAAGGCTGCATATAGCACCCCGCGGGATTTTTTGGCATATTTATCAATTAAATAGGCTAGGGTGAAGCAGTGGTCTATGGTGGATCTGCCTTGCCTGAAACCCGCTTGCTCTTCCGCTAGAATAGCTTCAGTTTCCAGCCAGCTAGTTAGCTTAATATAAAGATGTTTGGCATATAGTTTGCTGGGTATAGGCAGAAGGCTGATTGGTCTATAGCTCGCCGGGTCTGGCGTAGGTCCTTTTTTATAGATTGGAATAACTATTGCCTCAGTCCAACCATCTGGAAGTAAACCCGTTGAGTCGATCCAAGAAAATAGAGACGCCAGCAGGGGGGCCCACCAGCCAATGTTGGACTTCAGAAGTTCGGCAGGGATGTAATCAATCCCTGGGGCCTTGTTGTTCTTTAATTGTGCGATTAAGTTCTCAACTTCCTTAACAGTTACTGGTGGCCAGTGAGGTAGGTCCTCCAATTGAATACATAATTTGTAATGTTGGGCTTCCTGGTCATAGAACAAAGATTGAAAATGGCGCAACCACTCCATTGGTTCCACTGTACAGATGGAATTAGTACGCTCCTGGTCCAGTAGACCAGATATGGTTCGCCAAAAGCAAGTGGTATCTTTCTCGTGTGATGCCTTGACCAAACTGTGCCATGCGGCTCTTTCAGCTTCCAGTTTCTTTCTCCTTAGTAATTGTTTGTAAGACCGTCTCAGATCAATATAAGCATTAAGTAGGGGGGCAGTCCCTGATTTCCTATATCTCTGGTAGGCAGTTCTCATTTGTCTCCTTGTTTGCCTGGACTCCAGGTCAAACCAGCTAGCTCCGTCCTTTGCCCTTTTTGTAGCGGCGCTATGTATCACTGTTGTTAAATGGGATTTCAGTCTTTCCAAAAGTAATTTAAAGCGTTCCATAATCACATCTACTGAATTGCCTGACACAATAGCGGAGCGAATAAGCTTTAACTCCACTGACTGAAGAAGGAGGGTTAGGTTTTCATTCAGTATTGGGGACCATTTGAGTCTTTTGGGAGCAGGTATACCCAAATTTACAGAAGGTATATATTGTGGCTCGGCAATCGAATAGTCAAAAGGCCGACCTGCAAGCTCTAAAATTAGAGGTAGGTGATCACTCAGAGTATTGTGGCCCACTAGGAACTTCCTTACAAAGCTGTGAGCAAATCTTGAGATTAGAATATAATCTATAACGCTTCCCCCAGCCTTGGAGAAATGGGTATATTCCCCGGGGCGATCCCCCTCTATGTTGCCGTTTAATATCAGCAGTTCCCTCCGTCTGGCAGCCTGCACTAAGCAGAGACCTGAAAAATTACTTCTGCTATCTTTGGACAGTCGTGTCGCACCAATATCCGTCAGTTCTTCAGGGTCCATAAATAGGTTGAAGTGAGTGTATAGACTGTTGTCATCTGTTCCTATGCGAGCATTAAAGTCTCCGCACACAATAGTCAGGGCAGACGGGTAAGTAGATTCGAGAGGCTCTAAAAACGCCT
The DNA here is from genome assembly GCF_951804945.1 of Podarcis cretensis. NCBI lineage: Eukaryota > Metazoa > Chordata > Lepidosauria > Squamata > Lacertidae > Podarcis > Podarcis cretensis. The sequence goes on along the minus strand of NC_137172.1, from coordinate 124,695,497 downwards.
CTAGCTCAGCCCATATAGCCTTGACCACGGAGTTTTTTTGGCCTGGGGGAATATAAACATTGACCAGCAAAAGAGTAGTTCTCTTGAAGCTAAGTAGAGCGGCTGTTGCTAAAGAATTGCAGCTGGGTAGGGCTGTTAGAGAGTGCGCCAGCTCCGTGGAAATGAAGCAAGCTAGGCCACCACTAGATCTGCCGCCCCTTAGAGATAGAGAGGCAGGCAGGTAGTGGCAGTTATACCCATTGAGAAATATAGGGTCATTCTGCCATGTCTCCTGAAAAAGGATGATGTCAAATTGCTTAAGGTAGCACAAAAATTGTTGAGTGTTTTTCTTGGCGTGCCAACCCGCGATATTCCAAGACAGCACTTTTAGGCCCCGGGCCCTTCGGGGAGCTGGGTCTATGTCACCACCACGTCCAGCAATTCTTTGGTGTCTAAAAAAACACACCCGTTGGCTCTTTTCGAGGATGACTGCTTGGAGAGAGTGTAGTGGTCCTCTCTTCTTGGTGATTTGGGGCTAGATTTTGGAGTTGGGGGGGAAGCTAATTCATTCGGAGACAATTTAAGATAGCTGTGCCAGGAGCTTTGAGATTTCACACCTTGATTTGGTCTTACTTTATTGTACATCACAGGGGGCTCAGATTGTAGTTCCACGTCTACGCATTTAAAGGTGCCTCCCACTGTCTTCTTATCCACTAGACATTTGGGAGATATGGGCTGCACATAAGGGTCCTTCATTGTCTCACCTTGGTCATCCTTTTTTTCTAGTCTGCTCCGAAGTAAATCAAGTCTTTTCAGGATCTCAGTTTGAGCTGGTGGATGCAGTGACCAGAATCGCTTTATCAGCGAGAGTTCTTCCTCCAAAAAGGAGTCCTCACTATCACACGTGGGAGGCCAAATGCCAGTTGGATGTGGAGCTTCCTTTTTATCATTTGATACTGTTTGAAGGAGATGATCCTGCTGGAACTTATGCTTTCTGTTTTGATGGTTTTGGTGGTTGGTTTTTTCCCTTTTGTGAACTTCCATTCCTATGCCCTTGGTCCCCATCAGAGAGGTTAAAGGTGCTCTGTTTTCAAATATTCTTAATAGGACTATTCTTTCTTTTTTGAATAGGTTTTTAGCTCTAAAAATGAGGCTGGCCAGATTATGATCTAAAAAGGTAATCAATGCTCGTACCGAGCAGTCATCTTGATGTAGATACTCTATAGCGGCTATGTCAGTTGCTTTTACTATCCCCGGTAAAATGCCTCTTATAATGGACAAAAAGTGGTCTGTACGGTCCGACCCTGCATAAAATCTAGGCGGTTTAGGGTAATTAGCAAAGACAAGCTTTTGTGGGATTAGGACTAAACTCCATTCTCTTTTGGGCCACAGCATCTGTCGAGCTTGAGAGGAGTGGTTCCCCTCAATAGTTTGGGTCGCCAGCTCACCTCTGTCTACAGATTCTGTGCTGGCCACAAGAGGACTCTGGGGCGGTATAACTGTAGATGGATTAGTTCCTTTGTCCCCGCTCGGTGTTGATTCTTCAGAACTTGGTTTAAATTCTTTTGTGGGTGTATCTACTTTACGTGTTTCTTTGATAGCGCTCGAGTTGGATTTATTTGTTCCACTTGTAGAAAGGGATGGAAGAAGGTTAAAGAGCTTCTGCCAATATTTTTTGCAGGTACGGTGAGTTGTCTTAAGCCGCCTTAGATTTTTTATATTTTTGCTTTTCTTCATCTTAGGCTCAGCTTTTTTCCTCCGGGATTTGCTGGGGAGTGGTGGATCCGGGCTGGCTAGGGGATTTGTGTTCTGGACTGAAGCACTCACATGTTGTTTGAAATTATCCACTAGGGTCAGGAGAAGCCCGTTTGTTATCGCTAAAAATTTTTTGACGTTAAGGAGATCCGTAGAAATCTGGTATATCTGCTCCTGAAGATAATCACCCCGCATTTCTGTTCCGCTGTCGTTGGCTTTCAACCAATGGGTTGAAAGGTTACTTCCAAGTTCCAGCGGTGACAAATAAGGATTAGCATCAGGTGTGTTGGCTGTATTAGCCTTTGTAGCATTCTCTGCTATGGCGAGTTCTTGGGCCAAATTTGTTGGATGGTTTGTCCACTTGTTATTTGTCTGCAAATCCTTTAGCTGTGTTGACCAATCCAACACTGTGAGTGGCAAAGGCATAGCTACATCTAGAATACTCTCGTTCTGCGTTCTCTTACTCGAGTCTTTTTGAGGAAAGTAGCTGGTAATTTTACTTTGTCTCCTTCGACGCTCCATCGGGCTCTGTGGTGAATTAGGCAAGATTCCTTGGTCCTTGTATTTTTTCCTGGTGAGGACCATAGTGGGTATATGGGTATATATGGATATATGGTAGGGGTTGCTTGCTTGACGGTAACTTATCTTTTTGTTCTAAGCTGGAGTAAGCAATAGCAGAAATGCCGATTTGTGGACGTTGCCTCCTAAACCTCTCCACCCTCTCCAACTTGTTAGTTTCTCCAGCAATTTACTTGTTACCAGCAATTTACTTGTTAGAGTTTTAAATGCCATGTAAACTCTTATTTTCTTACACAAATGACTTTTTGCTGTTAAACTGCATGCTGTGCCTTGTAGGTTCTGATTCTGCCCTCTTACTCACTGGAGAGCTAAGGAGTTCTTCTGATGCTTTTAAAATATGGGAATAGGAAGGCATCATCAATGGGCTGTTGGAATAAAAATGGAATGATTCTGGAAGATGGAGTTCTTGTTTTGAAAAAAAAACAAAGTTTTTGGCCATGTGCACTGTAAATGCGCTGGGAGCAAGAACAGGAAGCTGAAGCAGTAACTCCGCCCTATGCTCAGTTCATGGTTGTCTCTACAATCTCAGGATTGTAAGGGGGAGGGGTCCTCTTGGCCATTACTATTAATTTTAGAATAGGCGCTTGCAATACAGTGTTGCTGCTAGATCTGGCAGGGGGAGCAAAAACTGATGTGGAAATGTGGAGAACTAAACTTATACTGGAAAAACGAGAAACCAAATGAGAGATTCATCCATCCCTAATCCTGACAAATGTAAATTTATAAAATTTAAATGCTACATACTAATTTTAACAGGCTCTTTGTGTGTTCATTTATCTTTCCTTTTCATTTTAAAAATAAAAGAAATATTCATTCTGAGATCCTTCTGCTGCTTGAGGCTCTTCATGTGATACACTTCCCAATTAAATTAAAAAGAAAACAAAGCACAGCAATATTTGATTTGCCAGCCTGTTCACACAGGGGCTTCTGGGGATGCCACCCATGTTCAGGGCTGGCCTTATCATGAGGTGGCCTGTGGCGGCTACCTCAGGCAGTAGGATTCTGCTGGAGTCCAGAGGTGACATGTCCTGTCGCCGCACCCGCTGCTGAAGACGCAGCTTGGAAGATGCTGCTCAGGCTTGGGGGTGAACTGGTCACCAAGGCACCCTCCAAAATGGTGCCGAAACCGCTGCCAAGGCCCGTTGGCTCCTGATGAAGTGCCCATTGGTGGCCCACAGGCCTTGTCACCATTTTGGAGGGGCCTCAGCAGCCACTTCCTTGCCAAACCACAAGCGGTGAAATATGATAAGCCATGCCTGCCCGTGGCCTGCGCATTTTATGCTGGCCATGAGAGGTTGGGGGAGCCAAGTAAAAGCGACAAGGACCAGCTGTGTGTGGTTATGGGGCTGGCTGAGAGCTGCTTGGGCTCACTGCTGCTGCACCACCAGCTGAAACCTCAAAGGCCCCACTGGGGAGGGAAGCGAAGAGTTGTGCCCAACCAAGTTATACTCCATTGCAGCAGACTCATTAAAGTTAATGAACCTAAGTTAGTAATGTGCCTTAATTTCTGTGGCTCTGCTCTGAGTTAATTCATGCGAGGGGTGGGGGAGAAATTTGGTTAAGGACACTAGTAGAAGCAAAGCTACCAGATCCACACTTTCTGAAGGAACTGAAAGACAGCCATCCTTTGAAATGTGTCCACCTCTGAAATTTACAGCACAATTCTAAAACCAAGCAATGTATACCCCCAAAAAGTACACTTGGAGGTGAAATGTACATTAAAATGCATATTTATGTGAAAATAACATCACGAGTTCTAATAGGGGAAACTCGTTAGCAGAAATGTGCATATTAGACAAAATTGGATGGAAGCATGTGTTCCTTAGGATACACTCAGATGCTGATGGATTTTTATGGGGACTTAAAAAAAAAGCCCTCAAACGAATATGGAAATGTGGAGACTAGAAAACTGAGAAACAGAGAAAAACTGAAGTTGACAGATTTGACTATCCATAGTTATTGGTAATGCTAGCCTCCATTATGTTTTCCCAGGTTTTATTCTCTGGGAAAAGCTGCTTTTCACAAAACTGGGTGTACTACCCATTCATTAGAAGGGCGCGGGTGGCGCTGTGGGTTAAACCACAGAGCCTAGGACTTGCCGATCAAAAAGTCGGCGCTTCGAATCCCTGCGATGGGGTGAGCTCCCGTTTTTTTGGTCCCTGCTCCTGCCAAGCTAGCAGTTCGAAAGCACGTCAAAGTGCAAGTAGATAAATAGGTACCGCTCTGACGGGAAGGTAAACGACGTTTCCATGTGCTGCTCTCGTTCGCCAGAAGCGGCTTAGTCATGCTGGCCACATGACCCGGAAGCTGTATGGCGGCTCCCTCGGCCAATAAAGCGAGATGAGCGCCGCAACCCCAGAGTCGGTCACGACTGGACCTAATGACCAGGGGTCCCTTTACCTTTTTTAGCCATTCATAAATTCCTCTCTTAAGATTCCTGTATGTTTATGTTCCTATATGGCAGAACATCAAGTGTACCTTGGTGAACTTAGACATGGTGCTGCCTCCCTTTTAGCCTCATGCCACTGTAACTTTTAGCAAATATGTAACCCCATGGAAAAAGCACTCCAGTTTATTTTGGGTGCCCACCAAGCCATTTGGACAAACCGAGCAGTGTTATAATTTAGGATTAGAAGATACTGTAAAGATACTTTCAATGTGACTACATAATGTTGTCCATAAATTTCAGCCAGTATCTACAGACATCTAAACACACTTTTTATTGGGTTTATTTAATAATAGGGTACACTCATTCAGCATAGCCAATCCCAGTAGCTTTGGGTCTGGGTTTTCAGCCTTTTCTGGTTCTATGTGCATGACTGAGGGGGCTGTTGTCAACATGGTCAGGGGATCTTTTACAACCCTCGGCTAACTCCACAAAGACCATTAGAAGGACTCTTCCTGTATTTCTGTGTGAGCCCTGAAGAGTGTGGTCAAGAGTTGTAATATGGATATTAATGGCACTACACAAGTTACAGATAAATGAAATCCTTGAAGTGCAAAACCTTCACACCTCCCTTCTCTGTGAGCAGTGGGGCAGGCAGCTTGAGCTGTGAGAGGGGCCCCTTCACAACCGGCCGTGGGGTCTGGGGAAGCCCTGTTCTCTTCTTCAATGGGGTTGTTTCACAACAGACCGCTACACCTTTGCAACATCTGTGCTACTGACTCACAAACTTGGGAATTGTTGAAATATATACAACCAAAAATTAATCTGTTTGAGTCGTGCAACTCAAAGTGGGTCTCCTGGACTCAAAGTTTTTAAGCAGTTTGAGGTAAAGTTGGTTCTGAGGTCCCTCCAGGATGAGCAACCCTGAAGCTTAAGCTTCATTTGTTTAATAGTAGAGCCACCCTTGACTGTGATTTATTTATTTATTTATTATGCATTTTCCAATTTCCCTGTTTACACAACATATTTCACCATCCAACATAATTTCTATACCGACTTCCCAACCTAACCTTCCATGGCATTCTTGGTAGTCCTAGCTAAGCTGCATATCAGTTTATTAATCCACCCTGCTGTTCTCCTTGTTGTCCCACCTTGTAGCACCCTTGACTGTGATTGCAGAGAAAACTTTCTATATGCATGAGTCTCCTTCACTGGATTGGAATTTACATCATCACCTTTTCTTGTGGACAAGTAACAACCCACCCCCGCAAAAAACAAAAAAAACCACTCCTAGAGGAGTCCAATTAAGCCAGTGGGGCATGTTCAATCTGAACAAACTATTCATAGTGAATGCTTTGGGTTTTTGCTTTTCTAAAGATGGAAAGAAAGAGAAATACTACAAGTTACATATACAGACTTTATAGATGTTGATACAGTTTTCACATCTGCATTCCAACAGAAGTAAGAAAAGAAGTTGAGGAAGCAAGGACATCACCATGACCATGACATTTCTAATGGCATCTCTTTCCAACGCTCCCACACGTCAGTGGCGTAGCGTGGGGGGTGCAGGGGGGGCCGGCCGCACCAGGCGCAACATCCGGGGGTTAGGGTTAGGGGGCGCAAATCCACGGGTTAGGGGGCGCAAATCCATGGGTTAGGGGGCGCAAATTACTTGCCTTGCCCCGGATGCTGACAACCCACGCTACACCACTGCCACACGTATATTATTTGCTTTCCCAATAAAAGTATGTGGCAGACTCTGTCCAAGGAAAAGGCCTGGAAGTGTTCCTCTCTTACAAACCTGGCGTATTGGTAGACTCCTGCTGGGATGCTAAGGCTGAGGTTAGCTGGCTAAGAGCCCTTGCAATGACAGAAAGGTGGTTGTTCATAGTCTTCAGCTCTGCCAGGATGTCCCCTAGAGTTGCAGGTGCCTGTTCAGAAGGTGGGGGAATGGCCGGGAATGACGGTGGCGGTGAGAAAACGGATTCAGGAGGCTGCTGCTTGATGAACCCTGCCTGGACACTTCCTCCTTCGCTAAGGGCAGGCAGATAGGTGCTTCCACTCCTCTTCACATGCTCCGTCCCTGTGGGTGGCTGCTCTTCCTCCTTCCCCCGCTTTGTGCTGGTCATCGCTGAAGCGAGGTATGGAAGCCAGTCAATAAGGTGAGGGGCAGGGCTGGGTGAAACGGCTACCCCCGCAGGGGAACAAAGGCTCGGCTGCAGAGCTGAAGCAGAGGCAGCTGGTGGGGCAGTGTAAGAAAGCCCAGGATTTGGGGAGGAGGTGGAAGCAGAGGTTGGGTTCAGCGTGGCAGAAGCTGTTGTTCGCAGTGGCATTTCAGGATTCAGGGCCATGGTGCAGGTGGACAGTGGTGGTGAGAACATGGAGGCCTCGCAGCCATAGGGAGGGGATGGTGAGGGAGGAGCTGTGAGAGTTGCAGGATCTTCAGAAGATGATGGTGAGGCAGTGGCAGAGGGGGTGTCAGGGGTGCAAGGTTCTGAGTCTGTAAGAGAAACAACAATAACCATGCAAGAAAAACAATAATGACCATGCAGTATAAACAGAGGTGGGGAGGGATGCCATTGGCTGGATGGAAATAGAAAATCTGAGGTGTATGTTCCTAATATCCTAGCCTATCTCTTTCTAGTTCCATTCCCCTTCCCTTAAATGTCCTCCCCTTGCTAAATTCCTTGTTGCTAAAAAGGACTGCAACAGCATATCAGAACTAGGAATAGATGTGCAAGTCTATATATGGTCTGTTTCAGTTTTGCATGTTTCCATTCTATCCCATTTCTGCATTAATATAAGAGTTATTAAAATAAATTATGTATTTTATCTCAGTGTCTGCAATTTAAAACACATTTTATTTTAAAATACTAATTTTATGTTGTTGTTGTTTTTACTTTTTAGAGTCAATAACCAAATTCTAAAATGTGTACAAAATTGAAAGGATAATTATGTTCTGATCCATAGTAAGGTGTGACTTAAAAATTGTACCTATCCCTAGGACAAAATTCAGCAGGTGTGAGGCTCTCCCTCACCTCTGCCCTCATTAAATGCGGATTACAAAGTTGAACATCACACCTTTATGTAGAGAGCAACGAAAAGTAGAGGGTGCCACTGTGAAGGGACGTGGTGTGACCATAATGAAGAAATCCTGCACTTTTGAATTTGCCAGTACTCTACTGTGTAAAGCGGATACTGCATAAGGAAAGCACATAGCCCCAAGGAATCCTTACCTCACATTTTCAAATATAACCCCACTAGTTTCTAGCTATGCAAAACCCTGCTTGCTTAGGATTCAGCTTCACTGACTTTTCCTTGTTTTGTGCCCCATCTATGGTTTGGAACCTGGTGGTTGAAATATAGAAATTTTACTATTTCTTTTCCTTTGCATATTCTTTTTCAAGGTCTGGCATTGCTGTGAACACCATTAATCCATCGCACAAGGAAGGAGGTAAGCTGGACTTGCTTGGGCCAGGCCAGGCCATCAGCTTCCATTTGACCAGTCCAACCATTCTGGGCACAGGGAATATGCAGAAGTGTCCAGTCCAAATTGGCAAAAGGTGGATAAAGGGTAGAAATCAAAAGAAAAAAGAGAGCAAGGGGCAGAATTGAGAAGAAGGGGAAGGATGAGCCACTTAAAAATAATAACTGATTTAACGAAGCTGTAATTTGAAGAATGATAGGAACAGCGACAACAAGCCTCTTATCCTGAAAGGGTTAATTTGTTGTGTGCTGTTCTCAGCTTCTCCTGATAGGTTGAAAAGCTGGTCCTTTGCACTCCAGACCAGCACAGAGGAAGGAATCCCAGTTCCAACAAAGGCATAGTGAACCACACACTATTGGATTTCGTTCATCCATCACTAAAAGCAGCCTTCTGCCTGAATTTTAACTCTTGATCTGTTGGGAGTTAATGTTTTGGTCTGCCTGCTTTCATTGCATCATTAATTTTATCTAGCCTGAAGTCAAATCACCTACAGCTGTAGTCTGTGCATATCCACGAATGAGCTCTGGCAGAAAGAGGCCCTTGCATAAAATGTTGGGAGTTGGGACGTACTGTGGACTTGACATCTTGACAGTAGCAATGCACAAAATCAGAAATAGAGGTTTTTTCGTTATTGTTGCTCATTGCTATTACAATGCAATAATTTTGGAACACACACACAAAAATACATACATTAATTTGCATATCTTACTGTATGGTTAGGAAGAATCATCAAACAAATGCAGTGTTACCTTTTTGTACCTGCGAGCATTAAACTGAGTAACTGTGCTCACTCTACAAAGCTTACTACACACAAAGTAGGAGATGCTCACAAACAGGTGTTTTATGCTTCTTCTTCTTTTAAGTTCAAAGCTCAATGTCACTGTTATAAAAACTGTCATGACAGCTACTAGGAAACTGTGTTGGCCCGAGAGAAATAAGCAAAGAGTATCGTCTATTTTCAGCAACCCTTCCGCTGATAGCAGGTTAAAGTCTGCCCCCTTTCTATCTGCTGAAGACCCCTCTGCAACTGTAGGTACCACTGTGAACTGCAAAGGGGGTAGTAGAGGGCCAGGTAGAGGGTCCCCAACTCATGCCCAGTCAAAGGGGCAGGTTCTGCAGACATAGTAGACGGTGACTGCTGCAGAGAAGCCATATAGGAAATTATGTTCTTTTTCTATGCTACTAGCAGCACAGTCCAGTAGAAACCCATGACGGTGACACTGTTACCCTTTCGGGTGAGAGACATCGCCCTGCAGCTAGGGGCTCTTCAGCTTATCCTGCCACTTTCCCCTGGAGAAACCTGTTGTTTACTACTGAACCAGAACAAATGTCAGTAGACCTTCTGGACCTGTGCTTTCTAGGTGGTAGTTGTAGATGAGCCCTGAGTCTTGATGAAGCATTATTCCTAGTGAGCCCTTGTGAAAGGACTGCTATCAGTTGTTAAACTATTTTTTATTTTTTATTTTTAAAGGTTTCTCCAAAAGCCACTGTGGCTGCTCCACTTGTCCAGGTAAGTCCCCCCACCCACCAAAAAAAACCCTCAACATTCCCCCCCCATCCCTGCCCCCCCAACTATGGTGGACAAGTGATCCTGATTCAGCCAAAGCTAGTACACCAGATGAAGCTGGCAAAAGTAATTTCTAATCATAAAGGTCACTTGGGTCTCTGATGACAAAGATGCGTCTAGGAGTCCCCCCAGGTTATGCACTTCCTCCCTTAGTGAAACTGCAACCCCATCCAGAACAGGCAATCGACCTCTCTTCTGGATATGGCAATCCTGTACACACAGAATGTCTATCTTATTGGCCCTCATCCAGTCCACCACAGCATTAAGGCACTGGTCCAGGGCTTGCACAGCCTCTCCCAATTCCATCGTTCTGGAAATACTGAGCTACGTGTCATTAGCATACTGATGGCAGCATGCTGCAAAACTTCTAATGACTGCTCCCAGTAGCTCCATACAGATATTAAGTACCACCACTGTGATGAAATGGTTAGAGGCTTGGACTGTGACCTGGGAAATCAAGGTTCAAGTCCTTACCCTGCAGAGCCCCATAGCACAGGTGATGGGGGTCGAAGAGAACTCCCCCAGTGTTACTCTCCAGACTTGACCATGCAGATAGGAAAGGAGTCCTAGTAGTGCAGTGTTTCTGATACCCACCCAATTCAGTCCAGAAGGAGACCATGGCCAATAGTATCAAAAGTAGAGGCCAAGTAAGAGAACCAGGGTTGCACATCCCTTGTCTCTCTCCTGATACAAGTCATCCATCAGGGTGACTAAGGCAAATTCAGGCTTGAAACCGGGCCTGAACCCATACTGAATTGAATCTAGATCAGTCATTCCCAATTGGTGGGTCTGCATAACCTACCCAGGGTGTCCGTGGCACCAGGCACATAACAAAAACTACATTTTCATAAGTGGGGGTCTATGACTTGGCTTTTGAAACATCAGTGTCATTCAGGAACAGTAGCATTTGATGTGCTGCCACCCTGTCTACTGCCTTACCCCCCCCCCAAAAGGGTATTGGCAAATAGCCATTGTTATTGGGTCCAGGGGAGGGGATTTTAAAGAGTAGCTTCACCACCTCCTCGTGAAGCTGGCACCACCCTATCATGCAGTGATGGGCATAAAACACCCTGGGCCCACCCCAGCTGGGGAAGGCTGGGGGAGACAAACCAACCTATGTAGCCAGGAAGGAAAAGGGATGAGATTCTTCCATATGCAAAAAAAATGAATCAAAAACCATGCAGCATACCCAGGAGAGTGTTTTCTTGGTCTGCTGGCACAAATTCCCCCCTCCTCACCATTCTGCCAATAGTTATGGCAAACTCCAGTCAGTGCCACCATTTCAGATTCCAGACTGCAAATCTGCAAAGATTTAAGGAACCAGTCGATGGGAGGACTTCTGAATCCAGCTGTCACTCAGTACGTTTGGCCTGCAAGTGCTTCTATCCCCTGCATTGATACTGAAAGCAAAATAAAAGCTTGTGAACCCCATGCTGCCCTTTTAGGGGTCAAGCTGTCTCCCAAATTGTGCAAGGATTAAGTGTTATCCACAAGAATGCTGCTTGCTATTGAATCATATTCTGTCCATATGATTGATTTCCTTCACCACGGTCTAGTCTGGCTGAAGGTGATTCCTTCTAAATGAAGATGCCCAAGTCCACTAAAAACACAATCTTTTTCAGATTACCTTGAGCAAGGTGACCGGCTGTTGTTTTATGGAAAGTGTATTGCAGATCAAGACTACATACCACCTAACAATCCTGTCTGAATTATACCCTTAGGCCACCATGAGGCCACCACAGAGAATTTCTGCATGATCTTAGGAAATATTTCTAGGAGGAGAGAGTAAAAATCAAGTTGCTTAAAATAGGAATCAGAATATGAGCTCAGGTATCCTATGGAGTGAGAAGGAAAAAGACAACTCCATTTAGTGACCACCATTATTGAAGCAGCAGTCAAACCCCTGATTCAAATCTGAAAGAAAAAGCAATGACTCAACATGGAAATGTTTTCTGCTAATTAATTCTATGAAAGACATTTTATAAAGTGATGGATAAGAGAGATCCATAGAGCTGAGGTCAAGGTGGGTAAATTTTATTTTATTTTTATTTAAAATAAGAATGTACAGAACATGTTTTTGAGTCCCACTTAAAATGATTTAAAAAAAAACAAAACAAAAAAACCCCAGAAGGGCCTAAAGTGTGTTATGTGGAACATGAGGTGAGACTAGGATTGCTCAAGTCCGTCTAGGTTTGAGTTTGCTTTTAAGTTTGCTGCAAACAAATTACTTGCCTCTGCCACTTGAACTCTTAGTCACATATCAGCCAACCAACTGGCTATTCACATTTCATTACAATGTTGTGCCTAAACAAATAAGACATGAGATCAAATTTTTAAAATGACAAGCCCAGATATGTGCCCAGAGTTTGCACACAACATTCAGGCTGGTTTCTGGTTTGGATGCATCTCTAAAAGAACTTCATATTTATTAAAGAAAGGCAAACACCTTGCGAGGCCTGGCGCTAATAGACGTTTCTCCATTTTCATTGCTTTACCACATTGCCTGAAGAGTAGCAGGGAAGAGTCATTTGGGCAGTTGGAGAGGGAGGGGGGAGGCCTCAGGGTCACCTCTCTTGAAAAAGGATGGCTGCCTGATTAAATCTATGAAACGAAACAGCTGTAATAAGGGAGCATTCTGCCTGGGATCCAGGAGCTTGGCCAGCTGGGCACTCTTTCAAACTCCCAAGGTCAGAAAAGGTTGGGACACCACCAGGAATGTGAGGAGAGACAGTCTGACGATGGGGAAGAACTGAGGTGCAACTTTCTATTTCCATAAATGAGTCAACAGATGGATGAGGTCAGCATTGGGTTCTAGAGAAGGAAACGTTGCCTACTAAGGCAAGAAATAATGGATATTGCCCTGTATCTGAATATATATATATATATATATATATATACACACACACACACACACACACACACACACACACAGTCGTACCATGGTTTTTTTTGAACAGATTGTATTCTGGGCGTCAAAGGAACTATTCAAAAACCAAAGCACAGCTTCTGATTGGCTGCAGGAGCTTGGAAATTGTGGGGACCCTTTGCCAAGTCCCAGGTGGAATATATAAAATAAATTTAAAAAATTGTCCAGTAGCACCTTAGAGACCAACTAAGTTTGTTTGTTTTTTTGTTTTTTTATATATTTTGACTGCATCAGACCAACACGGCTAACTACCTGAATCTAGATCCCAGGTGGAAGTTCCACTTCTCCGTGGGGGCTGCCTGGCTTTGAGCCCACGGCACTCCCTGCACATGCCCAATGGGTTGGCAAAAAGGCTGTAGCAATTGTCAAAGGATGCTGTAATCTTATTTGCAATAATGCAATGAACTAACAGCGCAGCCTGAATGGACTTGGGAAAATGATATCATGCTAACTAACATTTGAGGCACACATTAAATTGTTGATATTTACGGTGGAGTTTTCTCACATCATTTTAAAGAAACTGTTTTGTGGGGGGAAACTGATAAAATAGATTGATATATCCACAAATCTGTCAGGTACTCTCCTAGATTATTCTATCAAAAAAACTTTTCCTAACAAGCCCTTTGTGGAGATTGTTTTTTTTTTTAAGCTATTGACCAATGGAACTATTTTTAGAAGAAATAAAGTCTTCCAAGTTTTAAAAAACAAAGTTTTGCTGGAAATTTACTGATCCATCCTCCTAATTATGATGGCTCCAAAGGAGGCCAGAGGGTATTCTGTTGCTATTAAAATAAACAAAAACCTCAAAGGAAAAACCTACAATAAATTTATTTTTAAAAATATAGCATAAAGCGGCAACACAAGACAACATAATCTAGGATTTTTTGAGATGAAAGTAGGATCCTCACATTGTGGGAGATACTGTGACCTTCCCAATGAGCCCTCTTTTTTGTTACATTTGCCTATTTGTGCTTTAAAAATTCATGCAAGCAAAGTGGTCAAAAAATAGCTGATGTTCCAAGCCTTTATAATGGAAGCAGTGGGAAACATGAAACCCATATCAAGCAAATTTATTTGGTGTTCTCTAGAGTTCATGTGACATCTCTTCTGATTTTTCTGATGTTCTGATACATTTTCTGGCTGCACTTAAAAATGTAGAGAGTGAAAAAACCTCCACAGAGCACTAGATGTCCCACAAGTAGCATCCACCAATCTTGTAACATCCCAACTGTTATGTACTGAGCTAGGATCCTAGAACAATAGGCACGTAGGATCCTAGAGCGCAACAACCAGATTGGCCTAAGGAAGCTAACCAGCCTATTAGGTCTGGAGGATCCTGGAATGCAACAACTGATTGGCCTGCAGGAGCAGCCCAATCAGGTCCCAGAAGGGAAGCAGAGTCAAGCCAATCACACAGGACCCAATTCAATGTTTACAAGCTGCAATAAAGAGCATGAAATCTCTACGCAACTCCGAGTATATTTCACTAACACAAGTGAGCAGCGTCACAGGCCCTTTTGCGATGACATTCATATTTCCACAGTAAAAAAGGAAGGAGATACAGAGAAGGAGCCAACATCTTGGACCCTCAGGAAACTCTGCCTAAGAGTAGATTATTAACTAGCTTGTGGAAGTGGAGCTGTTGTCGAATTACACTGCCACCCTAGGAGAGGAATACAGATTTCATTTACTATAGCCTGCTTACTTTGTGCCGTCCCACAGAAGTGCAGACACCTGCCCCTGGGGCTGATGTTTCCAAACACATTTCCTCAACAGGCCACTCAACAGACACCATAAACCAATGCCTTTCACCACTGTTGACCTGAGGTACATTCAGACTGTTGACATGGAGTCTGTAAGATCCTTTGATTTTTTAAAATGTTATCCTATGTGCCATTTAAATGAAAAACCAAATAAGGTAGTTGCAAGGGGGAGATACATAAAACATGCCTTGCTTGTATTGCTCTTCCATGCTTATCCCAGGCGGGCAAAAACATTTGACCTGGGCTGTTCCAGCCACAATGACAACCACATGCCTTAGAGGTGGCTGCAGTTAGGTGGATACACATCAATCGGACTGATCCATGTTTGCAAAGTGCTTTTATATCCTGAGATGAAAAGGCCATGTGTAAAAGCCATCCCTTATTAAGGCTACTACTGCCCACAGGTTCAGAAAGGGGGATTCCTTTTCTACTGAAAGACCACATAAAGAATTCTCTATTTCTCATTTTCATCTAATATCGAGGAAGTTGTTGGGATTCTGAACTGGTGCCTGAAGGGCTGGGTGAACACAAGCAAACTGAAGCTCCACCCAAACAAGGCAGATGTGCTCCAGGCCAGGAGGGAGATGACTTCTTTCATTGGGTAAAAACTCTGAAAAGTGACAGCAGGCTCGTTTCTCACAAAGCAAATGGGGAGAAAAGTTCCTGCCCATTTTGTCTCATATCTCAGGTTATGTTCACAAGAACTGAAAAGTGTTAAGTCAACACTCCTTGCTTGACTGAGGAAGTTTGAGCTCCTGAACAGAAGGGATCTCGCACACCAGGCACTGCAAAATGTTCTTTCAGTCCCAACTACTATTAGGGGAGGATGTAGCAGACCAGCAATCTCAGATGATTACACCTGTGGAAAACAGAATTTGATCCTATCCTGCACAACACATTAGATATTCCAGAAATTGCTAACACTGAAGTCTCCACTCACCACACATTTCCATGGGAGATATCACCACTAGCTTTTACTTCAAGTGCAAAGCATGTCGTTTCACATGTAAGAAAAACTCAGCTGCAGCTAACTAGCAAACCAACAAAACAACCCTCCACTAAATGTTGAAACCAATAGCTTCAGCTCCATCAGTCCTGTGGCCCACAGACACACATCCCCCTGAGGAGTAGATGCAGAAAAGAGTCATACATGGGGATGTCACTCGCATTACTTAGAGCACTGTTGGAAGAGCATTCATTTCTCATGATAGACCGTGAAGAACCTGACTAAGACAGAAATGGCTGCTCTGGTTCATCTACTGTATATTTAAATGCTTTGGCATTTATCCTTTATATTTCCAAATAGCTTGTAAGACTTTTTTTGTAGATCATAATGATTTTAAAGAAATTTCAAGTGAATGGAGATCCTGCTGCCTTTGAAAATAAAAAAATAAACTGACCTTTTTTTAATGCACATGTGACCAGAATACTTAACTGACAATAATAATCATTCACAGGTACCAATGTTATTTCAAAACAGATGATACAGAGAGGCAGACTAAACTTCTATGCACCTAACAGAGGAAATCAAAACTATGATAATGAAAGGCAAATAGGCCCAGAGCAAAAATGCCTCTGTAAGATAAGCGAAAATATATTTCTATCATCTATACTTCATTTGTTTTTCTTGAAGACATTTAATTTATTTTTAAGCTAATAGATTAAACATTCTTCTCACAGTTCCTACAACTTTCTTAAATATGTGAGGAATACCCACCAGGCTAGGACCACCAGCAAATTTTTATGATTTCTTTACACTACAAATATTTGGCAGAACTCAAATTACCCAATAAAATAACCTGTGGATTCATCTGCAGTTTTAGCTCCCAAGTATTTTTGGGCTTCTTCCCAAAATAACTGATGCCCATCATAGTCCAATATCAAAAGAAAATACATCTCAATTTTCATTTCATGGCCACCATCTGTTATTTAAAAACAAGAGTACACACCATAGCTGTCAAGGTGAATTGAAAGCATCTTATGCTGAGTCAAGAATCCAGTTCAGTCAACTTTGACAGGCAGCATCTCTCCATGGTTTGAGCCAGACGTCTCTGCTAACGCTGCAGCCTGAGTCTCTTTTCACCAGAGATGACAAGCCCGTAACAGGAGCCCGTCACAATGCAAAACATGAGCTATTGCCCCTATGAAGGAGTGAACCCATGTAGTCACCCAACAGTCTTTGGTTCCCACAATCCCTCAAACTAGCGAGGTACAAAATTTTGCAAAGTTACTATTTTGCAGCAAAAGGTAATAGAACAGGCTGCTTCATCAAATCACTGCTTCTTTTGGGCTGATAACCCAAAAAGTCATTGGACTCACATTAGGAAAATGTTGATTTAGGAGAGTAGCACAATAATGCCAAACAACTTAATTAAAGTTACTGTCTAGCCTTTTGGGCAAGATATATTGAGTGGAATCTGATATTTTTCAAAGCCCTGTGCTCTTGTATTTTAACTGCAATCGGTATGCTGAGTGCAACATTGATTGCCATTAATTCCCTAAAATGTGTTTCTAAACTGTCCAGTCTGGGATGAAACATTGGCATCACAGAATGCATCTGTGGCCTGGTTCAGCTCTCACTGGAACCAAAGAATTTCCCCCCACTGATTTCAATGAGCTGCCTTTGAATTAAAGTCTTTGCACTTCAGCTCCACAGTTGTGCAGGATTTTCCAGCATAGAAAGCCACAAAAAGGTCAACAGTAAAAATGCTTCTCCTCCTCTGATGACTTTATTTCTAAAACTAGCTGGAACCTGTGGGGAAGGGCTCTCTTAATACCACCTTCAACAATCAGAACTGGCTTTTCTTTCTGTCCTTGCCCAGTCAAATCAGATTAGAAAGCTCACCATGAATAGAACTTGACTGAGATCAAGCCAGAAGTTCCAGGATTCACAAAAGCCTTTCCATCCCAAAACCTTGTAATTTTTTAAAAAAAGTTTTACATACAGGAGGCCTTACAAATCTCATAAACCACTCATAGGCCATGTCCACTTTGTGTGGTTGCTAACAGACAGGAATGTGGCATTTGTTTCCAATTTCAGACTTACAACTTCAAGGCTGCCTTGTTTGATTCTGTGTCATATTATACCTAGGAAGGCTGAGGCTGGATCTACATTGATCTTCTAAACGTTATTGAATGTCCTATAAGTTTCAATGGCAGTTTCTCATTGTCGGTGGCTCGCAGCGCCTTCTGGTGTCACATCTTAATACCACATTTTAACATTATAAATGACAAGTGTAGATCCATCCCATGATTGTCTTACACCATATTTAGGCAAGACTGAAGGCCCTGATGAAGAGAAGAAGAAGAAGAGTTTGGATTTGATATCCCGCTTTATCACTACCCGAAGGAGTCTCAAAGTGGCTAACAATCGCCTTTCCCCTCCTCCCCCACAACAAACACTCTGTGAGGTGAGTGAGGCTGAGAGACTTCAGAGAAATGTGACTAATGGAAACATTGGATGAGCCAAAGAGCTGTAGCTAATCTGACCATTTGAACCCATGCAATAAACAGTAGCAACCCCTGCTGCTTCCTGCTATGAGGCATTGGGTGTATGTGACAACAATATTACCTATTTCAGCATCTGTCAAGATGTGGTGGTAGAGGCAACAGGTGTCTCAGCACCATGCAAAAGCACCTGGTGTTGACAGGCAAGGCGGGTTTTCTCCACCCCTTGGAGTTGCCCTTAAGCGGTAATCAGCAATTCCTGCCAATGAACTGCTTCACCCCCACCGTGGAATAACTGGCCTAATCTGCATATCGTTTTGCATGACAACAGTTCATGTCAACTTAGTGATGGTGGAATTGTGGTCTTTATGGCGTGGTGTTCATCATCAGGCATACAGGACGTTTTTAAAATATACAAAGTGTGGGAAAGCTCAAAACTCCCCCACCTGAAATGCCCTTTGAATTCTGCTTGGCCTGGGTTTAGATGTGGAGAAATTAAAATGAAGATTTATATGCTGCTCATGTTGTCCTGATTCATCATACTCTTTAAAACAAAACCTGTAGCTAGGTAACCCGTGTATGGCTTCATTAGATCTGCTTCTTGGAAGAGATTCAAGGCTTTCAAGCTTGTATGCAGACTGGGAAGGGAATCCAGAGTGTTTGAAGCTGTTTTGATAAAGAGCTACAGGAGGAATAAAGGGCAGCGCAGACCCAGCCCTGGAGGAGGAGCTATTATATTCAACTCCGCCATTATTAGGATGGGGCCTCTCAAACCCATACTCTCAAATGGAGCATACTTGGCATAGGTTTGTGAGTCAGGAGCTCCAGTTCCCATCAGGCTCACCTGCTGAGACTATTCTGCTTTCCTAGCAATCCTGCCTTTGGGGGGGAAGGGAGAATAGCAGCTCAAGGCTTTGGCACAGGGAAGTCTGTTCCTCTTTGGGACTTTCCCTGTTGGAGCTTCAGAAGCCTTCATTGAAGGAAGTTTGAAACCTTGAGCCTACAAAGGGCTTGCTACTTTTTGCAAACTACAGCTTAGGTGCCCAGAGGCCCAGTTGTCAGATAGGAGGTTTTGCTACTCTCTGGAATTGGCAATGTAACAGCTGATTAAGGATCATATCAGGCATAAGACGGTAGTTGCCAAGGAACCCCTGCTTGCCCCCAAAGAAACCAGTATCAGAATAAGGGGCTCTTCTACAGATGGAACTGAGGGGAAATGTAACTGCTTTAAATACATACATACATACTCAATTCCCCCAGTTCATCACCCACAACTGGCAATTGGCACAAGAAATTCAGATCAGGACGCTGGCGGAAACCTAGTGCAGGGCAAAGTCCAGGAATCTGGGGCATGCTGCTGTTTAAGTTATTTAGAAAGTGGTGTTTCAGTGAATTATGCAATGCCAAGTATAATGGATTAAATTCTAAAACTCAGCTTGGCAGGAAGATATTACCCACTTTATAAGGTTACTGAACTGTTTGTGGATATTAAATATGTTATGTAGTGAAGTTTCACCCTGGGCCAGCAGGGGGATACTGTAGATAGTTTTCACTCAGGTCTGTAGATAGTTTTCACTCAGGTCCACATCAGTTATTTTAGGCGGGAAACGAACCCCCAGGCTGTGCCAACGCGCCACGGTCATTTGTCCCAGGAAACCAGGTCTTTGCCCGGAACTATGTGGGGGACATTCCTTGGGTGCCAGCCACAGTAGTGGGAGTCACTGGACCTCGCTCGAACCAGGTGGCACTCGAAGACGGACGCTTGTGGCGCCAGCACATAGACCAGCTTAGGCGCAGGGTTGGGGACTTGGACACTACCGTGGTGCCCCCAACTGCGCCTGTGGCTCCAGAAGAGACACAGATGGTGAGGCTCCACCTACACCTCCCTCGCAAACTGCCAGCGTGGAGCCGAACCAAGCCACTTCAGGGGGTCTGCCAGACTTACCACAGACTCAGACCACTCCACTTGCGGAGGCTCCACCCACAGCAGCGGATCCAGGGGATTTGGTTTCAACGCCACCTAGGGTCGCACCACAGCCTCAGCAAGAACTGTGTGGCCCTCCGGACTTGGCTACCAGTCCCCGGCGGTCTGGCAGAGTTTCCAAGCGCCCAACTTATTTAAAGGACTATGTTGTTGGACATGTATCACTGTTGGTCTAAGTATGGGAAATGTAACCGATATGCTTTTGTGCCTAATTGAACCATTACGCGTAGTGCTGTATATAAGGAAACCATTACGATTGTAACTAACGCCTTATCCCGGTGGGAAGGGGTGTTATGTAGTGAAGTTTCACCCTGGGCCAGCAGGGGGATACTGTAGATAGTTTTCACTCAGGTCTGTAGATAGTTTTCACTCAGGTCCACGTCAGTTATTTTAGGTGGGAAACTCTGGGTTGTTGTTGCTACAATGTTGACAGCCGGCTGCCTATAAAAGCAGGCCGGCTGAGCTGTTTGCTAGTCAGTTCCATTCCAGCTTACAAAATAAAGAGCTGCTTTGGAGAAATCGCTGTGTCGTCTGCTATGTCAACCCACAACTTAACAAAATAAGTCCTTTGTTACTTCTACTAAACATGTGAAACAGCTGAGAGCTGATCCATGTAACATGGGTATAGAAATAAAGCATTACAACAAGATAAAAATAATGGAGTGAAACTCAGCGGCATGATGACCACAGCATTCACTATGCAAAGCCGATAATCATTTGTCTGCAGTCTCTTGTCAAGATGTCTTGCAGGATTGCAGCTTCCAGCACATGAGTGCTGCTGAGTGTTGCATAAAGTACAGCAATTTAACTGAACCAGCATCCCTGCTCACAAAGCTCCCCAGAGAGAGGGGTAACTGATGTGTCCCACTTGCTTCTCAGATGGGGTAGCAGGAAGCTAAATGCGTATCTTTCTTTGTTTTGTCTTTTGGGGTGAAGGGTGAAACAAAGTAATCTGGGAGGCAGTTCTAAAAAGTTATTTTCACTCACATTCTTCAGTGGTTCAGAGAGTGAGGGCTATATGTTTAAAAGTAAGCATAGGCAGAAGTTGTCACCATGTTTTTCCTGCAGTGAGTTGTTAACAAAAATTTGGAGATTTTTGCTTGGAATTTTGAAGAAAGAATTGGAGAATCACCAGAGGAATTTAGAGGGGAGATTTCAGATAGTAAAGCTCCATGTGCCACCACATTTCACTTAAAGAAAAATATCACTGTAAATCTGGAGACTCCAACATATCTAAGGAACTTTAGGGAAGAGACTGGTGCTTGCTAAGACTCCTCAGCTTGGGATGTTAGGAGAGAAACCTTCCTAAACCTTTGGGTTGCCATGACAGAAACGTGGGTCTGTCTATCCCTACCCCAGCTGGGTTAGAGACGTAGAGCTGGATGAGAAGCATAACCACCAGGTTTAATTTAATTTTGATTTTTTTAGTGGTATCAACTGCTACTAAAGGAGATAATCAGCTTTTTCCTGAATTGGCTGAAGATGGCACAACAGTCGCTATAAAGACAATTCTGCCAGTGAACACTTTTGCAATATGTGCCATTAAATCTGAGCTTTGGGCACAACTAGAATGACAGCAGTCTCATCTACTCTTAACAAGGAAGCATTTCAACTCGTAACTGGAGAGTGTGCACAGCCATTATGGACAAGCAAGACTGTTTACATGCTACAGAGCGCAGAAGGAAACAAAGCCAACTGCTGGCTGTATAGGTCGAGATGCTACAGAGTTAAGCACACTGTCCCTGGCCACACAGGGAGTTCGCGGCTATGATAGGAGCTCATATATTCCTGGCTCATGGTTCTATTAACTGTCCTGCCACTCCTAAAAATACAGTGGACTGGAACCATTTCATCAGAATTTGATCAACTTTTGAAGTAAAGTGTGATTTCCCCTTCCTCTCACCTTAAGCAACAACAACAACTGGATCAACATTAGAGGTATCTATTTGCAAACTAATTTTTCTTCAGGTTTTTTGTGTGTGTATGCATTCATAAATATCTTGCTTTTAAAAGAAAAATCTTCCTCAATATAAATGCCAAGTTTTAGCCCATAACGTTTTGCATTTTCCCCTATTCCCTGCTTTCTTGGCAATGTTTTTAACCCCCGAAAATAGAGGTTTATTGTGGAAATGCTGACAGCTTGTTAAGCAGAGCATCACATTTGCAACACTATAATTATGTCTCCTTCCAACCAATCCAAAGAAAACATTAATTTCTTGTTCAAACAAATCTTTGAATGGTTTTAGCCCCGGATTTAAATCATTTGGACCAAAAGGACGACCTCATCATGTATTCTAAACCAGCTCTGTAGTGTGGAGATGTGCAAGAAGATAAATGGAGACTGACTTGACTATTTTTGTGTAACTGGAGCCACGTCTCTGTCTACGCTGGAGAAGTAAAAGCCAGATTAGAATCATTATGAGTATTCCACATATACTTTAGAACTGATTGAGAAGCTTCATGTGAAAGCGTGTGGAGTTGTCTTTCTGCTCCCCACCACCTTACTCAAACACATCAGCCTACTCCACCCTGTAAATCAAATATTAGTTTAATGTCAATTTATCATGTAGTTCTTTATGAATAAAAATTTCCACCTTGATTATATGTATGCATGTTGCATTTTTTCCTTACAGAAAACTCACTCATCGGGTTTTCCATGGCCTTGGAGATGGTTATGGCTCAGGGCACGAGGCATTCGACTTGCAGAGTAATTATTATTACAGGGTATGTTTCCTGTGAAAATGTTTTCCTATCCAGAAAGATTTCCTGGCACAAATAAAATGTAAAAATGTAACCTAACGTGTGAGTTACGTTCTGCAAAGACTCCTGGTCTCTTACCTTTGCACTCTGCATTCCCATTTCCCAATCTCTAAGTGGGGTTAAAAAAAAGCAGGGTTCACTCTCTGTTTCTTCAGCATTTGGGTGTTGTTCCCTGAGCCCCACCCAGCAGGGCCCAAAGGTCAGGGGGTGATGGGAGTTGTAGTCCCGCATCTGGAGGGACCCAGGCTGGGGAAGATGGCCGTGAGCTGCACCATCGCCTTAGAAGCAAAGAGTCACAAATGCTGTTATGTGTCTTGTTTTTAACAAAAGTGCAAAACGGGCAAAAACCATAATGGAGAACAGCTTTTCTCAAACTAGCAAGCCTGATAGGTAGTGGTAGGGTGTTGAGAGAGTTAGCCTCTGCTGCCCACCACAATTCTGCAGCAGAAATGAAGTCAAGGTGTCTGATTTTTCACAACACCCCATATTTAAATTACAACATCCTATGAAGCCACCCACATCCAGCCTGGTGTCAAAATTGGAGTTGGTTTCTGACTGGGTGGCACTTTCGCCATTCATCCTTCTCCAAGTCTAAGCCCTGAGATCTACGGATGAAGGGCGGTATACAAATTTAATTAATTAATATTCCTAATTATAATCAGGATGTACCAGGAACTATCATGTGCTGCTGACAGTATCTACTTAATTATATCTACTTAGTTTTGCTGTCCAATTTGCTAATAGCAGATGGGCTTCATTAATAACACTCAAAGTTAACATTACCACTGAAAATGTTACCAACAGCCTATTGTACATCACTTAATATTGTATATCACTTAAGCAATATTCTTTCTCTTGGCCTGCATCATTTCACAAGGTAGAGCAGAGCAGTAGTCCAGTTGACTGTGGACACCAAAATTGTCCATTCTGAAATATTTCTTGACTACATACCAATATTCCTCCCTGGAATCTCTGAAAATAAGCAACTACACTAAGTAAACCAAAGCAGCAAATTCTCACAGCGAAGCTGCCAAAGAGCAAGATTTATTTTTGTCTCATGAATTGGTGGTTGTTCAGTCATTTCAATCATAAATTAAAGGGAAGGGCAAAAATAATAGAAAAAATAAGCAAGAAGCAGACAAGAGCAGCATTAATGAAGTCAAACATAGCATTCTGGTGTATTGTCTAATTCTAGTTACATTTTTGCTCAAATAAATCATTTTGGATGTTAGTGGAAATTAGAACATGGAAAGGCACTATAGCATGATGCAAGTAAAACTGAACAGTTGCACAAGTGCAAAACAACTTACAAACCTCAGGTAAATTATGAAGTACCATTAGAATGCAACTCCCTTGTATTGTCAGACTGGCCAAGCCAGTGTGGTGCAGTGACCTTTCCAGGTGAGATCCCTTTCTCACACCCTTTTTCTTCCTAATGTAACCCTAATATCTCAACAAATGAAACTGACCTATGGAAAATGTAACTTGAAAAAAGAGACATTGCGCATACCTTTGTAACCCAAGAAAACTTTAATAAAATAGAGAGAGAGAGAAAGGTCCCAAACAAAGGGTGTTACACTGCTAAACAAAAAACAAACACTATGCACCGGAATAAATCATGAAATAATATCATTTTGTAGTGCAATGCCTCTTTGGGGCTCTGCGTAGAGTCATGTTAAATGAGCTGAAGGCTTTAACTCACTAGGGGAGGCAAGATGATATCCAAAGAAATAAAGAGAAGAGAGGGAGAATTATAAAGAAAGGAAGCCCGTGAGTTCCCTCAGTCTGATAACTCTGTCCCTCCCCGCCTTGCTTCAGGCTCTGCACCTTCCGGGGTCTGTAGGTGGTCTGCAGGCCTTCCTGTCTCTGGCAACTTCCCTGTAGCTCATGCAAGGCCAACCAAAGTCCTCTTCCTGGACCATAGAGCTCTGGCGCTGCAACTCTGCTTCCCACTGAGTGCTGCTCCACCAGGAAGAGAGGAAAAGGTGTGCTGATTCTTAAAGGGCCCAACACTTTCCCCCTTCCAGGCGTCTTGGGCCATTGTAGCCACGTTTCAAGGAACAACAGTGGATGGTGAGAGGTGAGACACTCCCAAACAGTGCTTAGCTCTGCTCTTGTATCCAACCCATCATGGACTCAAGAGGTGGAAGCAACCAAAACGCCATCTAGCTCCATCTCCCTGGTGTGAATTCTTCTCAAGGAGTCCAAACTGCCTGTTGCCAAAAGGAAAGAGTAGCTATGCAACAGAATAAAAACAAAAAGAACAACCCCCCCCAAGTCCCCAACAAAAATGCCAGACAAGCCAGACAAGTTACCGTATAAGTTGAAGGGGTGCCACTCATGTGACACCACAGTTCCTGTTTAAAAAAGATGGTTTACTTAATATTTGTACCACCATATTCCCTCTGTGCTGGATCAAAAGTTGAGTGTAAATACTGAGGTTTGGGTTGGCAAATCTATACATTCTGACATCCCCACCCCCTCATTCAGCTCCTAAAGGCACAGCATAAATCTGACCAGCAGTATTTATGGGGCAAAGGGCATGCACAACCTCAATGACCCTCAAGGACTGCCAGTCCAGGCCCTCATTGGAAGCTGACAGTTTCCCATAAGCCACTGCAGCTAAAGCAGCACAACATACACAGAAACACCTTTAGGGAGCAGTATAAGACCATTATATATCTTGTTGGGGCTGCTTGCATTGTAATGATTTACTTAAACCATGCATTGTTAGTATACATGAATGCAAAGTCAATCAAGGTTTCTAAGACAACTTGACACTGCTTGAAAATAAAATATTCTATGTAAATGCAATAACAATTTCAGTGGGGCGAGTCTGCAGCAGGACTTTGTGCCAAGAGCAATTCTGTTACCAGCTCAAGGGGCCGTACGCTTTTAATTATCACCGGATTCATCTTTCCTCTCACTATAACAGAACTGTTTCAAGAAATATTTAGAGCAGTTCATTTGCTTTATTAGCATGCCTTGGCATTGTGAATGCTCTTGTCTGTACTGCCACCAGCACCGCCTCCTTGTGGAGTCCTCTTGTCTGAACAGCAAGTTGTCAAGATTGGTTTCCCCTCGTGATCACACGGTATGCTATTTTGCAAGAAGCATGATTAGAGCGTGAGCCGTTTGCAAATTAAATAAGGTCAAAGTAGGAGGACCCCTAAACCCCTTTGTTCCTGGAAAAGGAACAAAGGAGTCAACAGCAACCAGGGGAATAAAAGGATCTGTCCAAGATGCATGAATCAGGTGGGAATCATCCTCAGGTGGGAATTATGACTTTTGAAGTGAATGTCAGAATTAGAGAATGTTTGGTACACCTCTAGTATTGAATCTTTAAATGTGTGCCTGAAATGCTGAACATAAATCATACCATCAGATGGTGCCAGCTGAGGGAAATGTTCAAGGAGGGGGCCTGGCCCACTCAGTGTCCCATGGCAACATGTGCATGCCATACACACGTGCTGCATGATGTGCCCATGTCACATGTGCATGCTGTGTGGTTTGTGCACATGACATGAGCACATCGCATGGTGCTGGCTCCATAAACCACAAGGACAAGCTCTCTGACATATGGCAGGAGAAGCTACCTAATCCTTTCCACACCCTACAAAAGATCAAGGCTAAGTAAATTCTTTCATTCTCTGTCAATGTTTGTTTACATATTTCTTTACATTTATAGAAATATTTATAGACCGGAATTTCAAAAACAATGACAAAGCGGTTTACAACAAAAATGCATTAAACCATATAGTAAATGCATGTAAAAAAGTTAAAAACAGACATCAATGAAACATTGTGGAAAGACACATCCTTCCTTTGCTGCTTAGGGCTGGTGGAATAGAGAAGTTGCCCCCTGAGTACCGGTAATTCCCAGGGGCACCTTCTGTGCAAAAAGCTGCTCGTGTTTCTTTTGGTGACAGTCCAAACAGAGGTGGCACATCACTGAAAAACTAGAGCAGATGGTTTGCCAGGAAGCTCTTGGGAAGCAGGATTCTTTAGCTGTGATTCCTTTCTTGCAGGGTTGGACCCTCAGGACCCCTTCCAACTCTGCCATCTTATGATTCCGTGATCCAATGTACGGGGGAAATTTAGGAAGATGTCAAAATGGGTGGGAGGTTGTTTTAGGAAGGTGGATATGGTAAGATGCAGCGCCACACCTCTGCCACCGAACACCACCAGCCTTTGCCCTGTGGGAGTCCCAGAGGCCTCTGCAGGGGAAACTGAGGAGCAGGGAGGACTTGGCTGGGCTGCAACTTCTGTGCAACCAAGACAGGCATTTGGAAAGAGTTTGGCTTTCTTTACAGAGCATGGTGGTGAGTTCTTCCTGGTGGAACTGAGGTTTTCCTTTGGAACATTCTCAACAGCAGGCTTTTGCTAAGGATGAAATGCCAAAGCAGACCACAGGGAAGACAATGCCAAACATGAATTAAAGAAAAACCCCATGAATCTGATATATATCCTCTCAGTATAAAGGATTTCATATCTAGGAATACTGTAATGGTATGGAGCAACCATGGCTGCCAATTTCACTTTTCTCATCTTTCAGTGGTTGTTTTGTTTTGTGACCCAAGGAAAGTGAATTTGGGGTTACTGCCTCTGATGATGATGGTGTAACTGTATGGTGACAATAACAAAAGAAATGGAAAAGTGCATGGTGCATTAAAAGATTCCAGTGATATAATAACAATAACAACAACAACAACAACAACAACAACAACAACAACAACAATAATAAATATACATTGTTTTGAAGATGTGTTTAAAATGAACTGCTCAAAACCTTCAGCTGCCTAACAATGAGCATGTTTTAAACATTTACCTCTTTCTTTAGCCACAGGTAGAATGTTCTCCTGTCTGAAAAATCTGCTTGATATTCACATTGCTTAATGTTAAACGACATAACTGGTAGGAAGATGTTTGCGTCCTCAAATCAAGGTTGTTTGTATCATGTATGCTATACACCGTACGTTGCTTGGGTATTTTCAGTGTTATTAAGTAGATCATGCTACTTCTCATACATTTAAAGCACATGACACCCCCCCAAAGAATCCTGGGAATTGTAGTTTGTTAAGGGTGCTGGGGATTGTAGCTCTGCATGGGTGAAACTGCAATTCCCAGGATTCTTTGCGGGAAAGTCAAGCGCCCTAAAGTATGTCCATTGGCACAACAAGGGAAAATGCACTAGAAGCTACCACCACTTTCCACACTGGAGGAAACCAAGTAGGCAAGACAGGAATAAAGAAATTGAATTTGGTTAAACACCAGAAATATGAAGTACTTAAGGATGAAGCTAGCAAATCCAGAGGTGCAATATTTAAAAAGAGAAGCAAGAGAGAGAGAGAGAAATAAATAAATAAATATGGACAGACACCATTGGGGGAAGAGTCAGGATGGGGCTAACTTCCACGAAAATGTGGTTAGAATTAGAGTATTAAGAATGCAAAGAACATGTCATTGTTCTTTTTATTTCTTTGTTTCACATTTTTACAACATTTTCCAGGGGCCGTGAACAGCAGGAGATATTCACCAGCCTTACTTGCTGACTAGTACCATAAATCAGACTTACTACTCTCCCCTGCCTCCCACTTTGTCAATGAGGTGGCACACTAGAGAGTTAGAATTCACATCTCATGGAACACAGCGTGTACTTTCCTAATGCAAAATGTACCTGAACAGTCAGTGAGTCGTGCTTTTCTGTGTGTCTGTGTGAACACACACAGCTAATCTTTAACATGTGTTAAACATTGACTATGTGGGCTCACCTACAAATTATAAATTGCTCAGGTATATTTTAAATGTATGAATTAGTGTGGGAAGCAATATTCAGTTTGGAAGGGAAAAAAGATTATAGCTAATGTGCTACACACATACTGGAGATGAATATTAATTTCCCTGAAAGAAACAAAACTGAAGCAGGCACGTGTTTCACCTGGCAACCATTCTGAAATCATGGGGCTTGTTCCAAGAACATTCTGAATAATCCTTGCCTCCCTTTTCACCTCTAGGAAATTTCCTTTAAATGGAAATGAAAAAAGGAAACAACCCCCTTCCTTCCTTCCTTCCTTCCTTCCTTCCTTCCTTCCTTCCTTCCCCGCCTGCTGCTTTCAAGGCTGCGGTGAAGTGGAAAAGCAGCAGCAGAAGTGGTGGCTTCTCCCAACTGAAAGCAGGAAACCTTGTCAGAAAAAGGCAGGCTCCCCTTTCCCCTGCATGCCCCCCCCCCCGTCAGACGGGCTTTTTAAATGATGGGCTTAATCAGCTTCCTTTCCCCCTTTGTTGCTTTTAATTTCTTTCCACTGCTTTTGGGTGACATCTCTACAGGGAAGAGATTACGGAGCTGAAAGGGGGAGGGAGAATAAGTAAATAATGAACAACAACAACTAAATCTTTTCCTTCTCAGTGTAATAGTGAATGTATAGGAAGCTTTAAACTGCAGCAGTATTTTGACACTGTGCATAGAACTCCCCCCCCCGCCCCATATTCCTTTGAGGTTCATCTTTCAGACCACAGCTCTGTTCTGCTGCCAACTCGTTGGAAGTGTTTAGTGACTGGAGAACTGTTGCCTGCTCTCTTCAGAACTTCACACTTCATTTTTCCAGGTTCCTGCAAGCAGCAGCAAATATTTCACCATCCTGGTTTGCTGGCTACTACCATTAATCAGACTTAGAAACCCCCTCCAAAAAAATCCAGTCCTGACAGGGCATTAAGCTCTTCTTTTCAGGCTGGATCCAGTAGTAAATGGGGGCTTGTATTCCCCTCCCCTGTAAAACTGCAAAAGGGGTTTTTAAGGATTGGCAGCATTTGGATGATACAATGCAAAGTGTGACAGGGTGGAAAAGATTTGAAGAAGTCTTAAGCATGAAAAATGTTAGCTCTTACCAATGTTTCACAATGCAATGGGAAGCTGCACTTAATTTCCACAAAGAATATGGTAGGGGCATCATGTGTTGGTCCCAAAGACTCACCCAGTTAGAAAGGTGATCCTTTATGCTAGACTAAAACAAATTGGTCCAATTAAGCACACACAATCCTCTTCTCCAAAACCCAATTAAAGGACTTTTATCCTTTAACTTTTAACTGATGGTGGAAGTCAGAGGTCAAACCTTGTCTGGTCCATCTGTATGTAGCAGATGATGATGATGATTTATTACTTATACCCCGCCCATCTGGCTGGGTTTCCCCAGCCACTCTGAGTGGCTTCCAACAGAAGATTAAAAGGTAAAGGTAAAGGTACCCCTGCCCGTACGGGCCAGTCTTGACAGACTCTGGGGTTGTGCGCCCATCTCACTTAAGAGGCCAGGGGCCAGCGCTGTCCGGAGACACTTCCGGGTCACGTGGCCAGCGTGACAAAGCTGCATCTGGCGAGCCAGAGCCGCACACGGAAACGCCATTTACCTTCCCGCTGGTAAGCGGTCCCTATTTATCTACTTGCACCCGGAGGTGCTTTCGAACTGCTAGGTTGGCAGGCGCTGGGACCGAGCAGCGGGAGCGCACCCCGCCGCAGGGATTCGAACCGCCGACCTTTCGATCGGCAAGTCCTAGGCGCTGAGGCTTTAACCCACAGCGCCACCTGCGTCCCAACAGAAGATTAAAAATGCATTAAAACATCAGTCGTTAAAAAACTTCCCTAAACAGGGCTGCTTTCAGATGTCTTCTAAACATCAGATAGTTGTTTATTTCTTTGACATCTGATGGGAGGCCGTTCCACAGGGTGGGAGCCTACCAAGAAGGCCCTCTGCCTGATTCCCTGTAACCTCACTGTCCGCAGTGAGGGAACTGCCAGAAGGCCCTCAGAGCTGGACCTCAGTGTCCAGGCTGAATGATGGGGGTGGAGATGCTCCTTCAGGTATACTGGACCAAGGCCATTTAGGGCTTGAATTGTGCTTGGAAACGTACTGGGAGCCAATGTAGGTTTTTAAGGACCGGTGTAATATGGTCTCAGCGGCCACTCCCAGTCACCAGTCTGGCTGCCGCGTTCTGGATTAGTTGTAGTTTCCGGGTCACCTTCAAAGGTAGCCCCACGTAGAGCGCATTGCAGTAGTCCAAGCGGGAAATAACTAGAACATGCACCACTCTGGCAAAACAGTCTGAGGCCAGGTAGGGTCTCAGCCTGCGTACCAAATGGAGCTGGTAGACAGCTGCCCTGGACACAGATCTTACCTGCGCCTCCATAGACAGCTGTGAGTCCAAAAATGACCCCCAGGCTGTGCACCTGGTCCTTCAGGGGCACAGTTACCCCATTCAGGACCAGGGAGTCCCCCACACCCGCCTGCCCCCTGTCCCCCCGAAACAGTACTTCTATCTAGTCAGGATTCAACCTCAATCTGTTAGCCGCCATCCATCCTCCAACCGCCTCCAGACACTCACACAGGACCTTCACCGCCTTCAGTGGTTCTGATTTAAAAGAGAGGTAGAGCCGGGTATCATCCGCATACGGATGAACACCCAGCCCAAACCCCCTGATGATCTCTCCCAGCGGCTTCATGTAGATGTTAAAAAGCTTGGGGGAGAGGACAGAACCCGGAGGCACCCCACAAGTGAGAGTCCATGGGTCTGAACACTCATCCCCCAACACCACTTTCTGAACACGACCCAGGAAGAAGGAGCAGAACCACTGTATAACAGTGCCCCCAGCTCCCAGCTACTCTAGACAATGGACTTTGTGAGTCTTTTATAAAGCTGTGGTATTACACACGGATAGATACCTGTCACCACATCTATTTTGGCTTTTGTAATCAATAAGTGAAATGCTAGAAAAGAGTTTTGCCATTTCTTCCAGCCACTTTAAAACAATTTTCATCATTCTTCCATACACAGAAGATGCAACAGCAAAAATCATTCAGATGAATTTCTAGTTATGGTTCTGGGTTGACATCGAGGTGGGGAGTTAATAGTAATTCTACCCAATATTTGAATAGAGATGTTTCTGAGAGTTTATATTAAAAAATCCGGTTTTGTTACTATAATTCCTTGGTGTTTCACTGTTTATACTCTGGAGAGAAGTGTCTGCCTCAGGAATTGGCTTATAACTTATTGTGAAAGCTATCAAATTTCTCAGGAAAGAGGTCATTCTCTGCTATTTAGCATTGCAGGGTAAATAATGCTTCATATTGTGAATTTTTGCTATTGGCACAAAGTGAATGCAAAAGAAGTGTCTAAAGTGTTACTAAATCACTCCACCCCTTGGTTGGTAAACAACACATAGGGCAGTTTGTATTTTGTCACACATTGCTACAAGAGGCTAGTTTAATGAATAGAAGTAACTATATAAAGCACCTGCAGTTACACTGAGCGTGTTCAGAATACTTTTCACCTCTGATAAAGGCTGTGTTTATTGAAAGCACAAGTCTTCCCCCAGAGAATCCTGGGAACTCCTAGAGATGTAATTCCCAGGATACTTTGAGGGCAATTCTGTGCTTTGAACACACACGGTGTGTGCAGCATGGCAGGGAAGGAGCATTGTGGCAGGGACTGGCACAGTCTTCCCTCAGAGTGGGAGAGGTATTGAAGCTAGTGGTTTTTATGGTAGTGTGGTGGAGAGAAGCAGCTTGCTTGTTGCAGTCCAGGTGTGCACCATATTCCATTTTCCACCCCATCTTTTGTTTTTCATGAGAGAAGCCTCTTCAGTCAATCGTCAACTGTTCCTGTTCTCTCCATCCCTTCTCTCTTTTAAAAAATAATTATTCAAGTGAGGAGGCAACTGAACAGCAATATATATGCCCTCATTACAAACAACAGTTGAAAGAAAATGGTAATAAAGAAATTGGGAGGAAAGCAGTCATAATTTTCAGTAGAATTGTAGTTATGCAGTAAACAACTACTCCCCCCTCACTGCCTCATTCTTACTAAACATTTAATTAATTAATTTACTTGCAATAATCAGAGACTGCCTGTCACCTGAAGGTCCAAAGGAAACTAATAAAATTAAAACCAAAATTAAACACTAATATTAAAACAAGTTAACATAAATTCCATACAAATAAAACAGCAGCAGCAATAACAACCCAAATGTTCATGACTGTACGTGATAAACCGTTGTTCTCTGCAGTGGAGGCCCCAGCGAGAAGCAAAGGAACTTTTCATTGAGGCAGCCACCCAAAAGCTCACCTAAAAACAAGGGCACCTTTTTGTACTGTCAAGTCTTGGATTCTCCACTCTTCTGAAATAATTTCTCCTCTCCTCAAACAGGAGAGCAAATTTCAATGGGAGTCAAATGTTTCTGAATTCCTCTTGTTATTCTGTACCCATCCTGCTTGAGTGGGAGAGTGAATTGTGTGCACTGAGAAGTGTGTACAGAGAACTGCACCCATTATGGACCTGCTTGAGTGAAAGGATAGCCCTGAGGTGATGGGAAATGGCCAAGAGAGAAATCTGGTGGGCTCTTTTTTTGCTCCTTGGCATTTAAAGGCAACCCAGATAAGACACAAGAAGGGTACCACAGGCAGCACCCAGGGCAGGTACTGAAGCACTGGAACAAAGGTTGTGTGGATCAAAACCAGAAAACTTGACAGAATATGCATGCATTTAGAAAAATGCAGGGCTTTTCTTCAGAAAGAAATTTCTATGAACTGATTTGAAAGTAGTAACTTTAGCACAACTCCTATTACACCATACGTATAAATTCTGGAAGCTTCCTGGAATGCATAAACAAATACCTGCATGCCTTGTCTATATTAGACACAGTACAATACATCCCGCCATTCATGCATAATAACTTCTCCAATTCCTTCCAGAATTCATGCAGCAACATGGTTTCAAAGAACGACAATGGCGTGAAGAATGTACACTTCAGAGAAAACGAAGATGTTGTCCTGTGGGACATTGCCACCCACACAAGACTTTCACAGATTAATCATCGGATAAACCCAGAAGCAACTTCTACAAAGTCAGCCTAACTGTGTACGTGCTATGGGGGGTGTGCCAAAGTGGCAGATGGCAAAGTTGATGGAAGAAAGAGAGAAATTTCAACACAGGGTGCTTTGGGGGGGGGGGAGCAAATAAAAACAAGCACTACGGTACACTTTCTATTGTGAAAGGAGTTCTGCACAAAGGCAAGGAAAGGCACAGCCTGAAAGCATCCTGATTGACGTTGGATGTATAGACAGTGAGGTACAATAAATCCTTCCAAGATGTAGCTCAGAATAACACCAATTTCCCATGCCCAGTCCCAAATACTTCCGGAATGATACACCATTGTTGCAACTGTGAAACAAGTTCAGGATGTTGATTAACTGGGACAGAACATCGACATGAGTACAAAGGCAGGTTTTTTGTAAGAAATGTTCCTCGGCATTTCAAGCTGCAGCCAGCTCTTCACTGAAGCAAAATTAAAATCCAAAAGTGAGCTAAGTTTGAAATACAGTGGTATCTTGGTTCTCAAACTTAATCCGTTCCAGAAGTCCGTTCCAAAACCAAAGCGTTCCAAATTCAAGGTGTGCTTTCCCATAGAAAGTAATGCAAAATGGATTAATCCATTCCAGACTTTTAAAAACAACCTCTAAAACAGCAATTTAACATGGATTTTACTATCTAATGAGACCATTGATCCATAAAATGAAAGCAATAAACAATGTACTGCAGTCACACAATCAATCAATCAATCAGTAGCTGAACTGGGTTCCACACAGTCAAAAGTACAAAAGAAAAAAGCCACAAAAACAAAAATGCAAAATAAATAGCAAAAACAGACAGACCTCAGCATAACACTGAAAAAGGAAGTGTAGCACTCAAAATGGAGCATGTTCGGCTTCTGAAAAAAGTTCTCAAACCAGAACACTTACTTCCGGGTTTGCAGTGTTTGGGTTCCAAGTTATTTGAGTACCAAGGCATTTGAGAACCAAGGTACCACTGTACAGTTAAATATACTTCAGAGTTCCTTTTAGGAAACTTCTGCTTTGCATTTGTGGACTACACTACACTACACGTGATTAGACAAGCTTTGTCCCCACAAGGTTTTAAGTTAAGGTTACCAGACGTTCCCGGGGACAGTCCACAGATTTACAAATCAGTCCATATACAAAATCCACTGAAGTTGAAAAGTGTCCCCAGATTCATTGAAAAATATCTGGTAACCTTATTGTAAGTGGTCTTTGAAGACTCATCTCTTCTCTGCAGCCTTATAGGTTGATTTTAATGGAAACTGTGTGGTTATTTTTTCCAGCTTCATTATGTTTCATAATTTTGCTTGTCTGGTGGTTGCTTATGTGCTAGATATTTTAAATACTATTTTTAAAATAAACTTTAAATTGTATTTTGGCATTGTATAAGGCCGTTGTCGGTTGTGTGCTATGCTTGCCAGTTTGTGAGGATTCTTTTCTAATAGTGGAAGACAGGGGTGTATAGGGTGTTAGGGGAGGGGGTACATCATGTTCCTCCTGGGGTAGTTTGTCCACCTTTGGTCCCCACCCTGCATTCAACTCTCACTTGTGGCTTCTAGAAGCTGTCAGCATGCCACAGCGGCCACACCTTGGAAAATGGCTTTGACTAGCTGTCTAAGCCAGGTTAGGGCAGCCAATGGGTCTCCAATCCTTGATGGGTTGAGGGCTTCTCCAGCATGCAAAGACAGGCTCTGGCAGATTGAGTGAACAAGACCAATAGAGGGTCCAATGAAGGCAGTTTCTGCCTGTGCGGTAGAGGGAAGTGAGGCGCAGATGCGGCTCATCCACCTAGGAAGGTCAACCATCTAAGGAATGGAAACACTGATCCTAAACTTCCACTGCCTTGTGGGATATCTTCGGGAGAAGAAAAGCTATTGAGTAAACCCAACACAAATAGTGGAGCCCTTAAGACAGTTGAATGATGTCTTGTATGCCTCCTTCTAGCAACTCCTGCAGCCAAGCTGGTGCCAAATGTTTTGCTCTGATTTCCTTTGGATCACATCAGTGAGGCCGAGAAGGGGGTCTTGTTGTTTGGGCAGCCCAGCACCTCCATACACACTGCCCAGGCTTGCACCCTGGGAAGGTCACTTTGGCTCTGATAATGCAATGGTTTGACTTCAACCCCAGAGGCACACTCCATTGTCTGTTGAGACAGATGGATGGCAACAACAAATGGGAGACAAATTTAGTGAATTAAATTCCATTTGTCTTCCTTTACCACTCACCCAGAAACTGGACACTAGACTTTGTAGGGATGCTGGAAAGCCAGAGGCCATGGAAGCATGAGTGACCAGATGTGATTAAGGACTCTGGGGCTTTTAATAGTTGTCTGCTTCACTAGAGGAGGGTGGAGCTTTTCTCACCTCCACATAAGCTGCACCTAGCAAAAGTCCACTTCTCCTCTACATAGTCTACATTCAGCATAAGAGAAAACTGTACCAATGGTCCTCTACTAGAATGATGCAAACGTTAGGTTAACAATAGTTTAAGCCCTAGGTTTTCAATCAGTGTGCTATGGCACCCTAGGGTGACTTGAATGATGGTCAGAGGCACCACAAACAGCACTGTTCCTTCCTTCCCTCCTTCCTTCCTTCCTTCCTTCCTTCCTTCCTTCCTTCCCTCCTTCCTTCCTCCCTCCCTCCCTTCCTCCCTCCCCTCCTCTGATTAAAAAAAAAACATGGGTTCCAACACAAAGCTGGAAACTCTCTACTCAAACAGACAAATGAGATGTGATTCTTTACTTTTTCATGTATGACTGTGCTATGTGATGCTGGCCAGTTTTGAAAGACTGCTGCCTCTCTAGCTCATCACAGCTGCTGGTGGGGGGGGGGACAAGAGGGGATCCTATGAGGAGGAGAGGAGAGGAGAGGAGAGGAGAGGAGAGGAGAGGAGAGGAGCAGACGGTTCATGGAGCTTGTGTGGGTTCTACTCTTGATTAGGACTTTGCTGGGCAAAGCTCATCTTCATCCTCATCATTATTGGGTTGTAGGTAGTGTTGAGTCTTGCTTAAAATAGGTGGTTAATAGATGGGCAATGAACTGTAATAGTAATAATAATAATAATAATAATAATAATAATAATAATAATATCCAAGAGGAGACCTACTGAAATTGGGGGTCACTAGCCTCCAATGGGTCTTCCCTGAGTAAGATAACCCATTTATATTGGGTTGTAGCCAGTGTTAATCTTACTCAGTTTGGGGCCCATTGAAATTGATGGCTATGAGTGACGATGTCATTGATTTCCAGTGAAGCCAATCGGGGTTTAGAATGTAGCAAGATGGAGCTTCTCAGCAACCTTCAAAACCAATTAAGGAAGGGGGGGGTGTTCCGGTGACGCACACGTAGCCCCGAATGGAACTTCCATGTAAGGGGTGTTCTTCTGTATCCCACAATGGAGCCACAGAAACAATGTAGTTGGTCAAGGGAGCCATTGACTCAAAAAGGTTGAGAGCCCTTTGCAAGTAAAAAAGTGTTTTAGTCTCAACATGGTTTCCCCAAGTACATGGCAATTAAGGTTGCCAACTAGGCAACATTTTATTGGTCTAACCTGTAATATTGTGATCTTTTAGATAGCTAATGCTGGCTAAAGAAACTGGAAAACTCCAGGTTCTGCCAAGCTCTGCCCATAATCTGTCTGGCTCCGACCCTCACCTGCCATAACCTGTATTGGCTCCACTGCCGGCCTGTCAGGATCTGACTCTACCTATTATCTTGACCAGTAAGCTAGTTTCTTTTTAAAACAAAAATTAGCAGCCTTGTGCAAAATCTAAAATGTGACCCCAAAGTGGTTTCAAATATCCTTCACAAGACACGGCTTTCTCATTATTATAAGAGCTGCTTCAAACTCCAGCACATTCTGTTAGTGAGGATGGTAGAAACCAGATAGGTGCAATTTCCACCTGACTTTGAAATTTTGCAGTAAGAACATGTTGATTCAAAAAGTTCACTTTCAACAGGGTGCAAGGACAATTCAACAGGTAGACACCAGTGAAAAATAAGAAGATCCTCATGAGAGGGCAGAGAAGCATCAGAGAAAAGCAAGGCTGGCTTCCCTAGGCAGGCACTTCCACAGAGAAGGCCCTCTCTGGAGTCCCTCAGATGCTG
Organism: Podarcis cretensis; assembly: GCF_951804945.1. Classification (NCBI taxonomy): domain Eukaryota; kingdom Metazoa; phylum Chordata; class Lepidosauria; order Squamata; family Lacertidae; genus Podarcis; species Podarcis cretensis. Next base: position 124,657,875 of record NC_137172.1, on the reverse strand, counting down.
GTCCTCTTCGCATGCCTCCTCCTGGCTCACTTTGGCCACACAACATACTAAAATCCTTCTTCTCAAGGAAAATATGCTTGCTTTCTTGCCTGGGATTGCTTGGAGAACATATTATGGCAAAGCTCTCGCTCCTGTTCTATGCATACTTGCCTGAGAGTAAATCATTTTGAATAAAGTGGCTCTTTTTCTGAGTACACATGAATAGGTCTGTGCTCATATTTAAAGAAGTATTTGAACTGAAAATTACATTTTAATTAACACAGACTACCACTTATTCTGTGCAATTTACATGAAAACACTCCATTGAAATCAGTGCATTCCTTTTGTAAATAATTCTGTATATTCATAAATTCTCTGTACACTATGGTTAGTAAAAGAGGAGTGAAATATCAAGTAAATTCTGTTCAGTTGTAGGGGTAAAGTCAGTTCCTAGCAAATGGAGAATCAATGTGTTGCATGAGAACAGCATAAGTGATGTTCAGGTTTGTTGTTGTTTTTTAAATAGAATAAATGCCAAGGGAGGTCTTTTGCAGAGCAGATGGCATGTCTGTGAGGAAGCTACATAATTTAAGAATTCTTTACATGGTATGAAAGTAAAGAGGTCATTTGCTGGATTCACTATCTTTATTGCATAAGCAGGTGAAAGGGAGTAGCAACTATAATTATGGCCAGATCTCTTTTATTAAGCTGGTGGCACTCTCAATTAGAGATCCACTTTCAGACTCCATTTTGTGATTTCAGTCAACACAAAAATACAACACAAAATACTCCTGGAAGACTATTTCCTCCCTTTTGCCTGTTCTATGTGAACACATTCCTTTTACAGTGCCATCCGTTTACATCTGCCCATATTCCACACTGTTTCATAGAATGATAGAATTGTAGAATTGGGGGCAGGGACCCAGAGAATCATGTAGTTAACCCCCTGCAATGCAGGAATCTCAACTAAAGCACCCATTTCCTTATTCCTTTGCTCCTTGCAAAATTTTCCGTGTCTTCTGACCCTTTTCAAAAGTGCATCTTGTGTGTTCTACAGTAGGCTCTGAAGAAAATACTGGTAATTTACCAAATTATAGCTAATTTAGCAAGCATTCATGAAAGACGGGGAGGCAATGTTCACGGATCCCCTCCCCCAGTTCTCTGCACCACTTCACAAGCTTCTCTAGACGGTCCCCCAACCCCCGGGGCTAATCCAGGGCGGGGGCAGAGAGGTGCAAGAGGCCACAGGGGGAAAGCAAACCATTGGAAATGCCAGCCCCTCTTTCCACTGGTGGAAAACTCTTTCCATAAGCAAAACTCTGTTCACAATTGCATTGTGTGTGGTTCACAATAGCATTGTGTGACGGCGACAGTGAGCTATGCAAAATTAAATGTATTTTTCAAAGCTTTCTTTTAAAAAGCATTTTCACAGTGTGTTTTTATATGTGTGTAGATTCCACCACAGACACAGACAGACAGATGTGTGTAGGCGTCTCCCTCTGAGACAGAACTTTAAAATCCTTTCCATAGACTTGAATAGGGGTGAGGTTGTTGTTGTTGTTTAGTCGTTTAGTCGTGTCCGATTCTTCGTGACCCCATGGACCAGAGCACTCCAGGCCCTCCTGTCTTCCACTGCCCCCCTCAGTTTAGTCAAACTCATGTTTGTAGCTTCAAGAACACTGTCCAACCATCTCATCCTCTGGCGTCCCCTTCTCCTTGTGCCCTCCATCTTTCCCAACATCAGGGTCTTTTCCAGGGAGTCTTCTCTTCTCATGAGGTGGCCAAAGTATTGGAGCCTCAGCTTCAGGATCTGTCCTTCCAGTGAGCACTCAGGGCTGATTTCCTTAAGAATGGATAGGTTTGATCTTCTTGCAGTCCATGGGACTCTCAAGAGTCTCCTCCAGCACCAGAATTCAAAAGCATCAATTCTTCGGTGATCAGCCTTCTTTATGGTCCAGCTCTCACTTCCATACATCACTACTGGGATATATATACATCCAGTTCCTATTTAAGCAAATGCAAAGATGCAGCCTGGCAGAATTTCAGTTTCATTCTCTGGTGTGCTTTTTTCATACATTGATTTAATGTCTCATTTGGTTGGTTCACTTGGTTGATGACTGAAACTACAATCTAACACAGATGTTAGTCTCTATCCAGCACAGTTAAGCAGTGCGGTGAAACATGCTTATTACTGTGTTGGATTGTGGGTATAATGTCTTGCGGGTGACGAACACTTCCTTGACATTCTCAAGAAGTGCTTTCAGCAATGGTGATACTTTTCAGATTGCAAAACGCTAGAGCTGGTGAATGGGTCTTGAGAAAAATGAGACTAGGCGAACAGCATTTTCTCTATTATATAATTATTCAGTGAGTACCAAACTTACCAGTAATTAATCCACAAAGTAGCAGTTAAGAATTAAATCTGTGAGCCAGGAACCCACAAACTTACAAAGTAGCCCCAGTGGAGCCACTCACTCTCAGGACACCCCTCTGAAATAAGGAGGATAATTATGTCAGGGATATTGAAATACTGAACAGAGAAGCAGGGATACCTGCAGCCCTGCTTGCACACGTGACAATAATCGCATGGCAGAAGCCCCTGCTGAGCTCAGCCCCCTCTGGCAGCTCACAGTGGCCTTTCTTTCCAGTCCTGCATGCATTGGGGGCAAATGTTTGCATCTACCGAACCAGGGTTATAAGTTGTGCGGGGATCATGCTCCATCACCCAACTCATGGAGGGCTGGCAAGGGGGAGGCTAGTGGTGTGCCTGGGGGAGCAGGGCTTGGTGGCACATTTCTGCACATCCCTGCTCTCCTTCACATGACTGCTGTTGCACCTACAAATAGAGCAGAGCCTAAACAAAACTTGTACGTGAAGCCTTCGCAACACATGAAATGGGCTATATAAATTCTATTAGTTCACATCCCCTTTCAGTTTAATCTGAAATACTTGATCTGTTTTTATTCCTCTTATTTCTACTTTAGAACAAGAAATCTCTGAATTCAATAAGCCTGTCTCTACAGCTTGGCTTTTAATAATTTGCGTAATTTATGATGCCTCACTTTGTACATTTTCCTTCCACTGAATCTCAGCTGTTCAGGTATCATCACTCAATAAGCATACTGTGACTGTAATGCTTCTCACATGGATTGAATTGGATTTTATTGATGGCAAATGCTGTTTAATGTGCTTTCATGTAAAGAAGAAAAGAAGAAAAAGAAGCTTTTTACTGTGTGCTCCCTGGGAAGCCTTTGCACTGCATTACACTGTTTAATGTTTACACTTGTATGAAGCAGGGCCAGCATTTACAGATATGTGACAGGGGTAGGAGCCACAAAGGGGTCATTACCATCTCTAATTTTGATGATAAATTCTAATAATCTTGTTGGAATCAAAAGTCCACCACCCTTTCCCAAGAGAGTAATTCCCTAGTGTAAGAAGATGCTCCCAGGTGGATGTTTCAGTGGCATTGGATGAGGAGATGCTCTCTCAGTTTATGTCTTTGCACAGACATCATTGCAGAGGTGGGGAGGTGAAAAACTAGACCAGGGGTCAGCAAACCTTGGGCCGGTGTCTCCAGCGCCAATCGCATGGAGGAGCATGTGCCCATACGTGTACGCACACGCTATTTCCGGTGCACGTCCAGGTCAGAGGAGCACTGGAAATAGCTTGTGCACATGTGCACAGGCCTCCTCCAACCCGGATGTGCACCGGAAATAACGCTTGTGCATGCACAAATAATGCTATTTCCAGTGCTCCTCCAACCCGGAATTGGGCAGCCGCACAGCGCCGGTAAGAGCGGGCAGTGGCAGTGGGTGGCGGGGGTCGCCGCGGGCTGGATAAACGAGTCGCTCGGCCCTTATCCAGCCCGCGGACCTTAGTTTGAGGACCCCTGAACTAGACCAAATGCAACCAGTGACATTTTCATTTGCACAAAGTGGCATTTTTTGCGGGGGGGGGGGGGGAAGGTGTGCTGTCACTACAGACACTCTAAACTTAGACACCCCTTCCTTCCTTCCTTCCTTCCTTTACACGTACCTTTCCTGGCACTGTTGCAACTGCCTCCATTCAGCTTTAAGCCGAGTTTGGCTTCCTGCTGGTATGCTAACAAACCATGCAAAATGATGGGTGTCTCAAGTTAGGACCTCTCATAAGGTGTCACTTACGTGGTTTGTAAGCAAACCATGAAGCTGCACCACCTTTGCAGAAGTCTTTGCGTGTATCAGCATGGAAGCAACTGTAGAGGCAACTATGCTGGGAAATATACATGTGAAAGTGTCCTTGGGGAAAAGTAGCTGTTTGCCAGGAGCTTTCTCAGCTTAAAGCCTTTTCCCAGGTGTTTGTAGATAGGTAAGAGTTTATAGGCATTCATGTCTTTAAAAATGCTTAGAGAAGCAATTAATGCATTTCACGGCATGATAATTATGTTTTATCAAATCATTGTTGCATTTACACAAGGTTGAAATTTACAGACAGTTCAGCTAGCTTTGTCATTTTGCAATAATCATTGCTGGGAGCCAGTGTGATGTAGTGGTTAAGAGCACTAGTCTCGTAATCTGGGGGACCAGGTTCGCGTCTCCGCTCCTCCACATGCAGCTGCTGGGTGACCTTGGGCTAGTTACACTTCTTTGAAGTCTCTCAGCCCCACTCACCTCACAGAGTGTTTGTTGTGGGGGAGGAAGGGAAAGGAGAATGTTAGCCGCTTTGAGATTCCTTCGGGTAGTGATAAAGCGGGATATCAAATCCAAACATTTCTTCTTCTTCTGACCTGTTTTCACCTAAAAGGAGCTTGCTTCTAGTATGCCATCTTATTTTTGAAAAACACTGGGTCTCATTCCCAGAACTCCATCCCATTTCCCTTATCTCTGAAAAGTAGCCGGAGGTCACATATTTCACTAAGAAAGACTGATTTGTTATCAAAATCTGTAGTGTAGTCAGTTGCTATTTAACAACCAAATGCAATTCTTAGATTACAGTCTTGGACAGCTGACTTTGAATTGTGAGGATATACTGAGTGAAACCAATTAACAACAATCAATATTTCAATGAGGACTTATGGCTGCATGATATGCATGTACTTACATAATGGATAGAGGGACACCGGTGGCGCTGTGGATTAAACCACAGAGCCTAGGACTTGCCAATCAGAAGGTCGGCGGTTCGAATCCCCGTGACGGGGTGAGCTCCCGTTGCTCGGTCCCTGCTCCTGCCCACCTAGCAGTTTGAAAGCACGTCAAAGTGCAAGTAGATAAATAGGTACCGCTCTGGCGGGAAGGTAAACGGCATTTCTGTGCGCTGCTCTGGTTCGCCAGAAGTGGCTTAGTCATGCTGGCCACATGACCCGGAAGCTGTACGCCGGCTTCCTTCAGCCAATAAAGAGAGATGAGCACCGCAACTGGACCTAATGGTCAGGGGTCCTTTTACCTTTACATAATGGATATATTTGCAAACACATTTGTTTACCTTTTTATGCATAAGGCTATGTCAAAACATCACATGTGTATGCCCAAAATTGGATAGAGCAATGTGTCCTCCAGAGACCACGTGTTCTGCATGCACAAAGGCCAGATTATTCTTTTTTTTCCGTGGGGAGCTCCGAAAAATTAATAAATATAATTTGGATTATAATTTGGTCTTTTTTATTTTAGTTTTAATTTAAGTATTATGATTGGATATATTAACTGGATGTTTCTTATTGAAAAATCAATTAAAATGATTCTAAAAAATAAATAAATGCCAGATTGTCCTGAAGGCAGCAGGAGAACACCACTTGCCAAAACTCAGCCAGACTGGGTTGGGTCCGTCTTGGGATAGGCAACTGCCTGCATTGGGTTCCATGACATATGAAAGGTGTAAAAAATAAAATGATACCCTGATTTAGCTCACGGAAAAAGGCAGCTACCTCAAGGTAAAAAAATTCCCTTTAAAGTTCCTGTGGATGAGAACATTTTCAGTTCAGAGATGCCGGACTGTTTGGTACTTTTTCACAGTTTGAACTATTGAGACAGATTCTTGCATCCTGTCACTGTGTTTGAAGTTGGTATTTTATGTTATTTGATAAGTTGGTGAACTATCCCTGGCCAGGAGCCCACAATCAGCAAAGTGCAAGGCTTAACTGGGATATCCTGTAAAAAAATCTCTTTCATAGAGAAATATATTGCCTTAAAAACTGAATATACCCTGTTAACTAATCTTGTAAAATGTCCTAATAATTGAAAACATATGTAGATGCTCAAATTTTGACTGAAAGGCACCTTAAGAAAAGTCCTGGCAAAAAAATAAGTACACCTACTGTGTTTTGTGAACATTAATGGTAATTTATATTCAGGAGAATGTTTATATCTGTAACTACCTCCAAGATTCTAAAATGGTGTCTGTTGTGTATTCAGTGGTCTGTGTTTGCCTGAACTTGAGTCTGGACTAAGGATTCTGAGCTCCTGTGCTCTGATATCCAATCACAGACATTTCAGGATTTGGGCCTCTGCCATTGGCCCTTAAAGTATGAGTCATGATTTGCAGCTTGGAAGTTTAGACGGCCAATCACATGGGGGGTGGGAGTGGCCCAGGCCTTCAGAAATCTCTATAAGCAGTTGCTTTGCCTGTTGTCCAGTTCTGTTAGTTGAATAAAGGTTCTTGCTGTTATCACTGCGTCTTGCCTCATGAGAACCCACCGACACTTCAGTGTCTCTTAGATACTCCTTAGCTAAGACCCCTACTCTAAGGGAAAGAAGGGCCAAGCACTGGGAGATCCATAAGAAGATCTCCCACATGGGGACTGGGTTTTTCCCCTCATGGCATCTTTCTGACCCATGTCTCTCACTTCTTTCTCTCTCAAACACAAACCAAAGAAGCACTTTCCTTTTGCTTAACAAACTTTATATACCACTTGATTGTAATAAACCTCCAAGCAGTTCCCTCCTATCAAGGGAGCCGCTTCCCCTGACGCCCGATGTGTGCGATGGAAGTCAGGAAGCCACGTCACATGTTGACATCAGCCGGGTTCACTACACAATGTGCTGACGTGTCGCATGCACGCTGCATGGCATGTGCAAGTGAGGTGAAGCAAAGTGACTGCAGAATTCTGAGGGGGCCTAGACCCCGCCTTGAAACTTTTTTTGGCGGGCTTGGTCCCTCAGCCTCCCTAGATGGCACTCCTACCTCCTGTTGAGGGAAACATACAAATAAAAACGGGCAATTTCTATGGGATTTTGACACTGGAAATAAGGCTACAAGCAGAGGGCACAGTCCCCTGAGAAGACATGTGCCCGTCTCATGGACATGGACGTGAACCATGCAAGACCAGGGTGCCTGCAGTTCTTGTGCATGCCCCACAGAAATGTGCTAACAAAACAAGCTGGCTCATTTTTAAAAGCCATGTGCTTCAGAACTAGGCAAAATAAGCTAAATGTCACTTGTAGGAATGCTCAGGTGTCAGTCAGATGTGACACACAAGCAAGATCTATCCACTGAGTTGCCACAAAATGAATTGCTATTGCATGTAATGCCATAATAATCAACATCCTATCACCAGGAATGCCATTTAAGGAGAGGTTTGGGCATTTCCCACCTCCACCCCCACCCTGTTTCATGCCACAAACGAGTATTTCTGTGGAACAGGAACAGCTGTCTGTCCAACATCCTGACCAGACACTGCAAACTTGTTCCTGCAGAGTGTGTGCAGTGTAGTCTAAAGCAAAATGAACACCTCTAATCTGGGTAGATGAGCACCTCGCCAGCAGCACCTCCAGGGACTGAACTTCAGTTCTGCCAGTAGCTTCTGTGGCATAGCAACTGAAACACAACTTTTCCTGCTGCTCCTGCCGCTACCCTGCCTTGCCAGAGATACTCTGGGAATAGCGTTAGCATTCTGCTATTATGTCCACAATAGCAGAATGACACCAGTGTCTCCATGAAAGTAGGAGGGCAGGTGCCTCAGCTCCACTCAGTGACACTAGCAAAGCCTGTGGCTTCTAAACTGTATAATGAAGGAAGGGGGGAATGAAGAAGCCCACTACCTCTAATATTGGGAACCCACTCCCCTAATGGTGTTCCCCTTCCTTCCTCTCCCCCTTCTTCTTTGAGGAATCATCTCCACATCCATTTGTCTACTGAAGGACCCATAAATCTCAGCTACAGAATTTCTGTGAAGATTAATTGCTAGGTATGTTCTCTCACACCTAAGAGCTGGAAACACGGACCGTCAGTTGCATATTGGCAGGAAAGACTGTTGTTGTTATCTGCCAATGGTATCTTCTAACACGTGATTGGTTTCTGCTTCTCTTCCCCTCCCCAGGGGAGGATCTACTGCCTCTTCCAGTTGTGAGGAAGCGGGAGGTAAGGTGGCCTTGTCAAGGGAAATACAACAAACCAGATGGAGAGGAATTGGGGGTGATCTGGTCATCTCAACAAAATGTTTTTAGAAAAATGTTGGCCATGTCAACAAAATATTTTTAGAAAAAATGGAGAGCAGCAGTCATTCAAGACTTGGAAGGCTTTAAAAACAATACCTTACATGTTATGTACTGGGTTGAATAGGATCCAAACTGCAGCAGTCTGATTGGCCCTAGAACAATAGGATCCAAAAGGCAGCAGCCTGATTGGTCCTAGAACAATAGGATTCAGAATGCAGCAGTCTGATTGGTCCTAGAACAATGCAGCAGTATGATTGGTTGGCAGGAACTACCCAATCATGCTCCAGATAGAAGTGAATCCACAACCTGATTGGCTTACAGTAGAATTCCGGAATTAGCCAATCATGTGCAGCCCATTGTGTAAATAATGTATATAAAGCAGATACCTTGAGGGGACTTTCATTCATTCCTCCTCACCACTATGAGCTGAATAAAGAGCATGAAATCACTTTGTGACTCTGAGTATATTTCACTGGTGACGAGGATGGGATCCCACTGAGCTGACTGCCACACACAGCACCGCAGCACCGCCACCTGCCGCATCGCTGCCTCGCACCGTGTATCCAGGCTTCAGCTCCGGGACACAAGGAACTCAGAATGGCAACCAACAGCAGCTTCTCGCCGTTCAACCCAGCATCCGGAGACTGGGAAGCGTACGCCTCCCGTTTCACCTTCCTCCTAGAAGCCAAAGGGGTCACCGATGAAGAAGACGCCAAGAAGAGGGCAATATTCTTCAGCGTCTGCGGAGAGGAGACGTTTGAAATCGCCTGGGCTCTCCTTGCGCCTGAAGACGTCGCTACTGTTCCATACAAAACAATAATGGAACAGCTGAAGGGGCACTTTTCGCCGCAGCCCTCAGTGGTGGCTCGTCGAAATGCCTTCTAAGCAAAGCGGCAAGCCCCTGGGGAAACCATAACTGGGTTTGTGACCTCTCTCCGCCAAGCCGCCCGGTTCTGCAACTTCTCAGAGCTGGAGAACATGCATCGTGACCGCCTCGTCGGTGGCCTGAGGGATGAGAAGCTGCAACGACGCCTCTACGCTAAGAAGGACCTAACGTTCCAGGTCGCTCTGGAGGAGGCCCTGGCAACGGAAGCTGCCGAGAGGTCGACGCAAGAGGCACGGCCGAGCCAGCCATCCCAACCGAGGGTCCACCATGAAGACCTCACCGACGACTCAGGATCCAACAGGGAGGAGGTGCACCGAGTACAGCAGCGCACTCAAGCAGCCCACATACCACAGCTGCCTCGACGAGAAGGAGGGAACTGCGCAAGCTGCGGAGAAAGTCACGAGAGGAGGACCTGCCGTTTCCGCAACGCAGAGTGCAGGCAGTGCAGAAAATCGGGACACATCGCCCGGGTGTGTCGGGCTCAGCCCACCCGACGCCAGGCATCAGATGACCAATCCAAGAGCCCCAGGTCCCGGGGCCCAACGCACCAAGGCAACTCGACTGAGCTCACGGACTTCCAGGTATACCAGTTGCCCCACCCCAACGTAGAGAAAATTTATGTTGACGTACAGATAGAGGGGGCCCCATGCCGCATGGAGCTTGACACGGGTTCAACTCTATCCATAATCTCGGCAAGGACCTTAAGGAAACTGTGTCCTACTGGGGGTCCCAAACTCAGGCCGGCCCCATTCACCCTCCGGGACTTCCAGAAACGTAAGGTCCCCACTATGGGGGTGGGGACCTTCAGGGTGCAATACCGAGGGCGGACGCGGCAACTGGAATTGCTGGTGGTCAAGGGCCCCTACATTAGCTTACTGGGATTGGCATGGTTTGGACCACTGGGGCTAGCCGTCACCGGGGTGAACCACACTAGCTTACAAGTGGACGTGGACGCCATATGCAAGGAATTTCTGGGGGTTTTGGATGGGAAATTGGGACAGTATACGGGCCCCCCCATTGCTCTACAGCTTGACCCCGCAGTATGACCGGTCAGGCTCAAGGCCCGCCGGGTCCCATTCGCCCTGAAACCCCGTATAGACGAGGAATTGGACCGGCTTGTGGAGCAAGGAGTGCTGGAGCCGGTGCCTAATGCCCCCTGGGAAACCCCAATTGTCACACCCGTCAAGCCTAATGGTTCGGTCCGCATCTGCGCAGACTACAAATGTACCATAAACAAGGCCCTTACGGCCCATGCATACCCAGTGCCAGTGGTCAGCCATGTTCTTGCCACCCTGGCTGGGTCGAAAATTTTTGGCAAGCTGGACTTGGCCCAAGCATATCAACAGCTGCCAGTAGATGAGGCCACAGCAGAGGCACAGACAATTGTGACGCACAGAGGAGCATTCAGGGTAAAGCGGCTGCAATTCGGTATCAGCGTGGCACCAGGCATATTCCAGAATCTAATGGACTCTCTACTTAAAGGGATTCCTGGCGTCACCCCCTTCTTCGATGATGTGTTGATTGCCGGGCCCACACCAGAGGAGTTTGAGGACCGCCTCCGCACCGTTCTGCACCGTTTCCAGACGGCGGGTCTCAAGGTGAAGCGGGAAAAATGTCTACTAGGAGTGCCTCAGGTGGACTTTCTGGGATTTATGGTGGACGCAGAAGGGGTCCACCCGACTGGGGACAAGGTACGGGCCATTTGTGATGCCCCAGCGCCCAAGAACAAGACTGAACTTCAGGCCTTCTTGGGACTATTGAACTTTTACCATTCCTTCCTTCCCCACAAGGCGGCGGTAGCAGAGCCCCTACACAGACTCCTGGACAAGCGGGCCCCTTGGGTGTGGGGCCAGCGCCAGGAGGCCGCATTCCAGGCAGTCAAGGACTTGCTTGTCTCAAACTCGGTCTTGGCACACTTCGACGAGAGGCTGCCGGTGGTGCTAGCATGCGACGCCTCGCCCTATGGAATTGGCGCTGTCCTGGGACACCAACTCCCGGATGGAAGAGAGGTACCAGTGGCATACTTTTCCCAGACACTCAACGCAACCGAGCGGAACTACTCGCAAATCGACAAGGAGGGTCTGGCAATCGTGAAGGGAGTAAAAAAAATCCATGATTTCTTGTACGGTCACCGTGGTGACTGACCACAAGCCGTTGCTTGGCTTGTTTGCCCCTGAAAAGCAAACCCCCCAAGTGCTGTCTCCTCGCGTCCTCACCAGTATGCACTGATTCACCGTCCGGGGAAGGCGATGGGCCATGCGGACGCCCTCAGCAGGCTACCACTACCGGAAACAGGCCCCGACCCAGCACCTGCACAAGAGGTTATGAGCCTGGAGCTGCTTCCTGACCGCCCCATTCAGGCACAAGAAGTTGCACACCATTCCAAGAAAGATAAGGTCATCTCCCGGGTCCTGGACTGGGTGTGGAGGGGATGGCCCAGCAGCAGCCCCGGGCCAGAATTCGCTGGCTACACAACCTGCAAACATGAACTGTCGGCCCACAAGGGGTGCCTGTTATGGGGAAGCAGGGTCGTTGTTCCCCAGCCCCTCCGCAAAAGGGTCCTCACAGCCCTACACGAGACACACCCAGGGGTAGTAAGAATGAAGGCCCTTGCCAGGAGTTATGTGTGGTGGCCAGGGATCGACGGAGAGATAGAGGCCTGGGTCAAACACTGCCAGGCCTGCCAAGAATCCCGCCCAGATCCCCCAAGGGCCCCAGTCCAGTCCTGGGAGCCCGCCTGAGCACCATGGTCACGCCTGCATGTGGACTTCGCTGGCCCCTTTCAGGGGAAAACATTCTTCATAGTGGTGGACTCCTACACCAAATGGCTGGAAGTCGCACTGGTACCGTCCACTTCTACGTCCGCAGCCATCCGGGTACTACGCAGGCTGTTTGCAACCCACGGGCTCCCTGACACTCTCGTCTCAGACAACGGGACTGCATTTACGTCAGGAGAATTCCAAACCTTCACAACGCAGAACGCCATCCGCCACATCCGTTCGGCGCCATTCCACCCTGCCACCAATGGCCAAGCAGAACGCATGGTGCGGACCACCAAGGACACCCTTCGCCGTATGACACAAGGGGATTGGGAGTACCGCCTTGCCACATTCCTTCTAGCACAGCACAGCACCCCCAGCTCAACGACTGGCCGGAGCCCCGCTGAACTACTAATGGGTCGGCGCCTTGCAATCAGATTGGACCGCCTTCACCCCGATAGAGCTCAGGATGAGGCAGTGGTGGGGGAAGGCAAGAACCCCCGGACCTTCGAGGCTCAGGACCCAGTGTACGCAAAGAATTTTGGGGCAGGCCCAGCATGGGTACCCGCCACAGTCACCAGGGTCACTGGCCCCGTGTCGTATGAGGTGCTAACGGATGGGGGGCAATGCTGGCGCCGCCACTGCGACCAGATACGGCGACGATTCCCAGGAGAAAACCAGGAGGAGGAGGACAGGTCAGAGGAGTCCCAAGGGAACAGTGGGGCAGTGAGGCCCATAGAGCAGAAGGGGCCAGCAGGAGAGGCAGAATCAGTAAATACAGAGAGGACCTGCGAGGCCGAAAGGACACTGGAACCAGAACCACGACTGAGTGAGCCGGTTGCGCCAGACCAAACAGCCCCATCACAGCCAGCATCCTTGGAACACGAGCCAGAACCTGAACCCCGGACCAGGGAACACCCCAGGCCGCAACGCACACGTAGGCCGCCGGCGTACCTCGAGGACTATGAATGCGACCTCCCGGGCAGGACTGGAACTTAGAGGGGAGGGGTGTTATGTACTGGGTTGAATAGGATCCAAACTGCAGCAGTCTGATTGGCCCTAGAACAATAGGATCCAAAAGGCAGCAGCCTGATTGGTCCTAGAACAATAGGATTCAGAATGCAGCAGTCTGATTGGTCCTAGAACAATGCAGCAGTATGATTGGTTGGCAGGAACTACCCAATCATGCTCCAGATAGAAGTGAATCCACAACCTGATTGGCTTACAGTAGAATTCCGGAATTAGCCAATCATGTGCAGCCCATTGTGTAAATAATGTATATAAAGCAGATACCTTGAGGGGACTTTGATTCATTCCTCCTCACCCCTATGAGCTGAATAAAGAGCATGAAATCACTTTGCGACTCTGAGTATATTTCATTACAGGTCATTAATAAATTATTGGAAATAGTGTTCTAAAGAAACAGAAACCTCTGCATTCAAATTTTTTATAGCCACTTATTTTCAAGGATGATATATTAAAATGTTTATTTTTAAGCTAACCTGATCTCACATTGTTACTGTCAGCCAGTAACTTGAACTCTGATGCAAATAGTGCATTTACACCAGTCTGCAGTAGAGGCAAGAAAAAACAACACTCCTCTGCTGAAATTCTACCCTCCATAATACCCCCCCCCCCCCAATTTTAGAAGTTTGATTTCACTCAAAACAGAAGGCAAACCAAAGAAGCGGAGAGAAAAGGTAAAAGTAGTTATTTTAAGAAGAGCTGGGTCAGATCCAAAGGGCTTTTCCGCATGCAGAAGGTGTCTTCTGCTCATGAAATGTTGTTTTACGCCAAACACTAACTTTGTGTGAAGATGAGTGAAAGGAAACCTAATGTTTTTCCACTTGTGCAAGCTCTTCCATCGCCTCTCACACAAGTGGAAAAATGAATGCTGCTCAGTAATGTACCTGTTGTGTAAGGCTTTGTGAATTCTTCTGGAAGCTCTTGTGCAAGCCTTTGTGAAATGTGCCAGGGCTGCTAATGTTTTGCTCAGAGTTCTTTGGCTCTTGTGGGTTTTAATGTTTGTACAGTCAGCATGTGACTTGTGAAATGATGCTTTAAAAAAAAATCATACAGATTCACAAAACCTAGGTGTCAAGGGCAGAAAACATAAAGGAAAATCATGAGGCTAAGAACTGTGTGGACTATGTGGGGGATGGATGGGGGCAGGGACACTCAGAAGGCCGAGGTCTCCACTCAGCAACTAGTTCAAGCCGGGAGAGGAGCAGCAATGCTGTGTGCTAGGTTTTGCGTCTTGATGCTCTGATCTTGCTGCCAAACAGGGGTTTATAAAGCACAGGCCTCTGGAGATTTCTCATACTTTCTGGCTTATTCTCTTGGTGTTCATCTTAACTGAAGTCAGCTGTTCCCCTTTCTCACTTATCCAGGGTTTAGCAGTGAAGTGTTTAGCATCTGGTCTGGCTATTATTATAAAGAGAGAACATCCTGCTCTGTTGGGAGAACACCATCATTGGCAGCAAAAGGACACAGGCCCATTGCAGCCGCCAGGATTCCCAAGACTGGCCTGCATTCAGGTCTCCCACTGGCTTCCCCTCAGCAGACCAAAGAGGCACACCACGCTCGCCTTAACTGGCCAGAATTTCGTTTTACTTGCATTGTTATGCCCTTTATTCAGATCTCAGACAACGAAAATGTGTAGTTAACATTTGTTTGCTACAGTATGATGAAATCAAGCAAACCAAGGACAGTAGAAGTTTGTTTTCTGTTTTTATTCCTGACCACTGCGGAAATGAAAAAGTAAACAAAGCTCATGCCTGCATCAGCGTCCGGCCTCTCTCTAAAAACAACCACCACGACCAAGGCCAGATTAAGAATGATGACACCAACAGGCAAAGGCTGAAAGTCCCACTGAACTTTATGGCGCTTACAGCTGTGCAGGGTTGCCAACCTGAATGGGGGGGGGCAGGTAAGCTCTGCCCCACAGAATTGATCACATGACATAGCATACCATTTGACTGCCCATCAATTTTATTGGGGGGCCAAAGGGACCTTGTTGGCTCCTATGCATCTGGGTAGACATATGTAAGCTTGCACTACAAAAGTGGAGGCCACTTTTCACCTTAAAGAGCTGTTATCCTCATAGAATCAGGGTAAAAGTAGTCAAAACAACAATACCTTTGTTTATGCTTTTATTAAAATCTCATGATTTTGAAACCATTTCCACCTTTTAAAGGAAATGTCCTTAAAAATAGCGTTTTTTGCTTTGCCTTGTACTTTCACAAGGACGAAATTAGGTTTCTCTTTGTATTATAACCTGGTTCCATGCACATTTACAGAGAAAAGGGTCCATCAGCTGAACTATATTCCTGATTTAAGTGCTCATAAGATTGTAACCTAAGGAACTGAATGCTGCTTTAAGGGGGGGAAAGGTTGTTACCCTCAGTTGTAGGATTGTTACTCCCCCCTTATTCCTTTTAAGCACAGAATGATTAAGAAGGATTGCCTCTCCAGTCTAATTCTAATTAAGCAAGCACCCAATATCTGGACAGCAGTTTGGGCCCTTGAAGCTTCATGAGATGTGCACCATGCATCAGGATTAGTAGGGGTTTCATGCAACTGTGGTTAAAATGTTGGCAATCCTATTTTAAAATAGTAGCTTCTATCCTTCAAAAGCAGAAGGCACTCTCAGCCAAAGTGTGGTATGACATTTCAGAGCACACTGGCTCCAGTCAGCTCCAAGTCTATTTACAAATATAAACTAGAGATGTGGCAGAAGACAAAGAAGCAGGGAACAACATTAACAAAAAAGCAATTTTATTGAAAATGAGATTCAAACCTCAAAATTAATATTACAATCATGAGAGAATGCCAAACAAATTCAATTTACAGTTGCAACATACAATACAAATAATCCCTTTGAAGATAAAGTAAACCCTTCCACAATCGCTGTCTGCAGCACAAAGAAGAATGTGTTTGTACAATATGTGCATAAAAAGCAAATCTTGGACAACAGCAATTGGAGAAAAAAATGAATGAAATTAAAGCTTGTATTTACAGGAAATGCTACAAATATCATTTTGTTCCAGCAGAAATTCAAGACTGGTAAAACATATTTAAGTAAAAATAATGTGGAATGTTGCTTAGTGTACCTATGAAACAAAAATTACCGTAAAGATATGGTTTCTGGCTGTTCTGTTTAAAAGAATTGCAACAAAAATAAAGCAAGTAATTAAATGTAAACAGGCAAAATGTCAGGTAGAACATGCTGAAATGAAATGTATCTCAGACTTTTAAGATATTAGAAAACTTGGTTTTCTTTTATCTTTCCTCATTACTTGTATAGGTTTAAATTATTGCTTTTGTTCATGGCTTTTCTGTGATTCCTGATCAATTACTTCACCAGGACTCAAATGGCAGGCCCCAACAAAAAGATGGAGCAGTATTCCAGTAAACTAGACAGTGCAAAAGATTCCCCTCTGGAACAAAGCGTGGGGAGGCAGGGCAGGAGAGAAGGACCAGGAAATCCATGCTCATGGCGGCTGCCTCTGGGCAGGGCAGAAATAAATGGGGCACCTGCACCATTTTTAAGGGCTCTAAGGTGCTGGTGCCCAAGTAACTTTGGTTGCAATCCGACACACTTACACTGAAGTAACTCCAACTTCACTCAATGGAGATTATGAGATCTAATCCCAACCCTTCGATCAGCCTCATCTAAGGAAGGAGTTTGGAATTAAATTCTTTATTTATCTTTGGTATACTCTTTGAAAAAGCTTTGCACAAGCAGTTTAATACAATGGACTCCACAAACTGGACCAGCATTTCCACTTCTCAAAGAAGTAACTCCCATCCTTGAGATACTAAACACAGCCCAAAGGATCCCATGTTATGAATCGTCACACATTCCCATCCTGAATCACAAGAGAATGCAATTTGCAGGAGGGGTTTTGGGGGTGGGTGGGTGATATCTTAAAATGTGTGATATACATGAATAATTGCCAGTTCAAAACAAATGCAGAGTTAGGAGCAAAAATCATTTTGAACTTATTTATTTGTTTTCTTATTTATATTGTGTCATCAAGGAATCAGGTACCATCCCAGACTGAATACGAAGTTCCCTGCTGAGAGCTTAGGTCTAAAAAAAGAAAAGCAGACTAAATTAAAATGTGAGAGACCACAGAGAAGGGCCTTGTGCTTATCAAAGATGCTTGTGAATATTTTCCGCTGCCACCCCTTCAATTATAATTAATTCAGGCTTGTAAAATGAACCGGTTTTTTTCTGTGCAGTCATAATCACAGGGGATGAAATGGGCATATTTTGGGGCAAACATAACTGCACACCTGAGTGACTTGGAGTTTCAATCCCAAATGATCCAGTTTTAAAACGTGATGATACAGAAATATTACTGTAGGTACAGAACAAAGCAGGAAAATGATCTGTGCTGGATTAAATCCAGGAATATAAATCAGTATTCTAATTGTACAAGAACATCTTTCTTGCTTTCTTGCTTTTAAAATGTCTTTGGGTTGCTGCCTGCAGCCCCTGTAACAACACAAAAATATCCCTACAAAATTACTTAAGATGCATATAGTAAATCTTTAAAAAAGGCCCCTTTCAGCAATAAAAATAATGTACAAATATAGTACCTTTATTAAATATACAACAGCTTTTGCACTGGAAGTTCATTTTCTTTTCTTTTTCTGGTTTAATAAACGACAACCAGAAACCCACAAAACTTGAAATGTGTAACCAGACACTGGCTCTTTTAAGTGCTGCTGAAATGAACAAACTTATCTTACAGATACAAATAAATTGACAAGGGTATGCTTCAAGCTACCACAAATAATAAATAGGATCAATAATAGCTCCCGTCCTTGAAGGAAAAGTACACATCAGGAAAGTGTCTCTAACTGACAAAAAGGGTACTTGATATATAACCTTTAGAAGGTAAGTATTATTTTTTTCTAAAGAGCAAATGATTCATACCAAATTTTCAGGAACAATCCAGGGGAATGTGGAGTCTCTCTAATGGGCTGCCTTAGCAATCAGCAGATGATGAGTCTGATACTGTCCAATTATATTACGACCTTGCATAAGTAATTCACCATTTCTTATTGTTGGGTTGGCCAAAACGTAGCCCATACTTATCATTAGTTTCAGCAGCACCGCAGTCCAAAGAAAATTATGTTTGCTGAATGCAGTTGAGGCTAAAAGCAGTGCAAATGAGAAGATGGAAAAGGCTAGAGAGACAATGCAGTCTGGAAAGCTGACACTTCCTTTTAAAGGAGTCAAGCCGCAAATGGCTCTGCTTCATCCACAGTCCCACATCCTGCTTCAATTAAGCATGTGCATAAATCGGTTTCTGGAATCGAGTCTACGGTGCCCAATGAGCTTACTGTCCTCTGAAGTTTAAATAAGAATTCTCCAAACACTTCAGAATGTGTTGGATCTCAGGCACTTGTCAAGTAGCTAATCCTGCTTGTCATTCTGGCAAAAAAAGAGTTTGGAAGTGGTGGATGGATGGATGGATGGATGGATGGATGGATGGATGATGAGTCCCAGGTGTAAATGGGAACATGGCCTTAAGAGGACTTTCATTATCCATATTCACATTTGAACAATCAAATATTGACGCAAGCTGGTCCTGCTGAATTTAGATCTGCTTTGCAGTGGTTCATTTGTGCTTATTCCTTTGTAACCTGATGTTTAAAATATCAATTGATATACAGTATATGCATCATAACTAGTATTTGATACTAGATAAGACCCATAAGATTGGTCACTAATTTTGCTGGCATTTCATTTGGGATTTTATCCAGAATGCGTTGCCTGGGATCTAAGCACGGAGTACAGGAGTAAGACATCTGGCAGCAGCACTCACAAAACAACCCCCAGCCTTGGGGAGGGGCTGCAGCAGGGAGAGTGGAGACAAAGATCTTGCACATGAGAGCAGCACACACGGCGCATAGGACTTTGGTCCCCACCCATTCAATTTTGAGCAATGCTTTTCACTCATTCTGCTTCTCTTTCCAGTTCATTTCTGACAGATTAAAAAGGCAAAAGGCAACCAAATAACCAATAACATTTAAAACAGTATTTCCTTCATAAATTAAAACAATGTCCTATATCAAAGTTTCTTTGAGATGGAAGCATTTTTTATATATAAAAAAATCACATTGCAGCTGGTTTATATTGGAACTGCCTTTCAGAGTTCAGGCATAGCCTTGAGATTTTGTACCGCTAAAAGTCTGTCAGTATTTTTTAAAAAACAAACATTTTTAGAGACCTAAGTCATCATATCATTACATTAAGAAAACTTTAAAGGGATCAAATATCATTAAATAATTATAAATATTTCTTTAAAATTATATGACAATTCGTTTTTTTGCAAATAACCTCAATTTTTACATATTTATAACTTAATAAAATAAAACAAGATAGCCAGACACACATACTACCTAAACTGTTTTGGTTTGAGTAAGATATATTGCCATTATCTTTTGCTTCTTGCATAAGAAATTAGATTTCATTTTATTTTAGAGGGTCTCCCCCAATATATATATATTTTGGTTAACTGATCTAAGGCCAAAACAAAATCACATAAATGAATAGCACAAAGTAAACAAGGCTGCCTTGGTACCTTGTCGGCTGCTCTTTCAGTACAAAATAAGCCGTGCATCTTAAAAGTTCTTTCATCTGCTGCAAGGCTTTGATAATATGGTTGAAGAGCTACTGTAATCAGAAGATATTTTGGTATAAATAGGAGCACAAACACAAGTAGTGATAAGCACTGTGCATGCATAGGGGCCCTGCATATTGTATGGTTGCAACTGTACCTGAATTGCTTTTGTTTGTTCCAAAAAAGAAAAAGCACGGGCTTTGTCTTGAAAATTGGCAGGAGTCCATTTCTTCCCTCTTGGCAAAATAACTCACTAATTATTATTTTTTTAAATGTTTTACAAGAGTCTAGACATGGGCATCTTTCTGCACTGGAGTCAATATTTTTTAATATATATAACTCAGACAAATGTTTCCAAGAGGACAGTAAAATGTGCTTTGATCTACATTGATTGGAACTATGATGCTGGAAGGTCATTCTAACGTTGTATGCATGTACTAAGCTGTTATAACATCCCAGCTACACAGTTGTACATATCAAGAGAATCTATTCAAAGGAAAAGAAAAAAAACAGGCACTTTAAAATTAGCTGACTTTCTTTCTTTCTTTCTTTTTGGCTCACTGACTTTAGGCCGTGCAATAAACTTTCAGTATGGCCTCCAAACGGATTCATCCATTCTGCCACTAGAATTCAAGACTGTGGGGGAACTGCTGTGGCTTCCATCAGCCTCCACACCCTCATTCTGGTTAGGCAAGTTAGGGTTTAAGAGTGCGCTGCCGCCGTTGGAGGTGGTGGTACAGGGAGGCAGCATTCTGGAGGGGGAGCGATCTCCTCCTGGCACCATGGGGAACTGGTATGATCCTGACGATGTGCCGTAGTAGAGATAGGGAGTGCTGCTGGTCTGGAATGGTCCACTTTGATTTTGGGAGGAGCCTGGGTAAGGTGGTGGCAAGTAGGTGTGGTAATGAGTTGTGGATGACATACCCAATGACATGCCTGAGGTGACTGGCGGCGCATAAGTGAAGGTGCCTGGATAGTGCATTCGCGGGTTGGAGAAGCGGCTCTCAGTGAGGGATGAAAGGCTGGCAAACTGCCTGGGATCTGAAAATGGGCCCAGCTCGGAAGCACCTAAAAAATTATA
Source organism: Podarcis cretensis (assembly GCF_951804945.1). Classification (NCBI taxonomy): domain Eukaryota; kingdom Metazoa; phylum Chordata; class Lepidosauria; order Squamata; family Lacertidae; genus Podarcis; species Podarcis cretensis. Next base: position 124,637,119 of record NC_137172.1, on the reverse strand, counting down.
ACAAGACATGGGGGAAAGAAGGCTGTAAATATCCAATTTCTTTTTTTTCCCTCTGAAAAGTGATGATATAACTTTTTTAAAAGAAAGAAAGAAAGAAAGAAAGAAAGAAACCCATTTCTATTCTTGGTCCCCACAAGAATAGCAAATCATTCTATAGAAGCACTACAAGGAACACTTAGCGCCTTTTATTTCCAATCTGTGGTCATGAGAGTCCACTGTGACCAAATAGAGGTGCTCTCCATGGACAGATTTTTAATATTTATCAATGTAGTAAATTTCCTTCCAAATTTCCTTCCACTACACTTCTGGTCAAAATCCACACAAACCTCAACAGTTATCCATGAGAAATCTTGCAAATACTGAGTTGGTACCTACCGCTGCCCGTGGCACTCCCAGCCTTCCCCTGCTATAGACCTGGACTGCCCCAAAGTATTTTTATAAACAGACTGTGGTGTACAAGTCCATGTCATCCTCATATCTTAGCATTTATTATAGAGGGTAAACACAGTTTTGTCTGTGTGATGGAAACTGAGCATGAGTAAAGTAATTTTGGGCTCCTTTGAAATGGAAGGTTAAGTGCAATGGATATGGATTCTAGTTAGGAAACTGTCAGTGGCCGTTAACAGGCCGTTAACAGGGTTAAAATTCAGTGAAAAACCACCATGGGTCATTTTATGTGATACAATGTGCAGATGTGATGTTTCTCATCCCTTAACCATAGTTAAAGGGTCAGAAAAGAGTCACGAGTCTGTGTGTTCTTTCCACGTTCATGCAGATATTCTCCTTTATTGTAGTTTGCTATTATGTGTGCCATCAACATTAACTATGGTTAACAGCAACCAGATTGTGGTAATCTAGCATTTTAAACCCAGGTTCGAATCTCGTTATGAAGTGAGGAGCACCTTGGTTTAGTCATAGTCAACAATGTAATGAACTGTGCTTAAGAGGGTGAGGGCTGGAAAGCTATCCAGGAGGGAGAATGTAGGGAGAAGGAACGTAAGATTGTTGGCCCTCACACAGTGGAGGGGTAGAGTTTTATTTCTGTACTAGCCCACCATAGGAGAAAAACAAGGCTGAAAGGGCAAGAGGGCAAGTGTTTCATGAAAAACTATCAATATAGGTAAATTGTGTAGAAAATCACTGGCTAGTACCAATATCAAGAAGCTAGAAGAAGATTAAGAGAAAAATAAATTCAAATAGGCTATCTTTAAACTCTTGGTTAAAAAAAAAAAAGTATTTTTCAGGATACTTCAGGGTTATTTTCCCACCATCAAAATAAAAAGGCAATGCAATATGTCTGATCAACCATCTCAGACACAATGTCCAACTTTGCAGCTAGGAAGGTGGAACTTTCAATTAGTCAAAGAATACAATGTCAATAATTCTTGGCTTCATGGAATAATTTACTGTGGTCAAATAAGAAGCAGTCATTCAGTCAATCATTTTATCGGTTAACTGACTGCTATCCCAACTGTGGTAGGTTTCTCACTCAGCAAAATCTGGGGTATCCAAAACTAGTGCCGTCGAGTGAAAAGCGTTTTCAAGGTTCACTCCTTGTCTGCCACTGTGGTGGAAGCTGGAACATTTGAATGGCTTGTTAGGTAGAGCTGTCATGGGGAGTTATGTAGTGAAGACAGGCTAGGCTAGCAGACTAATCTAGTGGCTGCCCAGTCTAAATTCTTGCCTGTGCCTTAAACCTGGGGGCAGGAACACAGAGGGTCAGACCGTATAGAAATGGTTTTCTTCAGGGGATGGGGGAAATGGGTATTGAGGGTTAATCAATTACAGGGGCATTCAAGTGAGGAATGCAGATGGGGAAATGGAACCCATATAGTGAGAATCAGTTTGGTAGAATCTGGATAGAAAATTACACTGGTTTGAGATCTGGGAGGAAAACTAGCATTTGAGGATAAATTAATTTAAGGGGAATGGATTAGGGTTTGAGGCTCGAATCTCAGCTCTGCGCCATGCTTGCTTCTTGCCTTGTGTGGGTGATTTGTCATTCTGCCTCACTCGTTTTCTTTCTTCAAAATGCATGTTGTGGCAGCAAATGTGTGGTCAAATAAGGGTTTTTGTGTTTGTGGCTTTGATTCCACTTCTTTCTTGCACCTGTATACATGTAATTCAACATCCTACTACCAAGAGGGGCCAAAAAGAGTGTGACAAGCAGGACAAAAGGGCAACTGCCCTGTCCGTTTGCAGATTCTGGACAGGCAAGGAAGAGTTTTAGGTGGGAAAGGAAAATAAGAGTGGCATAGCAGAGTACTGCCCACTTTTTGAAGATTTGAGCCATCTTTGCTACCTGGCTACTTGCAATGTGGGAGAAACCTCTAGTTCATAAACAGGTATTGTTTAATGCAGAAAACAGCAACCGGTTCACCTCAGCAAACAGCAAACAGTCACCCAAACCTGAGGGTTTTGTGACTGTTCTTCCCAACGGCCTTGCTTGACAGTGGCATGAGATCATTACCAAGAGATATTGCCCTGAGAGTGGCAGCAGAGGATACATAGAGAACTATATCGTGGGACAATAATTAAATATAAATGGTAATAAATAAATAATTCTCTGATGCCTGCTGAAATAACTTTGCCATCAGACTTTAAATGCCAATCCAAATGTAAAACCTACACTGCTTTCAATGTGTAATGATGTCTTTCCATATTCTCTTTCACATCACCAGGATCCACATGAGACAGGAAAGGAGAGTCTCCAATGCTGATCCCAGCGACACACATGAAAAGTGTCCCGCCTCCTTTGACTTCTAAGCTACTGTAGGTGGTTTGCTGCTGCTTGGTTCTATAATGTCCTGGACATTCTGGTTTGGCCCAGCAAATACTTTAAGGCACTTAACCTTTTAGCAGACAAGAAGTAGGACTTCAACAGGCAAAATGGAAAATATACGTAGTTGTGTCATTAGCTACAGTGCATTTAGGCATAAGAAAATGGGCATCATCCAGTTTGAATCTGAAAATGCAGAGCCTGACCATGACTTGAAACAACTTGTTCTGAAACTGATGTAAGATTTTAGGTTTTTCCTCCTTGTAGCTGGTCCTAATCTCTCCTCTATCCCTTCTGTGGCAAACCCTCTGCTGGGAAGGGACTTTCCCCTTCATCTCTGCCAGAGGCAATACCACCCAGAAACAAAGTTGTTATTTTAAAAGCAAAGCACATTGCTTCCTCCTTCATACTATGAAAAGGAAGTAATATTTATTGGGAAATTTAAAGTTAGTGAAAAGATTAATACTGATCCATTTCTGCTTACATTACTGTAATAAGGTAAGCAGAACAAGAATCACAATTTTCTCTTTTCTGCGTCTGTTGAAATTATGCAGTAACTATAGCTCATAGGTAGAGCATATGTTTTGCATGAAGGAGGAGTCTGTAAAAGTTAGAAAGCAAAACACGGAGGCAGCATTATAAGGCTTACTGGAGGAAGATATGAAGAAGCTGCTGTTGCAGAAGACACGTAACCACAGTTGCTAAGCCATCAGGATAAGGAGCGCTGACCTGGGACTCAGAAGGGAACTGGGGTATATTTGTTTAAGTACTTTTATCCATCTCCACATTATTTTATTTACTCCCCAAGTGTGCTGTCTTTATAGCATAAAACACAGTTGGCTAGCTTTGGTATGGTAAAAAGGTAAAGGACCCCTGGACTGTTAATTCCAGCCGATTTTGACTATGGGGTGCAGTGCTCATCTCCGCTTTCAGGCTGAGGGAGCCAGCGTTTGTCCACAGCTAGCTTTCCGGGTCATGTGGCCAGCAGGACTAAACCACTTCTGGCACAATGGAACACCATGACAGAAGCCCGAGTGCACAGAAATCCCATTTACCTTCCCGCCGCAGCGGTACCTATTTATCTACTCACACTGGTAAGTTGACAGGAGCTGGGACAAAGCAACAGGAGCTCACCTCGTTGCACGGATTCAAAATGCTGACCTTGCAATCAGCAAGCCCAAGGGGCTTGGTGGTTTTGACCACAGTGTCACCTGCATCCCAGCAGGTATATTTTACTTGGAAGCAACTCATTTGAAATAAATGGGGCTTCCTTTCTACTGAGAAAATACAGTAATTTGCAATGCCCCCCACCTCAGTTTTCCATATCCACCAAGCAGCCAGTACTAGTCTGCATTTAATCACTGAGCTAGTGAGCAATTAGTGAGAAAAAACTGAGGCTGCAATCCAGTGCACACCTACCTGAGTCTAAGCCTCACTGAACTTAATACGGGTGGGAGGCTGCAGAAAGCAGTATGGTCTGCTTTCATTTGTAAAGCCATTTGTTTACACAAATACTTACTTATTTTTGCCATGTTGGCCCATAATTTTCAGTTGATTCCCAACAGTAATATGCTATGTACAGATTAACTCCTGAGAATAACACACAGAGGTCACCCTTTAAGGAGATCACAAGACAATCTTAAAACTTTCAACCACTATAGCCAAGATTTGTCTTATTTTTTGTTAACGGGATAAATAAGCCCTTACACCTATTCCTGATGGTTTATTATACCAGGTTTTGTCCATGTAATAATGATAAAAGTTAATCTTTTGCAGTTTCTCTGACATTCTGGAAAAATGGTACATTATTAATTGGTTGGATAGGGAGCTGATTCGTTTTAGATGCACTGTAAGTCTTTAAGACCTAGACACTCAAGAGGAAAGAAAAGCAGGAGGTGGACTCAAAAAACCTAGATGAATGAGAAAGGCAATTCCCCAGAACTGTGTGTGTTACACCTGTGGGCAAACTCTCACAAAAACAGCCTAATGAGGAGTTGCCATGAATGTTGAAAAACATTTGAAAAAGCTAAAAAACTGGGTGAGAAAATAAAATGGAGTAACCTAGAAAAGGAGAGAGCATGAGACCCTGAACAGCAGCACCCCTTTTAGATCGTGATGGCACGCTGCAATATTTTGTTGCAGTTCCCACTTTTGTGAAATTACTGAGAGTTACTCCAGAGCTGACTGCCGAGCCACGTTTACCCTCAACCAGAAGCAAAACAGACTGGGAAAGGACAGGGGGAAGGAGAAAAAAAATATTCCAGCCTCTGAAGTGGTAGGACTTTAAACTTGCATCACCAAACTGTTCTTGTTCGGCTTCTGCCCATCAATAGAATACTTCAGGACCAGGGAAAGAAATATAATAGGCATTGGTAATGTGATTCCAGACTTCTGATGAGCTTGAAGATCTATTTTTATTTTAATCTCAATATGGAGACCACCCCAGAGACCTTAGGTGCATAGCATGTTTTTGGTACAAAAAAGTAGTGAAGGATAACCTAATTTTACTAGAACTCACTTATGTATGTAAATTTATATGGTAGTGGAATCAAAATAAAAAAGTGTTTGATTATTTAATTTCTAAAAAAGTAAAGGACCCCTGGACGGTTAAGTCCAGTCAAAGCGGACTATGGGGTTCATCTCGCTTTCAGGCCAATGGAGCCGGCGTTTGTCCACAGATGGCTTTCCGGGTCATGTGGCCAGCAGGACTAAACCCTTTCTGGTGCAACAGGACACCATGACGGAAACCAGAGCACACGGAAATGATGTTTACCTTCCCAACACAGCAGTACCTGTTTATCTACTTGCACTGGTGTGCTTTCAAACTGCTAGGTTGGCCGGAGCTGGGACAGAGCAACAGGAGCTCATTCCATCATGCGGATTTGAACTGCCAACCTTCTGACAGGCAAGCCCAAGAGGCTCAGTAGTTTAGACCACAGCGCCACCTCTCCTTAAGTACATGTACCCTGCCTTGGGCCAGTAAGCCGAGGAAATAGTCCCACCACAGTAAATTTGGCAAGCCCAATTTAATTTCTGTACTGCTTACTATATTAAAGGTATCTCTAAGAAGTATACGAAAAAACTGAAGCCACAACAGACAACTTACAGAAATATTACAAAAATACAGTCACATATAGAAATGTTACACTAAAACAAAGTTACCAATATATATAAATCAAGGCCCATTCATTTCCCTTCCGACACACCTTCCCTCTCAGCCTCCCAGGGTACAAATAAAATCTCAGCTCAGCCACGAAAGTCTCACAGCGAGAAGAGATCCTGGAAAAGGCCGACGCCATCCTTGCCTCTCCCTCTAGACCTGCCCAGGTGGATGGTCCTTCCCCCGCCTGCATCCCATTCAGCCCCCCTTGTCACTCCCAGCTCCAGGTGCCGCAGGGGGTCCAGAGGATGAGGAGAGGGTCCCCCTCCACTCACAGCACTTTCTTCCCCCTCAGCCCTCTCCTCCTCCTCCTCCTCCTCCTCCTCCTCCAGCTGCTCTCAGCTATTGGTCAGGGTGGGGGGACTTTTATATTTCTACTCTTTAGACTCTGCTGGGGAAAGTACAATTACTTGCAGTGCACTGGCAATAGGATCAATTTTAGTTCAATTTTGACAAAGTTTTTTTCTTTTACTTTTTGTTGGGAGATACGAATACTAAGGAAAACATGCAAGAAGTTTCTTGAATAATATTTTTGTCAGAATTAGGATTTAGAAGGCAGTTTAGAAACATATTTTGCCTATGAACTTATTCCTCAGAGCTGCAGACATCTTGCACTCATGCAAAATGTTAAGAATAACGGGGAGGCTCTCCTGCCCTGGGGACTGGAAGGATACTTCGTTTTATTTTAGAAGAAAACACACACAGTCCTGCCAATTTCTGCCCTGCTTTCCAGTGTTATAAATTGTACTTGTAATATTTGCCAGTGCAATCAAATACTATCCCGTCTCCACAAACTGGAGAATAAACTATTCCTTCAGAATACCATTCAAATAATACACTTCTACTCCCGCCACCCACTTCCCCCCTTTTTTTTTGGAAAAGAAAGAAACCTCCTTGCTGTTTAAGGGCTTTATTAAAAACTTTTAAGCAAAGGGAAGGAAGATACTCTTTGAAACTGAATCTACTGTAGGACACAAGCCAACACAAAAGGCCACCCACAGCGCATGGGGGCCATGTGACTTCTCTGTCACATCCTGAAGCCATTTCCAGCCTCTGCACGAGTTTGTACTCCCATTTAGAAGGAGCCGGGATATATTGGGAACACACATATGGAAACACTTTCCTAGAATCCGTTTCCATGAAATCCATAAGGAGCCAAGTAGCTTCAGATGTGGTGGTGTGCCTCAGATTAGCCAAAGGGTGGCAGAGGAAAGATAGAAATCCACCCTCACAGCACTTATTTCAGTTCCATTAAATACACACACGACTTGGGGCTACCAAACTACTGGAGCCATAAATAAATAAATAACTGCTTTTCTGTTCTAAAAAAAGCAGCATGAATATTCAGTATTCTTATCATAAATCAGGGGGAGCCATTAATGTCACAACAGCTGCCTGTGGTGTTTTAATTAGCTCCCCCCTCAGCCACCCCCTCTCAGAGATCTATGGAGAAGGAATATGTGCTGCGTGGGTGTAGGTTAAGAGGCAGGAAAAAACTCTTTATTCAACATGTGTGGCCAGAATCATTTTCCAAATTGCACATAAAAATATTAATTGATGGTCATGTGAAGCTTACAAAAACTCCCTTCAGATGGTACACCTTCCTTCAGCCTGTCTGCTGCAGTTGTGACACATTAAAACCAGAGATTGCAAACCGGATAATATCCAGCACGCTGCTTTGAGATGGCTGGAAGGCATCTCTCAGTGCCATAGCCCGCTTTGGCCAGGAGACCCCAGGCTCAAACCCAAACCCCCTTCCTTCCTTCCTTCCTTCCTTCCTTCCTTCCTATCAGAAGCAGAGGCATAGCAGGGATTATATTTTCCCCCAGAAGGGACAGTTTCAACAATATTTAAAAAAAAAAAGAAAAAGAAAGAGTTAAGTTGCCTCTTCCAACTTCAGATTGCAGTCTTGGGAGAAACAAAGGGCAGCCTTGGGGGAAACATCCATGGGGCTGAGCTCTATGTGCCCTATGTCCAGTATGAGAGGCAGTGCACCTCTCTGGATGCCACTTGCTGGAAACTGCAGAAGAAGGGAGTAGAAGAAGGGGGCTCCGAGCGCGCCCTGCATCCAGGATTCCCACAAGCATCTGGCTGGCCCGTGTGAGAACAGGGAGCTGGAGCAGACGGGCCTTTGTCCTGAAGCAGCAGGCGAAGGAGTCACCTGAGGTCCTAATACGACAGAGTGTATTAGTGAAGACTTCTGCCCCAGTCTTCGCCCCATCCATCCATTCGTCCTTCAGTACCTTAATATTCCACTTTTTCTTCTGCATATTATGATGTCTCCCAAATCTCATTCTGTATCAAGGTAAATGAAAGTAAATGCTTTTGGAGACAAGAGCTATGCAGAAGACTGCAAAGCTTAAATAGTAGCTCCTGTTCCTCCAACTGCAGATTTTAACATAAAAGGTGATTTGGGATGCGGGGGGGAGGAGAGAGGTATCGTCATCCTCAGAGTTCTATACAGAAACAATAAATATACAGCTGGTATTTAGTTGTTATCTCCATCTGCAGTCCACCATCCCACCTTAATTGCACATTTGTTTCTGGTGCAGTGAATACGTGGTTGTGTGTGGAAACTGTGTTGAATACATGAGATACAAAACTTATCTTCTTCATGCCCAACATTTATTTTGTGACTATTATTGTTATTATTATCATTATCATTATTTACTTAGTTCAAAAGCCGCTTTAGTTCTGTTTGTGTAAATGTCATCTGACATTGGAGGGGCTCCCCCTCCCTCTAGCAGCTACAGATTACCATTCACATAGGTTTTGTGCTTCAGACGTTATATAGGCAGCACAAGCAGAGTAGAAGCATAAATCACTTGCACTTTCTCCGTCTCCATACAGTATTTGTAATGAGCAAAGCCACAGCCGAGCCATTACTAGCAGACATCAGGGGGTCAGTGTCATGTTGAAGGTGCTGAAATAATGCAGCTCAGTGCAATACTGTGCTTGTACAGCAACCCAGACACTGCCATGCCATTAAGACGTACATTTATGCAATGCAGTTATGAAGCCAGGGGCTAAAATGGACAGAAAATGGGTTGTGTCAGGGAAGGAGCAGAGGAGCAGCCAGGTCAGTCATGGTTTTATCTAATATTGAAGGCATAGCTGTTAACTTTTCCCTTTTCTTGCGAGGAATCCTATTCGGAATAAGGGAATTTCTCTTTAAAAAAATGGAAACATTGACAGCTATGATTGAAGGACAGCAGCCAGACAACATGCACAGAAAATATCTTTTTAAAATGTCAGCCCATGACAATAGCTCTCCCTACATTAGCCAGCCATATTGGCTAGAATTCAATCTAGCACAGCAACCAATCATGGCAAAGCACCAAGCATATATAAACTACAGCAGAACTCAATTCACACACCCAAAAGTGCTGTAACACTCGACTCCCATGCCTCCGAACCTATGAGTCTACAAGGGCACATGTGGGAAAGGGGCTTTTACTGGGAAACAATGGAGAAATGGCCCTTAACTCAAAGGTGAATACACTTGCAAAACAAAAAAATACCCAGCAGCCAAAGATAATAAGGGTTCCTATAAAAAAAGTACATCTGCCCTTTTGTCCTAAGCCCTTTTCATGTGTTCCGCGGATGCTCCCAGTCCTGACCCTGATGCACCCCTGGGCTTTGGCATGTCTGCGTTGGGCCTGCAGATGTAGACGATTCTCCAGGCAATCAGAAATCCTACAAAAGATTAGTTTTCTAAAGAACGCAGCACTCTCTGCATGTTGGCAATCCTGCAATAGATACAGTTTCAGAGACTATCTTCCGTAGCTTTTAAAAAATGTTTTGATCGAGTTTCTAAGCAGCAAGGAAATTTCTTTATTTTCCACATACAAAAAAAGGAAGTGGCTGGAATGGAAACTATATTCCCGTTTGTGGGGATCGGATGGTATTTGATTTCACTAGCAAATACCACAGTATAATTTATAATGCTGGAAAGCAGTACAGAAATGGCAATGACTGTTTTACATGCAATTAAATAAAATAGACTTCTCTTATTTGTTTATTATTTCCATTTATACACAGTTAACTATCAGGAGATCCCAAGCCACAGTGCATATTTATTTATTTTTTATTAAATTTATATCCAGCCCTTCCTCCCAAAGCTATGATACTGTTAATCATATTCTGGCCCCGCACAGGACATCTGCACTGCATGTCTGTAATATATGTTCACGGTAGGATGCAAAGGCAGGATTCCTTCTTGTCCCTACGCCTGTACAAGCATGTGCATGCAGGCACATTACAGATGTGCAAAGGTGTGTGTGCGTGCAGAACCATTACCATGATA